>NC_090440.1:1559831234-1561031234 GCF_031143425.1 Pleurodeles waltl
TTATTTACTTTAAAAAAAATTGTATAAGCTATAAAATATGTACATACATATTTTACTGACATGTGCTTTTTTTTTTTTTTTTTTTTTAATGTTCTATTGAAGTCACATTCCCATCACGTATATTCGCACTGGACTCGCATCTTTATCGTATTTTCAATTTGTTCAAACACAAATAAACACATTTCATAACTATGAGACATATTAAGCAATTTATTTTTAGAGTGGAGTGGCAATGGACATGCAAACTGTGCTGGGATGTATTTCCAGTGTCGCGATGGAGACGAAAATCTATCGTATTTTTGACATTAGAAATAACTATAGCTTTATATTATATTTTGAACTTAGAGATTCACTATGATATTAGAAAAATATTAAAAGTGTAATTAGAAATTTTTAAATTAATTTCTTTATATTATTTCGCAGAGCCACAATGAAGATGTGGTGTGTACATGACCACGTCGCGAACATTGTGTCTAGAAATAAATACATTTGATTGGTTGTAGAGACTTCACTTAATTGTATGGGAAGGCCCCACCTATTTATATATATAGTAAGGTTGGTTATTTCTTTAATGTTTCTGTGCTTTTTTACAACACAGGAAGATGACAGCTGATTCTCCAGCCAACAATGATGTGCCAAGCAGTCACTCTGAGGATAAAGATCCTCCTAGGGAAAAAAATAATGTATTGTAACGACCTTCTTCACCATTCTGGAGGGAGAGAAGAAAGTGAATGCTCGAAAGGTCACTAGCAGTCTCTGTAAAAAGGTGTTGTCTCGGGGCTCAGAGAGCAAATATTCCTGTGGAACATCTTCTATGCCAAAGCACCTGGCAAGCATGCACAATGTTAGGCTTGATGATAGAGCGTAGAGAGAGAGAGAGAACTCACCAGTGCAAGTACTCGAAGCCAGGATCCTCAACCTGGAATATCTTCTGGATCTGGTATGCACACTATATTCACTTTGACTGTGCTGGAGTTTGCTGCAATAGAACAACATTGCATGAAATGCAAACGGGCATTGTGGCTAGGAGAACAGTCTATTCAAAGCATTGTAAATGCCTTCAATGCACAAAAGTGTAATTTTTTCCCCTTTTTGGAAACAGTTTGTTTTAGATTTTATATAACAGTATTGTTTGACATGTTTTCTTTTTTTAAAGTAAACATCAAAAAAATAACCAAAATAGTTTTTTTAAAAACTCAAAGAAAATGTAAACTTTTAATACCCCCAAAAAACATTTGGTTCTTTTCAGAACCACTACACTGGTAAAAAAAAAGATTAATTATATGTTATGTGTTTGTTTGTCATTTGCATGAGATAGTGGGTGAATGGTTAAATATGTAGGTGTATGTCTAGCTCTGAGTGAGTGTGTGTATATGAGTGGTTGTGTCAGTGAATGAATGGGTAGAAGAGTGGCTGTAAGGGTGAGTGAAAGGGTGCATGAGTAACTGTATGGGACTGAATGGCTGGATTAGTGGTTGTATTGGTAACTGAGAGGGTGAATGAGTGGCTGCATGAGTGAGTCAATTGGTGTCTAAGTAGGTGTATGGGTGAAGGAATGGGTGCAAATGTGAGGGTATTAGTGAGTGATAGGATGCATGTGTGCCTGTATAGATAAGTGAGTGAGTACATGACTGAATGTATGGGTGAGTTAATTAGTGACAGAGTAAGTCTATGGGTGAGTGACAGCATGCATGCATGTGTGGGTGTATGAGTGAGAGTATGGGTACATAAGTGGTTGTATAGCTGAGTGAGTGGGTTTAATATGACTGTATAGATGCATGATAGGATGTATGAGTGACTGTATGAGGAAGTGACTGGGTGGATAAGTGGCTTTACAGGTGAGTGAATGGGGTATGAGTTGCTTTATTAGTGAGTGAATGACTGTGTGTGTGAGTAAGTGAGTTAGATAAATGATTTGCTTCATACCTGAGTGAGTAGGTCTAATGCAAGCTGTATGGATGAGTGAATTTGGGCAAGACTACCTCAATGGTGAGCAAATGGGTATGAGTGGATGTATGGATGAATTATTGGGGATATGACTTGCTGTATGGCTTATTGACTCGGTGCATAAGTGCTTGTATAGCTGAGTGAATGTGTGCTTGAGTGTCTGTATGAGTGAGTCTATGTGTGCATGAGTGAGTGTACGAGTGAATGATAGGATACATGATTGGCTGCAAAGGTGGCTGAGTCAGTATGTAAGGTTGCTGTATGAGTGAGTTAATGGGTGATTGAGTGCCTGTATTGGTAAGTGAAGGTATCCATATATATCTGTTTGAATAAGTTAATGGGTGCATGAGTGTCTATATGGGTGAATTACTGTATGTGTAAATGACAGTATGGGTGAATGAATGGGTGCATGGGTGATTGTATGTGTGAGACACTGGGTGCATATGTGTTTGTAAAAGTGAGTGAATGAGTGCATGAGTGGCTGTATGGGTGAGTGCATGGGTGCATGAGTGTCTGTATGTATGAGTGAGTGTGTGCATGAGTGACTCTTTGGGTGACTGACTGGGTAAATAAGTGTCTGTATGAGTGACTGAATGAGTGCATCAATGGCTGTATGGGTGAGGGAATGGGTGCACGAGGGTTTCTATGGCTGGTGCGTAAGTGGTTGTATTGGTGAGTGTGCCAGTGGGTGAGGCGATAGTAAGGACAACTATACTCAGTCAGGGTTTGAAGTGGTCTCTTTATTATTCTAGTTATGTGTGACAGTACTTTGATATATAGATATATAGATATAGACTATTAATCCTTAATCCTAGGTTGTTTCTTCTCTTCTAGGATTCCTCTTGACAGGCGAAGGTGTCCCCGAGGTCTCCCAGATGGGCCGGAAAACAAGAGGAAAATATGGGTAAGTGTGGGGTTTTAGGTTTGTATAATTCTGAGAGAGAGAGAGAGAGAGAGAGACCACTCCCCAGGAGTCAGTGATATTCTAGGGTCAGATTGGAAAGGGCAAGTCACCTCCGTGTGTTTTCTAGACAGGTATGGGTATAAGTTTTGTTTTTATTCTATCTCTCCTAGGTCTTCTATATAATAGTTTTATGTGAGATTTTCCCTTCCCTCGCCTCCTCACTGTCGTCTTCTCCCTCCACTCCTCCTACCCCTCTGTTCCCTTCTCTCGTAACCCTCTCCCTTCCCGAGTTTAATCTGAAGCTGTCCTTTAAAAAGGACCGTACCTGGTGCAGCCACGTCCCTCCTGGGACGTGGCGGGATTCTCGGCCTTCTGTGTCTTCCTCTTTTGTTGTGGTCGCGTTGGCACCGCACGTCTTCGGGCTTTCTGTCTTTTTAGTTAATCCGTTCTTTTCCTCCGCTCCGATTTCGTCCCTCTCCTCGTTACCTCTGGCGTCTTCCTTACATGGCGTTTTTCCTCTCGGTAGTCCTTCTTCACTTTCTATCACTTTGGGAACCCGGACATCCGGGTTCCCCATATTTGCGTCCGAGTTGCCCTGAAAACTATGTTGTGACTCGGGAATCCGCCCACTAGGATTCCCGAGGTCTCTGCTTTCGTAATGCGGGTGATTCTTCCTGTCTTGTAGCCGGGACTGCCAGCTGCCGGCTACAGTGAGTAAGTGGGCGCATGAGAGTCTGTATGGATGAGTGAATAGGTGCATGAGTGCCTCTATGGGTGAGTCAATGGGTGCATGAGTGTGTATATGGGAGAGTGTATGGGTGCATGGGTGTATGTATGGATCAGTGAGAAGGTGCATGAGTAACTGTATAGGTAATTGACTGGGTGGGTAGGTGTCTGTTTAGATGGGTTAATGAGTGCATGAGTGACTGTATGGGTAAGGGAATAGGTGTGTGAGCATCTGTATGGGTGAGTGAATGGGTGCATGAGTATCTGTATCGGTGAGTAAATGGATGAATTAGTGGCTGTAGGGGTAACTGATAGGGTGCATGAGTGGATGCATGACTGAGTGAATGGCTGCATGACTGCCATTATAGGTAACTAATTGGGTGCATAAAAGATTGTATGGGTGAGTGAGTGGGTGCATCAGTGGCTCTATGGGTAAGTTAAGGGGTACATGAGTGGCTGTTTGTTTGACTGACTGGGTACATGGCTGCTCTATGGGTGAGTGACTGGGTGTATGACTTGCTGTATGAGTGAGTGAATGAGTTCGTAAGTGACTGAATGGATGAGTGAAAGGATGCATGATTCAGTGACTGGGTGTGTGAGTAGCTTTATAGGTCAGTGACTGGGTTTGTGAATGTATCTATAGGTTGCTTGAATGGTTGGCTGTATGGGTGAATGAGTAGGTGCATAAATAGCTCTATGAGTGAGTGAATGGGTGCATGAGTGGCTGGATGGATGAGTGAATGGGTGTATGAGTGCCTGTAAGGGTGAGTGACTGGGTGCATACTTATAAGTATGGATTATCTATTAAAGAAGCAACATTTAAGTACTTCCCTGCATTACTGCTAAACATGTCCTTTGATTTATATTTAAAGAAAAAGAAAACAAATAATAGTTACATTTTATTATAATTATTAGATCTATTAAAATGTGTTAATCTAAAGTATAAAATAGACTATTAAAAAGCAATAGAAGTTTCCTTTTCATTTTTAACACAAGTATACATATTATGTAGACATGGTATGTTTCCTTGTGCATTGTACTCAGCTTCTATACTTTTTCACTATAAAAGAAGTGTGTATAACTGGTCATCACTGATCAGTGAGGGGCAAAACAGTCAAATGGACTTGAAAAAAACCATAACCTCATAGCACGTTATTTAAAATTAACATCGCTATGCATCACAGTCATTAGCAGACAGTATTTTACACCAAATAAGTGTTACTGTGAATTGCATTCACTATAATTTATAATGAAATTCCCTTAAGCTACAATTACTGCTCTAAAGAAAAGTACATATGCTAATAAACGGTTGCTTATTATTATACCTGATACAAAACTAGGAATAGATGTAATCCACAATTTAGATTGTGCATTTCCTTTTTTACACATGAGTCGCAGTAGACTGAATATTTTCTTAAAGGCTTAGGCCCTGATTTAGGAGGGCCTAGCGCCACCTTAGTGTCATTTTTTTTACGCTAAGGTGGCCTTTTCCCCCAGCATTATTTACAAAGTGGCACAATGCATGCACCACTTTGTAACCCCTTGCACTACATTATGCCTCTGCCAGGCATAAGGTAGGCAAAGGGGGCGTTCACCAATTAGGGGGGGCCGAAAAAACATTGCAAAGAAATCTAGGAGAATTATTTGTGTCATCTTTTTTCGCACTTTTAACACCTGCTCAGAACAGGCATTGAAAGGGGGCATACCATTGTTTACAAAGGGCCACTATGTACTGTTCAGGCTTAGTGACAAACTTTTGGTGGGAACCCTGAACAGTACATCAATAGCGTCAAAACCTTTGACACTATTGCCCCTTACCCTACACCATGATGCACAGTATCTTAGATACGGTGCACACATGGTGGTGGTAGGAGGAGCTAAGGGGCCCAAGGAAAGTGGGGCTGCACTGGGTGCAGCGTCACTTTCCTTAAATCTGCCCCTTATTATCCATGTACATTATCCCGGATAGATTGCATGATGTCTTAAAGACAACTGATCCCGGTAAACAGAAGTCCATAAAGTCATTTTTTTCCAGAAATCTTATTAAGGTGTGAGTACCACAACTAATTTTTGGATTTTGTTTTCTTGACATCACCCTTGATAGGCTGAATGATGTATTACATAGAGATGCTCCATGTAGACATAACAGTAAGTAGTTATTTTCTTCCAAAAACCCTAAGGTCATAAATTATCCACACTTAACTTTTGGATACCATTTTCTTGACATCACCCCTGATAGGCCAAATTATGGCGGTCATTCTGACCCTGGCGGTTGGTGGCAGAGTGCCAACAGGCTGGCGGTGCTTCATGGGCAATTCTGACCGTGGCGGTAAAGCCGCAGTCAGAAAAGGGCAACCGGCGGTTTCCCGCCGGTTTACCCCTGCCCCAAAGAATCCTCCATGGCGGCGCTGCTCGCAGCACCGCCATGGGGATTCCGACCCCCTTCCCGCCATCCTGGTCCTGGCGGTAAAAACCGGCAGGAACAGGATGGCGGGAACGGGTGTCGTGGGGCCCCTGGGGGCCCCTGCACTGCCCATGCCACAGGCATGGGCAGTGCAGGGGCCCCCTAACAGGGCCCCATAATGATTTTCAGTGTCTGCCTAGCACCCGTCGCACACCAGCAACTCCGCCGGCTCCACTCGGAGCCGGCTTCATCGTTGCTGGGGCTTTCGCCCGCCGCCCGCCGGGGTCGGAATGACCCCCTATGTCTTAATCACTGAAGATCCTTGTAGAGAGAAAATGATATACTTTTTTTTAGCAAAAATGCTATTGACTACATTTATCCACACTTTTTATTTTTTTATTTTTTTAAGAAATGATCCCTGATAGGCTGAATGATATATTTAGCTATATATATGTCAACACACAATACTATATCTCATATTTTCTTGAAGAAATGTTGCTTAGAACTTTGGCTGAAGAAATAGTAGGAAAGAATTAGGAAGTTTTAAAGTCAGCTTTTATTTCAATTGCAGACTGCTGGCAATGCACTTCGTCCATTCAGTTTGAGTCTTTAAATATACAGTGTAATGTCCAGATGTAATCTTTACACCTCTATCGGAGATGATGGCGAAAGTACAGTATGTTCTTTTGGAAACTGATATATGTCAAGCTTTAAAGTTTATCTCAGTCTCTAATTTTGTTCCATCTGCTCTGCATCGTTGAAACATTGCTATAATATATTTACCACTCATTTGTTTAAGCAATGCAGATATTAAATTAGATTTACAGCTTTGACAGGTCCTATTTTGATCACTCTTTTATATTAGTTTACTAACCCCTTTGGTGCCAGGTCTTTTCCCCCTCAGGTGCAAGGCGTTTTTTTGGCTATTTGGAGCGGTTTGTGCTTAGGCCCCCATAACTTTTTGTCCACATAATCTACCAACGCCAATTTTGCATCATTTTTTTCCAACTTCCTGGGAGTTCTAGAGGTACCCAGAGTTTGTGGGTTCTCCTGGAGGAGACCAAGAAATTAGCCAAAATACAGCAAAATATTATTTTTTTTACACACAAATGAGAAAAAGGGCTGCAGAAGAGCCTGAAAAAGGCATCAACAAAGGGTTTGTGGTGCTCAAATAACCATCTTCCCAGCTTTCATGAACAGGCAGACTTGAATCAGAAAAACACATTTTTCAACACAAGTTTGCATTTTACTGGGACATTACCACTTTTTTAAAAAATTTTGTGCTTTTAGTTGCCTTCCAGTTAGTGACAGAATTGAGTGTGAAACCAATGCTGGATCCCAGGAAGCTAAACATTTCTGAAAAGTATATACAATTTTGAATTCAGCAAGGGGTCATTTGTGTGGTCCTACAAGGTTTACCTATAGAAAATAACAGCTGAAATACAAAAAATATTGAAATTGAGATGAAAAAAACAGATATTTCTCTCCATATTTTACTCTGTAACTTTTTCCTGCCATGTCATATTTTCAAAAGCAATATACCGTTAAGTCTGATGGACTCTTCTGGTTGCAGGGATGTATAGGGCTTGTAGGTTCATCAGGAACCCTAGGTACCCAGAACCAATAAAGCAGCTGCACCTTGCAATGGGTTTTCGTTGTAAACCGGGTATACAGCAATTCATTTGGTGAAATATAAAGAGTTTTTTTTCCTTCTGCTGCATCTGTTCATATATAACAATGTTGCATCTACTGTTCCCATTCCAGTGATAATCAAAATAAAAGATTTCTCTTTAAGGCAAATGCCTTATCAACTATTCCCTGAACAAGTTTTTTTTTGCTTCAGTATTTTTTTCTCATTTTGTATTTCTTCATGTTTGGCACAAAACATTTGAACTCTAATTTCTTTGAACTATGGCTGCCTTCTGTTCAGCCTATGTGATTTCTTTCTGTGCATGTCATGTGATTTTTGTACTTTCTTTGTTGACTTCAAATTTTCCTTTTATTTACATACTTTTTCACAGTTTGGAATTTCCCACATATAGTTTTAAGAAATGCTCTGCTTCTCTTACCAGCAGCTATTTTCTCTTTAAGCACAATGTCTGTAATGGTCTGCCTTTTGTTTCTGTGTTGCAAGTATGTAATAGGTTTTCGTCCTTTTTTAGTTTTAGTTCTTGTAGGCATTTTCAATATCTCTTGTTACTTATAATAAGTCTGAAAAATAAACCAATACAGCAACAGATTTTCATTTACATGAGACACTGTCACATACATATCATTACAATATACTCATCAAACATTAAGGTACATAACACCGTTGTAGGCCCTTTACATCTATTTTTTAATGATTGCCTGGCTCTCTAAATATATCTCTCAGTCCTTGTTTCTATATGACCTTTTAAGCAGTATCATCTACATCTCTCTATTAGTGGATACATAGATAACACAGTAAACATGACATTGAATGCACTAGTGTCTACCTTGTAGTGTTACTCTATATATATCATTCATCATTCATGCCAATTTAAAAAAAAAAAAAAGTATTATTGGTTGTTGTGCAACAAGGGCACCTGTGTTACAATATGTAGTAATTATTGTCATAGCACAGGCGAAGAGAACAGGAAAGGATCATATCTTCCAGCTACACTACATTTCTTCCCTTTCCAGGTGGCATAGGGGAACACTAAAAGATACTTCTTGCACCATTGTGCACCATGGGACTCATAAATGAGAGCCTTTATGTTTAAAGTACATCATTTTTTTACTGATGCTGTTAGGTATCTCACGAAAAAGTTCGACACCTCTCTAGCTATAGCTCAGGTAATATACTTTTATCTCTATAATATAGGCTTGTATCACTCTTATTTACAAATACAGCTTGTTTTGAAACTAATACTATTAGTCACATACATGTTAATATCACTCTGGCTGCTGCTCTGTATACAATAATGAAAGCTCAGAATAAAAATGGTATACCACTCTTAGTCCAAGTAACCAGTAATGGCACCTTGTTCACCTTTGCTCTCAGTGATACTATGCAAGCTAGCAAATTAGAAACTGCATTTCAGATTTAACTTATCATATCCCATGCATGAATGGTTAGTGACTCTTAACCCTTTATTGTATTCTCAGTAAGTAGCTCAATTTGCTACCGTGTAGTGCTGGAATCCCAACTCCTTTGTGTCCCTCACTGCAGTCTCCGTGTAACGTTGCAAGGGAGTTGTGACTCAAGTAGGGGTTAAAAAATATGTTTATCATTAATTTGTTGTGGGATTTCATGTATATTCTAAATTCAGAGATGATTGTAATTTGGGAAAGTCATTTATTTTGCATTCCTTGCCCTACGTAATGTAGATTTAGTAAAAACATATGTCTCCTTTAAAACCTACCCTTCACTCCACAGTCCTTCTCTACTACTGCCATAGAAATCTTCTCTACAACACTCTATGTACCCCTAGTTCAAATGTTCATAGCATTTTTTTTGTTATCAGCAGACTAGCTTTAATGTGTGCTGTAACAGGTGTGGTTGTCTACTACAGAATTAAAGTAACTCCAAATTGGCATTACGTCTTTAAGAAAAACAAAAACCAATCACACAATGACTGACTTACTGTTTTTAGTTACAAACTATCTTATCTAACACTGTATTTACAACATCCAATCAAATCTGTGTTTTTTTTAAATTTATAAATCAGGTGCTCCCTCCATTTTAACAACCTCACATTTTGAAAATTCCCTCATTCAGCTTCAGCCTTCTCCTGTGTGGTATTGCTCCTTCCCTTCAAAATGTTCCGAGTGTGGACTGTAGGTCACAGCTATGTTTTTGGGTTAGTGAGCATGCTAGAAAGAGTGGCATTGCCAGGGCCCTGGGTTTGCCTAATGTGGATATTTCTTTGGATGGCCAGAGAGGGTTAAAGTGGCACAAATTGCTTCCATTAGTTGAAAGCATTAGAGATTGCCAACCACTTTACCTCATCATTGTGCACTGTGGTGAAAATGACCTGGGCACATTGACTGGGGTAGGATTGGAAATCCTAATGAAGGATACCTTTGTTCAATTAATGCACCTTTTCCTGCACACTGCCTTTGTATTCTCTAACATATGTCAGAGGCCGAAATGGAAGTGTTCAAAACAATTCTGTCCACAAATTCACAAATCTAGGAAACCTGTTAATAAAACTGTTTCAGCATTCCTCAGAGACCATAACATAGGCTCCATCTACAATATTAACCTGCAGTTTCACATGAATGGCATATATAGACGAGATGGCGTGCACTTCACAGATGAAGGCACAGAGTGTTCCTCAGCAACTTTACATTCTACATCAGCTCTCATATGTACTAAACTTCTAACCACAATAAATATAAGGGCTCTTTTTAGAGCAACCTTATACCCAAAACACTCTTTAAATTTAAAAGAAAATCAGAAATTTCAGAGTCGCAGATTCACAAGCAAAAAGTTCATATTCAATGCACAACACCACCATATTGCTTATATGTTTTTCTTTGACTCTCTTCATGTCACAATACATTTCTTAAAACCTCAGTTTAATGTCTAATGAGGTCTCTGTGGATGCATAAGTGTTTGAGTGAGTCTAAAAACCAAAACATGACATACTGAGTGGATCTGTGAATGTATGAATGAATCTCTGACTGAGTGTGTAGGTGGATGAATGAAAGTCTGACCAGGTCTGTAAGTGGGTGTGTGATTGTCTGAGTGGGTATGTGAGTGGATGCATGAGTGTGTGAGTGGGTCTGTGAGTGCATATGTAGGGGTCTGAGTGGGTATGTCAGTGGATGCATGAGTGTGTGAGTGGGTCTGTGAGTGCATATGTAGGGGTCTGAGTGGGTCTGTGACTGCAGGCATGAGACTCTGAGTGGATCTATGAGTGGATGCATGGGGTTGTCAGTAGGTCTGTGAGTGGGTGCATGAGGGTGTGAGTGGGTCTGTGAGTGCATAGGTAAGGGTCTGAGTGAGTCCCTGACTGCAGGCCTGAGGCTCTGACTGGGTCTGTGTGTGGATGTATGAGTATGTGAGTGGGTCTGTGAGTGTGTATGTAAGGGTATGAGTGGGTCTGTGACTGCAGATGTGAGGCTCTCAGTGGGTTTGTGAGTGGATGCATGAGCATGTGAGTAGGTCTCTGAGTAGATGCATGAGGGTCTGAGTAGGTCACTGAGTGGGTGTGTGAGGGTGTGAGTGGGTCTCTGTGTGAGTGAATGAGTGTATGAGTGGGGCTGCTAGGGGGTGCATGAGTGTCCAAGTGAGTCTGAGAGTGGGTCCGTGTGAGTGTCTAAGTAGGGCTGTGAGTTGGTATGTAAGACTCTGAGTGGGTCTGTGAGTGGGTGCATGAGCATCTGAGTGGGTCTGTGAGTGGGCTCGTAAGGGTGTGAGTGGGTCTGTGAGTGGGTGCATAAGTGGGCATGTGAGTGGGTGCATGAGGGCCTGAGTGGGTCTCTGAGTGGTTGTGTAAGAGCATAAGTTGGACTGTGAGTAGGTGCATGTGTATAAGGGCATGAGTTGGGCTGTGAGCAGGTGCATGTGTGTATGAGTGGGCCTGTGAGACGCTGAATGAGGTTCTGAGTGGGTCTGTTAGTGGGTGCATAATGGTCTGAGTGGGTCTGTGACAGGGTGTGTGAGAGTCTGAGCGGGTCTGTCAATAGGTGCAAGAGTGTGTGGGTGGGCCTGTGAGTGCACATGTAAGGGTCTGAGTGAGTCTGTGACTGCAGTTGTAAGGCTCTCAGTGAGTCTATGAGTGGATGTATGAGGGTGTGAGTAGGTCTGTGAGTGACTGTGTGAGGGTGTGAGTGGGTCTGTGAGTGGGTGCATGAGGGTATGAAGGGATCTGTGAGTGAGTGC
This sequence comes from Pleurodeles waltl, assembly GCF_031143425.1. Lineage (NCBI taxonomy): Eukaryota > Metazoa > Chordata > Amphibia > Caudata > Salamandridae > Pleurodeles > Pleurodeles waltl. The sequence goes on from NC_090440.1 coordinate 1,559,843,070, forward strand.
ATGAGGGTCCAAGTGAGTCTGTAAGGGGATGCGTGAGGGTGTGAGTGGGTCTGTGAGTGTATACATGACTGTCTGAGTGGGTCTGTGAGTGGGTGCATAAGGGTGTGAGTGGGTCTGTGAGTGGGTGCTTAATGGTGTAAGTGGGTTTGTGAATGGGTGCTTGAGTATATAAGTGGGTCTGTGAGTGGGTGCATGAGGGTCTGAGTGGGTCTGTTAGTGCATATGTAAGGGTCAGAGTGGGTCTCTGAGTGCAGGTTTGAGGGTCTCAGTGGGTCTGTGTGTGGATGCATGAGGGTGTGAGTGGGTCTGTGAGTGGCTGCATGACAGGCTGAGTGGTTCTCTGAGTGGGTGCATGAGGGTGTGCATGGGTCTGTGAGTGAGTACATGAGTGTATGTCTGGGTCTGTGCGTGGGTGGATGAGGCTGTAAATGAGTCTGTGAGTGGGTGCACGAGGGTGTGAGTGAATGTGTTTGGTTTATCAGCAGGGTTCGTGACTCCCTCGCACTTTTACATGGGGGGTCGTGCTAAGCGCAGTGACAGAGTCGCAACTCCATGATCGTGGAAAAAAAGGGTCTTTCATCATTTTGTTATCTTAAGGAGTCCCTCAGACACTCATTAATTTACATCATGGGGTCAGAGTACCTCAACCCTGACCCCTTATACTGTTTTCAGGCCTAATTTCCATCCCCCAGGACCGTGCATGAGTTAATAAGATGGCAGCTGCAACTTTTCCCACAACTTGCAGTCAGCCAATCACAGTACTGCTTCTGTTGTGTGCAGCCATGTGTGGGTTCAAGATGATGGGAGCATTTTCTGTCCCTGAATCTCTGAATAGACCAGCAAACTAGACCTTAGAGTCACTCTGGCAGTCCTGGGTCCAGGTGAACAAGCAGTGCTCACAGAGCAGGGCAGGTCTCTGAGGGTTCAAGGCAGGCAGAAAGAAGCAAAGCATTCCTTCCAGGTACAGAAAAGCAGTCTTGTGGAATACACAGCAGGCCGCAGTAGCAGGCATTCCTCTAAGAGTTCTTATACAGGTCCAGAAAGTGCACTGTAGAGTGGATCTGAGGGTCTGCTTTTTATATATGGTGCCTTCTTTGAAGTAGGAGAAGTGTTTAGAGAATTTCCTTTGAAGTGCTTGAAGTTTCCTATCTCCCTTGCCCTGGCTCCAAGCTAGCTTCAAAACAATGCAGGGGTGACAAGTCTGTTGTGTGAAGGCAGAGCAGAGCCTATTCAATTGCAAGTGGAGCTGTGCCTTGTTCCACGTCCCATCCTACTTGTTGATGTCCATCCAGGCACACCTCATCCCTCTATTATATGGCAGTCTGGGATGAAAAAAAAAAGTCCAGCTACCAACTACACCTAGTCCTAGTCATGTGATCCAGGAACCAGCTGCATGCACCGCATAGTTTAGAGTAAGAAAATACCACCTTTCTAAAAGTGGCATTTTAAAAATGCAACCTAAAATCTGACTTTCCCAGTAAAGGGGAATTTTAATTACAATTTCTCAGACACTAAACATGAAATGTTTATCTGTTCCCAATCAACAGTTAGCACTTGTTAAATGTAATAACATATCCCCATATTATTCAATGAGAGAAACCGGCCTGACAGTAGCGAAAAATGAATTTGGGAGTTTTGAAATACTAGGACATGTAAAACATAAACCCACATGCCCTATTTTATATATAATGCATCCTTCTCTATAGAATGTAATAGTCTACCTTCGGGGGGTTATATATGTATTTAAAAGGGAGCTTTACACCTGTCAAAAAAATAATTTTTCAGATCAAAATGACAGTTTAAAACTATGCTACACGTTGCAGTGACAGGACTGTGACAAGTTTCAAAGTGCTGCTTCTGGTGGTGGCACAATGAGTGCTGCAGGGCCACCAGTATAATTTACTGTGCATGCCTTGGGTAGCATGTAGTACCATATACCAGGGACTTAAAAGTAAATTAAATGAGCCAATCAAGTGTAGGCCAAATATTCCATGTTTTAGGGACAGAGCACAGGCACTTTAGCACTGGTTAGAAGTGTTAATGTGCAAAGAGTCCTAATGCCAGCAAAAACAAGTTCAGAAAACAGGAGGAGTGGAGGCAAAAGGTTTGGGGGCTGACTCTGTAGAGAAGGCCAAGTCCACCCCTTACCCCTGGGTCGCAGGAGTAAAGTGCAGAGAGTCCTATGCCAACAAGAGATGGTTCAGCAAAAAGAGGGTAGTGAAGGGAAAAGGTCGGGGGTAATACCACGCCAAAGACGGCAGGTCTAACAGACGCAGTCCCCGGTTATTTCCCAATTGGTATTAGTACATTGAAAGGGGCAACCACAAAACCTCTAAATATTATCATTTTTGTCACAATGGAGTAGACTTGAGAGCCAAGATCAAGAGCAGTAATGACACTTCCCTAATTATGCCTGTGCCACCTTGGTAATGCCAGTTTTGTTTTTTGAATCATGTAATAATATTCTCTATTCTACGTATAATTCCTGAACTTGTATGATTGGTTCCAGGGTAACCAACATCTCCCAACAACATGCATTTCAGCAATAATGTAAAAAACGCATTCTGATATGATGGTTTTCACCAAAATCTAATTGAAGAGCAGATGGAGAAGGGGGTTGCATTGGCACGGGCAGTTGCAGAACAAAGTCATCCTATGTAATTTTCCAATCTTTTTTCATAAAAAGTACGAGATATAAGGTTACCTGCCAACACTGGTTTTAATTAATTATTGATATGAATTCTGCAATATAGTTTTAATCTGTATTCATAATTAGTTACACTGAAAAATTCCACTTGTAGCTAGCCCTTATTTGTGACTGATACTTACTGTAGTGCACATAAAGCAGGTCAACACAAAGAACAACAAACCACACTAGAGACCTCTCCTCTCTGTGATGCTGAGATGGCATCCAGTGTGGAAACTGTAGAAGGACCGAAAGGATTCCGATTCCATTGACTCTCCACCCGAATCACCCAAGACACCTGTAGCTCCTATAGCACAGCTGCCAGTTCTTCTACAGAAGGTGAAATACTGAGGAGAGTGATGTGCGCACAGTACAGTCCCTAAGGGCACTGCTTCTGTCACCCTTGTGGATGGATCGGCAGTGCTGAGATTTTGTACAGAAACAGTAGTTCTTGGACCTGCTGCACTGGTTGCTGACGTAGAAGATGTTGGCAGATCGCAGACAGTGCCCCATCCCACTGATGCCACTCGAGCGTTATGGCAGCATGACATTTGTGCAGATCCTAAGGCTGGTAGTGGGACACGCAGGATGTAGCACCCAGACAAAATTCACTGAGGGACCAACACTCTGCCACTTCCTGGTCAGTACTCTGGCTGCTGTGAGAGCATGATGAGTATTGTATATTTGCTGTTGTTGTATTACAGTAATTCAGGAGACAACAGTGGAACAATTTGTCTAAAAATCACTCACGGTAATATTGTAAAACTAGACTGCAGCCCACATGTCGCCGCTGGTGCACTTTATGCTCAAAATACTGCGGCCTTACCTAAAATGTGTGATTCGTCAAACGCGGTTAGTGAATCTTTGAATAGGTCTAAGCGTCAAAGAAAATGAACTAGGAAATATTTAGCAGCTTCCCAATGCCCTGAGTCAAAATATGCCATCATGCACAAAGTTCCAACAGCATGCACAACGTGTCTTTCTTTTATAATGTACATAGAAGCATGGGCTTTTCTATTTGTTGTGCCAACTCAGATTGGAAGATTTTAAGTAGTTTTGAAATTTTTACCGATACGTTTAAGCTTTAGAGCCTACCCGAGGAGAATTCAGATTTTACATTTAAGGGCTTGCACGTTGTTATTTTATATCGTTATAGGAAAGATACATTGCTTGTCATTTGGGGCCAACACGTTGTGAAGGTAATGAAATGCCAACTAAACCAGATAAATATTACAACTGTAAGAACTAGAATCAAAATCATGGATGTATTTGAGGTAACCTAACTTTGAAAATTGGCCTATGCTTCGTTTTCCTTCCTGTTCTTTCCCTTGTAGCAGTCGCAGCTGGCGACTCGGCATGATGGCGGGAGGGGGTAGGTGGAGGCTGAACAAAAATATATATATATAAAAACATTTTTTTAAAACCTACTCACCTTGTAGCCGCTCTGCTCCCCTGTCGCCGCACTCCAGCCACAGGCTCCCAGTCTGCGCTGCACCAATCACGACGCTCCTCAGAGCAGCATTATGATTGGCTGCAACGCCCCGGCTGTGCGCTCTAGTGCAGACTGGGAGCCTGTGCAGGCTCTCTCCAACTCAGCACCACAGTGCCAAGTTGGAGAGAGCCCTTGTGCGCATTTGTGTGGTTGGTCGGCATGAGACAGCTGGCCGAACATACATGCGCACTGAGGGGGGTGCTCTGTGCACTCCCTTCACGCTCGTCATCCCCATGGCCCCGCCCCTTTAGAAACAAAATGAAATGTGACTCGTTACTATGCAAGACACATGGAATACAAACTGAACTAATATTATAAATGAAAATATCATTTTATAGAGAAATCACATAAATAAGGTAATGTTGATGGCAAATGGCCAAAAACATTGACTACCCATTAGCACAAGCATACGTTAAGTCTTGCAGCTAGAAGTACAGTGGACTAAGATTTGGAGTTAAATTATAATAAAAAATCATTTTGAATAAACTAAAAATGAATTTAAGTTTGCATATTTACCTTGTGACCCCTGTTGCTTGTTAGAGCACTGTATTTAATACATTAATAGCATAATTAAATGATTGTAAAGCATTTGCTTTTTGCACACTGGGCTGAATTCACAATGTGTCCGTACACACAAATAGGACCATGCCTCTAAAACCTTGCAATCTTGCATGTGTGATTCCCAGAATGTAGCTGACAATGAAACACACCCTTCTCTGCATAATAAATTTGCTCTGCATGGGGGGCAGAGCTTGACCACCAGACAAGATGGCCTCTTGAGCTGGGAGCTCTGCGCCTCATCAGAGCACTCTTAGCAGCAATAGAGTCTTCAGGCACCAGAAACACCTTTGTGCAGATAGGTATTGCTAAATAGCTCTCTATATGAGAGAGGTGCCGCTCTGTTTCATCAGCCATGCCTTTTTTTGCTATTGCACATTTGAGTACTCTACATCTCCGCATTGTGGAGGCCATTTTAGACACTCTTCATTCTTCATGATGAGTTTTCCTTCTCAATGTGTAGTGGGACCCCGTCTGGGTTAAGCAACTGGATGGAAATGACTCTTTCAGGAGGGTCTTCCCCAGATCTCTTGCCTTCCTCCTCCTCTTTTCTGACCTTGCTGGCTTTAGGACTGCTGACCAGTAGTAAAGTGCATGTGCTCTGTATCCAAACCATGGTAACATTGGCTTTTCTATGTTTGGCATATTTGTTTTACTGGTAAGTAAGTCCCCTGCAAAGTGCACCATGCGGTCACCGCCATTTGGCCGCTCCGCGGTCATAAGACCGCGGAGGCCATTCTGGCTTTCCCGCTGGTCCGGCGGGCGCCCGCCAAAGGAGCGCCCGCCGGCCCAGCGGGAAAGGCCCTGCAACATAGAAGCCGGCTCCGAATGGCAGGGGTGCGACGGGTGCAGTTGCACCCGTCGCGATTTTCACTGTCTGCTATGCAGACAGTGAAAATCATGCTGGGGCCCTGTTAGGGGGCCCCTGCACTGCCCATTCCAGTGGCATAGGCAGTGCAGGGGCCCCCAGGGGCCCCACGGCACCCGTTCCCGCCATCCTGTACAGCCGCGGTCGCAATGCCAGATGAAGCACCGCCAGCCTGTTGGCGGTGCTTCCGACGACATCCACCCTGGCGCTCATAGACTGCCAGGGTTGGAATGAGGGCCTATATGTGCCCAGGGCATGTGTTTCGAATGCTACTAGTGGGTCTGCAGCATTGATTGTGCCACCCACTACCATAGCCTTTCAAATATGTCTCAGGCCTGCCACTGCAGAGACTTGGTGCAGTTTAAACTGCCATTTCGACCTGGCGATTGTACCTACTTGCCAGGCCCAAGCCTTCCTTTTTATCACATTTAAGTCACCCCTAATGGAGACCCAAGTTAGCCCCAAGGGCAGGGTGCAGTGTATTAAAAATGTTGGACATATAATTTTAAGTTTAACATGAGCAGACACTGAAAAACTGTTACATTCATTATTCACTATTGCAACGGCTATCTCTCCCATAGGCTCCCATTGGGGTTGCCCTAAAACATCTTTTAGGTGTAATTTTCAATTGGGAAAAGATAGAAATGTAGAGTTTGGTGTCTATGGACTTACAATTTAAAAATACATCTTTTGGTGAAGGTGTTTTTTAAATTGCAGGTCTAAAAATGAAACTTTTAGAAAGTTGGCATTATCTTACTTGAACCATTCTGTGCCTTAGCCTGTCTCTGAAAACATGTCTGTGTTTAGGTGACAGCTGCATTTGTGCATTCTCTCCAGACAGCCACAATCAGGAAAGGCTGGGTGTGACAGGATATACATCTGCATCATCTACATACTGATAGTTGCCCTGGGTAGGAAGAGGGAGAAGCAGTTCACACTTACATCTGAATAGGCTGTGTCCTGCCCTCACTCAACGGACTGCTGGATCCCCCTACTGGTAGTCTGGAGCCTTGGCTGGGTTGAAAGGGAACCTTGTGCACTTCAGAGAATTCTTTTGAAGCTATCCCTACATCAAAAGGCATTTTTGTGTATAAGTACTGGGCCTCTGACATAATATACGCATAAAACTTCTGGAATTAGGACATTTTACAAGGAAGAAGGACCGCTGTGCTGTCAGGAGGGACTGCCTCTTTACTTTTTGCTTTGCTGTGTTGGCCTGCTGCCTGCTACTTCTTGCCTGGGAGTGAGAGGACTGGATCTAACTCTCTACATCCTGCAATCTAAAGTTTCTCCAAAGGTCTGAGTGAGCTTGCCTTCTGTTTCTGAAGTCTCAGGGACATCAAATACTTCACCTGCATCTTCCTACCAGCACCTGGGCTCCTCTGCTTTGAGTCGTGCTCTGCCAAGTGGTGCCAAATCCAGTCCTGGGCCTTTGGAGGTGAGTGGGATGCTGCAACACAAGAACTGACGCAACAACACCGGAGTGTCACTTTGAACCAATGCATCCCGCTGCAGAAATGCTGCTTTGCCACTACCTGCACTGAAGCCCTGGACCCCACTCTCCAACTGCATGACGCAACAACCTTGATGTACAGAGTAGCCCTGGCGTGGCTGATGCAGCACTGTACTCATCACTTCAGGACATTGACCCATCAACCACGTTGCCTGATCAGGAAATGAAAGTGCAACACATCCCCTCCTCTGGATCAACACATCTTCACTGAGCATCAATGCAACAAAGGTACTGTCTGCGGGTCTATTCCATCGCGGTCAGGCTGCATTTTTAGATTTGCCCCAGTCCAATGTGACCAGATAGGACCAGTTGTAGCTCTTGACTTCTAAGCACTGCGTTTTGATTTAACCTTTACAAATTCATAATTTGAATTGTGCATGTTGGATTTATTTTTTGTCATGTTTATCCTTTTGTGGTAATTTGAATGTTTTACTGTGTGTGTGCATAAATACTTTACACAGTACCTCTTTATTTTAGCCTGACTGCTCTGTGCCAAGCTACCAGAGGGTGAGCACAGGTAAAATTCTAGTGTGTATCTATCTTGACCAGGATGGTGGTCCCTAGTTGGACAGAATGCAAACATCTGCCAACTAGAGGCTTGATGTGTAACATGACATTATTACCTATTTCTTTGCCCTGGAATAATTGTTCAAAGTTGTTTTTGCCTCAATGTCAAAGTATTCATCTCCTCTGCAAAAACTTTCAATGCCACTCATGCTTTTCACGCGTACATGAGACATATGTTTTCCTACTTGCACACATTTTACCATTCTTTGTGCTGGTGAAGATGTGAGCTGCCTACTATAATCAGAATGATTTTCATAATTGTTTTTCTTTATTTATATTTCCATTTTAATCATATGATATGAGTCTATATGCAATGTAAGTGAGTTATTTGCTCTCATGTTTCAGTGCTGATATATTTACTTGAATGTATGGGTAAAATTAGAAAATGTAAATTGTCTTCTCATCAGGAGGTACCTTCAAACCGGGAAACAACTATCTAAACAATGGCGGACAATCTTTTTACTAGAGCCCACATATCTTTTACTATTCCTGAGATGTCCTCCTTATCCTTTCTTTCTTTGACGGCCAACACTGCTAAATCTGCAAATAAATGTGTTAAGCAAGGTTCACCTTCTCCTGTAAAATCACATTCTCCTTTTTTGCTAGAGTTCTTGTTAGATGAAATCAGAGCTCTATGTCCATTTGTTACAGAGACTAACACTCACATTCAAAATTTATATGACAAATGGTCCAATATCGAAGCAAGAGTTTCATCAATGGAGCAAAGGATCAGCGACCTTCAAAATGAAATTTTTAAAATTGCAGTTTTGGAGAAGGAGGTGGCACACCGACAAAAGCAAACGGAGGGGTTAGGAAACAGAAATAGGCAAAACGATCTCCAAGATGTCTCCAGAACAGGGTCACCCCCAAACCTTTTGCCTTTCTCCTACTTTTTGCTGAATTTGTTTTCGCTGGTATTAGGACTCATAGCACTTTACCACTGCTAACTAGGTCTAAAGTGCTTGTGCTCTGTCCTCTAATCATGCTAATATTGGCTTGTATCCAAATGGCATGTTTAATTTGCTTATAAGTCACTAGTAAAGTGGTACCTGTAAATTAAATGCTACTAGGAAGCTTATGGGTATCACCCACTTAAGTATCCCCTTAACCATGTCTCGGGCCTGCCACTGAAGAGCCAGTGTGTGTTGTTTTACATATCGACCTGGCAAAATAACCCTTGTGCCAGGTCCAAAACGTCACTTTTAATATATATAGCTTACCTCTAAGGTATGTCTAGACCAGTGGTTCCCAACCTGTGGTCTGCGGACCCCCAGGGGTCCGTGACACATTCCCAGGGGGTCCGCAGGCCTGGGCTGGGAGGAAGGCACTTCTCCAGCTGGGAACCCTGACAAACACGTGCATGCGTGTTTTCATATTTATTACTTCCTTTGTTGGGCATTTTTAAACGCACTGCAAAGCTCCTTGTACTGCAAAAATAAAAGCCTCAAGCTAACTCAGGTGATTAATGTATCTGCTGGAGAGAGATGGGAGTTTTGTGCAGCGGCAGTTTTGACTCAAAGGTAGCACAGATGGTTAATATGCCTGCTGCAAAGAATGTGTATAATGCGCAGAACAGTATTTTATGTGCATGGCACAGTGGGTTACTGCTTTTGTCACAGAGATTCTTTTGTTACTGTGCAGTTCATAATCGTAATCTAGCACAGTGAGCTGTGAACTGCCATTAAAGAGCTGCATGCAAACCGCATGGCACAAATTAGAAAGTTTTTTTTTTCCTAGTCTTTCATTTTCCTTATGCTGCTAAAAAAAGGTTTGCTTGCGTAGAAATACATTCTTATTGCTAATGCAGTGCTTAATTTTTGCTCGTTTCCGGTGCTGAGCACCGGCACTTATTTTTGATGGCCGGGGCTTATTCTTCTGGAGCAAAAGACACACGTGGGAAAGACGGAGGAAGGGAAAAATGAAAAAGCATCACAAAGGGAGAAAGTAGAAAGCTGCCAGAGTGAGCTGAAGTGGCAGGGAGTGGCTTTATATGGATTGAAGAGGCCCAAGATGGCTTCAGGATTATGCTGCCTCAGTATTCTGTGTTCCCACATTTAATTGCAGCAGCCGCATGTTTAAGAGGAGGGTTTGGGCACCGGCACATTTTTATTTAAAAATTAAGCACTGTGCAAACGTCATCGCTAATCAATGTGCTGTGTTCTGAATCCTAAGTTTGTGCTTCTCCGGACCAAGCACTCCAGTGATGGAGGGGGTTGTGTTTCTCTGAGGTTCCATGGCAGCTGCAAAGAAGGTTGTATTCCAGTCGAAAGTGCGAGTTGAATGGAAAAAAGGTGGGTTTTCACCCCTTTTCCCTCGCAATCTGCCAACTCTGTCTTGGAGATCGGACCGCCACTTTTTCCTTGGTGAAAAGGCAGATCCAAATCTGCTTGCCGGTAAGTGTGGCTGGAAACCTGCCTTCAGCCACTATTTTCTATGGGGCCATCAAAGGCATATGGCATTCCTTTGCAGAGTCGGCGGGACATGGGAAGGTTTTTCCAGTGAGACCACCAACATCTAAATCTGGCAGGCAGACTGCCAAGATTGCGAATGGGTTTTCAGTCAGAAAACCAACAACAGGACCATTACTGCAAAGATCTATATCAGGCCTTAAATCTGGATCACAGTTGGCTAAGTGAGATACAATCATCTGCCTTTTTGTAGGATTAATAAATCCTTGGACATGGCAGGAAATAAGTCTGAATGTTACAGAAAGTAAACGTGTAGCTGCATAATAGGTCATCAACATCAACAAAATACATTAATGCAACTGAGCTGAGAAACTGAAAAAAAGATCTTGGAGATAAAGATAAAGGGGCAGTAATGCATAGCTAAAAATGGAGAAGGAAAGAAGGAAAGAAAGTAGGAAACGGTATTAAAAAAGGGAATGGGATCAAAGGAAAAGAGACAGTACATGTCAAATAAATTACAACTGAGAGAACACACCTTATAAGATTTTCAAAAGAGTGGGATTGAAGACAACACAGGGTGAAGATGACATAGCTTCTCTTGATTGAGTTTCTTGGAGAAGAACTAAATCTGGATCATAGTTTTCTAAGTGAGATAAAATTCTCAGTTTTTTTATAGGATCACTAAATCCTTTGACATTCCAGGAAAAAACACTGAATGTTACAGAAAGAAGAAGTGTAACTTCATAAATGGGCAATCAACATAAACATAATACATTAATACAACTGAGCTGAGAAACAGAAAAAATATCTTTAAGATAAAGATATAGGAGCAGTATTGTATACCTAAAAAAGAGAGAAGAAAATGAAATAAGGAAAGAAAGGAGGAGGGGTTATGTAAAAGGGCATGAGATCCAAGGAAAAGAGGTGGCATATGTCAAATAAATGATGACTGAGAGAATTTGCCTTATAAGATTTAATACATGGGTGAGGTTGATGACAGTACAGCGTGAAGACAACACAGCAGTGGAGGAGACCACACCAACAACAGAGCAGAATGGGATATTTGAAGATGATACAGGGGAAATAGATAACCTGAAAAAATTAAAAAGAGGTAAATTAGCATATAGCAGCAAATATAAAGGTACAAGGAATGAAACAGTGCTCAAGCAACAATACAGGCAAAAAGGGTAACATTTTCATACAGGAATTATCATAACTCTTCATCGTCTAGATGCATCCATTCCAATGAGAAGTGAAGCTGCGAATTGGAGCTTTCAGCATTGGAGCCGAGACTGCTGTTAATGGAAATGTGAACAACTGCTTGGGGAAGAGTCGTGCAGCTGCGGTTCTAAAGATGAATTGGTCAAACCCAAGATGCGGGATGCAGAACCGATGCAAGTCTAATGCGCTAGATCCAATCCACACAGAAGAGGTGATCCATCATTTCTGCTTGAGGATGCGCAACTCAGCTAAGTCAATGCACCAGTTCTCCTTGAAAATGCATCACTCAACAGAGAATGCATTGGTACCACTAGTAAGCACCTTAGGCCCACTCCCAAGGGTCCAGTACTGGGGTGACACCACTTGACAGGGAAGACTCAAAGATGGTAGAGTCCAGGTTCAGAAATGGGGTGGTCGGAAGTGATTTATGTCCCTCACACTTCAGATCAGGAGGCCAGTCAACTAGCCTTGGAGTCATCCTGGAGTCTGGGTTCAAGTGATGCAGGTCCAGTCCTTCTCACCCAGACATAGGGCAGCATGCAGCAGGTCAGCACAACAAATGAGGAGTCCATCAGAGTTCAGTCCAGGAGATGGACAGTCCTTCAGCAGCACGTCAGTCCTCCTTTCTGGCAAAGTATCCTCAGGCCCAAAAGTGAACTGAAGTGTAGTGTCTGAGGTCCAGTTCTTATACCCAGTGATGCTTTGAAGTTGGGGAGACTTCAAAGAGAGGCCTTTGAAGGAGGCACAGGTCCTCTCTTCCTGCCCTAGCTACAGATCCACTACAGGGAGATATGCAGTCTTTTGTGTGGAGACATAACCTATTCAGGTGTAAGCGAGGCTGGGTTCAGTTTCTAACTCCCATCCTGCCCAGGATGGCCCATCACTTCACACCTAAGGTCCTATTGTATGTGGATGTCTAGAGGAAACACACAAAGCCCAGCTGTTATCCACCCTAGACATGTATTGTATTGTATTGTATTGTATTGGGTTATTTATAGAGCGCATTCCGGCTTAAGCATCGAAGCGCTGTGCAGATCATAAATGCAGAAAAATGGTTCCCAAAATGTCACTACTAATTTAGTTTGCGAATAGCCAGGTTTTAAGGCACTTCCTAAAAACCAAATGATTCCGTATTTGTCTCATCTGGAGAGGCAAACCATTCCAAAATCTGGATGCTTGCACCGAAAAAGCGCAATCTCCCCATCTCGCTTTATTACAGCGAGGGACCTTGACCATAAATCTAGTGGCAGATCTTAAAAGTCTCGGGGGTTGATAAAAAGAAAAAATAGATTTTAAATAATCACAACCCACCGACTGGAGAGCTTTATGTGTGCGGCAGAGTGTCTTAAACATAATTCTCTTCCTAATTGGGAGCCAGTGAAGAGATGTCACACACCTAGAAGCCGAAGAGAAATGGGGCATGTTTAAAGTTAAACGGGCCGCCGCATTCTGAATAGCCTGTAATTTATCCAGAGAGGATTTATTAGCATTAAGCAATAAAGAATTGCAGTAGTCTAATCTAGAGGTGACCAACGCCAGTACGACCGAGCGTCTAAGGTCTTCCTCCAGTAGGTGAAGAATTTTCTTGAGAATTTTTAGTGTCCAGAAGCATACCTTGACCAGATTGTTAATCTGTACTTTAAACGTCAATGAGTCATCAAACATTATGCCCAAATTTTTGGCAGCTGGTACCGGTGAAGGGCAACCCCGACATACGGGCGGCCACCAGTTATTATCCCAGGGGGAAACTTTACCCCCCAAAGTACATGATCCCTGTTTTGTCCCCATTGAGTTTCAACCAATTACACGGAATCTATTTATTGATAGCTAACATACAACATTGAAAATTTTCCTTTCTGTCCTTTACATTATGTGAAATGGGCACAATCAATTGAGTATCATCTGCGTAAGAGACAATCTGAGCTCCGAATGAGCACACCAAATTGGCCAGAGGAGACATATAGAGATTAAAGAGTGTCGGACTAAGAGAAGAACCCTGCGGGACGCCACAGGGGAGTTTGAAGGTAGAAGCCTTATAATCCCCGCACGCTACTGTTGTGGTTCTGTCCAACAAAAAAGAGCTAAGGATCTGCAAGGCCTTCCCTCTCACTCCAACTTGAACCAGCCGGTTGCCTAAAATAGAGTGAGAAATGGTGTCAAATGCTGCTGAAAGATCTAATAGAACCAAAATCGACCCCTCACCGCAGTCGCCTCTTCTCCGAATCATGTCTGAGGTGGAAATAAGTGCAGTTTCCGTGCTATGATCACCCCGAAAGCCATGCTGTGAGGGATCTAATCCACCATTCTCCTGTAGAAAAGCAGACAGCTCCTGATTAAGATGTTTTTCTAGTATTTTAGACAGCCCTGGGAGTAACGAAATTGGGCGGAGATTGGACAGATCTGCCACGTCTTTCCCTGATTTTTTAATAAGCGGAATGACAGTGACCTGCTTCCAGATATCCGGAAAGATTCCTTCCTGAAGAATCTCAGCATACACCGGTTCCAATGCTTCGGCCATCATCCTAGGAGCTAGCTTGAGCACCCGAGGTTGGCAAAGATCAGTAGGTGCCCCTGATTAAAGGGCCAAAAGAGAGTCTCTAATTATGTTTGCAGAGAGCGGTTGAAAATTGTCCAGAGTGTGCAGAGGTTTAACCATACATACGGCACCTGTATTCACCTCCTCTGTCTGGACAGGGAGAGGGGGACTAAAATTAGTCATTGTGATCCAAGACAGGCAGCAGGCACCAAATGGCTAAAGTAAGAAAATGCCAAATTTCTAAGTGGCATTTTCAGAATTGCAAGTTAAAATATGACTTCTCTATGATTCCACAGACACCAAACTTGAAAAGCCTATCTCTTCAGAAATGGAAGTTACGTCTATAAAATGTAACATTCCCATGTTATTGTATGGGAGTGATAGGCCCTGCATTAGTGAAAGACAAGTATGAGAGTGTGCCGGGCCGGCTATCGGAGAACCGGCCTCAGTTCCCCCAGGGCATCATCACGGCTGGAGTGAGTGACCTGGATGGCAAAGTACTTGCATCCAATCAGGAGTCAGCTTTGGACGAAGGCAGGGTCCTTTAAACAGGACGCTGGAGGACATCAAATCGGGACTGGTGGAATCCTGTATATATAATACAATTACCACCTACGAATCTCCTTTACTGTGCCCCTGTGACAGAGAGTTTTCACTAGCAGGATATATAAAACCTAAAATTACATGCCCCGCCTTTTCAATATATTACACCCTGCCCTCTGGGTTGTCTAGACCAGTGGTTCCGTACCTTTTGACTCCTGAGGACCCCCAATGAATCATTACTGGAAGCCGGGGACCCCCAGCAATTTGTACGATTTAATTTTCAAACATTAAAACAGTAATTTGCAAAAAATATAACAAGTACACACCAGACAAATACTCAAATGACTAAAGATAAAATTCTTGTATATTGAAAAAATATGCAAAAATTTAAACATTTTATTGGGAAGGTTGGCGCTGCATCTCGGCAACTACCTTTTCAATGTTTGGCTTTATTTAGGAAAGGTGAATCATCAGGTCAGATTCTACATTTCCGAAGCAATTTCTGTTTTTATTTTTTAAGTATGCAAGATCTGAGAAAGCTTTTTCACATAAATAAGTGAAGGGGAAAGGAAGTAAACCATAAGGGTCTCTCATCTCTCCCTAGCCTCTCTGTCATACGTACTTCATCATTTTATAGCACCTCCCATACCACTGTAAGGTGTCAGGGCACTTTACAGGGGATTACAAGGTGTAGGATTCACATGTCATCCACACTGGTAGGCATTTTCTGAGAGTGCTTGGTCCGGAGAAGCACAAACGTAGGAACACAGAACACACAGCACAGTGATTAGCGATGACGTTAGCACAGTGCTTAATTTGTAAATAAAAACGTGCCGGTGCCCAAATCCCTCCTCTTAAACATGCGGCTGCTGCAATTAAATGTGGGAACACGGAATACTGAGGCAGCATAATCCAGAAGAAGGTAGGGAACCTGCATTGGCTGTGTACGTTTGGGGGGCTCACTGCACATGAGCGCTGGGCCACTGAAGACATATACATGTCAGAGTAATCTTTTTAAGTTACTGTGGCATGCATATCTCTGGGACATGAGTGGATCAGACATGGGTCGGGACGCACTGATGCACAACACATGTAGTGCACAGACACAACTATCATTATGGTGCCACTATTCATTGGCAAATGAATGCTGGAACCACAATTATGCTACATTCAAACCTGTAAACTGTGTCCATGTGTGCACATTGCCAGGGGACCTCTACCTATCAGGTTTGGCTGCCCTTTGTGTGTGTGAGTTAGAACATGTTTGTGTCTGTATTATGCGATTGACTGGGTGAGATGGATGGAGCTGTAGATGGTGATGTGGTTGCGTTAGTATGTACGCCACTTGTATGTGGGATTGATGTTGTGTATGTTGTGTTGTGTGTTGTGTTGATGCATCGAACATTCAGGTGAGTAGTGTTGTGTGGTGGTCATTGTTGCAATGCGTGTAGTTGTGCCTGTGTGTGCGTGTGTTTGTGTACATGTCTGTGTTGTGTTGTGGTGGAATTGCAATGGATGCAGGTGTGTATGTGGTATATTGTGTCATGTGTGATGCAGGGGGACGCAAGGGGACACATGTGGCAAAGGTAGTGTGTTTGTTGGACTTACCTCTATTCCATAGCTGCTGCCATTGTCCACTGTCCATTGGGTTCCACAATGTCCTCTTTCTCTCAGAGGACCACCACCATAACACTGTCTGCAGGTCTGTAACTTCTAAATATGGCAGGTGAAAGACCATTTACGTGGCGGTCTTCTCGGGTCCATCGCTGATGTGGCTTGGCGGTGCGACCACCAAGATCTAAATCAGGCCCTTAGTTCCTCTCCAAAAAACATACTTAACAGAAGCAGGTCCTCATGCCAGATCCCCCTGCAACAGGTCTCCTAACACTGCCGCTTCCACACACATCTCTCCTGCTGCTATTGTTACCCTCTTTCTCTATTTCCCTCTGTTTTTGCTTTGTTTGTCTCGGGGATCCTTCATCTCTGTTGCCCTCTGTTCTCCTTTTTTTGCTTCTTTGTTATCTCTATTTTGCCACTTTGCTCTTTCATAAACTTTTTTGCTTCTGCTTTTTGCTGTTTTTGCCTCTTTGTTCTCTTTCTTTTTGCCCTTTGTCCCTCTCACTATGCTCTCCCGCCCACCCGCTTCCTGCCACCGGGCACCCCTCCCTCCTCCAAGGACCTACTTAATAGAGGCCGCAGTGCAACCCAATTGAGCAGGTCCTCGTGCCAGCCCTCCCTGCAACAGGTCTCCTGATACTGCTGCATCAACGCACATCTCTCCTACTGCCATTTTTACCCTCCGTCTCTACTGCCTTCTGTTTCTCCTTTGTTTTCCCATTTGGTCTTTCATTTCTGTTGTCCTCTGGTCTCCTTGTTTTGCCCCTTTGCTCTCTCTTTTTGCTCTTTCATCTCTTTCTTTGCCTCTGGCTTCCACTGTTTTTGCATCTTTGCTCTTTCTTTTTGCTTTTCATCACTCTCACCTCGCTTTCCCTCCTGCTTCCCACCCGCCCGCTTCCGGCGTGTCCTACATCCCGCATCTATCACCTAGGACCCCTCCTGCCCCTCAATATCTACTTAATGGAGGCCACAGTTGGCTGTGCAGTGGACGCACGCAACCGGCATGCTGTGAAGCTCCAAAGGCTAGCCAGTCTACACCCATCTGCCCCTGGACCTCACCCAGGTCCTGGAATCATGGCTCTACCCCCACCCACTGCTACAATGCAGAGGAACTCCTGGCCCTGGACCCCAAATGATGTAACAGCAGCTGCTGCACCTCCTCCTGAGCAACCAAAGGGCCGTTCACCTGCCTTCACTGCCTCTTCTCCTGCAATGCAGGACTGCTAGTCCACACAGGATCCTGTGCCACACCCACCAGGAAGACAACAAACAACCCAGAACCAATCCAGTGCATCCTGCTCAATGCCCAACCCCTCTGCAAACACACCACTGAAATCTGGGACAACTTCACCTCCCTCTCCCCTGATGTAGCTTTTATCACTGAAACCTGGCTCAGCCCCTCCTTGAGCCCCAACATAGCCACCACAACATCTGACAGCTACAAGATGACACACACCAACAAACATGGCAGACACATCACCATCATCTTCAAGGAATTAATCTGATGCATTGCCACCGATAATGACACCACACTGCTCATGGAACACCTCAACTTCCAACTACAGTCTGACGCCAAGACAATCAGGCCATCTTTGATGCAATCTCCACTTCATCGCCCCTCTAGCCATCGACTCCAACCACTAAATCCTACTGGGTGACCTCAATTTCAACATCGATGACCCTGACAACACCATCTCTACCACTCTTCCAGAGAACGTGAACAACATTGGCCTCGCTTAACTGGTCATCGAACTCATGCTCAAAGCTGGGCACAAACTCAAACCCATTTTAACCTCCAGCGATAGAGTCAAATTTAGCCATATCACAGAACTCACTTGGTCCGACCACACCATCGTTCACTTTGCCATCTTCGGTACACAGCATACCATCACTGGGCATCACAACTCATCCCACCACAGCTGGGTGCAAGGCAACAGAGACACAGTGGACTCAGGCCCTCTGCATCTCCTAACACAAAGCCTCATCAGACCTAGAAAAGGCCATCCAGATGTTCTCTACATGGATCTCTGAATTCTCCAACAGAGTCGCCCCGATGAAGCCAGCGAGATCCAACACCTGAAGACAAGCCAGCCGGAATATCCCAGAGCTCAGAACTGCCACGCGCAGCTGTTACCAACTTGAGAAACAATGGTGATCTACCAGGAACCCTTCCAACAGAGCCCCTCACAAAGTAGCCTTTAATGACTACCACTGGAAAATCAAGGAAGCTAAGAGAGCAGCTAACCACACAAAAGAACTGTTCAAAATAGTAAAGGAATACTCCAACTCCGCAGCCACAGAGAACACAATCCACCCTCATCAAGAACTCTGCAACAACCTCACTATTTTCACAGCAAGATTGCCACCAGATAGAACAACATTGCTCCCCAACCCACAGTTCTCAACCTCATCAACCGTGATCACCCAGCGCACACCAGCCGAACGATCACTGCATGAACACTGTGAGCCACACAAACCACCACGGCCATCATGTCATCCATCCACTCAGGAGCACCCATTGACCCATGCCACCACCACTTTTTCAACATGGACACCAATCAAATCAGCACCAAACTCACTAGCATCCTCAACACCTCCATCACCACGACAGCCTTCTCAGACAGATATACACATACAAAGATCGGACCCCCTCCTAAAGAAATCAAGCGCTGATCCTAGCAAACTCAAAGATTATCGATCGATCTCTCTGCTCCCTTACCCTGCCAAAGTGTTAGAGCAGGCCATCAACCACAGCTCACTGAATATTTGGAACAAAACAACCTGCTTGACATCTCCCAATCAGGGTTCTGAGCCAACCACAGTACGGAGACCACACTGATCACAGCCACAGATGACATCCAAACACTCCTTGATCACAGAGAGACTGCTGCCTCGATCCTCCTTGACCTCTCAGCAGCATTCAACACCGAATCCCACCACACCCTCATCAGCAGACTCCACAACATCAACATACAAGAGAGTGCCGTCAAATGGATTACCTCTTTCCTTAAAGGATGTACTCAGAGTATCCTGCTGCCTCCCTTCACTTCCGAGCCTAAAAACATCACAATACAGCATACCCCAAGGATCATTCCTCAGGCCCTGCACTGTTCACCCCCTACAAGACCCACCTCGAGGACCTCATCAGATCCCATGGTCTCAACATGATATCATATGCAGGTGACACTCAGCTCATCCTCTCACTCACCGAAGACTCTCCCACCAGCAGAACAAATTTCTACTACACCATGACCCATGTTGCCAACTGAATGAAAGCCAATTCCCTCAAACTCAACCCTGACAAAATAGAAGCACTGATCTTTGGGAGAAACGCATCCATATGGGACCACAGCTGGTGGCCAGCCGAACTCAGACCCACTGCTGCACCAACAGACCACGCATGCAACCTGGGCATTATCCTCAACAGCAAACTGATCATGAAGTGACAAGTCAACGGAGTCGCCTCCTCCTGCTTTCACACCCTCTATACGCTCCACAGAATCTTCAGATCGATCCTAGTCAACACCGGCAAACCCGTTACCCAGGCCTTCGTCACCTGCCACCTCGACTATGGCAATGCATTTGACTCAGACATCTCAATCAAACTCCTCAGAAGACTCCCGATCATACAGAACGCATCAGCTAGACTCATCTTGGACCTCCATAAATGGGCCAACATCACCTCCTACCGCTGAAACCTCCACTAGCTCCCCATCCAAAAGAAATGCCAGTTCAAGATCCTCATACACGTCTATAAGGCCTTACAGAATTAAGGACCAGCCTACATTAACCACTGACTGAACTTTCAACCCGTCAGACACCTGCGCTCCTCCTCACTAGCCCTTGCACACGCCCCGAATCTGTCACAGCTTCAGTGATGGCCATTCCTTCTTCTACATCACCGCCAAGACCTGAAATGACCAGCCCCTCATCCTTCGAACAGCACGTTCCCTTACGGACTTCAGAAAAAAACTCAAGACATGGCTTTTCAATGGAGGTCTCGTACTCCCATACCCAGATATACCCAGGAGTGACACTGCTGCACTCTACAAATACTGATTGATTGATAAAAGCTTAAACGTAGTTGGGTGGGATCTGTTTTGTATCATTAACATCAAATAAAAAAATGGGTAATTATTTAGTGTAACAAAAAATTTAATTGTACAGTTACACCCAAGAAGAGTGATACTGAGATAGCTCATTGTTAAATTCCTTATCAATAACATTCTGTCACGGAACTGAACATTCGGCTCGGGACGCGACAGCGGCACGCGGCGGCTGGACGTGCCGCACCCCTGCAATTTCGTGTTTTTATTGAGGCCCCAAATTGGGCATGGGGCCTCGCTACATTAATGGGGCGACGCACCCCCTCTAGTTTCTTGCCTCCCCTCACTCTCCATTTTTCCCCACTTACCTTCTGCTGCCTTTTCTTTCTTCTTTTCTGCCTTCAAAGGAACCTTTTGAAGTAAGAACGGACCATCGTAATCTGCAATGCTTACGCAATTATCAGTGTCGAAACAGTCGACAAGCTTGTTGGGCCTTTTCCTTTAGTCAATATGATTTCTATATTACCTATATTCCAGGATCTAAAAATATTTTGGCCGATGCCCTATCTCACCGTTATCCTGACAGTTCTAATACCCCTTCACAATATCTACTTGAACCAGACAAGATAATTGGTGTAGTCCAGTCATTCCTGGATGAAGTACAATCTGAATACTCAACCCTTTCAGAACAAGAACTAAAGGATCTGTGTCCCAAGATATGCAAACATAAAGAATACTACTATTACAAGGACACCTTATTTCTACCTTCTAAAAAAGTGCAAGAAAAAGCACTTCAGATGTGTCATGATTCCCCAGTAGCCGATCATCGGGTATTAAAGCCACGCAGGAATTACTTCTACGCTCTTTTTGGTGGCCTACGTTGAAACAAGACACCGAAAGATACGTGGAATCTTGTCCCATTTGTGCCCAAGTGAAAGTACCCTGTACTAGGCCCACAGGACTACTTCGACCATTACCAGTTCCACCAGCCCCTTGGCATATGATATCAACCGACTTTATGTGCTCATTGTCTCCATCAGCGGGAAACCGAGTTATAATAGTGACGATAGATTCATTTACTAAGATGGCTCATTTTACCGCTTTGAAGAAATTACCCACTTCCCAAGAATTGAGTCAGATCTTTATTCAACACATTTTTTGTCTCCATGGTCTCCCACAAAGTATTGTGTCAGACAGGGAACCTCAATACATATCACGGTTCTGAAAACACTTTTGTAAGATCTTGAATATCAATGTAGCGTTATCATCTGGATTCCATCCCCAAATCAATGGGCAGACCGAACGTCTCAACCAGGGACTTGAGCAATATCTTTGTTGTTTTTGTAATTCCACTCAGAGTAACTTGAGCACTTATCTTCCCACTGCAGAGTTTTCTTACAATAATATCGTCCATAGTGCCTCCAAAGTCACTCCTTTTTTCAATTCATATGGATTCCATCCCACATCTTTTCCAACTACTCCCAAAACCTCCTCTACACTTCCTGCTATCACCTCTCTTTCCAAAAGACTACATAGAATTCAAAGGCTTATTCGATCTAATCTATTAGTCACTAAAAGATACATGAAAAGACTGGCTGTTAAGAAACAAAGTGAGGTTCCAGCTTATCATGTTAAAGATAAAGTCTGGCTTTCTTCAAGATTTTTGCCCCTACGTCTTCCCAAAATAAGTTTAAGCCCTGTTACTACGGACCCATTTGTATTCTTCAGAAAATTAATCCTGTAACTTTCCTTCTCCGGTTACCTCAAACCTGGAAAATCCATCCAGTCTTTCATGTCTCTCAGTGGAAACCCTATACACCTGATCCTTTTTCCTGACGTTACACATGTCCTCCTCCTTTGTTGGTGGATAATAAACCTGAATGTGAAGTACAGGAAATATGTGACTCTTATATATTCCGGAACCATCTCCAGTATTTTATTCATTGGAAAGGATATCCCCTTAGTGAATGTTCTTGGGAAGATGCCTCTTCTGTTCACGCCCCTCTTCTGATTAGTCAATTTTTTCGTCTGTTTCCACACAAACCCGTGGCTCTGGCTGGGTCACCTACTGTCGCACCGCGTGCCATGGCCCGAGCCGAACATTCGGCTCGGGATGCGACTGTGGCGCGCGGAGGCGGGATGCACCGTGCCGCTGCAATTTCCTGTTTTTTAGCGAGGTCCCAAATTGTGCATGGGGCCTCGCTTCATTAATGGCGCAATGCGCCCCTGGTAGTTTCTTGCCTCCCCTCACTCTCCATTTTTCCCCCTTACCTTCTGCTTCTTTTTCTTTCTTCTTTTCTGCCTTCCTCGTTTCTTCTTGACTTTATGCCTTTCTTTCATGTCCATGATTCTTTTCTATTTCCAGCATGCCTTCCTTCTCCCTGCATGCCTTTGGAACCTTACTTAACATGGTGACTTTTACTATGGATTTCTATGTTATGTTCCCAATCCAATATGGTGTCTTTTACTTCCTGCCAGTCACTTTCTGTTCTTTGGGTATATAAGGTGTGTGATCCCTGTTCTCTTTGCACTGCAACACTTGCTTTGGGTGGTGAGCTTTGCTCCTATTCTTCTGCGTCAGATATATGATTTCTGAACCTGTTCCAGCTTTTTTTCTTTGACATTTTTGCCTTTTGTTCAGATTGACTTTTTACTTTTTGTTTTTGTTCCAGGAGTTCCTATTCGAGGTTTTTTCTCTTTTTGTTTTTTTTTCCCTCGGGGACTCCTTCTGGAGGGCACGGACTGCGTTTGGTGTTCCCTCCGTCAGCAGCACTGTGGCTACCAGAAAGGGTCGCACCTACCTGGGTCAAGCCAGAACCTATAAGAACAAAGACCTCGCCACATTTCCAGTGGGCCACAGACACAGACAACGAGTAGGATGTGACACATTCCCTTCATTGTCCTTGTTTACAGTCCTACTGAAGCAGACTACAATTTTTGTCCTGCTGTTTCCAAGACATGTTTACAATGTGAGGATGATTTTTTTTATTATGGGGGCAACTGTATACAAATTATGGACTAGTTTACAGACCCCCAATCACAATGCATACATAATTTAATTCTACTATTTCACAAAAAAACCTAGTGGATTCATGGAGACTCTGTAATCCCTCCAAAAGAGAATATTATTTTTTCCTTTCATTTTATGGATTCCTCACTAGACGAGATCTCATTTTGGTTAGTACATTTTTATCTCAGAATATTTCTCCTCACTTATTATAGGACACATTTAAAGCTACTGCTCATGGTCACAATATTGAATTTGTCTCTAAATAAAAGAAATACGCTGAAAAAAGCATACTTCTTTACTCTCTACAATAAAACAGTTTTAATATTGTTTTTTCGAAATCTGGAACTGATTCACTAGAACTTGTTGAGGCCAAATTACATTTGAAGAAAAAAATGCAGACAATGCTGACCTCCATTTTATTTTGTAGCAGTGCTCGTTATTAAGGTGGCCGTAATAAAATGAGAAACTTTTTTGGCTTATTATTTAAAGGTCAGGAAACAATGTACTACTATTGTGTCTATATACTCCTCCATGGGCCGGTGCTTCTTCAAAGATAGTGATATTCAAGATAAATTTGTGAAGTTTTATAAGACTCTTTATACTGAACATCCCACACGTTCATCTCATATTGATACATATTTACAGGATACAGGATATAATACAGCTGATCATGATAATAACTTGTCTCCTCTTGAAAAAGAAGTATCTCTAGCAGAAGTACTCACAGCACTTTATTCTCTCATGAAGGGTAAAACTTTGGGTCCTGATGTCGTCACTGTAGAGTTTTTTCACCAATATTCCAGCATACTAGTTCCAGAATTTTTACAACTACTTAGTTTTTTCTCTACCACTGGTGCTGCTGGTGGTTCCTTCCAGAAAGCCTTAATTTGTCTCACTCATAAAGAAGGATGGAGTCCAACACAATGTCAAAATTATAGACACATTTCACTTGTAAATGTTGACTACAAAAGTTTCACCAAAATCTTGGCACTATGCCTTGAATGCCCTGACCCTCTCCTGCCCAAAGTTATCAGTAAGAAGCAATTTGGTTTTGTCAAGGGCAGACTAGCCTCAGATAATTCTAGGTTATTTTGTAATGTCTTGAATAAATCTTCACCCCTTCATTAATCATAGCGGTTGACACTGATGCACAAAAGGCAGTTGAAAGGATAGATTGGTCCTTCTTGTTGAAATCCTTAGCTTGCCATGGATTTGGCCCTAATGTAATTTGGCTTACTTCTTTATTATATAAACTTCCAATAGTTTTTGTCTCCGTTAATAGGAACGTTACCCAGTACTTTCAATTACAACGTGGTGTTCGTCAGGGTTGTCCTCTATCTCCCTTTTTATTTGGTTTATCTCTTGAACCGCTCCTTTCCCAGATTTGTGCAAACTCATTGATATTAGAATTTAAATATGGAGATAAACTTTTCAAATTATCAGCTGATGCACATGATATCCTTTTTCTTTCAAACTGGGACCATTCAGTGCCAGTTTTCCTTAAAGAAAATTTTTCTGAATTCTGTTCTGTTTTAAAATATAATATTAATTCTGAAAAAACTGAAATTATCCCTAATACCAAATTCCAACTTAAACAGTTTTTTGATTCTTCTGGATTCCATTGGAACACTTCTAAGACCATGGTGCTGAATTTTCTTTCTTCCTGGAATCACCTATTTCTTTCCTGGTGGGGTTGTCTTGACTCTACCAAATGATGATTACCCCTACTTTATTAAATATTTTATCCATGATCTTGGCATATATTCTATACCTTCTAAATTTCTCTGGGACAGCACAATATCTAGAACAGCAGTAGTACAGCTCAGAAACACTAAAAAGGAGGGAGGTCCAAATGGTCCAAACTTTCGTATCTATTATAAAAAACTTTCTGTTTGAAACAAACTGTTTTGTTCAAGTATACTTCTCCATTTACACATCTATTGCTTGATACTGAGCATTCCTTGCTTGCTCTTTTTTCTCCCAATGAAAACCCGTCCTTTTCCTCAAAGACGTGTTACATCTTTACCACTCTTTAAACATACTTCCATTCTGTTGAAGCTCTATTATCAGCCACACAATAAACCCTCAGGGCATCTTCTTACCATCTCCTCTATGATATAATAATTTAATTACAATTAACAATAAGCCAGTATTTTTGAGGTCTTGGGGGCAGTAAGGCATTATAAAGGTTGGGGATTTATTCTATAATAATGCCCTGAAGTACTTTCCTCAGACTCCTTGTCCACTCAAGTCAAATGTATATCTATATTCTATTTGGACGTTTTATCATAGAGCCTCCTTTATATATAAACATTTCTGCCTCTCTTAATCAATCTAAAACTAAAAAGGGAAATTGGTTGGTAATCCGATTTGGGATGTACTAGGTCTATCTCAATCTGGAATAAGATAAGGTATAAAATTCATAAGGTATCAAGATAAGCTACTACTACTCAAACAATATTCTTTTTATTTCACAGACTTTATCTTTCTCTCACTCAAATAGCTACATTTTCCAAAGATACTAATGGTGGTTGTCATCCTGTGATCATTCTAGCGAAGATCTTGCACATTCTATTTCATTGTCTGTCCACATTATCTTTTTGGCAAAATGTTTGCTCTCAATTTACAATCATTTGAAGCTACATTGTCCTTTTTCCCCTTTGATACTTTTTTGGATGTGTATTTGATGATTATAACCCACTCATTCATAATAATAGGTTGCTGGATCTATTGTTGACTTTAGCTTTTCAACAAATAATCTTTAAATGGAAGTGTTCCTTGAATACTTCCTACAAAGCTTGGTGGTATAATGTATGTCATTATTGTAGATTAGATACAGATTTGCACCTTTGTCTCTTCCGTATGTAAATAGATATTTATTTTTGGTTGCCACTGACAAATGTTCTTGATACTGTTGTTAAGAAGAAAACTAATTGTATTTCTTCAGAGAATTTTAAACCTCTATAATCTGTTAACCTCTTAGCTGCTAGGCCTCCCTCCCCCCCCCCCAATTGCTGAGCCCTTTTTTGGCTACTCGGGGTAGTTCGCGCATAGGCCTTCATAACTACTTGTTCACATCAACTTTGCGTACTTTTTTTCCAACATCCTAGGGATTCTAAAGGTACTCAGAGTTTGAGGGTTCCCCTGGAGGAAACCAAGAAATTAGCCAAAATACAACTAAAATGTCATTTTTTTCAAAAAAATGGGAAAAATGGCTGCCAAAGAAGGCTTGTGGTTTTTTCCCTCAAAATGGCATCAACAAAGGGTTTGCGGTGCTAAAGTCACCATCTTCCTAGCTTTCAGGAACGAGCAGACGTAAATCAGAAAAACACATTTTTCAACACAATTTTGGCATTTTACTGGGACATACCCCGTTTTTACTATTTTTTGTGCTTTCAGACTCCTTCCAGTTAGTGACAGGAGATGGGTGTGAAACCAATGCTGGATCCCGGACAGCTAAACATTTTTTAAAAGTAGACAAAATACTGACTTCAGCAAGGGGTCATTTCCAAAATGGGCATAAGATGAGGTGTTGAGAAGCAGTGGTTATTTGCACATCTCTGCATTCCGGGGTGCTCATACTAGCATGTGAATTACAGGCCATTTCTCAAATAGACATCTTTTTACACACTGTCTTACATTTGGAAGGGAAAAATGTAGAGAAAGACAAGGGGCAATAACACTTGTTTTGCTATTCTATGTTCCCCTAAGTGTCCCGATAAAAATGGTACCTCACTTGCGTGGGTAGGCCTAATGCTCGTGACAGGAAACGCAACATGGACACATCACATTTTTACATTGAAATCTGACGTGTTTTTTGCAAAATGCCTAGCTGTAGATTTTGGCCTCTAGCTCATTTTTCAAAACTAGACACCTAGGGGAATCCAAGATGGGGTGACTAGTGTGGCTCTCACCAGGTTCTGTTACCCAGAATCCTTTGCAAACCTCAAAATTTGGCCAAAAAAACACTTTTTCCTCACATTACGGTAACAAAAGGTTCTGGCATCTGAGAGGAGACACAAATTTCCTTCCACCCAGTGTTCTCCCAAGTCTCCCGATAAAAATGGTACCTCACTTGTGTGGGTAGGCCTAGCGCCCGCGACAGGAAATGCCCCAAAGCACAACGTGGACACATCACATTTTGCCAAAGAAAACAGAACTGTTTTTTAGCAAAGTGCCTAGCTGTGGATTTTGGCCTCTAGCTCAGCCAGCACCTAAGGAAACCTACCAAACCTGTGCATTTTTTAAAACTAGATACCTAGGGGAATCCAAGATGGGGTGACTTGTGGGGCTCTCACCAGGTTCTGTTACCCAGAATCCTTTGCAAACCTCAAAATTTGGCCAAAAAAACACTTTTTTTCCTCACATTTCGGTAACAAAAGGTTCTAGCATCTGAGAGGAGCCACAAATTTCCTACCACTGAGCATTCCCCTGAGTCTCTTGATAAAAATGGTACCTCACTTGTGTGGGTAGACCTAGCGTCCATGACAGGAAATGCCCCAAAGCACAACATGGACACATCACATTTTGCCAAAGAAAACAGAACTTTTTTTTGCAAAGTGCCTAGCTGTGTATTTTGGCCTCTAGCTCAGCCGGCACCTAGGGAAACGTCCAAATCTGTGCATTTTTGAAAACTAGATACCTAGGGAAACTCAAGATGGGGTGACTTGTGGGGCTCTCACCAGGTTCTGTTACCCAGCATCCTTTGGAAACCTCAATATTTGGCAAAAAAAATAATTTCCTCACATTTTGGAAATAGAAAGTTCTAGAATCTAAGAGGAGCCACAAATGTCCTTCCACCCACCATTCCTCCAAGTCTCCCGATAAAAATGGTACCTCACTTATGTGGGTAGGCCTAGTGTCTGCGACAGGAAGATATCACACAACGGTCAATGTTAGTCCTTACATTAGGCAACTGTTGACCCTGGGGTGATCCATTTCTGATGCAGGCACTAGGTACAGGCACTCAAGTGGGGTAGTGTTTTTATCAGGACAGGTGAGGAATCACTGGGTGGTAGAAATTTTGTGGATCCCAGCATATTACCGTAGTTTGTGAGACAGAAATTCAAGAAATAGTTTTTATTCAACATTTCAGCTTTGCAGGGGATGCTGGGTAAGAACACTTTGGGGGATCCACACAAATCACACCTCTGTAGATTCCCCCAGATGTCTAGTTTCCAGAAATGTCTAGGTTTAGTATGTTTCCAAATATGGCCGCCAAGCCCAGGACCAAAATCACAGGTGCCTGCCTTACAAAACCATTTTGTTTTATGATAGATAATTTTGATATCTCCACAATCTGATTTGGGCGGTGGAATTTGGGGCTGAACTAAATTGGAGAGCTCCCAAGCGAGCACTCTCTCTCTGTGCTTGCGGCCGCATTCACCTGCTCTCTGGGTTGGGCTAACTCACTATTGTTTGTTGCACAGACTGTGCTTGCGAAGGGACAGCAGGACTGTCCTCATCACCTCCCTCATAATTACTGGAAGAGGAGTTATTGAATGGGACTCCTCCGACTGAAAAATCACTCCCAGAGTCTGGGCCATTGTCAGATGCTGTCTCAGTATCTGCTGTCTCAGTCTCTGATCCTATGTCAGATCTTTCCTCTATAACCCGAGTGAGGCCGTGATCAGCAGTCATCCAACGAAATGCCATCTCTGCTACTGGCTAAACTGTTGCTCTAAAACACTAGCCTACATAGACAGTCACAAAATTGCTGGTGTGTGTGTGATACGTGCAACAGTAGAGGTCACCTTACCTTTGCTTCTTCCTTCAATCAGCACATTATTTCAAGACACTCAAGAAACACCTTGTCACATACCAATTGTCACAGTCTTTAGCACCTCTAGTGCCCAGTCCAACAATCATTATTGGTGCTCCGACTCCCATGTCTTCCTCCTCAGATTCCCTCATGACCACCCAGCAAAAGAGCCCTTCATCTCTCCATAGCCGCCCCGTACATACATTTCATTTGTATTATAGCGCAGGTAATGGCTAACTTTACTAATGTACTCAGCTATTTACATAAAATACAGATTTGCTCTTTGCAGTAGGCATATAAACCTTCTGCGCTTCTTTATGGCACCAAAACTGCCACTAGACAAAAGTCTGATCCTTTTGTAGCAGAAACATAATCACAAGACTTACTTGACTCCTTATTGCTGCCTAAAAGCTACAGCTGAAACGCGTGAAACGCGTCAGTTGAAGAATGTGCATTGCTTTGAAGACGCATGCTTCAACTGCAAGACAAATAGTGGCAAATATATATATATACATA
Source organism: Pleurodeles waltl (assembly GCF_031143425.1). NCBI lineage: Eukaryota > Metazoa > Chordata > Amphibia > Caudata > Salamandridae > Pleurodeles > Pleurodeles waltl. The sequence continues at coordinate 1,559,872,412 of NC_090440.1, forward strand.
TATATATATATATATATATATATACATGTATTTGGGTCTGGTTTTCCAGGGGGCCGATTGCATCCCCCAGGGAAGGGAAACCACACATGCATTGACAAAAGGGATCTATGCTAACTAGTTACGCGACCCCCAGCGACATCTTATCTCAGGACTCTGTGTTACCCTTCTAAGAAATAAATTCAACAAACTGAATCTGAGCTTGCTGAACATGATTTTGTTTTAATAATTGGGATCTGACTAACGGGATCGGTGCAGCCGTCAGATGGTCATCGGTCCATCTGTTGAAGATTTATATATATATATATATATATATATATATATATATACACACATGTATTTGGGTCTGGTTTTCCGGGGGGGCGATTGCAGCCCCTAGGGAAAACACACATGCATTGACAAAAGTGATCTATATATAGATAGATAGATAGATAGATAGATTATTTTAGTAGTTGTATGGTTTCCTTGGGGGCCATAATGGCCCCCAGGGAAACCCTACAAATACAAAAAAAATTATTGCCCCCACAGGGGGTCGCCCTGCCCACGGACGACCCCCTGTCAATTTTTTTTTTTCTTTTTTTTTTTTTTAAATGTAGCCCCAGAGGACACCTACCTTTATTTAAAAAATATGCCCATGAGGGGGGGCCGGCCCATTTGCAGATAGGGCCGACCCCCCCAAGTGAAATCCCTCGTGTCTACGGGAGTTTCCTGGCCCTCAATCACAGCGACGTTGCAATTGAGGGCCAGGAAACCTGTTCAGGAAGGCCTTGCTTTCAAATGAGCCCTTCCCGATTGGGGGAAGGCCGTTTAGGGCCGTTTTCCTTTTGGCCACTTCCTGCTCCGATGGAAAAAACAAAACAGTGACGTCAGCGCGCCTCGCAGCGCACTGACACCAACAAAGGGGAGGGTGGGGGACTGGGGTAGACACAGAAGATCTTCGGTGTCTTCCTGGGGTTTTAAAAAAAAAGCACCTGAGGATTTTTTAACCCCCTCCCTGGTGTCGGCCACTGATTGTGACCTGCACCAGGCAAGCAGTGTGGGCGTCGGCCAGTGGACAATGCCACCAACTAAGGGGTTAAATTCTCTGCATTTGTTCTAGTTTATTTTCCCCACCATTTCTTTTGATATGTTTTGTTTCTTATTGCTTCTCCAATTCTGCTGTCTGGTCTTCAGCCTTCTTTCCCTTTCTACTCCCCCTTCCCTCATGTATCAAAAATGTTAAACAAGTTTTTTTTGTATTTGCTATCTTAGTTACTCTTCTTTACTATATATGTTTTAATACCATTGTTATTTTCTATTATTTGCATTTTTCCATAAAGCTTTTCAAACACAAAAGTTACACTGAATGTGTTGAAGACCTGTGATGTAATGCATACCTCAAAGACCACTAGTGGTCAATCACAAAGAGCCTGGGATCCAGCAAATCCCCATAAAGGAAATCAGGCCCTCATTATGACTCTGGTGGCATGGCCAACCCGCCACATCTCCACTCATACCGCCATAGCGTACCAACCCGGCGATCCACAGAGGACCGCCTGCGGCATTATGAGCAGGCCTACCACCATAATTTTCAAGGCAGTAGCACCACCACGAAAACCATGGCGGTAGGGCTACCGGTGACAGGGAACTCCTTCCCTGTCACCGGTAGACGGCTCCCCCCAGCAAGCATTTGTACACTCATGGCGCTCCCCACCCCCCCTACAGTCACTGGACCCCCACCCCACCTACAGTCACTGCACCCCCACCCCCCTCCCGCATACATGCACACACACACACCCACACGCACCATGCATACACCCATTCAACTCCACTTCCATACACCCATTCACTCACACTCATCCATACATGCATTCACTCACACATATTCACACACATTCAGGCATGCATCCATACTTACATGCTCACACGCATACACACTGATATGCAGACACGCACTCACTGCAACATTCATACACGCAGTCACTTACATGCATAGAAGCACGCATACACTGCAACACTCACAGACACATTCACACACGCACACACATATTCAAATACATACCACACCACATACAACACCCCCCTCCCCTGTTGGATGCCCGACTTACCTTGTCCGGCGAGGAGGTCATCTGGCAGGGAACAGGAAGGGGTGCTGCTACCGCCGGCAGAGCCCCACTAGCAGGACACTGCCAGGCCATATTAATCGCCATAATACGGCTGGCGGCGTCCTTCTGGCTGGGCGGTGCAGGTGATAGCACCACCCAGGTGCCTCACCCGCCAGTATGGATACTGCCGGGTTTCCACCCTAATTGTGGCGGAAATCCAGCAGTGTCCATATTATGGCGGGCGGAAGACCACCAGCACTGGCGGTCTTCTGGAGCCTGTGGCATTGGCTGTCTTGGGAAAAGACCACCAATGTCATTATGAGGGCCTCAGTCTCTAGAGACATGTTTAAAACAGATGATAGTTGTGCTGGGCCTCTACTCAACTTTGAGTGACTGCACATAGTCCTTTCCAGCAAATGTCATTCCCCTAATGCATCTGACACAGGGCAAGTCTTCAAAAGCCATTCTCCTATAGTCACTCACCAAAGGTATTTTAGGCTAACCAAAAGTGATCCAGAATCAATCTACTTATCTTGTTCTCTGACAATGCAATTCTCACATACTTATCCCTATGATTTCTATTATGTTGTACAAGGAAAAGTCATTTTTGTAAAACATTTTTGGAGGGCTAGTGGATGGACTGACTTAACAGACACATACTGTTGGCATCCCCGAGTTTGCTTGTCATCAAAATATCTAATTAAAAGAAGCTTAGGAAAATTAATTCATGCTCCTCCACTCTATGGAATGCTCTTTCCTTTGCTTAAGCTTCGAAGACAATTTTCCCATACTCTGGAGAAGCCTCAAAACCCAACTGATTTTGACCCATGTGGCAGAAGTGTGACAAATTCTGCTGTTTAACAAGCTCCCCTCCCAGGCTCTCCCCTTATAGTAAAGATTGATTTTAGGACTACCCAGACCCTTGTTTGCTTAAGTACTTTGTGGAAGCTTGTAGCAGAATGAATATTTTAGTGTAAAACCTAAATAAATGTGTGTGGAGTTTCAAGAACCTAGCAATCGAAATGGGATGTTTTTGTTGACACTCTTTGAGCTCTTACAGGCCACCAAATGGTCAAACCCCTGATAAATTAACTTCTCTGATTTTAAGGTCTCTTCTGAGACAGGACACATGCATTGTCACTTGCGACCTTCTGTTGTTTAAAAAAAATATATATATATATAAAAGGGCTTTTACCCCACCCATTACTTACCATTGGTTGACTTTATTGTCATGCTTATTTCCGGACTTTTAATTGCTGACTGCGTACGTGTGCATGTCGGCTTCACTTCATCTCCCTGTCTTTCTTTTCTTCCCTACAGCATTAGACAACATACTAATTGATTTCTTGATAAGTGTTCTTTCGCACTGCTTGCGCTTGGATTGTGGTACTTTTTTGTGAGTGTGTATTGTTTTTTCTATGTTCTTTTTACACCCTTATATCCCTTTCTATCTATTTTTTAACTGCTTTAATGCCGCTTCATTTTTGTTTTTTCATCTGTGGTCTGCTGCTCCTCTCGCTCATTGCTTGCTTTTCTGACTTCAAAACTTCACTTTCCAGTAAGCTGCTTTTCTTGTGCCAGTTTTTTTTAGCCATGTAACAACATCATTTACCAAATTTCAATAAAGTTGCATGTTGCAGCCTTCACTAAGGGTGGGTTTGTTTATGACTCATACTTGTTCTGGTTACATTCCTTGTAATGCTGCCTTCCTACCCAATTTTGGAAAGCCAGAGAATGTTACGTTTTTTAAATTGTACCAACCTGTATTATTAGCCTTTGTCTTATTGTATATTTATGCATGCTATTAGCAGATCATTGCTTGTACGCCTCAATAGCACATGCACTTATACCATAATATACTATACCATAACAGGCCAAGTTATACCATTCCATACCATACTATACATTAACAGACCATAACATACCATAATGCACATTAACAAACCAAGCCATGCCATGAATCCCAAACAATACTAAATAAGAACAAGCCATATCATACCATACCATAACAGTCCATGCCATCCTATATTATAGTACACAATAATAGGCCATACCAAAACATACCATGCAATAATAGCCCATGGTATACCATACTATAAAATGACAGCTCATTCCATACCATGATATAATGTATGACAGGCCATACAGTATTATACTATCCAATTACATCACCTTTGTCTTCCTTTAACTCTACCCACCCCTAGACCCCCAAGTCAGCTTTACCTCCATTTACCTCTGTCTCTCAAATCACCATCACCTCCATTTACATCTATCAACCACTGAACCCTCAATTCACAGTAGTATGGCACAACAATGCATATCTTTACCATACATACCTTTACCACGCAGTCTTTATAACACATACACCTATACCAAGCATACCTTTACCACTCACATACAAAGGATAACATTTAGAGTTATCATTTCCATACATAGTTTTACCATACATACATTTATATCGCATATCTTTAGAACACACTTTTTTAAATGTAAACATAGAAGTTAATATGGAAGAAAGCTTTAAATTGTATTTACAGAAGCAAATGAATTATAGTACAATAAACTGAAATGGGTTACAGGATTAATTATCCGAGAGTTTAAAATTAGATCCCTGGTATACCCAACCAGTGGAAAGCCCAAGTGGAAAAAATTGCAAATGGATTCGGAGGACAAACTCTCAAAGAATATCATTTCACTTCAAATCAGTGTATGGTTTATTCCATGTATACATCAATAGTTGACACAGCTTGATACAACCAACACCTGTTTCATGACACTATCACTTCTTCTAACCTGTTAGTTCAAAAAATGAAAGCAAAAACAATTATGAGTACATACCTCCAAAACTAGAATGAATCAACCAAAACCCCAAGTTATATAACATAAATACTGCATCTTATGAAAAATACTATTCACAAAACAATTACAAAAATAATACATCATAAAATAACATGGCATTGTATGATAACAGTAATGACATGAGATACTCTGATACAATACAATAAGAATAGCCTTATAAATGTGTAACTCAATGGCATTCTTCATAAAAAACATTGCAAGAAATTATACATAATAAAATAATAATATGACAGTATATAGTAACCATGTATTGAAATGAGATTCCCTGATAAAATGAAAAACATCCTTGCAAATCAATGACTCCATATTGACCTTCATGAAAAGACTATCTAATTCAAGATTTTTGATGATAAACTTCATATAGAAACTCAATCACATTGTAGAAAACAAGTACTAAGGGGATGTTATGAACATCTCAAAACCGGCATAGGTCAAACTCTCTTCACGTGTACTCTTGACATAATCAATTGCTACTCTTATGCATCATCTTTTGCTGACCTAGCTATTCTTTTTATGGATAGGTATGAATTAGCTTACCTGGCTGATAAAGGGTGATACCCTAAAACCGGTCCCAGGATGTTTGTTTCCGGTCCTTGGAGGACCTGGCCTGGCTGTTTGGGCTGGACTGTTCCCATTGGGAACAGGGTCAAGACTGATTTGCATATGGCTGGGTCCAAACTGGGGTGGCATGGTGAGCAAAATAAAGATGGATAAGATCCAGATCTGTGACTGGGGGCGGGTGTTTGTAATGTTTCAGCATCATCCTTTTGTGTTGCTATAGATATGAATGTGAACACATATAAGCTGAGGACAATCCATGTATGCAGAACATCGCTTTGTGGAAGAGATACATTGATGATGTCCTGATGATCTGGACAGGGAGTGGGATGGTATTACAGAGGTTCCACTATTGGCTCAATGGCAGGTCTCATAACATTAAATTCACCAAATCTTGAGATCAACTTTCTGGATATTAATATCAGTGCCAAAAATGGTAAACTTTACACCACACTTTACCATAGAGTGTTAGAGAAATACATTTTTGAGATACTCTAGCTACTACCCGAGGAACCTGTGTGATAATCTGCCATATGGCCAGTTCCTCAGGATTCGAAGGAATTGCTTTAAGGAATTGGGTGACCTACTGGAGCAATTAGTGACATGTGGGTACCCTAAATGACTTCTAAAGAAAGCACGGAAGAGGCCTTAGTATTGTCCCTGTGAGGTCCTTTTGGAACCTAACCAGAAATCAGATAGGTCCCATGAGAGAATCATTTGTGTGACTACCTTTTGCACAAGGAGCAATGATATCAATATAAATAAACACTGGAACCTGGTTTCAGATGAGGTCAGCACTAAGAAACTACCCATATATGCTTTCAAGAAAGGCAAGAGTGTCTTTGGTGGACCCGCTAAACCTAATCTACTCACAAAATCTAATCTAATCACACAATGGAACCTACCACAATTTATGGGACATTTAGGTACGGTAGCTGTAAAGCATGTGCTTTGACAATTGAAGCCAAAATGTTTGTTAACAATGAACATAACTACACACTAAGGGGCCATACCAATTGCAATAGCACCAATGTGATATTTGCAATCAAGTGCTTGTGTGAATATTGCTATGTTGGACAAACTCGCCAGAAAGTAAAGGCACACATTCTGCAACATTGCAGCAGGATACACTGTCAGGTACAGGGAGCACCATTGGTTGAACATTTCACCACTTTTGAATACCCAGCTGGCAATCTGAGATGGCTGGTGATTGAAAACGTTATTGCCAATCCAAGGGGTGGCAACTTTGCCAACACATTGAGTTTACAGAAGTGCAAGTAGATACACACATTGAACACTGTCCTGAGGGGGATGAATGAGTTCAAGGAAACGTTTCAACATTAAATAATGGGTGAACTATATCTTTGTGCAACCTAGCCTTCATAGTCTCCTTGGTCACATCACACTGTCCCACTGAGTGGGACAAAGGGATCTTAGGCACATATGTTTTTTCATGTGTATTAAGTACAGTCGTTTGTGTATCAAATCAGATACCCCCCAGGTCCAATATACACTGATACATTTAAATCATGATTATCTAGCTATTGAACATTGTTTTAATAGTTTCTTTGGAATATCTTTCTACTCGCTGATTTTTGTGTGCTTATTGATATCGTTATCACTTCAAGGACTTCAGAGATTGGCCCAGTATTGCAAATCCTGTACGGATGGTAGCTCTGTATCATGTGTTTCATTCATTGTCAACTGACAGCCATTTGAGAGGCCTCACAGGACAATAGATTTGTCCCGTGACTCATATCGATAGAACTGTAAAGACTTTGAAGAGAGCCCCAGTGTTGTAATCTCTGTATGAGTCATTTCTATATATTCTGTATTTCATTTATTGATCACAGACATCTCCTTTTTAATGCCTCTACAGGACAACTTCTTCGCCCTGTGACTCATGTCACTATCTCTATAGTGGCTTTGTAGATTGGTCCAAAACTTTAATGTTTGTATGGGACATATCGCTGTAATTTGTGTATTTTGAATTTCTTCCACATTGACAATCCTTATTAGAATTTCCACGTCTGTAACACACTGACCCCCGACCATGATTAGATCTCAAGCATACTTTGATTTTGCAGCTACACCACTTCAGTATGATCCCCCATTTTAAGAGGATCACAGGGTCCATGAACATGCATGGACACACTATGTAACGATTCTCCTTATCTCCTCTCCCTCTTGACCGCTTGCTGCCTGTGCAGCCGAGTGGGAGAAGGAGATGTTTTGAATCAGAAGCAGTAAGAATATATGACACTCTGCTACTCTGTTGGCCTTTGTTACCAAACATTCAAATTTTTAACATTTTATCATTAATATTTTCAGCCCACTGTACAAGTATTAGGAAGGGCTCTCCCACCCGAGAATATCTGAATAATGCACAACCCTATAGTGAGTATTCTGCATTCATCCACATTGATACAATACACTTTACTTTAAATGTTAGATCTTTGGGCACTGCTTTAGTTAGCTAATATATTAGATATCTTTTCTCTTCTAGCTCTATCTACATTAATGAGAAAGGGGCCTTTGTTTTTCAATGCTACATCCATGCATTAATTTCTGTACCATGGGTGAGTGCCAATGAAGAACTAATATTTATTTCTTGACTATGACTTTGGCACATATGTTGTTTTACATGTGGATTTTTCACTTTACAGAAACCATTGGACCTATGAGCCCTATACGAGTAGCCCACGTGACTTCCTTTAGATGTGTTTGCTCGGTCACATGAAGAGTGAGTTAGCCATGCAACTCTAGGTGAGTTTTGCATTTTGGAGAGAAGTGATTTATATGAGAACTCACCAGACACATTTTTAACTGACAATATCACCACACAGGTTGCCCCATTTACGAGTCCTGATGAAGATCAATATGAAAGGTTCTGAGTGAGTTAGGATATGCAATTTTAGCTTAGACAGGCTTCATGCAGTTATTTGCATGCACTGGAATTTACATTCCACATTTTTATATTTACAAATAAAAAGATGGAACATAAATTCCAGTGCATGCAAACACCACTTGTCACTTTCCACAAGCACCTCTTCTGCATGTTTCCACCCAATGGTGCAACCATTATCATGTCTTGATTTATTTGTATAAACAACAAAACTTGAATATATACAATATTCTGCATAATTTGGCTCTAGTGTTGTATGTTCTGTTTTATCTTCTCTTTTTTCTTCACAGAGATCAGTGTGCAATAAATAACATTTGTCCTGTCAGGACCATTTTGTTGCTTGTGCTATTATTTATTTCCCAACATTAAATAAAATATTACTGTTAGGAAAAACATGTCTATGGAGCACATCACTAAGCAAATGTTATGAAGATCATTGTATCACAATGCAAACTTCAAACTCTGACCACTTGCATTATATTACAACCAGTGACTCTGCCCCCAGCCAAAATGTTGGACAGCGTTTTAGGTTAAAACATGACACAAAAAGTACTGAACGAATATTTACCGGTTTAGTCACACTTTTGTTCACAGAACAAAACAGGGCGCAAAGGTTATTTGACTGAAAATTAGGGTTAACCCTTAAAAATCATATGAAAGCAGGCACCCACCCTTTTGTTATCAGTGTTAGGCTGCCTCCTGCGGTGATCACATGCACCAAAAGGAGGAGCTTTTTTGAGACGCTGTTTGCAACACTGCCATCTGTGTATCTTACAAGATAAATATGTGTAGAAATAGCATTATATATAAAAATATTCTCACATTGATACCATTTGCCAACCCTTACAAAGCTGCTGTAAATGTAAGTTAATATAAATGTATTATTCTGTTTTTTATCACCAAATTGAAAAAATGCAGAATAGTGACTAGAGTCTGAATTTCATTTTTTTTTAAATCGATGTATAGTCAAGAAAGGTGTTGGACAGTGACTGCAGGGCAGATTTACTATTCTAAATCCACTAAGTGCCTAGTCAGGGCATGGGCTGGACAGTGACTAGAGGGCACATTTACTATTCTAATTCTGCCAAGTGCAAACTCAGGGAAGGTGCCGAACAGTGACTGGGGGTGGATTTACTATTCTAACACTGGTGAAGCAAACAAGGATAAGATGCTTGATACTGACTGAGGGGTATTCTAACTTTGCCAAGTGCATAGTCAGAGAAAGTTCTGGACAGTGACTGGGGGCTGATTTACTATTGTAACTTGAAAAAGTGCTTTAAAGTGCTTAATCAGGGCATTCGCTGGACAGTGACTGGGGGGAACATTTACTATGCTAATGCCTCAATGTGCAAACTAAAGGAAGGTGCTGGACAGTGAATGAGGCAGATTTACTATTTTGACTTTGCCAAGTGCCTACTCAGGAAAGGTACTGGACAATGGTTGGGAAGCAAATTTACCTTTCCAATCCCGCCAAGTGCCTAGTCAGGAAGGGTGCTGGACAGTGACTGGAGGGGCACATTTTCTACTTTTACCTCACCAAGTACACACTCTGGGAAGGTGCTGGACAGTGAGTAGGGGACAGGTTTACTATTCTAACTCTGTCAAGTCCATAGTCACGGAAGGTACTGGACAGTGACTGGAGTCAAATTCAAAAACATTTTTTCTTAGTTTCAGAAGCACAAAAGCAAGCCAATTAAAGAAATTGAAAACCTTCAAACCACAAAAAGAACTCAACACAAGTCTCCAAACCCCTCCAATCCAAAACAAAATCATTTTAAATAAGGTAAGAATAATAACAAGAAGTAATGACATAAAAAAAGCATAAGTAAATGCAATCATGCCAGATGAAAGCAATAATGTGGTATGCATGTCTTTTGTCCTTAGAAACACATTAAACAATGCAAGTCAACACTACCTGAGAAAAACATAATAAAATCCACAAAAACACAGAGAAGAAAAAAACAGAAGCAACAATTCTAAAAGGGAAATGTAATTCCAAAAAGCTAAAGTTAAATTTAACAATCACACTTTATTTCCATTAACAGAAAGTTAACATGTATTTGGTTTATTCTTCAGATCAAACAGCATAAAATAATGTTGCATTCTCAACAGATTGAAAACCATAACTTTCTTTTTTTCCCTGTATAGGGACAAAGCAAGAAAAGGAAAAGGCGTACAATATAATTACTTCTCACTTATTGTTTTCTTTTTTTCAGGTGTTTTCATGGAAGCTATAAGACAAGTAAGTTATATTTAACCCACATGTGGAAATAGACTCCTAAAATATGGTGGGTGTATTTAATGCGAGGAGAGAAGAACTGAGGCCAGGAGTGATTAGAGGTTTGTTGATTATTCCTCATCCCGTTGCAAAGGCAGAGTTAATCATGGTGACACAGTGGAAAGGGCCACAGAGCATAACTACTCTGCCTCTGTAACAGAGACTGAAGTTACGGAAAATATTCAACACATTAACTCAAATGCACAAACCCCTAATGAACCCTAAATCTCAGTTTTGCGGAAGGTAGCACAGAACATCCCTATGCATTTTTCCAGAAGTATGCCCACAATCACAAATCTAAGAAGAATGGTACAACAACAAAAACAGATAAGTAACCCACAAAGAATAACTTTGCAACCCTACTCGGATATTTACATGCACCCTAAACTAACAGAGTCCTTTAATCATATACCATTTTTACTCTATGATAACCAGAATCCTCAAACACGATTATTAGACTTTAGCACACTACAGAACACTGTAACCCAAGAGAAGAGTGCAATTGGCATGATGGATAGAACTTTTAAAAGCAATCTCCATGCATTCAGCCAAATTTATACTATTCTTGCAAACACTACCAATGCAACAATCCCATTAATTTACACTTTGCTGCCTGATAAACAATCCTCAACCTACACAGAGCTTTTACCAGTTGTAAACTTCAAAACAATGAATTGAAATTCTAGAAAATCCTAATTTATTGTAAATTACAAATGATTAATACAAATACTAACATTTACCATGACACCCAAAATGAAAGATTTTATGTCACTTTTTCCAGGCTTATTGGTGAAAAAGTCAAAAAACATCCTTAGCTGAGGTTTATATGGCAAAGGGTAAACTGAATATGAACTTAGAAAACTCACTGCATTGTGTTTTGCACTTCCTAAGTGTGTGAAATTAGCTGTGCAATCAGCATTTTTTTCACAAAATGAGGAAAATGTGGCCTCATTTCTAAGTTACTTCAACGATGCATGAAACTGGCCATTTTAGCAGGTCAGGTCACAGAAACATACCAAGGTGTCCTTTTGAATAGAAAAACTGTTACTCAACCTGCTTAGAGGGAGATGACAAAATCAATAACACCATCAAGGTTTGGTATTATTCTTTTAACTTTTATGGGGAAAAAGTCACCCCAATCTCTATTGTTTCCTGCACGTTTTCAAAAAAGAGCACAGGTTCCAGGAGATGTTAATGGTGAAACCATTGTCAGGAAGTATGAATCCTAGAATAGCTAAAAAGAGTAAGGCAATATCGGAAAGACTATTGGCCAAGTTAAAAAAATGTCCAAGGTAAGCAGGTTAATACTACCTAGATAACATTGCGTAAATCTTACGCTACTAAAACCTACTAATATCTTCAAAACTTCCTCTGCAGTTTTGACTGAATAAATAAATAACCACATTAATTTGGTGTTTTATTTATTTTTAATTGAAAACATGTTTCACTTCTTATCTATACTTGCCTCTTTCTTTAATTCTTGGTGATATTTTAGTAAACCTCTCACCGAGAGTCACTGGTAACCCAACAATCCATAAGGTTTGCATCAACAAAAACCACAAAAAAATCATTCCAATTTTTATGCTGCTTTCTTTAAAACTCCAGAAATGACACAATGCAATAACCACAGTTCTCAAAAAATAAAAACATAAAACAGTCCCAAAACAAATTGAGGGAAAAAATACAATCCTGAGACCCAGTGTTCTGATTTCCTAAGTGTTAGCTTCTACCAGAATTGGAAAAGTAAAAAAAATGGATCTCAAAAATGAAAATGTTTCTTTTTATCCAAATAGGTTTGAAAAAAAATATAAAAATATTTTTTATTTTATTTTTCAAACCAATGTTAAAACAATCGACCATCCGGATGTGCACATATGTAAACAAGCTGTAGGTGGATGTAAACTTGGCTAAAAAATAAAATACATGCATTTTTTTCTAAAATACCATCTATCTACATCCCTTCATGTCTCCCTATAATAAATTGTTGAACAAATATGGTCTAAAAAGTAAATTAGATAGCTCTTACCTTAATGCATGCCCTCTTTGCAACTGATCTTGACCGCAATGCACAACTGCATGTAGAAACAGACACCAAACCTGATTTGTAAAGTTGAAAAAGTAAAAATGAAAAAAGAACAATTTCTCCCACTGAAGTTAGGGCAAAACCATGGGAAAATACAGTTAAAATGAAAATTAAATTGCTTTCTCTTATTCTGTAATGTGTTTTATATATTTAAAAAATAACATATATTCTGTTATAGCGTATTAGTATTTTTTAATTATTTCATTTATTAAATAAAACGTTTATTACAATTACATTTGTTGTGTCTTTGTAATATTTAATTTTAAAATTATTTATTGTTGTACTTACAATTTTTTTCATTAGGATTCCTGTTACAGTATTAATAAAAAATGTAAATTGCTCTTCTAAAAAATATGTAATTAATATAAAAGATTTACTATTAATGCAATAATTAATGCTCAGGTATCTTATTTGATACCTGAGTATTAATACACTACCCCTCCCATTACTTCTATATCCCTTACATCCGGCTTCTAAACCTTTATTAAGATATTTTCAAAATAATTTGAGAAATTATTTTAATAATGATTATATACTTATAAATGATGTTACATATTTAATGCTTAGGTATCTTGGTTGATATCTAAGCATTAATACACTTCAAAGAGCATTACCCCTATGTCCCTTCATGCAGGGCAAAAACAGTGAACTTCAGCTCAGCGGTTAAACTCTTTTTGTGAGGACGAAGAATAATCCACTACTAAGAAAATGGATCATAGTCCCTCACACTCAGCATGGCTGCATCATATAGCATTTTCCTAACTTTTGGATATGTTTCATGAAGTAAACTACACAAGGCCCTTTCATCGGAGTAAGAAACTTATTCCAGACCAGCTACATTGATGATGCACCTTTGCCTGCTCTAATCAACTGTCACCAGAGCTGGTACCCCAGGTCCCATGCGTCATCGCATTCCAGGACACCATGCAACAATCACAGAACCAGTATGACAACATATCATACATATGTCCTTTCTGTACACAATAAAGATAAACACAAACATGAACCTAAGAACTTTACACATATGGTTAATAATAATTGCTATAATTTAAATGACCCTTCTTTTATAACACAAGATCCTTTGGTACCCAAAATATTACTTTTTTCTCATCCCAATTCCCTTTTATAAACAAGCAAATAATTTACATTACATAATATCGAAATCTGCAAGGAATGTGATGCTGCTGGTTTCCCCTACCTTGTGATTTGACAACATTGCATCCATCAACTTCCACACTACTCCTAACATCCTCCATTAGTCTGCCTTTTTCTCCCATCATTGCCATTTCTGCATCATCCATCAACACAAATCCACTGCACCTCTGTTACTCCTCATCACTACCTTCCCATCTCTTACATACTTCATTGTCTATTTCTGCCCATTCTTTAAAACAGCAGGCCACTCACGAAGCTCTTGGACTTCCATGGGTTTTGAAAATCTATTGACTCCATCTCCTTTTCCTCAACCTGACTTCCATATAATCCCTTTCTTCAATCCTTCTCCATTCCCTCAAACACACCCTTCTTTTGACCTTCTTCATTCATTTATCCACTGAGGTGACAGCTTTGTTCTTGCTTCTCTTCCCCTCATCCTCACAAAAGGTTTATCACCTGCAACCCCATTCTGTGTGGTATTGTACACACAAATTTTTCCTTCCACCACATCCTTCATATTCTTCCTACCACTCACCACCATCTGAAGTAAGCTCAGTCCTGTTATCCATCACAAAAATTCCCTGACATCTTTCTCTCATGAATATTGCTAGATTTAACAACATTTCCATACATTATATTCCTCATAAATTCCACCATCTCCCATCTGGAAAATACGCCCACCATTGCCAGTGCAAACCTTTCAGGCTCGCCTAAATAATCCACGGGACCTATGGAGTCCAAACATACTTTCAGCCACGCACTTCCCCATCCCTCAAAGAATCAATGCCTTTCATTCCTACCTTCAATCATTTCTTACTCTCTCTGCACAAAAAAAACACATTCCTTCTTCTCATTGTCAATCCCTAGCCATCAAACCCTCTACTTCAATTGTTTCTTCATAAAGAATTGCTCCAAATGACATTCATGCACCAACGTCATCAGTTCCCATCTCACTCCTTCCAGACTTTGCGCCTCTCATAACTAGCGCATCAGATGCCCCCATGCTTAATTCTTGTTGCAGCATCACATAACAACGTAAAGATGCGCTCAAACCCCTTCATGTCTCCATCTTTCCAAAACACTCCTCACTAAATCCTTGAAAACTCCATCCTCCCATACAGCTGTTTCCCACTCTTCACATGTAACAGCTCCAAACTCTCCTTCCAATGCATTCTCCACACTTTCTACCACACATACCATCTTACTTGGTCCTCTTCCTCTTTATTTTTCCTTAGTGGCAATCTCGACAAGCAATCAGCTTATACATTCTTCCATCCGAAAATATACTCTACTTCGTACCAGTAGTTTTGTAAATTTGATGCAAAATGTGTTAATCTGACAGTGATTCCTGGTTGCAACACCTTCATCAATGGTTTATGATCCATTTGTAATGTAAAATGCATTCCCCACTAATAGGTTCAGAAATACTCAACACCCCCACACTGCTGCCAAGGCTTCTCTCTCAATGACTGCGTTATTGTGTTTGACTCAGGGATATTGATGCAAATGCTACAGGTTTGCCCACTCCCTCTCATGTTGTAATAGGACTCTCCCACTCCTATGGGTGCTGGCATCAACCATCAAAATACTCTTGTTCTTGTGATCAAATGGGGTTAAGATGTCAGCATTTGCTATTTCAGCTTTTATTCTCAAAAAATGCTTGCTTGTTTCTCTCACCCTAAATTCTTTCATCTTCCATGGTAAATCTCTTAATGCCTCTGTTTTTTTTTGCAAATTTGTGAACAATGTTTTCATAGTATTCTACCACCCCCATGAAGAGTGCAAGTGACCCTTTCCCAGCGGGGTTGGAGCTAATCTGATAGATGTTACCAGATCATCATTGGGCCTGATACCATGCTCTAAAATGGTATGCCTCAAATATTATATTTCTTTTAGCAACAACTGACACTTTTCCTTTCAAAGCATTAAACCTGCCTCATCCAGCACTTTCAAAACTTTAACAGGAACTATGTTGTGTTCTTTCCTTGTTTCCCCAAAAATTAATATGTTGTTTTGAAAGAAATGCATATTGAAAATATCTCCCAAAAACCTACTCATCGTGTGCTGAAACACACTCCACATGGAGACCACCCCTAAAGGGAGTTTAGTAAATTGAAACACACCCTCCATTGTGATGAAAGTTGTGTAGTTCTTGGATTTGGGATATAATGTAATCTGATGGTATGCAGATTTTAAATCCAATCTGGTGAAAAACTTTGCATCATTGAGAACCAATAACATTTCTGAAATGCTAGGGAGTGGAAAACTATCAATCACGATACACTTGTTTAGTGACCCCAAGTCTACACAAAACTTCAGATGACCATCCCCTCTCTTGGTGATCACTACTGGAGACAGCCACTCTGCCACTGCCACTGCCACTGGTTCAATAGTTCCCTACATGTCAGCCAACATTTTCTTCATTTTATTGCGATCTGCTATGGGAGTTTTGTGCACACCATGTTTAACTGGTTTGGTGCCCTCCTTGAGTTTGATTTCATGAATATAACCCTTCAGCAAGCCAATGTGTTCCTTGAATACCTCTGAAACTTTCTCCAATGTGGTTTGTCTCAAAAATGTGTTCACTGGACCAAAGATCCAAACCAAAATATAAATAATTTTGCTGCACACAACCTAGTAATGCAGGATCTTCCTGGAATACATATATTACCCTTCTGCCTTCCTTCCTTTAAACCAGATCACTACCCAAAACACTACCTACATTATGCACTCCATTCACTCAGGATCTCCCATGGAGCCCTATCCTTACCACATGTTCAACCGCAGGATCAACACCATCAGCAACAAGCTCACTCACATCCTTAACTTATCCATCACTGCATTCACCTACCCAGAAGACTGGAAACATGCCGGAATCAAGCCTATCCTCAAGAAACCTTTGGTTGACCCTGACAAACTCAAAAATGTCAGACTGATCTCCCTACTCCTCTTTCCTGCCAAAGTCCTTAGGAAAGCCACCAAACTGCAACTCATAGAATACCTTGAAAACAACAACCTCCTGGACACTACCTAAACAGCCGTCTGCTCCAACCACAGCACTGAAACTGCCCTTATCCCCACCACAGATGACATCAGAACCCTCATGGATCAAGGAAAATCAGCTGTCCTCATTTTTCTCTACCTCTCAGCAGCTTTTCACACTGTCTCCCATCATACCCTTATCAAGAGGCTCCCCCAGATTGGCATCCAGACAGTGCTCTCAAATGGAACAAATCCTTCCTATCCAGCAGAACCCAATTAGCCCTCCAACCTCCCTTCTCATCTAAACCCAAGAGCATCATCTGCAAAAAAAAACAAGGATCCTCCCTCAGCCTTACCCTCTTCAAAGCATGACCCCTTTGCCAACATCATCTGGAACCACAGACTCAACATCTCATATGCCGACAACAGTCAACTCATCCTCCCACTATCCAAAGATCTTTCCACCACAAAAGCCAACTTCCACATCTGCATGACCAACATCACCAGCTGGATCTACGACAACTGCCACAGACAAGACTAAAGTCATGACCTTTGAAAGCACCATCTCTCCATGGGACGACTCCTGGTGGCCTGCCACCCTGGGATCCTCACTCACCCCCCCTCAAGGCCCAAGTCTGCAACCTCGGTATTATCCTCGACCACAAACTCTCCATGAAGGCCAGATCAATGCAGTCTCCTCTGTCTGCTTCCTCAAACTCCGTATACTACGCAAGATCTTCAAGTGGCTCCTGGTTTTCAGCAGAGGCACCATCACACAGGCCTTTGTCACCCACCACCTGGACTATGGCAACACTCTATACACCGGTATCACTTCAAAACTCACAGTCTACAAATCAAAAAGAACACAGTGGTCAAACTCATCCTGAACCTCCCGAGAATGACCCACATCACCCCCACCTCAGCAATGTCCACTGGCTTCCTGTACACAAAAGATGCCAATTCAAGATACTGACCCATGCCTACAAAGCCCTTCCCAACCAAGGACCTGCATGCCGCAATGACTGCCTCAGATTCTACCTCCCATCCTGACACCTTCGCTTCACCTCTCTCTCCCTCACCAACACCCCTCACATCTGCAGCTGCAGTATCAGAGGCGCTCCTTCTCCTACCTTACTGTAAAATCTTGGAACAGCCTCCCCATCCACCACAGAACAGTGCCCTCCCTCCAGTGATTCAGAAAGGGGCTCAAGTGACTGATCACCGAGCAGCAGAACATGGCACCTGGATACCCTTATGGGTGATTAGAGTGCTGTACACATCCCAAATGATTGCTTGAAACTCGAACTTAGAATCCACAAAACTGATAATATGTATAGTGTGTCCCCCATACCCTTTGGGTTGAATGTCACTGGGTTTTAAAGTCACCCCTGGCTATTTCGTGGCAATGACTTCTTTTGGAACAATGGTATACCTCAACCCTGGGTCCACCATCAGTTCAATATTTATACCATTCACTAAAATTTCAGAGATGGGTCTATTTCCCCTCACTCCTTCTCTGCTTTCAACACAGAGTACTCTTTCAGGTATACTGTCCTCTTCCTCCACCCATGCCACTCTAGCTTTTTGGTCACTCTTTGCATACACATGCCAAATGTTCCCTCTTTCCATATCTATAACACTCCTTGTCCCATGCAAAATACCCCTTGTAATCAGCAGCATGTCCCATACTTCCACAACTGTAACATCCCTTATATCCTGACTTATTGCCATTCTTCCACCCTTGTAACATCCCTTATATCCTAACTTATTGCCAATCTGGCTTGACTTCTCCTTCATTCTTTCCACACTGTTTTCCCTTAAGATCCATGTAGTTAGATGCTCTTGCTGCTCCTTATCTCTTTTCTTCATAACAGTGACTTCCTCAAAATGCTTTGTTTTAATTTGTTGCATTTCTCTCATACATGTCTGAATCCTCCACAATTTTTGCAATTCCAGTCACTTCTTGCAATGTGGAATTTCTTGCAGCCCACAACCTTGCCTGCATTCTCTTATTTTTGCACCTCACAATCAACTGGTCTCTGATCATCGGATCTGTCATTGTACCACAATCCCATTTTATGGCTAGCTCCCACAGCCCTGACATTAATTGATCTATTGACTCATGGCACTCCTGAGGCTGACTGTAGAACTTCTGCTATTGCGTGAGTATGTTCACTTGTTTTCCAAAGTATGCTTCAAGTCTTTTTCTTGCTTTAATATAAGGATCCTCCATTTCCTCTTCTTCTGCTCCCAATACTACAGGCATAAATTTAAAAACATGTTGCCATTATGGAATCTCAAACCATCTATGGCTTTGAAATAATTCTCATAGGGGAAAAGCCAGATTGTTGCAGAAACATTGGATGAGTTGCCACTGCTTGTACTGCTTGACCCTCCTTTGCAAACCTTTTATTGTTTTTAATACTCTCTAAACGGTCCTCTGTTTGTTTCACCAAATAGTGACTTTGTAAAGGTGACCTTATTTTTCCAAATTATTTCCTACACAATCCTCTGTTTGTTTCTACCAAACAGTGACTTGAAAACAACTGAGGGGCTGATTAAAGAGCCCCTAGCGCCTCCTTGCAATTTTTTTTAATGCTAATGTGGCCCAAGAAAGCCAAAATATCCACGCCAAATTTACAAAGTGGCACTATGCATGCATTTCACCACTTTGTAATGGTTTGCGCCATATTATGCCTGCACCAAGCATAATGTATGCAAAGGTGGTGTTCCCCCGTTAGTGGGGATGAATAAATGGTACAAAGAAATCTAAGAGATTTATTTTGGCACTTTTAACGGCTGCTCAGAGCAAGCATTAAAATGAGGCATGCCATTGTTTTCAATGGGCCTCAATCGGCTTTGCAGGATTAGCCAAAAAAATGTTGATGCTAATCCTTCAAAGCTCCGAACTAGCATCAAAAATGTTGACGCTAGTTCCCCTAACTACTGCCAGTGTGCACCTTGTCTTAGATACGGTGCACACATGGTGGCGTTAGGAGGGCACTAAAGGACGCAAGAAAAGTGGCGCTGCACTTGATGCAGCGCCACTTTTCTTAAATCAGGACCATAGTCCTTTCTTTATGTTGCCGACAGTTTTGGATCTTTATTCTTCATGATCAAACACTGAAAATGTATCTTCTGTCTCCACACTGCTATGCTGCGTCACATTTGTGTAGTTTGAAATGTATCTGTCCCTGAAAATAAGGTGTCACCTTGTGACTAATAATGCTGAAGTATGTGCTCTGTTGACTTGTTTTCATGTTGTACTTGCTGCCGGCGAACAATGCTGCAGCATTTACACGCAGGTGTCAGCTCATTTCAGTGCTCCCTCTTGTGCACGGCTCCTGCGCCACTCTTAAAGTTGAATACGTGCTACTTGCAACTAGCGTATCAGACTCTAGATACTGTTACTATTTGACACAGGGACTTTTGATACATTCTAACTGTTGGGCCTTAACAACATGATGGCAAAGGTGATACTGTACTCACAGTATTAGCCCGACACAATCAAATTCTGCCCCCTTAACTCACCATTCACACAACGGTAGCTGACACACAATCAAACTCTGACATACCTTCAACATGCCGTATTCTCTGAGCCCACCTTCACTGTAGCTGATAGATGTGTAGAGCAGGCAATCTTTGCCATATTAAAAGTGCATTACACAAGGCTGTTTGATCACGGGAAGAAATGTATTCCAGACAGACTACATCAATGAAGCACCCTTGCATGCAACGATCAACTGCCACCAAAAGTGGTGAAACAGGTTCCAGTGCATCTTCGCATTCCACGACACCATGGCAACAATCACAGAACCAGTATGACAACATATCCTCACACTACACAGAACTGCTCTGCTGTACAACATGCCTAAAAGAAATTGACAAAGCCAATACAACGCCCATAGGTGACACCTGTCGGTTTTGCCAATGCTTATTAATGCCAGCCTCCCAACCCAGTGGCTGATTGAGGTACTCTCACTCAGAAAGGCAATTTAAAAGAACAAATCTATGTTGGTTGCATCTGATGAGGAGAATGACTTCAAGTTGTAATATATGGATTCTAGTAATTCACAGCAGCCCGCACCACTAGAGCCCTAGATGCCTAGGCAGCATTTTCTCTCCGGAAACAAGTATATACACCCTCTTAATTACTTATTTGTTTAGCATTCGGACTAGGAGCCTTCATTATAACTTTATTTTTCGGTTGGGCTTAATAAAGAAGCCACTTAGCTCCTCACAATTCTTTACCTTGATTGGTGGTGAGTGTCAAGAGGTCTGATCACATCAATCTCTTGTTTACTAGTTTTACTCAGAGGCCCCGTTTAAAGTCAGCCTGATTAACTGCGATGTGAGGTAACTCCTATTTCCTTACATATCGCAATTACGATTTGTGTGATACCACTCACCCCAGCATACATTTAGTCAGGTCACACCTGGAGCTATTGCGTATGGGGTAAAATAAATTGCATAGGAGTAAAATAAAATTATGTACAGATTTTGATGTGTGCTTAGTCTGACTCTGCCCTTTCATCACTCGGATTGTCCTACACAATAAAGAGTACCACATACCTACTTTCATTGCGCAAACCTCTTTAAAACAGTTTGTCACGTTGGTTCCCTCTCATCAGAGGATTCAGAAGTTGAGTTCTTTATTTAATTTGCTTGTTGTTTTCTGCCTACGACATTGTGCTAAATATAGGGTTCATTTATACACAGCTTTGGCCGCGGTCAGAAGAGGAAAACCGGCGGTCTCCCGCCGGTTTTCCGCTGCCCATAAGAATCCTCCATGGCGGCGCAGCTCGCTGCGCCGCCATGGGGATTCTGACACCCCATACCGCCATCCTGTTCCTGGCGGCTCTGCCGCCAGGAACAGGATGGCGGTATGGGGTGTCGTGGGGCCCCTGGGGGCCCCTGCAGTGCCCATGCCAATGGCATGGGCACTGCAGGGGCCCCCGTAAGAGGGCCCCACTTTGTATTTCAGTGTCTGCTTTGCAGACACTGAAATACGCGACGGGTGCAACAGCACCCGTCGCACCTTCCCACTCCGCCGGCTCCATTCAGAGCCGGCGTCCTCGTGGGAAGGTTGATTTCCACTGGGCTGGCGGGCGGCCTTTTGGCGGTCGCCCGCCAGCCCAGTGGAAATCCCAGAATCACCGCAGCGGTCTGACGACCGCGGTGCGGTGTTCTGGCGGGGGTACTTTGACGGGCGGCCTCCGCCGCCCGCCAAGGTAAGAATCAGGCCCTGTATGTGCTTTAGAAATTGTGTAGGTAATTAAAGGCACGGTGAAAGTTGTTGCGTCGTTTGCGCAGCGCAGGTGCAAAAACTCGCCCATGTCACCATCTTTATATGGCCGCGCCTAGTGGTTGAAGTGTAAATGAAGCCAATTCTGCTGTAAACAATGAAGCTTTGTAGAGAGCATTTATGAACCGGAAGTAGCATACGAAGTGAGGCAGTCAAGATGTAGTAACCAGTGCTCCATTTCAATGCAGTCACGCATCACACAACACATATTTTTAAACGAGGAGCACATATAAAAGTTCAGTTACCCTGCGCCTATCCTAGCCAACACATTTTTCCAGCATTTTTGTTTGGGCAACTTCTACAGATATTATGGAATAGTAAAACGTGCTACACCAGAGTGGAAACTCTATTAGCAGGCTTAACAGTAATGCACCCTAAAACAACCATAATCGATAATAATATCTATTGCATTTCATTTGAAATAAACCGGCTCATTATGGATGTACCTAGGGTATTTGAAAATAATCAAACTAATTAGACTTGTATAAATTAAATCTAAAGTAATTATTGATATTTTTAAGTGCAATATATATTCTGAACACCGCAAGCTGAAGTAAACAAACCTTGTTTGAAATCAACATCTATGAAGGCTAAGTCAAAATAATCTAGCTCTCCTCTCTCTGTTTACCCAGAGCTCTGCGGGGGGAGCGAGCCTTTGGAGCTTTATTAGAGGGCAGAATGGAAGCAGCTGGGTTCAGCGCACTAATGACGGAAAAGATGGAAATCTAAGCACAAAGAAACATCAGCTGGGGGCTCCTTTGTGTCCCTGGCCGGGGGACTGGCGCCCTTATATAGGTTTGTATAAAGGGAGCAGATTTAAAACACCCAGTTCAAAGTATAGAGAAATGACGGCTGGGGTTACAGAGCTTTGTGGTTCGAAATGATGTGGTGCACAGATGTATTTTAAAATTACTAATAAATCAATGTATTAAAAAAATATTGTTAAGCAATATGCTATGGAATAGTTTGATATTAAAACTCTCAAATGCCTTGCTTTTCATTTCATTAGGAATATCTGCATTAGGGAACTCAAAGAGCGATGATTATTCTCCCCGTAGCGCTTTTTAGGATAATTTTGCTTCCAAATGGTAAATTGCGTAATAATGATGCAGCGGGTCCTAAAGAAACAAAGGAAACTGGACTCTCCTTCAACTGGTTTGGAAGTAAAAAAAATACTATATTTGGAGTGCAGAGGACCACTAATAACGCAGGTCCCTAGTGTCACTGCAACTGCTGCACTATTGATGGCTACGACCCTACTGGTGCTTTCCCCTTACCTTTCCAGGACCTAAATAACGGATTAAAGGCCACATGTACAAAGATCAGGTTTTGTGACCCACAAACTGCGAGTCTTAGCAACTCACAATTTGCGAGTCACAAAACCGTATGTACAACAGTGTACTTTACACTGTTTGCGATTCCCAATGGGGTTGCAAATGACCTACCTCATGTACATTCATGAGGTAGGTAGCAATTTGCGACCCCATTGGGAATGGCCACCCTCACAGGGACGGTGGCCTGCTGGAGACAGCAGACCACCATATCTGTGACTGCTTTTAAATAAAGCAGTTTTTTTTTTTTTAAATGCAGCCCGTTTTCCTCAAAGGAAAACGAGATGCATTTCAAAATCAAACATTAAAAGTTTTCTTTTCATGTTTTCAGAGCAGGTAGAGGTCCGTGGGACCACTGCCTGCTCTGAGAAAATATTTTCACTGCCATTCACAAAGGGGAAGGGGTCTAATGGGGACCCCTTCCCATTTGCGAATGGGTTAGCACCAGTTTGAAACTGGTGCTAACTGTGAATGTTTTGTGACCGCATTCACGGTCACAAAACAATCATATATACCATTTGGATTCAATATAGGGAAGGGGTGCCCTTGTCACGCCCCTTCCTAATACCGAATCGCAAAACCCAAACTGCGATTAGGTAACAAGTCAATGAATCGCAGTTTGGGCTTTGTACTTCCCAAGAAGCATTTTTCAAGTCACAAACGGGCCGATTTATAGAATCAGCCTGTTTGCGACTTGAAAAATGCTTCATACATCTGGCCCTAAATGAAATAATACCTCACTGTGTAAAAGTGTTGCATAAATAAAAAAAGTTGCATAAGAGTGCAGCATGATTTGTGACGGAGGCCTACGTTTTATTTAGGCTTGTTCTCTGCATGTTCCATCGTCTTATGATAAAAGGTGTATCTCTTTTATTCTGCATAACCATGTTGTGTGCTAGAACTTGGCTTCAGTTTTAGATTTCGTCTGTGTCCAAGCTTAGGCCTTTAAAAGCACTTTTTTTTCCTTAAGAAAAATAATTCCTAGATAGTATAATAGATTCCACATGTATGATGTGTATGAACAAGGGATTTTCACTGTAGAAAGAGAAACAATGAAATTAGGAATCTTGTCAATTGAAGTTGAAGGAGGGAGGAGCCTCGGTTTTTTATGACTCAACATGAACTCGATTGGCTCCAGCTTAATCTCTGCACCTGCTTACTTGTAAGCTCCACCTGCTGACAAAGGTGTGACATTTATAAGCCTGCTACTGTACTTTGCTTGTTCTATAAATCAGATTGTGTAACTGCACTTTAGAGTGAAAAAAAGAACTGTAAATTGAAGGTGAGTTACATAGCTCTCTCTGCCCTTGTTCTTACTTCTCCTCCTGCAATGGACCTTTTTAGGATGCCTGAGTGGTAAAGAAGAATTTGAACCAATCTCAATTTTTAATTTGCAGTGCAACCTATTTGGCCACATATCAAATACCAGAAGACGATAAGTAAAGTTCAAAAGTTTATGATAAGTTAAGGGTCAAAGTAATGTAAATGAATCTCAAAAACATGCTATAGATGTAAAACATCACTAAGGGTGAAGTAAAGTGCCAAATAACATTAAATCAAGCAAGTTTAAGGCATCCAAGAATTTCAGCTAAGGCAATACAAAAGATGAGAAACAATGGTGCTCTGTATATAGGTTTAATTCCTCCTGTCTAATCATTGGTTAAGCCTACGTTAATCTAGACCCTGAATTAAACTAAGAGAAATCCTAGTTGATTCTTGGGACGTAGGGAAGTGTCAGCATAACAAAAATGTCTGTAGAAGTTCTGATAGAGAGGTATTGCACAGCATAAAGCCACAAAAAGGAGTAAGGGGAGAAAGGTCTGTACCCCTCCAAGTCTCAAGCGAATCTGCCCTCGGCTACTGTGTGGATACTAATTAAATCCACAGAGCCTTGAGAAAATCACATCATCAATACCTTTGGTTTTCCATCTTCTTTACAGTTGAAATAGGCAACTCCACCCTGGTCTTCCCTCCCACAGACTGAACATCAGCACAAGCATGGACATCTCCCGGTGCCTGGTACACAAAGAGGAGTCTTCTCAGCTTGTTAGCGCTTCCTTGTCCTTGCCAAAGTATCCACCCGGACCTCACAGTCTCTCATACACAATATACCTTTCATTAACTGTAGAATCACACAAACACAGCTGCAAGGAAAGAACATTGCAATGCAAGCAAAACTCCATGTTCAAAGTTAAATACAAATTCAAAGGCTTGAGGCCAATAAAATAGTCCATGCACATTCAAAATACATGATCATAGATGCATTTTGTAATTATGAATGATAGTGAAGATTCATAAATGAAACATTAATATATGCAGTTTTAATGCATTCATATAAATTACATTATTGCATAAATATAAATGTGAACTATTACCACAATTTGGCATGTTTAAGTCAGACAGAACGCAAACCTATATGAGTTTCTAGTCTTCTGAAGTGAACACACCTTCATAATGTGGTTTTGGTGCTCCACCTCACATTAGTACATTAAGGCACACAATATATATGTTGTTGACTACATTATGGGGTTACTTTTGTACTATGAGGGTACATCGAAAATTGAGTGTTACCAGGAGTAACCTCAGCTCTTCTCATTCCAATACACACTGGCTAACTACAGCCCCATTGGCTTCTCCTTTGCGCCACTCACCCCCCTTTAAAGCTCCACACACTGGCGTGAAGCTTCAGTGACATGCCAGAGCACTAAGCACACAAAGTGCATTGGAGATGAGGAGGCCAGCTGGCCTCATTGCATCTTGGGCCACGACCCTGGTCAATTGTTAATCTGGAATCCAGGCCACATTGCAGGGTGGTTTAGGTCACTAGAGTGTTTCACCCTGAAGGTGATGGTTGCGTTATTCACTAGGCAGTATATAAGCGAATTTGCTTGTAATTTGTGAGGAACTGATAAAGATTCAAATAGGCTTCACGTATGGGCATTTGTATTTCCGAGGAGGAAGAAGACTTCATTATGAAAGATGGAAGAGCACCAGATTTGGGGCCAGATGAAGAACCTTTTTACCGGTCGCAAACAGGCCCATTTGCAGCATCATCCCCCTTACGAATGCAAAGAGGCTTTCTGCCATGTACCAAAGCCAAATAGCGATTCGGTAACCTGTTACTGAATCGCATTTTGAGTTTGCAATTCAGTATTAGGAAGGGGTATGTTGAGGGGGGGTCTCTTGCTAATGCCAAATCGCAGTGGTATGTGTGAATGTTTTACAACAAAAATGCTGTCGCAAAACATTTGCATCCTACCACCAATTTCAAATTGGGGGTACCCGGTTCTCAAAAGGGAATGGGTACCCAGAGGACCCCTTTCGCTTTGTAAACGTTCCTTAGAGCACTTTTTAAAGAGCGGGACGTGGTCCTATGGACCACTGCCTACTCTTAAGAAATAAAAAGAACATTTTTCATTTTTTAAATTACATTTATTAAACGCATCCCGTTTTCCTTAAAGCAAAACGTGCTGCATTTAACAAAAAATATTGCTTTATTTAAAAGCAATCGCAGACTCACTGGGAATCGCAAATGAAACTCAAAAAGAGTTTCATGCATTTGAAATTTTGGTAATGAAATCTTGTGTAGATGTAAGCAAGACTCCTAGTCACATTAGAAACTTTCATTACATTTTCGAAAAAATGTTGAGGTGATGCTAAATACGATTTGCTGTCCACATAAAAATAAAGCTGTATCAGTGATATACACTACCCCACAGTTTTAGGAAAATGTTTATATTTCTCAGGTAGTTTATAAGACGAATGCTGCGTAGAGCTGGGAAGAATCCTAATAAAGCAAATCGAGATCTGGGCTGTCAGTTAGGACGAAAGTTAACATAAAGGGTAAGCATGCTGAGGAAAAATATAGATAAAAAGAGATATGAATTATCTAGAAAAATTTGATTTATTTCCATATCCCCACTTGTTCATAAACTGAGTTAAAAAATGCCTAACCTGAATGCACAAGAGTGCTACCGTGAAAGCATGGAGGACTTGAAGCACTGCATCACTCAGATAACTTAATTAAATAGAATGTAACACGAGCCAAACCAAGATCACATCAACTAATCAAGTATGGTAAAAAATAGAACTGGGGCCTGACCAACCATCTTAGCAGTCACAAATTGCACACCAACTTGTTGCAACAAATATATGTTGCAAGTGACCTGTGTACTATGAGTTTGCTTTGTAAAATCATCACTTTCAGGGAGTTGCTTCTTGACCTTCCTAATGAACATTAATTATGTAGGTCACAACTTGTGACTTCCTGCTATAGGTTATAAACTCGGTGATGGTGGCCTACAGGAAACAGTGGACCACCATCCCTGCATTTGCATTGCTAAACAGAAAGGTTTTTTTGTTTTATTAGAAACTACTGCTCATATTCTTGTTTGCGAAAATTTCAAAGGGGCAGTTTTTGGTCCTCTAGACCACTGGCTACTACCTTGTACACTACCAACATGATTACCAAAGAGAAAGGGTTCTAAAGAGGATCCTGTCCCCTTTGCAAACTAGTTGCCACCTTCTCTAAGTTGTCAGTACCTAATCAATAGTTTGCAACCTGAATTGCAATTGCAAACTATTCATACATTGCATAACCATTCACAATTGGAAGAGCACTCCTTTTAATTCCCTTCAAAGTTGCGATATAGGTCACAAAATACATTTTATGAGTCAGAAAAACCCTTCTGAGTCTTAAAATAGGTTTTGTACATAAGAAACAGTCATTAAACAGTTGCAAATCCTGTAACCATGCGTCTTGCAGGGTTTGTGATGACAAATTTGCCTTAGATGTCTGCCCTTTTGACTCTAAGGTGGAATGTTATCCTATATTGTGAAATTGGAAAGTATAGAATAAACAGAAAGTTATGGAAGGTCACAAAAGGAATAAAATCTGCCCCATGACATTCATTATCTTGGCGATTGTTGGAAGGAGTACTTTGGTCATTAATAGGACAATTAATAAGGATCTGTTATATGATGTGTTTCATTCTATCGGTAATCTCCAAGAGATCACACTGTGGAGGATATTGTATATGTTGCTTCCTCTGGATTCAAAATGATGCTAAAGTTTCACAAATTGAGTTTCAGTTTGCACTAATTTGTAATTTGGTTGATGAGAATGAACACCTTTTACAGGAAAGGGGCATCACT
Source organism: Pleurodeles waltl (assembly GCF_031143425.1). Lineage (NCBI taxonomy): Eukaryota > Metazoa > Chordata > Amphibia > Caudata > Salamandridae > Pleurodeles > Pleurodeles waltl. The sequence continues at coordinate 1,559,901,103 of NC_090440.1, forward strand.
TGGTGTTAAAAGGGTTACATCTTTAACTTTTTCAAAAAGATGCAATGAGAGAATCAAGTAAAATGACCCTGGACCAATGTCAGAAAGTTGCTAAATTGGTTCAAGAAGCCATGCAAGTACCATGTGGCACCTTTCAGGTGGAAATTCAGCAAAAAAGATTGAATCAGGGTAGTGATTCCTAACAATGATTGTATATTGTGCTATGCAGGTCACACAATGCAAATAGACTGTTAGCGGGTAGATGACCAGTGTGATTTTGAGTTCAAATGACTTTTATAGTTATCCTAAAAAATCATAAGGTTTAATGATAGATTACGACAGCACTCCTGGAAAGTGTGTATATTGGGTAGATGGATTAGACATATTTATACTGAATTGTATTTGTATTTATATAGCACCCACTACTGCTGATGAGGTGTTGAATTAACAAATTGAGATATAGGAATTTATGTGTCATGACACCAGGTTCCCTATTCCCTGGGTATTTCAGGGTCTCACTGAGGTTTCCATATTATGTCTATCCTGTGGAAAGATTAGAGGAACTGGAGGAATTTCAACATTTCCCAATTATAATTTAAATTATAAATGGTTTAAGTTTAATACTGATACTGTCAATAGTGTCATTGCCGTAGAACTGTAGATGCCTGTAGACGATATTCCCATAAATAATTTTTGTAAATAAATATCCATTTACCCCCATGGGGATATTAGTGGCTCATTGAATTTATTGCAACCTTTTGTGCAAGAGATGTGCAAAGTAATAATTCTGGATGTGATCGTAATACGAAGCTTCTGAAAAAGAAGCCCCCAAAAGATGAGGACTTGTTACCATCCAGTTGTTTGAATATATGACCTGTTTTTCAGTCCAAAGAAAAGTGTAAAAGAGGATTAAAACTGAATCCTGGCTGAATGAGGTGAGTATGAACATGCTTAATTGTCATTGTCCTGAAGATCAGCCGACCAGCCCAACATTTATGAGAGGAAAAAGTAAAAGAATAGAATCTATAGAATATATATTTATTGGCCTTTGGCTAATTAATAATCTGGTAAAACAATTTGAGATACTGTGCTTGAGTAGAATGGTAGTAATCAGCTTCCAATAAAGCTAATTTAAAATAGGAATTATAAAGAGACAGATATGTTTGTGAAGCAATGTAATGATAGGAAAACCATAGTTATACTAAAGGAACAATAATGAACTGAATAAAAGAAGAGGTAATTATAAATGGCTGAAATTAATGTAATTTTCCTATAACAGTGGATGATTGTAAGACATTGGTTTATTAGTTGCAAAGGATGTGAGTCCTTCACAACTAATAAGTCTTCAACTGTATTGTTACTGGGAACCCTACAGTAGCACTTGAATCTGTCAGAGTAGTGAAGCAGAACAGTCAAGGCCTACTTAGGGTGAGGGATTGGCTAGTAAACCCAGTTCACTGGTATGCAACAACAAGATTCAATAAACAGTTGTCCAGTGAGTATTTTTTTTATAAAAAGAAAAAGCACTTTTATTAGGCACATATGTCTGAACACTAGACATTAAAATACAAATATATATAGTCAGGTATAGGGAAATAGCTTTGATGATACCCTCATATCACGATATAACCCTAGTGGGTCCTTATCATATAAACACAATACCCCTCACCTATATTACATGCAAAATCACAATATAATGGGTGTCATTATCGGTAAGACAGGCCTAGTGATGTTGTTAGGGTGTCACCACATCAGTGATGGAGTGCAATTTTATATCCCTAAAACCTCAGGTGCAATACCAATTTAATTACACCACTGATAGACTGGACCTTGAGCTTTTAGCTGAAAGTATAAAATGGGAGCTAACATCACTTCAAATAAATTCAAGGTACAGTGAAACCCATGTGGTTCCACGAAAACAAAAGAGAAGATGGCTTGCAACCCATAAAGGTTTATTATCAGATTAACCAAGTTTCACAGTATACTCAATCAACTAATCATTGGTCAATAAATCATCAGAGTTGAGTCAGGTTAATCAATCCACCAAAGCACATTTTGATATGTGTAAAATAATCATTTGAATAGTGCCAAATGCAAAGCAGACAAAGCTTCAGTTCCTTAAAGGAACTTCCCTAAACTCAACTAAGATCAGCTACAGTGACAGAGGCAATTTCTAAACAGGAGGTGTTAATCACATAGGTTCAAAAGTATCATTAAGTTCTAAAGTTGAATCAAATAAAGGTTCAAGTACAGGAAGTCAATAGCTTTCAAGAGTCTAACTCAAGAACAAATAATAGAAAGTCTCAAACAAAAGAGCTGTTGCAGAGCCGGAGAGAAGGTCTCTTCTCTGTCAAGCCAGGAAAGGATCTGATCTGTCTATTCTGGGAACATATAATTTAAACATTTAATTTCACCCAAAAACTCCTTCCCACCAACACCACCACTGTGGGGACCAATAAGGATGCATTGTCTTCTTGAATTAGATAAACTCCCCTCATTCCCATAGTTGACCAAAGGCACACACAGTGGCACAATCTTAGCTGTTTCATCGGTCCAAAGGACCTGGACCAGAAGGATCTTTCTCATCCCCACACATAATCTAAATAACAGCAAACTTCAAAATCATACTACTTGCTCTAACATTTTCTAAAAGCAGCACTGGATTACTCTTCTAACTAGTGAAGCTTATCTTGCACATAAAACACAAAGGTAAAGTGAAAACATTCTGTAATCAACATTTTAATTCATAGTAAAAGACATTTGCGGCCTACTTCTACCTAGGTTAAGAAAGGAAAATACATTATCTTAAACATGACTACACTATAGAACCATTGTTTATACTTAGGTTATACAAAGTGCAGCTTCTGTATACGTACATAGCCACATGTTAACTCCAAGATTAGCATATGCTTAGTCTAAATTATAAATGTAAAATTTCTTGCTGCATTATCAATAAAAACAGCTACTCAGTGTTTTTCACAAATGTAACGCCATTGGAGTCTATGGGGGCAGTACCAATATATGTTAAGAGCCACCATTGAAATCAACAAGAGTGTTCTCAACAATGAACTCTGTTCATCCTACTGTAAAACCTTTTAGACAACACCATTGTCAATAAAGCTTTGTATTTAAAAAAAAGTAATGCAGAGTCCTTTCTTTCACTTGTGCTCATGGTCACTACTGTTTTAGAACAAGCCACCAGAGATCCCCACACTTCAGAGCCCAAAAGCTCTAGTCCCAGGAGTGCTTTGAAAATAGGCAAAACCTTATCCACGGTCAGGGAATCAAATTCATGGAAGAGATAGGGTGATTTTCAAGGGCAATCTTTAGGAGGCTGCTGCAACCTCTACTGCACCCCAAACACTTGTGGAATATGTTAGTGGTGCCCCGGCCCCATTTTGGGGCCACCATAAGAAGCATTATATACACACTAAGAGCCCAAGCAAGGTCTAATGGGGCAATCTAATCAGTCAGGACATGAATGTCTGCTCTATAGAAATGCTTTTTCTTTGTTGCTGCAGCCTTTTTATTTTTACACTCCAGATGCGGGTGCCCACTGGGCACTTGGGTCATTGAAAGCCATGGGGAGAGCCCTAAGGTTCATGTGGCCCCCACTAGCTCCCTGAATGCACACAGGAGCTGGTGTCCTCTGTGCTCCCCCTGCTCCGTTGCCAGGCGGGGGAAGGAGGAGTCAGTGTTCCTCCTGCCATTCTGACCATGGGTGGCAGGCTTAGAGTGGGTTGTAACCAGCACCCCAGATACAAATATGGGTGTGTGAGAGTATCCCACTGGCCCTCTTCCTTCTCCTCTTCTTTGCCATAGGGGGATTGGTTCTCCCAGGACAATTTTTATTGTGCAAGGGACAGGGAAATGGAATCCTGAGGACCACAAATTGGCTTGGAGAGAGGGTCCCATGTACGCCCCTCACCCATGAAACTTAAACTGAGGGGCAGATTTAAGAAAAGTGGCACTGCACCCAGTGCAGCGCCACTTTCCTTGCACCCCTAAGCGACCCCTACCGCCACCATGTGTATTTAAAATACGACGCAACATGGCGCAGGGTAGGGGGCAATAGCATCATTATTTTTGATGCTATTGATGTACTTTTCAGGGTTAGCACCAACATTTTGGCACTAACCCTGAACAGTACATAGGGGCCCATTGTAACTAATGGTCAGCCCCCTTTTAACACCTGCTCAGAGCAGCGCATTAAAATTGTCAAAAAAATGGTGCAAATAAATCTTTTAGATTTCTTTGCACCATTTTGTTGCCCCCCCTAATGGGGGGGGACACCCCCCTTGCATACATTATACCTGGAGTATGCATAATGTTGGGCAAGAGGTTACAAAGTGGCACAATTAATTAATTGCACCACTTTGTAAATCTGGTGTGGCGATTTTGGCCTTGTTGGGCCACGTTAGCGTAAATAAATGATGATAATGTGGTGCAATGAGATATTAGGTTCTCTTAAATCTGGGCCTAAATGTTGATCCGCCCCCAGTGAAGTTTTAACAAAACCACGGTGAAACACCATACTCTTCAATCTCTGCCTGGTCCCCTTTTAGGCCTGTAAAGCCAATTTGTAGACTTGCCGGATTGTTTTGCTTATGATTGCCAGCCCCAGCCCTCAGTACCCTGGCCTTTAAATGGTGCTTTTAGTGAGGACCTGAGTATCTGGCTGCCTGCACCAGACCTATCCTCTGCCTGGGTACCAGTCCTGTTCTGGTTGAGGGGGCTTTTCCACCACTTCTCCTCAGCTAACAAGAGGCACATCTTCCCTGTTGCACTCCTGAGGTCTCACAGACTCCTGGTTATTTGCAGATTAACTTTATTTCAGTGGCGTCAAGGACCAGTCCACAGAAATTCCAGGAGAACCATCTAGGAACCCGAGCAGGTTCAGTCCCCAACTGTTCTTCAAGGGGAACAAGGGGTCCCAGCTGCAGTAAAGGTTCCCGAATTCATCCTTCCAGGTGGTTTCTCTTTCCGGCTGAGTGTTATTTTGCCTTCATCACCCCCAGATCCAATGTCTTCTCATCCATTTTTTCCTTGTGCAGTGGTTTTTGAGTGGATGTAGAGCACCACATCACCCCTCCCTTGTCCCAACAGTCCTGCACAGCCCTGTGGGGCATTCCAATGGGTCAACTTCAAATTGACTGGGGAAAGAGCTTCCCTGAGAACCTCAGCTCTGCCCCCTAACTGACACAGCTGTCTTATTCTTTCACACCAAAACTTCAAAGGTGAGCCTCTCCTGTGCTGGTTACAGAGGTATGGTTCTCCTCCTTTGTTTCTGTGGCCCTGGGCTATCCTAGCTGAACTGCCGTATGACAATATAACAAACAGATGCAAATTTCCTTTCCATGTTTTCCTTTCCCAGGATCTGGGTCAAGCACTGTGGTTCTATTTGGCCAAGAGGCCTTTGATCCTCCTGCAGGAGAGTAGAGTAGTTAATTTTGCCCAGTATGGGGAACCAAGGCCTGTAACCTGATTATGAACCGAGACAGAGAAATAGCAACATTCTTAAACTGTCATGGGAATTGCAGGTATCAGAGACTTTCCATCTACAATGGGGGGTATATTTATCTCTCAATTTACACCTGACCAGACCCTGTAAGGCTAAGTGGAGTGTAATACAATGCAAGCACGACAAACTTCAATAAGCACAACAGAACTACACTATGAATGCCAACTCTCGTTTTAAGTTAAGGCTTCCTTCACGTCAGTACTATTCTTGTATTGTCCCTTCTGGGACAGATTACCTGTGTGCAAGACGGTAGTCTCTCACATGAAGCCCACTCACATTCATACACATGTGTGCTCACATGTTTGCATATAACCAGCCCACAGCCTCTTACCCTAGTTGTGCAGCAGCAGCCTCATCTTAAAAGGCGGACACTAACAGCTAGCACTTACAAACTAATTACCATGAATGTTCAATGTTGTGACTCACTTACAGTAAAAGTTTTAAAAAACTGGAAAGTGAAATGTGAAAATTCCGGGGGGACTAAATGGACGGAATCCATTTGCTACAATGATTATGGAAGGAAAATGGGAGTAACCTATGAATATTGCCATCCTTGAAGAGAAGAGCAGAAAAAGTCAAATTTTTGGCACAGTTGTGAATGTAGAAGTGGGAACTTTACTTGTGCATAGGAAAATACAAGAAATACAAACAGGTTTTTAATGAAGGAGCAAGGAAGAGAGTAGCTATGATGAAAGGTGGGAAGTTAATGGAGAACTATAATAAGGGCAAATACCAATACGTGATTTTAGAAGTTGGTGGAGGATATTTGTTATCTTATAGTGAATCCTCAAGACACTGGTATGAGTAAGTGAGGAAAGTGTACAGCAAAGTGTGAACTGGAATCATATTTATTAGTTTACCTAGCTTCAATCCTTAGAATAAAATGACATTTAGTGTGCTGGAGATTGAAACAATAATATGTTTGTTGAAGAATATTTATGTTGCAGGCCCTCATAGTTTATCTAATATTCAATAAAACATGGATAGTAAACTTCAGCCCACATTTTTCAACCTGGGTTACAAACAGATAGCTGCTACTGCTTGTATTCCAGGTATTTGAAAATAGCAAATTGGGCCCATTTTTCAGAAAGGCGATATTCATAATCTTCTTGTTACAGGATTAGTTTTTCAATTAATATTGCTGCAAAAATATTTTCAAATGTTGGGCTCAAGGTATTCGAGGCATCGGCAGTTGCAAAACATCCTATTATTCCATTGGGGATGGGCTGGATTTTGAAACAGGCAATCATATATGCCGAAAAAAATCAGCAGCGTAATATCTTAAAAACAGAAATGATTTTACGTCCCAATAGCACTGACAAACACTTAAGAATGAGCACTGCTGAAGTCTGCAGTACTAAGAAGACATTTCTAGTGTCTTGTTGCTGTCAATGCTAACTTAAGGCCCAAACAGTGGCCACACACCACCATCTGTGATTTAAACATAGCATGACATAATATTTTTGTAATTTAAACATTGGTATGTTTGGGGGTCTGATGTCTGAGTTGCATGCTTTTGGTTAAGCAGCAAAACCAGTTGTAGGTGTCTGACTAGGCCAATCATTTATGTATTTATTTATTTATTTGTTTATTTTTTTTCTTTGTTCTGTTTATCACAGCAGTGATGGTTTACATGTTTCAGGATGTGCTGGCATCTGAAGATAGATCACATTAAGTGCATTTAGGTTATTTTCTAGCTGTACTGGGTTTCATGCAAGGCTTTTGTTATAGAAGTCCTTTCTTTAAGGCCTTGCTCAAACAGACAATAAGCGTTTGGTATGTATAGATTTTCCTAAATGATTTCAGGGGATGATGAGTTTTACTTCCCAATAATTCCTCTGTGGTTCCTCCAATAGTCCTGGTCATGCAGTTTTTAGAATAGGTTTAATGATTGAAAGCAAAACCAGCAGTGTATTTCCCATTCTGTGATTTATTTATTTTTATTTCCATCTTTCTTTTGTTGCTTATCAAAGCTAGTACTTTCATAGCCAACATGTGTTTCGCCCTTTTAAGCATGCAAGCCTAGGGATTTTTCAAGGCTAACATTCAAAACGTATGGTATATTATCAAGTGGACAGTATTCCACATATTTCCATTCACTAGCCATTGTTCCCAAATAGTATCACCTTGTGGGGGGGGGAAATAATATTTATATATGGATCCCTGCTCTCATCTTATATCACACTTATCTACCCATCACCATATGTCATGTCTCTATCAATCTATCCTCCATTCCCACTCTGACTCATCCCAAATCCATTCTACTACTTTCATCTCCTAAATAACTCTGCCTAAGCTTTTCCCTCCGCTTCCACATCTAACTCACCCAAACCTCACTTTACTACCATGATCTCCCAAACAACCCTACTATATTCTCCCTCATTTATCTCACCCTGCTACTATGGTCTCCCTAACCCTTTCCACAGACTCTTCCCTCCTCCATCCCCCCTTTACTCATCCCAAGCCTAAATCCTATTACCATAAACTCCCAATTAACACTCCTGGATTCTTTCCTCCTCCACTCCTCCATTACTCTAGGCAATCTAACTAACAAACTCTCATATCCGCGGCTCAAATTAACTCGTAATAATACTAAAACTGTACTCATATTTCCCTATACTAATCCACCACTAATTCCTTTTGGGTTTCCGCAGTAGCGTGCTACTCGCCGAAAAGTGCTTCAACGCCTCGTCAGGGGTATTAAGCGCTATATAAATACTACTACAATACAATACAATATATATTTGCTTTAAATTATTTAAACATTAAACCATTTGCACAGAGAACATATCATTATTTTTTGGGGATTTTAAATCTGCATTTGATAGAGTATATACAAATTTACAGTGAGTCACAGATAAAAAAGAAATCTACCAGGTCTGCTGGCACTTTTAATTGCTTCATATTCTGAGACTAGGGAACAGGTGCTTGTTGGGGACTATAGAGGAAGAACTAAAAGAGTTACATCTCAAGAACATCTTGAAACACGGTGCATGTTCGCACCATTACAGTGTTGTCTGTTCCTGAATGACCTCTCAGAGGCCCTGAAAAATGTGAAAGGTCATCCCCTAATAAATAATCGTGAACATATTTACACAGTATTATCTGCAGATGGTCTAGTACTCTTAGGGCCAGATGTATGACGTGCTTTTGCAGTCGCAAAAGGCGAAAATCGCCGTTTGCAACAGCAAAATGGCCTTGTACAATGTACCATCCCTATCCAGTTTCTGACTTGCAAAATAGGGATTGCGACGTCCCTTTCTAATTGTGACTGAGAGGGGGATGTATGATTATTTTGTGACCGTGAATTCAGTCGCAAACAATTGCAGTTAACACCAATTTCTAATTGGTGTTAACCCATTCACAAACAGGAAGCGGGCCCCACAGGACCCCTTACCCTTTAGGAATGGTAGCACAATTATTTTGTTTGGAGCACTGCCTACTCTGAAAAAATTGTAAGAAAACGTTTCATTTTTAATTTTGAAATGCATCCTATTTTCCTTAAGGAAAAAGGGCTGCATTTTAAACAAGGCTGCTTTATTGAAAAGCAGTCAAAGACATGGTGGTCTGCTGGCCCAAACAGGCTACCATCCCTGTGAGTGCGGCCATTCTCAAATAGGTTGCAAATTGTGACCTGCCTCATGAACATTCATGAGACAGATCCCTTGCCAGCCATTTGAGAATGGTAAACAGTGTCGTACATCTGGCCCCTAGTCCTTAGGTCATCAGATTTACAAAGACAACTGGATGTTTGGGAGGTATAGTGTAGGTAAAACAGATACATTATTAATATAAAAAAAATAACCAGGTATAGTGGATTGGGCTATAACAGAAATATTTTTTGTGGGGAAATTGGAGAATGTTAAGGTGCAAAGATTTTCCTCTTGCAATTACTGACATATTACTGTTAGACCTGACAGCCTTAGGGTGGTCACCACTAACTTTTTGCCTGCCTCCCTCCACTTTTTGGACACTGTACTATTAATGATGGCATAACAGTTAGAGACCATAAAAAGTAGGGGCCAGATTTATGAGATTGTGGCACAGCACAGCAAGTCACCTGGCTGTACTGTGCTGTGTCACAGGGAAAGGACAGGAAAGTGCCGTATTTAAAAGAATATGGTGCATTCCTACCTTTGTCCCTGTGCTGATGCCATTCTGGCTGCTTAGCACAAACGCAGGCACCCTTGCACCAGCCTGCATTGTAAGCAGGAGTGCCTTTGTGCAGGAAGAGGCACCATCCTGTACAAAAACAATCCCTAAAAACCAATGAGAAATAAAGATATTTCATTTTGTTACACCCAAGCTGGGAAGGTGTATCATTTTAGCACATTCCCAGATCTACCACTTATGGTAAATCTGGGAAACCCTCACACAACACACATGGAATGCCTCTCAGGGGTAGAGTTACACAGCACAGTAATTTGCACTGTGTGGCATTACTCCAGCTTTATGAAGCCACTCAGAGCCACGCAAGGTGGCCTTGCGTGGGTTCATAAATCAAATTTTGGGGTTGTGTCCTGCATGCACTATGTTGTGTGGTGCAAGTGTGATGCAAATGGCCTCATGAATATGGCCCCTGGTTTATAAAAGGCCAATGGTTGTAAAGCTAGATTTATGTCATTTTAAGTATGTCAAGCTTGCAAATTAACTTGTTTTAGAAGCCTCTTTGGGTAAAGTAGTTTCTATATTTACTTATGGGTTTGATGGTTTAATAATTAAATGGCTTGAAAGAAAAGCCATTTGAAAACCTTCAAATATTCTTGGTGCTTTTCAAATTAAAGCATGACAGTTTCAGTTGGGTTTATGAAATTGTTGTCTTCTATTACACAAAATACGAAATCCATAGCAGAGGAATGCTTATGAGATTTAAATGTAACTAAGTCGTATTTTGAAAAAGTGAAAAGTTTAAGTATTATAGTACATTTTGTAAATATGACCTTAAATGTTATTGTCAAGCTGTAGCACGAGGTAAACCTAAAATAGTCACAAAATGTTATTTAGTGGGAATTAATTTTATCTTTGATTTTAATGTTGATAAAAATAATATTACGGGTGAAGAATCACAGGTATAATTTACTACATCCGATGAAGACAAGGTATAACAACTTATATGGTGTATGTGTTGAGTCCCTGGCTGCATAGTATTTACTGCTACTGTATTTATTCTTTTTATTTAGGCAGGGGAATTTTTTACGTGATTGATCTTGGATAAACTGTGGGTGATCAATTAGAATTCCAAAATGGTCTTGCAGATACTTTTTTGTGTCTGGCCCAGTGTCTGAAGGCTCTGTTAAAAGCAACCGGGGTAAGAAAACTGAATGATGCATTTATATATTTATTTGTTTTTTAAAAAGTGATACGTGCAGTTGCCCTATTTTGTTATGTGATTAATAAGTGATTGCTTCAAGAGTACCCTTTCTTCCCTGTTGGAAATTTGCCCTTTTAGCAGTATCGCCTGTGATTATTTTGCCTTTTGCTGAATCCTATTTTTGCTGGCTACAGAACTTTGCGCCTTTAAAAAATGATAACCAATGGCAAAGTGCTTGTGCTCCTTCTTTCAACATGGTGAACTTGGTTTTATCCTAGTTGGCATCTTTAGCTGTCTTAAACTACTTATAGGTCCCTAGTATGTGGTACAGAATGTACCCAGGGACTGTAAGTTAAATGTCACCTGTGGGCTACAGCATCCATTGTGCCACCCACTGCAGTGATAAGGCAAACGTTACTGTAGGCCTGCCATGCATAGCACAACTATGCAGGTTTAAACTGCAAATGTGACCTCTTAAAATAACTTATTTTTGACAGGCCTCAATCCTTCGTTTGAGTGTTAATAAGTCATCCTTCAGTAGATCTTACTGCCCCTAGGGCAAGGTGCATGGTATTTAAAAGTAGTACATCTAAAAGTTTAAGGTTAAACATGCCCTTACAGTGACAAAGCCTTAACAGCTATTTTCACTGTAGCAAAGTTGTTTCATAGGAAAGTATTTGGATACAATATCAACTTTAATAAATGTTATCTCTGAATAAGAAACAACTATAATTTTTATTTTTCAGACTTTGTGAAATGTTTATTACAAGCCCAATTCACTGGTGAAGTTGGATTTGTAATATATACGTTGAAAAGATAACTTTTCAAAAGTTACCCTTGCCCTGAGTAAAGTCCCTGAAATCTACCTAAGCATTTTCCTCTCCCACTTCTGCTAGTCAGAAATTAGCAATTGAAAAGGTGTGAATAAGGTATGAACTTGCTACCAGGAGCAACAAATAGGCTGACCTGAATGGGCAAAGATGACTCATCTGAACCAGACAGAATATGCATGGGGACCTAGGAGGATCCTTTCTGACATTAAGGGCCTCATTATGAGTCTGGCGGGTCTCCCCCAGCCCTATTATGATGTTTCCACTGGGCTGACCGGTGGAAACCTATATATTTGGAGGTTTCCACTGGTCAGCCCAGTAAAAACAGAGTGGTGGCATTGGCCTCGGCTCCACATGGACTGTGCACATTCCGAGGGTGCTGAGCAGGGGGGCCCCTGCAGTGCCCACAACAAGGCTGGCGAAATGAAGACTCATGATCAGCATGGTGTGGCTGAACTCAGCGCCACTGTGGCTGAACATGACTCTGACTGCTGCCACCCCACAAGGAACCATGTTCCTGGTGGTGGCGGGGGTCCCCTGGCGGTCCAATTGCCAGAGTTGTAATGTGGTAGTCAAACTGCCAGGAGTGCGGAGGTCCGACCGCCACCATGAGCCTGGTGGTCTTAAGACCGCCAGACTCATAATGAGGCCCTAAGTGTCAAATCCTGTTTGAGTATCAGATTCTGCATTCCAAGTCTGCTAGGTTTTTCATATGACTCATAGGGCGCCCTTCAAAGAGACCTCTCCTCTCATAAGCAAATGTTAACTGACACACGGGCAGGGCCCTTTCTTTTGTCCCCATAGCCAGATAGGCCCCAATCACAATGTGCATCTTTTTGACATTATAGTGTCAAAGCCTATTTGACAGGTCTGCTGGGTTTGCATATATCCTTTGGGGCACAATTCCAAGGAGGAAGACAGGATGCCAAAACACTTTGGCCCATACTGCGTCAAAAATGTTACCGCTGGCTAACACCATTCCTACGCACCATGCGGGCGCCTTATTTAAGGAATGACATTAGCCGGCGCTGCGGACTGGTCTGAGTAAAAAAAAATGACTCAAACCAGGCAGTGCCGGCGTAGGGGAAAATGGGGGTTTTGCGTCAAAAAATGGTGCAAGTCAGGTTTGATGCATTGCCCCATTGAAATTACTCCTGTCTTAGCAACGACAGGAGTCATGCCCCCTTGCCCAGTGGCCATGCCCAGGGGACTTCTGTCCCCTGGGCATGGTCATTGGGCACAGTGGCATGTAGGGGGGCCCAAATTAGGCCCCCTATGCCACTTTAAAAAAATAAAAAAAAGACTTACCTCAACTTACCTATACTTACCTGGGATGGGTCCCCCCATCCATGGGTGTCCTCCAGGGGTGGGTGAGGTTGGCAGGGGGTGTCCCTAGGGGCAGGGAAGGGCACCTCTGGACTGCTTCCATGGTCAGAGACCATGGAAGTGAGCCCACAGGTGCCTTAACACCTGCCCTGACATAGGCGTTAAAAAACGGCGCACATCAGGCTGGGCGCCATTTTTTAAGGCCTGCCCCCTCCTGTGCATCAAAATGACGCTGGAGTATAAATAAGGCGCACAGGCCTTAAAGTAATTTTTTGGGCGGGAACGCTTACCTTGCAAGTCATTAACGCAAGGCAGTTTCCCGTATCCAAAAAAAGACGCACATAGAGGAATTTTGACGTCCGCGGGATCGGGCGTCAAAGTTTAAATATGGTGCACGGTTTGCGCCGAATGTGCGTCAAAAGTTTTGACGCATATTTGGCGCAAACAGAGTATAAATATGCCCCTTTGAGTGTTTGGACTGTCCTGTTGTTGGAAACTCAGCTTTGATCTACCCGATTTATGTGTAGAAGGTTGTTGTGGGTACAGTGACTGACTCAAACTAGATTTTAGTATTAGATGTGGGAACACACAAAGATTACTATAGTGCATGCCCCACACAACCCCTGCCCTCAGAACCCAATTTGAATATGTCCAAAATGGGTAAGGGTAATCTTGGGAACATTTATCTGATTGGTTAAGGCATCCCTCTATGGGGAATTCCCACCCACTAGCTCATGCCAGGCATAAATCTGGTATCTTCAGACACCCACTTCAGAACGCTCCTGGACCTGAGGAAGATCAGAAGAGGACTGAACCCACTGTTTGCAACCTGAGAAGAGCTCTGGAGGACTAAACCTGCTACCACTCTTGTACCAGGACAATGAAGTAGACTCCATGGGTCATAAGGCTCACTTTCTGTTCACATTACATGGATACAACAAGCTCCAAGAGTTCTTTCCTGCAACTGTCCAGCTGATCAGTGACAACTTGACCTGTAATGCACCCTACCTGACACCCTATTAATCTCTAAGTGCCTCAATTGAGATCCTGGTGGGGTTTAGAAATTTACTTCTGTGGTGGATTTGGACTTAAAGGACTAACATCAAAAACGTGATATCTTTGGCCAGGACAAACTGGTTAATGTATCCAACTGGTTCTCCATCGCAGTTAATGTCAAATTGTGCCTAGGTCATATTTCACCATGACCATTGACTATCATTGGCATTTTGTGCTTCTTGGAGCTATTTCCACATAAAATCTTAAAAATCATATCTCTGGTTGTAATTGTAATTGTATTTATATAGTGCTTACTAGCCCTGACGATGTGTCAAATCGCTTTTCAGCGAGTAGCATGCTACTCCGGAACCCAAGAAGAATTAGTGGTGAATTAGTATAGGGAAATATGAGTACAGTATTAGTATTAATTAATTTGAGGGGAGGATAGGTAAGTTTGTTAGGTGAATTGACTAGAGTAAGCGAGGGATAGAGGAGGGAAGAATCCAGAAGTGTTAATTGGGTGCTTATAGTAATAGGATGGGGCTTGGAATGAGTAAAGGAGAGATTGAGGAGGGAAGAGTCTTTGGCAAGGGGTTTGGGAGATCATAGTAGTGGAAGGGGGTTTGGATTTTTGGGTGTTCAATTTTTTTTATTTTGGTGTCATTATGCTTAATAAATATTACTGGGTTTGTACAATTCATTTTGGGAGTTCTATTGTTTTGCATTTCAACTTCATTACTTGTTTTTAGTACTGCAAAAATGCTTTACACATTGTCTCTACATTAAGCCTGTCTACTCTGGCTCATGGCTAACAAGGGGTAGAGCTCAGGTTAATTTAGTGACTTTGAGAGTTCACACTGACAAAAATTGTGATTATTACTTGAGGTGGATACTTACGCCGTCAACAAATAACCACATTTCTTAGATATCCCCTCTTTTCTTGGTAATGATTTAATTAGTCTATACTTTTTTATGTTTGTGATCTGTGCCATCAGCCTGGTAATTAACATATTTATTAGTTTGTTTAATAATAAGATCAGGGTTTGATTTCCCTCCACTGTGTACAATAAACATCTTTGTGGTTTATGAAGATATGATTTTATTTAATCAATAAAATAATTTCATTTGAATGTAAGTGCACTAGAAAGCACTGTACGATTCAAGACATCATACATAAATGAGAAGTAAAATGTGGGGGGAATTGTTCTGGACTCTGTGTCTTCTTAAACTAACTGCTGCTCTGAGAATTGTATCTTTGGTATGATGTGAATTTATAGAAATAATGAAGTGAAGCATGCTGATGACAGAGGAGCAATCATTTTGTGCATTCTTTTTAAAATACTCTTAATCATGTAAGGATTTTTTCATGCTGCAAAACAGATGCTCTTCATCTGTGGAAATTAATATTGTCTGAGCACCAATTTCACTTCATTATTACACATATGACACGTCTGTTTGTAAGACGTCTGCTAGTGCACTGCACCATAAATGCTGTATTTCTTTTAGTAAACTGTGATCTATTTGAGCTAGAAACATTTTGTAAAAATTGCAAATTATGCCGCAGTTTGTGGCATGTGTTCTGAGTATGGTAAATCCATAACCGTGTAGAAGACTCTGTGGCCGCATAATTACAGAATTCCATTTGCCCCACTCAATTTATAATATGTTTACTAGTTTTTTATACAATGTCCTAACTTTCTTTGTCACAATCCTTATTCTTAGATGGAAATTGTCCCAGCCATTGAAGTTGCTAAAACCCACAAACCTTAACTCCAGTTATAATATTAATTATTGTTCACCAGCTTCGCAAAGTGTAGCTAGCAAAGTTTTAAAAAGGAGATGGTAAAATGCAATTGTGAGAAACAGTGGGAAATTTCCAACTTACACTCACATCTGTGAGTAGGCTGCTGCCACTCAGAGCCATATGCTGGTTGTTAGACTTTTCATCCTGGGCGTGGTCTACCTTAACTTTTTGCCTCTGTTCCCCAGGTCATTGATGTGTGCTGGACTCTGATTTTGCTGTTTTTATTACTCTGGGCACTTTACCACTGCTAACCAGTGCTAAAGTGCAAGTGCTCCTGTTTAAAATGTGTATGTAATTGGTTCTCCATGATTGGTATATTTGTTTTACTGTTAAGTCCCTAGTAAAGTGCACTAGAGTTGCCCGGGGCCTGTAAATCAAATGTTACTAGTGGGCCTGCAGCACTGGTTGTGCCACCCACACAAGTAACCCTGTAATCATGTCTCAGACCTGCCACTGCAGTGTCTGTGTGTGTAAATGTGCACTGTAAATTCGACCTGGCAAGTGTACCCACTTGCCAGGCCTAAACCTTCCCTTTTCTTACATGTAAGGCACCCCTAAGGTAGGCCCTAGGTAGCCCCAAGGGCAGGGTGCAGTGTATGGTTAAGGTAGGACATATAGGCCCTCATTCTGACCCTGGCGGTCGGTGATAAAGCGGCGGCCAACCCGCCAACAGGCCGGCGGTCCAAAATATGCAATTCTGACCCTGGCGGGAACCGCCAACACAGCCCGCCGCATTAACACTCCGCCCGCCACGGCGGAACAAACAAACAGCGCGGCGGTCCCCGCCAACAGCCAGGCGGCAGACAATGTACCGCCCACCCTATCACGACCCACCAATCCGCCACCCTTTCCGGGGCGGGAGCACCGCCGATAAAAACACGGCGGAAACAGACTACGAACGGGAAAACGCTCACCTCCACATACACCACGCGAGATTCCGACAGTATGGAACCCGAGTTGCAGGTCATCCCCGCACTCCTATACCTGCTCCTGTACCAGGAGCACGCCCGGCGGCGCGGAAGACATCGGTGAGTACTGCACCTACGACACAGGGGAGTGAAAAGATTACCGGCACACACCCACCCACCCACACCCACTACAACACACACATCAATGCATTCCCACAGATCACCGTCACAACCCACAAACCCCCCCCTTCCGAAATAATGCAAAGACCAAAAGAAGAGATCTCAAACGGGCAGATATATTGAAAAATGGACAGCAGTAATCCAAATAAATAAATAAACTATGTACAAAATATATACAGCTACTAAATGTAGTCCAACCACTGTCCGTGGACCACAGGGGTCCTGAGCAAAGGGGCAAGGCCCAGTCCCACGACAAGAACTCCACGGAGAGAACACTGCAGGGGCATCAGAAAGAAAAAAGGACAGGCACCTCAGGGGGAAGGGAAGGGGGGGCACCTCAGCCACTTGAGTACACGACGCCAGATCCACGAGGGGACTCCATGACCACTGGCCCATCCTGGGGAGAGCAAAGCCACAGTCCAAACAGTCCATACAGTGGGTGGCCTGCCCACTGGGCCATCCTGGGGAGAGCCAAGCCACAGTCCAAACAGTCCATACAGTGGGTGGCCTGCCCACTGGGCCATCCTGGGGAGAGCCAAGCCACAGTCCAAACAGTCCATACAGTGGGTGGCCTGCCCACTGGGCCATCCTGGGGAGAGCCAAGCCACAGTCCAAACAGTCCATACAGTGGGTGGCCTGCCCACTGGGCCATCCTGGGGAGAGCCAAGCCACAGTCCAAACAGTCCATACAGTGGGTGGCCTGCCCACTGGGCCATCCTGGGGAGAGCAAAGCCACAGTCCAAACAGTCCATAACAGACTCCACTGCCACTGGAGGAGGCATGTTGGCCAGAGGACATCCTGCAGCCCTGCCCGAGACAGATCCTGCCCTGCCACGTCTGCCAAAGGGCCAGCGGTTCCTGCCTGGAAGGGCCCAGTTCAGCGGTTCTTGCCTTGAAGGGCCCAGTTCAGCGGTTCCTGCCTTGAAGGGCCCAGTTCAGCGGTTCTTGCCTTGAAGGGCCCAGTTCAGCGGTTCTTGAGACGGCGGGCCCCAGCGGAGCGGTGCTGGAGACGGCGGGGCCCAGTTCAGCGGTTCTTGCCTTGAAGGGCCCAGTTCAGCGGTTCTTGCCTTGAAGGGCCCAGTTCAGCGGTTCTTGCCTTGAAGGGCCCAGTTCAGTGGTTCTTGCCTTGAAGGGCCCAGTTCAGCGGTTCTTGAGACGGCGGGCCCCAGCGGAGCGGTGCTGGAGACGGCGGCCATTCTATGGCCAACTGCTCATTGCCTGGTGGTGCCCTCCTGGGCAGCGGGGATGGTGCTCCTTCAATGCCCACCTGGGCTGTGGGTGGTGGGGCCCTCCTGGCCAGCTGGGCTGGGTCCTCCCTGGGCAGCGGCTATGGGGGTGGTGGGCTCTCCTGGGGCAGCTGTGCCGGTTCCTCCCGGGGCAGCGGCTATGGGGGTTGCGGGCTCCTCCTGGGCAGCTGTGACGGGTCCTCCATGGGCAGCAGGCCTGCTGCCTGACTTCTCCGCCTTGCTGCCCTTGCCCTCCTTAGTCGGGAGTCTGTGGCCCTTTCCTCCCTTTGGAGTTGTGGCTGTTGACGGTGGCTGGCTAGTGTCCTGGGGGGATATCGAATCCGGGCTCCGGCGGCGGCCCTTCCGCCTTCTGCTCCTCTTCCCAGGGGGTGGGCTGGCTGTCCCCTTGCTGCTGGGCGAAGATCCAGACCTGCGGGCTGGTGGGCTCCAATACCCCTGCACCCTTGTCAAGGGGGCTGCAGGGCTGGTGGTGGCTGAGGTGCTCTTTTTACCCCGACGAGAAGGAGGGGGGGGCTCAGGGTCAGGAAAGAAGGTAGCAGTAGAGAGATAGATTTTCTTGGGACAATGGAGAGTGGTAGGTACAGTGGGTATGGGAGTGGAGGGAGAGGATGTGGTTGTAGGCGAGACAAGTTTGCTGTCTTTGGGTGCAGGTGCAGGAGCGGGAGGCTGTCGTGAGGTGGATGGCTGTTGGGTGGGTGGGTGGCTGCGTTTGTGTGGTGTGGAAGAGGGGGTGACAGACACAGTGGGAGAGGACACAGGGGACGTGTAAATGGCAGTGGGGGTGGTGACTGCACGTGTGCGGACTGGAGTGGAGGGTATGCTGGTGATGGAAACACTGGCTGATGGTGAGGTGAATGAAGGTGTGAGTGTAGACGTCACAGGGAGGGAGGAGGGAGACGAGGAGGTGGGGGTCACAGAGGTGGTAGTGACTGTTGGCATGTCTGCATCGGAATGTTGCTTGTGTGAATGTCTGCGTGATCTGTGGTGCTTATGTTTGGATGAGCTGCTCTTGGGTGTTGAGGTGTGTGCAGGCTGGTCTGATGGTGTGGGTGGGACAGGCAGAGGAACAGGAGACTGGGAGGAGGGAGTTAGTAGAGGGAGGCAGGAGACAGGGACAATGGCTGCCGTCAGTGCTGAGGCCAGAGCCTGGAACGATCGCTGATGGGCAGCCTGACCCGAATGAATGCCCTCCAGGTACGCATTGCTGCGATGAACCTCCCTCTCCACCCCCTGGATGGCATTCAAAAGGGTAGTCTGCCCAACAATGAGCGTTCGGAGGAGGTCAATGACCTCCTCACTGAGGGCAGCGGGGGTAACAGGGGCAGGGCCTGAGGTGCCTGGGGCGAAGGAGATGCCCGGCTTCCTGGCAGAGCGGGCACGGGGCGAACGCTGAGGGGCTGCTGGGAGGGCGGAGATGGTGCGCTGGGTGGCGGCTGTACCTGTAATGGCGGGGGGCACGGATGGTGCCACCCCCGCAAGGGAGCTCCCTTCCGAGGACGTGTCCGTGTCGCTGCAGGGTCCAGTCATCCCCGTTGTGGAGCTCCCCTCGCCCTCCGTCTCACTGGTCCAGTCAGACTCTGTGGCATGGCCCTCCTGGGCCATGTGAGATGCAGCTCCCTCCTGCCCCGATGCCACTTCTCCTCCGCCTGATGATGCTGATGCACACAAGCACAGAAAGACAAACAAAAAGGGGGGGGGAGAGAGAAATAAAGAGATTTTGAGTACATGGATCACCGGTACAGTTAGCGGACATGACAGACACAGATGCCCCCTGCACTAAGTTGCGCACTTGGGGTCCGCTACGCATTCCGTGGAACATGCCCTACACGCCTAGAGTTGACAACTGCACCCATGGATGACACGGCCCAGGGATGGCTGTACTGACACACTACTGAGGGTGGTGGCTGGGGACACAGGGGCTTACGGGGGTGCCCAGCCTACAGATATCGCCCTGGCCTAGGGGGACCCACAGCCCTCCTCCCCCACCCAGACACCTCCACTGCGCGACAACAGAGTAGATGATGCTTGTACTCACCCCCTTGTGTCTGCTGTGCTGCCCTCACGCGCCCATCCAAATCAGGGTAGGCCACCGCCAGGATCCGGAACATCAGGGGGGTCAGTTGACGGCAGGCACCCCGCCTACGTTGGGAGGCCATCCCTAGCAGAGACTCGGCGGTCTTCTTGGTCCCTCGGCGGATGTCCTCCCACCTCTTGCGGCAGTGGGTGCCCCGTCGATGGTGGACCCCCAGGGTCCGGACTTCCTTGGCGATGGCACGCCAAATCCCGATCTTCTCATGGGCGCGGACCTATGTAACACGTACAGGGAGGGAGAAATACCACGTTCAAGTTTGTCTGCATTTTCGTTTCCAGTGGCCCAACGCCCCCCATCCCCGCCAGGCCCCCCGCCAGGCCCCCCGCCAGGCCCAACATGCCCCCCATCCCCGCCAGGCCCCCCGCCAGGCCCAACATGCCCCCCATCCCCGCCAGGCCCCCCGCCAGGCCCACCGCCAGCCCCAACATGCCCCCCATCCCCGCCAGGCCCCCCGCCAGGCCCCCCGCCAGGCCCAACATGCCCCCCATCCCCGCCAGGCCCCCCACCAGCCCCAACATGCCCCCGTCCCCGCCAGGCCCCCCGCCAGGCCCAACATGCCCCCCATCTCCGCCAGGCCCCCCGCCAGCCCCAACATGCCCCCCATCCCCGCCAGGCCCCCCACCAGGCCCCCCGCCAGGCCCAACATGCCCCCCATCCCCGCCAGGCCCCCCGCCAGGCCCCCCGCCAGCCCCAACATGCCCCCCATCCCCGCCAGGCCCCCCGCCAGGCCCCCCGCCAGGCCCAACATGCCCCCCATCCCCGCCAGGCCCCCCGCCAGGCCCCCCGCCAGGCCCAACATGCCCCCCAGCCCCGCCAGGCCCCCCGCCAGGCCCAACATGCCCCCCATTCCCGCCAGGCCCCCCGCCAGGCCCCCCGCCAGGCCCAACATGCCCCCCATCCCCGCCAGGCCCCCCGCCAGGCCCCCGCCAGGCCCAACATGCCCCCCATCCCCGCCAGGCCCCCGCCAGGCCCACCGCCAGCCCCAACATGCCCCCCATCCCCGCCAGGCCCCCCGCCTGGCCCCCCGCCAGGCCCAACATGCCCCCCATCCCCGCCAGGCCCCCCGCCAGCCCCAACATGCACCCCATCCCTGCCAGGCCCCCCGCCAGGCCCCCCGCCAGGCCCAACATGCCCCCCATCCCCGCCAGGCCCCCCGCCAGGCCCAACATGCCCCCCATCCCCGCCAGGCCCCCCGCCAGCCCCAACATGCCCCCCATCCCCGCCAGGCCCCCCGCCAGGCCCAACATGCCCCCCATCCCCGCCAGGCCCCCCGCCAGGCCCCCCGCCAGGCCCCCGCCAGCCCCAACATGCCCCACATCCCCGCCAGGCCCCCCGCCAGGCCCAACATGCCCCCCATTCTCGCCAGGCCCCCCGCCAGGCCCAACATGCCCCCCATCCCCGCCAGGCCCCCCGCCAGCCCCAACATGCCCGCCAGGCCCCCCGCCAGGCCCCCCGCCAGGCCCAACATGCCCCCCATCCCCGCCAGGCCCCCCGCCAGGCCCAACATGCCCCCCATCCCCGCCAGGCCCCCCGCCAGCCCCAACATGCCCCCCATCCCCGCCAGGCCCCCCGCCAGGCCCCCCGCCAGCCCCAACATGCCCCCCATCCCCGCCAGGCCCCCTGCCAGGCCCCCAAGCCAGCCAGTGGCCCCAAATCCATATTGAATTAAACTCACTTGTTGGTCTGGAGGACCGTAGAGTAGCGCATACTGGGGGAGGACCCCATCCACAAGTTTCTCCAACTCCTCTCCAGTGAAGGCAGGGGCCCTTTCCCCAGTCGCAGCAGCCATTGTCCCTTCCAGACCGAGGTCACAGCAACACTTGCAGTATAGGTCCTCTCCTGTGAAAGTTCAAGTCGCAAGTGGATAAGTAGATAGGAAATGGCGGTCACGTCCGCGGCGGTGCGTACCGCGGCGGGGCGTACCGCCACCGCCGGCGCCCTCCGCCATTGGCTCCTGAAACCCATAGGCTTCAATCTTAACCAATGCGGCTTCGCGCCGCGGTCTTCGCCCGCCGACCGCCGCGGTGTGCCACGCCAGCGCATTGACCTCACATCCCATTGTCACACTTCACAGGTCAGGCAGCCGCCATTTCGAGGGTCCACATGGCTCAATTTCAACTGCGTCACACAGGCCTAGGCCTTGCATAGCCACTCAGACACGCCATTCACTGCATAGAGAATCGTTTACTGTGCAAGCTGTGAGTACGTACCTGTGGGTTGCTTGACTCTGTGCTCCATGTTGTCCTTCCGAGGCACCGCCCGCTGGGTTTGGCGAGGAGACGGATGAATCCTCGCGTGTACCGACCGCTGGTGGACCTGTCGACAATGGAAGAACGCCACATTATCCTGACCTACCGGCTTGACCGTGCCACTATACATGAACTGTGTGCCCAGCTGGAGCCCGACCTGATGTCCCCCATCCGCCAACCCACAGGGATTCCCCCTCTGGTGCAGGTCCTGTCAGTACTCCATTTCCTGGCAAGTGGGTCATTTCAGACAACAGTGGGAATTGCTTCTGGGATGTCTCAGCCCATGTTTTCGAAGGTGTTATCCAGAGTGTTGTCTGCCCTGATGAAATACGTGAGGAGCTACATCATTTTCCCTGAGGTGGGCGAATTGGCTACAGTGAAGGGTGATTTCTACGCCCTTGGACATATTCCCAACGTCATTGGTGCCATTGATGGGACCCATGTGGCTTTGGTTCCCTCAAGAGACAGGGAGCAGGTGTACAGGAACAGAAAAAGTTACCATTCCATGAACATCCAGGTGGTGTGTTTGGCTGACCAGTACATCTCGCATGTAAATGCCAAGTTCCCTGGGTCAGTGCATGACGCCTACATCCTGAGGAATAGCAGCATCCCTTACGTGATGGAACAGCTAGAGAGACACCGTGTATGGCTATTGGGGGACTCTGGGTACCCCAACCTGTCGTGGCTACTGACCCCAGTAAGGAATCCCCGGACCAGGGCAGAGGAACGGTACAATGAGGCCCATGGGCGTACTAGGAGGGTGATCGAACGCACCTTTGGCCTCCTAAAGGCCAGGTTTAGGTGCCTGCATATGACAGGTGGATCCCTAATGTACTCACCTAAGAAGGTGTGTCACATCATCGTGGCCTGCTGCATGCTTCACAACCTGGCTTTGCGCCGCCAGGTGCCTTTCCTGCAGGAGGATGGTCGAGACGGTGGTGTAGTGGCAGCTGTGGAACCTGTGGAGAGTGACGAGGAGGAAGACGACGGGGCTGAAACAGACAACAGGGACAGAATCATTGAACAGTACTTCCAATAGGACACAGGTAACAATTCAAACATAATTTAGTGAATGTGAACTACTCTCCTGCATCTCTGCTGCCTGTCTATTTGCCCCAGTGTATGATGACTGAGTTGTGGCTTTTCCCTCCCTATTTCAGATCTGGGGTCCCCACTACGAGTCCTGTGCTTCGTTTCCCCATGGACTACAGCTTTGTGGCAGCTGTTTGTTGACTTCACTATGTACAAGGACATATTTGCACTGTCATGTCAATTACAATATTTTGAAATCACAGCCAGACTCCAGATAGTTTTGTGCTAAATGGGTGTTTATTTCAGTGCTCAAAATGGGATGGGTGGTTTCAAGTGGGTGGGGGCTATGGTGAAGGAATGTCCATGGCAGAGTCCAGAGTAACAGTCACACAGGTGCATTGTCCAGAGGCCTGTGGAGAGATGGAGCATGGGCAGTTCAAGGATGAACAGGGTGACAATGTGGGACAGTGGGATGACATCAGGTGGTATCCTTTGCTGGCGGGGGTCTTGACATCCTACTCTGTCTTCTTGCGAGATCTCAGGGCCCTCTTGCGGGGTGGTTCTTCTCCTGCAGGAGGTGGGGGTCTGGTGGGCTGCTGTTGTGCGGGGGCCTCCTGACCACTAGCGCCGGCGGAGGTGGTTGGCTGTTCTTGGTCCAGGCTAGTGGCAGGGGCCCTTTGTTGTTGTTGAGTGTCCGTCCTGGTGTTGATGAGGTCCTGCAGCAGCCCGACCATGGTAACCAGGGTGGAGGTGAGGGCTCTGATGTCCTGATAGTGTTCCTCCTGCAGTACCTGGATCTCCTGGAACCGGGCCAGTACCGTCGCCATCGTCTCCTGGGAGCGGTTGTATGCTCCCATGATGGTGGTGAGGGCCTCGTGGAGAGTGGGTTCCCTGGGCCCGTCCCCCCCCTGTCGCACAGCTTCCCTCCGAGTTGCCCTGTTTCCCTGGGCCTCTGCCCCCTGGCCGGTGTGCCCACTACCACTGCCCCCAGGTCCCTGTTGTTGTTGGGGTGGTGGGTTATCCTGGGTGCCCTGTAGTGGTAGACACACCGCAGATTGACGCGCCCTGGAGACAGAGGCATGGGCCCGCTGGGTGGGAGCTGTGCTGGTGTTCCCAGAGGGGTTTGGGTCTGTAGTGGCCTGTGGCTGTCTGAGGGGAACCGACTGTCCAGAGGTCCCCGATGGTCCGGGCTGGTCATCGGTGTCCAGGTCGACAGAGCTGCTGTCATCGCTGACGGCCTCTTGGGTGGGGGGTGTGGAGAATTCTGGGCCCTCCGTGGCGGTGTGTTGGCGGTCGGGTCCTGCAGGGGTATAGAGGTATGGTTATAGTTTCAATGTGTGCCATATGGGTGTATCTGTGGGTTCCCGTGTCCCCAAGTGCTGGCATTCGTGTGTGGGGGCTTTGGTGAGGGTGGCTTGTGGGGGGGATGTGTATATGCATTGGGGATGCTTTGGTGATGGGTGTCCATGCTTAGTGGACGCATGCAGGCCTAGGTTTTGGGATGTGTGGGTTGTGATGGTGAGACATTGGCAGGGAATAGGTGTGCTGGGGGTGGGGGTGAGGATGGTGGTGGGGGTGAGGATGGTGGTGGGGGTGAGGGTGAGGGTGGGGGTGAGGATGGGGGTGGGGGTGAGGGTGGGGTTCGAGGATGGGGGTGAGGGTTGGGGTATGATTTGGCATGCAGGTGGGGGGGAAGCAGTAGTGAAGCTTCAACTTACCAGTGTCCATTCCTCCGCCGACTCCTGCGAGGCCGTCAGGATGCAGGATGTTCAAGACTTCCTCCTCCCATGTTGTAAATTGTGGGGGTTGAGGTGGGGGTCCTCCGCCAGTCTTCTGCACGGCGATGTTGTGCCTGGATACCATGGAACGCACCTTCCCCCGTAGGTCGTTCCATCGCTTCCTGATGTCTTCCCGATTTCTGGGGTGCTGTCCCACAGCGTTGACCCTGTCGACAATCCTCTGCCATAGCTCCGTCCTCCGGGCAATGCTGGTGTATTGGACCTGTGTGCCGAAGAGCTGGGGCTCTACCCGAACGATTTCCTCCACCATGACCCTGAGTTCTTCGTCTGAGAAGCGGGGCTGTCTTTGGGGTGCCATGGAGTGGTGTGTATGATGTGTGGGGTGGAGTATGTGTAGTTAAGTGTGTTGAGTGTGGTGGTGTGTGTTGTTTTGTGTGTGGATATTGTGTGGGTGATGGTGTAGTGTGCCTCTGTGTGATGGTATTCTGTGATCGCTGATGTGTCTCTCAGTGCTTCTTTCTGAATTTTTTGTCGTAGGGGTTTGTGGGTGATGTGGGTGTGTGTTTTATATTGTATTGTGTGTGTGGGAGTGGTGTGTGTATGTGTATCAGGTGTGTGGAATTCAAATCGGCCAATGTGGCTGAGTTTTGTTCGTTTGTGTGTATTCTGACCGCGGCGGTGTGTACCGCCAATGGAAAACCGCGTTTGAATGACCGCCGCGTGGATTCGTGGGTCGTAATGGCATGGGCGTATTTCTGTTGGGGTGACGGTGGAGGTTTGGTCACCTCCACTTTTCCGCCGACCGCTGGTCTGGCGGTCTGTTGTGGCTGTCGGATTTTCGGAGGTTTGGCTGCTGCAGGTCAGAATGACCGTGGCGGGTTACCGCGACCGCGGCGGAATTATGGAGGATTTCTGACCGGCGGTAGGCGCCTTTTACCGCCGAGGTCAGAATGACCCCCATAGTAATGTGTTTTATATGTCCTGACAGTGAAATATTGCTAAATTCGTTTTTCACTGTTGCAAGGCCTGTCCCTCTCATAGGTTAACATGGGGGCTACCTTTAAATCTGATTAAAGTGTAGATTCCCTTTGGGAACGGATGGACATGTGGAGTTTGGGGTCTCTGAGCTCACAATTTAAAAATACATCTTTTAGTAAAGTTGATTTTGAGATTGTGTGTTTGAAAATGCCACTTTTAGAAAGTGAGCATTTTCTTGCTTATACCATTTCTGTGACTCTGCCTGTTTGTGGATTCCCTGTCTGGGTCAGTTTGACAGTTGGGCTGGTTGCACCTTACACTAGACAGTAACACAAAAGGAGCTGGGGTGTAGTCTGCATTTCCTGATGAGCCATCTGTGCTAGGAGGGAGGGGAGGAGTGGTCACTTACACCTGAAAGGGCTGTGCCTGTCCTCACACAATGCCGTCTCCGATCCCCTGGTGAGTGTCTGGGGCCTGGCCTGGGCAAGGCAGGATTTCCATTCAAAAGAGACTTTACTTTGAAGTAGGCCTACTTCAAAGGAGAAATTGGGTATAAGAAGGGCACCCAAAACCACAGACTTTGGAAACACTTCTGGAACCAAGAGGAACCTCTGCCCGGAGAAGAGCTGAATAGCTGAGGAAGAAGTGCTGCCCTGCCTGTGACTGTGCTTTGTGGAGCTTTCCTGCAGTGCTGCTTCTGCCAGAGTAAGAGGGCAAAGACTGGACTTTGTGTGCCTTCCATCTTGTGAAGAAATCTCGAAGGGCTTGATTTAGAGCTTGCCCCCTGTTGTTTGAAGCCTCAGGGACAGCAAAGACTTCTCTCTGCCAGCACCTGGAGTCTCTGGAGAGACTCCTGCTCTGACAAGTGGTGCCCTATCCAGTCCCTTGGCCCTTGAAAGGAAAGCTGGTGGAAATCCAAGGAAATCGACTTCGGACGACTTCGGATCGACACCGCTGCTGAATCCGGTGACACCGCCTGCACCCGACGCCGTGACCTTCGCTGGAAAGCGACGCTCTTCACAGGACCGACGCCGCTGCAGCCTCGCTGAAGTCTGCAACTCCGTGGAAGTCGCTGCACCACGTCGTGACCGACGCCGCTCGAAGTGCGCAGATTCAACGTTTCGCACAGACGCCGCGATCCCCGACTTCGTGCATCGGCTTGTTTTCACTCTTCACCAAAGATACTGTACTTGGGGGTCTACGCGACTCCGTGTCCGGCGCCGCTGGTGTCGGCTTGTTGGGAACGACTCCGTCACGACGCCGTGTTAACACCTCATCGAAGCATTTTTGTTTCTAAGCGCTATTTTGGAGTTTAATCTTTAAAAATTCATAACTTGACTTGTGTATGTTGGATTTTTGTTGTTATGGTCTTGTTTTGTTTAGATAAATATTTCCTATTTTTCTAAACTGGTGTTGTGTCATTTTGTAGTGTTTTCATTAAGTTAGTGTGTGTGTTGGTACAAATACTTTACACCTAGCACTCTGAAGTTAAGCCTACTGCTCTGCCAAGCTACCAAGGGGGTAAGCAGGGGTTAGCTGAGGGTGATTCTCTTTTACCCTGACTAGAGTGAGGGTCCTTGCTTGAACAGGGGGTAACCTGACTGTCAACCAAAGACCCCATTTCTAACATTGGTGATCAGCGGTTGGGATTTAGACTTGTATTTGTACTTGACATACAGTGATTAAGTGTACACTATTATTTTGAGTGCAGACCACCACGTGACCACATACTGCTTGTCTTGTGATTTTTGCTTTTTCTCTTTTTGTGGATTTTTCCCTACGTCCACTTTGTTTTTCTTCTCTGATCTTTGACTTTGAACTTCATTTGGGAACTTGTTTCTGCATATGGAACTTTGCACTCTTTTAACCTTTCATCATGTCTCAACTTGGGGATGCATCAGTTGAAGCTGTTTTTGACCTGAAGCAATTAAACAGTTATAACAAGGCGCAGCTAAAGCAGTTTTGTAAAAATTTTGGTTGTCCCATTAAGAGCTCTTCCAAGAAGGATGAGCTGAAAAAGGCGCTGAGGGCCTGGGTGACAACGAGAAGCACTGGAGGGCACACTGAGGATGAGGAGGAAGATGAGGATGAGGAGGGAGGGCAATCAGTACATAATGGTATAGTGGGGGGACCTGTTATTCACAGGGAAAGAGTCTCTAGGGCAGGTAGCAGTGTATCCTCCAAAGGTCTGACGCCTGAAGAATTGCAGGACAGACAGGCAGAGAGGGCATACCAATTGGAACTGCAGAAGCTCAATCTGGAGAAAGAAAGAGATGAGAGAAGAGCAGTCCTTGAGGAAAGGAAGATGCAGCTGGCTCATGAGCTTAACTTAAAGGAGTTAGATCAGAGGAGCCAGTCCAGTAAGGATGGTGGCAGCAATCCTACAGTGCAGCCTGAGAGAAGGGTACACATCCCAAAAGACCTTGTGAGGGATTATAAGAGGGAGGATGATATCTACTTGTGGTTCAAGGGTTATGAGTCAGCTCTCCACATGAACCTGGTCCCTGAAGCTCACTGGGGGGCAGCCCTGTGGAAGCATTTTGAGGCAGAGGGGAGGGACACACTGACAGCCTTAGGGGATGCTCAGAGTCTCACCTACCCTGTCATGAAGGAGGCCTTACTCACCAGGTATGGTCTCACCCCTGAGCAGTACAAGGAGAATTTTTGATCCTACAAGAGAAAGGAATCCCAAACATGGTTGGAATGTGTTGATTCTTTTTGCAGGTCACTGGATGGTTGGGTGAAGGGCAGTAAGGTAAACACGTATGAGGGGCTTTACAATTTAATTGCTTGGGAGCACTTGTACAGTTTATGTTTTCCAGAGCTGCGCCAGCACCTCATTGACAGCAAGCTGACTGACCCCAGGAAGCTTGCACAGGAAGCGGACCGCTGGGAGAGCACAAGGGTCCAAAAGAGGTACAGGGGAGACCACGCCAAGGGTGGGCAGGGTCCCTCTCAGAAGAAAGGGGTGGTAAGGGTAAACAGGGGGAGTTCCCTAAAGGGCTCCAAACTGATCCCTAGGGAAAGGATTCCCAACCTCCCAGTGAAAAGAAGCCGTGGTTCTCCAAAGGGAAGCCACCAGTAGGTGGTCCCCCACATAAGTGCTATTCATGTGACCAGATTGGTCATGTGAGGGGGGACCCCAAATGCCCCAAATATACACCGGCACCCACTGGTGCGCAATCCCAGGGTTTGGCCAGTGTGGCGCTTGGGGAGGAGTTGGTTCCAGGTGGGTGGGAGCCAGCAGAAATGACCCTTGTCTCACTAGGGGACAGTGAGGTGGTCCAGAGAAAACTACTGCCTGATAACCCTAAGAAGTACAGGGAATGGGTGACCATCAATGGACAGAGGGTGGAGGCTCTGAGAGACACAGGAGCCAGTGTGACTACATTGAGGCATCACCTGGTGTCTGAAGAGCAGATTGATCCCCGGGCACTTCACCAAGTAGTTGTGGTAGACAACTCTGAGCACCTCTGCAGAGTGGCGCAGGTTCCCTTTGAATGGGGGGGGGTCTCAGGTTGCTGGAAAGTAGCTGTGAGTCCAACCATGCCTGTTGATTGTTTGCTAGGCAATGACCTGGAGGATTCCCCTTGGAAGGAGGTGGAACACAGGTCTCACTTGGAGATGTTGGGTCTGCCTGGGTGGGTATGCGTATCCACCCGGTCTATGGCAGCCAATCTGGGTAGTCAAGAGCCCCTGGAGCCTGAAACAGTGGCCCAGGGGACCGCCAAGAAGAGGAAGGGCAGGGGGCGCAGGAAACAAGCCCCAGAGGTTCCCGCGGTCTGGGAGGAGGCGGAGTCTGAGGGTGATGCCCCGGAACCTACAGGGGAGCAGTTGGCTGAACTGGGGGAGGTCCCTGAGCTGTCACAGTGGCAGCAGGTAGGGGGACCCACCAGGGAAGCATTCTGCACAGCGCAGCAGGAGTGCCCTACTCTTGAGGGGCTGCGGCAGCTGGCTGCAGCCCCGGCGGCTGGCGAGGCGCCAGGTACTCACCTGATAGTGGGAGGATGGCCTCCTGTGTAGTGAGCCTAAGGTTCCTGAGCCTGGGTCAGCTCGTATGCTGGTGGTACCCCAGTGCTTCAGGGCCTTCCTACTGGGTTTGGCTCATGATGTGCCTTTGGCAGGACATCTAGGGCAGGACAAGACCTATAAGAGGCTTGTCTCCCACTTTTACTGGCCCTTGTTGCACAAGCAGTCAGCTGCTTATTGTAGGTCTTGTCAGACTTGTCAGGCAAGTGGCAAGAGTGGGGGGAAATGCAAAGCTCCCCTCCAACCTTTACCTATAGTCAGTACCCCCTTTGAACGGGTAGGAATTGTCATTGTGGGGCCTCTGGACCCCAAGACAGCCATGGGCAACAGGTTCATCCTGGTCTTGGTGGACCATGTCACACGGTACCCAGAAGCCATTCCTCTAAGGACGGTCACTGCCCCCGTGGTGGGACGTGCCTTGATGGGAGTTTTTACCCGCATGGGGTTCCCCAAGGAAGTGGTATCTGATAGAGGTACAAACTTCATATCCACGTATATGAAGTCTCTGTGGAAGGTGTGTGGGGTAACCTACAAGTTCACCACACCTTACCACCCCCAAAGTAATGGTCTGTTGAGAGATTCAACCGCACCTTGAAAGGCATGATTCAGGGCCTGTCAGAGCCCTTGAGGCGTAAGTGGGACGTCCTCTTGCCATGCCTTCTGTTCGCTTACAGGGAGGTGCCTCAAAAGTGACTTGGCTTTAGCCACTTTGAGCTCATCTATGGCCACCCTGTGAGGGGACCGCTCAGTCTGGTGAAGGAGGCTTTGGAGAAAGCTCCTAGTAAACCACCCAGGATGTATTTAGCTACATGCTGCCACTAAGAAACCAGACTGCCCGCTTCAGGAGTCTCGCTCAGGAGAACCTGGAAGCAAGCCAAGAGGATATGAAACAGTGGTACGACCAGAATGCCACTCTGGTTGAGTTTCAGCCTGGACAAAAAGTGTGGGTCATGGCACCAGTGGAGCCTAGGGCTCTCCAAGATAAGTGGACTGGGCCTTTTGAGGTGGTGGAAAGAAAGAGCGAGGTCACCTATCTGGTAGACTTGCAATCCCCCAGGAACCCTTTGAGGGTCCTACATGTCAACCACCTCAAACCACACTTTGAGCGAACTGAGCTATCCATACTCCTAGCGACAGATGACGGGGTGGAGGAAGAGAGTGAGCCTCTTCCTGACCTCCTGTATGCAGGAGAGAAAGATGGGTCTGTGGAGAGAGTGATCCTCTCCCCCTCCCTGATTGAGGAACAGCAGATGGACTGTTGCCACATGTTGGGACAGTTTGCCTCGCTGTTTTCCCTGATCCCAGGAGTCACACACCTGTGCACACATGATGTGGACACTGGGGACAGTACACCTGTTAACCATAAGGTTTACCAGGTGACTGACAGGGTCAGGGCTTGCATTAAGGAGGAAGTCTCCAAAATGTTAACCCTAGGGGTTATTGAGCACTCCAGCAGTCCTTGGGCCAGCCCAGTGGTATTGGTCCCAAAGGCTGCTGCTCCTGGTGCCACTCCGGAACTTAGGTTCTGTGTGGACTACCGGGGTCTCAATGCGGTCAGCAAGACTGACGCACACCCCATCCCCCGAGCTGATGAGCTCATTGATCAGTTAGGAGCTGCCAAGTACCTCAGTACGTTTAATTTAACATCTGGGTACTGGCAGATTGCCTTAACTGAGGGGGCAAAGGAGAGGTCAGCATTCTCTACCCCAGATGGGCACTTCCACTTCAACGTGATGCCCTTTGGGATGAAGAATGCCCCTGCCACCTTTCAGAGGTTGGTCAACCAGGTGTTGGCAGGACTGGATGAGTTCAGTGCCGCCTACCTGGATGACATTGCTGAAATTAGTTCCACATGGGAGGAACACCTGCAACACCTCTGGAGAGTGTTAGAGGCCCTGCAGAAGGCAGGCCTCAATATTAAGGCGAGCAAGTGCCAAATAGGGCGGGGTTATGTGGTGTACTTAGGACACCAGGTGGGGAGTGGCCAGGTGGCACTCCTACAGCCTAAGATTGACACGATTCTGGCTTGGGAGCCTCCCAAGACCCAGACTGAAGTGAGAGCCTTTTTAGGTCTCACAGGATATTACAGGAGGTTTGTTAAGGGATATGGTACCATTGTTACCCCCGTAAACTGAGTTGACTTCTAAGAAGCAACCCAAGAAAGTGATCTGGACAGAGGCTTGCCAGAACGCTTTTGATGCCCTGAAGGCTGCTATGTGCACAGCACCTGTGCTGAAGGCACCTGACTACTCCAAGGAGTTTGTTGTGCAAACAGACACCTCAGAGCATGGTACTGGAGCAGTACTCTCACAGCTTAATGAAGAGGGCCTAGATCAACCCGTTGCCTTCATTAGCAGGAGGTTACTACCCAGGGAACGTAGGTGAAGTGCCATAGAACGCGAAGCGTTTGCTGCGGTCTGGGCACTGAAGAAGCTAAGACCCTACTTGTTTGGGACTCACTTCCGAGTTCATACCGACCACAGACCCCTCAGATGGTTAATGCAGATGAGGGGTGAGAATCCAAAACTGTTGAGGTGGTCCATTTCCCAAAAGGGGATGGACTTTACGGTGGAACATCGTCCTGGTACAGAACACGCCAATGCTGATGGTCTGTCCAGATTCTTCCGCCTTAGTGATAAGAACTCCTATGAGGTTGGGTAGTTGCTCCCCACTTTTAGCTGGGGGGGACACGTGTTCGACTTTTCATCCTGGGCGTGGTCTCCCTTAACTTTTTGCCTCTGTTCCCCAGGTTATTGATGTGTGCTGGACTCTGATTTTGCTGTTTTTATTACTCTGGGCACTTTACCACTGCTAACCAGTGCTAAAGTGCAAGTGCTCCAGTTTAAAATGTGTATGTAATTGGTTCTCCATGATTGGCATATTTGTTTTACTGTTAAGTCCCTAGTAAAGTGCACTAGAGGTGCCCAGGGCCTGTAAATCAAATGTTACTAGTGGGCCTGCCGCACTGGTTGTGCCACCCACACAAGTAACCCTGTAATCATGTCTCAGACCTGCCACTGCAGTGTCTGTGTGAGTAAATGTGCACTGTAAATTCGACTTGGCAAGTGTACCCACTTGCCAGGCCTAAACCTTCCCTTTTCTTACATGTAAGGCACCCCTAAGGTAGGCCCTAGGTAGCCCCAAGGGCAGGGTGCAGTGTATGGTTAAGGTAGGATATATAGTAATGTGTTTTATATGTCCTGACAGTGAAATATTGCTAAATTCGTTTTTCACTGTTGGAAGGCCTGTCCCTCTCATAGGTTAACATGGGGGCTACCTTTAAATCTGATTAAAGTGTAGATTCCCTTTGGGAACGGATGGACATGTGGAGTTTGGGGTCTTTGAGCTCACAATTTAAAAATACATATTTTAGTAAAGTTGATTTTGAGATTGCGTGTTTGAAAATGCCACTTTTAGAAAGTGAGCATTTTCTTGCTTGTACCATTTCTGTGACTCTGCCTGTTTGTGGATTCCCTGTCTGGGTCAGTTTGACAGTTGGGCTGGTTGCACCTCACACTAGACAGTGACACAAAAGGAGCTGGGGTGTAGTCTGCATTTCCTGATGAGCCATCTGTGCTAGGAGGAAGGGGAGGAGTGGTCACTTACACCTGAAAGGGCTGTGCCTGTCCTCACACAATGCCGTCTCCGACCCCCTGGTGAGTGTCTGGGGCCTGGCCTGGGCAAGGCAGGATTTCCATTCAAAAGAGACTTTACTTTGAAGTAGGCCTACTTCAAAGGAGAAATTGGGTATAAGAAGGGCACCCACAACCACAGACTTTGGAAACACTTCTGGAACCAAGAGGAACCTCTGCCTGGAGAAGAGCTGAATAGCTGAGGAAGAAGTGCCGCCCTGCCTGTGACTGTGCTTTGTGGAGCTTTCCTGCAGTGCTGCTTCTGCCAGAGTAAGAGGGCAAAGACTGGACTTTGCGTGCCTTCCATCTTGTGAAGAAATCTCGAAGGGCTTGATTTAGAGCTTGCCTCCTGTTGTTTGAAGTCTCAGGGACAGCAAAGACTTCTCTCTGCCAGCACCTGGAGTCTCTGGAGAGACTCCTGCTATGACAAGTGGTGCCCTATCCAGTCCCTGGGCCCTTGAAAGGAAAGCTGGTGGAAATCCAAGGAAATCGACTTCGGACGACTTCGGACCGACACCGCTGCTGAATCCGGTGACACCGCCTGCACCCGACGCCGTGACCTTTGCTGGAACGCGACGCTCTTCGCAGGCCCGACACCGCTGCAGCCTCGCTGAAGTCCGCGACTCCGTGGAAGTCGCCCCACCACGTCGTGACAGACGCCGCTCGAAGTGCACAGATTCAACGTTTCGCACAGACGCCGCGATCCCCGACTTCGTGCATCGGCTTGTTTTCACTCTTCACCAAAGGTACTTTACTTGGGGGTCTACGCGACTCCATATCCGGCGCCGCTGGTGTCAGATTGTTGGGAACGACTCTGTTACGACGCCGTGTTAACACTTCATCGAAGCATTTTTGTTTCTAAGCGCTATTTTTTAGTTTCATCTTTAAAAAATTCATAACTTGACTTGTGTATGTTGGATTTTTGTCGTTTTGGTCTTGTTTTGTTTAGATAAATATTTCCTATTTTTCTAAACTGGCGTTGTGTCATTTTGTAGTGTTTTCATTAAGTTACTGTGTGTGTTGGTACAAATACTTTACACCTAGTACTCTGAAGTTAAGCCAAATGCTCTGCCAAGCTACCAAGGGGGTAAGCAGGGGTTAGCTGAGGGTGATTCTCTTTTACCCTGACAAGAGTGAGGGTCCTTGCTTGAACAGGGGGTAACCTGACTGTCAACCAAATACCCCATTTCTAACACTGGTGATATCTGGTGGCCTGCAGTCAAACCCCTACAGGTGGGCCTTTAAGAAGTTTTGAATCATCGTTGTCTGGATGACGAGCACTGGGTACCTAATGATATAATTTAGTGTCATCAAGTAAAATACCCCGGGCAGTTGCACTATTTTCAACGAAGTCTAGCCCTTTCTTGGTGAGTCATTTAGCTACAAAGAATTGGTGGTCAAGTGAAATTAAACTTCAACTTGGGCTAAGACGAACACAATCAGGGAATGATATGCACTTCCTTGAAAGGCAAAGATTGTCTACTCGGAAGACTTCACAAACCCATAGGGCACCTCTGGGAAGCCAATGCTTCCTTCCACTGCAAATCTGTATGCCATTTCAATACACATTCTAGATAAGGGTTCCAGATGGGAGATCTCCCAATCCTATTTTCAAAAAGAGGTTGTAATCCAGTACTGCCCCTTATTTGAACATTCTCCTCCAATTGTCATTGCCTAGGCAATTATGACTAAACATACAGCTGTGGAAAGAATGTTTGCAGGATATCACACAAAAGGTCAAGTAGTCTGAAGACCTATTACCCCAACAGTAACTCCAAAAATATGAGAAGAGACTGCTGTACGGGTCAATGACCTCAAAGAATGAACACAAGATGCTTCTCTCCCATTGGGCAACTCTAATGTTTCGTTAAGGGAAGCCTAGCAACCAGTTGCATCTGAGGAGGTGGGACTGAATAGGCCATTTAAAAAAACTGAAGCATAAGATGTTATCCACGTTTGCGGTCTAGATCCATGGAAGACAAACCATTAGGAAACTAATTTCAATGATGTAAGTGTGTGTAAAGGTAAAAGGCTATTTAGACTTCTGGATGTTGATAGCAGTCTTGATGTAGTACAATATCCCAAACACTGCATTGCAAGCTAGACCGAACTGGAGAATCAAGAGCAGCCCTGACAAAAATGCTCAAAATAGCCACCTCTGCCTTCCTTTCCTTACTTTATCTCTCTCTTTCCATCCATCCATTTTCTTTCTCTTCATCTCTCCTCTGTCTCGTCTCTGTCTTACCTCCCTCACCCTCTCTAATCCCGCCCTCTCTTTTTTAAAGCCCCCTTTGCCTTCCGGAGCTGTAGAAGGTGACAGAAGCAACAGCAGTGGCCCTGGGTTTTGAAAACTGATGTCATGCCTGCAGCTTTAAATACATCCCACAGAACCATTTTTGTTGGACCCGCAACTCTACCATGTCTGTACATTGTTTCTTTGCCAGTGTACAGGGTATATGCAACAGGTTAAAATCCTAAAGCGTACCTTGAATAAGTATACTCAATAGAAAACCTGGTTATAAATCTTATAAAGATTCCAACAAAGAGCAGAGATTCGATGTACCCATCTCTGACCACAGAAAGACAAAATACTAGGTTTGAGGATTGCAGACTTTCTAGTCTCAAAAGGGTGAGGGAGTATGAAGTAAAATACAGCATCTTAAAAATATAGCTATTATAGGGCATATAAATGTACATGTCTGCCAGGTGCATTCACACACTAAGGACTATGATGCGTAAGATGAACATGGTTATGATCTTTATGAACCATTCTCATGTTTTTTGGGTGAAAACCGTCAGACATCAATCGTAAATCAACACACATAATAGATGTATGTATTGTTATAGGGTGGTTGGTTTCTTCTCCCTCTTGAAGGAAATTCCTTAAGATACATTTAT
Organism: Pleurodeles waltl; assembly: GCF_031143425.1. Taxonomy (NCBI): domain Eukaryota; kingdom Metazoa; phylum Chordata; class Amphibia; order Caudata; family Salamandridae; genus Pleurodeles; species Pleurodeles waltl. The sequence continues at coordinate 1,559,937,854 of NC_090440.1, forward strand.
CACGAACTGTAGCCAGTTGGACGTCATAAAACCCACAAATAAATTAATAAATATCGCATACTTACTATAGCGTTAACATTATAACATTCATGGTCTGTTATGGTAAAGTCTGCAACAATTAATGTAAAGGAACAGATTACATCTTGACTGTGAATTGATTAACCAAGGTGTGTTTTCAAAGACATTTCACTGAAATGATCAGTCTGGGCCACAGTTACACAAAATAAAGCTGAACCTGTGTATCACATAACTCAGACAGTTTAGATATGATGCGATGTGCATATTTACAGATATCTTATGTCCCTTTTATCCTTCTTTCTCAGGTGATGTTTAATTATACCTTCGTTCCTTGAGAACTACTAGTAAAACCTAGCTCTTTTAAAACAAATGAATTTGAAAATTGCGCTGAGAAATTCAGAATGTTGCCCTAGCTGTTCAAACCTTTCTTGAGGAGTAGTTACTCTGCCAACCTCTCTGGGGAACGTAAGCTTGAGCAGGAAGACCTTTTTGACTTGGATTATTTAATGAGTGCCCTCATAGAACCTGCAGGAAAACCTATAGCTCTATGGTTTTTTCTTTGCAAACTAAGCTGTGAAACGTACCTTGGGGTAATTTGGTTTAAGGATTCCTTCAAAGAAGGGATCACCCTCAATTGTTTCTAATTAGTACAGTTTTAGCTCAATTCATTCACTCGCTCGTGCTATTTGGGATATGGTTCAAAGGAAAAAATTGGCATTTTATTTATGGTCCGTCTACTTTTCTCATTGAACAGCTCTAGAACCTCCCATTACACCAAGAATAGGCAAGGTGTAACCAGGAGAATTGCAGGCACAGAAAGGTGCACATAAACAGCAGCTGTGAAGGCTTCCATCCAAACAAATGACACCATTGAAGCAAACACAACACTGATGTGTAATGCATTTGCATTCTAGGTATCCATACTAGGTGTCCATCTTAGTTATCCTACATGAGTCTCTTTCCTCAAGTTTATTGAATGCAGCAACATTAACTAAATGGTGAATGGAGGATCATTGGAGCAAATGGCAGTAATCTCAGCAGAGCAACTCTTGTTCTTGCTACAGGTTTGAAAATTGTTGCTGTTTTTTCATTACTTTATGGTACCAAGTGAAAGTATATGTTATATTAAATAGCTTATATTTCAACATTGCACTGTTTTAAAAATTATAAAACAGCTTGCTCTTAATAAATTCGATAATGAACTTCTGGCCCTCATGTCTTCCATGTTACTTAAAAAATACAATGGCGAAGTGTGAAAATGTGGATGATTAGTTGGAAGGCTGTGAGTGATCACCAAGGAATGTCACAATTCTCTACCAGGTGCAGTTCGGTCTCAATAATTTAAACCTGAGCTCGATCTTTCCTGGCTGTAGCACAGAACAGTTTGGCGTAACATGGGGAAAAAGCACAAAGCGACAACAGCGGGCAATAATTTGCACTAGACCAGGTCAAAGTCAAAAGTCTGAGCCAACTGTGATGCAGCATAGGTCAGATACAGAGGACAACTTCAACCCGGTCAGAAAGTTTTACCTTGTGACTTAGGGGCTGATTTAGATTTTGGAGGTAACAGGTCAGCCACCACTTTTGTGACAGAAAACCCATCCACCGGCTTGATGGTTCGCCCACCTGATTTAGATGTTGGCGGTGCCATAGATGAAAGACTGCCCGAGTCCCGCCGACTCTACCAAGGATTCCCATCTGCATCGACAGCGCCATTGGAAAATGTTAGAAATGGGGTCTCTGGCTGGCAGTCAGTTTCCACTTTGTCCAAGTAGGGACCCTCACTCTAGTCAGGGTAAGGGAGAAAACACAGCTCAGGTAACTCCTGCCCACCCCCTTGGAAGATTGGCACAAGCAGTCTGGCTTATCTCAGAGGCAATGTGTGAAGTATTTGTACAAACACACACGGTAACACAGTGAAAAGACCACAAAAGGACTCCACAAAAGTGTAGAGAAATAGTCTATATTTATCTAAATTAAACAAGACCAAAACAACAAAAATCCAACATGCACAACAGAATATATGAATTGTTAATGTAAAAAAAATCTTAAACCATAGAAATAAATGGATGTGTTGTTTTCGTATAAAGTACCTGGTATGCGTAAAAAATGAAGCCGCAAGCGATGCATCAATTCCTTACTCACAAATGAGGCCATGTGCCAATTCTTTACTTGCACCAGAGGCCGTGCTACAATATTCTTTACTCGCAGGAGAGGTCACGCGTCTATTCCAGGTGTGCGGCCTCAGATCCGTGCAGTGATGTTTGCAGATTTTGGCTCCTAGGATCCATGCATGGAAATTTCCGACAAGCTGTACAAAGAGTCCGTGTTGAAGACAGGCACTACGTCCTTTCTCCAGCTGTGAGGCAGGCGCTGTGTATAATTTTCAGCCGCGGGACAGGTGCTGCAGCGATTTTTCTGACATGCCCACAGCGGTGCATGGATTTTCCCAAGCAAGTTACCAGTCTCCACTTCTAATGGCCTAGGTACTGGATTTGGCACCACTTAGCAAATCAGGACTCTCAGCAGAAGAACTCAGGCACTGGCAGATGAAGTCTTTGATGTCCCTAAGACTTCAGAATAGGGAGGCAACCTCAGTCGAAACTTCACAATTACGTTTTCAGAAAGCAAAGTCCAGTTCTTTCCCTTTTTAGGTAGGCGCAGCGGCAGCAGGCCAGCACAGCAAAGCAACAGGCAAAGTGGCAGGTCCTCCTCAAGCATCAAGCTCTTCTCCTTGGCAGAGGTTCCTCTTGATCCAGAAGTTATCTGAAAATCTGGGGTTTTGGGCCCAGTACTTATACACATTTCTGCATTTGAAGTAGGCAAACTTCAAAGGGAAGTCTCTGTTGTTCACAAGATCCTGCCTTGCCCAGGCCTAGCCCCAGAGACACACCAGGGGGTTGAAGACTGCATTGTGTGAAGACAGGCACAGCCCTTTCATGTGTGAGTGTCAGCTCCTAACCTCCCCACTCTGGCACAGAAGACTCATCAGGATATACAGGACACTCCTCAGCTCTCTTTGTGTCACTGTCTAGAGGGAATTCGCAAACAGCCCAACTGTCAGTCTGACCAAGACATAGATTCCACAGACAGGCAGAGAATGGTTAAGCAAAAAAATGCCCACTTTCTAAAAGTGGCATTTTCAAACAGACAATCTAAAAACCAACTCTGCCAAAAGATGTATTTTTAAATTGTGAGTTCAGAGATCCCAAACTCCACATCTCTATCTACTCCCAATGGGAAGCTGCACTTAAAAGATATTTAAAGGCAGTCTCTGCGTTAACCTATGAGAGGGATAGGCAGTGCAATAGCAAAAACTGAATTTGGCAGTATTTCACTATCAGGAAATGTAAAACACACCAGTATATGCCCTACCTTTTACATACATTGCACCCTGCCGATGGGGATACTTAGGGCCTACCTCAAGGGTGATATACATGTAGTAAAAGAGAAGGTTTGGGCCTGGCGAGTGGGTACACTTGCCAGGTCAAATTTGCAGTGCAAAACTGCACACACAGGCACTGCAGTGGCAGGTCTGAACCATGTTTACAGGGCTACTCATGTGGGTGGCACAATCAGTGCTTCAGGTCCACTAGTAGCATTTGATTTACAGGCCCCGGACACACATAGTGCACTTTACTAGTGCAACATTTTTTACGCTAAAACGGTGCAATCAGATTATAAATATGCTGCTTAGTCTCTGAAGTAGAAGTCACACATTCTTGGTGGGGCAAAGCAGCAGGCTGCAGTTGAGTTTTGTTCCATGGGGCAGGACTTGCATTTGACTAAGACCGAGGGCGCCTCTTGACTTTTGGAGGGAAAACTCAGAGTAGGTGAAATTCAAAATTTTCAGCCAAGGAGGGTCCCTTGCCAGCTAGATACTTTTGATTCTTTCTCCCACTGTATATATCGACCTTTGGATATTGAATATGTCCACTGGGGCAAGGCTGCAGGCTGTATCTGATCAGGCTCCATGAGGCTGGGTAACCTCTCCCTGATGTCCTGCTGAAAAGGATTTGCCACTACGGAAATGTTCCATGTGAGAGCACCTTGAATCTTGGGCCCAGCAGCAAAGCACTTTCATTGGGGTGACTTGGCAGGTTGGTCCCACTCTTCTTTCAGTTCTCCAGATAAAAATCCTTTACAAAATGTTTAAGTCCCAGTTTTAAGAGTTAGTGAGGAGGAGTACATTCTGACACTTACCCAAGGACCCCACCACCTAATGGACATCACTTAGGTGTCAGGCCTCACTCCAGGGGAAGCCACCAGCAGGGTCCAGGGTCCAGGGCAGGTACAGTTGGAACTGGTCAGCTGAGCTCTTCCGGAAGGTATACTTCTTGCAGTTTGTGTGCCCCTGCAGCTTAACAGTCAGCCAACTGACCCTTGGAGTCCATCTCTCAGTCATGGGTACCAGTGGGAGCACGTCCAGGCCTTGGGGTCTCTAGCTACAAATTCAGCATCAGATGCAGTCCTTCTTTTGTCTTTCACAGGTCTTGTTGTGTTCTAAAGAAGCATTCCAGGGATTCTATCTTTATGCATGGCACCAGCTTCTGAGTGGAGGAAACTCCTTGATCATGTTCCCAGGGGCAATCCTACCCACTTTGACATAATTTCCTGGGATATTGGCCCTAAACAATCCCAAAATACACTGGTCTGCCAAAATCCAAAATGGCAGAACCTTTCTGGGCAGAGCTCTAAGCACACCCCTTGATGTCTCTACGGAAATGAGAAACTACCTCTGCAAGCCAGCTCTGAAGCATGCCCCTCCCTCTGGTATTGGTGTCATCTTGACTACTTAGACAATGAAAAGGGCATGCCTAGGTGTGTCAGATGGAGATTAACTTTGAAAAGGCTATTAGAGGATTTAGGCAGAAAAATAGTGACTTTGTAAAGTCACTATTTCTGAAACAGTTATACAACATTGAACTTTGGCATCAAGTTGGATTTTGGTGAACTATATAAATGAGTGTTTGAAGTATTTTTCTAGCTAGTGCCAATCTGAAGTTAGCGTTATTAAGTGTAATAAAGGAACACAGTTCTTTCTATGGCACAGCCAGCCTTGCTACTGTGAAAACTGACTTGGGGCCTACTTTTAAATACTATGGCCCTCATTCTGACCTTGGCGGTCTTTTCGCAAGACCGCCGAGTTACCGCCGCGGTGAAGACCGCCGACCGCGGCGGTATGCCGCTGTGCGTATTCCGACCGCTGGGAGCGTTCCGCCGGGAAACCGCCAGCAGCCACACTGGCGGTCGGCGGGAAAGTGGAGACTGGTCAACCTCCACCGACACGCCAGCAGAACACCGCCCACAGAATTACGACCCACATATCTGTGTGGTGGTCTTCTGTTGGCGGTGTTCTGTTGGCGGTCACCTCCCCATGGCTCCCGTCGCCTCCCGGAGGACCAACGCACAAGGTAAGTTGATCGTCCGTTAGGGGAGGGGGTGGGGGGGGGTGTTGTGTGATGTGTGCGTGCATGGGGGTGTGTGTGTGAGTGTGTAGAGGGGGTGTGTGAGTGCGTGTATGCGGGCGGGGGGTGCTGCTGTGTCTATGGGTAATGTGTGCAGTTCGGCGGGTGCGCATGTCTGCATGTATGTGTGCGGGTATGTGTCCCCGTTGTGTATGTGTGTGTGTAGGGGGTGTGTGCATGTCGGGGTGCATGTATGTGCATGTCGGGGGTGGGGGTGGGGAGGGGGTTCGTACCACCTCTGGGTGGTGGCAGGGGGGTGGAGGGTGTGGGGGGGGAACTCGTGGGGGGAGGGGGAGACCCCTATCAGTGCCAGGGAAGGAATTCCCTGGCCCCGATAGTGCCTACCGCCATGGTTCGCATGGCGGTTCCCGACCGCCAGCAACCGCGGCGGTAAGCAGGGTCATGATACCGTTGGCGGTCTTGGGACGACCGCCGGGCCGGAGTGCGCAAACTCCAGCCCGGCGGTCATGACCGCCGTGGCGGTCGGAGTGGGGAAGTGGCAGTCGATCAGAATGCAATTTTTTTGACCGCTGGTCTGTTCGCGGTCCGACCGCCGCCTCTCCGCCGACCGCCAAGGTCAGAATGAGGGCCTATGTGCCCTGCTTTAGTGATGGGAAAGATGGGGGTTATTTGTAGGGCAAAAGTGCCAATTAGGTTTGTTAACCAAGCTGAATTCAGATTACGTGAGTACAAGTGCTGTCCACATTGCTTCTTTCAGTGTGTCAAAGGCCTTCTGAAACACTTTGGTCTAAGTGTATTTCTTGGGCTGTTTCTTTGAGGTGCGTTCTGTCAGTGATATTACAATGGTGCCATATCCCTTTACAAAACTCCTGTAGTATCCAGTCAGGCTCAGGAAGGCTCTGACCGAAGTCAGTGTTTTAGAAGACTCCCAAGCCTTAATGATTTGGATCATGGGTGAGAGAGACTATACATGTCATCCATCAACTAGGTGGCCTACACCAGAGATCCCTGCCCTATCTGGTACTTGCTGGCCTTGACAGTCAGGCCTAGCTGTTGCAGGGCCTGAAGCACGTCTCTGAGGTGGACTAGGTTGTCCAGTCAGATGGAGGTAAAGACTATTTCATCAAGACATGCTGCGCTAATGGTCCCCAACCCAGAAAGTACCCAGTTCACCAGCCTCTGGAAGGTGCCAGGGGCATTCTTCAGACCAAAGGGAATATATTTATGGTTCAAATCTGTTTTTTATTATTGAGAACGATCAGCCAACAGATAATAAGCGTAGTAATGCGCATGACAAGGGCAGAGAAATGTATAAAATAAATTACAACACCCCGGGGCTACTCATTAGCCCTTGTCTTATGCCTGGATTTTAGCTGTCTTGCCAATGATCTGCCTCTGCATTGATACCTGACGATATAGGTGGGACAGTATTGGGAAGACAAAGTAATCTCAAGTATTTAGGACATGTCAGTTCTTAAAATTCTTTGGAAAATAGAGTTATGCATGGTCATCATAGTTCTCTATAGGAGTCCTCTTGGGAAGTCAATACTAGGGAACGCTTTTCCATACCCAAAATATGCCATAGTCGATAGAGCCAGCCCACATATGTAGGAATTGTGAGAGTACCCCAGTGTGCATGAACGCATTGATAGGCTGCCCCTAGTGCTAAGCCAATGTGTCAACCTCTGCGGGATTTGATCAGAAAGGTGAGCACGTTGAGCAGCCCCAGGATCGAATAAGTGGGAAATCTAGACAGGTGTATGCCATTTTGCTCATCTATGTCGTTAAGGACCGGGTCCCCAGAAATGCGTGATTTTGGGGCAGTCCCATGATATGTGAAGTAATGTGCCAGTTGACCTGCATTGTCACCAACTGGACACGCTAAGCACAGGGTTACTTTTCTTTAAGCAGGGAGGCCTATGGTACCAGTAGGTGATCACCTTAGTGGCTGTCTTGGTACTAGAGGTATTGCGTGCAGTGTGACGTGCTCTATGTTGTACCTCATCCCATTCCTTGGGTGTTACTTGTCTACCGAGCTTGAGCTCCCAGCATCTCTGCCCTGGGATTTAGGCAGTGGACAGGCTTGGCTTAAGATGCCATAGAGTTTTGTAATCATGTGCTTATCTGTGGCCACGTCTTAAAGGTTGTTAGCAGTCGTTGGGCTCTGGCTCACATACTAGGGTGAGAAAGCCAGTGCCAGACCTGTAGGTAGTGGAGCTGCTCCGCCTCTGGAAGCACAAAATCCTCTTGTAACTGATGGAAGGGGAGAACGCCCGCTACCCCATAAAGGTGGCCTATAGATCAACATCCACTCGATTGCCATGGTTGGAAAGTGGTGTGATCAAGTCCCGGTGTGAAATCCATATTACCTATTATGTGTGTCAAAGGATAGGGAAATTATGTCAAGCCTTTAAGCACTAACCCATGCTATCAGCACTGACTTGGTGACTGGGGAAGAGTACAAGCCCCAAGTACTTTACAATCTCTTGAGGAATGGAATTTTCCACAAGTGTGTGCCTGCAACTGTACAGTCCATGAAGAGACAGTTTTTCTCAGATTTGGCCTTGGACCATTCTACTATGTAGTGGAGTTGAGCGACTTGGTAGTAAACTAAGTGGTTTGGGATACCTATCCCCCCTCTGCAAGAGGCCAAGGGGGTCATTCTGACCTCGGCGGTAAAAGGCCCTTACCGCCGGTCAGAAGTCCGCCATTCTACCGCCGCGGCCGCGGTAAACCGCCACGGTCATTCTGACCACCAACTGTGAAACCGGCAAAAACCCGACATCCAAGGAAGGCCGCCTCATCAGCGGGCCGCGGAAAACTGGAGATGACCAAACCTCCACCGTCACGCCAACACAAACACGCCCATGCCATTCTGACCCACGAATCCACGCGGCGGTCTTTCAACCGCGGTATTCCATTGGCAGTACACACCGCTGCGCTCAAAATACACACACAGCTCCAAAACACAGCCACATTGGACAATTTGAAATACACACACCTGAGACACATACAAACAATACTCCCACACATCCAATCAACTATAAAACACACACCCACATCACCCACAAACCCCCACTAGTTGGAAATCGGAGAGAAGGCGATAGAGATAGAGATAGAGAGAGCGAGCACAGCAATCGAAAACCCCAACACACACAGGAACCCAACTTCATCACCCACACCACATCTACGCACACATCACCACACATCACCACGCACATCACCACAAACACCACCCCACACCTCATCCACACCACCCCATGGCACCCCAAAGACACCCCAGGTTCTCGGACCAAGAACTCAGGGTCATGGTGGAGGAAATTATAAGGGTTGAGCCCCAGCTCTTCGGCACACAGGTGCAGCACACCACTATAGCAAGGAAGGCTGAGCTATGGCAAAGGATCGTAGACAGGGTCAACGCTGTGGGACAGCATCCCAGAAATCGGGAAGATATCCGAAAGCGATGGAACGACCTACGGGGGAAGGTGCGTTCGATGGTGTCGCGACACAACATCGCTGTGCAGAAGACTGGCGGCGGACCCCCACCCACTCCACCCCAATTCACAGCATGGGAGCAAGAGGTAGTAAACATCCTGCATCCTGATGGCCTCGCTGGAGTACACAGAGGAATGGACTCTGGTAAGTCGAATCTCAACTACTTCACCCCCCCCAACCACCAGCATGCCAACCCCCCCCCCCCCTCACCCCCAATCTCAACCCCCCAGCACACAACCTCCCTGCCAATGTCTCACCAGCACAACCCACCCTAAACAACACCAACCCCTGAATGCCAACACAAACCATAGACAGCCACCACCAAAGCATGACCATTGCACATACCCATACACCCCCCCCCACCACCCTCACAACACCTCCCACAAGGGAATGCCAGCACTGGGGGACAAGGGCACTAAAAATGCACGCCATGGCACACACAGAAACAATAACCATACTCTTTTACCCCTGCAGGGCCCGAACGCCAACACACCGCCACGGAGGGTCCAGATTTGTCCATCCCACCCCCAGAACAGGCCCCCAGTGAGGACAGCAGCTCTGTCGAACTAGAACCTGATGACCAGCCCGGACCATCGGGGACCTCTGGACAGTCGGTTCCCCACACACAGACACAGGCCACAGCAGACCCAACCCCCTCTGGGAACACCAGCACAGCTCCCACCCAGCGGGCCCATGCCTCTGTCTCCAGGACGCGTCAAGCAGCGGTGTGTCCGCCACTACAGGGCACCCAGGCTGACCCAACACCCCAACAACAACAGGGACCTGGGGCAGTGGTAGTGGGCACACCGTCCAGGGGACAGAGGCCCGGGGAAACAGGGGAACTGGGAAGGCTGCTGTGCGACAGGGGGGAAGGACAGGCCCAGGGAACCGACTCTCCAAGAGGCCCTCACCACCATCATGGGAGCATACAATCACTCCCAGGAGACGATGGCGACGGTACTGGCCAGGTTCACAGAGATCCAGGCACAGCAGGAGGAACGGTACATGGGGTTCAGCAATGAACTCAGGAACATCGCTACCGCTATGGGGACCATAGTCCAGGCCCTCAACCGGATAGAAACCACATTGCGGGACCATGTGGCACCACAAAGGGCCCCTGTCACTAGCCAGGACCAGGAACAGCCTACCACCTCTGCCGGCGCTAGTGGTCAGGAGGCCCCCACAGAACGATGGGCCACCAGAACCCCACCTCCTGCTGAAGAACAACCACCCCGCAAGAGGAACCTGAGATCTCACAGGAAGACAGAGTAGGATGCCAAGACCCCCACCAGCATAAGATACCCCCTGATGTCATCCCACTGTCCCACATTGTCACCCTGTCCAACCTTGAACTGCCCCTGCTCCATCCTTCCACAGGCATATGGAAAATGCACCTGTGAAACTGAGAACTGGACTCTGCCATGGACATAACTCCACCCTCACCCATCACCGTTTTAATATCATGTACCAATATCTAGCACTAAAAATAAATCACTCATTGCACTGAAATCATTCAGGAGTCAGTCTGTATTATTTACAAATGTATAACACATTACTGATCAATAATGTTCAGTTAATTTTGTGATGACAACATACCGATGTCAATAAGCATTAGTCCATGGGCTAACCAAGCAGAAGTCACGCAGTGGGTCATACAGCACTGAAAAGGGAAGGGAAAATCAAACATCAGTTTAAAAGAACTGGGGGGGAATACACAAAGTAAAGATGCAGGGGGCTTTCAGTAAATGTTAAATGGCGTGGGTGATTCTTACCTGTGTGCTACTGAAAATACTGTTGGATAACTCTGTCCCTGTTGTCTGTGTCGTCCTCTTCGTCTTCCTCCTCTTCACTCTCCGCAGGCTCCACAGCTGCCACAACACCACCATCTGGACCATCCTCCTGCAGGAAAGGCACCTGACGCCGCAATGCCAGATTGTGAAGCATACAGCAGGCCACGATGATCTGGCACACCTTCTTTGGTGAGTACATCAGGGATCCCCCTGTCATATGCAGGCACCTAAACCTGGCCTTCAGGAGGCCAAAGGTTCTTTCTATGATCCTCCTAGTTCGCCCATGGGCCTCATTGTACCGTTCCTCTGCCCTGGTCCGGGGATTCCTCACTGGGGTCAATAGCCAAGGCAGGTTGGGGTAACCAGAGTCACCAATTAGCCACACACGTTGTCTCAGTAGCTGTTCCATCACATAAGGGATGCTGCTATTACGCATCACATACGCGTCATGCACTGACCCAGGGAACTTGGCATTTACATGGGAGATGTACTGGTCAGCCAAACAGACCACCTGGACATTCATAGAATGGTAACTTTTCCTGTTTCTGTACACCTGCTCATCGTCTTTTGGGGGTACTAAAGCCACATGGGTCCCATCAATGGCACCAATTATGTTGGGAATATGTCCAAGGGCATAAAAATCACCCTTCACAGTGGCCAAATCAACCTCCTCGGGGAATACAATGTAGCTCCGCATGTGTTTCGTCAGGGCAGACAACACTCTAGACAACATTTTTGAAAACATAGGCTGAGACATTCCAGATGACATGGCCACTGTTGTCTGGAATGAGCCACTTGCCAAAAAATGGAGGACTGACAGAACCTGCACTAGAGGGGGAATTCCTGTGGGTTGGCGGATGGGGGACATCAGGGCTGGCTCCAGCTGGGCACACAGTTCATGTATAGTGGCTCGGTCAAGTCGGTATCGTAGTATGATATGGCGTTCTTCCATTGTCGACAGGTCCACCAGCGGTCGGTACACGCGAGGATTCATCCTTCTCCTCGCAAGTCCCAGCGGACGGTGCCTTGGAAGGACAACATGGAGCACAGAGTCAAGCAAATCACAGGTACCTTCACCACAGCATGCATAGCACACGATTATCTATGTATTGAAAGGCGTGTATGTGTGGCAATGCAAGGCCTAGGCCTGTGTGACGCAGTACAAATTATGCCATGTGGGCCCTTGAAATGGCGGCTGCCTGACCTGTGAAGTGGGACAATGGGATGTGAGGTCAATGCGCTGGCGTGGCACACCGTGGCGGTAGGCGGTCGAAGACCGCTATACGAAGCCGCATTGGTTAACATTGAAGCCTATGGGTTTCTGGAGCCAATGACGAGGTGCGCCGGCGGTCGCAGTACGCACCGCCGCGGTACGCACGACCGCGGGCGTGACCGCCATTTTCTATCTGCTTAATCACTCGAGACCTGATCATCCACAGGAGAGGACCTATACTGCAAGTGCTGCTGTGACCTCGGTCTAGAAGTTTTCTGTAGTGTAGTCCTCTCCTTTAGGCATGGCCCTGTGCCCCCGCCCCCCACCTCTGTAGGGTGCCAAGTACAGCTATCCATGGCCCTGCATCATCCATGTGTGTATTTGTTGTGCATAGACCTGTAGGCCTGGTCACAAGTACTGAGTAGTATACCCCGATTGCGCAGCGTAGTGCATGAGGCTCCTGTGTCTGTCCTCTCCGCCAACGGTGTTGACATTGCATGCACTCAACCTGTTTTATTATTTCTCCCCCCACCCTTTTTCTTGATCATCTTGTGCATGTGTGCATTAGCATCATCAGGCCGAGGAGATTTGGCATCGGAGCACAAGGGAGCTGCAAGTCACAAGGCCCCGGTGGGCCGTGGTACAGACACCGAGGGCACCAGTGATCCGGAGGGCGAGGGGAGCACCACAACGGGGACCGGTGGTGACACCAGCGACACCGACACGTCCTCGGATGGGAGCTCCCTAGCGGTGGCGGCAACATCCGGGCCCCCCGCCTCTACAGGTACAGCCGCCACCCAGCGCACCAGCCCCGCCCTCCCAGCAGCCCCTCAGCCTACGCTCCGTGCCCGCTCTCCCAAGAAGGCAGGCATCTCCTTCGCCCCAGGCACCTCAGGCCCTGCCCCTGTCACCCCTGCTGCCCTCAGTGAGGAGGTCATTGACCTCCTTCAGACCATCATTGTTGGGCAGACTACCCTTTTGAATGCCATCCAGGGGGTAGAAAGGGAGGTGCATCGGAGCAATGCCTACCTGGAGGGCATTCATTCGGGTCAGGCTGCCCATCAACGATCGTTCAATGCTCTGGCCTCAGCACTGACAGCAGCCATTGTCCCTGTTTCCAGCCTCCCTCTTCTAACTGCCTCCAGCCTGTCTCTGTCTCCTGTTCCTCTGCCTATCCCATCCACACCATCAGACCAGCCTGCACACACGTCAACACCCAAGGTCAGCTCATCCAGACACAAGCACCACAGATCCCACAAACACTCATCCAAGCAACATCCAGATGCAGACATGCCAACAGTCACTACCACCTCTGTGTCCCCCTCCTCCTCGTCTCCCTCCTCCCTCCCTGTGATGTCTACACTCACACCTGCATGCACACCACCATCAGCCAGTGCTTCCATCACCAGCACACCCTCCAGTACAGTCCGCACACGTGCAGTCACCACCCCCACTGCCATTTACACGTCCCCTGTGTCCTCTCCCACTGTGTCTGTCACCCCCTCTTCCAAGACACACAAACGCAGGCAGCCACCCACCCAACAGCCATCCACCTCACAACAGCCTACGTCACAATCACCTGCACCCAAAGATAGCACACCTGACTCTCCTACAACCACATCCTCTTCCTCCACTCCCATCACCACTACTCCCACCCTTTACCTTGGTCCTAAAAAAGTTTACCTCTCCAATCTTAACCTCTTTCCCTTCCCTGACCCACCCCCTCCATCTGCTAAGAGTCCCAAGAGCACCTCAGCCACCACCAGCCCAGCTTCGAGTGTCACTGTGGTGCATGGGTTCTGGAGTCCACCCTTTGGCAGCAGTGACACTTCTATCAGCAGCAAGGGGACAGCCAGCCCCCCCCCAGGCAAGAGGACCCGGAAACTCAAGAGCCGCCGTGAGAGGACTGACACGTCTGCCCCCAAGGACCAGAGTTCGGCCACTTCACCTGCCAAAACATCCAGGGGAGGCAAGGGCCAGAGAGCCTCTTCTAAGGAGCGAAAGGGCAGCAGGGAGGAGAAGTCAGCCAGCAGGAGCGCGGAGCAGGAGGGCCCCACAAGCCCCATCCCGGCTGTAAGGAAGGACACCAAAGGGCCCAGCACTCCGTCACCGAAGGGTCCTGCGACTGCACGGTCGGAGGGCAACTGAGCAGGGAGTCCAGGCCAGGTCTGGCTCCCTTGAATTACTCGAAAAGCACCGCTGAACAGGGCCCCGCCGCACAGAAGAGCACCGCTGAACCGGGCCCCGCCGTGCAGAAGAGCACCGCTGAACCGGGCCCCGCCGTGCAGAAGAGCACCGCTGAACAGGGCCCCGCCGCGCAGAAGAGCACCGCTGAACCGGGCCCCGCCGTGCAGAAGAGCACCGCTGAACAGGGCCCCGCCGTGCAGAAGAGCACCGCTGAACAGGGCCCCGCCGTGCAGAAGAGCACCGCTGAACAGGGCCCCGCCGCGCAGAGGAGCACCGCTGAACAGGGCCCCGCCGCGCAGAAGAGCACCGCTGAACAGGGCCCCGCCCTGCAGATGAGCTCCGCTGAACAGGGCCCCGCCTTGCAGAAGAGCACCGCTGAACCGGGCCCCGCCGTGCAGAAGAGCACCGCTGAACAGGGCCCGCCGTGCAGAAGAGCACCACTGAACAGGGCCCCGCCGTCTCAAGCACCGCTCCGCTGGGCCCCGCCGTCTCAAGCACCGCTCCGCTGGGCCCTTCCTGTCAAGCACCGCTCCGCTGGGCCCTTCCTGTCAAGCACCGCTCCGCTGGGCCCCGCCATCTCAAGCACCGCTCCGCTGGGCCCCGCCGTCTCAAGCACCACTGGCACAATGACAGTGCCGGATCTGTCTCGAGCTACTGTTCACGGTTCACTGTGCCCACCATGCCTCCTCCTTGACCGGTGGAGACTGTTGTCCACCTGATGGACTGTGGCTTTGCACTCCCCAGGATGGCACAGTGGGCAAGCCACCCACTGTAGAGACTTGAGTGACTGTGGCTTTGCACTCCCCAGGATGGCACAGTGGGCAAGCCACCCACTGTAGAGACTTGAGAGACTGTGGCTTTGCACTCCCCAGGATGGCACAGTGGGCAAGCCACCCACTGTAGAGACTTGAGAGACTGTGGCTTCGCACTCCCCAGGATGGCACAGTGGGCAAGCCACCCACTGTAGAGACTTGAGTGACTGTGGCTTTGCACTCCCCAGGATGGCACAGTGGGCATGGTGGCCCCTTCGTGGATCTGGCGTCGTGGACTCATGTGGCTGTGGTGCCTCCCCCCTTCCCTTCCCCCTGAGGTGCCTGTAGTTTTGTCATCAGATGCCCCTGCAGTGTTCTCTCCAAAGGACTCAGGTCTCCTGTGTGGGCTTTGCCCTTGTGTTGATACACTTTGGCCCACGGACACTTGGAATTTCGTTAGATGTGCAGGACTAATTGCCTCGGTTTATCGTATGCACTAAATATTGAATTGATTTTTTAAAATTGTTATTGCTATTTGACCATGACTTATCAGTGGCTTTTTTTTTCCATAAATTTCGATTCACAATTTAATTATGTCCTTGCTTTTTTCACGGGGGTTTGGGTGGTGTCACTGTGACTTGTTGCTCTGCATTGGTGTGTACATAGTTTGGGGGGGGGGCTGGGGGTCGCATATGTGTGTGCCGTAACCTTTCGTCCTCCCCCCTCCCCTGTGTCGTAGGTGCAGTACTCACCGTTGTCGTCTGCGCCGGCGTTCGTACTCGTGGTAGATGAGCAGGTAGACGAGAGCAGGTAGGATGTTTAATTCGGGTTCCATGCTGTCCTCCTTCCTCGTGGAGTGCGTAGAGGTGCGCGTTTTCCCGTTCGTAGTCTGTTTCCGCCGTGTTTTTATCGGCGGTGCTCCCGCCCCGGAAAAGGTGGCGGATTGGTGAGTTGTGATAGTGTGGGCGGTACATTGTCTGCTGCCTGTCTGTTGGCGGTGACCGCCGCGCTGTTTGTTTGTACCGCCGTGGCGGGCGGAGTGTTAATGTGCTGGGCTGTGTTGGCGGTTCCCGCCAGGGTCAGAATTCCATTTTTTGGACCGCCGGCCTGTTGGCGGGTTGGCCGCCGCTTTATCACCGACCGCCAGGGTTAGAATCACCCCCCAAATGTTTTGCTCGCAATTCATTCCTTGGCCCCTGTCTTTCCTCACAAAACAGTGTATTGCCAGTTATAAAGCTTTGATCATACCAGTGGGAGATTCGACTGGTAGGGGCTGAAAAAGAAAGAGAGTTCACAGGAGGGCAGTCACTTTGAGCACCACAACTTGGCTTAGCCACGGCAGGTGATATAATAACCATTGTGCAAGATCATGGGTAACCTGTTTAAGCAGGTTTGGGAACTCATTATGACATTTAGGCCCTCATTATGACATTGGCGGTCCCACTTACCTCCACGCTGACTGCCGCCAACATACCACGGTGGCGGCAGATATCCGTTCACCATATTATGACACACACACACCAATCTGTCACTATTCAGCCACAGATACAAATCGGCCAGTCCAAAGGTCAGTGATAAACTAGCACTATCAAAACCCACATCGTTATGCCAACAAAACAACGTCCACCACATTAGGACCCACAAATCACCACGGCGGACATTCAATGACTGTAAACCATTGGCAGCACATACCGCTGTGCTCAAATACACACACTCAAACAAAACAACATCCACATTGGACAATTCAAACAACACACACCTGACACCCATACACACACCACACCCACACCACTATAAAACACACACCCACATTACCCACAACCCTTTACCATTATAAACCATTGGAACGAGACAGACACCACAACCACAGAAAAAACCAGAGCCACCCACTACCTACACACCACCCAAGCACCCCACATCACACACCCCAACTCATCACCTTACACACCCTCACCAAACAACTCACACAACGCCCATGGCACCACAAAGACACCCCAGATACTCAGAGGAGGAGCTAGAGGGCATGGTGGAGGAAATCATCAGGGTAGAGCCACAGGTATTTGGAGCACAGGTGCAGCAGATATTGATAGCTAGGAAGATAGAGCTATGGCAGAGAATCGTGGACAGGGTCAATGCCATGGGACAGCACCCCAGAACTAGGGATGACATCAGGAAAAGGTGAAACGAACTACGGGGGAAGGTATGTTCCATTGCAGCAAGACACCAACTCGCTGTTCAGAGGACTGGCGGTGGACCCCCACCTCCTCCCCCACAACTTACAATATGGGAGGAGCAAGTCTGGACAATCATACATCCTGAGGGCCTGGCGGGAGTAGGAGGAGGACTGGACTCTGGTAAGTCAACTCTATACTACTACTACCCCCTACCTGAATGCCAACACATACCCCCACCTTCACCCTCACTCCCATCACTCTGCCACTTCCCACAAACCCCACCATCACATCTCACTCATCCCAATGCCAAGCCTTGCATGCTCTACCAATGCATGGACACCACACACAGACCTGTATGGACACCTATCACTAAAGCATGCACACTAGAGAGAATCAGCTATCCCACCACATGCCAATTTACACAAGTGAAAGCTGCCAGGGCAAATACAACCAAAGAGGGCAACCCACTGATGCACAATATGTCACACATAGAAACTGTTAGATATGGGGTCTTTGGTTGACAGTCAGGTTACCCCCTGTTCAAGCAAGAACCCTCACTCTAGTCAGAGTAAAAGAGAATCACCCTCAGTCAACCCCTGCTTAACCACTTGGTAGCTTGGCACAGCAGTAGGCTTAACTTCAGAGTGCTAGGTGTGAAGTATTTGTACCAACACACACAGTAACTTAATGAAAACACTACAAAACGACACAACACCAGTTTAGAAAAATAGGAAATATTTATCTAAACAAAACAAGACCAAAACAACAAAAATCCGACATACACAAGTCAAGTTATGAATTTATAAAGATTAAACTAAAAAATAGCGCTTAGAAACAAAAAATGCTTCGATGAAGTGTTAACACGGCGTCGTGACAGAGTCGTT
This sequence comes from Pleurodeles waltl, assembly GCF_031143425.1. Classification (NCBI taxonomy): domain Eukaryota; kingdom Metazoa; phylum Chordata; class Amphibia; order Caudata; family Salamandridae; genus Pleurodeles; species Pleurodeles waltl. Next base: position 1,559,955,796 of record NC_090440.1, read on the forward strand.
CCCAACAATCTGACACCAGCGGTGCCAGACACGGAGTTGCGTAGACCTCCAGGTACAGTGCCTTGGTAAAGAAATGAAAATGAGCCGATGCGAGAAGTCGGGGATAGCTGCTTCTGTGCGAAACGTTGAATCCGCGCACTTCAAGCGGCATCGGTCATGACATGGTGCGGCGACTTCCACGGGCTCGCCGAATTCGGCAGGGCTGCAGCGATGTTAGGCCTGCGAAGGTTGTCGCATTCCAGCGAATATCACGGAGTCGTTTGCAGGCGGCGTCACCGGATTCAGCAGCGGCGTCGGTCCGAAGTCGCCCGAAGTTGATTTCCTTGGATTTTCACCAGCTTTCCTTTCAAGTGCCCAGGGACTGAATAGGGCACCACTTGTCAGAACAGGAGTCTCTCCAGAGACTCCAGGTGCTGGCAGAGAGAAGTCTTTGCTGTCCCTGAGACTTCAAACAACAGGAGGCAAGCTCTAAATCAAGCCCTTGGAGATTTCTTCACACGATGGAAGGCACACAAAGTCCAGTCTTTGCCCTCTTACTCTGGCAGAAGCAGCAACTGCAGGATAGCTCCACAAAGCACAGTCACAGGCAGGGCAGCTCTTCTTCCTCAGCTCTTAAGCTCTTCTCCAGGCAGAGGTTCCTTTTGTTTCCAGAAGTGTTTCTAAAGTGTGTGGTTGTGGGCGCCCTTCTTATACACAATTTCTCCTTTGAAGTAGGCCTACTTCAAAGCAAAGTCTCTTGTGAATGTGAAATCCTGCCTTGCCCAGGCCAGGCCCCAGACACTCACCAGGGGGTTGGAGACTGCATTATGTGAGGGCAGGCACAGCCCTTTCAGGTGTGAATGACCACTCCTCCCCTCCCTCCTAGCACAGATGGCTCATCAGGATATGCAGGCTACACCCCAGCTCACTTTGTGTCACTGTCTAGTGTGAGGTGCAACCAGCCCAACTGTCAAACTGACCCAAACAGGGAATCCACAAACAGGCAGAGTCACAGAAATGGTATAAGCAAGAAAATGCTCACTTTCTAAAAGTGGCATTTTCAAACACATAGGGGGTTATTCCAACTTTGGAGGAAGTGGTAATCCGTCCCAAAAGTGACGGTAAAGTGACGGATATACCACCAGCCGTATTACGAGTCCATTATATCCTATGGAACTCGTAATACGGCTGGTGGTAAATCCGTCACATTTGGGACGGATTACCACCTCCTCCAAAGTTGGAATAACCCCCCAAATCTTAAAATCAACTTTACTAAAAGGTGTATTTTTAAATTGTGAGCTCCGAGACCCCAAACTCCACATGTTCATCCGTTCCCAAAGGGAATCTACACTTTAATCACATTTAAAGGTAGCCCCCATGTTAACCTATGAGAGGGACAGGCCTTGCAACAGTGAAAAATGAATTTAGCAGTATTTCACTGTCAGGACATACAAAAGACATTACTATGGGGCTCATTCTGAGCCCGGCGGGCAGCGGGAGCCGCCCGCCTGGAGGGAGCCGCCAAATGGCCGCTCCGCGGTCGAAAGACCGTGGAGGCCATTCTGGCTTTCCCGCTGGGCTGGCGGGCGACCGCCAGAGGGCCGCCCGCCAGCCCAGCGGGAAACCCCTCCCCACGAGGAAGCCGGCTCCGAATGGAGCCGGCGGAGTGGGTATGTGCGACGGGTGCAGTGGCACCCGTCGCGTATTTCAGTGTCTGCACAGCAGACACTGAAATACAAAGTGGGGCCCCCAGGGGCCCCATGACACCCCTCACCGCCATCCTGTTCCTGGCGGTCGGAGCCGCCAGGAACAGGATGGCGGTGAGGGGGTCGGAATCCCCCATGGCGGCGCAGCAAGCTGCGCCGCCATGGGGGATTCCCAGGGCAGCGGAAAACCGGCGGGAGACCGCCGGTTTTCCTTGTCTGACCGCGGCCAAACCGCCGCGGTCAGAATGCCCTGCGGGGCACCGCCAGCCTGTTGGCGGTGCTCCCGCATCCAAGGACTGCCGGGGTCGGAATGACCCCCTATATGTCCTACCTTAACCATACACTTCACCCTGCCCTTGGGGCTACCTAGGGCCTACCTTAGGGGTGCCTTATATGTAAGAAAAGGGAAGGTTTAGGCCTGGCAAGTGGGCACACTTGCCAAGTCGATTTTACAGTTAAAACTGCACACACAGACACTGCAGTGGCAGGTCTGAGACATGATTACAGAGCCACTTATGTGGGTGGCACAACCAGTGCTGCAGGCCCACTAGTAGCATTTGATTTCCAGGCCCTGGCACCTCCAGTGCACTTTACTAGGGACTTACTAGTAAATCAAATATGCCATTCATGGATAAGCCAGTTACATACACATTTTGTAAAGGAGCACTTGCACTTATACACTGGTTAGCAGTGGTAAAGTGCCCAGAGTAACAAAAACAGCAAAATCAGAGTCCAGCACACATCAACAACCTGGGGAACAGAGGCAAACAGTTAAGGGAGACCACGCCAAGGATGAAAAGTCTAATAGAAACAATAACACAGCATTTACATCCCCACAGGTATCCCAGCCAATGTCAGCGGGGAGGAGGTGCCAGCAATATCCAGTCCCCCCCAACGAAGAGGCCTACAGTGATGACAGCAACTCTGGTCACTTGGATCTGGATGACCAACCTGGCCCATCAGGGACCTCTGGACAGTCAGTTACCCAAGCCCAGTCACAGACAACAACAGAGCCTCTCCCATCTGGAAACACCACCACCGCACCTACCCAGCGTACCCACATCTCTGTCCCCAGGACACGTTAATTAGCAGTGTGTCCATCTCTACAGGGACCCCAGGCCACACCTCAGACCCAAAACGATCAGGGACCTGCGGTCAGTGGCAGTGGGCACACAGTTCAGGGGACACAGGCACAGGCCAGCAGGAAAACTGGGAGGAGTGCTGTGCGCCTGGGGAGGACAGGCCCAGGGAACCGACTCTCCAGGAGGCACTCACCGAGATCCTGGGAGCATATCAACATTCCCAGGATACGATGGGCCAGATCCTGGACAACGTGCAGGAGAACAGGCGGCTGCAGGAAGAACAGTATCAGGGGATCAGGAAGGACTTGTAGGCCATCAACACCACCCTGATTTCCATAGTAGGTGTGCTGGCAGATATGGCCAATATTATGAGGTAGGCAGTCTCACAACAGCGGGCCCCTGCCACTAGCAAGACATCGAAACTGCCTTCCACCTCCGCTGCTGCTAGTGGCCAGGAGGCCCCGTCACAGGACCAACAGTCCACCAGCACCCCTCCCCCTGCAGAAGGAGAACCACCCCGCAAACGTTCCCTGCAATCCAGGCAGAAGCCAGAGACTACTGCCAAGACCCCCACCAGGATATGAGACTCTCTTGATTGTCACCCTTGAGTCCCACTCTGTCACGCTGTCCACCTTGAACTGCCTTTGCTCCCCTTCCTATGTCCCCTTGGACAATGCACCTCTGCTACAGACTGGAACTCTACCCTGGAATTTCCTCCATCATCACCCCATCCCATTACACTTGCCCCTCAATATCTTAGCACTTAAATAAACACCCTTGAAAAAAATAGAAATATGGAGTATGTCACATTATTTAATTATGTATACGTTTAATCATGTAAAAACATTGAAAATCAACTGTACAGTAAATGAGCACATATGAAAGACCTGTAGTTGGCTGCAGTGATCACACCAGGAGCTACTGTGAGGCACTAACATCTGTAAAATGAATTGCCAAAGGGTACAGTAAGTGGGCATAGAAGTGGGGAATAACAACATGCCAGTGCCAAGCAATTCCAAAATAATGACAATGAAATGTGAAGTAACACTGTCGTACCTGTGTATCATTGGAAGTACTGTCTGATCACTGCTGTTCTGTTGTCCTCATCCTCTGCCTCCTCATCTTCACTGTCCATAGGGTCCACTGTTGCCACACGGGCATCTCCAGCCTCCTCCTCCTGCAGAAAAGGTACATGGCGTCTCAAGGCAAGGTTTTACAATATGCATCATGCCACTATTATCTGGCAGACCTTCTTGGGTGAGTAGCACAAGGATCCACCTGTCAGATGGAGTCACCGAAACCTGGCCTTTAGGAGGCCAAAAGTTCTTTCTATGATCCTTCTGGTTCGCCCATATGCCTCATTATAACGTTCCTCTGCCCTTGTCCTGGCATTCCTCACAGGGGTCAGTAGCCATGATAGGTTGGGGTAACCAGAGTCACCTGCATATATTGAGGGACAACATTTAGCCACACACTATCCCATATGGCCCACACCATACCCATACTCCAACATCTACTGAGTGGGAACCAGGGCTCACCTATTAGCCACACCCTGTGCCTCTGTGGTTGGGCCTTCACATTTGGGATGCTGTTATTCCTTAGGACAAAGGCATCCTGCACCGACCCAGGATACTTACCATTGACATGGGAGATGTACTGGTCCGCCAAGCACACCATCTGTACATTCATTGAGTGAAAACTCTTCTGATTTCTGTACACCTGTTCATTTTGAGGGGGGGACAAATGCAATATGTGTTCCATCAATCGCACCAATTATGTTTGAGATATGTCCCATTGCATAAAAGTCAGCCTTCACTGTGGCAAAATCTTCCACCTGGGGAAATACAATGTAGCTACACATGTGTTTAATCAGGGCAGACAACACTCTGGCCAGCACAATTGAGAACATTGGCTGTGACATTCCTGCTGCCAAGCCCACTGTCGCTTGGAAAGAACCAGTTGTGAGGAAATGGAGAACTGATAAAACTTGCACAAGAGGGGGGATCCCAGTAGGTTGACGGATATCAGATATCAGGTCAGGCTGCAATTGGGCACACAGCTCTGTGATTGTGGCCCTGTCAAGTCTTTATGTGAGGATGATGTGTCTGTCCTCCATTGTTGCCAAGTCCACCAGGGGTCTGTAGACGGGGATATGTCTCCATCTCCTAATCATCCGCAGCGGTAGGAATCTAAGGGACAAAAGAGTGAGGAGCCGGTCACAAACTGAACAATGGGGCTACAACAGTATGATGCATGCTGTCAAATTGTAAAGGGTCAGTGAAAATTGTCCTGTATGTCCGAATTCAAACAGTAACACAGTAATTATCCTAGGCCTGCCCCCCCACTGATATGGCGTCCTCCTGTCCTGTGTGGAGGGACAGGTGGAAGTAAGGTTATTCCGCTGACATTGTGCGCCGTTGCTGGAGGCGGTCGGGAACCGCAGTGCAACTCCTCATTGGTTATAATTGAGCCCTATGGAGTACAGTGGCCAATTGTAATGTATGCCTGCGGTGACGGTATGCACTGCCATGGACGTGACCGCCATTTTCTATCATATTCCACACTTGCTACCTGACCTTCAACAGGAGAGGACATACACTGCATGTGCTGCTGTGCTCTGTGTCTGGAACCTACCATGGCCCGTGTGACTGGGGAAAGGGTCCCTGCCTTCACTTTGGCAGAGTTGGAGAGACTGGTGGATGGGTACCTACCCCAGTACGGACTACTGTATGGGCCTCCAGACCAACAGGTGAGTACACTGTGGGCACGATGCATGTGGCATGAATGCATGGAGTGGGGTGTGAAGGCATCATGTAAGGGAGGTGGGTAGATGTCCCCTGGGCAGCATACAGGTTGTTTGCTGGGCCATGTGTGTGTAAATGGTGATGTGAAGGGGTATGGTGGGCCATAAGTGTAACAGGCAGGACTGTCTGACTAATACTATTTTCCTGTGTGTATTGCCTCTGCAAAAGAACGGTATATGGCATGCCATCACCAAGAAAGTGCTGACCCTGGGGTTCTATGGCAGGCGGAGCACCCACTGTCGGAAACGGTGGGAGGACCTGAGACGCTGGGCACGAAACACAGCGGAGGCCCAGCTGGGGATGGCCTTCCAACGAGGAAGGGGTGCCCATTGAACCCTGACCCCACTGATGGCCCGCATACTGGTGGTGGCCTATCCAGAGCTGGATGGGCACTTGAGGGCATCACAGCAGCCACATGGGGGTGAGTACAGTGCCCATCATTGTAACTTACGCATGGTAGGGTGGTATCCGGGTGGGGGATGTGTGTCAGTGAGTGCCCCTAGGCCAGCCCTGACATTGCAGCATAGGTCCCCTGGCGGCTAGTGTCCAGAAGGGATAATCTTGCTACCTAGCCCGTAGGCATCCACTACAGGTCAAGGCTATGTGGGTCTCAGGTGTGCTGGATTTAGCGGTGTGTGCCCCTCCTCATGCCCTGTTGACTAGCAATATCACTGGAAGTGCAATGCATAGTGCGTAGGCCTGTACCCTGTGTGTGAGTGTGTTGTGTACGCCAAAGGTGGTGTTGGTGCAGCCATTGACCCAGCATATCCTTTGTCTCCCCCCACCCTTTTTGTTTTGTTTTGTCACCCTGTCCTTATGTGCATTAGCATCATCTCGCAGAGGAGCAGAGGCACTGGCGACGGAGGGAGCTGCATCGCACAGGACCCAGGAGGCAGAGTCCACCGACGGTGACGGCACCAGTAGGATGGAGGGCGATGGGAGCACCACAGCGGAGACTGGAGGGGACAGTTCAGACACAGATACCTCCTCAGATGGAAGCTCCCTGGTAGTGGCGGACACCTCTGTGACCACCCCAGCTACAGGTACAGCCACCACCCCTGTACCAGCACCGCCCTCCCAGCAGCCCCTCAGCGAGTTGCCCCAGTTAGCCCTGCTGCCCTGAGTGAGGAGGCTATTGACCTCCTGAGATCCATCTCTGTAGGGCAGTCAACCATTGTGAATGCCATCCAGGGGCTGGCAGCCCAGATGCAACAGACCAATGTATTCCTGGAGGGAATTCACATTGGCTTGGTGGCCCAACAGAGATCAATCCAGGCTCTGGCCTTCTCTCTGATGGCAGCCATTGTCCCTGTTTCCACCATTCACTCTCCAACTTCCTCTTCCCAATCCCATTCCCCTCAGACCCAACCTATCCCACACACATAGGCAGTGAGCATGCATGCAAGAGAACACACAAGAGTGGTACAGGCAAGAACAAGCACTACACATCATCCCACAGGCACTCACACAAACACCATCCAGATGCAGAAATAACAACATCCACAATTTCCACTGTGTCCGCCTCCTCCTCCTCCTCCACCACCTTCCTCCCAGTTCCATCTACACTCACACCTTCATGCACTACATCCTCATCCACTACCAGCATCACCACCACACCTAGCAGAACACACACCTCACTGGCAGACACCTCCACAACAGCCATGCACACGTCCCCTGTGTCCTCTCCCACTCCTAAAGTACACAAACGCAAGCACTCAGACACCCAATAGCCATCCACCTCACAACAGCATCCAGCCCATGCACTGTCCTGCACGTCATGCCAGGGAGGCAAAAACCCAGCCAAGCACCTCTGCCACCCAGTAAACGGGACCAGCAGTCACCACACCCACTCATGGTGGGAAAGGATCCAGGGCACATGTCCTGAGGGTGAAGGAACCTGCACCAGGCAGACTTAAGGGTAAGGAGCCTGCCCCAGCTGCTGCCAGGAGGAGCAAGGAGCCTGCCCCAGCTGCTGCCAGGAAGAACAAGGAGCCTGCCCCAGCTGCTGCTGGAAAGAGCAAGGAGCCTGCCCCAGCTGCCGCCAGGAATACCAAGGAACTAGCCCCAGCAAGCAGGAAGAGAAAGGAGCCTGGGGCAGGAACTCCGATGGAGCCCCCACCACCAACCATGGTTGTGCAGCCATCTGAGGCTGCAGGGGATGGGCTGGAGCTTCCCACCAGCAGCAGCAGCACCAGCACCACCACCATCAATGGCCAGCCAACCGAGGCTGCAGGGGATGGGCTGGAGCTCCCCCCAACCAGCAGCAGCAGCACCTCCACCACCGGTGGGCAGCCATCCGAGGCTGCAGGGGATGGGCTGAAGCCTCCCCCCACCAGCGGCTGCAGCAGCAGCATTTCCAATACTGAGCAGCCGTCACCCCCTGCGGACAGTATTTAGTCCTGCCTCCATGGGCTGCTGCGCGGCCTGCACCCTGCAAATCCTGTGGGTATGACACCCACCTGAGAGACTGTGACCCTGCACTCCCAAGATGCTGCATGTTGCACTCCCCAGGATCAAGAGCACAGGGCACGATGTCCCCTCCAGAACCAGTGGGTGAGACACCCACCAACCCCAGCCTCACCAGGATCAAGAGCACAGGGCACGATGCCCCTTCCAGAACCACTGGGTAAGACACCTACCAACCCTAGCCTCCCCAGGATCAAGAGCACAGGGCACAATGCCCCCTCCAGAACCAGTGCGTAAGACACCCACCAACCCCAGCCTCCCCAGGATCAAGAGCACAGGGCACGATGTCCCCTCAAGAACCAGTGGGCAAGTCACCCACTTGAGAGACTGTGGCCTTGCACTCCCCAGGACCAAGCACAGGGCATTTTTCCCCCACCAGAGTATGTGGGCAAGTCACCCACTTGAGGGACAGTGGTCTTGCACTCCCCAGGATCAAGCACAGGGCATGTTGTCCCCTCCAGAACTAGTGGTCTGGTTCCATCTCCCGGCTGAGGTGCCCCCCCATCCCCCGTCCCCCTGAGGTGCCTGCCTAGTTACCAACTGATGCCCCTGCAGTGTGCTCTCCGTGTTGAAGCAGGTGACAAGTAGGGCCTTGGACTTTGGCCTGTGGCCATGTGGGCCATGCAAAATGAGGACTGGGCAGTGTCTCTTGAACTGTACAATTGTAAATATCTGTAAAGTTGGCTAAGTTATTTTTATACTGTGTTGATCTTATTACACTCACTTTAGTACATTCATTTTGTCCTTGCATTATTCAGCTGATTTAGGGGGAATAACTTGTTTTCTTGTGCATCTGGTTGTGTGTATGGTGTTGGGGGTGTGTGTTGTGCGTGTGTGTCTTTCTCCTCCCCCCTCCCTTGTGTGCTAGGCGACTGTACTCACTGTCGTCGTCTTCGCCGTCGTTGGTGTTCGTGGAGGAGCAGCACGTAGAAGAGCATAGGGAAGACATGCAGCTCGGGCTCCATGGTGGCGTGGTTGTTCCCTGTGTCTCCAATGGTGAGTCCTTTCACTTCTGAGGTCTGTTTCCGCCAGGCTTTTGATGTTGTTGGTACCGCCTCGGAAAAGGTGGCAGATTGGCATGTCTTAATACGGTGACTTCTGCATTGTTGTTGCCGGCTACCGCTGTGGTGCCTGTTGTTTCCGCCCTGGTGGTAGGTGTGGTAAAGTGGCTCTCTATCTGATATCTTTCTGCCATGGTCATAATTTGGTGGTAATTACCGTCAGCCTGTTGGCGGTATTACCACCACTTTTGCACCAACTGCCAGGGTTGTAATGAGGACCTTAGTGTTCAGGTACCTGCCATTGTCGGAGCCAGTTGGATCCCCAGATAAGGGACTAAGGTCGACGACCACTGCATTGGGAAGCGACAGGAGAGTTGTACTTCTATGTGGGAGCGGACTGAAAGTTTGAGTGCCTGAGGTTTGAGGACGTTGTGGGTGACTTACCCACATACGCTGCCAAGATGCTAGTAAATAGCTTAGCCTCAATGCTGAGGAGGGAGATGGGTAGGTAGGACCGTCACTGAAGCTTGTCTTTCCCAAGCTTGGATACAACAACTACAGATGCCTCCAACAAGGAGGGAGGCACAGTAAAAGGACCACTCATCCAATTGTATGGCCAGGTCAATATTGGGGCCAGAGTATTGCAGAAGGTCTAGAAAAGTGCAGGGAACAGCACCGGGAAGCCATCCGGTCCCGGTGGCTTAAGAGGTTTCTGGCAGGCTATGGTCAATATCACTTCCTGTATACAGATCTGGTGGTCTAGCTCGTCTGCTTGTGCTGTTGTGAGACATGGCGTGAGTGCGCTGTGAAGGTAGCTGTCTATGTTATCTGTAGGGAGGGACTGGGCCACGTATAAGTCCTCATAAATGTCCCAGAATTGGGAGACAATGAGATTGTCGCTTTCCACCTCTGAGCTGCCCACATCTATTCCCCTACACGTAAAAGGGGTGCCTAAGCAGAGAAGGGAGTATTCTGCTTTGTCAAGATTCAATCAGTTGAGTTGCTTCCTAACTACCTCTAACTGTTGCTAAACCCTGGGAACACCCGTGTAGTGGTGTATGCACTCTAGTTCCCTGACCCTCTGTTGTAGCCACTCCCTCTTGCCCCGGCGAATTTTACGGTCAGCAGAGGAGAGTGCATGAAATTCTCCCCTGATCACCCACTTTATGGTGTTCCTCAAGAGTGAGACAGAGGTGTCTGTTGTGTTGTTTACTGTCAGATAATTGTGAATGGCCTGCTCAATTTTCTTGGTCACTTTGGGTCTATAAAGGAGGGTCTCCCGTAGGTGCGAGGGCTGATGTATATGAGTCCTTGGAGGAAGTGCTAAGCCATTTGACCATCGAGCACCACTGAGCAACCTCGTAAGAGAACTCCCTAGACCCTACCCCCCATATCGAACTGCAGATAGATCCAGGTCATTGTGGATGACAAGATTAAGGCCCCCCCAAACAACACCACCTTGTCTCAAGAGGCCATGCTTTTTGCTACCACCCTGCAGATGGAGTGCTCTTGCTCCTCATTGGGGGCATTGATGGAGCCAAGAACAAGGGTGTAATCCCTGACTTTCACTTGATAGGCTAACAGCTGCCCCCCGATTTTAAAAAGCGTATCCTCTACTTTCCCCCTAAAGGATCTAGAGATCAAAATGGCTACCCCCACTGTCTTGCTGGCCACCGTGGAGTGGAATTGCTGCAGATAGACCCGAGACGGTGCCAGTCCCTCAATATCAAATGCACCTCCAGGAAGAAGCAGATATCTGTCCAAGTTTGTCCTAGGTATGATAGAATGGCCTTTCCCTTCACCGGGTTATTGAGACCCTTCACATTAAGTGCAATAATCCATAATTTATCATATGTGGAATTGTGGTCATGTGATAGCTCTGGTAGTAGTTGTACTTACCGACTTCATGGCTATCCCGTGTGTTTTGCCTGATTTCAAAATTAATGCTGGTGGAGAGGCTGTTTGGAAATTATAGCTCCTGAAAAAACATGAGTACCCCCTTTAAAACATCCCCATCAGAAACAGTAACAGTGTCCCTTTAGGGTAAGGACTTGATCGCGTGCCATCATTGTTCCAGCAGTTCTTGGAGTTCAGGGTCCGTGGGCAGGGTCAATCATCCATCCATGTTGCCTGCCCTGCATTGCCCCTGCGGAGCCCCCGAGAACATTCAGAGTACCCATAGGGCCTACTTCTGCCTCAGATCATCTTCAATTTTTCAGATTTACTGGATAATGTCTCCTGCACTGCTCATCATTCTTGCATGATGGTTTCATGGTCCACCCATAGACCTCTAAATGAAGGCAAATTCCTCTGCCTCCTGGAATGCTTGGAGATCTTGTGATCCGTGGGGCAGGGACAGTCAGCTGCATCAGTGTCTCTCTCAGTTCCTAACAGTTCACACGCAGCGGTTAAGGAACGGAGTTGGTGAAAATTCCACTCCCAGCGGAAGATGATTCGAAATGGGTGACCCCAAGAGTATGGGACACCCTTCTCCCGAAGGTGAGCAGTCACGGGGCAGAAGTCCCATCTCTTTTGAAGTGTTAACACTGAAAGGTCTTGGTATAGCATCAGGATGTGACATCTGAACTGCAGCAGATGAAGGCCTCTTGCCTTGCAAAGATCTGTTCTTTCAATAGGAAATCATGGACGCACACTAAGATATCAGCCAGGCAGGAGTTTGCTGAATGAGGGAGGCCCACTCTGTGTGCTTGATCCAGCTAAATGTCCATTTCAGAGGACTTCAAGATCTGGGCAAAGAGGGCTCTCACATAGGACCCAATGTTGTTCTCTTCTGCAATGGTTGGTGCACCTCTTTTGTGTATGTTGTTGCATCTCGACCTGTTTTCTACATCCTCCACATGTGCTTGGAGGTCAATTTGTTGTTCATTGAGGCGGGTGATCTGTTGGAGTTGTTCAATTTCTTCATCCTTGCTGGTCTTGTTGTACTTTAGAATGGAGACTCTAGCTCCAATCTCAGCCAAGTCTCTACGGACTGTCTTTAAATCTTGGGACAGGTCTTTTTTGGCTGTCTAAAGGTCATCTTTGAGGGATGAAAAGAGAGCTTCTAAGAAGCAGCAAGTTACTGGGCCCTCCAGTTCTTCACTCCATCGCTGCAAATCCTGGCTGGTCTGAGAGGACTGTCTGCTGGTCAAAGGCCCCATCGGCTTTCTTAGAGCATGTTGCTGCTATGGGGCATTACCACAGCCACAGGCACCATCTTCATTAGGGTCGTGGATCAGGGACAAGTCCGGGTTCCACCAAATGGTGTCATATCGGCCCTCTGAAAGTTTGGAGTTGGACAGTAACCTCCCAGGCAGGCCACGCCTGGCAAGCCCTGAAGTGTTCTGGTGCTCCCTATATAGGCCCCCTTGAGATGAGGTTGGGTAGTGTCTCAAAACCCACAAACACTGTGTCCCAGTGATCTTCTCTGTCCTGCAGCAGACTCCAGCTGTCCACCTTCTATGACTGCTCAGGGCGCCCCCTGCTTCAATCCATGAAAACAGCTCAACAGCAGATTGGAGGCCTCCTCTAGGGTCCAGCAGTGGTGTCCTGCACTCTGTGCAGCTGTATGGGGCAGGATCACTGCTGCGCACAGCGGGGCAGCCAAGTTTGCCAGTCTGAGCCCCCAAGTGGGTTCTGCCTGAGGCTCTCACAGTGTTCTGCGTGGAAGCTGGCGAAGTGCAGAGGCCCTAAGGTCAGATGTCCAAAGATATTCCCATATGGCTGTTGGGCTGCAAGGACTACAACGCTACTCCCTCTCTTCACTCACAGTAGGTGACTCAAATACATTTATTGCATTATCGGAGGGCCCTAACTCGCAGAAAGAGTCTGTGTCTGTATGGCCAGACTCACTAAAAACAAGGCACTGTCAAGACATCTCCACGGCCCCAGAATGATAAGTCTCATGAGAGCCACCAGGAGTGCCACACCCACCACTGCAGGCTGCTGTGTAAATGCCTCCCCGCCGGGTGCGCTCCCTGTGCAGTATCTAGATATCAGGGGAGGTGGTGACTGCTGCGCTCAGGGCCCGGCTTCATGCACTGCATTAAGCCCCTGCAGCAGTGGCAGGTGCTGCTGGCATCTCCCAGGGTCTTAGGGCTGATCGGGGTGCTCTGGATGGAGGACAACAAGGTGCTGGTGCTGAGCATCCTTGTGTATCATTGAGGTGGTGAGCTGCAGCACAAGGTCCAAGTGCTGTCCGGATGGCTGTGGGGTGCCTCGTGCACCAGGCCTTACCGTGTCTCAGGCCAGAGGGGGCAAGGCTCAGCAATCAAGGCCTTCTTCACAGTCTGTTGTCTGTCACAGCTAACAATCCGAGGTCTGCGTTCACCCATCACCATCCAAGTGGCTCTCCAATAAAGGCCGAGAGTGTGACACAGGTCAGGTCTGTGTGGTAGCTGGTGTCAGAGGCCACGATTGTAGGCCGCATGGGTGGTGAGTCGCATCACTGTGTGGGGTGGTCTTTCAGATGGCTGCAGATGCTCTTTAGGCAGCAGCCTCCATCATGACTCAGGCCGCAGTTTAATGAGCGGCACCTGCCATCTTGTCTCTAGTTCTGCGGCACAGTCCCAGCATCCGATCAGCTGTGGCCAGTCAACTTGATGTCTGGCTGGTTTTGTAGCAGTGTGAAGCATCTTTTCATGGGACAGTCAGAGCGGGCCCACTTCAAGCCTCAAAAAGATCAAGGGGGATCTGCATCTTAGATATCTGCTATCTTGGCCACACCCCCAGGGCATCAATTTAAACTGAAAGTGGCCCTAAGGAATAGTGAAATCTCCTTTACTCCCTGAGTTAGGGCAATCTAACAGTACCAGGAGGTGAGATCAAAAGTACTGAGGTAAGTGGCAGCCACTAGTTTGTCAGTAGGTTAAACAGCTCTGAGGATGATTGTGCATTAATCTTGGTAACAACAGTCCTCTGTAGTCCACAAGAAATCTGAGTTCTGCCCATCCCCCTTCAGATTGGTCTTCAGCCCAGGAACTACTGGTGGGATCAATCGTCCCTAGGTCAAAAAGTTTAGAAAACTTTGCCCGATTATTTTGCTTTGACAGTTAAACTATCACCAATGCCTATGTCATAGACACACCTAAATGGACAATAAGGGAAGGTACACCCCAATATTTAAGAGTCCAAAAATTCCAGTAAGTCACATTACTTCCATTTCCTTTATTTCTTCATTACGAAAACAGCCAACGCGTTTGGTTCATTTTGCTTGAGCTTCATCAGGGCTCACTGTAAAACATTTCAATCTTTATGTCACTCAAATAATTGTCCTTCTTCAAAGGCTAACACAGACACAATCTCCTCCTTATACTGGACACCAGAGTCCGTGTCCATGGCCACCCATCCAGCCTCCACTGAAACGGCTGATCCACAAAGTGTTATGCCGCGGCGCTCGCCGCGGCTGCGGGCTCAGGTTGCCGCAGCACAGCACCTTGTTTTCACCGCGGCCGACGCTCGGGCCGCGGGGGATGCCGCGGCTGACGCTCGGGTCGCGGGGGTCGCGGGGGACGCCGCGGCTCGAGCGTGGGCCGTGGAGGCTCCCAGGAGCTGGTTTAAGGGTTGCGCCACTCGCCGCTTCCCTTACATCAGGTTCTGCCATAAAGGCAGACGCGGCAGGGCTTGAAGCCCCGAGAGGGTTTCAGGCCTGGCCGCATACAGCGCATTATGCGCTTTACATTTTATTTCTTGCATGTTGCATTACCTGCTCACCACTTACCGATATCCCCAGAACAAAACCGAACCCTTGCACATGGTGTACTTTATACTTGCCTGTTCCTTCCCAGCATGCTGACCACTTCCTCTCTGCCCAGCATGCATTGTTTTTTCTTTATTAGACGCACGTACCTGATTCACTATTGTTTTCTTTTCCCCAATCCAAGATGGTGGTATTTCTACTTCCTGTTTCCTACTTCCTGTCTAGGGGTATATAAGGGGAATTCAGCTGCTTGTCCATTGCGTTGCAACACTCCTTGGTGGTAGTCACGCTCTGATTGATTTCCTCCTGCGATTCCTGAGTGTTCCTGACCTGCCTTGTTTCCCAGTCTTCCTGATCTTCGGTCCTAACGCCCTGGTGTCCTCCTTTCATTTCAGGGAGTTCCTGTGGAGGTTTTTTACCCTACTGGGGTTTTTCCTCTGGGATTCCTTCTGGAGGGCACGGACTGTAGTGGTTTGCTCATACCGAACAGCACCGTGGCTACCGGAAGGGGTCGCCCCTACCTCGGCCAGAGCAGAACCTGCCGGAACCGGGGCCGTTCCCCCACGCCTCTCAGCTTCGACAGTAAGCCCATTGAAAACCGTGACAGATTGCAACGCCCAAAACTCCAGTTGCAGTCCGCTATTATGGATAATCCAGTGGCAAACACGGAACCTACGAGCCAGACCCTACTGATGACGATACAACAACAGGCCCAAGAACTCCAGCAGTTACGCACTGAAAATACTGTCTATCGACAAGCCTTTGCATCCAGGACCACAGATGTCCCCGCAGTAGCTGCCACTACACCTCGTTTTTCCGGGGATCCTACCAAATTGAAAGAATTCCTGGATGCCTTGACGGTGTACTTTGCCTTTCGCCCCTCGCAATTTGTACAAGAAAAGACCAAGGTGGGGTATTTGATTAGTGCCTTATCGGGGCCAGCCTTGGCTTGGGCTACACCTCTAGTAACCAGAAACGATCCCTGCCTGTCTAATTATTCCACCTTTATCACTACTTTTAAACAGATGTTTGAACGCCCTGGACTCGAGGTGTCAGCAGAAGAGGCTCTTTGCGAAGTCCAACAAGGGAGTCAAGATGTATTACAATACATCACCCGCTTCAGACAATTAGCCGCAGAAACAACCTGGGTGGAACGTACCTTGGTGACACTGTTCCGTAGAGGTCTCAGAGAGGACATTAAAGATGAACTAGTGCACTCTGCTAGAATAGAAAACCTTAAAGGATTAATGGACCAGGCTCTGACGATAGAATATCGGTTGAATGAAAGAAGAATGGAGAAAAAGAAGAGTAGTTTGCCATCTCACTCAGTACCGTCTCGCTCCTTCTCTCATCGCACTGAGGAAGTCCGTCCTGAACCTAAAGAGAATACAGAGGAAGAGCCAATGCAGAATGACACGGCTCGAGGACCTTTATCAGCCAGTGAAAGGGAACATAGACGAAGGAAGGGGCTTTGTCTATATTGTGGTGCAGCTGGTCACCTAATTCGTGCTTGCCCCATTCGTCCAACCAAGCCCTTGGGAAACGCCAACTCCCGTCCTCAGTAAGAAGGGTGAGGGCGGGATATCGTGATATACCTTCTATTTGCTCTTCCAGGGAGGAAGGAACTGCTCTTTTCCTTTTACCAGTTATCCTTCATTTAACAGATGGTCGGGAAGAAAGAACCTTGGCCTTATTGGACTGCGGAGCCAGTGGCCTCTATTTAGATGAAGCCTGGGCTAAGGAACGACAGATAGCACAAATACCCAAAGAAGTACCAGAACAGGTACATACCGTGGATGGGTCACTCTTGGCCTCTGGACCTGTACAATATACCACCCCTACCTTCTGTTTACAGTTTGGAAAACACCAAGAAAATCTTTCGTTTGATTTAATTTCATCACCACACCACGTCATGATCCTGGGAATTCCATGGCTTACACGGCACAATCCTTACATCAACTGGGAAACAAAACCCATTTCGTTGTCCTCCCACTTTTGCCAGCACCACTGCTATTCCGCCGGGGATTATTGGTCCCCAAAAGGTCTCTCTACAGTACCTTCTAAGGTGAGAGGATCCATTAATGTCCTACATGGAGTTCCCAGGCATTATCAGGATTATGCCAATGTATTCCAGAAGCCGGAAAGGCCTGAACTGCCACCCCACAGAGAATACGACTGTGCCATCCCTTTAGAACCAGATACAGTGGTTCCTTTTGGGCGGATGTACTCTCTCACAGAACCAGAGAAACAGATTTTGAAGGAGTACCTAGATGAGAACCTACAAAGCGGGTTGATTACTCCCTCCTCTTCACCCGCCGGGGCTCCTCTTTTCTTTGTACCAAAGAAAACCAAAGATTTGCGTCCTTGTATTGATTTCAGAGGATTAAACAGGATCACTATTAAAGATCGGTATCCGTTACCCCTCATAAAGGACATCTTAGAAGCAGTCAGAGGAGCCAAGAGATTCACCAAGCTGGATCTCCGAGGAGCCTATCATCTTCTAAGAATAAGAGAAGGTGATGAGTGGAAGACTGCCTTTAGAACACCTTTTGGTCACTACGAGTATAGAGTAATGCCATTCGGACTCACTAATGCCCCGTCCATTTTTCAAAGGTTCATGGATTCTATCTTTTCTGATCTTTTGCAACAAACAGTGGTGGTGTATCTCGACGATATCCTAATCTATTCGGTTCATCCAGAGGAACATTCCAAGCACGTTCGCCAAGTCTTAGAGAGACTTCGACAACACCATTTGTTCTGCAAACCTGAAAAATGCGAGTTTGATCAGACAGAAGTAAAATACTTGGGATACTGCATAAACCAAACCGGAGTCGCCATGGACTCAGACAAGGTACAGGCTATATTGAATTGGCCATCTCCTTCTTCCATCAAGGAGACTCAATGTTTTTTGGGGCTAGCCAACTTCTACCGACAATTCATAGCAGACTTTGCCCAGAGAACCAGCTACATTACGCAAACCCTTAAAAAAGAACATCTAAAAAAGGGTTTTTGTTGGACACCAGGCGCCGAGTCAGCCTTTCAGGATTTAAAGAAAGCCTTTATTCAAGCCCCTATTCTACGACACCCAGACACCAGCAAGCAATTCATTGTTGTCACAGATGCCTCAGAAAGAGCCATTGGGGCTGCCTTATTGCAAAAACAAGACGATGATGATCTAGAACACCCTGTATTTTATTTATCCCACATTCTATCTGATTCTGAGCGGAACTATTCCGTGCTAGAACGCGAATTACTCGCCTTAAAAGTCCCGTGCACAGAATGGAGACACTTCTTGATGGGATCAAAGGAACCATTTGAAGCCCGGACCGATCACAGAAATCTACAGTGCTTAAGAAACTTTCAGTGTCAAAATAGCCGACAGGCTCGATGGGCCTTCTTCTTCAGCCAATATGACTTCTATATCACCTACATCCCTGGTTCTCAGAACACCCTGGCGGATGCCTTGTCCTGACGTTATCCTGAGTGTGGCGATTCCACTGTTCAGAACTTATTTGACAACAATAAGATCATAGGGGTAGCACAAACTTTTTTAGACCAAGTCAAGTCCGAATATGCCCGTCTACACGAAACAGAACTAAATAAGTTACGTCCGCAACTGCATACAGATCATGGCTATTATTATCATGACAAGGCCCTATTTTTACCCACTAAAGCAGTGCAAATCAAAGCTTTACACATGTGCCATGATTCCCCTGTCGCAGGTCATCGAGGAATGAAAGCCACTCAAGACCTGTTGCTTCGCTCCTTCTGGTGGCCAACTCTCAAGGCTGACACTGAGGCATATGTATTATCTTGTCCTATATGTGCTCAAGCCAAGACACCCCGAACCAGACCAGTGGGATTGCTCCGCCCATTACCTGTTCCCCCAGGCCCATGGCATACTATCTCCACAGATTTTATGTGCGCATTACCTTCCTCAATGGGAAACCACGTCATAATGGTAACTGTGGACTCCTTCACCAAGATGGCCCACTTCACGGCCTTAAGAAAGTTACCAACGGCAAAGGAATTAGGTCAGATCTTTACTCAAGAAATCTTTAGGCTTCATGGGTTACCCCAAGTCATTATATCAGACAGGGGTCCTCAATATATCTCCAGATTCTGGAATCAATTCTGTAAGACCTTGGGAATCAAGGTGGCCTTATCATCCGGGTTCCACCCTCAAACCAATGGACAAACGGAACGACTCAATCAGGGTCTCGAACAGTACTTACGTAGCTTCTGCAATGCTACACAAAGTAATTGGGCTCCCTACTTACCGCTTGCAGAATTCTCCTATAACAACTCTCTACACAGTGCCTCGAAGGTCTCTCCTTTCTATGGCTCCTACGGTTTCCATCCCAGGGCCTTCCCAACTCCCCTGAGAGATAACTCCAATCTTCCTGCCATCTCCTCCTACGTTCGACAGCTACGGGGTATACAACGAATTATCCATTCCAACCTTGTGTCCACCAAGTCCCGCATGAAAAGGATAGCAGATAGGAGACGCTGTGCGGCTCCTCCATATCAGGTCCATGAGAAAGTCTGGCTCTCCTCTAGATTCCTACCTCTCCGACTCACTCAGAACAAATTCAAACCCCGCTGTTATGGTCCCTTTCTAATTCTCAAAAAGATCAACCCAGTGTCTGTGCGTCTTCGCCTACCCCGGACGTGGAAGATCCATCCTGTATTCCATGTCTCACAACTGAAACCTTACCGTCCTGATCCTTTTCATAGGCAATTACCCTGTCCCCCTCCTCTGTTGGTTGATAATGTGCCTGAGTACGAGGTTCAGGAAATCTGTGACTCTCGGTTTTTCCATGGACGCCTCCAATATCTTATTCATTGGAAGGGGTACCCTATGAGTGAGTGTTCCTGGGAGGATGCTTCTTCAGTTCATGCTCCTCTTTTGGTCCGTCGCTTTTTCCGGTTCTTCCCTCACAAACCCGGGCCTCGGGGGGGGCATACTGTGATGCCGCGGCGGCCGCGGCGCTCGCCGCGGCCGCGGGCTCAGGTTGCCGCAGCACGGCACCTTGTTTTCACCGCGGCCGACGCTCGGGCCGCGGGGGACGCCGCGGCCGACGCTCGGGTCGCGGGGGACGCCGCGGCTCGAGCGCGGGCCGTGGAGGCTCCCAGGAGCTGGTTTAAGGGTCGCGGCACTCGCCGCTTCCCTTACTTCAGGTTCTGCCATAAAGGCAGACGCGGCAGGGCTTGAAGCCCCGAGGGGGTTTCAGGCCTGGCCGCATACAGCGCATTATGCGCTTTACATTTTATTTCTTGCATGTTGCATTACCTGCTCACCACTTACCGATATCCCCAGAACAAAACCGAACCCTTGCATATGGTGTACTTTATACTTGCCTGTTCCTTCCCAGCATGCTGACCACTTCCTCTCTGCCCAGCATGCATTGTTTTTTCTTTATTAGACGCACGTACCTGATTCACTATTGTTTTCTTTTCCCCAATCCAAGATGGTGGTATTTTTACTTCCTGTTTCCTACTTCCTGTCTAGGGGTATATAAGGGGAATTCAGCTGCTTGTCCATTGCGTTGCAACACTCCTTGGTGGTAGTCATGCTCTGATTGATTTCCTCCTGCGATTCCTGTGTGTTCCTGACCTGCCTTGTTTCCCAGTCTTCCTGATCTTCGGTCCTAACGCCCTGGTGTCCTCCTTTCGTTTCAGGGAGTTCCTGTGGAGGTTTTTTACCCTACTGGGGTTTTTCCTCTGGGACTCCATCTGGAGGGCACGGACTGTAGTGGTTTGCTCATACCGAACAGCACTGTGGCTACCGGAAGGGGTCGCCCCTACCTCGGCCAGAGCAGAACCTGCCGGAACCGGGGCCGTTCCCCCACGCCTCTCAGCTTCGACGGTAAGCCCATTGAAAACCGTGACACAAAGACGAAAAAGCACTGTTTAAGGATAAGGATTGAAACGTTTTTACAATGAGCCCTGATGAAGCTCAATCAAAATAAACAAAATATGTTGGCTCTTTTTGTATTGAAGAAATGAAGGAAATTGAAGTATTTTGACCTAATAGAGTTTTGGACTTTTGAATATTGGCAGGTACCTTCCAATATTGTACATTTGGGTTAGTGTTTTACAAATTATAGGTGCGCCACATGACGGCTGGTTCTGGAGAGTGGGTGCACCAATATATATATAAAAACACTTTATAAAGAACTTGATGGTACTATAAAGGAGGTGTAGTTAGGACTGTCCGCCGTTTCTGACCTGGCTGGTATTCTACCAAGGAAATGTTTTTGTCATTCTAGTGCTTAGCAAGTTCCTGACTGGCCTCTTGGTTTTGGTCAGCTGTCTTCGTGTGCTCTGTCGTGCGGGAGCACAGGACTATCACATAGTCTCCCATGTTCTGTTAGGGTTCCTTGAGAGGCTTTTCTCACTCTTCTCGAACTATACTTAACAGACCTCTACCAGTAGTCCATTTTAAAGTTCAAAGGAGCTGAAGCCTGCTCTCTTTTGTTTTACCTTCATTTAGGCAAATAAAAGGCAAGGGAGTAGGACATACTACTTCCTCAGACATCCCCATAATTATGCCCTTTAAGGTCTTGTTGAATCTCTTTACAAGACTGTTTCCTTGGAGGTGATAAGGGGGAGTGGACTTGTAGTTGAGCCCACACTCATGCCACATAGTCTTGAAGTATGTAGACATGAAGATGGTGCCCTGGTCCAATATATCATCTCTCAATCTGGTGAAGAAACCAAGTAGGGCCTTGTCCTCTGAGGGTGCAGTTACTGCCCTCAGAGGTATTGCCTCAGGACATGTTGTTGCATTGTCCACCACCACAAAAATGAACCTATTCACTGAGCCGCTGGAGAGTTCATGGCACCAATGATGTCGATTCCGACCCTCTCAAAGGATGTCACAACCACAGGCAGTAGAAGTAAGGGAGCCTTGAATTGTTTTATCTTATCTTTGACATGATAGGTGGTGCAGGGGCGACATTACTCCTTCGTCAACTCAGACATTGGGGCCAGCAAAACTGATTGACCAGCCACTCCCAGTTCTTGGTCTGCTACAAATGTCCGCCATGGGGATGTCATGGGCTAAGTTTAGGAGGAAAGCCCTATACTTTTAAAGGACTTCCAATGTCCTGGATGCCCCAGGTGTTGGATCTCCTTCCTCCCAGTAGAACCTTTGTGTTCCCCTGGTATCGACCTGTGCATGGGCTTCAGCCTGGCCCTGAAGGCCCTCAAGAGTTGGACGTGTCTGCCCTGAATGGTCAGTCTTCCCCTTGCAATTCAATAAACTATGGCAGGTCACTAAGTAGAACTTCTTCTCATTTATGTTCCAGATATTTCCACTGGGGGTCAGAATCCCTCTCATTCATGTGACCTTTTGAGGCTGGTTTCCAACACCTCTTGCCCTTTCTCTTAGTTGTGAGGGTCTGGACCACACTGTTCCAAACGAACGAGTTACTTACCTTCGGTAACGACTTTTCTGGTGGATACATTAGCTACCTGTGGATTCCTCACCTCATGAATACTCCCATGGCGCCAGCATTCTACGGAAATCTTCTTACTAGTCTCTGCACGTCGACGAGGACGTCACTGTCTCGCACGCGACGCCGTCTGACGTCATACAGGCAATAAGAGGTCCTCGACGACGTGCGGACGTCAGTACCAATCATTTTTTACGTGCATGAGAACAACCAGGCAATGCAATGAAAGAACAAAGCAACATCCATTATATTGTAAAAATACACCACATTGTATGAATAACTGTAAGTCTTTTTTATGTACATATATATATATATATATATATAAAACTCTTTCTTTTAAAAATATATACACACACCAAGTATATACATAAAGATATATACACATATACCCATATATATATATAAATATATTATATATATACATCTATTGCACCCTCAAAGATCAAGAGGAGCGCACTCAAGGATTACTTGGCAAGACCATAAAGGCAACGGGGAGGCGGGTGGGACCGTGAGGAATCCACAGGTAGCTAATGTATCCACCAGAAAAGTCGTTACCGAAGGTAAGTAACTCGTTCTTCTGATGGATACAACTACCTGTGGATTCCTCACCTCATGAATAGAGTCCCAAAGCAGTACCACGCCCGGCGGTGGGTGCCTAAATGGTCAAACCAAGAAATCCTGCAGCACTGACCGTGCAAAATGGCCGTCCCTTCTAACCTCAGAATCTAAACAGTAATGTTTTGCAAAAGTGTGAAGGGACGACCAAGTTGCGGCCTTGCAGATGTCGACCACAGGAACACCTCTGGCTAAGGCCGAAGTGGCCGACTTAGCTCTGGTGGAATGAGCTCTAATGCCCTCAGGAGGATCCTTCTTTGCCAAAGAGTAACATATTTTAATGCAAAGAACAACCCACCTGGATAGTGTTCTCTTGTGGACTGCCTTTCCTCTCCTCTTGCCCACGTATCCAATAAACAGCTGATCCTCCAGCCTGAAATCCTTTGTTCTATTGATAAAGAAGCTCAACGCTCTCTTTGGATCCAGACGGTGCAGTCTTTCTTCCTCTTTGGAAGGATGAGGCGGAGGATAGAACGTGGACAAAGTAATTGCCTGAGCCAAATGGAAGGGTGAAACAACCTTCGGGAGGAAAGCAGCCTTGGTCCTCAACACCACCTTATCCCCATAAAAAGTTGTATAAGGGGGTTTTACTGATAAGGCCTGCAACTCACTCACTCTCCTTGCTGATGTTATAGCTATCAGGAAGACTGTTTTTAAAAACAAATACCTTAAGGGGCAAGAATGCATAGGTTCAAAAGGGGACCCCATAAGGAAAGTCAGGACTAAGGACAAATCCCATTGCGGCATAACGAATGGCTTTGGAGGATATTGATTTAGAAGACCTTTCAAGAATCTGATAACAATAGGGGATTTAAATAAAGATGGTTGGTCTGGAAGACATATGAAGGCTGACAAGGCCGATAAATAACCTTTAATGGTAGCCACTGCACAACCTTTCTGCGCCAGAGATAGAGCAAAAGACAAAACGTCCGATAGATGAGCTTGTAAAGGATCAATCTGCCTCTCTCCACACCACGCAACAAATTTAGACCACCTATTAGCGTAGATAGATTTAGTGGAGTGTCGCCTGGCCGCTAATATAACATCCACTACCTCAGGCGGGAGAGAGAAGGAACTCAGGTTGCCCCGTTCAATCTCCAGGCATGTAGGTGCAGACTCTGGAGGTTGGGGTGTAGAACCTGCCCCTGCGACTGCGAGAGGAGGTCTGCCCTGAAAGGGAGACGGAGCGGCGGGCACGTTGAGAGTTGGAGAAGGTCGGAGTACCACACCCTCCTTGGCCAATCCGGAGCTATTACGATTACTAGAGCCCGGTCTTGGCGAATCTTCCTCAATACTCGAGGAATCAAGGGTATGGGAGGAAACGCGTAAAGCAACTGGCCGCACCAGGTCATTTGAAACGCGTCCCCCAATGCTTCCTGCATCGGATACTGAAGGCTGCAGAACAACGGACAATGCGCGTTCTCTCGAGTGGCGAACAGATCTACCCGAGGAAACCCCCACTTCTGGAAGATTAAACGGACTTGATCTGGATGGAGACGCCACTCGTGGTCTGCCGAGAAGTGGCGACTGAGACTGTCCGCACGCACGTTCAAGACTCCGGCCAGATGGTTTGCTATCAAGCAAATCCGATGGTCCTTTGCCCAGGACCATAGTCGAAGAGCTTCTCTGCAGAGAAGGTACGACCCCACTCCTCCCTGCTTGTTTATGTACCACATCGTGGTAGTATTGTCCGTTAGGACCTGTACCGACTGACCACGAAGGGAAGGGAGGAAGGCCTTGAGAGCCAGACGTACAGCCCGTAACTCTAACAGATTGATGTGAAAAATCTGTTCCTCTGGAGACCAAAGACCTTTGATCTCCAGATCCCCCAGATGAGCTCCCCACCCTAGAGTGGAAGCATCCGTTATGACTGTGGCCACTGGTGGCGACTGCTGGAACGGTTTTCCTTGTGAAAGATTGTTGCTTGCAATCCACCACTTCAAATCCACAGCAGCATCTCTGGAGATCTTGACAGTACCCTCTAGATCCCCTCTGTGTTGAGACCACTGCCTTCGGAGGCACCACTGAAGAGCCCTCATGTGCCAGCGAGCATGCGTGACCAACAGAATGCAGGAGGCAAAAAGACCGAGCAGACGAAGGACCTTGAGGACTGGAACTACTGCTCCGTTTCGAAACATTGGAACCAAATCCTGAATATCTTGAATCCGCTGAGGCGGAGGAAAGGCCCGACCCAATGTCGTATCCAGTACTGCCCCTATGAACAGGAGGCGCTGAGAGGGCTCCAGGTGAGATTTGGGCTCGTTCACCGAAAAGCCCAGGTCGAACAACAACTGGGTTGTTGACTGCAGATGACGCAACACAAGCTCCGGGGACTTGGCTTTGATCAACCAATCGTCCAAGTAAGGGAATACTGCTATCCCCTTCCTTCTGAGCTCTGCCGCAACCACCGACATCACCTTCGTGAAGACTCGAGGTGCTGAAGTAAGACCAAACGGAAGGACCGCAAACTGGTAGTGTTGCGATCCCACCACAAACCGGAGATACTTCCTGTGTGACTTGAGTATCGGGATATGAAAGTAAGCATCCTGCAAGTCGACAGACACCATCCAGTCTTCCATGTTCAACGCCAAAAGCACCTGTGCTAGGGTCAGCATCTTGAACTTTTCCTGCTTGAGGAACCAATTCAAGATCCTCAGGTCCAGAATTGGTCTCAAACGACCATCCTTCTTGGGAATCAGGAAATACCTTGAGTAAACTCCTTGACCCCTTTCCTGCTCCGGGACCAACTCCACCGCGCCCTTTAAAAGGAGGACTTCCACCTCCTGTTCTAGCAACAGGAGGTGTTCTTGTGAACAATACGAAGGGCGGGGCGGGATGAGGGGCGGAAACTCCCGAAAGGGAAGGGTGTAGCCTTTTCCCACAACACTGAGAACCCAAGTGTCCGACGTAACAGTCTCCCATTTGGTGAGAAAATGCTGTAATCTTCCCCCTACAGGAGAGGAGTGAGTGGGAAATGGTGGAAGCCTAAGGCTGCTTCCCCTGCTGCACCCCGCCAGAGGATGAGGAAGAGGCAGAGTGCTGCTGAGAGGCTCCCCTGGTGCGGACCCTACCCCTCCCCCTAAAAGATCTATAGGGGTGGGAAGAGGCAGGTTGCTGATATCTTCCCCGAAAGGAAGAGGAGGAAGAGCCACGCCCAAATCCACGAAACCTCCTGAAGAATCTGGAAGAGGCCGTGGAAGAAGGAGCTTGGAGTCCCAACGACTTAGCCGTGGCCCTGCTCTCCTTAAAGCGTTCCAAGGCCGAATCAGCCTTAGCCCCAAACAGTTTGTCCCCATCAAACGGGAGATCCAACAATGTGGACTGTACATCTGCCGAAAAGCCCGAGTTACGTAGCCAGGCCTGTCTCCTTTCCACCACAGTTGTGCCCATTGCTCTGGCTACCGAGTCGGTGGTATCCAGTCCCGTCTGGATAATTTGGGTCGCAGCAGCCTGGGCATCAGAGACAAGATCCAAAAGACCCTGGGGAAGCTCTGTAAACGAAGAGGAGATGTCATCCATCAGAGCATGAATATACCTCCCCAGGATACAGGTCGCATTAGTGGCTTTTAACGCCAGACTGCAGGACGAAAAAATCTTCTTCGACTGCGCCTCTAGCTTTTTTGAGTCTCTGTCCCCAGGCACCGTCGGGAAAGAACCAGGCGCTGATTTGGACGAACAGGAGGCCTGCACAACCAAGCTCTCCGGCGTAGGGTGCCTAGATAGGAAACCAGGATCAGTTGGAGCCGTCCGATACCTCCTGGCCACGGCTCTGTGAACTGCTGGGGAAGATGCCGGCTTCTTCCACACCTCTAAAACCGGATCCAGCAGAGCGTCATTAAAAGGTAATAGAGGCTCCGCCGCGGCTGAGGCCGGATGCAACACCTCTGTCAAAAGGTTTTGTTTCGCCTCCACCACCGGCAAAGGCAGGTCCAAAAAACTAGCTGCCTTCCGTACCACTGTATGAAAGGAAGCAGCTTCCTCGGTATATTCCCCCGGGGACGAAAGGTCCCACTCAGGGGAAGTGTCCAGCCCACTGGCCGACTCCAGTCCACGCAGCCCATCACCCGAGTCCTCTAGCTCTCCTTCCTCTAGGGCTCGTTGGTACTCCTGCTCCTCTAGTACCCGGAGAGCACGCCTCCTTGAATGCAGTTGTTGCTCAATCCGCGGAGTCGACAACACCTCCGCCGAAGTCGGAGATCGGCGCCGATCTTCCGAAGCCACCGACGCCTCATCCGGCGCCACAGCTAACTTCGGCGCCGACTGAAGAGCAGATGAAACGGATGGACCCACCGGAGTCACAGGCCGAAATCTCGACATCGACGGGATGGAAATCCCTGGGGCCAATCCCTCCGAAGCCATCGGAGCGGCCACCGGCGCCGACACTGGCGCCGAGCCCACGTTCCCAAACGGGAGAAAGGGCATAAAGGGTGCCGGCCGAAGAGGCGCAGGATCACCCAAAGAAAAGGCCAAAGGCCCAGCCGGAGCACCCCCTGGAGCCATCTGTTGGAAGATGGCATACATCGCATTCAAGAATGCGGAACTATCGGCTCCAGGGGTGGGAAAAGCCGGATACTGGGGTGCCTGACTCGGAGGCGACCCCGACGCCGGCCTCGGCGTCTGCGCCGGAGAAAACACCTGAGGCTCCAATACCTCAATCACCGACGCCTGTCCAGGCGAAGTTGGAGACGTCGGAGAGAGCAACGGCGTCGAAGGATGCGGCGTCACCGTGGGGCTGACCTCCCATGTCCTCCGGCGCCGATCCGGAGACCTGGAACGAGCCTCCCTTGAATGACGCCGAGATTCTCTACGGCGCCGGGAGTCTCGATGACGCCGATGTCTTGGAGAAGACTTTTTCTTGTGATGCTTCTCCTTTGACTTGGCCATAAACAGCTTCGCCTCGCGTTCTTTAATGGCCTTCGGATTCATGTGCTGACACGAATCACAAGTCGAGACGTCGTGGTCGGAGCTCAAACACCAAAGGCAATCGGAATGAGGATCCGTCACCGACATCTTGCCTCCACACTCACGACAAGGCTTAAATCCAGACTTTCTCTGCGACATTATTTCCACAGAGAAAGAGTACGCAGCAAGATATACACTGTAACCGCAAGAGTAACAGTTGCTCCCTCGAAGATAACCGTTTCGAATGCACGGAAAAAAGGGAACTGACGTCCGCACGTCGTCGAGGACCTCTTATTGCCTGTATGACGTCAGACGGCGTCGCGTGCGAGACAGTGACGTCCTCGTCGACGTGCAGAGACTAGTAAGAAGATTTCCGTAGAATGCTGGCGCCATGGGAGTATTCATGAGGTGAGGAATCCACAGGTAGTTGTATCCATCAGAAACTACGCTCCATTCACTGTCCTGATTTGCGGTCTGGACTTTTGTGGCTACAAACAATCACTCAGGGAGACCCAACTTTTCTGCATGGATATTCCTTTCCACTTCAAACCAAGCAAAGGCTTGAAGGCCATTTCCCAACAACAGTCCCAGTTGTCAGCATTGAGAACTTTATGAAGGACATGTGGGATAATTTGGTCCAGAGAAATCAGAAAATCCATTACAGTGGTCATGCTGGCTTTTGTATCCCTCTGAGCTTCTATTTTCGTCGCATTGATAAAAGTCCATTGCCAGTACATCGCTATGCTAAAAAGTAAGGTGGCCAGGGCTTCAACATACACCCCACCCATGGAGAATAAAGTGGCTTCAATGTAAACTCTGTTTTTCTCTGGGAAAACTGCCACCCTAATTCCTACACTTGCAATCCCTTGTGAATGGCCACTAGCAGGAGTCTTTTTGAAACAGTCTCCCTTTTTATACCCTGGCTGATGACAGTCCCCACTCCTGCAGATATTTCTTCTTCACTGCCACCATGGTTGCTGAGCCTCAGGCCCAGGTTGGAACGTTTCTCTTCTAAGGCCAATCTATTTTCCTCAAGAACCAGCTTCCTTTCCTCCAGTGTCAAGGTTACCATCTGGGCTTCCATCTCTCTCTGGTAGAGGGCCATCTCAGACTTGTTGGTGCTGGCTAAGCTTACCTCACTTCCTATCCTGGAGGGGACTCTTGTACTAGTAGATTGGGACATGGTTGATAAGTCTCCACTCACCTGAAATTCAGGGAACTAGGGAGCAAAGATATTCTGCCCAGTCCCCTGAGAGTTAATCCTCAAAGCATGAAGACTCACAGGTGTTGGTGGCTAATCCTGGGGGGATGGGAGTTGGGTGTAGACAACGTAAGGGAGAAGACACTCCTCAGTCTGTGTAAGGAAATGCCTCCTTGGCATGGTTGCCCCCTGACTTTTTGCCTTTGCTGATGCTATGTTTACAATTGAAAGTGTGCTGAGGCCTGCTAACCAGGCCCCAGCACCAGTGTTCTTTCCCTAACCTGTACTTTTGTATCCACAATTGGCAGACCCTGGCATCCAGATAAGTCCCTTGTAACTGGTACTTCTAGTACCAAGGGCCCTGATGCCAAGGAAGGTCTCTAAGGGATGCAGCATGTCTTATGCCACCCTGGAGACCTCTCACTCAGCACAGACACACTGCTTGCCAGCTTGTGTGTGCTAGTGAGGACAAAACGAGTAAGTCGACATGGCACTCCCCTCAGGGTGCCATGCCAGCCTCTCACTGCCTATGCAGTATAGGTAAGACACCCCTCTAGCAGGCCTTACAGCCCTAAGGCAGGGTGCACTATACCATAGGTGAGGGTACCAGTGCATGAGCATGGTACCCCTACAGTGTCTAAACAAAACCTTAGACATTGTAAGTGCAGGGTAGCCATAAGAGTATATGGTCTGGGAGTCTGTCAAACACGAACTCCACAGCACCATAATGGCTACACTGAAAACTGGGAAGTTTGGTATCAAACTTCTCAGCACAATAAATGCACACTGATGCCAGTGTACATTTTATTGTAAAATACACCCCAGAGGGCACCTTAGAGGTGCCCCCTGAAACTTAACCGACTATCTGTGTAGGCTGACTAGTTCTAGCAGCCTGCCACAAACCGAGACATGTTGCTGGCCCCATGGGGAGAGTGCCTTTGTCACTCTGAGGCCAGTAACAAAGCCTGCACTGGGTGGAGATGCTAACACCTCCCCCAGGCAGGAATTGTCACACCTGGCGGTGAGCCTCAAAGGCTCACCTCCTTTGTGCCAACCCAGCAGGACACTCCAGCTAGTGGAGTTGCCCGCCCCCTCCGGCCAGGCCCCACTTTTGGCGGCAAGGCCGGAGAAGATAATGAGAAAAACAAGGAGGAGTCACTGACCAGTCAGGACAGCCCCTAAGGTGTCCTGAGCTGAGGTGACTCTAACTTTTAGAAATCCTCCATCTTGCAGATGGAGGATTCCCCCAATAGGGTTAGGATTGTGACACCCTCCCCTTGGGAGGAGGCACAAAGAGGGTGTACCCACCCTCAGGGCTAGTAGCCATTGGCTACTAACCCCCCAGACCTAAACACGCCCTTAAATTTAGTATTTAAGGGCTACCCTGAACCCTAGAAAATTAGATTCCTGCAACTACAAGAAGAAGGACTGCCTAGCTGAAAACCCCTGCAGAGGAAGACCAGAAGACGACTACTGCCTTGGCCCCAGAAACTCACCGGCCTGTCTCCTGCCTTCCAAAGATCCTGCTCCAGCGACGCCTTCCAAAGGGACCAGCGACCTCGACATCCTCTGAGGACTGCCCCTGCTTCGAAAAGACAAGAAACTCCCGAGGACAGCGGACCTGCTCCAAGAAAGGCTGCAACTTTGTTTCCAGCAGCTTTAAAGAACCCTGCAAGCTCCCCGCAAAAGGCGTGAGACTTGTAACACTGCACCCGGCGACCCCGACTCGGCTGGTGGCGATCCAACACCTCAGGAGGGACCCCAGGACTACTCTAAGACTGTGAGTACAAAAACCTGTCCCCCCTGAGCCCCCACAGCGCCGCCTGCAGAGGGAATCCCGAGGCTTCCCCTGACCGCGACTCTTTGAATCCTAAGTCCCGACACCTGGGAGAGACCCTGCACCCGCAGCCCCCAGGACCTGAAGGACCGGACTTTCACTGGAGGAGTGACCCCCAGGAGTCCCTCTCCCTTGCCCAAGTGGAGGTTTCCCCGAGGAACCCCCCCCTTGCCTGCCTGCAGCGCTGAAGAGATCCCTAGATCTCCCATTGACTTCCATTACAAACCCGACGCTTGTTTCTACACTGCACCCGGCCGCCCCCGCGCTGCTGAGGGTGAAATTTCTGTGTGGACTTGTGTCCCCCCCGGTGCCCTACAAAACCCCCCTGGTCTGCCCTCCGAAGACGCGGGTACTTACCTGCAAGCAGACCGGAACCGGGGCACCCCCTTCTCTCCATTCTAGCCTATGTGTTTTGGGCACCACTTTGAACTCTGCACCTGACCGGCCCTGAGCTGCTGGTGTGGTGACTTTGGGGTTGCTCTGAACCCCCAACGGTGGGCTACCTTGGACCAAGAACTGAACCCTGTAAGTGTCTTACTTACCTGGTAAAACTAACAAATACTTACCTCCCCTAGGAACTGTGAAAATTGCACTGTGTCCACTTTTAAAACAGCTATTTGTGAATAACTTGAAAAGTATACATGCAATTTTGATGATTTGAAGTTCCTAAAGTACTTACCTGCAATACCTTTCGAATGAGCTATTACATGTAGAATTTGAACCTGTGGTTCTTAAAATAAACTAAGAAAAGATATTTTTCTATACAAAAACCTATTGGCTGGATTTGTCTCTGAGTGTGTGTACCTCATTTATTGTCTATGTGTATGTACAACAAATGCTTAACACTACTCCTTGGATAAGCCTACTGCTCGACCACACTACCACAAAATAGAGCATTAGTATTATCTATTTTTACCACTATTTTACCTCTAAGGGGAACCCTTGGACTCTGTGCATGCTATTCCTTACTTTGAAATAGCACATACAGAGCCAACTTCCTACATTGGTGGATCAGCGGTGGGGTACAAGACTTTGCATTTGCTGGACTACTCAGCCAATACCTGATCACACGACAAATTCCAAAATTGTCATTAGAAATTGATTTTTGCAATTTGAAAAGTTTTCTAAATTCTTAAAAGACCTGCTAGGGCCTTGTGTTAGATCCTGTTTAGCATTTCTTTTAGAGTTTAAAAGTTTGTTAAAAGTTTGAATTAGATTCTAGAACCAGTTTTAGTTTCTTAAAAAGTATTCCAACTTTTAGAAGCATAATGTCTAGCACAGATGTGAATGTGGTGGAACTCGACACCACACCTTACCTCCATCTACAGATGAGAGAGCTAAGGTCACTCTGTAAACTAAAGAAAATAGCAATGGGCCCCAAACCTACCAAAGTACAGCTCCAGGAGCTTTTGGCAGAGTTTGAAAAGGCCAACCCCTCTGAGGATGGCAACTCAGAGGATGAAGATAGTGACTTGGAGGGAAATTCCCCCCCTCCAGTCCTACTTAGGGAGAGCAGGGCTTCTCAAGCCCTGACTCCACAAATAATAGTCAGAGATGCTGGTTCCCTCACAGGAGGGACCAACAACTCTGAAATCACTGAGGATAACTCCAGTGAAGAGGACATCCAGTTAGCCAGGATGGCCAAAAGATTGGCTTTGGAAAGACAGATCCTAGCCATAGAGAGGGAAAGACAAGAGATGGGCCTAGGACCCATCAATGGTGGCAGCAACATAAATAGGGTCAGAGATTCTCCTGACATGTTGAAAATCCCCAAAGGGATTGTAACTAAATATGAAGATGGTGATGACATCACCAAATGGTTCACAGCTTTTGAGAGGGCTTGTGTAACCAGAAAAGTGAACAGATCTCACTGGGGTGCTCTCCTTTGGGAAATGTTCACAGGAAAGTGTAGGGATAGACTCCTCACACTCTCTGGACAAGATGCAGAATCTTATGACCTCATGAAGGGTACCCTGATTGAGGGCTTTGGATTCTCCACTGAGGAGTATAGGATTAGATTCAGGGGGGCTCAAAAATCCTCGAGCCAGACCTGGGTTGACTTTGTAGACTACTCAGTGAAAACACTAGATGGTTGGATTCAAGGCAGTGGTGTAAGTAATTATGATGGGCTGTACAATTTATTTGTGAAAGAACACCTGTTAAGTAATTGTTTCAATGATAAACTGCATCAGCATCTGGTAGACCTAGGACCAATTTCTCCCCAAGAATTGGGAAAGAAGGCGGACCATTGGGTCAAGACAAGGGTGTCCAAGACTTCAACAGGGGGTGACCAAAAGAAAGGGGTCACAAAGACTCCCCAGGGGAAGGGTGATGAGACAACCAAAACTAAAAATAGTAAAGAGTCTTCTACAGGCCCCCAAAAACCTGCACAGGAGGGTGGGCCCAGAGCCTCTTCACAAAACAATGGGTACAAGGGTAAAAACTTTGATCCCAAAAAGGCCTGGTGTCATAGCTGTAAACAGCATGGACACCAAACTGGAGACAAGGCCTGTCCCAAGAAAGGTTCCACTCCAAACTCCCATCCAGGTAACACTGGTATGGCTAGTCTCCAAGTGGGATCAACAGTGTGCCCAGAGCAAATCAGGGTCCACACTGAAGCTACTCTAGTTTCTGAGGGTGGGGTGGATTTAGCCACACTAGCTGTCTGGCCGCCTAACATGCAAAAATACAGACAGCAACTCTTAATTAATGGGACTAGAATAGAGGGCCTGAGGGATACAGGTGCCAGTGTCACCATGGTGACAGAGAAACTGGTTTCCCCTGGCCAATACCTGACTGGAAAAACTTACACAGTCACCAACGCTGACAATCAGAGAAAAGTACATCCCATGGCAATGGTTACTTTAGAATGGGGAGGGGTCAATGGCCTGAAACAGGTGGTGGTCTCCTCAAATATCCCAGTGGACTGTCTGCTTG
The DNA here is from genome assembly GCF_031143425.1 of Pleurodeles waltl. Taxonomy (NCBI): domain Eukaryota; kingdom Metazoa; phylum Chordata; class Amphibia; order Caudata; family Salamandridae; genus Pleurodeles; species Pleurodeles waltl. The sequence continues at coordinate 1,559,989,484 of NC_090440.1, forward strand.
GAAATGACCTGGAGTCCTCAGCATGGGCTGAGGTAGAGCTAAAAACCCATGCAGCAATGCTGGGTATCCCTGAACTGGTGTGTGTTAAAACAAGAGCACAATGCAAGGCACAGGGTGAAAAAGTAGAGCTGGAGTCTGGAAAAATGGCCCAGCCTACCAAGAGAACAGGAAAGTCAGTTGGGAAACCAACTGCAACACAGCAAAAGAAAGGGAACCTCTCTTCTCAGGAAGAAGTTCTGCCCTCTGAGGGAACTGAGCCTTTGGAGCTTGAACCTTATCAGGTTGAGCTCTTAGGCCCAGGGGGACCCTCCAGGGAAGAGCTGTGTAAGGGACAAGAAACCTGTCCCTCTCTTGAAGGCCTTAGGCAGCAAGCTGCTGAAGAGTCCAAAGGCAAGAAAAATGGAACACATAGGGTCTATTGGGAAGATGGGCTCCTGTACACTGAGGCCAGAGACCCCAAACCTGGTACCACTAGGAGAGTGGTAGTGCCTCAACTGTTCAGAGAGTTCATCCTAACATTGGCCCATGACATTCCCCTTGCTGGACATTTGGGACAAACCAAGACGTGGGAGAGGTTAGTCAACCACTTCTACTGGCCCAATATGTCCAACATGGTTAAGGAGTTTTGCCTCTCCTGCCCCACCTGTCAAGCCAGTGGTAAGACAGGTGGGCATCCAAAGGCCCCCCTCATTCCACTTCCTGTGGTGGGGGTGCCCTTTGAAAGAGTGGGTGTGGACATAGTTGGTCCACTAGAACCTCCCACAGCCTCAGGAAATATGTATATCCTGGTAGTAGTGGATCATGCTACCAGGTATCCTGAAGCTATTCCCCTTAGGTCGACTACTGCCCCTGCAGTAGCCAAGGCCCTCATTGGTATCTTTACCAGAGTGGGTTTCCCTAAGGAGGTGGTGTCTGACAGAGGTACCAACTTCATGTCAGCATACCTAAAGCACATGTGGAATGAGTGTGGAGTGACTTATAAATTCACTACACCTTACCATCCACAAACTAATGGCTTAGTTGAGAGATTCAACAAGACATTAAAGGGCATGATCATGGGGCTCCCAGAAAAACTCAAAAGGAGATGGGATGTCCTCCTGCCATGTCTGCTTTTCGCTTACAGGGAGGTACCACAGAAGGGAGTAGGGTTCTCACCCTTTGAACTTCTGTTTGGTCATCCTGTAAGGGGACCACTTGCCCTTGTTAAAGAAGGCTGGGAGAGACCTCTCCATGAGCCTAAACAGGACATAGTGGACTATGTACTTGGCCTTCGCTCTAGAATGGCAGAGTACATGGAAAAGGCAACCAAAAACCTTGAGGCCAGCCAACAACTCCAGAAGTTTTGGTATGACCAAAAGGCTGCACTGGTTGAGTTCCAACCAGGGCAGAAAGTCTGGGTTCTGGAGCCTGTGGCTCCCAGGGCACTCCAGGACAAATGGAGTGGCCCTTACCCAGTGCTAGAGAGGAAGAGTCAGGTCACCTACCTGGTGGACCTGGGCACAAGCAGGAGCCCCAAGAGGGTGATCCATGTGAACCGCCTTAAGCTCTTCCACGACAGGGCTGATGTCAATCTGTTGATGGTAACAGATGAGGATCAGGAGGCAGAGAGTGAACCTCTCCCTGATCTTCTGTCATCAGACCCAAAAGATGGTACAGTAGATGGAGTGATCTACTCAGACACCCTCTCTGGCCAACAGCAAGCTGCTTGTAGGAGAGCCCTACAACAGTTTCCTGAACTCTTCTCCTTAACCCCTGGTCAGACACACCTGTGTACCCATGATGTGGACACAGGAGACAGCATGCCTGTCAAGAACAAAATCTTTAGACAATCTGACCATGTTAAAGAAAGCATCAAGGTGGAAGTCCACAAGATGCTGGAATTGGGAGTAATTGAGCGCTCTGACAGCCCCTGGGCTAGCCCAGTGGTCTTAGTCCCCAAACCTCACACCAAAGATGGAAAGAAAGAGATGAGGTTTTGTGTGGACTACAGAGGGCTCAATTCTGTCACCAAGACAGATGCCCATCCCATTCCAAGAGCTGATGAGCTCATTGATAAATTAGGTGCTGCCAAATTTCTAAGTACCTTTGACTTGACAGCAGGGTACTGGCAAATAAAAATGGCACCTGGAGCAAAAGAAAAGACAGCATTCTCCACACCTGATGGGCATTATCAGTTTACTGTTATGCCCTTTGGTTTAAAGAATGCCCCTGCCACCTTCCAAAGGTTGGTGAATCAAGTCCTTGCTGGCTTGGAGTCCTTTAGCACAGCTTATCTTGATGATATTGCTGTCTTTAGCTCCACCTGGCAGGATCACCTGGTCCACCTGAGGAAGGTTTTGAAGGCTCTGCAATCTGCAGGCCTCTCTATCAAGGCATCCAAATGCCAGATAGGGCAGGGAACTGTGGTTTACTTGGGACACCTTGTAGGTGGAGGCCAAGTTCAGCCACTCCAACCCAAGATCCAGACTATTCTGGACTGGGTAGCTCCAAAAACCCAGACTCAAGTCAGGGCATTCCTTGGCTTGACTGGGTATTACAGGAGGTTTGTGAAGGGATATGGATCCATTGTGACAGCCCTCACTGAACTCACCTCCAAGAAAATGCCCAAGAAAGTAAACTGGACTGTGGACTGCCAACAGGCCTTTGACACCCTGAAACAAGCAATGTGCTCAGCACCAGTTCTCAAAGCTCCAGATTATTCTAAGCAGTTCATTGTGCAGACTGATGCCTCTGAACATGGGATAGGGGCAGTTTTGTCCCAAACAAATGATGATGGCCTTGACCAGCCTGTTGCTTTCATTAGCAGGAGGTTACTCCCCAGGGAGCAGCGTTGGAGTGCCATTGAGAGGGAGGCCTTTGCTGTGGTTTGGTCCCTGAAGAAGCTGAGACCATACCTCTTTGGGACTCACTTCCTAGTTCAAACTGACCACAGACCTCTCAAATGGCTGATGCAAATGAAAGGTGAAAATCCTAAACTGTTGAGGTGGTCCATCTCCCTACAGGGAATGGACTTTGTAGTGGAACACAGACCTGGGACTGCCCATGCCAATGCAGATGGCCTTTCCAGGTTCTTCCACTTAGAAAATGAAGACTCTCTTGGGAAAGGTTAGTCTCATCCTCTTTCGTTTGGGGGGGGGTTGTGTAAGGAAATGCCTCCTTGGCATGGTTGCCCCCTGACTTTTTGCCTTTGCTGATGCTATGTTTACAATTGAAAGTGTGCTGAGGCCTGCTAACCAGGCCCCAGCACCAGTGTTCTTTCCCTAACCTGTACTTTTGTATCCACAATTGGCAGACCCTGGCATCCAGATAAGTCCCTTGTAACTGGTACTTCTAGTACCAAGGGCCCTGATGCCAAGGAAGGTCTCTAAGGGATGCAGCATGTCTTATGCCACCCTGGAGACCTCTCACTCAGCACAGACACACTGCTTGCCAGCTTGTGTGTGCTAGTGAGGACAAAACGAGTAAGTCGACATGGCACTCCCCTCAGGGTGCCATGCCAGCCTCTCACTGCCTATGCAGTATAGGTAAGACACCCCTCTAGCAGGCCTTACAGCCCTAAGGCAGGGTGCACTATACCATAGGTGAGGGTACCAGTGCATGAGCATGGTACCCCTACAGTGTCTAAACAAAACCTTAGACATTGTAAGTGCAGGGTAGCCATAAGAGTATATGGTCTGGGAGTCTGTCAAACACGAACTCCACAGCACCATAATGGCTACACTGAAAACTGGGAAGTTTGGTATCAAACTTCTCAGCACAATAAATGCACACTGATGCCAGTGTACATTTTATTGTAAAATACACCCCAGAGGGCACCTTAGAGGTGCCCCCTGAAACTTAACCGACTATCTGTGTAGGCTGACTAGTTCTAGCAGCCTGCCACAAACCGAGACATGTTGCTGGCCCCATGGGGAGAGTGCCTTTGTCACTCTGAGGCCAGTAACAAAGCCTGCACTGGGTGGAGATGCTAACACCTCCCCCAGGCAGGAATTGTCACACCTGGCGGTGAGCCTCAAAGGCTCACCTCCTTTGTGCCAACCCAGCAGGACACTCCAGCTAGTGGAGTTGCCCGCCCCCTCCGGCCAGGCCCCACTTTTGGCGGCAAGGCCGGAGAAGATAATGAGAAAAACAAGGAGGAGTCACTGACCAGTCAGGACAGCCCCTAAGGTGTCCTGAGCTGAGGTGACTCTAACTTTTAGAAATCCTCCATCTTGCAGATGGAGGATTCCCCCAATAGGGTTAGGATTGTGACACCCTCCCCTTGGGAGGAGGCACAAAGAGGGTGTACCCACCCTCAGGGCTAGTAGCCATTGGCTACTAACCCCCCAGACCTAAACACGCCCTTAAATTTAGTATTTAAGGGCTACCCTGAACCCTAGAAAATTAGATTCCTGCAACTACAAGAAGAAGGACTGCCTAGCTGAAAACCCCTGCAGAGGAAGACCAGAAGACGACTACTGCCTTGGCCCCAGAAACTCACCGGCCTGTCTCCTGCCTTCCAAAGATCCTGCTCCAGCGACGCCTTCCAAAGGGACCAGCGACCTCGACATCCTCTGAGGACTGCCCCTGCTTCGAAAAGACAAGAAACTCCCGAGGACAGCGGACCTGCTCCAAGAAAGGCTGCAACTTTGTTTCCAGCAGCTTTAAAGAACCCTGCAAGCTCCCCGCAAAAGGCGTGAGACTTGTAACACTGCACCCGGCGACCCCGACTCGGCTGGTGGCGATCCAACACCTCAGGAGGGACCCCAGGACTACTCTAAGACTGTGAGTACAAAAACCTGTCCCCCCTGAGCCCCCACAGCGCCGCCTGCAGAGGGAATCCCGAGGCTTCCCCTGACCGCGACTCTTTGAATCCTAAGTCCCGACACCTGGGAGAGACCCTGCACCCGCAGCCCCCAGGACCTGAAGGACCGGACTTTCACTGGAGGAGTGACCCCCAGGAGTCCCTCTCCCTTGCCCAAGTGGAGGTTTCCCCGAGGAACCCCCCCCTTGCCTGCCTGCAGCGCTGAAGAGATCCCTAGATCTCCCATTGACTTCCATTACAAACCCGACGCTTGTTTCTACACTGCACCCGGCCGCCCCCGCGCTGCTGAGGGTGAAATTTCTGTGTGGACTTGTGTCCCCCCCGGTGCCCTACAAAACCCCCCTGGTCTGCCCTCCGAAGACGCGGGTACTTACCTGCAAGCAGACCGGAACCGGGGCACCCCCTTCTCTCCATTCTAGCCTATGTGTTTTGGGCACCACTTTGAACTCTGCACCTGACCGGCCCTGAGCTGCTGGTGTGGTGACTTTGGGGTTGCTCTGAACCCCCAACGGTGGGCTACCTTGGACCAAGAACTGAACCCTGTAAGTGTCTTACTTACCTGGTAAAACTAACAAATACTTACCTCCCCTAGGAACTGTGAAAATTGCACTGTGTCCACTTTTAAAACAGCTATTTGTGAATAACTTGAAAAGTATACATGCAATTTTGATGATTTGAAGTTCCTAAAGTACTTACCTGCAATACCTTTCGAATGAGCTATTACATGTAGAATTTGAACCTGTGGTTCTTAAAATAAACTAAGAAAAGATATTTTTCTATACAAAAACCTATTGGCTGGATTTGTCTCTGAGTGTGTGTACCTCATTTATTGTCTATGTGTATGTACAACAAATGCTTAACACTACTCCTTGGATAAGCCTACTGCTCGACCACACTACCACAAAATAGAGCATTAGTATTATCTATTTTTACCACTATTTTACCTCTAAGGGGAACCCTTGGACTCTGTGCATGCTATTCCTTACTTTGAAATAGCACATACAGAGCCAACTTCCTACAGTCTGGCACTAGGCATCTAAAATAAGCAGATCTCAAGGTCTGATCGAGAATGGTCTGTGCGTTCGAGCTTCAATCTGCTCTACTAAAGAGTTTTCTGTGTCTAAGGGAAACAACAATTCATAGATTAATAGGGACTACATTGATGAACCTCAGTTGAAACATACATTTCCCATCTCTCACCCAAAAGCTAAACTGTAGTGCGCTCACCCTTTAATAATTGTTATACCACTATTAGGTAATTGAGAATATTCCTACAGATGTGGACATCAAGGTGGACATTTCCCAAAAGAACTGCACTATTGGAGTTCAGGCACCAATCAGGTGTTCATGTGCTAAGTGCAAGTCACTTGTCTTCTAAACTGTTTCTGGGTTGCATGCATCAGACAAAATAAAAACTTCAGAGTCTCTGCTTAAAGTTGTAGAAAACAATGGGTTCAGTGAACTGACATTAATGCTATTCTTTCTTTGTTTTTTATTTTCAGGACAAGATAAGAAGAACTCGCCACTGTTGTTAGCGTTGAATACTGGAAGAAGCTGCTACTATGAGTAATGAAAAGAGGGATCCAGAACTAGGTAAGTGGAGAAATGAAAGCGGTCCATTCGCCAAGGAAACTTGAAGCGAGGCATAGCTGAGAAGAATGGGAGTGGTATTTATAGTACTTCGTCCAAGATGGCTGCAAACTCTTTCTGGTCTTTGAAATCCCTCCAGATTTCAGGACCCGCCCTTTGTGGCAGTAATGGCAGTCTGCACTGGAGAGGAAATAGGCCTTTACAATTAGGGAACAGAGGGGGAATCCTTGTTTCCCCTAAAGGCACTGCGGAGAATTGAGGGGAGGCCAGGGGGTCAGTGATGCCAGAATGCATGAAGGGCAGTACCAAAGTGTCAAGGCCAAAAGAAGCATTGGGTGCAGTGGGAGTGGCCAGAGGGTCAAAGACTGAGGTGTGGGGGTCAAATTCAAGGAATATCTAATCACGGGGCCAGTGACTTGCAATCCAAGTGCCGTAAGTGCGCATTGGGACTAGGAGGATGAGCGGGATACAATAGTTCTCCCCCTAAATGCTTAATGATGGGGCACAGCCTGTCTGGCTCAACAGGCAGACAAGGTGAGGGGCATGGACATTGCAAGCTGGTTCCCAAGATCTATCCTCAGTAGAATAATCTGTACAGTATACCAGGTAGAAGAGTTCTCCCTGGTACCTCTTGGAGTCCAAAATGCGATCTACCTCAAATTCATCATGTCCACCTGCTACAACAGGAAGGGGAAGTGGATCTGGTGAGAGAAGGAATTGAAGGGTTTCACTATAGAAGTGTGAATTACTGGGTGTATAAAAAATCTTCTGGTAGGTTCCATTTCAAGATTACTGGGTTCATCAATTTAGCGACTTTTTAGGGGCTCATAAAGAGTGGTTGCAATGTGTGAGGCCCTTCTAAACCTAGGTTGTTTGTGGCCAACCAGACCTGATCCCCCTACAGTGCATAATGGTGCAGGAGTTCTATGGCAGTCAGACTGAGGCTTCATTGATTGTCTTGAATGACACTTATCAGTCGTGGCAAAGGCCCACATTTTATGTAGGTCTTCCTGAAAGGACTGTACTTCTGGATTGTTTGTCATGTCTCCCTGTAAATCAAGTAGAAATGCTTTGGGATGATTACCAAAGGAACAATAGAAAGGGGACATTAATAGCACAGTGGGACCATAGGAAAATCCTCATGAAAGCAACCACCACAAGCTTTTTGGATTGTGTTACTAGATGGACCCGTTTATCATCATCAGCACTTTCCTAGGCAAGCAGAGAAAAAGTATTTGTGCATTTCAGCTTTTATGTCCATGTAGCTTAACAGGAGGCAAGCCAACAGACCCTCAGAGTCCATCTGTTAGTTCTGGGCACAAATGGGGACAGATCCAGCTTTTAGGCTCTCTCTCCACGGGTTCAACAGCTGGTGCAGGCCTTCTTCTGTCTATCTCGTCGGTGGAGGAAAACCCCTGACCAATAGCGAAGAAAGGTTCCCAGGGGCAACCCTACCCACTTTGACAACACCTCCTGGGGGTTTTGCCCTAAACAGTACCACAGTACACTGCTCTGCCAAAATCCTACATGGCAGGCCCATTCTTTACCTCGTCAGAGCTCTGAACTCACCACTAAAGTGTGTCCAGTGAAATGAGAAACTCCCTCTGCAAATCAATTCCGAAACAGGTTTTCTCTCTAATGGCACTGATGATATCGTTAGTATCCGGACAATGGAAAGGGCAGACCTAGATGTGTGTTACATCTGCCTGTCACAGGAGATGTCCCTTTGAAGCTGGTGCAGTTGGTGGGCCCATCCCCCAGGACATCCTATCAGAAGGACACACCTCTCCCACCCAAGGCCCTTTTGTTTAATTTCCCAAGAGAAAGTCATAACTTCTTTCAGGGGAACTGCAGGCTGCCAGGTGGGACAGCTGGAGATTAACTTTGAAAAGGCTACCAGAAGCTTTAGACTGAAAATAGTGACTTTCTATTGCCAATATATTTTTGCAATAGACAGAATTCAACTTTGATATTAAGTTGGATTTTGTTTAATTATAAAAATGAGTATTTGAAGTATTTTCCCGGCTAGTGGCAATCTTAAGTTAGCTTTATTAAAATATCCCAGTGTTTTCTATATCACAACCAGCCTTGCTACAGAAAAATCAGGGTTGGAGCCTTTTTCACTTTAAGGACATGTAAAAACATTAAATACATATTTCCTACATTTAAATCCTATGCACCCAGCCATAGGGCTGACAAATCCTACTTTAACAGTGACATACTACTATTTAAAAGGAAGTTTAAGGCCTTTTAAAAGGGTAATTTGACAGTTTTCAAACTGCAGCTGCTGGCAATAATGCTCAATGGGGGGGAGGTTAGTGGAGGGGCAATGATAAAAAAAACACTTATCTGCTGCATGCTGTCTCAGTGTTCCTCACCACCTCAGCGCTTCGGTGCTTCTTTTCTCCCCACACAAACCAGATGCTTCTCTCATGCTGTACCCAGCATGAGAGAAGCACCTGGATTGGTCTAAGTAGACTGAAATGTCGCTCAGTTGGGGACAAGGAGCCTGCACTGGTTCTTCTCCCCGGCTGTGCAACACAGCTTGGGTGGAGAGTTCTAAATGCGCATGTTGGTTTGTCTGGTCTAGGATGGCTGGCCAAACCAACATGCGCACTTAAAGTGCACACCACTCCTTCTCCCCTTGGGGGTGAGGATGGCCCCACTCCACTCTACACTCAGCAGACTGGCAGAGGAGGAAGCAATAAAGAAAATGATAATACAATTAGTTTTATTATCATTTTATTTTTCTGCTGCCTTTCAGCAGTGGAGAGATGCTCCTCTGCCATAATAGAGGGGCTGCCCCTACAGGCTTTGCTTCTGTTGCAGGCCTAGAGACATGTTTTAGATGGCCACTTCAGTGGTGGTACAATAAGTGCTACAGTCCACTAGTGACATTTAACTTTAAGGCTTTGGGTGCATACAGAATCATACACTAGGGACTTATACATAAGTTAAATGTTCCTGTAAGAATTGTTAACCAGTGCAGTAAGTTTTCAGGGGTCAGATCACATGCACTGCGGCCTGGTGAGCAGGGTCCCAGTGTACAGAGTTCAAAACACAACAACATAACTCCAGAAAATGGGGGTGATCATGCAAAAAGAAGCATTGCCAGTAGGCATTATATTAGTTGTTGGTCTTTTTGCTTTGTCAATGCCTATTTTTGCAAAACGATTTATTTGATCTCAAAAAGCACACATCCCCATAGTAGTTTGTGTAACTTAAAGGAGCTGCTTTGTGTGTGAATGTGCTCACTGTAAAAAGGCAATGTGCTGGTGCTCACAATGAAGTTAGCCAATGGCTAAATGAGCTGGCCCATTGCCCAATACCGAATGCTCTGGCAGGCAGAAGAAAATTAGTATAGACCAAAATATGAACAGGGCTGGTGAAAAACCTGTACCATAATATACATAATTTTAGCAAAATCAAAAGGTCTTGTTTATAGCTAGACATAAAAAGAGGATAAAAATATTTTAAAAAATATGAATTTACTACAGTATATTTGGAGATATCCGGCAAGCCTCTCAGTAGCACATTGTGCACTTATGAAACCATTTCATGGCGGCCCCTTAGGGGTCTCCTAAAATAGAGGGGACCTAGGCAATTGCTTACCTTGCCCGTGAGTTAAACCATCTCTGTCGTGCACAACACAGGTTTAGACATGTACTTTCTTTGATTACAATGAGGAGAAATGTGAACATCTGCAGGAAAACAGCCTCAAACAAAGGAGTCCTAAGGTTAGAGTCCAGACCTAGCCCTACATTTTCATGGGACCATCCTTAAAACGTTTAATTTGACTGGTCTTAAATTAACAAAATTAAGTTAATTGGGTTAATGCCCTGTAAGGCCTGTACTCGACCTTGACGAGCTGTGAATCAGGAACCCCCTAGATGTAATTTTATTCTGTTGTTATGTGGCGCAGAATTTTACCATATTTCATATTTCTTTGACTAGCGAACGAGAAATTTCCATTGGAAAGCATCTTAGCCACTGGAAAAAATAGAGGGCATGACAAACATGGAAAAGGAGTAAAAGAAAACACAAGCTTTAGGAAAAAACACGTTGTGATGTAGAATTTGAGGCATTGGTAGATGAAAGGATCAAGCATTTGATCCGTTATGCTTAACGCAGCAATTTATCTTAAATGAACAGAATTTTGGAGGGTGATTTTGAAAATGTCAATGCCATTTCCGGCATTGAAAGGGGTCTAGGTGACGTGAAAATTGGCAATGTCTACTACGGAGTTAGAAACAAAATAACTGAGGCATATGATTAGGTATGAGGGGCAGAAGGCAGCTATGCTTTTTAACTGACGCGCCCCCCAGGACCACGAGCATGCCCTGTCCACCATGGATGCAGGTTGAAGGAGAAACAACGACACGCTTAGAAGTTTATGTTTTTATAGAGGCGTTTGTGGCAGTACTCTTTCGTACTCGAGCTCCTACAGACACTCGTCGCAACACAATACCACAGATCCTAGAAAAGGAAGACCTGGTGCACAAAGGAGCTCTGAAGTGACTCACTCACGTGAGTAGCAGTGAATAGATGGCCATACGTACAAAAGCATTTTTGTGGTAGGTAAAATAGGGCCGCATAAATGCATTTTTACATGTACAAAACACATATTGCTATTCCGTAATGTGTTACTGAATCGCAATTTGTGTCTAGTAATTCGGTGTTCAGAAGGGGCAGGCTTAGGTCATCCCATACAAATACCGAATCTCAGTGCTAAGTATTAATGTTTTGTGACCAAATCAGGGTCGCAAAACATTTTTTTTTATTGACAACTCAAGTGCGGTGGTAAGTATTCACAAATGGAAAGGGGTTTCAGCAAATGTTGAAGCAATATTTTTTAAGAGTAGGCAGTGGTCTAAGTGACCACTGCCTATTTTTAAAATATTAAGCCTAAACGCTTCATTTTATTTTTTGAAAAGCATCCCGCTTGTCTTTAAGGAAAATGGGCTGAATTTAAAAAAATAAATTGCCCTTTTCAAAAACAATCACAGAAACGGTGGTCTGCTGACCCCAGCAGGCCACCATCCCTGTGATGGCTGCAGTTCCTAATGGGTCGCAAACTGCAACACAACTCATTATTAGTTATCGATTTGCGACCCACTAATAGTCACTAAGGGCCAGATGTAGGAAGGGTTTTGCGACTCGCAAACGGTAAAAAACGCAGTTTGCGAGTCGCAAAAGCCGCTCCGCTATGCAGAAATGCATTTTGCGAGTCGGATCCGACTCGCAAAATGCATTTTCCGACTCGCAAATAGGAAGAGGTGTTCCCTTCCTATTTACGACTTGCAATGCTATGCAATTTCATTTGCGACCGCAAAAGTGGTCGCAAATGAAATCGCAGTTACCATCCACTTGAAGTGGATAGTAACCCAGTCGCAAACGGGAAGGGGTCCTGTTAGAAATGGGGTTTCTGGTTGGCTAGGGTATGCACCTCAGCCAGGCAGAACTTACCCACTCTAGTCAGGGCAAGGGAGTTACACGTCCAAGATAACCCCTGCTCACCCCCTTGGTAGCTTGGCACGAGCAGTCAGGCTTAACCCGGAGGCAATGCGTAAAGCGTTTGCACAACACACACATATATGTGACGCAATATCCCCACCACAAAGGAAACACAACACCAGATTATATAAAAATACACTGTATTGTACACAACGTAATTATCAGACAAACATCACATAACAGTACTATCCTGCTACCTTAGCAGTTGTCAGAACGTTACACATTAGTTACTCTGCAAACTAGCAGTAGTCACACATAACACACAGGTTACTCAGTATTCTGCAACATAAGCAGTAGTCAGGAAACACGTTATCACATTAGAACACTTGTCATAAGCATATCATAAAACGCCCATAGTAGGAACATTAGAAAACCTATGGCAAGTTAGGGAAACATATTAGCAAGTCATGCCCATAAAAGGAACATGTGCACACATATGTAAAAGCATCATAGAACAGGTAGGCAATATAACACAATCAATAAAGTCTGTAGAAAGAACTTTAACTCTTAATCATATTGGTCCATTTTAAAAAGTACCTGTAAATGATGAAAAGGCACCTCCGTGCCTGAAACGAATAAATGGGGCCCCCGGCGCTCTTCTGCGCAAAACGGGGGCCTCCCTAACTTGGCAACTAGAGAGGGGCGGCACGCACCCTCTCTGATTCCTTGCCGGGCCCCTTCTGGGACCCGGGATCATTGGGGGGCCCCCCGGGCCTTCACCGGCCCTCTCCAGGGGGGGGCCCAAGTCAGGGAAATCCTTGCAGGTGGAGGGGGGCGCCTCGCGCTCCCCCCTCTCAGAAACGCGGGCCCCTCCGGGGACCCGCTAAACCCTGGGGTCTCCCTGGACCTCCGTGGCCCTGCCAATGGGAGACCCCGTGATAGAAGACTCCTGGCCCGCGAGGGGGCCAACAAGAGAGTTGGGGGCCAGGGCGAGCCTCCGGTGAGGCTGCCGCCCGGCCTGGAATCGCAGGAGAGTCCTCCGGGACTCCTGCACGAGAGGGAGAGGCGTCCTCCTCTCCCTCTCCGTCCAGATGACGTTGCGGTCCCAGGTGGGGCCGGCTGGTGCCCCGGGGGCGCTCCACAAAGCGCGTGTCCCCCGGGAGCACGATAGGAGCGTGACAGCTCCTTCTTCCACTTCTCCTAGTGCCCCGGGGGCACTAGAGCCGGCGCAAACCCCGCGCCTGGAATCAGCTGTGCAGCCCGGGCTGCGGCGGTGATTTTATTCAAGATAATGCGCCGTATGGAGCGCAAAGGCACCACGAGGCTCCCGGGCTGCGGCGATGATTTTCCCTCGAGCGCTTTTCACAGCGCTAGGACCATTAGGCAGCCTGGGCTGCGGCGGTGATTTTCTTGCACAAAAGAAAAGCGCTTTCAAAGCGCAATGGCCCCTCCGCAGCCTCAGTCATTACAAGAATGCCTTGTTCATCGTAAAAGCATTCTGCCAAAGGGTTGAAGGATCGTAGCAGGGGTCAGGGGCCACAGCACCCTGCCCCTGGGAACAATTAAACAAGAAGGAGCACAGGGCTGGTGGGCCCAGCTACAGGCCAGCACAAGGGGTACAGATGGTGGCAGTTCCTCCTAGTGACCAGGCAGGTCACAGGTCAGCACAGCAGCAGCAGTCCATGGCGGTTTCCTGGTGAGTCCATTCATCAGCGTTCTGTGTCCAGTTTCAAGTTCCAAGAATGTTCAAATTGTGGGGAAAATTCCCCTGTACTTATAGTCCTTTTTTTACAGTGTTTTACAATGACAGGGAGAGGAGGTTCCAGCCAGTTACAACTGGTTCTGGGAGTGCCCCCTCTCTCCTTTCAGCACAGGCTCCAAACATCAGTGGGGGGTTAACGACCCTATTGTGTGAGGCCAGGGCACAGCCTTTACAAATGTAGGTGTGCCCCGCCTCTCCCTTCTCTCAGCCCAGGGAGACTATTCAGTATGTAGATGCACCTCAGTGACACCTCCACCCTCCCTGTGTACAGGCTGTCTGAAAAGTATGCACAAAGCCCCAACTGTCACTCTGCCCAGACGTGGATTGGAGTCAAGCTGCAAAACACCAGAATCATAAGCACAGATAAATGCGCACTTTCTAGAAGTGGCATTTCTGTGATAGTAATAAAAAATACACCCACACCAGTAAGCAGTATTTATTATCACCATCACAACCATACCAAACACGCCTACGCTAGCCCTCATAAATCAGACAATACCCCTACACATAAGGCAGGGCATTTCTAATGCAATCCTATGAGAAGGCAGCACTCACAGCAGTGAGACACCAAGTTAGGCTGTTTGTCACTACCAGGACAGGCCATGCAATATGGCACATGTCCTGCCTTTCTACATACATGGCACCCTGCCCACAGGGCGTACTTTAGGGGTGACTTACATGTAGTAAAAGGGGAGTCCTGGGCCTGGCAAGTAAATTTAGATGCCAGGTCCCTGTGGCAGAAAACTGCGCACACAGGCCCTGCGCTAGCAGGCCTGAGACAGGTTTGAAAGTCTACTTCAGTGGGTGGCGCAAGCAGCACTGCAGGCCCACTAGTAGTATTTAATTTACAGGCCCTGGGTATAGAGATACCACTGTACAAGGGACTTATAGGTAAATTAAATATGCCAATCAGGTATAAGCCAATCATACCAACTTTAGATGGGAGAGCACCTGCACTTTAACACTGGTCAGCAGTGATAAAGTGCTCAGAGTCCTAGAGCCAACAGCGAAAGGTCAGAAAAACCAGGAGGAAGGAGGCAAAAAGACTAGGGATGACCATGCGTATGGCCAAAAGTCCAACACAACCCCCTACCAGCCAAAATCCAGGGGAGAACAATCAATACCTTGATGTACTTTCCTGATTGGGGCGATAGAACAAGGACCCAGGCCCACAACAGCAGGGGCATGTTCCAGTTCTACGCCTTCCTGACTCCACTGGGATCTCTCTGTCAATGCATCCCAGGCAGCCTAGACCAACCCACGGGGATTCTCTAGCTGCCAATGGCCAGAACCAGGCCCCAGGCCATCTAGGAGCCTCTGGTCTCTGAAACCATAATGAGTGGGGGGCGGTAGCCCCAGGCGCAAAGCAACCTGTCTCCACTCCATTTCCGATCGGTTCAGGGGCTCTACCCTGCCACTGATCCACCAACCTAGGGTCCGCACCCATAGGTTCTACAGGGGCTAGAGGCGAGGCTCTCCTCCCTCTACCCCTCCTTCTAGGATCCCGCCCTCCTCTCCTAGGAGGGGTATCACCAGAATCCACACTTGCCAGGGTGCTGGGTACAGCAGCCCTGCACAACTTTCTCGCCAGCCCAGGATCACTACCTGGCGACTGACCACCCAACCTAGGGACGACACCCTTGGGTTGCACCGGGGTCCGGGGCGGGCTTCCCCCTCCCTGAACCCCACTTCCAGAGTCCTGCGTCTCCCCACCTCGGGAGAAGCCACCAGAAGTTTCACACAGGGGGGTGAGCACACTAACCGCCCCCCCAACCAGGTCAGAGTTTACCCCCTGAACCTGTCTATCTAGTCCAGGGACGACACCCTTAGACTGGACCATTGCCCAGCGAACCAGGACTTCCTTGGGAGCACACACCTACCCCCTACCAGATCAGAGCTTACCCCCTGAATCTGGCAATCCAACCCAGAGTCACTACCCTGCGGTTGAACCACTGCCTGGCGCACCAGGACTTCCTTGGGAGCACACGTACTCCCCATCAGGTCAGAGTTTACCCCCTGAACCTGATCATCCAACCCAGAGTCACCACCCTGCGGTTGAATCATTGCCTGGCGCACCAGGACTTCCTGGGGGGCACACCTACCCCCCATCAGGGAAACACTTTCCCCAAGGGCCACACAAGAGTCTGGCTGGCGCAGGTCTCCTGACCTCTGCCCATCGGACAGAGTCTGGATTCCTCCCAGCCCAGAAATGGTCTCACCAAGGTCATTCCTGGGGGGCTCTGCACTCAGAGCTGACCCCTGACCCTCCAGGTTCTCCACTGGGGCCCGCAGCCCCCTCTCAACCCTATGCCTGGATTTCCGCCTCCTCCGCTGTAGAGCGAGACTACCAGACACCAGGACCGGCGGAACGCTATCACCAGCCACCCGCCTAAGTCCTAATGACAAAATGGGATCCTTCTGAACAGCTGGCCCTACGGCACAGGTTAGGCTCACCTCCTGGCGTTCACTCATGGAACCTTCAGGGGCCTGGGACGGTATCTTGGGCACCTTGGGCCTCAGCCCAGCCCCATTCCCTCTCCTCAGAGACGGGACATGGGGTCCCTCACCCATCCCAGTCCACTGGGACCTACCTGGGACACTCCATTCCTTTCCCACCACACCTTGTTGGGAAACACCTAGACCACTCTCATTAGGAACACCCCCTAATGTCACACCAGACCCTCTGGTACGCAACCAGAAGTCTGCCTCCTTTGCAAGCTCCCTGGGGTCAGAGAGCTCACACACTGACAAGTGTTGGCGTAACTCTGAAAAACAACAACGAAACAGGTGCTCTCTGAGAATCAGATTAAACAGCCCTTCAAAATTGTTTACTGTGCTACCCTTCACCCATCCATCTAGTGCAATGCAGCAAGCCTCCACAAACTCCTCCCAAGACTGGTGGGACAGTTTCTTACCACCCCTAAACCTTTTTCTGTATTCCTCAGGGGAAAAACCATACTTCACAATCAGTGCGTTCTTCACAGCGGAGTACCCCTCCCTGTCACTCTCTTCTAGAGTCAGTAGGGCATCCCTCCCCTCCTCAGGAATAAAACTCCCTAGGCCAGTTCCCCAATCCTTCTCAGGGATCCTGCGCTCTACCAGAGCCTTCTCATATTCCTTTAACCACTGACGTATGTCACCCCCCTCTTGGAACCTAGGTACCAGATCTATGGGTATGTGAGGAACATCTTTGCTACAGCACTGTACATTGCTGCCACCACTGGACTCCACCTGCAGCGCTGGTGAGTCCAGAACCTTCAGACTGCGCTCTAGAGCGAGTCTTTCTCTGGCAAAGGCCCTCTCTGCCTCTGCCATTCTCTCCTGTACTAAGGCCTTCTCTACCTCAGCCCTTCTCTCCTCAACAGCTAGGCGCGCTAACTGCAACTTCAGGTCCCTCTCTTCCCGCCTATCTCTTAGCTCATCAGGCGTCAAGGAATGAGAGGTAGCCCTGCTTCTTACACTGGACCCAGCAAGGGACTCCCTATCACTGGGGCCTTCCCTGTCAACTGGCGTCCCCAACCGGTCATTCTCACCCTCCTGATCAGTCTCTCTACCACTCTCTAGGGATGAGGTCTGGGAGCCCTCCCATTGGGAACCCTCGCTACACTCAGGATCCTCTGGGTACCCCCTACGCACACTCCCTCCCTGGGTAAATGTCACAAACCTTTCAAAGAAATTCAGAGATCTCCTGAGGTCCCCTTCTACAGGCAGCCCTCTCTCTCTACAGAACCCCTCTAATTCCCCCTGCGTGTAAAACGGCAGGTCCTCTAAATCAAAGGTAAGCCCCATCTTGAAAAGGTACAAATAACTCAACTGTGACAACCACAATACCCAAGCGTGAGAACTGAAAACAGGAAAAATGACCAAAGAGAGAAAGTTAAGAGAAGCCAAACATGTGATGGTCTAAACGCAATCCTTGTAGTGAAATAATGAGTCACAATGGTATTGTGCAAGCGCAAGTCCTATCCTCACCGCTGACTTCCAATGTTAGAAATGGGGTTTCTGGTTGGCTAGGGTATGCACCTCAGCCAGGCAGAACTTACCCACTCTAGTCAGGGCAAGGGAGTTACACGTCCAAGATAACCCCTGCTCACCCCCTTGGTAGCTTGGCACGAGCAGTCAGGCTTAACCCGGAGGCAATGCGTAAAGCGTTTGCACAACACACACATATATGTGACGCAATATCCCCACCACAAAGGAAACACAACACCAGATTATATAAAAATACACTGTATTGTACACAACGTAATTATCAGACAAACATCACATAACAGTACTATCCTGCTACCTTAGCAGTTGTCAGAACGTTACACATTAGTTACTCTGCAAACTAGCAGTAGTCACACATAACACACAGGTTACTCAGTATTCTGCAACATAAGCAGTAGTCAGGAAACACGTTATCACATTAGAACACTTGTCATAAGCATATCATAAAACGCCCATAGTAGGAACATTAGAAAACCTATGGCAAGTTAGGGAAACATATTAGCAAGTCATGCCCATAAAAGGAACATGTGCACACATATGTAAAAGCATCATAGAACAGGTAGGCAATATAACACAATCAATAAAGTCTGTAGAAAGAACTTTAACTCTTAATCATATTGGTCCATTTTAAAAAGTACCTGTAAATGATGAAAAGGCACCTCCGTGCCTGAAACTAATAAATGGGGCCCCCGGCGCTCTTCTGCGCAAAACGGGGGCCTCCCTAACTTGGCAACTAGAGAGGGGCGGCACGCACCCTCTCTGATTCCTTGCCGGGCCCCTTCTGGGACCCGGGATCATTGGGGGGCCCCCCGGGCCTTCACCGGCCCTCTCCAGGGGGGGGCCCAAGTCAGGGAAATCCTTGCAGGTGGAGGGGGGCGCCTCGCGCTCCCCCCTCTCAGAAACGCGGGCCCCTCCGGGGACCCGCTAAACCCTGGGGTCTCCCTGGACCTCCGTGGCCCTGCCAATGGGAGACCCCGTGATAGAAGACTCCTGGCCCGCGAGGGGGCCAACAAGAGAGTTGGGGGCCAGGGCGAGCCTCCGGTGAGGCTGCCGCCCGGCCTGGAATCGCAGGAGAGTCCTCCGGGACTCCTGCACGAGAGGGAGAGGCGTCCTCCTCTCCCTCTCCGTCCAGATGACGTTGCGGTCCCAGGTGGGGCCGGCTGGTGCCCCGGGGGCGCTCCACAAAGCGCGTGTCCCCCGGGAGCACGATAGGAGCGTGACAGCTCCTTCTTCCACTTCTCCTAGTGCCCCGGGGGCACTAGAGCCGGCGCAAACCCCGCGCCTGGAATCAGCTGTGCAGCCCGGGCTGCGGCGGTGATTTTATTCAAGATAATGCGCCGTATGGAGCGCAAAGGCACCACGAGGCTCCCGGGCTGCGGCGATGATTTTCCCTCGAGCGCTTTTCACAGCGCTAGGACCATTAGGCAGCCTGGGCTGCGGCGGTGATTTTCTTGCACAAAAGAAAAGCGCTTTCAAAGCGCAATGGCCCCTCCGCAGCCTCAGTCATTACAAGAATGCCTTGTTCATCGTAAAAGCATTCTGCCAAAGGGTTGAAGGATCGTAGCAGGGGTCAGGGGCCACAGCACCCTGCCCCTGGGAACAATTAAACAAGAAGGAGCACAGGGCTGGTGGGCCCAGCTACAGGCCAGCACAAGGGGTACAGATGGTGGCAGTTCCTCCTAGTGACCAGGCAGGTCACAGGTCAGCACAGCAGCAGCAGTCCATGGCGGTTTCCTGGTGAGTCCATTCATCAGCGTTCTGTGTCCAGTTTCAAGTTCCAAGAATGTTCAAATTGTGGGGAAAATTCCCCTGTACTTATAGTCCTTTTTTTACAGTGTTTTACAATGACAGGGAGAGGAGGTTCCAGCCAGTTACAACTGGTTCTGGGAGTGCCCCCTCTCTCCTTTCAGCACAGGCTCCAAACATCAGTGGGGGGTTAACGACCCTATTGTGTGAGGCCAGGGCACAGCCTTTACAAATGTAGGTGTGCCCCGCCTCTCCCTTCTCTCAGCCCAGGGAGACTATTCAGTATGTAGATGCACCTCAGTGACACCTCCACCCTCCCTGTGTACAGGCTGTCTGAAAAGTATGCACAAAGCCCCAACTGTCACTCTGCCCAGACGTGGATTGGAGTCAAGCTGCAAAACACCAGAATCATAAGCACAGATAAATGCGCACTTTCTAGAAGTGGCATTTCTGTGATAGTAATAAAAAATACACCCACACCAGTAAGCAGTATTTATTATCACCATCACAACCATACCAAACACGCCTACGCTAGCCCTCATAAATCAGACAATACCCCTACACATAAGGCAGGGCATTTCTAATGCAATCCTATGAGAAGGCAGCACTCACAGCAGTGAGACACCAAGTTAGGCTGTTTGTCACTACCAGGACAGGCCATGCAATATGGCACATGTCCTGCCTTTCTACATACATGGCACCCTGCCCACAGGGCGTACTTTAGGGGTGACTTACATGTAGTAAAAGGGGAGTCCTGGGCCTGGCAAGTAAATTTAGATGCCAGGTCCCTGTGGCAGAAAACTGCGCACACAGGCCCTGCGCTAGCAGGCCTGAGACAGGTTTGAAAGTCTACTTCAGTGGGTGGCGCAAGCAGCACTGCAGGCCCACTAGTAGTATTTAATTTACAGGCCCTGGGTATAGAGATACCACTGTACAAGGGACTTATAGGTAAATTAAATATGCCAATCAGGTATAAGCCAATCATACCAACTTTAGATGGGAGAGCACCTGCACTTTAACACTGGTCAGCAGTGATAAAGTGCTCAGAGTCCTAGAGCCAACAGCGAAAGGTCAGAAAAACCAGGAGGAAGGAGGCAAAAAGACTAGGGATGACCATGCGTATGGCCAAAAGTCCAACAGGTCCCCATGGGACCCCTTCCACTTTGTGAATGGACACAAAAATATTTTTTCAGAGCAGGGAGTGGTCCAATGGACCACTGCCTGCTCTGAAAAAAACCGAAACTAAAGGTTTCGGTATTTTTTTCCAAGTGCAGCTCGTTTTCCTTTAAGGAAAACGGGCTGCACATGGAAAAAAAAAAAACTGCTTTATTAAAAAGCAGTCACGGACATGGTGGTCTGCAGTCTCCAGCAGGCCACCATCCCCGTGAGTGCCCATACTCGCAATGGGGTCGCAAACTGCGACCCACCTCATTAATATTAATGAGGTGGGTCTTTGCGACCCCATTGCGAGTTGCAGAAGGTGTGTGAGACTCGCAAATTGCAAGTTGCAATTTTAAACCTACCTACATCTGGCCCTAAATGAAACTCAATGCTTTTCATACATTAAGAATTGCAATTTCCTACTTGTGATTCTCAGAAATTCGCAATTAGGTCATCACTATTCCTAAAATGTGTACATATGGTCCAAATAGATTATACTGATCTGGATAAACACCATGTATCAGTGAAAGTTGGAATATGATTCTCTCCTTGAAGTGGAATCCAATGCATAAATATGTACCATTTAGTGAAATTGCTTATGCTCAGTCTAATGTTACCAAGTATCTGATAGCAAATTGACTTATTTAGTTGAATAATCACCACTGACAAATACAGAGATCTGAATGCCACAGGTTGGCATCCGAGTAAGACAAACTCAGCCTTTTATCCTTCCCAGTTTTATAAATTGAGCATCATAAATTGACTAATAGCATCACTGAAAAAAAGTTCAATGTGGTGTTATATTTAGGAAGGGTAATAATATCTTACTTTATAATAAAAACATCTCAAATATTCACTGAAAAAAAGGTTAAAAAAAGGAATATCATTGCAACAAATTTTGTTTACTGGTTGCGAGGGTGAAACCCTTCTCAAGTAGCCACCACAGTTTTTCACAGGGTGAAGTCACAAGCAAATCAAAATTAATGTGTGCTCAGTCCTCTGGTATCTTGACACAGAGAAGTCAGGCTTAACTCAGAGGCAATGTGTAAAGTATTTTGCAGCACTTCAAACAGTAAGACAATGAAAACACACCACAAAAGGATCCCACATCAGTTTAGAAAAAGTGAGTCATTTTTTATAAATAAAACAAGACCAAAATGACAAAAATCAAATAAGTAGATCAGGAGATATGCAGCTGCTAGACCTGTCAGCTCCTGGTGTGGTATCCCCTGTCTGTTTTACTTCTGACCTCCTGTTTTTGCTGGCTACAGGACTCTGGGCACTCTACGACTGGTGACCAGTGCAAGTGCTCTCTGTCTACATTGTATTGGTGATTGGTTTATCAATGATTGGTATATTTGATTTTCTAGTAAGTCCCTAATATAGTGCACCATGTGTGCATAGGACCTGTAAATAAAATGCTACTAGTGGGCCCGCAGCACTGATTGTGCCACCCACATGGGAAGCCCTGTAAACATGTCTCAGACCTGCTGCTGGAGTGTCTTTGTGGGCAGTTTTCAAACTGCCATTTGGACCTTGCAAGTACACCCACTTGAGGTCCAAACCTTCCCTTTCACTACATGTAAGCCACCACTTAATTAGGCCCAGGGCAGTCCCATTGGCATGGTGCAGTGTATTTAAAAGGTAGGTGTGTTTCACAAGTGAAATACTGTTAAATTTGTTTTTTCACTATTGCAAGACCTGTCTCTTTCATAGGGAAATACCTTTTAAGTCTAATTTCCCATTAGGGCCAGATAGAGCTGTGGAGTTTGGCGTCTCTGAACTCATTATTTAAATATACATCTTTTGGTGAAGTTGTTATTTTTAAATTGGAGGTTTGAAAATGCCACTTTTAGAAAGTGGGCATTTTCTTGCTTAACTATTCTGTGTCTCTGCCTGTCTGTGGAATACATGTCTTGTCAGGATGACAGTTGGATTGGTTTGTGCATTCACTCGAGACAATCACACAGAGGGATCCGAGGTGTGCTCTGGCCCATCTCCAGGTTGATGGGTGTGAGGCCATAGGGTGGTCATCCCCCAACTTTTTACCTGCCTCCCTCCACTTTTCTGACACTTTTGTTTGCTGTTTTTAGTATTCTGCACACTTTACCACTGCTAACCAGTGCTAAAGTGCATATGCTTTCTCTCTTAAAACATGGTAACATTGGTTCATACCCAATTGACATATTTGATCTACTGGTAAGTCCCTAGTGAAGTGCACTACATGTGCCCAGGGCCCTTTACATTGAATGCTACTAGTGGGACTGCAGCACTGGTTGTGCCACCCACATAAGTAGCCCCTTAACCATGTGTCAGGCCTGCCATTGCAAGACCTGTGTGTGCAGTTTCATTGCACTTTCACTTGGCATTTAAAAGTACTTGCCAAGTCTTAAGCTCCCCTTTTTCTACATATACCCCTAAGGTAGGCCCTAGAAAACTCAGATGGCAGGGTGCTGTGTAAGTAAAAGGCAAGATATATATCTGTGTGTTTTATATGTCCTGGTAGGGGAAAACTCCTAAATTTGTTTTCCACTGCTGGGAGGCCTGCTCCTTTCATAGGCTAACATTAGGGCTGCCCTCATATACTGTTTGAATGGTAGATTTCGATCAGAAAGGGGTAAACAGGTCATATTTGGTATGGGCAGAATGGTAATACAAAATCCTGCTTATTGGTGAGGTTGGATTTTATATTACTATTTTAGAAAGTGAGCATTTCTGTGCACTTTAAATCCATCTGTGCCTTACAGCCTGTCTCCAATCCACGTCTGGGCTGGGTTGGTTGACAGCTTCCTTTTGCATTTTACCCAGACAACCACAAACACAGGATACTCAGTCACACCTGTGCTCATCTGCATACTGAATGGGTCTTCCTAAGCTGGAAGGTTGGAAGGGCCTGACACTTTCATTTTAAAGGCTAATGGTGTGCCCTCACACACACACAGGACTGCCAAATCCTCTACTGCGACCCGACAGACAGACCTGTACTGAAAGGGGAACTTGTGCACTTCAAAACCACTCTTTGAAGTCTCCCCCACTTCAAAGGTACTTCTGGGTATATAAACTGGGTCCCTGACCCAACCAACTCAGACAATTCCTGGGACAGACACTCTGAACCAGATCCTACAACCTGCCAAGAGGAGCTGCCTGGCTGCCCAAAGGACTCACCTGGACTGCTTTACTGTGAAGGACTGCTGCCTTGCTGTTGCCCTGCTTCTTGCTGGCCTCTGGCTCTGCTGAGAAGTGCTCTCCAAGGGCTTGGGTTGAGCTTGTCTTCTGTTCCTGAATTCTCAGAGTCAAAAATACTTCTCCTCTTCAAGGAAACTCCTTGTGTGGCGAAAATCAATGCACAGCCCGCCGGAATCAACCCACAGCCTGCCCAGCAATAAAAGAATCACCACATCACAGAACCGGAGCAACGCAGCCCGGCTTCCCAAGTGAAGATCGACACAGCACCTGCATAGCGACCGTAACTTTGATGCACAGCCCTACCAGATCGATGCATCGCCGAGCCGGAAACAACACAGCCTGACTTCCTGCGTGAGGAATCGACACAGCGTCTACAGTGCAACAGAAACTCCACTGCATCGCCACACCAGATCGACGCAGCTCCTGAGACTTTGTCCTGCACGCCCAGGATTTCCACGCATCGTCCCTGGGTGTCAAAAGACCCCGCATCGCAGTGAGGATCCAAGACTGCGTGCCAGAAATCGATGCAAAGCCCTTGCAGTGTCGGAAGAATCGACGCATCGTCTGTGCACGTCAGGAAATCTGATGCACACCTTCCTTTTTCCACTCATCACCCCCTCTGCGGTCTTCATGCATGTAATTTTGATGCATACCAGGTACTTTGTGCACACAAGAGACATTTGTTGATTAAGATTCTTCTTATCATTGCAAAAGTGATGTTTTAACTGGTGCTTATCAAACCTTGATCATTTTGACCTTAATGTACTCAGATAAATCTCTCATATTTTTCTAAACCTGTGTGGTATATTTTTGTGGTGTTTTCACTGTGTTATTGCATGATTTATTGCACAAATACTTTACACATTGCCTTCTAAGTTAAGCCTGACTGCTTAGTACCAAGCTACCAGAGGGTGGGCACAGGGTAATTTGGATTGTGTGTGACTTGCCCTGTCTAGGATTGTGTTCCCTACTTGGAAAAGGATGTATACCTCTGCCAACTAGAGACTCCATTGCTAACAATGGGACTTCCTGAGCTAAAGTGGTTGGGTGAACTGACATTTGCATCTTACTAGGGCTGTGCCTGTTCTTACACAAAGCAGTCCCCAACTCTCTGTAGTGTTTCTGGGGCCAGGGCAGGAAAAGACAGGGTCTTCTGTGCTACAAAGTCTTCTCTTTGAAGTTTGCCTACTTCAAAGACAGAAATGGGTACAAGTACTGGACCTCTGACACCACATAGTTAGAACACTTCTGGACTGAGGACATTCTGACTGAGCTGGATGCTCCAGGAGAGTCTGCCACTCAGCCTGTTGCTTTGCTGTGCTGACCTGCTGCTTCTGTCCTGGGAGTGAGATGACTGAACTTGGCTTTCTACATCCTGCTTTCCAAGGTTCTCCAAGGGCTTGAACTGAGCTTTACTCCTGTTAAGAAGTCTCAGGGCAATCAGAAACTTCACCTGCCAGCGCCTAAGCACTCCTGCTGAGAGTCCTGATTTGCCAAATCCAGTTCCTGTGCCCTTGGAAGTGAGCTCTGGTGCAACCCAGAAGAAACTAAGCACATCAACCCCAGAACGACTTTGGAACTGGAGCTGCTCTCTGACTCTGTGCCACTGCCTGCGCCCGAGCCCTGTTCTCCACTAAGTAAAATGCCCGCAACACAGACCCGATGCCACTGCAGTACCACCGAAGTCCTGCCACAGCTTGAGTCCAAAGTGCCATGTCACAGACATCCATGACACTTGACTCTGACGCAGCACTTTTTGGCCCTATGGTGTGATTGCAACACTGCAAAGTCGACACTTCACATCTTGACCTGCTGGATTCATCGACCCACCTTGTTGTGAGAAACTGACACCTCACCACCAATGCTGCTTCACCTCCCCTACAACTATAAGGAACAGTCGAGCACAAAGAATCCTGTTTACAGTGCAAGAGACCATGAGAAGCAGGGAAGAATCGCAGGTGGTCGCTGATATCGGAAGAAGAGCATGCTTGGAACTGTGGACGGACATTGCTGTAGCATGAAGAACCTGATGCCATCATGAGCAGTTGAGCCGGTGCTTCACAATGGCACTCCCCGCGAGCAGCTAATGTTGTAGCGCAGGGTCGGGCTAATAGGACTTCACGTTGATGGGCTGTGCTAGTGACAAGGTTTCAGTGCCAATTGGCCTGTTTATAGTCATGAAGAGCCCAACAATTTCAATTCAGCATCTCTGAGGCTACACCTCCAAGGGACCAGGACCGAAGGAGCACCACTTGGGGGTCAGGAGCATGCTCCAGATGAATCTGAGTATTGGTTCTGTCAAGCACTCGCCTGGGTCCAACCACGGGGACGGCAATGGAGTTAATGCTAGGTTCCCACTCCCAAATTTTGAAGAAGTAGGTCTAGTGCTAGGTATCCTAGTAACCAACAACTTCTGGGAGGGGTAAAGGGGGGGGGCAAAATACCAAATGAGAAAACCTCCGGTTCTTTCTCTGCTCTACAATGGAACTACTCTGCTAACAGGGTCGTCACTTCTTGACCCTCTGGTTAATTGTGAAAGGATAGTTGCACGTCTGTATGTCTGTTTATCGTGAAAATGCAATGCACTGAAAACACCAAGAAATGGCAATTACCCAATGTGCATAGAATCACTACACAGTTTACAATACAACACTTTTGATATATTTTACACTTACAGATTTCTTAAATAATACTAACATGGGAGCAGATGAATCAGAAAAACTCTAAAGAAATATTCTGGAACTCTCAAAGAAGAACTTGAAGTACTAGGCAAAGTCACTTCACGGAAAACTCAGAACATAGATTGGAGTTAAAGGTAGCCCAAAAACAGTACTCAATAAATATCTTTGAAATCAGAGACATTCACAAGTAAATAGAAAACCAGATTTCTGTGAGCACAAAAGTTGGAAGTGAAATAACTCTTACGGTATGTTTGAGACCAGGTTGCTTTCGGAAGTGAATTACATTCAAACTACATGAACTGGAAACAAAACTTGATGGACCAAGGTTGGGATACCAGCTTTTCCAAGTTTCTGTTTAACAAATAGGTCAGG
Source organism: Pleurodeles waltl (assembly GCF_031143425.1). NCBI lineage: Eukaryota > Metazoa > Chordata > Amphibia > Caudata > Salamandridae > Pleurodeles > Pleurodeles waltl. The sequence goes on from NC_090440.1 coordinate 1,560,016,230, forward strand.
ACACAGTTATGTACAGCGGGAGGCATGATTGGGACATCAGCTTTCCCAAGGTTGTGCTCTGCACATGGGTCAGGACTTGTAAATGTACATTCACATGAAACAGAATTCATATAAATACAAGGTTGGAGTTATCAACACTCCCAGGATTAAACTATGTACATTGACTGAGACTTGAAAATATGGCAATGTGATTAACAATGTTGCATCAAGATACAAGGTTGGAATCACATACATTTCCAAGGTTGTATTAAGAATATGGATTGGAGTAAGAGATAAACCTAAACAACTGAGATATGTGGTTTCTGCTGAAACACAGGATGGAGTCGTGGGCACTCCCAAGATATGCTAGAAAACATTTTAACTCTGAGTTCAAAGTTGGAGTAGTAAACACTACCAAGGTGTGCCAGAAAACACAATAACAATCAGTTCAAAATTGTAGGTACAGGTGATTCAGGAGATAGTCTCTAGTCCATAGGCAAGTGTTTGGAAAACCAAGATTTAGAGAACGGGTCCAATGGCAGAAGTATGTAGATACAGAAAGACCTGCAAAGACTACTAAAAATTAGTGCACACTAATCTGGGGGTGGGTACTTAACCTGGGAAGTACTGCACAGGAGTTTGGAAGCAGCAGGCTGGTCGTTCCTAGAAGTAAGAATGTGCTGGAATCATAGCTTATGGAGGAGAGACTCTGGGGGTTCTCAGGAGTCAGGATCTTCGAGTCATTTGAAAGGACCTGGAAGACTGGAACGTTGGGTGGTTTCTGGAAGACTTGGCAGATGGTGCAGAAAAGAAGCAAGAATGTTCTGGCTGAGCCAGGAGATGAGTGAAGCGATGAAGCTTCTGCCGAACAGGAGCACAGGAGATCCAGGTGACTCAGGAGATGAGTGCAGGAAAGCTGCTTGCACAAGACTTGACGGAGACTTGTGCGATTCCAGAATACAGGTACGAGGCCAAGCCCTGATGCAAGTTCAGAGTGGCTATTTATACCAGAAACCAAGAGTGTTCTAGAAGGGCATATGTCTTAAGTGGAGGCTTCCAAAGAACCTGGAAACATACAAAGGGGAATAGTTTAACAAACAGCAGGTGCAAATGGTAATTGACAACAACAAGTAAAACTGAACCCAAGTGCATGATGGTATATCCTAATGGTTTATGCAGGAAACATGCCTGTTCTAACAGATCACATGATATATACAGGTGCAACCTAGATGTAACTTGCATAGCAACACACATAGAAGGGTCAGTGGTTCAGGTGTAACAGGAGGGGTGAGTCATTGAGCTTTTAAGATGCAAAGGTGGCACAGTGGAAGGAATTACACAAGGCTGGTGAGTAATGCTCACTGTGCATAGGGCACAAGGTTGAGTCAAGTTAGGTTCAGGTAGTAGTGACCCTGTTATGTCCCTGTGGTTCTGATCAGGAGGCTAGCAAACTAGCGTTTGGAATTACTCTTGGAGTCCTCAGCTCAGGTGCATGTCCAATCCCCCTGACTCAGGCAGGTGGACAGCAGGGCAGCAATCTAGCAAGGCAGTAGTCCAGCAAGGCAGCAGTGCAGCAGAGTTGCAGTCCTTCCAGCAGCACAGCAGTCCTTTACAAGTATCCGCAGGTTAAGAGTGTACTTAAGCGTTGGTGTCTGAGTTCCAATATTCATACCTGATGCTCTTCTTCTGGAAGATGGGAGAAGCCTCTGGAAATTCCCTTTGGCGTCCCCAGGCATCCAGATTCCCTGTCTGTGCGCAAGACTAACTACAGGGGGTATGTAACCCTTTTTGTGGAGGCAGGACACAGCCATTTCATGTGTAAGTCGGGCTGTGCCCAGCTCCTCCATTCCATCCTGACACTGATGGCACATCTCGGCACACCTAAGTGCCCATTTTGTGCTGCTGTCTAGAAGGAATACAGAAAGCCCAACTGTTAGCTACACTCAGTCATGTGAACCAGAGACAGGTTACAGGCACTAAATGGGAGGGAAAGGGCAACTTTCTAAAAGTGGAATTTTCAAAATTGTAACTTAAAAATCATGTTAGGATTTTTATTACTATTCCAAAGACACCAAATGTTTGCTACTCCTATTTAGAAATGATATCTTATTAAGTATAATAAGGTAACTTCAATCTTAATCAATGGGAAAGGTAGGCCTTGAAGTAGTGAAAAACAAATGAAAGACGTTTTCACTACCAGGACATGTAAACCCTAAAAGTGCATGTCCTACCTTTTAAATACACTGCATCCTCCCCTCTGGGCTGTCCAGGACCCTAGGTATGACATATGTATAAAAAGAGAGGTTTGGGCCTGGCCAAAGATTTTTTTGGCAAGGTCTACATTTACAGTTTAAAACTGCACACACGGCTGCAATGACAGACCAGAGACATGTTTAAAGGGCTACTTAAATGGGTGTCACAATCAGTGCTTTATGCCCACTGGTACTGTTCTAAGTTACTGGCCCAGTGCACATGTAATGTAATTTAAGTAAATTAAATATGCCACCTGGGAATAAACCAATGTTACCATGTTTTAAGGAGGGAGCACATGCAATTTGGCACTGGTTAGCTGTGGTAACATGAGCAGAGTCCTAAGGTCAGCAAAAAACAGATCATCAAAAATGAAGGAGGAAGGTGAAATGTTTGGGGGGAGGCCATGCTAAAGCTGACAGGTCTAACAGTTGTAGTTAGGTGAAAATATCAGTTAAAACACATCCCATTATAAACTGACAAAACCATTGAAATTCACCAGTTATAGTTATCTCAAATAACTCTGACTCATGCCCTTAAATTACTATAGCTCATGTTCCCGCTAGGCCTAGTATTGTTATAGATGATGTAATTTTAAATGTTACAATGATGCTATCAATGATGTCATGGACCATATCATGAGTGATTTAATTTGTGAGGTAATTTCCAGTGCATATAGCAAGGGCATGAGTTATGGTTACATTCGGACACAGGTCATTGTTACTTGAGATAACTATAACTGGTGAATTTCAGATGTTTTGTTATTGTACAATGTTATGTTTTAACTGCCATTTTCAGCTAACTATAATGTGCTTCTAACCTTTGTATTATAAGTGAATATATTTAATTATAACTGGTAAATTTAAGTGTTTTTTTAGTGTAAAATGTTACATTTTGACTAACATTTTCCAGAAAAATGAGTTTAAAGAGGAGCTCAGGTTGGTCTTGAAAAGATTAAAAAGTTAGGTATATCTGAATGGTTGGTCTCCCGTGAGTCCCATGGAACTAAATATTCAAAAATAGGGCCTTTGGATAGGCCCAGAGAGCATTTATCCTGTCAACCATTTCATTACCATAGGACCCGGACCAGTCCCGCTTTACCAAGGGATCTAAAGAGCTGGCCGCAATTTTGATAAAAATGTTGCAGACACCATCATAGGAATCAGGGACTCAGTTCCCATGTCCTGAATTTTTTTTCAAATATTGTATAAAGGAGAAAGAAAGGACACCTTAGCACTTGTAAGAATGACCTAAAGGGACCTCCAAAGGGACCTTAATGTAAGAAAATGTTGTACGATGGGTATCACCCTGCTCCTGCAAAACCCAGAACAGCCCTCTTGTAAGATACTGCTGCACTTGTGTGGGAGATGCCATGGAAGATGCTGCTTAAGCTTGCATGGGTATTTTGCACAGTATTCTAGTACCAGAGGGGTCAAGTTTGAACTCCACAGGGTGCAGAAGCTGAATAAAGGCTAACTCTGTGGCCACCTCCTCACTGCACAAGGCCAAACCCCATGCACAGAAGGAATAGGCTGTCCATCCAGGGTTGTCCACAGTGCCTGGCCAGAGGTTAACCCCTGTGGCCAACCACCTCCTTCCATGGCCTTCAGCCATGTGCATTAGGGTTTGGCCACCAATGGTGGGGTCGGCGTCAGGTCCTGGACAGAGGCTAGCCCATAAGCAGCAGTGTTTGGCTGCCCATATGGGGTAGTGCACAGGTCCTGAAAGGAGGCCAGGCCCAGTATCCAATCTCCCACTGTGCATGGACAAAGAGCATGTGCAGCAGGGAAGTTGGCTAAATATGATTAAAAAAAGAAATTCACTATAAAGAATAAAGTTAAATTCTGTTACTTTTACATATCATAATAAAAACCTAGCATGTGCTAAAAAAGTTAGAGTTAGGGTTGAAATAAGATAAAAACTAACATTTAGAAACTACTGAAATTCATAGGTATTGTTCACTTAGCTAACTATAACTTGCTGTCTTCTGTGCATTGCTTATGACCTCACATAGTACTTCACTCTTGACAGGTAAATGGCAACCTTGATGACATCACTGATGATATCTCGTGACATAATTGATGACAACACTGATGCCATCATACAATCATTGTGACACCACTGTGTAGGTTTCGTGGACTTGAAGTAATTCAGCATACTACACCTGAGGACAATTTTCCATTCATTTTGATAGGATTGCCTTATTAAAGACTTCTCTGACCCACAATTGTAAGTCAAGAAGTTGAAGTGTATATTTGCCATTGAAAAACTACATTTTTTCAGGTCCTGTTACCGACCTTTCATAGTATATTTAAATACATTGTACAAGTTCCTGACACGGTCACAAATGTATACTACCTTAAAGCCATGTTCACAACACCAGTATGGGATAATACATCTCTAAGTGGGGCACTCCTACATTCTATACTATATCTACTGGTGGATAACCTACTATACAGGGAACCATTGGTCTTTCTCACAGATTTTTTTAAACAGGGTTTTGGCTTTAAGCTGGAAGAGCCATCTTTCGAATATACCTCTGCAACCCACAAAAGGTGTGCTCAGCCTTTACGTTGTTCAACATGCAGCAATACATACACCCCAAACTTCAGTGATTTGTAAACAGTGCACCATATACCATTCAACATGCACAGTCACACTTATATTCAAGACTTATGCTATTTCAATTCGATGGGCCCCACCTGATCAATCTGTAACTCTATGCCATACATGACTCTGGTGTTTTCAGTGATGTAATCAGTGATATCATCAATAAGATCACTTGAGGTGTCATGAGTGATGTCGTCAATGATGTTTTTTAACATGTCATGCCTGATGTAATATGTGAATAAGCGGTCCATGGTGGGAGCACAAATTAAAGTTAACTTAGTAAAATCATAAGTGGTGAATTTCAGTGTTTCGTGGGGTTTTAAACTTTAGTTTTAATCGTTTTGTGGAATTCTGTTTGCTTAATGTCAGATGCTGGTAATTAGATGAAGGAGTTGTCATGTGGAAAGTCCGAGAAAAGGGTTTACAATTTATAAAATATGCCCTTGGAAGAATTTTAAAAAGGCAAATGTTCTAAACAAACAACTATTTACTACGATCAAAGGTGATAAAATACCACTGTTCAAGCTCTTCAGGTTTTTAACACAGTTGCCCAATACTGCGCCAGAGACGTGTCTTAAGTTACAGATTTAAGTGCTCACTTTATGTCATATGGCCTAAGATGTAAAGAAAAGAAAGGAACATGTAAAATAAAGGTCAATGGGTTTCAATGTAGTGGTAGTGCTGGTAATGCTTGGGTGATGGTAGGTCGAGCAGAAAGGTTTAATGTGAGGATGTGTCCATCCCAGTATAGTTATTGTGATGACAGACATCTGTTGCAGGACTGCTGCATCAAGGAAACCAGCGCAAAGTTAGGCACAGATATGTCAGTTAAATATCTTGTTGCAAAGGCACTTGTGCATGTGTCCACACAGTTTCATGATGATATTACACTTTCTTGCTGGTGTACGCTCTAAAAACATTGGTTCCAGGTGCAAGGCAAGTACTCTGAGCACAGAGGTGCAGTGCGGCTGTAGAAACAGCAGCAAACCATCATAATAAATATGAGATTTGGTGGCATGAGAAATCTTGACCTGGAAACTAGACTGAGTCCTGATTGTATGTTGCTGCCTTATCACAACCATGAATTCCAGTGCAAAGTCTGTCTAGGAAAACTCTGGTACAGATAGAAAGGTGCAAGGGCTGGAGAATATGACACTGGCTTGCTGTTGCATTCGCAGCATTTGTATTAGTATTGTAGCTATGTGAAACCCTGCTTTTCAGATTTTCAAACAGAGTTCCAATATGAATGCCTCTATGTGCAGTCTAGCCATTGTGGAACGTTGATAATTTAATCAAAAGAGGCTTCTGTAACAGAAACCTTAAAGATGATAGTCCCCTCCAGCCCTAGTATGTGAGCGATAGACACAAATGTTGATTAATACATTTGAATTATCACATCTCTGATAGGGCATTTCTCCCATCCCCTCAGCTACTTGCCACCTACAATCTAAGCAAAAAAATGAATCCTCAGTTTCCAATTGAAATGAAAATATGTTCTTGCTTTTAGTCTGATTCAAGAGACTTTTACAAGAACACAACAGATATCTATATTTTGCTATATAAAAATGTAACATATAATTGCAAAGAAAAAGAACACAATAGCTACTTCTATAGAACAGTTAATTTCCACAATTTGAAAAACATTCAAAATGGCCATTTATCAGCTACATTTATATCAATAGGCACTACCTAATTGTAAATGTGTTAACACTGAATAACAAATTTGCCAGTTGAGAGCCACATAAAGATTGCAGTCACACATCAAAAGTCTATTGGTTTTGGTCACTTACCCACATAAACAATTAATTGTTATTTTGATCTTGGTTCCACCTATCTCTTGCCATCCTAGAAATCAGGGGTATCCAAATTAGGAGCATCAGAGCCTGATCCATACCAGAATTTTAGACTTACTATTGACCATGTAAATGAGCCCAATTCAGATTAACTTTCCATAAATGTATCTTAAAGGCATATCCTGAATATTTAGTATGGACCTGGCCCTCCTGGACCAACAATGGTTGCCCAGAATAAAATGGATGATTTATGCCATCATCATCATCATAACCTAGCTTGTATTGTGCTGATCTGCTGCACATAAGGAAACATCAGCATCATAGCAAGTTCTTTGTTCTGAAATAAGTATAATAATTTCAGAGTTAGGGACCACATGTATGAAGCCTTTTTGGGTTTGCAGATGGGTTGATTCACATAATGAGCCCTGTTGCGAACGCAAAAGGCATTTATACATGTATCAAGTCCAAATAGCTATTCTGTAACCTGTCACTGAATAACAATTTGGGTTTGCGATTTGGTATTGGGAAGGGGCGTATTGGGGGTATCCCTCCCTAATACCAAATTGCAGATGTATGTATGCATGTTTTGCAACCAAAATGCAGTTGCAAAACATTCACATTTTATCATGAGCTTCAAGTTGATGGCAAGTCATTCGCAAATGGTAAGGGATCCCCCCATTTCCTTTGAGAATATTTGTAAAAACATTTTTCAGACCAGGCAGTGGTCCCACAGACCACTGCCTACTCTTAAAAAATGAAATGAAATTGAAACGTGTCCCATTTTTCTTTAAGGAAAATAATCTGCATGTACAAAAAAAAAGATCGATTTATTTAAAAGCAATCACACACATGGTGGTCTGCTGAACCCAGAAGGACACCATCCCTGTGATTTTAGCGATTTCCAATAGATCGCAAAGCAAGACCTACTTCATTAATATTTGTGAGCTAGGACTATTCGCACCCCACTGGGAATCACAAAATGTGTCAAAGTTACATTTGTACTTTGGTGTTTGTGATTACCAAAAAGGGAATCACTAAAATGTGTTTTTTTGGTAATTGCAAACGATTACCTTTGTACATGTGGCCCATGGTGCCATATGTATTAACTAAGGAATATTGCAGCTGCAAACCCTGTGATTCACAAAATCACAAGGTTTCCAACCACAAAATCCCCTTTTCTTTTTTACAAAGACAAATTCACAAGTTTGTAAAGTTTTATTGACTCGTAAAATGGGGTAACCAATTTACAATTTGGGAATTTCCAAATTGTGAATAGCTGCCAAAAGTGTCACTAAATTGCAACCGTAATTCTGGTTGTAAACAATTGAACAGATAGACACAGGCTCCCAAATTGGGATGGTAACTGATTTTCAAAGAGAAAGGGGTACTCTTTGGACACCTTCCACTTTGCGAATCTGGGTGGCAAATTCAGGGGTAGTAGGCAGTATTCCAGGAGCTAATTATATTCAAAGGAATATGGCTACCTAAAAAATGTTTTCAAATTCGAAGTGCAATCACAGAGATGGTGGACTGCTGTCTCCCGCAGTGACCACCCATGTGATTGTAGCCAATCATGGAGTGTTGCAAATTGGGATCTACCTAATTAATATTCATTAGGCAAGTCATTATGCGACTGTCTACAATTCTTTATTTGCAACTTAACGATTAGTACACAGGCAGTTAGAACAATTAGCTACAGCTAACAAAAAAGTGTGGATGCAATTTGTAATCACTTTTTATAGTCAGTATCTTAGCACAGCTGTCCCTTAATATTAGGTGAAAATTACGTTAAACTAGAGAAATATATTTGTTCTTTGACACAATGGAGAATAGACAGCCTCTTCTGTCAGCAAATTCACACTTTGCAGCACACTCTTTAATACACCACTATTTCCATTTGCAGCACACTTTTATATTTATAAATAAATATAAAGAGAACTTTAGTAGCCCTTGAGCTTTGCAAAATGTCACTGAACATGCTTGGCTTCTTGAGTTTAGTGTCTTACTGAATAGAAATCTATATTTATATGTTTCTTTTTTTCTAACATTGCATATACATTTGCTGCTGATGAAGTGTTGGCGTTTTGACTAGGTTCAGTTTCTTTAAAATAGAAATAACACTGTTTATTTCTTTACAAGTGGTTGAAATATACAACGTATTGGTAATTTGTGTGGTAAAACCGTGAGCCTTTGAAGAATGAACTGTTACGAGGTTATCCGCTTGTGCCTTTACAAAATAAAGTAGGAACTCCAGCAAAGCATTACTCAGTTTAATGTCAGGCAAAGTGCTCGTGCCATCACTCAGGACTGGTCAAGCAGCTACAGACATTTGGCTTTAGAAAACATTCATTCATCAGCTTCTAGACAAGCAGTGACATTTAATTCCCATATAGAGCACCCTGTGGGCAGCATAGAAACGCATGGTAACTTAGTTTGCAATACCCATGGAAGTCGTGTGTTTTACCTTACATTCTCATGACTGTCATGACTTGCTATATTTATTTTTCACATACTGAGACTGTAAGGCAGAAATAAAAGAGGGAAAGAAAAATCCCCCTCCCATGTCAGTTTGTTCTGGATGACTACTTTACTTCTAGTTTCTGAATATGATTTCCACTGCCCGTACCTCCACTACCAAAAACGTCCAAATACGACAGAGGTCTCATAATGAAGAGGTGTATCAGCAATAGAGTCAGCCCTGTGGACCCCAGGTTTAAACCATGAAGTGCTCAAAAGTGGCTGCTCTTCAAGGGTGCCTCATCAAAGAGTAAGGAGAGTTCAGCAAGTTTCACTGACAACATCCCACTCTCTAATGGTCTTGGGAAGGCCCTCCTCTCATTGGTTGACCCATGACAAGGTCAACAAATGAGGGGAGGTGGCAGGAACTTCCTTGAGTCCCTTGAGTCTTCTCTGCAGCCTCTGTGCTTCTCTTTCCTTGCATCCAGTGACAGTGTTTATATTAAAAGAAAAGAAAAAAACACTTTCAAAGATCACATAGTGAAATACCTCAGTTGCTCTTAAGTACTGTGAAGCTCGTAATTGGGCTCTGCTAGTTTTATTGTGTTTGATGCAGATGGGATGCTCTGTTGGTAAAGCACCAGTCTAAAATCAGTGATATGCAAAGGTGCCTGTACATCATGGAGTTCATGTTTCTGAGCTATTTCAAATCAAATATCATTTCGAAAATAGTTTTCAATTCAATTTACATAAATATATGTCCAGTTGATATTGTTAGACTACTCTTAATGTTATCTAATATTTTTGACTCTGCTATGTTGTACGATATTATTGAAACTCCAATATTTGGGAGCCATACAGGCAATACCTAATTATTTTTTAATTGGCTCTGCCGGCCGCAAGATTGACAGTCTTATAAATTGAAACTATCCATTTACTTACCGAGTTAGCAAACAACTGTTATCGCAAACCAAGATTCCCAACACTGTACAAGCAACGTGCCTGCTTTGGGATCCTGGGAGCACTGCAAGTTTAAGGGATTGTATACTAGGAATCCCTATTTTTGTAGACCACTTCTGGCTGTCATTCAGAGAGGAAAGCAAGATTGGAAATGTCAGAACTGTCTCAGGGGGCTGGATCGGGGCATCATCCTCCACTTACATGAATGTGCTGGTCCATGCTTTCTTGATGCTGGGTCCCTACTCCAGAGAGGCAGAGGTGTCTTAGAGTCTCTTTGAAATGGGCATGGTCAGATCTAACCAAATAAAACGTGGCACTGACTGACTTCACCAGACGGTCTTGAAACGGTATATTATATCAGTGAATGTGCGTGCATTTATACTCACATAACATTACTTTACTGCTCACTTTGAGCTTGATTTACAAACGATTCTGCAAGCTTGTGCTGAGTTGATGTGTAAAAAAATACCATTATTAATGCGTGTAAACGCATGGGTATTTACATCCACAAATAGTTTTAAACTTGCACAATCACAATAGCATGGTATGATAATATCTTTGAGCAGATCTGCGAAAAAGTGAACGTTTACTTTCCAGTGCAGGGATTCATACCAAAGACAGTGAGCGTACAAAACATGAGTGTTTTTGGGCATTCACATATATTTAGCCGGCACATGCCCACCCTAGATAAGATTGGACAATTTATTTATTTCAAGTTCAAGAGAAATGCGCTGCCCAGGATGGGAAAGAAGCTGGAACTCAACCCAAAGTGATGGGGACACAGTGAAGTGCATATACTTTATTATGCATGCCAGTTCATGTAGTAACAGACCTTTAAGCCTACTGGTAGCAGCTGGAGTATTCCAATGTTTGGGTCGGAAATACCAGAGAACGAAATTACAGTATTGAATGCTGCACAGTCCTATGATGACTGGGAAGAGAAGACTTCCGTTTTGACGACTTCACACTTCTCCTTGGGAAAATATTTTTAATGTTGTGAAACAAAATAGAAGTTACGAGTGTAAATGAAATTAACCAGTAGGACCTTCTTCCCACTACTCATTTACCTGATTTACTTTGTCCACCACTTTATTTTTTTTGTAATACTTGGAATTCTGAAATCCCTGTATTAAAAACAGTCTCTAATTTCTTTATAATAGGCGGCTTGTGACGCACCCAGTTGCCTATTATATTGAAGTTATTCCATACCTCAACTGTAATAGGTTACCACAGTTGAGTTCTGGTACCACAGTGCCTGTTTCCAGAGGCAGCAGCTGAGGAGTAGGTCAGGTCACTGAGCATAAATATAGTCACTGTTTTATCTGCATGTTTCTACACATTCCAAGAAACTTTAGTTACTTTGTAAACTAACTGATTCTGAAATCTGTTTGCAGCAAATGGCTTATAGCTTTTTAAATATATTTAGCTTTGCTCAACAGATTATACACTTATTCTTCATGCCTGCAAACATCCTTTATTTTTCATGCGGAAGAGCAAGGTTTTAAGCAGTTTGTGGGAAGGGTGATTATGTGACAACATATTGTAAGGAATGAAGACTTATGTGGTGTCCCCGCCTTGCTTGCTGGACCCTTCTGGAACCTGTTGGCACTGTGTCAGCTGACGGAGCAGCTTCGGGTGGACAGTGCACGGGCGGACAGTGCAGCGAGTACAGCAGAGCACCACCTGCCCCCTTCTCCGGGGCACAGAGTTTTTGTGCCCCACCCCTTTTGACTGCCTTACTGCCTCAGGCTTAGAGGTCCTGATCCCTTGGTCCCTTGTGGTCTCACCGCGCACTATGGAAGGCGCGCTGTGAATCTGAACATCCGCCCACACAACAGTGGGGAAAATATTTACACCAGTGGGTGTGCAGTGAGTGTGCTCGTGCCCTCGTGCCATCTACAGGATAAGGCGGCACCACTGTCCAGTCAACCAGTCTGCCTGTATGCCCATCTGGCCTTATTTTAATCCCTATTGTGCTATCCAAAGACTGGCCCAGCTAACACATGGAGCGACGTGGATGGAGATTTCCTTCATAGCCTGCTGATTTGTGGCACCTACTGCCCATTCTGCTTGTCTGCCTTGCTACCTCCCCTGCCGTCTCCACCACTCATCATATTCAACTGTAGAGGGAAGGTCTGCTGGATGGGAGGGTGGCGTGAGAAGTGGCCGTCCCAGCCCATATCCAGTTCTTGGTCCATAACCTATTGGATAGTGGCTGGACTTGTGGAAAGGTGAGCAGGGGGAAAGGATCCTGTGGCTGGAGTCCCCCAGTAGAGGGGGACCGGTTAGGAGAGTTGCATGTCCAGCAGTGGAGGCAGCTGCGGGTAGTTCGTGGTGTGGCTTGTTGCCCTGCACCCCTCTTTCTCTCCCCCTGTTCACCCCTCTCACTCAACTGACCTGGGATGTATCAATTAAGTATTTTTTTGAATCTTCTAGAAGAAGGGGCGCCTCCCTGAAGCACCCTTTGTTTTGCAAAAGGGGGATTATGCTACAGTTCGTAATGAAGTGTTCTCCTGAAAGCTTCAAAGTTGACTTGTATATATTTAATCCCTTGGTCGGGCCCATGTCTGCTCTTTAGTCCAGAGGATTGTAAAAGCTTGCCCGCAGAGGGATTTGCTGGCTGGTACTGTGTGATAGTGACCCATGGAAGTGACAAGTGACACCGAATGTCAGGACAGGACATTCTCAAGTCCTCAGTCGGGTGTAGTGAATAAGCTCTCATGTTTGAAGGGGGTCAAGGAGTGCCTTACCCTTCAGACCTCGAGAAGTACATCCAATTAGGTTGTGCTTGTGACATTAGGCTGATACGATGACTGCAAAGAAGCTGAGATTGTGTTGCTTCTCCCTGAGAGGGTTTGCTCAAAAACCAAATCTAACCCTTTACAAAATAGAGATCTTCTTGTCCAGGCTGTGAAGGGAAAGAATCACATTTTATATTTTTCAGAAAAAGAGAAACCTTCTCCAGAGGCTTTTATCACTATTGTGATTAGCCGTGGGACTTCTAGCGGGGCTCTGTGGCCCAGAGGTCTAAGTGGGCCAAGCCCTGAGGGGGTTGCCCCAAACCTCTACTCCTCCAGAGCTTGACAGGGTAATTTCTTCCCCCCCACAAGGTGTCCCAAATGTCAAGAAGAAGATCATTGCTCCCAAAAAGCATCCTCTCTGCTTCTAGTTAAGACTCCAAACAAGTTATGCAGTACTCTGGGGCCAGCCTTGGACAGGGTAGATAGGTCCCTGGCCCCTCAGAGGGAAGGTCCATCACAAAGAATAGACACCGGGTCTAGATCGGAGGACTTCTCGCTGCCACACCTGGAAATGGACCTATGTAGGAGATATGGGAAACAGCAGGGGGATCATAATCTGCAACCTGGTGGATCCTCTCCCCTGCCATTGTCTACAGGTCCGCAGCTCTTTACTAGTACCCTCTCAAATCACCTCTCAATTAATCAATCAATCAATCAGTGTATTTGTAGAGTGCACTACCACCCGTGAGGGTCTCAAGGCGCTGAGGGGGAGACGGTGCTGCTACTACTCAAATAGCCAGGTTTTGAGCCACTTCCTGAAAGTCAGCAGGTCTTCGGTCTGTCGTAGGGCAAGGGAAGGGTGTTCCAGGTCTTGGTGGCAAGAAGGATCTGCCTCCGGTAGTCTCTCTTTGGTTGCGGAGGACGGTGGCGAGGGTGAGGTTGGCTGAGCGGAGTGGCGGGACGGGGTGTAGAAGGTGAGTCATCTGTTGAAGTAGGCTGGACCGGTGTTGCGTGCGTGGTTGGTGGGTGTTGGGGCTGCTCCCAGAGCGGTCGGCCACCAGGAGTCGTCCCAGGCTGAGGGGTTGGCGCCGAAGATGAGGACCTCCGTCTTTTCTGAGTTCAACTTCAGTTTGCTATTCCTCATCCATTCGGCGACGGCCTTCATTCCTTCGTGGAGGTTGGATTTGGCGGTGAGGGGGTCCTTGGTGAGGGAGAGGATCAGTTGGGTGTCGTCGGCATAGGAGATGATGTTGAGGTTGTGCAGCCGGGTCACACGGGTGAGCGGGGCCATGAAGACCTTGAAAAGTGTAGGGCTGAGGGACGAACCTTGGGGAACGCTACAGATGATCTTGGAGGCTTTGGAGCGGAAAGGGGGGAGGCGGACGCTCTGGGTTCTGCCAGAGAGGAAGGAGGTTGTCCATTCCAGAGATTTGTCCCGGATCCCTGCGTTGTGGAGGCGTGTGCGTAGGATGCGGTGGCAGAGAGTGTCGAAGGCGGCCGAGAAGTCCAGGAGAATGAGGGCTGCGGTTTCACCGTTGTCAAGCAGGGCTCTGACGTCGGTGGCAGCAATGAGGGCGGTTTCAGTACTGTGGTTGCTGCGGAACCCTGACTGGGATGGGTCCAGGATGTTGTTTTCTTCGAGGTAGTGGGTCAGTTGTCTGTTGACGATCTTCTCTATGACCTTGGCTGGAAATGGGAGCAGGGAGATGGGGCGGAAGTTCTTGAGGTCTCTCGGGTCCGCCATGGGTTTCTTGAGTAGGGGTTTGATCTCAGCATGCTTCCAGCTCTCGGGTTAGGTCGTGGTCTCGAAGGAGATATTGATGACTTTGCGGATGTGGGGTGCGATGGTGGCGCTTGCTTTGTTAAAGATGTGGTGCGGGCATGGGTCTAACGGAGATCCAGAGTGGATGGTGCCCATGGTTTTGATTGTGTTGTATTCGTTCACGTTGGCCCAGACGAGCAGGGGGTCGTAGTTGAAAGTGGGTGGAGAGTCTGAGGAGTCGGTTATTGGCAGGGTGGTCTGGCTGTTGAAGCTGTCATGGATATCTGTGATCCTGTGGTGTAAGAAGGCGGCAAGGGAGTTGCACAGGTCTTGTGAAGGTGGGATGTCGTTTGTGCTGGAGCTGAGGTTGGAGAGTTCATTCACGATTTGAAGAGCTCCCTGCTGTTGTGTGCGTTGTTGTTCAGGCGGTCTTTGAAGGAGGTTTTCTTGGTAGACATGATGAGGTGATGGTGATTGCGGATGGCGTTCTTGAAGGCAGCATGGTTGTCCGGTGTCTGTTCGAGGAGCCACTTTCTCTCCAGTTTCTGACAGGTTTGCTTGGAGGCTTGAAGGTCCGAGGTGAACCAGCTGGCTCTCTTGTTGGCACCTCTGTTGGAAGGTTTATTGAGCGGGGCGAGAGTGTTGGCACAGTCATCGATCCAGCGCCAGAGGTTGCAGGCTGCGAGGTGGGGATTGGTGGGTTCGGTGGGTGGTTTTCGGGCGAGGCTGGTGTTCAGCTGGTCTTGGCTGATTTTGCTCCAGTTGCGGCGGGGGATCTGTTGGGTGCGGTGGTGCGTGGTGGGTTTCTGGAAGGTGAAGTGGATGCAGCATTGGTCGGTCCATGGGAGTTCGGTGGTGTGGCTGAAGGTGACGTGGGGGCTAGTGGAGAAGACGGGGTCCAGCGTGTGGCCAGCGGAGTGTGTTGGGGTAGTGACGAGTTGTCTGAGTCCGAGGGTGGCAAGGTTGTCGTTTAGGGTGGTGGTGTTGGGGTCGTTGTTATTCTCCAGGTGAAAGTTCAGGTCGCCGAGGAGGACGTAGTTGGCAGAGGCTAGGGCGTGCCTGCTGACAAGGTCGGCGATGGAGTCGCAGAACTGAGGCCGTGGTCTGGGGGGTCTGTAGATGAGGGTTCCTTTGAGGGTGGTGTTGGGGTTGGTGTGGATCTGGAAGTGCAGGTGTTCGGCGGTGCTGAGGGTGCCGTCGGTACAGGTCGTGACCCTGATGGTGTTCTTGTGGACGATGGTAATTCGGCCTCCGACTCCGTTGGTGCGATCCCTGCGGGTGATCTTGTAGCCATCCAGAATGGCTATGGCGATGTCTGGGGCCGAGGAGGCGTTCATCCAAGTCTCCGTCAGGAAGGCGACGTCCGGGGAGGAGGTGTTGAGCAGGTCCCAGAGTTCGACGGCGTGTTTGCATGCGGAGTGGGTGTTAAATAGGATGCATCGGAGGTAGTTGCGGTCAGGCTCGGCAGGAGGTTTGGCGATTTGGAGGCTGGTGAGGCTGCAGTTCCAGCAGGTGAAGGGTCCCTGGATGTGCTTAGGGGAGGCCAGGAAGCAGACGTGTGCTCGTCCGGTGCTGAGTGCGCGGAGGGTGCTCACGGTGTCATGGCGTTGCTGGCCGTGGTGGACTTGGGGACCAGGGGTCCTGGCGCTGGGCGCGGACGGGCACAGACAGGCTTGTCTTAGGTGCGCATGCGGCACCTCCGTGCAGCGGCTGCCATATGAGGGGAGGTGGGAGGGAGGGGCAGCAGGGAGGAGGGAGGGGACAGCGAATGGGCGAGCAGGGGGGGCTGCAGGGACGCAGCAGCAGGAAGAGGGAAATTGAAGTGGAGGGAGGTGGGCGGGGCCACAGTGACGCAGCGGTGGGAAAAGGGAAATTGAAGTGGAGGCAGGGGGGCAGGGCCGCAGCAGCAGGAAGAGGGAAATTGAAGTGGAGGGAGGGGGGCGGGGCCGCAGGGATGCAGCGGCGGGGCCAAAAAAAACAAAAAAAACAAAGGGAACCTGGAGCAGCGGCAGCACCAGAACGTGGTGCAGGGGGGCGAGCTGTCTGAAGCAGGGTCAAGGGTCACCCCTCATTGTATTCCCACCTCCTCTAACCCCAGATGTGGATATAATGATAATCTGCACGTAGTCTACTGGAACAAGATGTAAAGGTCTCTGCATCGCTACTCAGTTGGAGAGACTACTCTCCTCAATCTTAAACTTTTTGGAAAACTTTGCTGGAGGGACTGACTGCATCTTTGACAGAGTGACGGTAATATTGAAAGAACTGACCACCAATAAGGGAGCTGATTGTAAATGCCCCCCCCACCTGAAGAGGCATTGATGCCATTTAGTGTGGTGGTGAATAAAAATGTCCATCCTGGGATCCCAGTCTAGGAAGCCGCAGGTTAAAGATTCCCCTGCCAAAAACCTGGTTGAATCTATCAGATTTATCTTTGATGATATGCCACCAGGGAGGGAACTTGGTGGAAAGATCCAGAGTGTGGAACAGGATGTTTTTCCAGTCTTCAAAGCTCGCTCTAGGGTGGAGGTAGCTGCCAGATCTTGCTGCTCCCCAAAGTTAGGATCACCAAAAAAGTGGAGTGAGGCGAAAAAACATAATCATAGAAATAAAAACAAAGGCTGGAGAAAAATGTGATTATAGATGAGGCTCACCCCCACAAGAATTTCAAACGTTGAAAGGGCCATCACAAAACTGTCTCCCAGGGCATTCAGAAGCAGGTGTACTCAAGCCTCTCAATCGAAATAGGAAAAGGAGGGATAGTTGCGGCAGAGAGCTTGGCATCCCCACACCCTGGCTTGCTGCCCTTGAACCCTATGGCTACACCGTTTGTAGATCCAGGCTGGAATAAGGGCCGGTCAGAGTGTCTGCCCTAGATGGAAAGAAGCAGAGGCAGTGCAACATGGACACTTTCATCTTAGATTCCTCTCTTTCATGTGGATTTAATTTGAATAGACCCTTGCTATTAAAATGTTTCTTGGAGATAGAATCCCTGAGGTTAATTCAAAGCAGTGATATTAACCTGGTATCTCTTGTGGATTAGGGACATGGTACCTAAACAAGGGTGTCCTTTACTTGAAACTTACAGTTTATGTGATTTTAGACACCTCTGAATGGTTGCAATGTAGGGGCATTTATGTTATCCCAGTATTTGGGAGGAAGGGAGGTTATTTTTTTGGAAGTTAGTTTGTTGGTTCGGATTTTCACCAGAATGGGGAGGGGGATAGTGGGTGGGCCCCTTCTCTGCCCCTCTCCACATTAATGGTCTGCCAGGGCAGCAGGAATTGAAACTTTCTTTAGGGAGGCATGGCAGACAGGTGTTACTTAGGGACCCTCCAAATCCATCCTGTCAAGACTTAAGCGTTGGAACTTACTCCTGAAATTGGTTACCAGGAGTTTTAAATAGTTCTGCTTCTGTGACTCATCCAGTACATTTACATCACTAGCAATTAGCGTAAGCTCATCGGATGGAATGTAGCAGACACAAGGAATAGTAGGGGGAAATAGAAGCTCTTGAACTCCTCAAATGCAGATGTGATGTGCCTCCAGGAGACATGGTGTGAGGGTGAGATTTTATGTGATTTTAACTGTTCTCTGTATTGCAGTGCGATGCCCTCTAGAAAGGGCCATGCAAAGAGGGCGGGGTGGCTTGTTTATTGACCGATAGGCTTAAACGGAAGTATGAATGTTTCAGAGATCCCATTAATGGTCTAGGAGGGGAGCGATGTGGTGCATCCCTATTACTGGTAAATGCTTATATACCTCTCAGTGTTTCCTATGATGCCCTTCTATGTAAGGTATTCTCTTTTATCAATAAAGTTTCTGACAGGGAGCTGGTCCCCCACATAATTCTGGTAGGGGATCTAAATTGTAAAATTCCAATTTCATCCTCTATCAATATTGGGATGAGGAAAAAGAGGAAGCTTTACAAATTCCCCCATGTGTCTTTCCCACAGATATAAGAGTTGACAACAGAGGGAAGCTTGTTCTTGAACAATTGAAAATCAGTGTTTGTATTATAGCTAATGGGGGACTTCTATTGAAATAACTGACCCAGTATACACACAAATCCCCAGGGGGCGTGGGAACACTCGATTATGTGGTGATAGGTTGCATGGAGTTCTCTTTGTTGGGTGACAAAAGGTACTAGAGACTCTTTTTAGTCACCATAGCCCACTGTCTTTCTCCCTCAATTTTAAAGTGCCTTCCACCGGCCCCTGGGGTTTTGAAGGGTCCAAATCTAAATTTAATTAAAAAAACAGCAAGGATGATTGTGGGTTTGAAAAGTAAATTAGAAGACATTCTTGGCAATCTTGAAAGCTGGGTGGGAAATTAATTGGAAAAACTTTCCATCTTTGTACAGCAGTTGCTTGCGGGTTTCAGCCAGATGATTGAGGGCAAGTTCAAGACAATCCGTCACCCATTACTCCTACTAAATAGGAAGAATTATTCAATTTTTCCAAAATCAAAATAGGGTATACTCCCCGGAAAGAAATACTAGGGTATCCTTATTGAAAAGGAGAAGGAGGCACCTGAAGGCCGATATAAAGAGAGATGCTAGTGATAAATTATGGGTTAATATGAGGGAAGCAGCAGTAAAGGGTCAGTCAAGGTGATCCTGGATGCTAGTCTCTGAAGGTTGTGGCTCAAGAGTTAGATCTCAACCAACGGTCATTGATGAAGCAAGCTGGATTGCCTTCCTCTCTGGTCTTTATGTCACAAAGGGGGTAGTAGGTGAGCAGCCTGGAGTAGGAGGGGATATGTGTCCATTTGATTCTCTGAGAAGGAGATTGAGGTGACCATTTGGGGAATACGCAGCTCAGCCACAATGGGGCCAGATGAAATTCCCAATTTGGTATTAAAACAAGATTCTCTTAACTGTAGTAAAATATTATTCCTGGTTTTTAGATGTTTATACGATACCAGGAAAGTTTCCGCATCCTGGAAGCATAGTATTATTGTTCCACTATTTAAGAAGAAGGATCGAAAATGCCCTTTTAGATGCAGTGGGCAAAGTATTTGTGAAATGCTTACTGACCAGCAAATGGATGGCGGAAAACCATATGATTCATTGGAGCAAACTGGGTTTAGGAAGAAGCATTGAACTATTGACAACATATCAGCTCGTCCTTGGTGTAGAACTCCCCTCCACCAGCAGAGTTTGCAGAATTCTGTCACTTTGTGCTACACAAAATATTGCAGAGTTCCTGAATTCTGCACTCTGGCACAGAGTGCAATTTGTTCCCGCTTGCGAGATTTGTTTTTGGCCCTCTCTTGCAAGTAGACAATAATCCTGGGCCTCGAGCGAGCATGCGTAAGACTTCACGTTCTCTCGCTTTGATGCCAGCTGCACCGGCGGCCAAAACGCGTTGCTCATGAGCACAAACTCACTTCTGAAGTAGATTTACTATTCCAGAGCCAGTAAATCTAGTCAAAAAGATATTTTTTTACTAGATTTTCTTCTCCAATGGACCCTGCAATTTGTTTTTCAGACTGAGAAGCCTTTTTTTTTTTACAAACAGAAAGGAAGTGTGTCAGAGACTCCAACTTCCTATTCCTGTCCAGTAGGCTTCTCCCAGTGCTTTGTCCATCCCCTGGTCACTTTTCACTTGGATTTCAAGGTGGAAGGATCACTTTCTTTGTCTCCTGGATACTCCTTTGGATTTAAGGACTTTGTTTTTGTTAAATCACACAAGTAAGTTCAAAACCTTTATTGAATAAGGGTGTTGTTGTTTGTTTTCTTGGGCATGCAATAGTATTTCTTTGTGCTTTAATCTGATTTTAAAAATGTACAGTGGTGGGTGGTCTGGAGTTTAAGTGTGAGCCTAGTTATTATTTATTTTGCATTTAATTGATTTTACACCTTTTGTAAAGGAGAATTTTTTCACTGCTCAGTACCTTTTCTACATGTTTATAACATTTACAATATTTTTTTAGTATGTGGCCTAGATTTCCAAAGGGTTATTAAGCCATTCGGCCCAGGCCAATACTAGTAGTCATCAGTGCATGAAATAAATGTTTCAGGGGAATATGTTTTTAAAGCTTCCTTTAGGCAGGGATGGCATTGGATTAAATTTAAAATGTTGGCTATTGTTTGCATTTCATTTTTTTGTAAAAAGTGTATATACTGTGGGGTAATACTATTTGATGGCATAGGAGGACGTTGTTTGACCATGTGGCTGGCAACCATTTTGTGCATGCAAATAATGTCCCTTTCCCTTTCTCCTTGCTACTTTTTGTTGTTGTTTGCCCACTTGGCTGGCTGGCAGCCATTTTGCCCATTCAGTCAGTGTCCTTTGCCATAGCTTGCATGTGCCCTTTGTTCTCCATGCTTCCTCCTTGATCCATGTTGTTGTTGTTTGACCATGTGGATGGCTGACAGCCATTTTGTCCATTCAGCCAGTCTCCCTTGACATTGGCATGCATGTGTTCTTTGTTTGCCATGCCTCCTTGCTCCTTGTTGTTGCTGTTTGACCAGGTGGCTGGCTGGCAGTCATTTTGTCCATCCAGCCAGTATCACTTGCCATAGGCTTGCATGTGTTTTTTGTTCTCCATGCTTCCTCCTTGCTGTTGTTGTTTGACTATGTGGCCATCTGGTAGTGCTTTTGTGCATACCATGTGCAACCTGTGTATCGTTGACATAGGCTTACATACAAACATCGTTAATTATTGATCATTTGTTTTTTAAGTTTCTATTTTTATTTTTTCAATTTATTTGTACATTTTTATTTGTAATTTATTTTTTATGCCATTTTTATTTCATTGTTTAATTTTTATTTTTATTTGTATATTTTAGTTTTAGTGTTTTAATATTTATTTTATTTTATTTTTATTTTAATTTTGTTTTGTTTTTAGATTTTTGAAAATAATTTTTTGTTTTTTTCATATTTTTAGTTTTTTTTACTTTTTTATATTTATTAAAATTTTTATTGACTTTTTCTTTCTATTTTTCTATTATTTTTGATATTTTTTTATTTTAATTTTAGTTTTAATTTTAATTTATTTCTGCATCCATCTGATCCATTCCATTCCTCCATCAATCCATCCATCCATCCACCGAAGAGGCACAGCTGAACTACAGCATTCAGGGGCATTTTTAAGAGCTCCTAGCACCACTGAAGCTTCTCTTTTCGTGACACTCCGGTGGCGCTATGTCCTGCGCCGTATTTACAAGGTGGCGTTAAGCCACTTTTTGCGGCTTAATGCCATGTTGCAAATTTGGCCCCTTCACACACAGCACTTTGCGTGGAAGGGGCATGGAATGGGTGTAGCTGTAGACGTGCCACAGCAACATCCATTGCATTTTGACACTGCCCCAGATTTACGTGTTTTCGTAAACCTGAGGCAGCGGCAAAATCTAATTCCACCCCAGGGGAGGTATTAGAGTGGCACAACAAGTAGAAATGCTTTCTTTTCTCCTCATCTGTTTCCTCTTTCTGTGTGTGCTGCATTTTGCAGCACACATAGAAAGAGTAAATCACCATATAAGATCCCCTTCCCTCTCCCCCTCAACGCAGCCATCCTTGCACAATGGTGCAAGGGAGTCTGCATTTGCACCCAGCAGCAAATTTAGCGTGGGTGCAGAGGGAAACACATGGTTTGCACAGTATTCTTTTAAATACAGTACATCCCTGCATTTTGAAAATCAGAGTGCACGATGCTGCCAATTTTGGCACAGCGCCGTGCACCGTCATTTTCCATTAACTATGCCCCTCAGTTTCTTAGGTGTAATTCCATTTCCTCAAGGACACAGTGGCTGTGGAGCAAGGCAGACAAATCAACAACATAATTTATTGTGTTAGTTATTATTCCATTGTTCCTGGACCACCTTGCAACCATAGGTTACTAAAAGCATTATTCCATTTACCCATGCACCTCTCTCTGCCTGCCCAGGGTGCCTCCTAAAACAGACGGAGATAAAGCAAAGAGCTAGATCTGCCTGCTGTGCTGTCTGATTTGATATGTACTGTGTTTTATGGTGTGGTGGTGTGGTTTGCCTTTACAATGTTTAATTAAATACAGGGTATATTACATAAATAACCAACAGCTCTAAGAATGCATTTCTCAGTACTATTTTCAACCTGATGCAACAATGCCACATTTCAATAACTACATGTTTTTCTTGCTTGGTTGTTTTTAGGTGTACAAGAGAAGAGACCCCACATCACGTGCAGTACTGCCAAAGAGAAGGCCTTACAGTTACTGCAGTCCACAGGCAGCAAACACTTTCGCATATCCATCTTAGTGCCACTGCCGCGCTGGAGCTTAAGATGGCCCCAAAGCAAGTTGCTCCCAAGAAGGTAGCCAGTGAGAAGAAGTAGCTTTCCACAAGTGGCATGCCAACAGCAACCTTTTGTCTGAGATGTGTGCCAGCAAAATTGGCCTCTGTGGAGGAACCTGGGATCACTCCCGCATCAATAGCACCACCCACACCCAAGACCATGTCTGTCATTGAGGCAGTCACTGCAGTTATGGCGATGCCAATGAGCAGTGATGTTGAATTGGATTCATCTTTTTTGGAAAGTAGTACCCAATCGTTTCAGGAAACAGAGCAAAGTGCACAGCAACCTCAGCCAGATCTTCCCAAAGTTGGAGCAGAACAGGAGGTTAAGCTTTCTGTCGAGCAAGAACCTCCTCTTAAAATCAAGGGCTTCCAGATCTCCAGCACGAAAAAGGAAGGTTACTACCTCCACCACCTTCTCCAAGCACCACTTGTGATGATGATGATCGGGACACGGAGTGGACCCCAGCAGAGTGTGGAAGATGCCAGGAGAGGTAAGGGATAAGAAAAGTTCTAGAAAGTCTTAGAATCATGAAAAAAGGGGATGATGAAGATGATGATGACACATTCATTGGGGAAGCTTGTACAGAGGAGTCCGAAATTACTATCCAACCTGCTCCGAGGGATGTGGCAAAGGCAGCACCGCCAGATCCAATATTTGTAAGACCCCAGCAGAGACATGCAACAACTCCTACCTCAGTACAAGTATGTACTGCAGAGAGGCACTCGACACCCCCACACCACCTACATCCAGTTATTCCTCAGGCAATGGCAGTGGCACAATAAGAAAGTACTCCTCTACAGTTTGGGACTTTTTTAGGATTAGCAAACAGGAGGAGAACATTGCCACATGCTCCATTTAGCATGCAAGTGTTTGTCGAGGTAAGCCTGGTTCATGTTATGATACTGGAGGCCAGATGTCCCATATGAAAACACATCATGCAATCCCATGGGAGCAGCACCTTAAACGGTTCAACGTGGTTGTGGTGGTAAAGGTGAAGAGAGCCAGGAAACGTCAGCTATGCGTGGTCAAATCATGGTGGAAGGTGAGGAAGAAGAGAGTGACATCATCCTCATGAAAAGCAGCCTGTACCCAGAAGTGTGCCAGAATCACTCACCTCAGTGACCTCACAGTGGCACAGGAACACTCAGTCAGAAGGAGACACCACAGCATACGATGCATTGAGTCTACCACCACCTACATTTGAAAAGTCACCCATGTCATGGTGCCACAAAGGAAGAAAATCCAGACTACAAGTATGGGCATGTTTTGGCAGGGGGTCCTCTATAACCGCAATCAACCAATGGCATGTTCATACAATGGGAAGCTGGCAAAAATGTTAGCGCTGGAACTCTTTGCTTTTTCCTTTAGTGGAAGGAGTGCGATTCTTAGAGTTTGTGGCAACCCTCTGCCCAAAATGGAATGTTCTAAGCAGGACCTATTTTGCTAGAGTTGCTGTTCCAGCGCTGCATCATGATGTGCTGTAGTTGGTTGAGCAAGCTTTGCTGCAAAGTGTTGTCTACACTATCCACTTGATGACTGACAGGCGGACCAGTTGTCAGGCAACTGATTACATGTGCATCACTGAACACTGGGTCTCTTTTCTGGGGGTAAAGTTATCTACAGGTCTTGGCCTTGAAGACATTTTTAAGAGCGTTTGCCAGCATGCAACAGTAGCCATGTTCACCATGGAGAAGTCACACACAGCTGCAAACATCTTGGGGTAATTGAATAGCAAGGTGTGTGAATGGCTGTGACCAGGAGTTCTTCGAGTTGGATTTGTTGCCACACACAATGGCAGTAGCATAGCCAAGGCCATGGCAGATGGTGGCTATTTCAGGGTCCTGTGTTTGGCCCACTGCATCAACCTGGTTGTGCAAGACTTTCTTAAAAAAAGAGGACATGGTGAGCAACATACTGACCACCTGCAGATGCATCAGAACTCATTTCAGCCATTCTTTTAAAGCCCGGAGACAGTTGTGAATTTTTCAGCATGATAACAAAGTACCAGTTAAAAGCCTGATATAGTAGGTGCGAACATGTTAGAACTCAGCCTAATATATTTCGCAAATTCTGGTTGAGTAGTGGAAACAGATCAATGACTATGTCATTCCAAGAGAAGCTGATGCAATTGGGAAAGTATTGACCATGGATGCTGACAAATGGGGCCTAGTCAAATGCCTCACAAAGATGCTGCTCCCTTTTGAGGTTTCCAGGTAAGAAGTTTGCAAGGAGGACAGTACAATGGGTCAAGCTATCCCATTATTGCAAAATACAAAGAGGTGGTTATGCTATCCAGTTTACACATCCGATATGTCAATCTGGTATCACGGGATGAGAAAGTCCTGAGTGCAGTGAAAAAAGTTCCACGGGTGCCTCACTGGTAAGGTTACACCCAACCACCAAGGGCGTATAGTAAGTTGACTGGGAATCAATCAACCACGGTAGATGACAGGTGTTACCAGGGCATACCAGAGCACTCCAACAAGCCAAATCAAAGCATACGGTTAAAGTAATGAGAGCTTTGATCACGTCTTGAGAGCATAGTAGTTTTATTCTTTCCAAATTGTGACGTATCCAAAGAAAACAGCTGACACATTTTTCGTCATCTAGACTTTTTCAAGGCTGTAAAAGTTTTTGTGAGAGAAAAGATGATATACGTAATCAGATGTAATGAAACTAACAGGTATTCCTGTCTAGTAAGCTTTTCTTCACAAATGCTTCACTAGATATTAGAAAACCCAAAAGGGTTAAGTGCCCGCAAAAGGAAACTGTGTAAATACAAGTGTATGTGTGATGTTAGGGCAAAGATACACTCCTGCCATAGAAGAGGAGGTTAAAAACCGAGAGGTAGGATCAAAGAAGAAAGGATCGACCAAGAGCCATTAACTCGTGTGTAGGTGTATGCGATATCTGGCATCTCAATCTTAGTGGATTATCAGCTGTCATGCATTCTTAGGTCAGTCAGAAACAAGTGATATATCTGTTAATATTGTAGAAAAACCTCACGTGACAGTTAGTAAAATTGTTGATGGTAACTAAGGAAGTCATGCAGAGAAGGAGACATACCTGATAATTAATCCATTCTAGTAGAGGATATAATATATAAATTCCTGATCCTTAAGAAGAGAAAGCAAGAAAACCGTATTATTGTTGTCCATCTGCCCTGGTCAGGGTCTATCATAAGATGGAAAACACCTGATTCAATCAAGTGAATGAAAAAGTAAGGTATTACATAAAACCTTCAAAGATAAACTATAATTGTACATTTTAAAAATTGACATTGCTAAATTATGGGCGGAAGGTTGGTCATGCCCATAAGTATAGTAAATAGGGGTGTTGAAATTGTCTTTAATTTAGAAATTTGTACTAATGTGGAGTCACTAGGACCAAAACAAGCGATAGATTAAGGTCCACCACTATGACGGGCATAATTGCTACCAAATTACTGATGGATGTGACAAACCAGTGAAGGAAAATGAAATATCCCGAAAAGAAAACCTTACCTATCGCAGACTGTACATCTTATATTTGGATGAGTTCAGGTACTCAAAGATAAATTACCATGGTAAGCCTGTCAGAAATAGTACCAGTTAGCACATAGACAACGTAGTCATGTATTGTCTGTGTGGAAATTGAGTTTAATGGAGACTACGTGATACTCTCTATGTAAAAGTCCAAACATTCAGTAAAGTGCCCTTCAGATATGTTGTGTAATAAGTTTTTAATTATTTTGCAAGGCAAGATTATTAATTGTTATTTAAACTGTACTCAAAATAACTGGAAGGGAAAACACAGTAAGTGCAGAAATCCAATTAGGCTGAGAGAGTTTAAAATCGATCCCTATCGTAAACAAATGAGCCAGTCAATATCGTATAAGGAAAACCGACTTAGTATGCCGCAACCTGGAGAGAAGATGTCAATTTTATGGTAACATATAAGGACATGATTGTACCAGTTGCAGTTAACTGTGTACAAGTCCAATGTAACTAAATGTGCCCATCCACTATGGCGTTTGTGTAGGACTGTCGGTAAAGTATTCACTCGTATTACGAGATAAGCATAAATTGTTTTCACCTTCAATCGGAGCGAAATTAATGATAATGGATACGGAACAGCTGGGAATTTACTTATAGAAGATCTTTATTGTAATCAAAAGAGGTCCAAAACATGTAGAGAAGCACTCAACTAGGGTTGCTGTGGTTTAATGTTACAGAGAAATACAAGTAAACCTTATATCCCCACATTGCAAAAGTTCCTGCAGACTCACCTACTATGCTGGCTCTGAGTTGTGCAATAATAGTATACAAGACGCCGACATGCATGTGTAACTCATATATGGGTGCGCAGCTGAAGAAGTAATAGAAAATGGACTAGTGCAAAACTAACAACAGAAGGGAAGAGAAACATTATTGCATCTGCTATAGGAGCAGCTAAAGAAGGTATCTGAAAGGTTTGCATGCGGAAAGGTGAATGAAAACCCTGAAGCACATGCCTTGGTTACTAGCCTAAGCTATCACTTGACTTTTAAAGCAAGGCTGCAAAATGAAATCATTTCATCTTAAGAGTACATCTCTGCCAGCCTACTTGATCCATTCTACAAAAAAAATATTTCTACTATCATTCCTTTTTCTAAAGAGGATGTTTCACAATACAAGAGGTGGATTGTTGAGCAAGCAGGAGAGCTGGAAGGAAAATGGCTGGAACTTAGCATCCCACTCCACAGTTCTGGGGTGCCACCCTCAACTTCCAGAGAATGCAGTCTTGTCTCACATCCGTCAACCCCACCAACATGAAAACTAGTGACAACTGCAACAGAAGAATTGGACACAATCTCTGCATCTGCTTAGTTTCAAGTGGCAGCTCTTAAGACCAGTGCAGAGGCGAAGGAAAAAGCACTCAAGCAGGTGGCAGCACCAATGACCATTCAGAGGATGTTCCAGGAATATCGGGATGACCCAAAAGAGGTGTATGTAGATCAAAACCCATTTGTGTATTGGTATGGGAAGATGCGCCAATGGTCAGAGCTCACCAGGCTGGCAATAAAGTACCTGGCTTGTCCTGTAGCCAGTGTGTCTGCTGAATGTGTTTTCAGTGCAGCTGGTACAATTGTAACAGTCAGAAGGACCAGTCACGTGCCTCAAAATGTGGAGAGATTAACCATGATCAAAATGAATTAGCATTTTATGAAACCTGATTACACCATTTACGAAACACCACAGGAGGATGAAGAGGATGACTGGTCAGTATCAAGTGTGTTAGCTGACCAACTTCTGAGTGAACCACCAGAGTTTAATGACAAACTCTACTTCCCAGATTGAGTATGCCAGTGCCACCATAGAGCTTTATACTTATTTCTCGTTGCACTTCTTTTTGTCTTTCTTTCTCTGCAAAAAAATGTAGTACATTATGTTTGTGTCTGATTTATGCTGCCCCACCATTTTTCAGTCACATATTATAAGCCGGGATTGGAGTTGAACACGTGTCCAGTGAAGAAATCGCCACATAGCCTTCAAGACATTGGAGACGATGCCTGCCTCCCTCATGCCATTGCCTAGCCTTTTTTTTTTTTACATCACCTAGCACCACTGCCCTAAAAGATCAATGATTAAAACAAAAGACTGTCTGTGACAATGTCAACAATGTGCTGAGTTGCCAACAAAGAGGAGATATTTTGTTCAACCACTGTGCTTGGATTGGAATACTGCTATTACTAAAATAACTCTTTTTGCACCAATGAGGGGTGATATGTTCAGTGTTTGTAAATTTGTGAGTGATGACTGAAGCATGTGGTGGCAGGCATTGAGGGAGGGAGTTCAAGACATTTCTAAACTTCTATCCAAGGATTTGCAATGTTTGGGCGCTGATGTCTGATCATTTTTTCCTGAAAGAGATTGGCCTTTCAAACTGAGTGAAATTTACCTGCAGGGTCCACTCCTATTTTCTGGTTCCTCAGAACAGACCAGCCACTCAAGTTACCAAACACAAATCTACACAAAATACTCCAGTTCTGTTTCTCTATTTGTTCTAATCTTCATTTCAACTGCAGTGCACTTCACAGGTTTAATTGCTCAGTTTGGGATTGGGAGAGAGTTACTCAGAATCTGGAGGAGAAGGATGGAAGGACTCAGGGCAGGACTACCTCAATAGCTATAAGGCGAAAGTTATCACCTTCAAAGAGAAACCATGATGATTGTGAATGCTCTGAGGCCTAGTACTCCCTCAGCTCTGTGAACTGGAGAGAGGTGTGTTGATTTGGAAATGCTGCTGAGTATGTATTTGCTGCATTGCTGGCTCAAACCTGAAAATCCTTATGTTCTTGCTCTGTCTCTGAGTCTTCTTGGTGCACTCCTGACTCCTCAGTAAGCTTACCTTGCTTTATTGTGTCATTCTCCTTTACTCTTTAATACAGGTACAGTTTTTTTCTCAATATGCAGGCTTTCTGCTAGTTCTCTCCTGCTGGAATAAATCTTGCGGAAAGCTCAAGACTCCAGCTTAACTACCGGACAGGTTCAGACTTCGGACAGCAACCCAGGAGTGACCAAAATTCCAAGAAGAATGGAGAGATGCATTTGCCAATTTGGTAAATACAGTATCGTTTTCTTTCAACAATCATACATTTTAGAACTGTGTAGGTTATCTTCAATATTCCATAATTTCTATTTTTCAAAAATAAAAGACATAACATTTAGAATATATCATCTGGGGCCTCTCTGGGGCAGAAGGGCAGTTTGTTCCATGCATTTAACTGAACTGTGCCATACTTATCCCTTTGTTTCTACTTTCCTTGGTATGTTGCTCAGTGCCCCAATGAATATTGCTGCAGTTTCTTTTGTGTAGTGTTTGTCTTTGTCACACCTTTCCCCAAATCCCCTTTTCCATCCAGCCCCTAATCCTCTTCCCCCGGACTATGTGATTTATTGAGGTGTGTCTTAATTTTACACTATAAATGAATCACATACTTGCTGGGGTGGATGTTGTGAAAATGACACCAACTCACTGCATGACCTTCTTCTACCTGAGCAATATTCCACACCGGCTCAATCAAATTATCATCATTCATGGCTTGTGTGTGTGTTTTGTAAATGGTTAACCTGGTCCAATCACTCGAATGTGAGCCCACTTCTCCTGACTCCATGATTTAATTTCCTAAGTTTAGTTTCTATGGCTCCCCACTATTGCTCAAAAGAAATTGATATTGCTATCTTTTACTATCATATCAGTTCTGACTCTTCTTTGCTGTGTGTCAAATACTGTCATTGTGGTAGCCTGGTCTTAGTCTTCCTAAAGTAATGATATGATGACCCTCTAACTCTGTTTTACTTTTCTTTTAATCGAGTTGACAGTGATGCATTACCCTGTTATTAATCCTGTATTTGGAGTGACACCTTCTGTGAAGGTCTGGCTTCCCTGTTAGTATGCTAGCCTGCTACTACTACTGCCTACCATCCTCTTAAGAGTTACAGTGCCATCCTGGGAAACATCCTGTAGTAAGAAGATGATGACTCCCCGACTTCATCTATTCAGGTAAGAAAATAACCAAGGATTGAAGTAGTAAACTTTTGTAGTTAGTAATTTAACTCCTACTAAAGAAGATGCTGTCTTACCTGTCTATGTGTATCTAGGTTTTTAGGCAAAATAGGCAATGGCAATCATCATTAGTGATCAATATAGTTCAGTTGCAGAGGGTACTAGAGCAAGGGTAACAGTATAAGTAAATGACATACACTTTTTTAGAAGATTTAAAAAACAGGCTACACTAAAAGACAGCAGTGCAAACTAAAACACCAAAATAAACAATTGACGGAGGCATAAATAAAGACACATAAATTATCCGATTTATTAATCTACAAAATACAACATCAACGCCTTCTACCCGCAGCAGGTCCAACCCTCTTCCCAAACAAATAGCCCCATCCCCAAGTCCAAACGAAACATCCTATTTGAAGCCAAATTATCAAACCCTGTCTAAACTCCCTCCCCTCTTCTTCACCTACAAGTGTCCCTCTCACCAAAACAAAAAATTAAAAAAGGGTCCAAAGTGAGCACGTCCTCGTTCTGACTAGAGTAGGGCCCAGATATCACTGAGGGCTGCATCAAAGCGTGCCATCTGGTGGTCCAGTCGCTCAAGGTATTGTACGATGCAGCACTGAAATATGTGGTCCTGGGCCCGGCGTGAGGAAGACGAGGGGCAGCACTGGTGGAACTGTGACAGGTTGATAGCTGCTAGCTGCAATGGTGTTGCCAATGATGCTGGGAGGCTGGAGGCACTGGTGGCTGGATGGAGGAGCTAGGGCCGGGGGCCATGAGTGCTGCCTGGGCCTCCTCCTCTTCCTCCTCCTGGAGTGCTACCAGCCACCAATATTTGTTTATGATGCCTTCCAGCCTTTGCTGACGGATCCGTGCTGCTATCTCCTGGTGAGTTGGATGATGATGTCCACCAGGAGTAGCTATGGCAGGAAAGAAAAAGGAAAATGACAAATTATAAACGTGATCTGTTGAAACAATTCTTTAAAACTTACAGTGGCACAGTAGCAGTAAATTGCTGGTCCCTTAGGGCAATTGGAATTTGCTGTGGCTGATTATTTATGACAAGTTACATGGCTATTTTTTACCCACACATGCCCAACTGTAGTTGAGTTGACGCTCGAATGTCAAAAGGGTAAAATTTGAACTGGCATGAATCCATTATGGAAGCCATGACATACTCATTTATACATAAATGTGGCACATGCGAAAAGGGATTTTACATTTCTTTTGGTTGGCCTGGGACAGAACTTTGGAAAAATATAATGCACTGAAGTACTAGGAGGTGATGGAGTGGGCATTGGGGTGGAAGGGAAACACCTCTGTAAGTTTGAATGCATTGACCACGTTGTAAATGCTAAATTAACTGGAAGGAAAACACTTCTGTATGTTTGAAATCATTGACACCTTTATAAATGCTAAATTAACAGATTGCACATAAAACACTATTGTATACTGCCACATTGCAGTTACATACTCATAGTAGCATCCGTAACTGATGAGGAGGGAGGTAGGACCATGATGGGTAAGAGGATACATATCTGCCTTCCTTCAACTACAGGGAATTAAGGGAGAAGACAGAAAATTTAAATACCCCCACTTTGAACTAAAACGTTGATAACCATGCAAACCAAGCAAGCAAATTAAGTGAACAGCAGACACATCCCTCTCTACAACAGCTCCTTTACTTCTTCTTGATCCAAGCAATTATACAGCCATCTTTTCGTTCATCTATTCTATTCACACTTTGATGCCTACCATTTGATTTAAGCTTACACTCTCTCATCGAGTCTTTCACTGCTCCGATCCAACCATCCATATTTATCCACCTGCCCATCCATAGACTCACCTATCCAGTATCCACCCTTTCAAACCCTGCTTTTACCTATCCGTCTGGCGTTTACCCATGTATCAGTCATTACCATCTACCCATTTCTCAAAGAGCATACTCATTCACTCTTCCTTCACCCATTGAGGCATCCTTTCATCTATCTTCACCCATGCATCTCCTATCATTCACCTACGCATCTTTCTTTTTTTTCCCCTCATATCATTTCACTCATATACCATTTCACCCATTCTTTATTTTAGCTGTCCATCCTTTGCTTTTCCATCAAGCCATAATTTTTAGCATCCATTCAATCATTATGATGAGCTTTTCTCTGCTGATTTGCAGAGAGAGGAGGCCATTAAGATTAAGAACTTAGGGCCAGATGTATCAAGCCTTTTTGCATTCGCAAACGGTGTGAATGCCCGTTTGCGAATGCAAAAAGGCGTTTCAGAATGTATGAAAGGCATTCTGAACGCAATTTAAAGGAATCGCTAAAATAGTGATTCCTTAAAATTGCGAGCCCGTTTAGAGAATCGCAATTTGCGATTCTCTAAATAAGAAATCGCAAATAAGGAATCCTTATTTGCGATTTCTTAAGCACATGTATGAAGCAGTTCCTTAATGCGAATTGGGCAATAAGGAATCGCTATTACCACCAAGTTGAACGTGGTGGTAACCATGTGCAAATTTTAAAAATGCATCAAAAATGCATTTTTAAAATTGACATTTAACGCACACATGCCCTTTTGGCATGTGTGCACCTTACATGTCTTCCAAAATTGTTTTGGGGTGCAGCAGAGGGGGCCTTAGGCCCCCAGCGCCCTGGAGTTTGCTTTTCCCAAATTGCGAATTCCAAAAAGTTCGCAAATATGGGCCGACAGGCCCATAGGTGCGAATGGGGGCTGTATCGCAATTTGCGATTCGGTAATAGCATTTGCGATTTTTAAGAAATCGCTATTACCAAATCGCAAATATGATACATAGCATTTTGCGACTCAGAAATAGCGATTTCTTAAAAATCGCTATTTCGGAATCGCAAACGGCTTTTTTGATACATCTGGCCTTTAATCCTCACTGCAGCTGCTAAACCAGGTGTTTCAGAAGCAACACCCTTGCAGTGAGTATTTTAGTAATTGTCAATGAGCAAGAGCAATATGACTTAACATTGCTCATCCTGTCACTGGTTCTCCCCATTTGACTGCTGCCACGTCTGGCGTGCTGGTGCTGCCACTGGCCTCAGCACTGGTAGTTCGTTGTGGCTGGAAAACATTACACAATCTAGTTACAACATAATAAATACAACCACAATAGATCATTGCCGTTCTATCTTCTCCTTTGGTTGTTGGTTGTTAGAAAAGCAAGGTAGACAAATCAACCACAAACATTTCGTAATGGAGGGGCAGAGCTCAGCTAAGTCACTGAAGAGCAATAAAGCAGTGGAGGACTTTAGTCAGTACAGGAGAACCTATGATGAGGTCTTGGTTAGCCATTGCAATGGACATGAGCAGGGCAAAGAAAACATTCCCAAACAGGTATAGAGAAGCTGACTTGGACATGCAATCTTGTCGGTAGGATACCTTTCCTAAAAATCTGTCCTCTTAGTATTAAGTACCAATCCACAAGATATATAAGGGGAGAAGGGAAAGCTGACCTTAGTAAATCGTAACAAAGCAGAAGAAAGCTAATACAGACTGTAGACAGGAGGAAGTCAGGTACAGAAGAAACATGTAAATAAATAGATTGCAGGGGTAACAACAATTTAACAAAGCTAACTTAGAACGAAAATAAGCACAAGAAAAGTAGACAGGCACAGTAAAACTAAAAGAACAATTATTTGAAATGAGGAGAGGTGAAAAATAAAAATAAAAGTAGGATAATAAAAGTAATGTAACAGGAAGACTAACTGGGGCCAGCTGATCCGCCAGCATTCACACTGGTGGTGGCACTATAAGTACTGGCCCCCTCTCCTTCTGGACCGGTGAACGATGTTGCCCTCTTTTTCCCTTTGGATGCTGAGGCAAGAAATAAAGAAAATAAAAATGAAAGATTAGTGGTACAGGTAATCTCCCAAAAAATTTGTTTTTGACAAGCGGGGACAAATACAGCAACGTTGTACTTTTCTATATCAGATTGCCTAGTATGATAGACTTAACTCGAGTTGACCTATTACTTTTACTTTCCTAATTTTTACACCTAGGCCCTACTCCAAATTTCCTAAACTAAAAGCCATATCATTTACAAACTTTTGATGCAGGGCAGTGCCGCAAGACTTGTTGCAGTGCTTCCTGGCGTCAAAAGGAGAGGGCAGGAATGTGTTGTATTTACAATAGATATGGCGCATTCCTGTCCTCCTTTTCCCCTGTGTTGGTGCACAATAGGCTGCCATGAGCATTGATTATTGATAAAGGTAGGTAAGTACCTACACCTAGCAATAGGCCACTATCCCCCACTTAGGTCCAGTTAGGTCTCAATAAAGTAAACCCAGCTCAACCCATTGGTAGCTTGGCAATGAGCGACAAGGCTCAACTGAGGAGACTGGTGTGTAAAGCATTTAAAAATCACAAAACAGTAAATAAGTAAAACCTAAAACACAATATAAATCCAGCACCAATTTAGAAAAATAGAGACTATTTTTATCTTTAAAATGACACCAAAATTATTCAAATCAGATAAGGGGAACCAGAGATATTTCTTTTTAAAGGTGTATTTATTTCTAGCGCATAGAAACTAAAAGCGCCAATCTGGTCGCACTAAACAGGGGCAAATTCAAAGTTTGGGGCTGACCGGGATGAACACCTGCTGGGCTACAGCAAGCAGGAGGCCTCGGTCAAAAGTTTACCTTCTGACTTTTTTTCTTGAAGATTTTCTTCAGCAGGACGAAGCCACCAATCTGATCCGACCTCCCTGGAGTCCTCTTCGGATACACGTCACAGGAGACCTCGATTAAGAATTCTACCTCCGAACTTAGATGATTTTTAAGTATGGAAATCTTTGGCCAGGTCAAAGCTGAATCTTGATCCGACGTCCCTGGAACCCACCTCGGATACGCTGTGCAGGAAGTCCAGGTCAACTTTGTACGTTCAGACTTTGTCACTTTTTTGGAGCTTTTTCCTTCCGACGGGGGTCGACCCTTCACACTAAGCTGATTTTGATGCAAGGTCATCGGATCACCTTTCCAGGAGCCCCTGGTGAAATCCTGGAAGTCTGGGGCTCCGGAGAGTTTCAGCGGGATGAACCTGCAAGTCAGGCTGGGTCGCGGTTGAGGTAAGCCGACTTGACTCAACACAGCGGGTCGGTCCGTTTCTGGAGCTTTTTTTCAAAAGTTCTCCAAACTTCCATATCTAATTCCAGAAGTTCTTTGAATGTCCTTTAGAAGTCCCCAGCTCACTGCAAGGTTCTAGAACCTCTAACTTGCTCCTTGAGGGTTAGGACTCCAACTGAGGAACTCAGGACGCCGCCATCTTTCCCAAAAAAGCTTGGAAATAAAAGTATGACCACCAGAATTTCTGGTCCTACCATATAAATAGCCATAGAACCGACGTCAGTGTTTTCTCCCAATCCAATATGGCGCCCGCACGGGACGCCGCGATCACGATCTTAGGATCATTTTGAGGATTATACTGTCCGAAACAAGGTAAGGGACAATAGCCCCATGGGATTATTTATAATATTGATCCCCAATATATATTTTCAGCTGTCCAGGCTTACTGTTGCTTTGATTCTTTGCAATATTTGACAGCATACCATAATCAATCATAAAACAAATGTCACTTATCTATTGGACATAAAATATTAGTTCATAATAATTAGGTAATAACCACTTAAATTCTATGCCAAATATTGTTTAATGGTCCTCAAACATCATGAGAATATGGGACTTTTAATATTTTACCTAATAGCTACAACCTATTGCACAATATCATTTCATCCTTCAGAACTCCCCCTGGGGAACTGATATATTTGTTATACACCGACTGTATGTTTTCATAGTGCTACTTAGACCTAATACTAACATAATGACATAAAACATGCCCAGGACAAGTATCTGCAACCCATTTAATATTAGGTTCGGTCTAATACTCAAGTGTTTGATTAAAAATATGTATCTAAGGGCCAGATGTAGCAAATGTTTACGAGTCGCAAAAGGGTCGCAGCGCTATTTGAGACCCCGCAAAATGCGAAATGGGATGCTCAAATCCCATTTCAGAGTACCAAACAGCGATGCGACCCATTACCGACTCGCAAAAATTGCGACCTGATTTTGCGACCCGCAATTAGGAAGTCGCAAATTGCGAGTCACACACCATATGCATAAGCCAGTCACAAATTGCGACAAGTTGCAAAAAGCCCAGTTTGCACACCCAGATTACCACTGATTCAGAGCAGCTGGTAACCAGAACCAAAGTATAAAAGGAGACCCAGAAGGCATCTGGACTACTCAAAATGGCTTCACTATAAGTGATTGCATGGAGGAGGAGAGTCCAGGCTGCCCAGCAGAGGAGGAGGAGGCAGAGACAGGAGAGGATATACCGAACCAGGCAGACACTATTCCAACAAACTGAGGACGAGATTTATGATAAATACAGACTGAGCAGCGCTGTTATCTTAGAGATAATTGAACTGCTGAAACCTGAGCTCGAACACCAGACAATGCACGGCAGCACCATCCCCACACATGTGCAAGTGCTCTGCTCACTGCACCTCTTGGCCTCGGGTAGCTATCAGGGGGTGATTACTGTGGCAGGTGGGGTATCCCAAAGTGCACTCTCACGATTCTTCAGACGTTTTCTAGATGCCATACTCGCACACATGTCCAGATATATATACCTTCCCAGAAATGAGGCAGAAATGAACAGCACCAAGTTGTACTTCTACAGAATTGCCAACTTCCCCCAAGTAATAGGGTGTGTGGACGGGACACAAATTCCAATTTGCCCACCAGCAAATCTGGAATATGTGTTTCGCAATAGGAAATGTACCCACTCACTAAACATCCAGGTGGTATGTGAAGCCCATAATGTAATTACTGACATCAGGGCTAAATATCCAGGGAGTACACATGATGCATACATATTCAGGCACAGTGGGATACACCAACACCTAGAACGTGGGGAGTTTGGAGAAGGATATATATTAGGTACTGGCGAGTACACTCTGAAGCCGTACATATATGTCAATGCATAACCCTGCGATGCCCTACTAAATTTGCCTCTTTTGTCAAACAGGTGACAGTGCATATGCCCTGAGACCATGGATACTCACCCCATACCTAACACCTGGCAATCAGAATGAGAGGCGATATAACATTGCACATCGGCGGATCAGAACTGTAATTGAGAGGACGTTTGGCTTGTTGAAGTCACGATTCCGATGCCTGCACAAAAGTGGAGGAGCACTTCAGTATGCCCCAGAAAGAAGCATTCA
The DNA here is from genome assembly GCF_031143425.1 of Pleurodeles waltl. Classification (NCBI taxonomy): domain Eukaryota; kingdom Metazoa; phylum Chordata; class Amphibia; order Caudata; family Salamandridae; genus Pleurodeles; species Pleurodeles waltl. Next base: position 1,560,053,846 of record NC_090440.1, read on the forward strand.
AGATAGTTGCTACCTGTGCCATCCTACACAACATTGCCACCAGACGTGGGCTATCTTTCACCCTTGACGACAGATTCGGAGGATGAGGAGCAAGAGCTACCACACCGACAGCCTGGGGATGGAAGCATCGCAATGGAGGGCAGACAGAGACGGAACCACATTGCAACCCACTACTTTGGCAGGTACTTAGCAACCGTGACAACACTCACTAATGTAAGACACCCATAGCCCAGTTGTGTAGTTACACAAACTAACCCTTTTATTGCAAGACTATAATGTTGAAATATTTGTTAACTATACTACAGTATGCAAAAAACAAGTATAATCTGACACATTATGTCCATGTGCCTCTGTAGCACTACATTTCAGTAGCTCACAGCCTCCTGCGACTGCAGCCACCATGGCTCACTCCAGCTTGGTCCTCTGAGCCCTTCCGTGCACTGCTACTCCGCAATACAGGTGCATCTGTGGCAGACACACTACTCACACTGGAGACCTCTTCACTGTCCTGCGTGGTATCCCCAATGCCCCGTGCAGCCTGTCTAGTCTCCAGCAGATCCACCACATAGCTGATGCAGCCATGTCCTCGTGCCACATCTCCTGCAAAATGCCCTAGTTCCACTCGCAGGCTGACAGTGCGCCTTGACAGGCAGGTTGTATTAGTTGCCAGGTGCCCTATGGACACGCCTAGCCTGTCTAAATGGGCAGCAGTGTTGCGCTCCCTGTGCCGTGCCTGTGCCCTGTCAGCCACCAGTTCCCTGACCAAACTGTCTATGGAGGTAGTCAGGTTACCCATGTGAGTGTTCATTGTTGTGAACTGGTTGTCCACATTTGCCAGCCCATGCGTGATAGTGGTCTGCAGTCTTGAGAGGTTACGGTTCATTAACGACATTTGTCTATTTTGCAGGCGCTGACTCTGCAATAAGGATGCCTCAATTCCCCAAAAATCCTCATCAGAAACATCCTCCCTACGCACAGACTGCATTGTGTGGAATCGTCTATGCACCACGCCTGATGATCCATGTGTTTGGCTCCCCATAGGCATTGGCCCTGGTGTCCCAATGGCTGCCTCCATACCCAGAGCCTCCAGCGAGCATGCGTAAGACTTCACGTTCTCTCGCTTTGATGCCAGCTGCACCGGCGGCCAAAACGCGTTGCTCATGAGCACAAACTCACTTCTGAAGTAGATTTACTATTCCAGAGCCACTAAATCTAGTCAAAAAGATATTTTTTTACTAGATTTTCTTCTCCAATGGACCCTGCAATTTGTTTTTCAGACTGAGAAGCCTTTTTTTTTTTACAAACAGAAAGGAAGTGTGTCAGAGACTCCAACTTCCTATTCCTGTCCAGTAGGCTTCTCCCAGTACTATGTCCATCCCCTGGTCACTTTTCACTTGGATTTTGAGTTAGAAGGATCACTTTCTTTGTCTCCTGGATACTCCTTTGGATTTAAGGACTTTGTTTTTGTGAAATCACACAAGTAAGTTCAAAACTTTTATTGAATAAGGGTGTTGTTGTTTGTTTTCTTGGGCATGCAATAGTATTTCTTTGTGCTTTAATCTGATTTTAAAAATGTACAGTGGTGGGTGGTCTGGAGTTTAAGTGTGGGCCTAGTTATTATTTATTTTGCATTTAATTGATTTTACACCTTTTGTAAAGGAGAATTGTTGCACTGCTCAGTATCTTTTCTACATGTTTGTAACATTTACAATATTTTTTTAGTATGTGGCCTAGATTTCCAAAGGGTTATTAAGCCATTCGGCCCAGGCCAATACTAGTAGTCATCAGTGCATGAAATAAATGTTTCAGTGGAATATGTTTTTAAAGCTTCCTTTAGGCAGGGATGGCATTGGATTAAATTTAAAATGTTGGCTATTGTTTGCATTTCATTTTTTTGTAAAAAGTGTATATACTGTGGGGAAATACTATTTGATGGCATAGGAGGACGTTGTTTGACCATGTGGCTGGCAACCATTTTGTGCATGCAAAAAATGTCCCTTTCCCTTTCTCCTTGCTACTTTTTGTTGTTGTTTGCCCACGTGGCTGGCTGGCAGCCATTTTGCCCATTCAGTCAGTGTCCTTTGCCATAGCTTGCATGTGCCCTTTGTTTTCCATGCTTCCTCCTTGATCCATGTTGTTGTTGTTTGACCATGTGGATGGCTGACAGCCATTTTGTCCATTCAGCCAGTGTCCCTTGACATTGGCATGCATGTGTTCTTTGTTTGCATGCCTCCTTGCTCCATGTTGTTGCTGTTTGACCAGGTGGCTGGCTGGCAGTCATTTTGTCCATCCAGCCAGTATCACTTGCCATAGGCTTGCATGTGTTTTTTGTTCTCCATGCTTCCTCCTTGCTGTTGTTGTTTGACTATGTGGCCATCTGGTAGTGCTTTTGTGCATACCATGTGCAACCTGTGTATCGTTGACATAGGCTTACATACAAACATCGTTAATTATTGATCATTTGTTTTTTAAGTTTCTATTTTTATTTTTTCAATGTATTTGTACATTTTTATTTTTAATTTATTTGTTATGCCATTTTTATTTCATTGTTTAATTTTTGTTTTTATATGTATATTTTAGTTTTAGTGTTTTAATATTTATTTTAGTTTTTTTTATTTTAATTTTGTTAGTATTTTATTTTTTGGATTTTTTTTTTTTTTTTTTCATATTTTTTCTTTTTTTTACTTTTTTATATTTATTTTAATTTTTATTGACTTTTTCTTTCTATTTTTCAATTTTATTATTTTTGATATTTTTTTATTTTATTTTAATTTTAGTTTTAATTTTAATTTATTTCTGCATCCATCTGATCCATTCCATTCCTCCATCAATCCATCCATCCATCCACCGAAGAGGCACAGCTGAACTACAGCATTCAGGGGCATTTTTAAGAGCTCCTAGCACCACTGAAGCTTCTCTTTTCGTGACACTCCGGTGGCGCTATGTCCTGCGCCGTATTTACAAGGTGGCGTTAAGCCACTTTTTGCGGCTTAATGCCATGTTGCAAATTTGGCCCCTTCACACACAGCACTTTGCGTGGAAGGGGCGTGGAATGGGTGTAGCTGTAGACGTGCCACAGCAACATCCATTGCATTTTGACACTGCCCCAGATTTACGTGTTTTCGTAAACCTGAGGCAGCAGCAAAATCTAATGCCACCCCATTTTGCAGCACACATAGAAAGAGCAAATCACCATATAAGATCCCCCCTACCTCTCCCCCTCAACGCAGCCATCCTTGCACTATGGTTCAAGGGAGGCTGCATTTGCACCCAGCAGCAAATTTAGCGTGGGTGCAGAGGGAAACACAGGGTTTGCACAGTATTCTTTTAAATACAGTACATCCCTGCATTTTGAAAATCAGAGTGCACGATGCTGCCAATTTTGGCACAGCGCCGTGCACCGTCATTTTCCTTAACTATGCCCCTCAGTTTCTTAGGCGTAATTCCATTTCCTCAAGGACACAGTGGCTGTGGAGCAAGGCAGACAAATCAACATCATCATTTATTGTGTTAGTTATTATTCCATTGTTCCTGGACCACCTTGCAACCATAGGTTACTAAAAGCATTATTCCATTTACCCATGCACCTCTCTCTGCCTGCCCCAGGTGCCTCCTAAAACAGACGGAGATAAAGCAAAGAGCTAGATCTGCCTGCTGTGCTGTCTGATTTGATATGTACTGTGTTTTATAGTGTGGTGGTGTGGTTTGCCTTTACAATGTTTAATTAAATACGGGGTATATTACATAAATAACCAACAGCTCTAAGAATGCATTTCTCAGTACTATTTTCAACCTGCTGCAACAATGCCACATTTCAATAACTACATGTTTTTCTTGCTTGGTTGTTTTTAGGTGTACAAGAGAAGAGACCCCACATCACGTGCAGTACTGCCAAAGAGAAGGCCTTACAGTTACTTCAGTCCACAGGCAGCAAACTCTTTCGCATATCCATCTTAGTGCCACAGCCGCGCTGGAGCTTAAGATGGCCCCAAAGCAAGTTGCTCCCAAGAAGGTAGCCAGAGAGAAGAAGTAGCTTTCCGCAAGTGACATGCCAACAGCAACCTTTTGTCTGAGACGTGTGCCAGCAACATTGGCCTCTGTGGAGGAACCTGGGAGCACTCCTGCATCAATAGCACCACCCACACCCAAGACCATGTCTGTCATTGAGGCAGTCACTGCAGTTATGGCGATGCCAATGAGCAGTGATGTTGAATTGAATTCATCTTTTTTGTAAAGTAGTACCCAATCGTTTCAGGAAACAGAGCAAAGTGCACAGCAACCTCAGCCAGATCTTCCCAAAGTTGGAGCAGAACAGGAGGTTAAGCTTTCTGTCGAGCAAGAACCTCCTCTTAAAATCAAGGGCTTCCAGATCTCCAGCACGAAAAAGGAAGGTTACTACTCCACCACCTTCTCCAAGCACCACTTCTGATGACGATGATCGGGACACGGAGTGGACCCCAGCAGAGTGTGGGAGATGCCAGGAGAGGTAAGGGATAAGAAAAGTTCTAGAAAGTCTTAGAATCATGAAAAAAGGGGATGATGAAGATGATGATGACACATTCATTGGGGAAGCTTGTACAGAGGAGTCCAAAATTACTATCCAACCTGCTCCGAGGGATGTGGCAAAGGCAGCACCGCCAGATCCAATATTTGTAAGACTCCAGCAGAGACATGCAACAACTCCTACCTCAGTACAAGTATGCACTGCAGAGAGGCACTCGACACACCCACACCACCTACATCCAGTTATTCCTCAGGCATTGGCAGTGGCACAATAAGAAAGTACTCCTCTACAGGTTGGGACTTTTTTAGGATTACCAAACAGGAGGAGAACATTGCCACATGCTCCATTTAGCATGCAAGTGTTTGTCGAGGTAAGCCCGGTTCATGTTATGATACTGGAGGCCAGATGTCCCATATGAAAACACATCATGCAATCCCATGGGAGCAGCACCTTAAACGGTTCAACGTGGTTGTGGTGGTAAAGGTGAAGAGAGCCAGGAAACGTCAGCTATACATGGTCAAATCATGGTGGAAGGTGAGGAAGAAGAGAGTGACATCATCCTCATGAAAAGCAGCCTGTACCCAGAAGTGTGCCAGAATCACTCACCTCAGTGACCTCACAGTGGCACAGGAACACTCAGTCAGAAGGAGACACCACAGCATACGATGCATTGAGTCTACCACCACCTACATTTGAAAAGTCACCCATGTCATGGTGCCACAAAGGAAGAAAATCCAGACTACAAGTATGGGCATGTTTTGGCAGGGGGTCCTCTATAACCGCAATCAACCAATGGCATGTTCATACAATGGGAAGCTGGCAAAAATGTTAGCGCTGGAACTCTTTGCTTTTTCCTTTAGTGGAAGGAGTGCGATTCTTAGAGTTTGTGGCAACCCTCTGCCCAAAATGGAATGTTCTAAGCAGGACCTATTTTGCTAGAGTTGCTGTTCCAGCGCTGCATCATGATGTGCTGTAGTTGGTTGAGCAAGCTTTGCTGCAAAGTGTTGTCTACACTATCCACTTGATGACAGACAGGCGGACCAGTTGTCAGGCAACTGATTACATGTGCATCACTGAACACTGGGTCTCTTTTCTGGGGGTAAAGTTATCTACAGGCCTGGCCTTGAAGACATTTTTAAGAGCGTTTGCCAGCATGCAACAGTAGCCCTGTTCACCATGGAGAAGTCACACACAGCTGCAAACATCTTGGGGGAATTGAATAGCAAGGTGTGTGAATGGCTGTGACCCAGAGGTCTTCGAGTTGGATTTGTTGCCACACACAATGGCAGTAGCATAACCAAGGCCATGGCAGATGGTGGCTATTTCAGGGTCCTGTGTTTGGCCCACTGCATCTACCTGGTTGTGCAAGACTTTCTTAAAAAAAGAAGACATGGTGAGCAACATACTAACCACCTGCAGATGCATCAGCACTCATTTCAGCCATTCTTTAAAGCCCGGAGACAGTTGTGAATTTTTCAGCATGATAACAAAGTACCAGTTAAAAGCCTGATATAGTAGGTGCGAACATGTTAGAATTAAACCTAATATATGTTGCAAATTCTGGTTGAGTAGTGGAAACAGATCAATGACTATGTCATTCCAAGAGAAGCTGATGCAATTGGGAAAGTATTGACCATGGATGCTGACAAATGGGGCCTAGTCAAATGCCTCACACAGATGCTGCTCCCTTTTGAGGTTTCCAGGCAAGAAGTTTGCAAGGAGGACAGTACAATGGGTCAAGCTATCCCATTATTGCAAAATACAAAGAGGTGGTTATGCTATCCAGTTTACACATCCGATATGTCAATCTGGTATCACGGGATGAGAAAGTCCTGAGTGCAGTGAAAAAAGTTCCACGGGTGCCTCACTGGTAAGGTTACACCCAACCACCAAGGGCGTATAGTAAGTTGACTGGGAATCAATCAACCACGGTAGATGACAGGTGTTACCAGGGCATACCAGAGCACTCCAACAAGCCAAATCAAAGCATACGGTTAAAGTAATGAGAGCTTTGATCACGTCTTGAGAGCATAGTAGTTTTATTCTTTCCAAATTGTGACGTATCCAAAGAAAACAGCTGACACATTTTTCATCATCTAGACTTTTTCAAGGCTGTAAAAGTTATTGTGAGAGAAAAGATGATATACGTAATCAGATGTAATGAAACTAACAGGTATTCCTGTCTAGTAAGCTTTTCTTCACAAATGCTTCACTAGATATTAGAAAACCCAAAAGGGTTAAGTGCAGGCAAAAGGAAACTGTGTAAATACAAGTGTATGTGTGATGTTAGGGCAAAGATACACTCCTGCCATAGAAGAGGAGGTTAAAAACCGAGAGGTAGGATCAAAGAAGAAAGGATCGACCAAGAGCCATTAACTCGTATGTAGGTGTATGCGATATCTGGCATCCCAATCTTAGTGGATTATCAGTTGTCATGCATTCTTAGGTCAGTCAGAAACAAGTGATATATCTCTTAATATTGTAGAAAAACCTCACGTGACAGTAAGTAAAATTGTTGATGGTAACTAAGGAAGTCATGCACAGAAGGAGACATACCTGATAATTAATCCATTCTAGTAGAGGATATAATATATAAATTCCTGATCCTTAAGAAGAGAAAGCAAGAATACCGTATTATTGTTGTCCATCTGCCCTGGTCAGGGTCTATCATAAGATGGAAAACACCTGATTCAATCAAGTGAATGCAAAAGTAAGGTATTACATAAAACCTTCAAAGATAAACTATAATTGTACATTTTGATAATTGACATTGTTAAATTATGGGCGAAAGGTTGGTCATGCCCATAAGTATAGTAAATAGGGGTGTTGAAATTGTCTTTAATTTAGAAATTTGTACTAATGTGGAGTCACTTGCACCAAAACAAGCGATAGATTAAGGTCTACCACTATGACGGGCATAATTGCTACCAAATTACTGATGGATGTGACAAACCAGTGAAGGAAAATGAAATATCCCGAAAAGAAAACCTTACCTATCGCAGACTGTACATCTTATATTTGGATGAGTTCAGGTACTCAAAGATAAATTACCATGGTAAGCCTGTCAGAAATAGTACCAGTTAGCACATAGACAACGTAGTCATGTATTGTCTGTGTGGAAATTGAGTTTAATGGAGACTACGTGATACTCTCTATGTAAAAGTCCAAACATTTAGTAAAGTGCCCTTCAGATATGTTGTGTAATAAATTTTACATTATTTTGCAAGGCAAGATTATTAATTGTTATTTAAACTGTACTCAAAATAACTGGAAGGGAAAACACAGTAAGTGCAGAAATCCAATTAGGCTGAGAGAGTTTAAAATCGATCCCTATCGTAAACAAATGAGCCAGTCAATATCGTATAAGGAAAACCGACTTAGTATGCCGCAACCTGGAGAGAAGATGTCAATTTTATGGTAACATATAAGGACATGATTGTACCAGTTGCAGTTAACTGTGTACAAGTCCAATGTAACTAAATGTGCCCATCCACTATGGCGTTTGTGTAGGACTGTCGGTAAAGTATTCACTCGTATTACGAGATAAGCATAAATTGTTTTCACCTTCAATCGGAGCTAAATTAATGATGATGGATACGGAACAGCTGGGAATTTACTTATAGAAGATCTTTATTGTAATCAAAAGAGGTCCAAAACATGTAGAGAAGCACTCAACTAGGGTTGCTGTGGTTTAATGTTACAGAGAAATACAAGTAAACCTTATATCCCCACATTGCAAAAGTTCCTGCAGACTCACCTACTATGCTGGCGCTGAGTTGTGCAATAATAGTATAGAAGACGCCGACATGCATGTGTAACTCATATATGGGTGCGCAGCTGAAGAAGTAATAGAAAATTGACTAGTGCAAAACTAACAACAGAAGGGAAGAGAAACATTATTGCATCTGCTATAGGAGCAGCTAAAGAAGGTATCTGAAAGGTTTGCATGCGGAAAGGTGAATGAAAACCCTGAAGCACATGCCTTGGTTACTAGCCTAAGCTATCACTTGACTTTTAAAGCAAGGCTGCAAAATGAAATCATTTCATCTTAAGAGTACATCTCTGCCAGCCTACTTGATCCATACTACAAAAAAATTATTTCTACTATCATTCCTTTTTCTAAAGAGGATGTTTCACAATACAAGAGGTGGATTGTTGAGCAAGCAGGAGAGCTGGAAGGAGAATGGCTGGAACTTAGCATCCCACTCCACAGTTCTGGGGTGCCACCTTCAACTTCCAGAGAAGGCAGTCTTGTCTCACATCCGTCAACCCCACCAACAAGAAAACTAGTGACAACTGCAACAGAAGAATTGGACACAATCTCTGCATCTGCTTAGTTTCAAGTGGCAGCTCTTAAGACCAGTGCAGAGGTGAAGGAAAAAGCACTCAAGCAGGTGGCAGCACCAATGACCATTCAGAGGATGTTCCAGGAATATCGGGATGACCCAAAAGAGGTGTATGTAGATCAAAACCCATTTGTGTATTGGTATGGGAAGATGCGCCAATGGTCAGAGCTCACCAGGCTGGCAATAAAGTACCTGGCTTGTCCTGTAGCCAGTGTGTCTGCTGAATGTGTTTTCAGTGCAGCTGGTACAATTGTAACAGTCAGAAGGACCAGTCACGTGCCTCAAAATGTGGAGAGATTAACCATGATCAAAATGAATTAGCATTTTATGAAACCTGATTACACCATTTACGAAACACCACAGGAGGATGAAGAGGATGACTGGTCAGTATCAAGTGTGTTAGCTGACCAACTTCTGAGTGAACCACCAGAGTTTAATGACAAACTCTACTTCCCAGATTGAGTATGCCAGTGCCACCATAGAGCTTTATACTTATTTCTCGTTGCACTTCTTTTTGTCTTTCTTTCTCTGCAAAAAAATGTAGTACATTATGTTTGTGTCTGATTTATGCTGCCCCACCATTTTTCAGTCACATATTATAAGCCGGGATTGGAGTTGAACACGTGTGCAGTGAAGAAATCGCCACGTAACCTTCAAGACATTGGAGACGATGCCTGCCTCCCTCATGCCATTGCCTAGCCTTTTTTTTTTTTACATCACCTAGCACCACTGCCCTAAAAGATCAATGATTAAAACAAAAGACTGCCTATGACAATGTCAACAATGTGCCGAGTTGCCAACAAAGAGGAGATATTTTGTTCAACCACTGTGCTTGGATTGGAATACTGCTATTACTAAAATAACTCTTTTTGCACCAATGAGGGGTGATATGTTGAGTGTTTGTAAATTTGTGAGTGATGACTGAAGCATGTGGTGGCAGGCATTGAGGGAGGGAGTTCAAGACATTTCTAAACTTCTATCCAAGGATTTGCAATGTTTGGGCACTGATGTCTGATCATTTTTTCCTGAAAGAGATTGGCCTTTCAAACTGAGTGAAATTTACCTGCAGGGTTCACTCCTATTTTCTGGTTCCTCAGAACAGACCAGCCACTCAAGTTACCAAACACAAATCTACACAAAATACTCCAGTTCTGTTTCTCTATTTGTTCTAATCTTCATTTCAACTGCAGTGCACTTCACAGGTTTAATTGCTTAGTTTGGGATTGGGAGAGAGTTACTCAGAATCTGGAGGAGAAGGATGGAAGGACTCAGGGCAGGACTACCTCAATAGCTATAAGGAGAAAGTTATCGACTTCAAAGAGAAACCATGATGATTGTGAATGCTCTGAGGCCTAGTACTCCCTCAGCTCTGTGAACTGGAGAGATGTGTGTTGATTTGGAAATGCTGCTGAGTATGTATTTGCTGCATTGCTGGCTCAAACCTGAAACTCCTTATGTTCTTGCTCTGTCTCTGAGTCTTCTTGGTGCACTCCTGACTCCTCAGTAAGCTTACCTTGCTTTATTGTGTCATTCTCCTTTACTCTATAATACAGGTACAGTTTTTTTCTCAATATGCAGGCTTTCTGCTAGTTCTCTCCTGCTGGAATAAATCTTGCGGAAAGCTCAAGACTCCAGCTTAACTACCGGACAGGTTCAAGCTTTGGACAGCAACCCAGGAGTGACCAAAATTCCTAGAAGAATGGAGAGATGCATTTGCCAATTTGGTAAATACAGTATCGTTTTCTTTCAACAATCATACATTTTAGAACTGTGTAGGTTATCTTCAATATTCCATAATTTCTATTTTTCAAAAATAAAAGACATAACATTTAGAATATATCATCTGGGGCCTCTCTGGGGCAGAAGGGCAGTTTGTTCCATGCATTTAACTGAACTGTGCCATACTTATCCCTTTGTTTCTACTTTCCTTGGTATGTTGCTCAGTGCCCCAATGAATATTGCTGCAGTTTCTTTTGTGTAGTGTTTGTCTTTGTCACACCTTTCCCCAAATCCCCTTTTCCATCCAGCCCCTAATCCTCTTCCCCCGGACTATGTGATTTATTGAGGTGTGTCTTAATTTTACACTATAAATGAATCACACACTTGCTGGGGTGGATGTTGTGAAAATGACACCAACTCACTGCATGACCTTCTTCTACCTGAGCAATATTCCACACCGGCTCAATCAAATTATCATCATTCATGGCTTGTGTGTGTGTTTTGTAAATGGTTAACCTGGTCCAATCACTCAAATGTGAGCCCACTTCTCCTGACTCCATGATTTAATTTCCTAAGTTTAGTTTCTATGGCTCCCCACTATTGCTCAAAAGAAATTGATATTGCTATCTTTTACTATCATATCAGTTCTGACTCTTCTTTGCTGTGTGTCAAATACTGTCATTGTGGTAGCCTGGTCTCAGTCTTCCTAAAGTAATGATATGATGACCCTCTAACTCTGTTTTACTTTTGTTTTAATCGTGTTGACAGTGATGCATAACCCTGTGATTAATCCTGTATTTGGAGTGGCACCTTCTGTGAAGGTCTGGCTTCCCTGTTAGTATGCTATCCTGCTACTACTACTGCCTACCATCCTCTTAAGAGTTACAGTGCCATCCTGGGAAACACCCTGTAGTAAGAAGATGATGACTCCCCGACTTCATCTATTCAGGTAAGAAAATAACCAAGGATTGAAGTAGTAAACTTTTGTAGTTAGTAATTTAACTCCTACTAAAGAAGATGCTGTCTTACCTGTCTATGTGTATCTAGGTTTTTAGGCAAAATAGGCAATGGCAATCATCATTAGTGATCAATATAGTTCAGTTGCAGAGGGTACTAGAGCAAGGGTAACAGTATAAGTAAATGACATACACTTTTTTAGAAGATTTAAAAAACAGGCTACACTAAAAGACAGCAGTGCAAACTAAAACACCAAAATAAACAATTGACGGAGGCATAAATAAAGACAAATAAATTATCCGATTTATTAATCTACAAAATACAACATCAACGCCTTCTACCCGCAGCAGGTCCACCCCTCTTCCCAAACAAATAGCCCCATCCCCAAGTCCAAACGAAACATCCTATTTGAAGCCAAATTATCAAACCCTGTCTAAACTCCCTCCCCTCTTCTTCACCTACAAGTGTCCCTCTCACCAAAACAAAAAATTAAAAAAGGGTCCAAAGTGAGCACTTCCTCGTTCAGACTAGAGTAGGGCCCAGATATCACTGAGGGCTGCATCAAAGCGTGCCATGTGGTGGTCCAGTCGCTCAAGGTATTGTACGATGCAGCACTGAAATATGTGGTCCTGGGCCCGGCGTGAGGAAGACGAGGGGCAGCACTGGTGGAACTGTGACAGGTTGATAGCTGCTAGCTGCAATGGTGTTGCCAATGATGCTGGGAGGCTGGAGGCACTGGTGGCTGGATGGAGGAGCTAGGGCCGGGGGCCATGAGTGCTGCCTGGGCCTCCTCCTCTTCCTCCTTCTGGAGTGCTACCAGCCACCAATATTTGTTTATGATGCCTTCCAGCCTTTGCTGACGGATCCGTGCTGCTATCTCCTGGTGAGTTGGATGATGATGTCCACCAGGAGGAGCTATGGCAGGAAAGAAAAAGGAAAATGACAAATTATAAACGTGATCTGTTGAAACAATTCTTTAAAACTTACAGTGGCACAGTAGCAGTGAATTGCTGGTCCCTTAGGGCAATTGGAATTTGCTGTGGCTGATTATTTATGACAAGTTACAGGGCTATTTTTTACCCACACATGCCCAACTGTAGTTGAGTTGATGCTCGAATGTCAAAAGGGTAAAATTTGAACTGGCATGAATCCATTATGGAAGCCATGACATATTCATTTATACATAAATGTGGCACATGCGAAAAGGGATTTTACATTTCTTTTGGTTGGCCTGGGACAGAACTTTGGAAAAATATCATGCACTGAAGTACTAGGAGGTGATGGAGTGGGCATTGGGGTGGAAGGAAAACACCTCTGTGAGTTTGAATGCATTGACCACGTTGTAAATGCTAAATTAACTGGAAGGAAAACACTTCTGTATGTTTGAAATCATTGACACCTCTATAAATACTAAATTAACAGATTGCACATAAAACACTATTGTATACTGCCACATTGCAGTTACATACTCATAGTAGTATCCGTGACTGATGAGGAGGGAGGTAGGACCATGATGGGTAAGAGGATACATATCTGCCTTCCTTCAACTACAGGGAATTAAGGGAGAAGACAGAAAATTTAAATACCCCCTCTTTGAACTAAAACGTTGATAACCATGCAAACCAAGCAAGCAAATTAAGTGAACAGCAGACATATCCCTCTCTACAACAGCTCCTTTACTTCTTCTTGATCCAAGCAATTATACAGCCATCTTTTCGTTCATCTATTCTATTCACACTTTGATGCCTACCATTTGATTTAAGCTTACACTCTCTCATCGAGTCTTTCACTGCTCCGATCCAACCATCCATATTTATCCACCTGCCCATCCATAGACTCACCTATCCAGTATCCACCCTTTCAAACCCTGCTTTTACCTATCCGTCTGGCGTTTACCCATGTATCAGTCATTACCATCTACCCATTTCTCAAAGAGCATACTCATTCACTCTTCCTTCACCCATTGAGGCATCCTTTCATCTATCTTCACCCATGCATCTCCTATCATTCACCTACGCATCTTTCTTTTTTTTCCCTCATATCATTTCACTCATATACCATTTCACCCATTCTTTATTTTAGCTGTCCATCCTTTGCTTTTCCATCAAGCCATAATTTTTAGCCTCCATTCAATCATTATGATGAGCTTTTCTCTGCTGATTTGCAGAGAGAGGAGGCCATTAAGATTAAGAAGTTAGGGCCAGATGTATCAAGCCTTTTTGCATTCGCAAACGGTGTGAATGCCCGTTTGCGAATGCAAAAAGGCGTTTCAGAATATATTAAAGGCATTCTGAACGCAATTTAAAGGAATCGCTAAAATAGTGATTCCTTAAAATTGCGAGCCCGTTTAGAGAATCGCAATTTGCGATTCTCTAAATAAGAAATCGCAAATGAGGAATCCTTATTTGCGATTTCTTAAGCACATGTATGAAGCAGTTCCTTAATGCGAATTGGGCAATAAGGAATCGCTATTACCACCAAGTTGAACGTGGTGGTAACAATGTGCAAATTTTAAAAATGCATAAAAAATGCATTTTTAAAATTGACATTTAACGCACACATGCCCTTTTGGCATGTGTGCACCTTACATGTCTTCCAAAATTGTTTTGGGGTGCAGCAGAGGGGGCCTTAGGCCCCCAGCACCCTGGAGTTTGCATTTCCCAAATTGCGAATTCCAAAAAATTCGCAAATATGGGCCAACAGGCCCATAGGTGCGAATGGGGGCTGTATCGCAATTTGCGATTCGGTAATAGCATTTGCGATTTTTAAGAAATCGCTATTACCAAATCGCAAATATGATACATAGCATTTTGCGACTCAGAAATAGCGATTTCTTAAAAATCGCTATTTCGGAATTGCAAAAGGCTTTTTGATACATCTGGCCCTTAATCCTCACTGCAGCTGCTAAACCAGGTGTTTCAGAAGCAACACCCTTGCAGTGAGTATTTTAGAAATTGTCAATGAGCAAGAGCAATATGACTTAACATTGCTCATCCTGTCACTGGTTCTCCCCATTTGACTGCTGCCACGTCTGCTGTGCTGGTGCTGCCACTGGCCTCAGCACTGGAAGTTCGTTGTGGCTGGAAAACATTACACAATCTAGTTACAACATAATAAATACAACCACAATAGATCATTGCCGTTCTATCTTCTCCTTTGGTTGTTGGTTGTTAGAAAAGCAAGGTAGACAAATCAACCACAAACATTTCGTAATGGAGGGGCAGAGCTCAGCTAAGTCACTGAAGAGCAATAAAGCAGTGGAGGACTTTGGTCAGTACAGGAGAACCTATGATGAGGTCTTGGTTAGCCATTGCAATGGACATGAGCAGGGCAAAGAAAACATTCCCAAACAGGTATAGAGAAGCTGACTTGGACATGCAATCTTGTCGGTAGGATACCTTTCCTAAAAATGTGTCCTCTTAGTATTAAGTACCAATCCACAAGCTATATAAGGGGAGAAGGGAAAGCTGACCTTAGTAAATCGTAACAAAGCAGAAGAAAGCTAATACAGACTGTAGACAGGAGGAAGTCAGGTACAGAAGAAACATGTAAATAAATAGATTGCAGGGGTAACAACAATTTAACAAAGCTAACTTAGAACGAAAATAAGCACAAGAAAAGTAGACAGGCACAGTAAAACTAAAAGAACAATTATTTGAAATGATGAGAGGTAAAAAATAAAAATAAAAGTAGGATAATAAAAGTAATGTAACAGGAAGTCTAACTGGGGCCAGCTGATCCGCCAGCATTCACACTGGTGGTGGCACTATAAGTACTGGCCCCCTCTCCTTCTGGACCGGTGAACGATGTTGCTTTTTTTTTCCCTTTGGATGCTGAGGCAAGAAATAAAGAAAATAAAAATGAAAGATTAGTGGTACAGGTAATCTCCCAAAAAATGTGTTTTTGACAAGCGGGGACAAATACAGCAACGTTGTATTTTTCTATATCAGATTGCCTAGTATGATAGACTTAACTCGAGTTGACCTATTACTTTTACTTTCCTAATTTTTACACCTAGGCCCTACTCCAAATTTCCTAAACTAAAAGCCATATCATTTACAAACTTTTGATGCAGGGCAGTGCCGCAAGACTTGTTGCAGTGCTTCCCGGCGTCAAAAGGAGAGGGCAGGAATGTGTTGTTTTTACAATAGATATGGCGCATTCCTGTCCTCCTTTTTCCCTGTGTTGGTGCACAATAGGCTGCCATGAGCATTGATTATTGATAAAGGTAGGTAAGTACCTACACCAAGCAATAGGCCACTATCCCCCACTTAGGTCCAGTTATGTCTCAAAAAAGTAAACCCAGCTCAACCCATTGGTAGCTTGGCAATGAGCGACAAGGCTCAACTGAGGAGACTGGTGTGTAAAGCATTTAAAAATCACAAAACAGTAAATAAGTAAAACCTAAAACACAATATAAATCCAGCACCAATTTAGAAAAATAGAGACTATTTTTATCTTTAAAATGACACCAAAATTATTAAAATCAGATAAGGGGAACCAGAGATATTTCTTTTTAAAGGTGTATTTATTTCTAGCGCATAGAAACTAAAAGCGCCAATCTGGTCGCACTAAACAGGGGCAAATTCAAAGTTTGGGGCTGACCGGGATGAACACCTGCTGGGCTACAGCAAGCAGGAGGCCTCGGTCAAAAGTTTACCTTCTGACTTTTTTTCTTGAAGATTTTCTTCAGCAGGACGAAGCCACCAATCTGATCCGACCTCCCTGGAGTCCTCTTCGGATACACGTCACAGGAGACCTCGATTAAGAATTCTACCTCCGAACTTAGATGATTTTTAAATATGGAAATCTTTGACCAGGTCAAAGCTGAATCTTGATCCGACGTCCCTGGAACCCACCTCGGATACGCTGTGCAGGAAGTCCAGGTCAACTTTGTACGTTCAGACTTTGTCACTTTTTTGGAGCTTTTTCCTTCCGACGGGGCTCGACACTTCACACTAAGCTGATTTTGATGCAAGGTCATCGGATCACCTTTCCAGGAGCCACTGGTGAAATCCTGGAAGTCTGGGGCTCCGGAGAGTTTCAGCGGGATGAACCTGCAAGTCAGGCTGGGTCGCGGTTGAGGTAAGCCGACTTGACTCAACACAGCGGGTCGGTCCGTTTCTGGAGCTTTTTTTCAAAATTCTCCAAACTTCCAGATCTAATTCCAGAAGTTCTTTGAATGTCCTTTAGAAGTCCCCAGCTCACTGCAAGGTTCTAGAAGCTCTAACTTGCTCCTTGAGGGTTAGGACTCCAACTGAGGAACTCAGGACGCCGCCATCTTTCCCAAAAAAGCCTGGAAATAAAAGTATGACCACCAGAATTTCTGGTCCTACCATATAAATAGCCATAGAACCGACGTCAGTGTTTTCTCCCAATCTAATATGGCGCCCGCACCGGACGCCGCGTTCACGATCTTAGGATCGTTTTGAGGATTATACTGTCCGAAACAAGGTAAGGGACAATAGCCCCATGGGATTATTTATAATATTGATCCCCAATATATATTTTCAGCTGTCCAGGCTTACTGTTGCTTTGATTCTTTGCAATATTTGACAGCATACCATAATCAATCATAAAACAAATGTCACTTATCTATTGGACATAAAATATTCGTTCATAATAATTAGGTAATAACCACTTAAATTCTATGCCAAATATTGTTTAATGGTCCTCAAACATCATGAGAATATGGGACTTTTAATATTTTACCTAATAGCTACAACCTATTGCACAATATCATTTCATCCTTCAGAACTCCCCCTGGGGAACTGATATATTTGTTATACACCGACTGTATGTTTTCATAGTGCTACTTAGACCTAATACTAACATAATGGCATATAACATGCCCAGGACAAGTATCTGCAACCCATTTAATATTAGGTTCGGTCTAATACTCAAGTGTTTCTCATTATTGATTAAAAATATGTATCTAAGGGCCAGATGTAGCAAATGTTTACGAGTCGCAAAAGGGTCGCAGCGCTATTTGCGACCCCGCAAAATGCGAAATGGGATGCTCAAATCCCATTTCAGAGTACCAAACAGCGATGCGACCCATTACCGATTCGCAAAAATTGCGACCTGATTTTGCGACCCGCAATTAGGAAGTCACACACCGTATGCAAAAGCCAGTCGCAAATTGCGACAAGTCGCAAAAAACCCAGTTTGCACACCCAGATTACCACTGATTCAGAGCAGGTGGTAACCAGAACCAAAGTATAAAAGGAGACCCAGAAGGCATCTGGGCTACTCAAAATGGCTGCACTATAAGTGATTGCATGGAGGAGGAGAGTCCAGGCTGCCCAGCAGAGGAGTAGGAGGCAGAGACAGGAGAGGATATACCGAACCAGGCAGACACTATTCCAACAAACTGAGGACGAGATTTATGATAAATACAGACTGAGCAGCGCTGTTATCTTAGAGATAATTGAACTGCTGAAACTTGAGCTCGAACACCAGACAATGCACGGCAGCGCCATCCCCACACATGTGCAAGTGCTCTGCTCACTGCACCTCTTGGCCTCGGGTAGCTATCAGGGGGTGATTACTGTGGCAGGTGGGGTATCCCAAAGTGCACTCTCACGATTCTTCAGACGTTTCCTAGATGCCATACTCGCACACATGTCCAGATATATATACCTTCCCAGAAATGAGGCAGAAATGAACAGCACCAAGTTGTACTTCTACGGAATTGCCAACTTCCCCCAAGTAATAGGGTGTGTGGACGGGACACAAATACCAATTTGCCCACCAGGAAATCTGGAATATGTGTTTCGCAATAGGAAATGTACCCACTCACTAAACATCCAGGTGGTATGTGAAGCCCATAATGTAATTACTGACATCAGGGCTAAATATCCAGGGAGTACACATGATGCATACATATTCAGGCACAGTGGGATACACCAACACCTAGAACGTGGGGAGTTTGGAGAAGGATATATATTAGGTACTGGCGAGTACACTCTGAAGCCGTACATATATGTCAATGCATAACCCTGTGATGCCCTACTAAATTTGCCTCTTTTGTCAAACAGGTGACAGTGCATATGCCCTGAGACCATGGATACTCACCCCATAACTAACACCTGGCAATCAGAATGAGAGGCGATATAACATTGCACATCGGCGGATCAGAACTGTAATTGAGAGGACGTTTGGCTTGTTGAAGTCACGATTCCGATGCCTGCACAAAAGTGGAGGAGCACTTCAGTGTGCCCCAGAAACAGCATGCAAGATAGTTGCCACCTGTGCCATCCTACACAACATTGCCACCAGACGTGGGCTATCTCTCACCCCTGACAACAGATTCGGAGGATGAGGAGCAAGAGCTACCACACCGACAGCCTGGGGATGGGAGCATCGCAATGGAGGGCAGACAGAGACGGAACCACATTGCAACCCACTACTTTGGCAGGTACTTAGCAACCGTGACAACACTCACTAATGTAAGACACCCATAGCCCAGTTGTGTAGTTACACAAACTAACCCTTTTATTGCAGGACTATAATGTTGAAATATTTGTTAACTATACTACAGTATGCAAAAAACAAGTGTAATCTGACACATTATGTCCATGTGCCTCTGTAGCACTACATTTCAGTAGCTCACAGCCTCCTGCGACTGCAGCCACCATGGCTCACTCCAGCTTGGTCCTCTGAGCCCTTCCGTGCACTGCTACTCCGCAACACACGTGCATTGTGGCAGACACACTACTCACACTGGAGACCTCTTCACTGTCCTGCGTGGTATCCCTAATGCCCCGTGCAGCCTGTCTAGTCTCCAGCAGATCCACCACATAGCTGATGCAGCCAAGTCCTCGTGCCACATCTCCTGCAAAATGCCCTAGTTCCACTCGCAGGCTGACAGTGCGCCTTGACAGGCAGGTTGTATTAGTTGCCAGGCGCCCTATGGACACGCCTAGCCTGTCTAAATGAGCAGCAGTGTTGCCCTCCCTGTGCCATGCCTGTGCCCTGTCAGCCACCAGTTCCCTGACCAAACTGTCTATGGAGGTAGTCAGGTTACCCACGTGAGTGTTCATTGTTGTGAACTGGTTGTCCACATTTGCCAGCCCATGCGTGATAGTGGTCTGCAGTCTTGAGAGGTTACGGTTCATTAACCACATTTGTCTATTTTGCAGGCGCTGACTCTGCAATAAGGATGCCTCAATTCCCCAAAAATCCTCATCGGAAACATCCTCCCTACGCACAGACTGCATTGTGCTGAATCGTCTATGCACCACGCCTGATGATCCATGTGATCCCCATAGGCATTGGCCCTGGTGTCCCAATGGCTGCCTCCATACCCAGAGCAGGATCGTTCATGGTCTCTTGTGCCGATTGAACGGGTGGTGTCCTGCACTCCCCTGCGATGTCTGTGGCAGCCTCCTCCTGTTTGTCTGTGCCATGATCCTCTCCCTGCACAGTGGTGCTGACGGGGGAGCCTTGTGGGAGACCAGTGGGACATAGGGGATACACTGTCAGTATCGCACATATGTTTGATGCCTCAAAATAAACATTTGCCTATATTTGGACTACTGTACTACATTGCCCATAATGCATTGTTTTATAGGTTGCAAAACTGTGAATGGAGCTACTCTGGAGGTGCCTGCTGATGTGTACTGTGATTGCGTGCATAGTGCATAGGCTGGTGTAAATACATTTATTTTGGTACTTACTTTTTGATGTTCCTGGTGCAGAACTGTCTAGGTCTCCAATGCCCAGTACAGCCTCCGGCTCCAGAGTTGTCTCCACCATGCTTTCGATTGCTGTAGGGGGTGGATCAGTAGATGGCCCTCTTCCAGTGCCATGCATCCCCCTCATGTGCTCCGCCACCATCTCTTTGGTCCTGGAGCGAAGGTCATACCTCTTTTTGTGGATTTCATCCAGGGTGCGGTGGCTGACACCAATGGCATTAATTTTGTTCTGGACGTCCTGCCAGATCTTCTTTTTTTGGCAGTCTGGGACACTCATTGCTGCCTTGCCAAATGATTCCTCGTGGTGCAGGCAGCACTCCTCCTTGAGCACCTCCAACTCCTTCTCAGAAAACTTAATTTTGCGTTTTCTGCCTCCACTGGGTGTCTCCTTGTCCTGTGTGGCCATTGTCGCTGCAGCTCCTCTCACCTGGGTGTGGCTCTGCAGTTTGGGCAGGGTGGGCTCCTCCCTCCTCCCTGTTCCATGTGGTTACTTCCTGGTTCTGATGCCATCACTCAGAACCAGGAAGTGGGTTTTTCAAAAGTTGAATTTCCACCTGCATGCAATTTGCGAGTCAGTCGCAATTTGCGACACTGGACCACACCCTTCTTGCAATTTGCGACCTCGTTTTTTGTGAGGTCGCAAATAGCCACCTCGCTAAAAGTGAGGTCACAAATTGCGGTGCGACTCCGCTATGGTTCGCTATTTGGAATAGCGATTTTTACTGGAATATCGTTTTGCGTGTCAGAAATAGCAATTCGCATGGAGTCGCTATTTCCGACTCGCAATTTTTTGCGTTCCTACATCTGGCCCTAAGTGTGTTCATCTCACGCCTTGCTTCCACCTAGAATATCTACATTAAGTAATGAATTTCCCTTGATGTACAATGATAATGGTATAAAGCCTTTTGACTATAATCGCTAACTTATATATTTGATCACTAACGATTACTATAGATCATATTTATGTGTCAGTTACCCTAACTTTCACAGTGCCAATACTACTTTTACTTTAATTTTGAATCTTAAACATTGACATATTCACACTCTATTTCTTCTCATATTTTTTTAATTAGTTTATCTTTGTCACAAGTCTATGAGCATGCTTGTTGACACCACCAGTTATCAATCTTCTATCTACTTTCTCATCTATTTTATCTATGCTACACCAGTTAACTGGTTAACTTAGCTATGATCACCACTTTATACTCCTTTTCCCTGCTTAGGCACATCTATTATTTTTTGCACTGAGGAATGGTATCTCTATTGGGTTTCCACTAATACTTTAACCTACCAGTCCTGATAGTAAAGCTACTCTGGCCTGATTATTCTTTCATTATTTGCAGTCTTGAAAAAGCCCTAGGTGAACACACCATAAGGAGGCAAAACACGTGTCGGCTGTCTCGCTTTGTTTTTTCTGACAAACCTACCGTGTATGGAACCAATAAAAGCACTGAAAACAAAAACTTATTGTCTGAACATAACTCGATATACGGATACAATTCTTGATTTTTTGCAAAGTGGGTTCTCGATTATCTTGGTTTTTCAACTCCCAAAATACACCTGGTTAAAATCCAGAAATGCCCACTAGCCACTGGCCAGCCAGTCAGTTCCTCCAGGTTTTGATGCAGGGGACTCTGGTTAGCTATTTCTGACCTGTAGCAAGCAGGAAGTCCCTTCTTGAACCAGTTGAAAACAGGCAAAGTCCTCTTAGTGGTGAAGCCCAAGTGTGCAGCTGGTGCAGTCCTTCAGAGTGCAGTGTCCAGGTACAAGTCAGGAGTCCAGCAGCACAGTACTTCTTCTTCTAATGTTATCCCTCATAGGAATCTGAGGTGGGAGTGCAGCTCTGCCAAATTTATCCTTGCTCCTGGGGTGAAAAGCAGAGGGGGGGTAACTGTCCAATCACAGACGGCCACTACCCTTTTGGATGACCACTTCCTGGGAAGTGTGGCAAAAATCAATCCCAGGGAGTAACATTTTTTAAAATTCCAAAATGGCAGAAACTGAATTTTGGAGGTTAGGTCTGGCTGAGCCCATCCACTGGTGGGCATTAATCCTTAACACACCCCTCTCCTGCCCTCTCCTAATCTAATCAAGAAGGCTCCTGGTTGCTTCAGTTTGCAGGAAATAGAGGAAGACCTAAGCTGCTCCAAATGTCCTTCCCTTCTCTGAAGACTTATTTGGCTGCTCTACCCTCATCCTGTTTTACCATCTGCTGAGGTAGATTTCCTTCCCCAGGCACTTGCTTTGTGTTCAGCTTAGGCCACTTCACACCTCATCAAGGCAGCTTGGCCAGACTGCCAGAGGCTGGCCAATCATAGAAGGGAACTACAGAGCTGAAACTGGTAAAGTTTAGGAAGAGTGCTAAACCTCTTTCTAGGTGAGAGTTATATTAAATTCAACAGTGGCAATTTGTTGCATTTAATATAACATTAAGTTTGATATCAAACTCGACAGGTCTAGCTCCTTTAGAGACTTTATTAATTAAAATGAAGTCTCCCCATTTTAGCGTATGGAGCCTATTTGCTACACATTTGGCTATTTTTCCTCACCAGGACTTATAAAACATATTTTACAAGGTCCATGATTATAGTTACACTGCACCCAATCCTGGGGACACCTAGGGAACACCTTAGGGGTGCCCTATGTGTACAAATAAGGTAGTTTAAGACTTTAGAAGAACTTTTAATTCCAAAGTCAATTTTGCATGTAACTTTAATTTGAAAGTAGCCAGCAAGGCAGGTGTGCCTTTAAAAAGAGCATTGGCACCTCAGCAGTGTACCTATGGGGGCACTATGTATGCTGGGGTCCCTAAACCTACATGCCCTACCATATTCTAGGGACTTATAGTTAGGTTGATACTACTAATTATAATTAGCTTAATTTGCATACTCATTTTAATAAAAGCACAGGCACTGGGACTGATTAGCACTACCCAGGGCACCATCAGAGTCAGGAAAAAAGCCACAAAAAGTGAAAAATGGGGGCAAAAAGTTAGGGGGCTTCTGGAATCAGCCCAGTTTTCTTCACACAATTGGTTATACTTTTCATGTGTATTTCGTAATATTGGGAGATGAGTCACATATACTTCTTCTGGAGGCAATTTTAAATGTG
The DNA here is from genome assembly GCF_031143425.1 of Pleurodeles waltl. Taxonomy (NCBI): domain Eukaryota; kingdom Metazoa; phylum Chordata; class Amphibia; order Caudata; family Salamandridae; genus Pleurodeles; species Pleurodeles waltl. Next base: position 1,560,077,182 of record NC_090440.1, read on the forward strand.
GGGATAAGTGCTAAGTTAGAGTGAAGGATTTGACTATGTACCTCTTTATCACATATTTTACTGGGTTATTTAGTATTTAATTTATTTCACATAAAATATTTGTACGTGAATTTGTTGTGAAATACAACGGTGTGTTTGTCTGCTTTCACGGAATTCGTAAATATAGCGTGCTTATAATAAAGTAGATTTTTTTTTTTACTTGTTTGATAAATAATATAGAACAAACACTATTTTTTTAACTAATGCCTAAACTTTAAATTTTGTTTAACTTTTTATTGGACTACACTATTCATTAAGAGTGTATGTAATCACGAAGACTTCGGCATTTGTGATCTTGTCTGCATGTCTACGTTGTTCCACTTTCATGGATATCATGATAAAGGTGATTACAGCTTGCTACAGAAAAAGTGTGAAAAACATACATAGTGATTTTCTGCAAAATATTTGACAGTAGGTGTTTACTAGCAAAGTACTTAAACTGTTGATTCTGTTATTGTTTTCATTAAGAAACACTTTTGTATTGTATTTTACATTTCCACTGTGATATTGGTAGCTCTGATGACATTGTTATCTGCGAACATCATGTGAGCATGTCAAAAGTAATTTAATTGGACATAACAGTTTTCAGTTATTGTACCTGTAGGAAGTCTCCGCCCATTTTTCAGTTCTTGAATCTTCCATTTCATTGTTGTTTGCTGATAGATCAGGTGTGCTTTTCCTGCTCTGTGGAATACAAAATATTTTTGGTTATTTTTTTGTAAAAAGAAATGGAAGCAAATCTACAACATCAGGAGGAGATAGGAGATAACAGTCAAAATCAGGAGCATGAGGTGGGTGCAGAAGAAGTTGTTGAAAAGCCTGTGAAAAAAAAAAAAAAAAACTATCGCATGGGAATTTTTTTCAATTCTGGTGAATCTAAAATAGTTGCCTTGCCAGACTTGTGAAGTGCATCTTCGGCTATAAGACCCTCTCGAAAGGTACTAATAAAAAATACTCATGTGCTACAATCTTCATGTTTTACCACCTAATATATACCATGGAAAAAGTTTGAGAAGGCCAATGAGGGACTTAGAAGGGGCCAGACCTTCAACTTCAGGTACAACACCATCTGTCCAGGAGAAAAAGTACCAACTGAGGCGCAGAAGATTAGTCCTGATTTAATTCCTCAGTGCAGGCGTGTTGGCCTGGACTGTAATACCCTCCTTACAGCAGGCAAGCAATTGTTGAAAACTATTATTGAAGGTGTAAAGCAGCACAAATGTTAATTTTTGTTAATTTTTACACATTTTTAAACCTCTGTTTACACTGTTGGTTGCAATATTTGTCCCCTTGTTGCCATTTCTTTTACAAAAAATACCAAAAAAGTCATAGCATTTTAGAAAATGTACAAACAAATAAAATATAGTTCCAGAAAAGAATGAAAAAATGGTTCTTTTTAGAACCACATCTCAAATCTAAAAAAAAGACAAAAGAGTGCTGTGTGTGGGATATTTATAGGGGTGAATGAGTGAGTGCATTAGTGCATGTATGGATGATTGAATGAGTGTATAGATGCATGTGTGTGTGGGTGATTCAGGCATGAGTCCATGAATGTGCAAGTGAGTGCATGAGTGCTGTATGAGTGACTGAGTTAATGTATGAGTGGTGTATGGGTTATTCAGTGAGTGCATAAGAGCTTGTATGGGGGATTGAGTGAGTGCATGACTGCTATATCAGTGACTAAGTTCATGATTGTGTGCTCTGATAAGTGAGTGAATGCATGAGCGGTGTATGGGTGAGTGAATGAATGTATCAGTTGTGTATCAGTGAGTGAATGAATGTATGAGTGGTATATGGGTGAATGAGTGACTCTATGAATGGTTCATGGGTGATTGACTGCATACATGAGTATATGATCAGTAAGTGGGTGCATGTATGGTGTATGGTGTATGGGTGATTGACTGAGTAAAGGAGTGTGCGCATGGGTGAGTGAGTGAGTGCATGATTGCGTTTATGAGTGAGTGTGGAATTCTACATGGGTGAATGAGTGGCTGTATGACAGAGTGAGTGGTATTGTGAGTAGGTATATAGTTGAATGAGTCTTAGTGTGAGTTGCTGTATGGGTGAGTTAGTGGGTGAGTGGCTGTATCAGTAACTGAGAGGATGTATAAGTAGATTATAAGGGGGGGCGTGGCTGAGGCCGATGGAGCAGCACACGTAAAGCAGAGCTCCCGGCAGCCTCCACCCAATATGCATCAATCCCGCTTCCCTGACCACCGGCTCTCACTTGAGAAATGTTGAAGTGAGTGGGGGTACCCCTGGAGCACCCGCTGGTCGTGTGGCGAGGCGCCCAGACAGTATTAGCAGTGCGGATGGCCCAAACCGCGCGACTAGGCCGTCCGACATAATGGCGGCTCCTGGAGTGCGTAGCAAATGAAGCCGGGGCCGGGCGATGAGAAGTAGCTCCCGCATGGGGAAGCACGGCTGGCGACTGAGGGGAGCTGATCGGACTGCACGTCTGCGTGTCCAGGACCCAGACGGAAAATCGGAAGGGGTGTTGTGGATGGGCGCATCGAGCGGGTGAACGGCACCAGCGCTAGCGTGGCGGCGCCACCCAGGCCCTCTCCAGAAATCTGAAACGAGGCGGGTTTCCCTTCCCTGGCCCTGGACGTGTGGGGGGAGGGCCTCTACAAAAGCCCGCGGGACCCGCGACGGTGAGGCGGAGGAGAGCTCCTGTCCCTGGGCCCTCGCCTAAAACTGGGTGGTGGGCGAAGAGGAGCCTGGGGAGGGGGAGACTCCCCACTTCCTCCCCTTTTTCCTCCCCTGCTCTGGGGAGAGTGGACTGGACCATATATCTGTATCGCCGCGGCCCGGACGGGTCACAGTGAACAGCGCGGCTACCACACGCCGACGCGGGCAGGAGGCGCTGGCCCAGAGGCGTTATCCCGGACCTGTCCCAGTGCTCTGCGAACTGGAGATCTCCCCCCCCGGCCAAGGGGGTCCTACTGGCCCCAGGACCTGCGCTTAACACTGTGTGCAACAACAGACGCTGGCAGCAGGGGTGGTGCTCCCCTTTACTCACTTGGAGGGGAGAGCCACACAGGGGAGAACCGGCCAGTAACCCTGAGGGGTGGAGCTTTGCCGGACACCCATATCTAGGAGCCACACCTGAGACCTGGAGCACGGACTCGGGAGCACAAGGCTGGCCCACAGGAGGCCACCCACAAGTACTACCATCAATACGGAGCTTCAGAACACACCTGATCAACCCCCGAATAGAACTTTGTAGCATCAGGAGCCCTAGGGATGTCGTCTCGGCCCGTTAAGCCAAGGAGCCAAGTGGAGGGGTGATCTAATTCAATGTCCTTGAAGTAACGAGTGGCAGTGGGGCAATAGGTGTGGTGGACGGGACGATTTTAATCCTGAGGCAGAGGAAAAGTAGCTGAGAATGGGTAAACCTAAGAAGAAAGACGGAACCGGAGAGGAGAGCAGCTCCCAGAGAGAGGGAGGATCCGGTGAAGCCGACAAAGGTACCACACTAGACACTCTATTGCAGGCAATTCAAGCATCCAGAGAAGCACTTGAACTTAAAATAGACTCACTTTCAGTGGACCTGCTGCTCCTAAGGGATGACCACAGACGTCTGACAGACAGAGTAATCGCCAACGAAAAATCTCTGGAGCGCCTTACCTCGGAAAACTTAAAGATTACCAAAACAGTCACCGACCTAACGCAACGGATTAAAACACTGGAAGCGTGTGCTGAGGATGCCGAAAACAGGGCAAGGAGAAACAACCTGCACCTAGTGGTCTCCCCGAGAAGGCAGAACAGGAAGCTCCAGACTTGGAGATGCACCTGGAACAATGGATACGCAGAGAGGTAGTCCCAGAAGGCCTGTCGCAGCACTTCGTTATAGAACGTGCCCACAGAATACCGACCAGGGCCCCTCCCCTGGGGGCTAGATCGCATCCAATCATAGCGAAGCTGCTACACTTTAAAGACAGAGACCTAATATTATCTCAAGCAAGGAGGAAGGGGGAGATCGTGATGGGGACCAGAAGATCATGATCTTCCCAGATTTCTCGAGGGATACCCAAAAAACAGAGAGCCAACGTTATAGAAATCAAACGGTGACTCAGAGAAAGAGAAATACGATATGCCATGCTGTTCCCAGCTAAATTGAAAATAATCACAAATAATGATACCCTCTTCTTCACATTCCTGCAACAAGCGTAAGAATGGCTGGACTCCCTGGGACCGAACGGGGAGGGAAACCAGGAAAGTACTACAAAAGCACAAAAGGAATCATACAGGAAGAAAAGGAGACGCCTTACCAGAGCTGCCCCACCTCATCGCCAGGCACTGCAAGAACGGGAAGAAGTGGTGAAAGCAGTAGCGGCCCTGGGAAAGAGGGCTTCCCGTCCTCACACCCATCGGAGATCCAGTCAGACCGGGACTCTTTGTCCCATAGTGCCTCCTGCTCTTCACTAGACTCGACCACGAACCTGCCCAAAATCACACCTAGAACATCTGATGAAATCATCGGAGGAACAGTAGATTTTACCACATGCCCTGAGGAACACTACTCAAGGAGGTGGCTCCCGGAGCAGAAACATCAAGGGAGCTCCGTGCACCAGGAGACTGCACAACTTGCCAGATCCCGGGGTAGCCAGTGCACAACGGAACCGGTTCACAGGCTGCACGATCCCGAAATCTGGACCCTAGTCAATAACAGCAAGTAACGTTAGGGAGCCGGGAAGGGGACCATGCAACTGGGTGAATTGGATTTGGGGGGGGCAATGGGGTTAGCGCATGGGTCTCGCCTCAGCCCCCACACACAATGTTTCCTTATTTGGGGAAGGTTTGGACGGGGAGCATTATACAACTGGTCCTGGGGAGAGGGAGTTGGGGTATAAGAAGAATAGTGTTGTTAGCAGTTCACACGTTTAGATTAAGTGATCCAGCTCCGAGCAATATGACCCTCTGGCCTGACCCCTGGCTATTGTCACACAAGACACAGACACCTAGAAGTGTCAGAATCCGCGCATCACATAACCACATAGATCATGGATAGGACATTAGACTACAAGCTTACCACCTGGAACATCAGGGGTCTGAATAATATAAATAAGTGGTATAAAGAATACAACCAGCTCAAAAGGCGTGGCATACACATAGCCATCCTACAAGAGACGCATCTTATAGGGAAGGAGGTCACTGTGCTATCGAAGAGATGGAGAGGGCAAGTATACGCCACAGAATACTCTACATATGTGCGAGGGTCCTGATATGGATCCAGCCAGGGGTCCCATTCCAAAAAACAGAAAAACTAATAGACAAGGAGGGACAGTATGTCCTAGTGGCAGGCCGTTTGGGAGGGCGTGACATCACTCTGGGGGGCACTGATGCCCCTAATCAAGACCAAATCACCTTTCTAAATACAATTTCACGCAAGTGGGGACCACACCTAACCCAGGCTACAATTGTGGGAGGCGACTTCAACTGTATTGCAGACACTGCTCTGGATAGATCCCACCCACCACTAGCGCACTCACCTGTAACCAAGACGGCCAGGGGTTTCACTAACTGGCAAAGGGACTGGGGCCTGATAGACTCTTGGAGGCACCTCCACCCACAGAAGAGGGATTACTCTTTCTATTCGCCCATGCATGATCTGCATGTCCGCCTGGACGCCTTTTTTCTTTTTTAATATCCCCTGACGTGCACTGTACAGTTCGCAGCACAGAATATCTCTGCCGTACCGTCTCAGATCACAACCGACTACTGCTTATACTAGACTGGAAAAGAGAACGCCCCCAGATACCTGATTGGAGGCTTAATGCCGAAACACTAGAAGACAGTGCTTTCCGATAACATCTTTTAGAGACACGATCAAAGAATACTTTATGCACAACCAGGGCTCCGCATCCTCCCGAGCTCAAGAGTGGGAAGCTTTCAAGGTGACGTTAAGGGGTCGAGGCATATCGGGGATAACAGGGGTCAGGAAATCCTTGGAGGGAGAAATTGATAAACTTGAGATAGAATTAAGAACCCTGGAACGTAACAGACCAGATGAACCAGAACTTGCCACAAATATATCTGAGACTAAGAACAAAATAGCAGTAGCTCTGAGGAAACTTTGATGTCTTGATTATAAAAAATACATAACTAGACAACAGGCAGTAGGAGACAGAGCGGGTGCACTGCTGGCTTGGCTCGCAGCCCCGCCAAGACAGAAATCATTAGTGATGGAAATAGTGGACCCGTTGGGAAGGAGTCTATATGGACAAGGTGAGATTAAATCTAGCTTTACCGACTACTACTCGACTCTTTATGCCCCACCCGCGACGCCTCTGGCGCCTGAGCAGTTATGAGGCCTTGCTAATACCCAGCTTCCACCTTGAGCAGGACGGACCAACAAAAATTGGGGGGATTGATAACTCCTCAGGAGGTGATGGCAGCGGTAGAGGCGATAGCCAGGGGGAAGGTGCCCGGAGCAGACGGCCTACCGGCAGAATTTTATAAAACATATGTAGATCTCCTGGCACCGAGATTGAGCGATCTCTATAAAGAGGCGCTTGCAACCGGAAGTATGCCCCATCCACGAATGAAGCCATTGTGGTTCCTTTGCCAAAGCAGGGCCGCCCGTCAACAGATGTGCGTTCCTATCGCCCCCTATCCATGCTCAACATGGACTACAAAATACTGAGCCGAATCCTTGCTACGAGACTGTTGCCCATATGGAGCAATTAATTCACGCAGATCAAACAGGCTTTATCCCTAATCGTAGCACTGCCACAAACATCAGGAGACTAATTAAAATAATGCAATCGGGTTCCCCAAACCTTACTACGCCAGCAATAATAGTGGTAGATATCGAGAAAGCATTTGACAGTCTCAGATGGGATTACCCTGAAATAATAATGCGGCAAATGGGTCTAGGCCAGGGGTTTCTTGGGTGAATAAAACTACTATACTCCAACCACACAGCACGAGTTTCCACTGGCAGGACAATTTCGAGATCGTATAAAATCAGAAGGGGCACACAACAGGGATGATCACTGTCACCCCTGCTCTTTGCCCTTGCTATGGAGCCATTGGCACAGATGTCCAGAACTGGAGGGCACTATGAGGGATTAACTATAGGAGAGCAGATACACAAAATTGCTCTATATGCAGATGACATGCTAATATTCCTACAGGACCCGAATATAGAGTTACCTGGAGCAATGGCTCTGTTGGAGCGTTTTTGGGGGCATGTCGGGACTCCACATAAACTGGCAGAAGTCCCTCCTTTACACTCTACGACGAGGTGCACCCCAGGTCACTCAGGGACGGGGCCTGGGCTGGTCCCCATCCACGTTCCGCTACTTAGGCATCAATATATACCACAACATGACGGACCTGTTGGAAGGCAACATAAACAAGGTGATTCGGAAGTTAAGAACAGATACTCAATTCTGGAAGACATTACCTCTCTCAGTGACTGGCCGTGTGGCGCTGGTGAAGATGGTGGCCCTACCGAGGCTGATATACGTTTTTTTGACCATACCTGTAATAATCCCCCGCCCAATCTTCAGAGAGATTGACTCGATTCTTACTAGCTTTATCTGGGGGGCTGGGGGGCTGGACGTCACAGATTAGCTTTACACAAACTCCAGAGACCCACAATAGAAGGGGGGCAATAGAAGGGGGGCTGGCAGCTCCCGATATGGAGTCATACTACTTAGCGGGGCAACTTCAGTGGCTAACCAAGGAATGGCACGCAGCCTCCCTGAACGACTCCGAGGGGCACACAGGAGAGCTCCCCGCTACAATCATTGCAGGGATACTTCTCACACCCGGCGGGAGGCGCGGGACGGGCTCATTAGAGACTCAGGTACTGAACTACTGCTGAAACGCATCTTACAGCGCACACAAACCTCACTCCCATACTCACAAACCTCCCTTTGACCAGCCTGACCGTACTTCTTGGGGGCAGCAACATCGTGGGACTCACAAAACTTGGGGTATCCGGTGTCACTTCGTTGGGGGACCTTTTCAAAGACGGGGGACTGATGACATATGGAGACTTAATGATCCAATGTGGAGCCCCGGTGGGGCTGTTCCTCACGCACAGAGCTCTCACAGCATTAATTCAAAGACACTAGAAACAGGGCACTAAGGAACCCCTCACAAACGCTGGATGTCATACCATTTTCACAACTGGAGTAGACAAGAAAACGATATCAACACTATACAAAGCATTGCAAAAAGATACACTACTCCCCCTAGACAGATTGAGGACCCAATGGCAAACCGACACTGAGGGACAGATAGCTGACTCACAATGGGGACAAATTACAACATATGTGTATAAAGTCTCCAGAAATGCCCGCTTCAAGCTGATTAATCTGTACATATTTCACAGAGCTTACTTCAGCCCCGCAAAAATAGCATCAATGTATAACACTACAAATAGTGCATGCCCTAGGTGCGCAGACCAAGAAGCTGACCTAATACATCTGCTCTGGAAATGCAGAGTAGTGACACCATTTTGGGGAGAAATATTCAATAACATCGAAGTGCTAACGGGTAGAAAACTCCTGTCTACCCCGACAGTGGCATTATTGGGGGGATTTCCCAGACCCCGCCTGAAAAGAGTCATAAATAGGTATATAGATTTAGCTCTGATACTCACGAAGAGGGAGATCACAATGCACTGGAAAGACTCCAGAGGCCCGCAGACACCTAGATGGAGGGACACACTCATCAAATGGGCTGAAGCAGAGGGAAGGGTCCTACACAGAAAGTGATGAAAGGGGTGGGGAATGTGGATTGGGCTCAACAATGGGACCACCTGCTGGATCGCCTGAAAAATCCACAATCTGGCTCCGAGGAACAAAGCACATCCTCAGAGGAATCGGATGCAGCAGAGGACTAGTCCCAGTGACACTTTTACAGTCTCAAATTGTTTCATGCAAGGAGTAAGAATGACCAAAAACGACCATGGCCAGAGGGGAAGATCAAACGCAGGAAATGGAGCGGACACACGGGGAGGGGGCAAAGGGAGTGTATTGTGGGATAAGTTGCTTACTGTTTGCCAGTTGATAAAACACCAATAAAAATATATTTTGTTAAAAGTAGATTATGAGTGAGTGGTAGTATGTGAGTTGCTCTGTACAAACTGACTCTTTCTGTGAGAGGCTGCATGGGCATCTGTCAATCCACTTTTGCTTTTTAAATATACATTGTAGTGTCCAGAGGTTGTATTAACTTCTTCGTGAAAGATGACAGCCAGAGTAGTAAAGGTTCTTCCTGAAAGTGAGATTTGTTCAGCTTTGAAATTTGTAATTTCAGTTTACAATTTGGAACCTTCTGGTATGCATCTTTGTAGCATTACTGTAAGGTATTTTCCTGTTCTTTGTCAAAACAATGCAGAGATAAGGACTGATCTGCAGTTTTGACATGTCATATTTTGGTTAGCATTTACATTCAATTTGTCAAAAGGTACACTTTTATAATCTGGAAATGTTAAGTAAAGAAATCATTCAGAGTTGATTTCAGTGCTTGATGTCAAAGAGCAGTCTTCACAGTCATGGGTCTATTTGTAACTGAGTCCAAAAAGATAATCAATATTTACTTCTTCTTGTTCTAAAACTCCAAGCATGACCATAATAAATTCCTGTGCATCTTGTTGTGAGTAAACATTATAGATCCAGTACATATATCTAAAAGATCTCAGATCCCTGAATCAGAATGTCTTATACCTCTGTAAGTCATTAAGGGGCATATTTATACTCCGTTTGCGCCGGAATTGCGTCGTTTTTTTTGACGCAATTCCGAAGCAAAACTAACTCCATATTTATACTTTGGCGTTAGATGCGTCTAGCGCCAAAGTCCATGGAGTTAGCGTCATTTTTTAGCGTGGACACCTACTTTGCGTTAATTATATGCAAGGTAGGCGTTCCCGTCTAAAAAATCGACTCCGAGGCATGTGCGTCGGATTTATACTCTCGGGCAAAATTCACGCCCGGGAGTGGGCGGGTCAAAAAAAATGACGTACGGACGCTTTTGCGCCGTTTTTTAACGCCTGCAAAAGGCAGCCGTTAAGGGACTTGTGGGCTCTGAAGGAGCCCAGAGGTGCCCTCCCATGCCCCCAGGGACACCCCCTGTCACCCTTGCCCACCCCAGGAGGACACCCAAGGATGGAGGGACCCATCCCAGGGACATTAAGGTAAGTTCAGGTAAGTGTTTTTTAAAAAAAAAAATTGTGGCATAGGGGGGCCTGATTTGTGCCCCCCTACATGCCACTATGCCCAATGACCATGCCCAGGGGACAAATTCGGGCTGAGGTGAAAAAATTGCCTCAACCTGACTTGCCCCATTTCTTTACGCCCAAGCCCCATATCCCCCTACGCCGGCGCTGCCTGGTGTACGTTGTTTTTTTTAACGCACACCAGACGGCGCCGGCGGCTAACGCCGGCTAACGTCATTCAATAAATACGGCGCCCGCATGGCGCTTCAGAATGGAGTTAGCCGGCGCTAATTTTTTTGACGCAAAACTGCATTAGCGCAGTTTTGCGTCAAAAAGTATAAATATGGGCCTAAATGTTGCAATTATATAGAGCAGAAGACATTCTCTTATCTGACTTCTGTTCAATTTGACTTACTACATGGGGTAAGTGGAATAGTACGTTGAGAACAACATTCCCATAGCAGTTAGCATATGGACTGTTTTATAACTGGTAACCTACAGTTTCACTGTCATTTTCTAGTTTTCTCTTCTTAGCACCGTCTGTGTTGTCCTTTTGTTCTTTCTTTTCTTGAGGGTCTGTAGGCTATTTTGTAATCTTCTGCTTTGGGCACAGTATCCACTTCTCATAAACAGGGTACTAGCCTAAATGAGGAGCATATATACTTCTTAAGCGATTGTACTCTCCTACACAGTTTACGTCAGCACTAACCTTGCTCTCATCAAAGTCAATCAAAAACAAGCCGGACAAGGATCTAATTTGTGACAATGCTACGTATGTAGCATTCCTTCTTCGAATACAGAACATCCAACATTAACCAAAGCTGCATCTACACTTAAACCTTGTGATTTATGGATGTTTACTGCATATGCTAAAGAGAGAGTAAACTGTTGCTGTTGAATATATAAATCTATTATAAGCAAAAACTGTACAACACACCCACCAATTGTCTTGATATCATCTATCTGATCACATTTTATAGCCAAGTATTCTACCTCATCTCTATTTGGAAAATTAATACAATCTACTTTACCCATGACACCATTTACTAAGCCTTTTTCAACATTTAAATTGTGCCATAAGATAACTGAATAGTTTTTGCAGACACATAAATGCTTTTCTAATCCTGCTGTTTTGGATACTGATTCCTCCAAAGAATCTAATGTTGCTTGTAGTTTATATGTCAGTTGTACTGTGACTTCCTGATGTTCCATTTTATCAATAGCTGCAATTTCCAAAATATCTTCTTTCTCCAGTTGTAGTAATTTTTCATTAAAGTTTAGGCACTCCTGAAGTGTTGGCATTAAACAAACTATAAATGTATTTAATAAAATTGAACATTAGCTATAGAGCAGTAATGTCAGGTGGAAATAGACTCTTCATCAGGTGGCTTTCCAAGCTTGTTTCCCCTGTTTTGTGATGACTCCTACTCTTATGTGTTTCAGTGGCTGGGTGTATGTTTTTTACTAATTCTTTGTATTCAAAGTTTAACCAAATATTCACACTTCCAATACTTCCTAGAGAATTCCATGTTTTATTGTGTAAAAGTGTTTTAAAAGTTGGTTGTCCTTTTGCAAAGGTACGTTGGAGTAGGTCTCCAAAGACAATTAAATGCTTTCCTCCAAAAAATACATCATACCTTGTTCTCAAAATCTGGTCCGTCCTTAAGTGTATGAAAGCAAGCATTATGTTTGATACCATGCTCATTTCATCAATAACAAGTGTAATTTTTTTTTAAACTCTTGATACTTTGTGGCAAGCATCACCTGATAACTTCTGATATACCAGCTTATAGTAATGTTCAACAGGTAGCATTGGTAGTCCACGTAGAGTAATGCCTTTAATATTATGAGCAGCTAAGTGCACATGACAAATTTGAATCTGTAGTATTCTGTAGCTAACTGGAGAGAATTTTACTTAAGAAGCTTTTGCCAATGCCTGCTTGTCCACTAATGTACAGTAATATTGGTTTATATGTAGAACATTCACATAGTTTTCTTTTTCATGGAGAAATCCATGCTCTATTTTAGTTGTAGCTTTGTTGTACATTTTCCTTTGGTCATTGTTGAGCTGTTCTACTAACTGTTCTAAATCCACACTTTCCTCTCTTGCCTGCTGCATGGCAATCTCCACCTCATTCATAGCTATAGCTGCTTCATTTTGAATTACTGGTTCTCCAAGAGGATCTTGAGTTGCTGGTGCAGAGCTTTGGCTGCTTTGTGAACTTTTCCTAGCTATTTCAGCAGCAACGGTTTCTTCCTGTTGAACCTCATCTCTCAACATCTGTAAGTATGTTGGAAAACAGAACACTAAATACTCTCTTTTATAGTATTGAATGAATCTTCATACCAGTCATAGTGTTCAAGTAGTTCTGATTCAACTCGCCATGATGTGAACAGTTGCAAAAGGGCCAAGTAGATAAATTATCTTCTGTCTGGAGTTTAGCAACTAAGCTTCCTGTGATTAATTAGATTTCCTTTGTTGTATCTTACCAAACAACCATAACAAACAATGACTACAAATGCTACTTCTTCTATGTTTTCAATTAAGTTAGTTCTATATCTATAGTGCTGAAGTACTTCATACAGATACATGTTTTCAAAATGAGGACTCCTTCTTGGGTAGTATGTATCCAGCACATTACTCTTCAGAATGTCTGTACTTTCAGGGTCAAATTCTGCAAGGTACGTTTTCTGGAAAAGACTTCAACACTGTATTGGGAGTGCTAGGCTCACCCACATGATTCCTCTAGACTTGGAGAACAAACTTGCTGTGCCCCCACCTATCTGCGCTTTGATAAGATCCAATTTCCCTGTGCAAAAGCACTTTCAAACTTAAACTTTGCAATTTCTGAGTAATACTCTTTTCTGCTGAAATCTCCACCCACATCTCTTTCATTTCTGTCTTTTCTGACTTTTTTATATAAGAAGTCACGTAGGAATGTAAAAAAAACAACATTATATGCGGTATAAAATAACATTTACTATAGAAATGTTCTTCAAGATATTCCACAAATGGAGGATGATACTCTACGATCAAGAGGCCAAATTGAAAAGATGGATTGAACAAGAACAGAAGAAATTTATGAACACTACAGTATTCATCCTCTATATTCTAAAGAGATTATTGGAGATGCTTTTGAACTAATTCAAATGAAAGAAGCAAAAGGAGCTCCATTAAATGTGTGGCAGAAAAGCTTAGAAGCGTGTTGCTTTCCACGTATGTTTCCTACTAGAGTAGGCAGTATGTATGATCACCTGCCTGTACAAATACCAGTAGCCAAATATAGATCTACTAGACTTTATTCAGAGGATCCTAGATTTTGCTAGTGCATTTCTTATATATTTCATCTGTATTCTATCTACTATTTGAGAGCGACTTGTCTGGCTTATCTTATGCAGTAAATTGCATTCTGAAAACAGGAGTAAATCTGCAGAATATCTCAGCAAGGGAGTTTGTTGATAAAGTTCATGGAAAGGATGAAAACATTGAATACAACATAATCTATTTGATGACTTATCAACATGGTACAAATGAGTATCAGTATCATCACGATGGTGAGTTTAAATGCATTTTGAAAAATCTAGGATCACCTACTTGTTGAATTTCTTACTTGTTACATCATGCACTTTTACTCCTTCTCAGTTAATGTCAAGCTTTGTTTCTTATGTACTTCATTTTACTGTCTTTCAAGTTGACCACATACTATTTTAAGAAATGTCCTTGCTCTTTTACCAGCAGCTCTTTTTCTTTCAATACTTTGGCTGTGTTTTGCTCCTTTTCTTTCTCAGTTGTGAGGAGATAGTATTGCTGTCTCTGTTTCTTTCTTTGTCCACTTTTTGATAGCATTCCAACTCTGTGAAGTTTAGTAGAATCTTCTACCTGAAAACAAAAAAAAAGGTAGATTTATTTTCACATTATTTACTTATCTCTTAAATATTTTAAATAGTTAACTAGCAATATAAACAGTTATCTTATTAAGATTCATAGCATACATGTGATATATCTTAGAGGTGATTTATTTTCACTAAAAGAGAGGACGTTAACAAGCTACTGAGAGTATACACACAACCTTTCCAGTGGTAGGCATCACCCATGTTTAAACCACTCTTTTTATGAACACATTAGAATATTGAGTCAAAACATACAGGCTCTGCATTAGAAGCCATCACCCATGATTAAAGCAGTATTATTCTATATTCATGATCAGATTGTGTCACTATTTGGCTATTTATGTGAGTGAATGTGGGTGTTCACCTGTACTAGTTCCATGAGATATTTTAGTACATCTGCCAGTATATGACTGTCTGTTTTACTACCTGTACATCTCTGTACGTGTATATGTAAGTGGGTGAATAAGTACCTCACTGCTTTTGATAGCTATTCCAGGGGTATTTGAGTGTGTCTATAACTAGCTACGATATTGTTACATACATAAGTAGTTTCTGAATTTGTGAATGAATATAGAACTCTGTGTGCTGCTGTATGACTGGCTGAGACAGATGATCCATGGTTTGGAAACATGTATGGTAGTTTCTTTATGAGTGGTATACTTTATGTAGTGTTTGCCTTAGGGCTCTGCAAGTGCAGCACTAAGGGACAGATTTAAGAGCCCCTTGCTCCATCTGTCAACACATTAGCATAATTTGTTTAAGCCAATGTTGCGTTAGATGGCCAAAAACACTGCACCTATTCACAAAGTGGGGCAATGCATGCATTGCACTACTTTGTAACCCTTTGTGTGACATCAAGCATGCACTATGCAAAATGTATGCAAAGGGGGCGTTCCCCCATTAGGGGGAGGCCAAATAAATGGTGCAAAGAAATCTGAAAGATTTCTTTGTGTCATTTGTTTGGCACTTTTAATGCCTGCTCAGAGCAGGCGTAAAAAGGAGGCACATCATTATTCATAATGGGCCTCAATAGGCTTTGCAGGATTAGCACGAAAATGTTTGATGGTAATCCTGCCACGCTTTGAACTAGCTTTAACAATTTTGACGCTAGTTCCCTAACTATGAAATTGTGCACCGTACTTTGGATAAGAGGCCAACATGGGGGGGCACTAAGGGGCACAAGAAAAGTGGTGCTTGCACTGCCACTTTTCTTACATCTGGCCCTAAATTTCTAAAACTGAAAAGGACATCTCTTAATCTCTTGAGTACAATGCCCCATGCTTCATGTCATACCTACAGCATATCACAGAGGTGAGTTATTTGTACTAAACCCTAGCTTTAAGAATAGAGAAAGGGGTTTTACAGGCCAATTTGTGTGGGAGGGGACAGAGCACTCAGAGACTCTGCACTAGAAGGCCTCACCTATCATTAAATCAGTATTTGGATACATGATGAGATTCTGTCACAACTTGCCTATATATCTGAGCAAATGTAGGTGCCTAACTGTAATAGAGCTATGACTGCCTGTTTTAGTCCCTCTATGGCTGTAAATGTGTATGTAACTGGCTAAACAAATACATCAGTGACTTTGTTTGGGAATACAGAAGTATGTTAGAGTATCTGCAATTGCCTTTGATAATGCTACATATATAACTACTTTCTGAGTATGTGAATAAATGTAGGAGTCCCTTGGTTGCTCTGTCACTAGCTCAGACACAGGACCCATGCTTTGGAAACATGAATGTCAGCTCCTTGGTGAGTGGTATAGTCTATGTAGTGGTTAGCTTATAGGTCTGCAAGTGTATGAATACGTTTTTAAAACTGAAAATTGTATTTCTTAATCACTTAAGCACAATGTACAGTGATTCATTGCATACCTGTAGCATATAACAGAGGTCAGTTATTTGCACTAAAATGTGGATTTAAGACTTGACAAAGGGGTTTTCCTGGCCAATTTGTGTGGCCAGTGACAGAGCACACAAAGGCTCTGCACTCGTAGACCTCACCCATGTTTACAGCAGTATTTGTTTGCATATGTGACAAAAGTCTGTTCCTACTAGTCTATGTATGTCAGTGAATGTAGATCTCCTCCTGTAGTAGTGTCATGAGATGTTTTAGAACGAACATCTGCCAGTATGACTACCTATTTTAAAACCGGTATGGTACTTGACAAATAGGTTTTACATGCTATGAGAATGTGGCAGTGTAAGACCATAGACACTGTATTGTATCATACTCGTATTTTATTGTTTCGGTTAATTAAAACCATAAAAATTATACAGTTTACATAATAGAAGACAAAAACCTTACACTAAAGTGTTTTAAATTTCTTATGCAACAGGCCTCCTGTTCACAAAAATCCAAAGGTGCAGCGCATAGCTAAAATATAACAATCAATATTAACCCAGAATTTGGCTCATTCCTTAAAAGTCTGTTAAATCTTCTAAATATTCAAAATATAAAAACACGGTAATATACCTGAATTAACGTAACCCCTGACATGTAAAGCGCAACATTCCATACTTTATGGAGCCTTTAATTTAAGACTAAAAAATGCCTGAGCATTCTATTAGGGTCTCTCTGTGTGTCCAAAGAGCAGTTGCTGTAGCTTCAACATGTACTCAGAAAAATTAGGATTATGCTATTTTTATGATCCTATTTGATTCAACTGTAAACTTGTTGGACCCTTTTGTTGCATTGCTGATAACAAGAACTTAACAAACACAGCTTAATTGGGGGCCATGTGGATTAAAGCAGGCTGCCAAGGCTCTACAAGTCTGAATGCCTTTATCGTTAAACATACTCTTGAGAAGCCTTCTTCAAAGATCTTGAAAGCCTGGACAAATACAGATTATATTAATAAGATTTTCCTTATGACATTTGCGGTGCCTGCATGGCTCTGGGCCTGCGTTCCTCCATGATGGAGCATTCGCCGAGGTTGGCAAATTACCCAGTCGCATTCCCATTGACTGGTAATTCATTTGTGGCGCATAAGGTATGAAAAGATAGGCAGCCGGTTCCAGTTTTACATAGTGATTTATGATCATCCATGCATGCGAGCAAATGCCGAATTTGGCTTTATCCTAGATTAACAAGAGGGATTTGCTAGTCTTGTTAACACTTCTCATAAATGAATTATATATTGGTGCTGCCTCCCACAAGTCTTGCAAGTATAGATGGCTAATGGATGAACGTAGATACTTGCAATAAGCAGACTGCTGGACAGTTTCTAGAGCCAACCAGAGGGCACCATTCAGTTTGTCAGCCGAGTGGCTAATTTTATACCATGTCTTTGCCACCTCAGCTTTTGCTGTGAGGTCTTGCCATACTAACCCAAATTACAGGCAAATCTGTGCTGGCAAAGCTGACTGTGGTCATTTAAAAGCTCACCTGAAAACCTTAAGCTAGATTTTGTCTATAAGAGGTGCTTTTAAGCCGCGCATAGCCACCCTGGTGTTAGGGATTGTAGGAACCAGTCTGGAGGCAATAACAGTCAACAATGGGCAAAATGAAGGGTTCTCTAACCGTTTTCCCAAATGAGAAAAAGCATAGATCAAGGCTGAAGCTCTTTGAGCTATATATTTCCTCTGTTGGATAAAGGTGCCTTGGGCATCTATGTTTACTCCTAGATATTTGTAGTGTGGCACCACTTCTAGCGAAACATTGTTTAAGGTTATCCTAGATATAGAAATCCACCTGCAGCCTGCCCGCATTATTTTAGATTTTGACAAGTTGATTTCTTGTTGGTTGAAATAAATGTTTAGTGATCTTTGTAGGCAAATCTTAGTATGGCTCCAGATCATCTGCATATAATAAATGTGTCAACAACATCCCTCCCAGATGGAGTAGGTGCATGTTTCCCACGTCTATAGCTGGGGAGAGATCTGCCAGGAACAGATTGAACAGGTGTAGGGCAAGCACGCACCCTTGCTTCAAACCCCACAGTTGTAGGAATTTTCCTTGAGAGCCTCGTTCCGTCTCCGATTTTTATCCGTACCCATGTATTAGAATATAGGGAGATTATTGCATTCAGGAGGGATGCCGGGAGACCCCACCAATTTAGTTTACACCAGAGAAGCTGTCTGTTCACTCTGTCAAACGCAGCCTTAAAATCTATAAAGCCGAGGTTTAGCTTGCTGTGCCACCGTTTGCTTTGTTCTGGAGAACACTGCCTGCGGTAGGAGACCTGACATATGTTTAAAGACTGTGGGCCAGATGTAGGAAACGATTTGCGACTCGCAAACGGCAAAAAATGACCGGGACCGACTCGCAAAATGCATTTCCGAATCGCAAATAGAAAGGGGTGTTCCCTTCCTATTTGCGATTCGCAGTGGTATGCAGTACCATTTGCGACCGCATATGCGGTCGCAAATGGTGTCGCAGATACCATCCACTTGAAGTGGATGGTAACCCACTGGCAAATTGGAAGGGGTCCCCTGGGGACCCCTTCCACTTTGTGAATGGACCACAATTTATTTTTTCAGGGCAGGTAGTGGTCCAAGGGACCACTACCTGCCCTGAAAAAATACCCAAACTAAAGGTTTCGTTTTTTTTTTTAAGTGCAGCTCGTTTTCCTTTAAGGAAAACGGGCTACACTTAAAAAAAAAAAAACTGCTTTATTTAAAAGCAGTCATGAACATGGAGGTCTGCTGACTACAGCAGGCCTCCATGTTTGCAAGTGCCCATAGTCGCTATGGGGTCGCAAACTGCGACCCACCTTATTAATATTAATGAGGTGGGTCTTTGCGACCCCATAGCGAGTCGCAGAAGGTGTCTGAGACACCTTTCTGCATAGCAAATTGCGAGTTGCAATTTGCGAGTCGCTCTGACTCGCAAATTGCAAGTCGCAATTTGCTGTCTACCTACATCTGGCCCTGTATGTTTTACTACGCCTAATAGTAGTCTTCTAGTACACATCTGACTATTACTTTAAAGAACATATCTTACCATCTAAGTACATAGAAACCTGTCATATATTTTACCAATACCTACCCTAACAGATATTTAACCCCTTTGCTGCCAGGCCTTTTCCCCCTCAGGTGCCAGGCCTTTTTTTGGCTATTTGGGGCAGAGCGCGCTTAGGCCCTCATAACTTTTTGTCCACATGAGCTACCCACACCAAATGTGCGTCCTTTCTTTCCAACATCCTAGGGATTCTAGAGGTACCCAGACTTTGTGGGTCCCCCTGAAGGAGGCCAAGAAATGAGCCAAAATACAGTGAACATTTAGGGGGTCATTCTGAGTCTGGCGGGCGGCGGAGGCCGTCCGCCAGACTTCCCCCCTCCAAAATACCGCTCCGCGGTCGAAAGACCGCTGAGGGTATTTTGGCTTTTGCACTGGGCTGGCGGGTGACCGCCAAAAGGCCGCCCGCCAGCCCAGTGCAAAAACCCTTCCCACGAGGACGCCGGCTCAGAATTGAGCCGGCGGAGTGGGAAGGTGCGATGGGTGCAGTTGCACCCGTCGCGAATTTCAGTGTCTGCAAAGCAGACACTGAAATTCTTTTTGGGGCCCTCTTACGGGGGCCCCTGCAGTGCCCATGCACAGCAGGGGCCCCCAGGGGCCCCGCGACACCCCATACCGCCATCCTGTTTCTGGCGGGAGAACCGCCAGGAACAGGATGGCGGTATGGGGTGTCAGAATCCCCATGGCGGCGCAGCCATGGAGGATTCAATAGGGCAGCGGAAAACCGGCGGGAGACCGCCGGTTTTCCCTTTCTGACCGCGGCCATACCGCCGCGGTCAGAATGCCCTGCGGGGCACCGTCAGCCTGTTGGCGGTGCTCCCGGGGTCAGAATCACCCCCTTAGTTTTTTAAACAAAATGGGAAAAAAGGGCTGCAGAAGAAGGCTTGTGTTTTTTTCCCTGAAAATGGCATCAACAAAGGGTTTGCAATGCTAAAATCACCAGCTTCCCAGCTTTCAGGAACAGGCAGACTTGAATCAGAAAAAACAAATTTTCAACACAATTTTGGCATTTTACTGGGACATACCCCATTTTTACGATTTTTTGTGCTTTCAGCCTCCTTTCAGTCAGTGACAGAAGTAGCCGTGAAACCAATGCTGGATCCCAGAAACCTAAACATTTCTTAAAAGTAGACAACATTCTGAATTCAGCAATGGGTAACTTGTGTAGATCCTACAAGGGTTTCCTACAGAAAATAACAACTGAAATAAAACAATATTGAAATTGAGGTGAAAAAAACAGCAATTCTTCTCTACGTTTTACTCTGTAACTTTTTCCTGCGATGTCAGATGTTTTAAAGCAATATACCGTTACATCTGCTGGACTCTTTTGGTTGGGGGATATATAGAGCTTGTAAGTTCATCAAGAACCCTAGGTACCGAGAGCCAATAAATGAGCTACACCCTGCAGTGGGTTTTCATTCTATACCAGGTATACAGCAATTCATTTGCTGACATATAAAGAGTGAAAAATAGGTATCAAGAAAACCTTTTTATTTCCAAAATGGGAACAAGATAAGGTGTTGAGGAGCAGTGGTTATTTGCACATCTCTGAATTCTGGGGTGTCCATACTAGCATGTGAATTACAGGGCATTTCTCAAATAGATGTTTTTTTTACACACTCTCTTATATTTGGAAGTAAAAATGTAAAGATGGACAAGGGGCAATAACACTTGTTTTGCTATTCTATGTTCCCTCAAGTCTCCCGATAAAAATGGTACCTCACTTGTGTGGGTAGGCCTAGCGCCTGTGACAGGAAATGCCCCAAAACACAACGTGGGCATATCACATTTTCCCCAAAAAAACAGTTTTTTTTTGCAAAGTGCCTACCTGTGGATTTTGGCCTCTAGCTCAGCCGGCACCTAGGGAAACCTACCAAACCTGTGCATTTTTTAAAACCAGAGACCTAGGGGAATCCATGATGGTGTGACTTGTGGGGCTCTGTGACAGAAAGTTCTGGAATCTGAGAGAAGCCACAAATTTCCTTCCACCCAGCGTTCCTCCAAGTCTCCCGATAAAAATGATACCTTACTAGTGTGGGTAGGCCTAGTGCCCGCGACAGGAAATGCCCCAAAACACAACGTGGACACATCACATTTTTCCACAGAAAACAGAGGTGTTTTTTGTAAAGTGCCTACTTGTGGATTTTGCCCTCTAGCTCAACCGGCACCTAGGGAAACCTACCAAACCTGTGCATTTTTTAAATCTAGAGACCTAGGGGAATCCAAGATGGGGTGACTTGTGGGGCTCTCACTAGATTCTGTTACCCACAATCCTTTGCACACCTCAGAATTTGGCTAAAAAAACACTTTTACCTCACATTTCGGTGACAGAAAATTCTGGAATCTGAGAGGAGCCACAAATTTCCTTCCACCCAGCGTTCCCCCAAGTCTTCCGATAAAAATGATACCTCACTTGTGTGGTTAGGCCTAGTGCCCGCGACAGTAAAAGGCCAAAACCTTGTAGAAATTGAGGGGATTTCACAGCGAGTTGATAAGCACATATTCTTCTTTTATACATCTTTATGCTGACTCTGCTTTGGGGACCCACACAAGTGAGGTGTCATTTTACTTGGGAGACTGAGGGGAATGCTGGGGAGTAGGAATGTTGTGCTGGAGCGGTGATCCTACTAAGAAAAGTCAGGAAAATATGCTTTTTTAAGCAAATTGTAAGGTTCGCAGAGGAGTCTGGGTAAGAAAATGTTGGGGGATCTACGCAAGCTACACCTCCCTGGACTCCTTGGGGTGTCTAGTTTTAAAAAAGGTCTGGGTTTGGTAGGTTTCCCTAGATGAAGGCCGCACCCAGGACCAAAACCATAGGTGCCCCCTCCCCCCAAACACAGGTAGGTTTGCAATATATCATTTTGATGTGTCCACGTACCTCCGTGATGTGCCAAACACTAAAATTCAGAAAAGAAACGCACTTAGGTTATGTGAACAAGACCCCTCACCCACCAACCAAGTTGGTGGCATGCTTCATCATCGGGGTCCCACCTGAGACACCTAGCGTGTCACAAGTGTCCTGCGACACCTGATTACAGCGGAGCAGGTTTTGTCATTTGTACCACATATACTGGTTGGATTTGGCACGAGGGTGAGTGATGGTTCAGAAGATCAAATTTTATTAACAACAGATTTCACAAAAGTGAAATGCACTGTTAATAACTGAAAGGCCCAAAAACTGAACCAATGACTCATAGCTTGTGAGCTGTAAAGCCGCGTCAAGGCACCAACCGTTTTACAGTCCATTCACATACCTTTCATACATGACATGCACAAGATCATTCACGCCACCAGCCACGGGCCCAGCACATTACAACACTCGCATCGACAGACAGCGCCACTCAAGGGCCCATCACTTACATACGCCCACATGCCTGATACAGCAGTCACACTAGCTAATGGGAGTGTGTGGACTGATGTTTGGCTGGCACCACCAGCCTAGCGCCAAACCAAGCACACCGCCAGCCAAGCGCCACCCCACCCACACCACCAGCCAAGTGCCACCCCACCCACACCGCCAGCCAAGCGCCACCCCACGCACACCGCCATCACTTTCTTTTGCTTATAAACAACAAAGAAACCACTAACTAATTATAAAATAAGTACAAAACTACAAACACAAAAGCTCTAACTAAATACATGACAGTAATGCCAACCATGAAACTGAACATATGAAAATATAAAGTAGGCAGTTTACGCTCACGGTATTTCCCATTTTTTTTTTGTTTGTGTGGTAACTTCTAAAACAGCCGGCCACACACAGCCCAGGCTTTGAAGGGCAATCGGGACAGTAGATCCAGCTCTCCCTCCGGATACCTCTTCAGGCACATACTCTACATTTCTTAGTGGCCAAGTATTTTTTGTGAGTGGGAGGAATGTGATCTGGAAAGTGGCAATCTTTCAATCTAGCCACATCCTCCACCACTGCTACTCTAGGAACTCTTGCCTGTTCCACCACAATAAGGCTCTCTATCACCGACTCCTGAAATTTAACAAATTTCATCCTTGACTCAGGTGAACAATCCTTGAACACAATAAAAGCATTAAAAGTTGCCAAATGAAATAAATGTAGGGCCAACTTTTTATATCACACGTAAGACTTACGAAGAGAGCAGTGTAAGGTTCCAGCCTCTGATCTACTCTATCAACACCACCCATGTGCCTATTGTAGTCCAAAATGCACGCAGGTTTGCGCACTTCGGCAACCTGACCCCAAACAGTCACAGGGGAAGTACTCTGATCATGGATGGTAGATAGCATGTACACATTCGTCCTGTCTGAAAATTTCAGAGCTAGCAGCTCATTATTCCGCAAGGCACTGCACTGTCCCCTCTCAAGTTTTTTACAGACAAGCTCCCTTGGATAGCCTTTCCGGTTAGAATGGATTGTGCCACAAGGAACAGTGTCCGCTCTAAACAACTCCTTGAACAACTGCACTCCAGTGTAGAAATTATCTACGTACAAATGGAGACCTTTGTTAAACAGCCGTCTACCAAGTTCCCACACACTTTTTTCGCTAACTCCAAAAGTGGCCGGACAACCAGGAGGGTCAATACTGGTATCCCTACCAGTGTAGACCCGGAAATTATCCATGTATTGTGTACTGCTATCTGACAGCATATACAATTTAATCCCATACCGTGGCCTCTTACTAGGAATGTACTGCTTAAAAACTAAACGCCCCTTGAAAAGGACCAAAGACTCATCCACACTTATCTCTTTGCCTGGAACATAGACCTCTGAAAACCGATCTACAAAATGTTCAAGGACAGGCCTAATCTTAAAAAGACAGTCACAATCAGGGTGATCTCGTGGCAAGGCTAAATCATTGTCTACAAAATGCATCATACGAAGAAGAAGCAAATAGCGATTACGTGTCATAGTTGCAGGAAATGTAGCCGTTGCCATCAAGGGACTAGTAAACCAATAAGAAGCCAGTGACGGCTTCCTTATCAACCCCATCAAAAAAGTCAAACCTAAAAACCTTTTCATCTCTTTCAGATATGAGGGAACCCACTGAGTAGCTCTAGACTGAGGCCTCAGTCTGGCAGCGTTGTCCTTCAAATATTGCTCCGCATACAAATTAGTCTGCTCCACAATCGCTTCCAAAAATACATCGTCCATAAACAAGTGAAAGAAATTGACAGGCAAAAAGTTTTCCGTATTGACTCTACACCCTGGGAGACCAGTAAATGCAGGAAACTGTGGCTGCTCCACGTTTGGGGCAATCCAGGTGTCAGGTCTTCTAATGGGAAACCCCTCAGCCCCAGGCTGCTGCACTCTTGGCACATCAATGTCTTCCTCTAAAACAGGCCCTTCATCTGCACTGAGAGTGGCTTCCTCATCAGGAGAATCCTCTCGGACAGAAAACTCACTGCCAGAATCTCTCACTTCCTCCTTTGCCTCAGATGCAGAGTCAGTCTCGTAATCATGGTCTGAAGACGACTCAAAGAGCATGCCAACAACCTGCTGAGCGGTCACTATGCGGCTAGCCATGATCCTCACTAACAACAAATGGATTGCCAACAACAACTAGCACTAAACTAAGTAATAAACAAAGTGTAGCTTTATCACAAAGAGTTATGTACTAAAAAACTATACCACTCACTTGCCTGAAAAAGCTACTCATCAGCAACTACTTTGCACAGACACAGCAATCACCAATGATATCCCACTAAAAAGAAAAGAGAAAAAAAGCAAATTAGACATATGACAACACAAATATCACTGTGCTCAATTCTAAGGACAATTTCACACACAATACTGCATTTAGTACACCACCTACAAACATGTCATTCATGCATGTCAACAATACTCCTTTGGAGTAAATTGCTTTCACTTACCTAAAACATGCAACTATGCAAACCCCAGGACAACTACTGCCAAAACCGCAAGGATCCACAGCAAAGGAAGCAAAAGCTTTGAACTAGAACAAAAAGAAATAAACTGTTATAATCACAAATACAAATACTTCACCAGTTGACAAACACCCCGCCACCAAGAACTTAGCCCGATCTGCCCCCAATGGGGGTAGAAATGGTCAACAGCTCTGTACCCAGTTTGGCAGGGGTGACCCTTTCCAAAGGGGGCAAATGGGGGTGCCCCCAGCACAAAAAAAACTAAGGGGAGCAACAACAAAAAATTCCCCTCATGTCTTGGTGGCTTCTGCCTAAAAAAATAGCCTGATCTGCCCCCAAGGGGAGCAGAAATGGTCATCAGGAATGTGCCCCTCTTTGGGGAGCGACGCTTGCCAAAGGGGCCGCCACCCACCAACACAAAACACACACTCACGCAAGATCCCTAGTGCCTAAGTGGATTCTGCCCCCGTTGGGGGCAGATGGGCCTAAAATAATTGGTGAATCTGCCCCCCAGGGGGACAGAAATGGGCAACAGGTCTGTGCCCCCTTTGGGGGGGGTGACCCTTCTCAGATGGGGCACCCCCAGCACACAAAAAAACAAAGGGAACCAAAAAAAAAATCTCTGACATCTTGTGCCTTCTGCCCCCCAAAAACCTCAAAAGAGAGAGCCTTACCTTTTTGAGTCTTCTCTCCCCACGTGCTGGTAGCAAATCGCTTCCAGTGCGTCCTCTGCAGCTTCTGATGACGTCGGTGCTATGAGCGCACTGATGTCGTCAGATTGCCATGGGGAGTTCGGGGTGGAAGGGGAAGGGATTCCCCTTCCATCCTCGACTTGGGGGTGTGGGTGGGAGGCCCATGGGGGTAGTGCTCGCGCCCCCCCCCTTGGGCTGGGTGCAGGACGAGCTGGTCCCGTCCAGGGCACGCGAGCACCGTCTGCCTGGACTAGACCAGCTTATTCAAGGCACCGAGGGGGTTAATACATTTCTGTGCATTTCTGTGTCTTTCACACATTAATGCTCCACATACACCTGTAGTAAATTTCTTTTCACTTTCAATTCTGAATGTTGTAATGTCATAGAATTTTAGCAAATACATTGTTTGTGAGCAGCACATCATTTATACACATGTAAAACTTTCATATCTTATAATACATTGTGAAGTTTAAGACTTAGCCTGCATTTTTTTCTAGTAATTAGAGCATGCAGTAAAACAGCACATTTAGAATATACAGTTCCCATGGTGGACACGGTAAACTCGCTACTCACAAAGCTACTCTGCATCTCAGACAAACTGCGTCTGAGTCACCTTTTAATAAATTTGTAAAAGCAGTTGCACCGCCACTTATACAGTACATTATCCCATGTACATTCAATACTATATATTTCACACAGTCTTTTATCAATCTTATATACAAATCTATTTTTTAAACATTTTTTCCTCATAATTAAACATAGACCACATACCTGAAAATTGAGTTTGTTGGTGAAATTATTATTTTTTGCCTTTGTCAGACAGATTCAATGCTCTCAGGATTTCTTATGCCAGTTTTCAACTTTATTTTCAACCCTGGGTGACCATGTCCCGTTTCATAAGAAATGGCGGCTGGAACCTTCTGGTCAAGTTACAGCCAGGCAATCACAGCATTCATGTTGGCATGCACATTTGCAAAGACACCGCAATCACCTTGAAAACGTCACAATGGATTCACAACCCTAGATATAGAAATGTATTTCCCCTTTAATTTTTCAAAAACTACCAAATAACCAAAAGTGTAATCCATGTACCGAAAGTTAGCATTCTGACAAATTTGGTGTAATTCCATCTAGAGGTTCGGCCTGTGGTTATGTTCAAACTCCTTTGAGAATTAACATGAGAAATGCAATTTTTTTTTACCCCTTCCTTTTTCTCAGCCCCCACTTAACAGATAACTCCGAAACTTTCTGTGCGCAACAAGAATCACAGGGGCACTATTTTTGGAAAATTTTGTTAAGATTTGTCATATGACGCCAAAGATATAGGCAAGTAAAACAATGCTTTTTCTATGGACATTTTTAAAAGGGCTTCTTAAGTGTTGACACAACAAGTGCTGCAGTCCCACTAGTAGCATTTAATGTACATGTCCACGTACATTAAGTACCGCTTAACTGGGAACTTATCAGTACATAAAATGTGCCAATTAGGTGTTAGCCAAAGGAGTGATCTAAATTAGTTTTGCAATGGTTAGCATTGGTAAAGGGCCCAGACTCCTAATAACAAATATGAACATGTTCAGATAACAGTAAAGGTGAAGTCCAAACTTTTTGTGTGTGACCCTTCAGAGAGGTCAAAGTCCAGCAGGTTTTATTGATAACATAAATAGCTAACTGAACTATTAGATATGATGATAGAATTAGTAACATTTTAACATATGAAATGTGAATTAACAACTTCAATATAAGGTCACTATCACATACATGCATACATGTATGTGTCTTTAAAATGCTTTATGTAGTTTTATTTAGATTTGTAATTTTACAGTCATTTAAAAGTCCACGCTTCATTGGACTTTTGGGGTGTGCATCCGTCATGATGACAGAGGTTTACACTATGTTTCGAATTGACACCAAAATGTCTACGATGAAAATGTGTATAAGGATATATAAATAAGTTAGTTAACATTAAAAGGCCACTGGACACAATTACATATGTATCACACTATATTTAATAAGTGATGATAATTTTTGCTAGTACAAGCTTCAGAAAAATCAACAGACTACGTGACAAATCGGGATGAGTAAATTAAATGCAAACAATAAAAAACTATTACAAATGTGAGTACATATGCCTCGTATTGCTGTAGTGACGATGTGGATTGTCATCCATATCAGGCAGCAGGTGACACCTTGCAACACGAGGTTCTTGGCAAAAAGTCAAATTGGAAAGGTAGGTAAGGTGACTTTAGCTCTTTTAAAGGTTTAATCCACCTGTTCAGGTGTGAAGGTTTAATTGCCATGGTTACATCAACGTTAAGCAACATCGTAATTCGACGGGTGGAGATAAGATGAGGCTTTGATGGAGTTCTGTCCATCAGACCACCAACATATAACTCAGGCAGGCAAACAGTTCCGACAGCTGACAGATGGTGCATCGAGACAACTTGGCCCAATATAAATCAGGACCTAAATCAGAAGATAGAAATCTTGACTGGCCAAGAAGAAAAAAATCAGATTAGCAACGTAACTTCAGAAGGTGCAAACTTTTAATTTTTGTGCTCTAAATTTTTCCCACCAAGTCCAACCTTGACCAATGACTTTCTGATTGCAAGAAAACTTCACAGCAAAAGCCTGCAACCATGTGCCACAAGAGGATTTCAACTTCTATTTTAAAGACTAAGAAGTTAAAATATTTGACAAGAGTGGCCCACTTGCTGTATCGGACCTATGTTCCATTGCGGCCAGCCAGAAATTGAGCCTTGGCCCTAGCCAATCCTAACAGTGACTGATCATTTGCACTTTACTTTTCCTTTGTATTTTGCCCTAAAACTTTAAAAAAATCATACGTCCAGTTCATCTTATTGGATTTTTATTTCATTTTGTTATTTGTCTAATTAAAAGGTTCTATATTTTTAGGAATTGGTTGTGGGATTGGGTTGTGTTTTGACTTTTCAACTGTTTGGGACTGTTAAATACTTTACACACATTTTCTTGAGTTAGACTTATCTGCTGTGTGCTAAAGCCACCAGGGTTTGAACCGATGTTTGTTTATTACACCTTTGTGTTGGACGTGACATGATTTTGCACTTATTACTTGGTAAGGGCTTACCCCCTTCCAAACTAATGATCTATGTGCTTTCAATTTTCATTACAGGTGTGCAAGCTATGATTTTCGGAGCTACTCAAGCTGGAGATCTTCAAGGGTTTTTCCGTTTTATTTGATAATCATAAATGAATTTCGGAAATGTTTCAAAAACATGCAATGAGGTTTTATGATCAAAACTAACCATCACTAATTGTTCTTTTTTAAATGGAAAAGTAAAAGTGTTCTACTAGAGGTTGTGTGGATATTTGTGGTGGGTGTGAGGTAGGATGTGGTGGTGAATGATAAGATATTTATGTCATGTTGCTGCCTATCCACCATTCAGCATGATTTCGGCTGAGTGCTGTAGGAATTGACTGTAGAGCCCGGCCATAGGCCAAGAACAACTTACTTTGCAAATAACAACCACTGAAAATATTATTCAGTCATGTGCAATAGTGGTTTGTGCAAGCCATCACCTGTCATACAGCTAACCACCAGCTGCACATGCAGTGTGCAAGCTAAACCCAATTGTTGTATCTCAGTTGCAACTTCAAAACTGTCCAATGGTGGCAGTCATTAGGAAATCAATGTTTTTCAAATTTTACGTCACTCTTGTTCGATTTGCGTGAAATCTGCAATCTCTGCACTGAACTTTACTTGACATACCAACAAAAACTGACATAAAGATTCTTGTTGAACGTTGTGCAAATATGTCAGAGATTGCCATAGGCATAAGCATATGAGCACCCTTTTGACCATACCTCTCTTTATTGATATGCATGAAACTCAACATATCAGAAGTAAGTACATGGCAGTTGGGAGCCAAAGACTGTTCTTATCTATGAAATGGCATCAAAGCTTTTTTTGCCTCCTGTCCCCTTACTATTGCCCTTCTTTGTGGGATTTTGTTAAAACATGAAATTGCTGCACTGGCCTTAACCTGCTTACACCTTGCACAATTTCATACAGATTCATTAACCAGCACCACAGCTAGCAGCAAGTTACACTTTGTTAATTCTACCCTGACAGATTTGCATAAACAACATTTTAAGAGTAAGCTAAACATGCTAAGTGTCTGTCAAGTGCTGTGAAAAGCATGAACCCTTACCAATGTCTTTAGCGATTCAATGATTTTTTTTCTCTCCCACTTAATTTCCCTCCTTCCAGTGTTTGGAGCCGCAGAAAACCTGGGATTCTCTTTCTGTGGATAAAGGACTTGGAAAGCTGTATACTGAAGAGGATGCTGTGCCCCCCCCCCCCCAAAAAAAAGGGGGTTAATATTTAAATGTTGTCAACCAATTTAAAACATGTGTGAAATTGAATTGTTTAAAATTTGATGAAGATTTATGGTAATGTATCCAAAATTCTCAAATTCTTAAAGATACACCAGCAAACATCACTCTGGGATACCTTGAGGCTTCCTGGAAAAATTACTAAGGGACATCAACTATGGGAAGAGAAAGAGAAAATGACAGGAGTGTGTAATTTAAGTTTAGCTGCAAGTTAGGGTATTGAAAAATCTAGGTATAAGAAGGATGGTAACTGACTATCTAGGCTGGAAAATATATTTAAGATCAACAAGACATCAAGGGCCCAATTCACAAAAAGCCCCTGCAGTAATGGGAGAGTCTCTGCACTTATGGCAGAATCTCCAAAATGAGAAACTACAGTGCAGCAATCCTGCCAGGTGTTCGGAGACTCCACCATGACTTCGGTGGCTCTTAGTGAATCAGGCTCTAAGTATATATGGAGCCCTGCTATTATATTTGGCATACAGTTTACTATTGTTTAGCATCATGTGGGCCTGAAAAGGATAATACAATCACATTTTTCTCTACAAAGGCCCACAAAATATGTTTTGTCTGAGCTATCCATAAACCATTAATGTGGCACATATACCAATGCTTGTCTAACACATCACTTGTAATAGAGGCAGTGATTAGTGCTGGTTTTGCGCAGACTCTCATTATGTTCAATTGTTGGTTCCACAATATGTTTCTTTCTGAAGCCCTCTTTTTCACTCTGATTCTTTCTCATGGACACTGATTCTCTCAATATTAAACCTTCATTCCTCTTTCCATTCTCCCAGTACTTTCTATCTTTTTGTCACTCTCTAAAATGCTTCCCTTTGGTCTGCTCTCTCCCTTTCTCTCCTCCTCAAATTTCCCCTACTCTATAACTCCTCTTTATGTTAGGTGTAGAAAAACCTTTCAAAATGCATAGGGTCATACTATAGACACTTTGCACTGGTGTAAAAAAGGACAAATCTATTTGTGAAATAGGGAGTTAAGCAAACAGGTTTTGCTGATGCACATCACAGAAAGGGTAAAAACAGAAAACAAATTGCTTAACCATATGCGATAGATGTGTTGCTTAGAAATCAATTTAAGTAATTCATTGACATTTTAACAAAGAAACCCCTAATCTATGAGTAACCGATAGAAACCTAAAACAAACTGGGTATTATGTTTGCAAACCATGTAATACAAAATGAAGCAAAACTGCTTTTTTTCCGTAATGTTCACATTGAAAGATTGTACTTTATGGACTCACTATTATCAGGGGCACGTTTATAGTGCAATTCTGTGGCTGCTGCTTTTTTCGCATAGTTATCCAGTTGCCGCATTTGCCATATAAGCCAACATCTGTTGCATAATCTGCAGATGCAGTTCCTAGTTCAATCAGATCAAAAGTTACTAAAAGTGTGGCAGCACGTGTTCATGAGCAGTTAGAGATTCTTCAAAAAGGTAAATTGGTCATCTTTCAGCTGCTTATTTCTGTATTTGATTGTTAAACTGTTACTAATGAGGTGAAATTTCTGCCCAGACAGTATTAGCACATGTAAAAAGGGCGAAATATTGAAATAATACTATCAAAAAATGTGCCCCATTGTGCTGCATAATTTACTTTCATTGACACATAATTTCGTCTACCTGCTACAAATAGGTATGCTCCCCTGCTACATAATTCCAGTGACCTTGACTATTATTCAAACACAAAAAAATAGTATGAAGTCTTGTTGATGCATGTTTTGGTCTGCAGAAAAAAAAATTGCTCCATTCCATGTAAGCAGCAAAAAGGGTGTTTTGGATTTTTTTTGTATTAGCTCAAAGTTCTGTGCCATGTTCCCAGATTTCATATAGGTGTAAAAATATGTCCTTCTCAAAATGGAAAAGCCTAATGTGTAACACTCCTCTGCCTCACAACGTAATATCGGCCTGTCGGTTGTTTCCCACTTTTGAATTTATCTTTATTTTGAATTAAGATCATTACATGATGTAGTTGAAGTAACATAAAGGTGCTTTGTTTTTAAGCCACAGTCAGATTAGTTGAGTTGTTCCGTCCAATTTAGGTCTGGACAAACTGTACAATAGCTTATGAAGCAGTTATATGATATTTCAACAAGAAGTTTCATTACACATTAAAGAAATGACATAAAGGTGACAATGTCACATTTACCAAGGCATGTGGCCCCTGAAAAGGCTGCAGTGCTGGTCCTTTTACAAAATTGAGGGCACAGAAGTAAAACAAGCATTTGCAAAAGACAATAGGTCTTGCTTTATTATGCTAGTGTGATGGTTATGTTTTTGTATGACAAACATACGTTACAAAAATAAAAACAAGAAAAAAAACAATAGAAACATATGCTTTTGCCTAATTGTGTCAGCCATGTCCTTGAAATAAAGTTAATTTAAAATAAATAAATGGTGCATATAATTGTATTGGTTTAAATTACTATAACCTGAAGATAGAGTTTAGACACAGAGGATGACAGAATGTCTTAAAATTACAAAAAGAATAAACAATGGAA
The DNA here is from genome assembly GCF_031143425.1 of Pleurodeles waltl. NCBI lineage: Eukaryota > Metazoa > Chordata > Amphibia > Caudata > Salamandridae > Pleurodeles > Pleurodeles waltl. The sequence continues at coordinate 1,560,109,697 of NC_090440.1, forward strand.
TGAAAAAAAAACATTTGCAAAGTATTGGCCCAACTGCCCTGGTACTGAAGTGCACTTCATTTTAGGTAGATCTGCAAATTGATTAGGATAAACGCCATCAACAACAGTTCATGAAAGCAAATGTGGGCTGACCCACTGCCCATTGGTGCATCCTGTCATGGGCAGAAGCAAGTTTCTAATGACAGTTGAACAGACCAGTGGTCCAAGAGGGCTGCCATTATGCGCGACTGTGAATGCATGCATTTGTATTCATATTTTTTTATTATTATATTAGGGCAGTGCGACTACTACACCAGTTGTTAGGCCAGACCTCATTTACCCAGAAAGATCCCCCTTTAATGTTGCCTTGACCTGTTCCGGCCCTTGATGCAGCGAAACCCACAAAGTCAAGCTCGCCTATTTTGTAGGCTTTCCTGTCCTTCTAAAGTTATTTTGAATAGTGTATACCTTTCATTCTGTTCTTAAAAAAATACAGAGTTGTACACCTACCATTTCCTGCCCAGATGTCTACAGCCTTCTGACGACAAAAGGGGTGTGCATTCTCACAACCCTGAGTCAGCTCCCCCACCCCTCAAACTAATTCAACATAGGCCTATTACTAGTGTGTTTTGCCACCAACTGTGCCGATGTACAATCGACGCCGCATCTCGGGTAATTTCTGGACATGCCTAGCAACAAGAAACGGCGCCTGGCATGCCTTTGCTCAACAGCGTGAGTGTGCGCAAGCCCCACACACGCACGTGCGGCATTACAACACACAGGGAAATTAAAAAGGACTTTCAAGGAGTTACTGTGCAGGGAATGAAAGTTTTTAAAGAAAGTACCGAACAAAGGCTTCCTGTAGTATCAAAAGGAAAATTTATGCATCGCCTTTGAGTTCAGATTCTCCATTAAAGCTTTTTCCATATAATCTGGGGAGTTCTTATCTTGGTGACTTATGATGTTATGGGGAGGCTCATGCATGGAAAATGTCAATAGAAATAGTAACTCTGTGAGGGAAGGGCCGCCTAATTAGTCCCCATTTAGATTTTATGATGGCTTTGAGATCTGCTCATCCTGACAGTGCGCACTATGGTTACATATTGTTCTAGCCTGAGGGAACCATAGGAAAATCCAGATTTATTGTACCTATCATACCAGCATATTTCATTTGCCATTATGAGCAGCCATCTCGCAATGATGCGGGAGTATTTATTACAGATTAAATTGTAGGACCTGGATGGTTTAGTGAGGTTCTTGAGGTATCATTTATGTCATTAACTGGCTCATTATCAGATCTGCAAATCTCAATCCTTTCCTGCCTTCTGTTTTAAAGAAAGGAACCGTGCAGAAAGTGCTGCAATACTGCAGTTTGGCAAAATGTATTCTGAAAGGAGATAATCTTTATTTGCAATCATATCTCGTTTTTTAATGTTCCGAAATTTAAAAATTGTAATGGCCTACGCTAACGCTGCTCAGAATGCTGTTAAAATTAACCCAAGCATTTATTAATTGACATATATTAAATGGCTTGCAAATGCCGTGCATGCAACTGTGTAGATCGCATTTGTATCTCTGGTTCCATAGCTATTCTAAACCTGTTTAGATGCAAAACAGAAGAAAACGACAGATTTCTCTTTTTTTGCACAAATTAGCCGCAATTCCTTGATGATTAATAACTCTCAGCGGTCACGCTATTTGTTTGCTACTGTTGCATATGGTGGGTTTTAACTAAGTTGACAGTTCAATCAGCAGGGCTAATATGAAATTGATTATTTTTTGAAGATAATGGAATATTCCCAAATTTGTCATGCTGATAGGGTTGTTAGCGAACTAACCCGCACGCAGAGATTTATTTTCTTGGACCCTCTTCTATTATTTGAATTTATTGTTGTACTCAACTTGTGTGCTCTTCCTCCTTGTTGGTATTTGTCCTATTTGCTCTCCTATATTGCTTTTTCATAAAATCCAAGGGGATGGCATTTAAGTTGTTGTGTTCTTTGGTATTAAAATGCACTCAATACAAGCACAGGAGTACGTAGAGGAAAGCCGAGCTCAAGACACCCATTATCTGGGGAAGAAGTGTCATGCTATTTAATTATCATTCATGCCATTCTTGATTATAAGATTTGGATCCCTGGTAAAAAGGCAACGCATCACTATTAATAAATACATGTTAGTTTTTACTTGTAAAAAGGCAACTAATCAATACTATGAGCATTACGTAATCCTTGCTTTGGTTCAAGAGAGGATTTTATTTTCATATCTTAAAACATAACTACAGGTTTCAAGGTCTCTGTCTTTTCATGGCAGCTGCTCTGGCAATAGCAATAGTTAATGTTCCTGCCTTCATAATGCATCACTATAGTTCAATGCCCACTGCTGCCCTTTGCATGTTGGGCTCCCAAAAATGATAAAATAAAAACGGCCATGGCATTTCCTTGCAGTTTATACTATTCAGTAAAATTGAGAGTTCTGATAAAACAAGAGCTCTATCAGCTTAGCTTAGCTAAGAGCAGTGTCATGTGAGTTTGTCGCCACACATCATGGGACTCTCATTTTACAGCATCGTGCTAGAAGCTTTCCTAGATTTTGTATAAAAAGGAATGTAGCGTACAACAAAGCCTTTTATTTTCCACTCATCTAAATAATTCCTGTTAAAGTACAGAACGAATCTGAGGCTGAGATCTATCTATTAGGTCAATTTTAGAGCTGTACACAAAGCGGCCATGTTAATTGTATGCATTCTTTGGTTCAAAATGATGTGTATGATGATTCTTATTTTGTAACACAAAGGTACTCGCACTGCTTATGATCTACAGAGATGCATCTGAAATCCACATTGTATCTTGAGTGTTTGTTGAACTCTGTATACCTAATCTACAATACGCTCAGACAAAAAACATGGCTTTTGATGGACATGTAACCATAAAACGTAAATGAGGGTTAATGCATAGTGAGATGGCCTTTATATAGAGTTGATTGAAGCAGTGCCAACAGATCATCTGAATAATGTATCTTTATAGAGTGATGCTAATAAATGCACAAGGTAAAAATGATGGGAGGTAATTTGATAACACCAGCACTTCATATCTGTCTTTATCGTTCATTACTGGTGGTTTTAAGAACACATAAAGTATTTATGTGAATATCTTTGGTTTAAACTGTGAGGAGCTTATTTACAAGCGGCTTGGACTGCCAGTCCATCACTTTTCGTGACGCACCAGCAGTGCAGGCCCTTATCTACAAGGATAGGCAAAGCCACTTTGCATGGTTTTTCATGGCCTTGTAGATATGGCGTAAGGCAACACTGTGCACGTTGCTGGGTTGCCTTACTTTGCATCAACGAGGCGTTCCATGGGTGTTATGATGGGTGTTCCCACACGACACCCATAGGTTTTGACACATTCCCAGAGTTACAAGATTTTGTAAACATGGGAATGTGTCAAAAGCCGATGCCTCCCCAGGAAGGGAGGAAGGAGGAGAAATATCATTATTTCTCCTTGTTTTTTCCTCTTTCCTTGTGTGCTGCAGGATGCAGCACACATAGTAAGAAGAAATTGCCTCCAGTGATTGTTTTTGTGAAGGAAGGTGTCCCTTCCTGAACAAAAACAATCATTCCTTCAATGCAGATATCCTTGCACCATGGTGCAAGGGTGCCTGCGTTGGTCCATGGCAGCCAATTGCTCGCCAGCACAGAGTGAAAGGACAGGAATGTGCAGTATCTCATAGATATGGCACATTCCTGCCCTATTCTTTTGACACAGGACAGCACAGCAAATGTAAATAAAGCCCATAGGCCCTGATTTATACTTTTTTTGTGCCATATTAGCGTCGTTTGTTTACGCAAAAGATGTGCAAACTTACAAATTACAATAGTATTTTCTAAATTTGCGCCACTTTTGTGTCAAAATATGACTCTAACGCAGTGCAAAAAAAGTATAAATCAAGGCCTTAGTCTGTTAGCCTGTAGCACATGTATGGCAGCATTAATCCACACCTGATGCCATAGCTTCTTAGGATATGCTCGTTGATTACATGATGTTAAGACTTAAACACGTGGAGATAGCTTTAAAATCAACAGATTTTGAGTGCTCATGTTCACGTGAGGTGTGGACTGCCGTCACATTCAAGCAACACATAAATATTGAACCCAGAGCCAGGAATTACATACATAAAAAGCTGGCAATAAATCACACATTTCCAAAACAATAAGAAGACAGGCTTTGTCTTAATATTTTAGTTGATGCTAAAAAGTATTATTGAACACAACTTGTGAGAATACTAAACAAAATATGAAGAATGAATGTAACAGGCCTCACTACTTTATTTTGGGGTTAGCTGTGGAGGTGGGCGCTGCACTTTAGCCCTAAGTGTAGAGGTAAAGGAAAGGAAAGAGATAGGGGAAAGTGAAATAGAGTGCATCACACAATAATTGAAAGGAATATTTGTTCTTTTCTAATAGCCCTTCAGGTTTTTTCCTATGGTTATTTAATCATGTTGAGTTTTACTTAATGCTAATCCAACCCATTACACATTCGATGGTAGAATTCTTGTATGCAACGAATACAAAACATAAAATATAAAAACTCCAGGGGAAAGTTTTTCACGTTTAAAAAAAAAAAGAGATTTCAAAAAAAGATATGTTGGAGTGGATTTTTAAAAATGTATAAACAACATATATTCAGGTGCCTTTTTCAATGTGTCATTTGAAATCATAAATGAGCGAGACAAACTATTCTTATGAATGTAACTGTGCTTGGTTTGTTATAAACGTGCTAAATCGAAATCACCATGGGTGAGATCGGTTTAGAAAAGGTTATTTTCCATTGAAAAAAGTTCACATATATACATACCTCTAAGATGGCCATTAACTGATATGGGATGCGGAGATATTATTTTATGTTTTTGGTAAAGGTTCGAAATTGGTCTGATTTCCAGGAAGCCATGTTAATGCATGAGTGACAGACTCCAAGGTGGCTGATATGGCCCTAGTACAGTGACTGATTCACCCCCTTCCTCTGAATGTTGACTATAGCTGTCTTTGATGTAACACAAAAGGAAAAGGTACTCCTTGATAGGAAATCAATGCCTGCACCAATTTGGAAATGACAAGAAATGTGCTTTGTCAGGTAGGATCCCCAAAACAAGTTGCCCAACGTTTTGGATATTCTGTTAGCCCAATAAAGGGGCATAACCCAATTGTAGAAAAGGCTGGTATTGCTGCACTACATGCGTCACCATTGGACCAACAAGAATATTACATTACCATACAAAGTGGAAAATCTATGCCAACTTACCGTGCAGCTGTTTTGTAGGGGAAGTGATCCATGATGGCTTAACAAGAAGCAAAAGCACTCCCCATACATGTATCTCATTTGTAAATATAAAGCCATGCTCTGTTTCACAAGGGAACCTGAGTGTAGATAGCAAAGAAAGACAATGCCCCTGCCAGAGATACGTATTGGTGAGTAGATTATATGATATTTAGCTAAATGGTAGACATCTGACTTCTCCCCATTCAAGGAAATCAAAGTGTTCTAAAGAAACTTTTCTATCAACTGACAGAGTGGGTTTGGGATGATATTATGCACCAAAAATCAACTGTAAGCAATCACAGTTGGTGGCATAGTGTGAACAGTGCAACAACAGAGTAAGGGGCACATGTACAAAGCATTATTCTAGTCGGAAACTGGCCGGTTCGCAGAATCGGCCCTTTTGCGACTAGAATAATGCTTTTTGGGATGTACAAAGCCCAAACTGCAATTCGATAACTTGTTACTGAATTGCAATTTGAGTTTTGCGATATGGTATAAGGAAGGGGCGTGTTCAGGGCGTCCCTTCCTAAAACCGAATCTAAATGGTATGTATGATTGTTTTGTGACTGTGAATGCAGTCGCACAACAATCACAGTTAGCACCAATTTCAAATTAGAGCTAACCCATTTAGATAGGGGAAGGGGTCCCTAAGGGACTCCTTCCCCTTTGTGAATGCATACAAAAATGTTTTTTAAGAGCAGACAGTGGTCCCACTGACCACTGCCTACTCTTAAAAAATGAAACTGAAACATTTCTTTTTTTTTTAAACGCAGCCTGTTTTCCTTGAAGGAAAGCGGGCTGCGTTTAAATGAAAAAAGTTTGCTTTATTTCAAATATAAAAGCAATCACAGCAGGCCACTATCCCTGTGATTTTTGCGATTTCCGGTGGGTCGCAAATTTCGACCTACCTCATTAATATTAATGAGGCAAGTCTATTTGCGACCCACTACAAATCGCCAAAGAAACTCAATGGAGTTTCTTACATTTGGAATTGCGATTCCCTAATTGAGATTCGCATGGAATTGCAATTCCAAATATTGGTACATGTGGCCCATAGTGCAGTGTTCAGAAGGTGTATAAAAATATAAGAAAAGATTGTTTAAAAAAATAACATATAAACCGGTTCACTGGAATTCTGTAACTCTGCAGCTAATTGTGGATTTGTTGCAATTGGTGCATAATCCATCATCTTCTGCATAATTTACAGATTTTAATAAAAAACATTGTTTCTATCTCAAACAGATCAATAGTTAGTAAAATTGGAGCAATACAGGTTTCCACTCAGTGAAAGGCCCTTCACAAACTTTGACTGGTCACCTTTAAATTGTTTATTGTGGTATTTGGGTGTTAAAGTGGGACTTATGAGGTGAAACCTTTGCTAAAGAATATTACCATGAAAAAATAATTATTATTATTGCAAAGTGTGCTGCATTATGCCTCACAATTTGCCTTTTATTGCCACACAATTCTAGTGGCTCTGCATATAACCTACCATATCTATCTAATAAGCTCTACATAATTTGATATTCAAAATGAGTGGTTCCAAGGTTGTGCAAAATCTGTTAATCATTCCAAGTGAGCTCATGTGCTTTCGTCACAAACACATATTCTAGATGACTCTTAGGCCCTCATTCTGACCCTGGCGGTCGGCGGAGAGACGGCGGTCGGACCGCGAACAGACCGGCGGTATTAAAAATGGCATTCTGACCGCGGCGGTCCCCGCCGCGACCGACCGCCACTTCTCCACTCCGACCGCCACGGCGGTCATGACCGCCGGGCTGGAGTTTGCGCACTCCGGCCCGGCGGTCGTCCCAAGACCGCCAAGGGTATTATGACCCTGCCTACCGCCGCGGTTTCTTGCGGGCGGGAACCGCCGTGCGAACCATGGCGGTAAGCACTATCGGGGCCAGGGAATTCCTTCCCTGGCACTGATAGGGGTCTCCCCCACCCCCCACTACCCACCCGAGTCCTCCCCCCACACCCTCCACCCCCCTGCCACCTCCCAGAGGTGGTACGAACCCCCTCCCCACCCCCAGCCCGACATGCACATACATGCACCCCGACATGCACACACCCCCAACATGCACATATACACACCCCCTACACACACATACACAACGGGGACACATACCCGCACACATACATGCAGACATGCGCACCTGCCGAACAGCACACATTACCCATAGACACAGCAGCACCCCCCGCCCGCATACACGCACTCACACACCCCCTCTACACACTCACACGCACACCCCCATGCACGCCCACATCACACAACACCCCCCCACCCCCTCCCCTCACGGACGATCAACTTACCTTGTGCGTTGGTCCTCCGGGAGGCGACGGGAGCCATGGGGAGGTGACCGCCAACAGAAGACCGCCAACAGAAGACCGCCACACAGAAATGTGGGTCGTAATTCTGTGGGCGGTGTTCTGCTGGCGTGGCGGTGGAGGTTGACCAGTCTCCACTTTCCCGCCGACCGCCAGTGTGGCTGCTGGCGGTTTTCCGGCGGAACGCTCCCAGCGGTCAGAATGCGCACAGCGGCATACCGCCGCGGTCGGCGGTCTTCACCGCGGCGGTAACTCGGCGGTCTTGCGAAAAGACCGCCAGGGTCAGAATGAGGGCCTTAGTGTGCAAGGATCATCATAGTTATCGGAGGAAAAGGCACAAACAAATAGATCTTTTAACCTTGCAGTTTTCTGCCCATTTCTTACCTTTACCTTTCCACTGTGTTATACCCTGTCCTCAATTTCTTTTCCTGAGGCTATTATGCACAGATAAAAACATCACCCATTTCAGGTAAACTTACATGCCCTAATCACAAATAATCTCCTAGATGAAGGTTTGTCTCTCTCTGATGTAAAAACAGACATAAGAGTGATATGCTGGGATTATCATACACATCAAAGGTGAAGGTGAGAATAAATAGGCCCGAGCAATGTTTTCTTCCTCTTAAGAGAGGCTTGTTCTATACAAATATCACAAGAAGAAATTTACAAATGAAGACGAAACAAGAAGACTCCAGGCGAAAAAGGCCAAATTCTTCCCACCACTCCCTCTTTTTCGAAGGACCACATTCCATTCCGTTACCAAACTCTGTCCATCTTCTTTTCCTTTCCTTCCAGCCCTACTGCTACCTTTCTGATCCCTAGTTTGTTTATTATATTACCCTTATACTAATATAGTTTCTTAAAGTTCTAACTTTGATATGTGGATAGACCAAGTTTTCTAAGCTACTGAGCAATGTAAGACCAGGCAAGTTCTTTGCTCTGACTCCAAAACAAGAAAGGCATATGTGCAAATATGAAGTAAGTCTAATAAGGGCAGTATGTGGGATTAATCATTTAGAACATTTTGTCACCAGCATAATAAAATTGTGGATTATTTCCTATGTAATCCTGTGAGAATTCCTACCTCATTCCAAGGATTTTTGCCTATTTACCACATTCCCTTCATATGTAGCTAATCGTGCTTTTTCATTTTCTTTAAATGTTGTCCTGTTTCTAACAATTGGTTGTTATTTTTTGAGCTTCATACCACTTGAAGGGGGGCCTTTATGAGGATTACCATATATCAGCAGTAACATTCTCTGGAAGAATTGAATCTTACCTTGAAAGATTATTTAGGTATAGTAAGAATTATGACCCAATTTAAAGTTTGGCGAAAGCAAGACACAGGGGGGACAGTTGGCTGATAAAAATGACATGTAATGTCCTTTTTCCTGTGATCACCCCCTGGAAAAACCTGTTTTGCAGAGACAGAAAAAAACATAATGCCCCCCAAACACTGAGTTATAGAATGAAGGACTCTGTTTCCTCAGCACACCAAATTTCTGAAAGGACATTTTAGGCAAGAGCATCCTAGCTCATAAATTGATTATATGGAAATGTGTTGCATGTGGCCATTGTGCACGAGTGTGACGTGTTGAATGCTCATGCTTATTCCTTGTGATGTTCTTACTTCAAATCATGCTGTTCTTCTAATACACAAGGCGTTAGCATGTCATAGCTATGCATGCTAATGTCTGATGCTATGTTTTGGATATCGGTGGCTCAACATGTGGAGGAAGCTCAAGGAACTGTATATATTCAAATGGGGGTTGTGTATAAAAGGATGGGACTTTGTCAGTTGCGGTGAGGATAATTAACTTGGTCCTGATGTGACAACACTTATTAAGAGGAAATTAAAGATATGTTGCGTTTGTTTCTACTCATGGTTCTGCGAGGATTATTTCTGAGAATGTGGATTACACTTTTGTAACACTGGCAACAAGTGGGTATGGATCAACATGTGCGTCCTGAGGCATGAGGGTTGACAGCCTCGATCGATGCGAAGTACTGTGGTTAGATTTCAGTATTTTCAAACAACTTGGCATTGGATTGATCACATCAATCGTATTCTTTGTCCTACCTTCGGACAGTTCTGCACATATTTTTTAGCACTTCTTTAAGGTGATGCACACACCATTTCCAGCACATTTCCACATTTCTCAGCGTTTAGACACACAGTGACGTGCACACCATCTCCAGCGCAACAACGGTGACTTTATTGCTGGTACTGCAAGACAACGGTGACTACTTTTGTTATTTTAGTATTTTATTATTTATTGCTGCCTGCCTTTGCATAGGTATTGGAGTTCTGGAGTACCATTTAAGGGGACAATGTTGGATATTGTGCCACCCCCTTCGTTTCTCACAGTGCCAGGTGAACCACCCATGGATTGGGAAACATGGGAGGTCGTTTTTCTGCATATGTGGAGGGTTTGGAAGGGGACGATTGTGAGGCTGAAAGATTACCATTGTTGAAGCATTGTTTAGGAGGTATAGGATTGAAAGAGTTTAAAAATGTACCAGTCATCATTAATCCTAAAAATATGAATGTGTATCAACATGGCTATAAACAATTAAGTTTACGATATGGTAGGAAAACTGATGCAGTAACAGAGAGGTTTACTTTTTACTCTAGGAAATAACAGGAATAGGAACCTGTGGAGGAGCATGTGACTGCACTCTGGACATTGGCTGTGATTAGCAACTTTGAGCATATGACGTATCAGCAAGTTTTGAGAGATCAAATTTTAATTAGGATTAACAACAAGAAAATGCAAGAAAGACTATGGACTACATCAGATATGTTACTTAACACTGCTATAGAACTGTTATGAGGAAATTAAAGATACGTTGTATTTGATTCCACTCACCCTTTTCCGAGGAGTGTTTCTGGGAGTGTGGATTACATTTTCATAACAAAATGTTTTTTAGAAATGTTTATACCCTGTAAGGTCCATCACTTTAATTACAGTGTAGGTATTGTAGATTTACAGTACAACACAGTATTTACAGTGTAAATCTCAGTATTGAACCTAAAAATAAATCTAGATTCTTTTGCTATTTTCCATGATGGGTGACATCAATAATGAATGGCACAATGAGAAGAGGTGAGTGAAGGAGAAGTTCCCTAGGATTCAGGAGGCTAATGCTTTTCCTGGTAGGGTAACTGTATCTCGTCTCCTTTTCCCCCTTCGAGGAACTGTTGTCTCAACATTGCACCCTCAACTGCTATACGGAGATGATGTTGCAGAAAACCCAAATGAAGTGCCATGTAAGATTTTAACCCCCTCTCTGTCACTGTCTTTCCACCATATCTACATTTTTAAACACACATCACCTACATACCCCTCACACACAGCCTGAAACACATCCCCTAAAAATGTTGATGTTCATATTAATATACTTTAACATTTTATTCATTTCATACAGTCAGTCTTCACAGTAAATGGACTACTTCAGCAGGACCAGGAGTAATGTCTTTCAATAAAATATAACTACACACACAGATATGTCCTCATGATAACTCATGTTAATAATTCCACTACCACGCTAAAAACTTTTTTCTGTAATTTTGTTTCCTAGGCCCTAAATCTATTTTTTAATGTTATTCTTAATAGACAAATATCTTTACTCAGGTACGATTTTGAAATTAAATTTCTGAACCAACATACACAAGCATTTTTTTCTTGGTTTTAAGTTCCTGTTGTTGTTGTCCCATCAACCACCTGCCACAAAATCCTATGCTACTAGTGTTGCAACAAACCCAGGCCTGCATAACAGAACACACAATGGTAGAGGCTTATAAGTATAATGGCTGCTCTTTTGACTGTAAGTATAAGCTATCTATTTATTTGCAACTAACAGTGTAAGTTTATGTACATAGTCACACATCCCTGTGTCCATCCTGGATAACTTTAATGACATTTGTTGATTAATTTATACGTTGATGATTTACATTTTCCGTAGACTTGACATTGTAAGCATAGCAATATAATATATATTTTAGAACTTATGTTTATGTGCAGGAGATGAGTCAGTGTGGGTCTCGGAGTTTTTGTAAAAAACAGAAAAATACCCTCATCATGTATGACTTCAGATGGTTTACTTCTCTAAATATGCCTCTTCCCTGTCAGCTTCTGTCATAAAACAGTTCTTAGTGTCCACCTTGAGCATAAAAATACAGATAACATCGGAGGACACCCCGGCAGCAGCAATTAGGCCCTCTACCATCAATCATCCATGGTAAATCTGTGAATATCTGATTTTTACTGGTAAATCTTATCATTAACCCTTTTACAGTACTTTCTGTATGTTAATTTTATAAGTGTTTTTATTGTTGTTCATTGATTCCCATATATTTTTTTGTCATTAATTTATTCAATTTTTATGGCAAATATTTATTTTTTGAGTGATATATTTCATTGTTATTCTTTTCTTTTCTTTTTACTGCTGCTAGGTCAGGAGATGCCAATACAACACCTACTAGAAGGACAATGGATCAGCAGCTGATATCAAGGTAGTAGTGCAGAAAGGGAACATCCATTGCTCCAACTGGTGTTAGATAATTCACATTCCCACGCATGATTCAACCCTCATCTCCATATGTTTTTTCAAGTTCCCATCATACTAACGCTTGGTACTTATTTTTTATTAACATTTTTTTAAATAATATTTTCTACTAATGCAGTTCATAGAAGTATTGCCATAAAATGTATCTGATGTATTGCATCCTTTTCTTGAAGGTACCTGGGAAATTGGGCCAAATGGTGAGGGTGAACAACCTACAAGCAAAGGATGACAGTCAAAACAAGAAGAAAGTCCAGTCTTCCTCAATCAACTCTTAGTAGCTAACACGGTCAAAAGGAAAAGAGGAGCAAGAACTGGGAGAGAAGGAGGTGCAAGGAGGATAGGAGTCAGAAATGGTTGCTCAGCATAAAAAAACAAACAAAACTTCTTTATCCTGGGATGAGGTTTCCTTCAAGATCAATTTGAGGATTACCAGGCTTCCCTCAGTCAATTGAGGGAGAGGGCACCCATGGGGTGGAATAGCTCCCCCTTCATCAACCACCCCCTCCTAAAGCCTCCCAGATGGCAAACTCTCCATGACAGTCAAACTATAGGCCATGTTGGATGACCACACATGTGGGCTTGGTATAGTGTAATCATTTACTCTGTGAGAAGCAATTATTTGAACAGCAAGCCACTGTGTCGAGTGATATTCAAGCAAAGGGGGCAACGTTCTGTGACACAGCTGTCTTCTACATGAAGTAAACCAAGAGTTTGGATAACTTTGTGAATTGTTACCAACACATGACAAGTGACAGAAGAGAAGGTAAACCAATATGCCTTGAAGATTTGAACATGATGATTAACAAACAAATACCAAAGTCATTCTTGATGGCCAACATATATACAAGATTCTTCTGAGGCACTTCAACCTATGAGGGACATGGCACACACAAATTCAGGTGTAAATCGCCTTGCAACACCCATAAGCCAACCACCTTTACCCCCCAAACACCTACATCAGCTTTACCATCACCACCTCCACCACCAACTCATTCACCACCAAACCACCCACCTCAAACAAAATTCACCTGTAGCATTATGTAGGTGGACTCACAGCATAACACCCATAAAATAAATGAACATTTGTAAAAAAAAAAAAAACTATCTTGCATTACCTCACTCATTGAACCTACATATTTTTCAATAATGTAGGCATCTTTTAAAAAAGAATATGTGTAAATTCATCTGTGACCAATTTTGTCTTTTAAACTAAGTAAGCAGTAAAGTGTAATTTATGCTTTGTTCCTTTTTGACATTCTGGGTTTTTATGGTTGTAAGATTTGGCTAATGCAATTTTACATATTATCTGTATACTTATACTTATCATTTTCATGGCAGAACAAATATGAGTTTTTAATGAAAATTATGATATAAATATGTTTTAATTTTTTTTTTTATCTAAAGTAATGGAGTGTTAAAAATTGCAAAATTATTAAAATTCAAAAACACTGTTCTTGGGAATAGGAAAAAGGACAATACATATAGGGCCTGATTAGGATCTTGGCGGATGGAATACTCCATAACAAACATGATGGATATTCCGTCTGCCGTATTACGATCGCCATAGGATAGTATTACAGGGATGTCCGTCATGTTTGTGATGGAGTAACCCCATCCTCCAGGATCGTAATCAGGCACATAGGGCCTCAACATGAACTTGGCGGGAAAACCCACCGAGTTCAGCGCTAGCGGTCAACAAAAGACCACCAGCGCGTTGAAGACCCCCCGGCCATATTATGAACATTCAGCTGTGCTGGCGGGCGGAAACAGTGTTTCCGCCAGCTGGCCTAGCTGAATGCAGGTCCTGTACATTGAAGCCGGCTCCACATGGAGCAGTGATGCGGGTGCAACTAGGGTACCCTGGACCATGAAATAGGAGCGGGACAGGGACAAACTGCAGAAAAAGCAAAACAAAAAAACACCTCCTACAAAGGTTCCAACAAGAATCCTGGAAAAGATAATCAAGATGAGCATGAAATATATACACATACATAAAAAATAAACTATTTCAAATAATGTATCACTAATATATATATATATATATATACAAGAGTGCTCTAGGGACAAAATGAAAAACTCTCTCTCTACCATCATTCATACCCAAGTATACCACACACATACATCAATAAAAAATGAATAAAATAGAAAAATTACTTAGTCAGTACATATATCATCAAGATGTTCCACTAGAGAGGGCACTGTTGTCCATCATATAATTTGTGTATAAGATAAATTGAATATAACCAAATGTCATCCAATGACCAGAACACATCCCCAATTCCAACTAATCCCTGAAGATTTCTTGTATTTTTTCCTCTTTATATAATCCTTTGCTGTATAAATTTTAGACATCTTATACATCACATTCACAGTCCCGGAACTTCCAAACACCTCCTAGTGAAATAAAGTGCCAACATATGTTTCAGTGTAATGTGGCCAGCAGGTCACACACCTTCTCCCGGGCACAAAAATATTGTCCAAGGCTTGTTAAAATGTGCAGAAAGAGAGGTCCCATCCATAAAGTCAATCTCTAAATGAAATAATAAAGGAAAAATAATGAATAAACTGCTCAATCCAAAGTCTGATTCGTGCAAATACATCACACACCCAGTGTGAAGATAAGATACACCCAAATAAAATAAAAATAACTTTTTATTAGTTCTATTTAGTCGCTTAATTAGGAGTGCATGAACAGTGCAGGGGCACTCATTCTGCCAGCCTTTCCCTGGCAGGGTAAACCGCGAGGCAAAGGCTGGTGAAATCAGGTACATTACCCAGTGGGCAGCGCTGCTTGCAGTTTTGCCCTTTTGGATATGTAACTCAGCCATCGACAGGCTGCCTGGCGGCAGAAGCCTGGCAGTGGCAGAGTTATGCCAGTGGCGGTTCTGCCATGTACATTATATGGCGGTCTGGGCCTGCATGCCGGTGGCGCTAATTACCACCACTGTTGGCATGGCGGCCCAGCCGGCCATGTTCATAATGAGGGTCATAGTCTTTCTTTCAGAGGGAAAATGGAAATCAAGAGAGAGGGGTCCACAATAAAAAATAAAAAAAAACAGGAGAATCAGGGACCAAGTCTATATCCAAAGGGGCAAGAATTGAAAACAAATGTGTAATAAAAACATTTACAATGTAAGGAGCCCTGAAATTATTGTCAAAAGTCCATATAATATCAAAATCTCCAATAAACATCCAGTGTCCTAAAAACTATTAATGTCATTGCTAAAAGCAAAAGAGGGTGTCAAGTTTCTGGCTTGAGGCAGACATTCCTGGACAACCTCTGGCTCATTTCCCACCACAAAGATGTTTGCATTCTCCTCTGACGTCAACATACAGTGGCTGGCCATTGCAGGACCAGACACCCAATGAGACATCCAACACACAGAGGAAATAGGGAAAACAAGTCAGTTGAACTTAGAGACATTACAAAGGAGGTGGGGAGGATTTGGGAGACATTATTGCTGCTACCAAGGAGGTTGTAAGATTTGGAGAGCTGTGCAGTCATTGATTTTCAGAGTATCCAGAACTCTCCTACTAAGTCCCACATATCCCGAGAGACTGATTCCTGAACCTTTCTGATTAGCCTTAAGACCTCCATGATAGCAGTCAATGATGCATTGTGGGAGGGAAGTGAGTGGCCAACACATGAGAACTCTAGGTTGTCAGGGACAAATGTGTCCCTTGACTGCTGCTGTTGTTCTGAGCAGAACAATGGAGGAGAAAAAGGTGGGGCAGAGGGTGCACCGGGAGGCCCAATGGGGCCTCTGGAGTCCAACAGGAGTAGTTGCAAGCCCAGAAGGTGGTGGGGCATTCTCTTCAAAACCACTGTTTGTTCTTACTCAAGACCAGGAATATCCCCAACATCTCCTCCTTTCTGACTGCTGGTATGGTATTCACGTTCCCAACCCCTGCTACTGCATAGAGACTTTTAGTCAAGGATTGTGCTTGTTTTTGAGAGGGTGCACTGTTCTTGTTGGCATTAGTTTCCACCTCCTCTCTGTTGGTGGACAGTTTTCATGTCTCCATTGCAGTTGAGGGTCTTGATCTGTGTCCTGCTGCGATTTTCATTGGTGAGCTCTGTCTGCTATAAAGGAATGTGTACAAACGAATATCAGTTCATGTGAGAAACTGGGTTGTTGGTTGGTGGGGGTGTGAGCCCTTTTCAGGAAACAGCAACAATCTTCATCAGGTGAAACATAAAAAGTCACTAGACCTGTGCTCAACACATTGGTAGCTTGCCACAAAAGGAGTCCTGCTTAGCTTACAGGTAATGTGTAAAGTATTTATGCAGTACTCAAACAGCGTTAGAGTTAAAATACAATACAAGAAAAATCCCACAATGTTTTAGAAAACAGAGCAAAATGTAATAAGGTGTTTGACACTAAAATGACAAACAGTCAATCAGTAGAACTGGAGTATCAATCAATCAATTAATCAATCAATTAATTTATAAAGTGCGCTACTCACCCATCAGGGTCTCAAGGCGCTGGGGGGGTGGGAGCTACAGGTCGAATAGCCATGTCTTGAGGCGTTTCCTGAAAGTCAGGAGGTCTTGGGTTTGGCGTAGTTGGAGCAGTAGGGAGTTCCAGGTCTTGGCGGCGATGTGAGAGAAGGATCTTCCTCCAGCGATGGTGCGGCGAATGCGGGGGACAGAGGAGATGGCGAGGCTGGCGGAGCGGAGCTGGCGGACAGGGGTGTGGAAGGTGAGTCTGTAGTTGAGGTAGGCCGGACCTGTGTTATGGAGGGCTTTGTGTGCGTGGGTGAGTAGTTTGAAGGTAATCCTCTTCGATACGGGTAGCCAGTGTACGTCTCTGAGGTGGGCAGAGATGTGGTTGTGGCGTGGGACGTTGAGGATGAGTCGGGCGGAGGCTTTTTGGATATGTTGCATTTTCATTTGTAGTTTGGCCGTGGTTCCTGCATAGAGTGTGTTGCCGAAGTCCAGTCTGCTGCTGACTACGGCGTGGGTGACTCTCTTTCTGGTTTCGACTGGAATCCACTTGAAGATCTTGCGGTGCATGCAGAGGGTGTTGTAACAGGAAGAGGAGACTGTGTTGACCTGCTGAGTCATGCTGAGTGCTGAGTCAAGGATGATGCCCAGGTTCCGTACTTTTGCGGCTCTGAGGGAGGTAGGCCACCAGGAGTCGTTCCAGGCGGAGGGGTTGCTGCCGAAGATGAGGACCTCTGTTTTGTCTGTGTTTAGCTTGAGGCGGCTTGATTCCATCCAGTTGGCGATGGCGTGGAGTCCATTGTGGAGGTTGTTTCTTGCGGTTGTGGGGTCTTTCGTGAGGGAGATGATCAGCTGGATGTGGTCTGCGTAGGATACTATGTTGATGTGGTGGGATCGTGGGATGTTGGCGAGAGGAGCCATGTAAATGTTGAAAAGTGTTGAGCTGAGGGAGGATCCCTGGGGGATGCCACAGATGGTTTTGCAGGATTCGGACAGGTAGGGTGGAAGGCGGACTCTCTGGGTTCTGCCGGGGAGGAAAGAAGAGATCCAGTCGAGGGCCTTGCCACAGATCCCGGCGTTGTGGAGGCATGTTCGAAGGGTGTGGTGACGAACGGTGTTGAAAGCTGCGGAGAGGTCCAGGAGGATCTTAGAATCTTTAAAGTTTAAAGTGCAAAATGAGACTGAGGAAAAGTCGAAATTTAAGGCTGACCATGATGGAGTGGTGTTAGAGTTTGCCTTTTCTGCAAAGTCATCCCCGGACTTTCTGCCTTCACCCTCTTGTCTTGTGAACCCATTTTTGGTTGGCGTTTAGTACTCAGTGTACTTTAACACTGTACTGAAGAGCTGGGTCTGAGGGTACAATGTTTCTACCTGCGGCCAACTACACCCAGTCATGTGAACCAGGATCAGGCTTCAAGCACCAAAGAGTTAGGGCAGGAAAATGCCAACTTTCTAAAACTAGCATTTTCAAAATTGATACTTAAAATCCGACGTTATCATTAAAGAGGATTCTTAATTACATCTCAGACACAAAAAAAAAAATGTTCAACTGTCCCCAATCAAATGTTAGCACGTATTCAATTTAATAAGACTACCCAATGTTATCTTATGGGAGAGTTAGGCCTCACAGTAGTGAAAAATAAATTTGTGAGTTTTTTACTACCATGACATGTAAAACTTAAAAGTACATGTCCAAATTTTCAAATATAATTCACTGTGCCCTATGGCCTGTTCAGGCTCTACTCTATTGGTGACATAGATATTAAAAAAGTGAGTTTCTGGCTTAGCAACAGGTTTATTTTTACAAGTCAATTTAGCAGTTGAAAACTGCATTCAGGCAGCAATGGCAGACCTGAGTCATGTCTTTACGGGCTATGCGGGTGGCACAATAAGTGCCACAGGCCCACTGGTAGCATTTAATGTACCAGCCCTGTGTATATGGTATAACACTTCACTAGGGACTTAAAAGTAAATTAAATATGCCAATCAAGCGTAATTTTACCCTTTTTTAGGGAAGAAGCAAAAGCACTTTAGCACTGGTTAGCCGTGCTAAATTGCAGAGTCCTAATGCTACCAAAATGAGGAGGCATTAAGCAAAATGGTTTAGGGGAAGTCTACTCTAAGGCTGACAGGTAAAACAGTGCATATTTTAATATTTCATTTCTATTCCAAATTCTCTTGATATGGGGTATTTTAGCACTAATTACATGAAATTAAGACATTGTGTATAATTTAACTGACTTTGACAGTAAATCATCTTTCAAATTAGTTTAAAACGATCAGTATATCATGTTAGATTTTCAATGAAGAAGAAATGTTTTTTTTCAAAATGACAAGAGCTGATTACAAAATCAGGTCCAAAAATAAACAAAGTAAGTTAACATTTTTTTTTACTACAAAAGAAGCTCTAATAAAGTAGTATTTAAAAAAAAAACATTATTAATAAGTTTATAAAAAATATATTAAAATAATCAAACCTTTTTTCCTGACTGTTAAAAAAAGTTTGTTTTGTAGTGAATTCTAAATATTGTCATAGGTTGGCTTAAAGGAAGTTAATTTTACAGAATTCCATAAACATACTTTGACAAAAAAGAAATGCTGTAAATGGCAAGCATTAAGGCCCTCATTACAACCCTGTCAGTCGGTGGTAAAGCGTCAGTAAGACTGCCAACAGGCCGGCGGAAACAAAAATGGGATTACGACCACGGCGAAAACCACCAACATAGACAGCCACTTTAACACTCTGACTTCCACGGTGGTACAGACAAACAGCATGGCGGTCACCGCCAACAGTCAGGCGGAAGACAATGTACCGCCCACACTATTATGACAGGCCAATCCACCACCTATTCCGGGGGCGGATTCAATGCAAACAAAAACACGGTGGAAACAGGACTTGGAAGGGGAAACACTCACCTCTACACAACCCACGAGGAACCAGGACACCATGGAGCCTGAACTCCAAATACTCCCTGCGATTGTCTTCCTGCTCCTCTACCAGGAGCACAACGACGGCGGCGACGACCACGGTGAGTTCCTCACCTACAACACAGGGAAGGGGGGAGAGAAAAGAGAGTGACACACACACGCAACATGCAAAACCCCCACCCCCACCCTCGCCCACAACAACACACACACCAATACATGCTGAAACATTACATTTACACACCCCAACCCCCTGGAAGAACGCAATGACAAAAGGAAATTAGTTGAACGATTGTAATCATGTAAAATCCATTAGTCAAAATTTTATATACACTATAAACAAATATGTACACCAAGAATTCAAGTCCAGGTACTGCTCCAATATAGTCCGTGGACTACTGGGCCCAAAATGCATGGATGAGGCCCACACAAGACACCCAATCGAAACGGAGAGAACACTGCAGGGGTATCAGATGGAAAAAAAACAGGCACTTCAGGGGGAAGGGTTCTGGAGGGGGCTTTCTGCCCAGAGTGCTTCATCCTGCCAAGGACTGAGGTAGTGGATGCCTTTCTCCACTGGTTCTGGAGGGGGCTTTGTGCCAGAGTGCTTCATCCTGCCAAGGACTGAGGTAGTGGATGTGACAGTCCACTGATGGTGGGGTAACATGGAAGCTGCCCAGGCCCCTGGAATTGACCACCAGCCTCGTACGAATGACCACTGGGGATGACAGCTATGTCTGTGGTGGTGCCACTGGCTCAGGATGTGGCATGGCCTCTGACGGTGCTGGCGGTGGGCTCAGTAGCCAGTGGTCATTGGGCAGCGGTGCTGCTGGCCGGCTCACTGACCTCGGTGCTGGCGGCAGTGTCATGAGCGGCGGTGCTGGGGGGCGTCACTGACCTCGGTGCTGGCAGTGGTGTTATGAGCGGCGGTGCTGGTGGCGGGCTCACTGACCTCGGTGCTGGCAGCGGTGTCATGAGCGGCGGTGCTAGTGGTGGACTCACTGACTGCGGTGCTGCTGAAGGGCACAGTGTCTGCGGTGCTGGTGAAGGGCTCAGTGTCTGGCGGTGCATGTGGCGGTGCCGGGGCGGTCTTGTCCGCCGTGCAGGTTGGCGGCGAAGTTCACTTGCCTTTCTTTTTCAGGCCTTTGCCCACCTTGGATGGTGGTGCAGCTGTCTTGCCACTCCCAACTGTTGTCTTGGCTGAGCCCTTGGTGGCAGGTGTTTTAGCCTTCTCCCTCTGGGATGTGTGCAACTTCTTCTGTTTTGGAGGTGGGGGAATGTCCTTGGACTCACTCCTTGGGACACTGGCAGCCCTGTTGCTTGACGCACTCCAGAATCCGGATATTTCTTGCACCACTGTGCCTTGTGATGTGGTGGCTGAGGTGCTGGGTTGGGACCTGGATAGGTGGGCCCTAGGGGACAGACGGGGGGAGGGGTAGGGAAGAGGTCAACATTTGAGTGGAAAGGCTTTTTTGACACACTGGGACGGGTAGATGGAGGGGGGTTGGGAGTGGAGGAAGAGGTAGTGGTTGTAGGAGGTATTCGTATGCTGAATTTGTGTGAAGGTGCATGGGCTGGAGGTTGTCGTGAGGTGGATGGCTGTTGGGTGGGTGTGTGGCTGCGTTTGTGTAGTTTGGGAGGAGGGCTCACAGACACACTGGGAGAGGACACAGGGGATGTGTGAATGGTAGTGGGGGTGGTGACTGCACGTGAGAGGTGTGTGGTGATGGGTGTGCTGGTGATGGAGGTAGTGGCTGAAGATCTAGTGCATGCAGGTGTGAGTGGAGATGTGACAGGGAGGGAGGAGGGAGATGTGGAGGAGGGGGGCACAGTGGAGGCAGTGGATGTTGGCATGTCTGCATGGGTATGATGCTTGTGTGAGTGCCTGTGGGATGTGTGGTGCTTATGTTTGCCAGAGACACCCTTGTGTGATGAGGTGTGTGCATGCTGGTCTGATGGTGTGCTTGGGATAGGCTGAGGTACTTGGGATTGGGTCTGGGTGGAGGAAGTTGAAGGGGGGAGGCTGGACACAGGGACAATGGCTGCCATCAGTGCAGAGGCCAGAGCCTGAAATGCTCTCTGTTGGGCTGCCTGGCCAGAATAAATGCCCTCCAGGTATGCATTGGTCTGTTGCAAATGCCTCTCTTCACTCTGGATGGCATTCAGAATGGTAGACTGCCCAACAGTGAGGGATCTCAGGAGGTCAATAGCCTCCTCACTGAGGGCAGCAGGGCTGACTGGGGCAGGTCCTGAGGTGCCTGGGGCGAAGGAGATACCCACCCTCCTGGGTGAGTGGCCACTGGACACACGCTGAGGGGCTGCTGGGAGGGTGGTGCTGGTGGGGGGTGGTGGCTGTACCTGTTGATGCGGGGGCACAGAGGGGCCCGCCACTGCAAGGGAGCTCTAATCAGAGGAGTCCGTGTCGGTGGTCTCTGCTCCTGTCCCCGCCGTGGAGCTCCCCTCGCCCTCCGTCCCACTGGTGACTTCTGACTCCATTGTCTCGACCTCCAGGGCCATGTGGTATGCAGCTCCCTCCTGCTCCGGTGGCACAGCTCCTCCACCTGATGATGCTAATACACACAAGAACAGGGAGACCACAAAGGGGGGGACAAAGAAGAAAGACATGTTCAGTGCATGCAATACCGCTACAGTTGGCGGACACTACAGACACAGCAGCCCTCTGCACTACGCCATGCAATTAGAGTTACCTAATTAATCACAGGGACATGGGGTACATGGCCTATGCCCGATTGCTGCACACCTTAAAGTCACAGGAGCCTGACTAGGTGTTGATGGCTCTTACCACTGGTGGGGTTGAGGTGCCACTTAGCCTGCCCCACAAAGGGTCCTTGCCTACAAAGCTCGCCCTAGTCTAGGGGAACCCACTGCCCAGCTCCCCCACCCAGACACCTCCAATGCACACAGAGTCAGATGGATATGACGGTACTCACCCCCTTGTGAATGCTGTGATGCCCTCAAGCGCCCATCCAACTCCAGATACGCCACCGCCAGGATCCAGAACATCAGGGGGGTCATGGTGCGACGGGCACCCCTCCTATGTTGGGAGGCCATCCCCAGCTGGGCCTCAGCCATCTTCTTGCTCCAGCGGCGAATGTCCTCCCATCTTTTCCGGCAGTGGGTGATCCGTCTGTGGTGGACCCCCAGGGTCCGAACGTCCTTGGCAATGGCACACCAAATATCCTTCTTCTGGTGGGCGCTGACCTAGAGGAATAGTACAGGGCAAAAGGAAAAACTGTAACTGTCCGGACCATCACAGTCATTGGCCCACGTTCCCACCCTTGCCCAGACGCACATACACTCACCGTCCGATCATTCAGCCCTCAGTCCTCCCCACCCCCGTATCTTCTATCCACAACACTCCAAACAGGCATTGCCTATACAGCATGCTCACAGTGTACTCACCTGTTTGTCTGGAGGACCGAAGAGTAGCGTGTACTGGGGGAGGACCCCATCCACTAGTTTGTCCAACTCCTCTGATGTGAAGGCAGGGGCCCTTTCCCCAGACACATGAGCCATCGTCGCTTCCAGACTGAGGTCACAGCAGCACTTGCAGTGTAGGTCCTCTCCAGTCGAAGATCAGGTATCAAGTGATTGAACAGACAGAAAATAGCGGTCACGTCCGTGGCAGTACGTACCGTCACCGCCGGCGTACATCGTCATTGGCTCCTGGGACCCACAGGGTCCAATGTTAACCAATGCAGGATTGCACCGCGGTCTTCGACCGCCTACCACGACGGTGTACAACGCCAGCGCAGTTACCTCATATCCCCTTGTTCCACATTACAGGTCAGGCAGACGCCATTTGAGGGGGCCACATGGCATTCATTTTAAATGCGTCACGCATATCTAGGCCTCGCATACACACAGAGACAAGCACATAGCGGATTGACAAATGTGTGCAATAAAATAGTATTTTTCCTACCTCAGTGTTGGCTGACTCTGTGCTCGCTGTTCTCATCCATAGGGCACGTCTGCTGGGGCAGGTGAGGAGATGGCGGCATCCTCCGGTGTACAGACCGCTGGTGGACCTGTCGACAATGGAAGAGAGACATGTAATAGTCACCTACAGACTTGATTGTGCCACAATCCAGGAACTGTGTGCCCAGTTGAAGCTAGACCTGATTTCAGCTATCCGCCATCTCACAGGGATCCCCCCTCTAGTGCAGGTCCTGTCAGTACTCCATTTCCTGGCAAGTGGGTCTTTTCAATCAACAGTGGCCAGAGCATCAGGGATGTCCCAGCCAATGTTCTCCAACGTGTTGTCCAGAGTGTTGTCTGCCCTGCTGAAACACATGCGCAGCTACATCGTGTTCCCTCAGGTGGAGGATTTGCCTACAGTGAAAGGTGACTTCTATGCCCTGGGACATATCCCCAACATCATAGGTGCCATTGATGGGACACATGTTGCCTTGGTCCCCCCACACAGGAGTGAACAGGTGTACAGAAACCGGAAGAGTTACCATTCAATGAATGTGCAGATGGTGTGTTTGGCAGACCAGTACATCTCCCATGTGAACGCCAAGTTTCCTGGCTCAGTGCATGACACTTACATTCTGAGGAATAGCAGCATCCCTTATGTGATCGGGCAACTCCAGAGGCACCGTGTGTGGCTAATAGGTGAGGACAAGGACCCTATACCGTGTGAATAGTTGTCTGGGTCTGGGGTTGTCCCTAAGGGTTAGTGTGTGTCTAACAGTTGTCCCTCGACATTTGCAGGTGACTCTGGGTACCCCAACCTGTCATGGCTACTGACCCCAGTGAGAAATCCCAGGACAAGAGCAGAGGAACGCTACAATGAGGCACATGGGCGAACAAGGAGAGTCATAGACAGGACCTTCGGCCTCCTGAAGGCCAGGTTCCGGTGCCTCCATATGACAGGTGGTCTACTACTCACCAAAGAAGGTGTGCCAGATCATCGTGGCCTGCTGAATGCTTCACAACTTGGCTTTGCGACGACAGGTGCCTTTTCTGCAGGAGGATGGTCCAGAAGGGGGTCTTGCGGAAGCTGTGGAGCCTGTGGAGAGTGAAGAAGAGGAGGCAGAAGAGGAGGACATAGACAACAGAAACACCGTGATCCAGCAATACTTCCAGTGAGACACAGGTAAGAAGACATCACCACCTCCTACATCTGATAAAATTGTAAGACCTATCATCTGTCTGTCACTTTCACCCAGTGTATGGGCCCTGATTTGTCACTTTGACTTTCCATTTCACAGATGTGGGTCCCACTGTGTGACCTCTGGTATGTTAACTCATGGACTAGAGCTGTGTGACATAGGTATGTTGACAAAATGAATTGACATTGCTATTGTCCTCAGTTATTGCAAATACACATTTGTGAAAGCACAGACTGACTCCAGATTGTTTTGTGATTAAAGGGTGTTTATTAAGTGCAAAATGGTGGAGGTGGTATTAAAGTGGTCAGGGGTGATGGTGGAGGAATGTCCATGGCAGAGTACAGTCTATTTGTCTCACAGGTGCATTGTCCAAAGGGGCATAGGAAGTGGAGCTAGGGCAGGTTAAGGATGGACAGGGTGACAAAGTGGGACAGAAGGATGACAATCAGGGTGGTCTCATTTCTTGGTGGGGATCTTGGCATTGTTCTCTGTCTTTGTCCTGGATCTCAGGGACTGCTTGCGCGGTGGTTCTCCATCTGCAGGGGGTGGGGAGCTGGTGTCGTGGTCCTATGGTGGTGCCTCCTGTCCACTAGCACCGGCGGAGGTGGTGGGAAGTTCATCGTCCAGGCTAGTGTCAGGGGCCCCTTGTTGTGCCACAGTGTCCCTCCTGGTGTTCACAAGGTCCATCAGCACACCTACAATGGTGCCCAGGGTGGTATTGATTGATTTGAGTTCCTCCCTGAAACCCAAATACTGTTCCTCCTGCAGCCGTTGGGTCTCCTGACATTTGGCCAGTACCGTTGCCATCGTCTCCTGGGAATGATGGTACGCTCCCATGATGTTGGAGAGGGCCTCGTGGAGAGTGGGTTCCCTGGGCCTGTCCTCCCCCTGTCGCACAGCAGACCTCCCAGTTCCCCGGTTTTCCTGGGCATCTGTCCCCTGAACCCTGTGCCCACTGCCACTGCCCCCAGGTCCCTGCTGTTCTTGGGGTGGTGGGTTTGCCAGGGTTCCCTGTAGTGGTGGACACACTGCTGCTTGACGTGTCCTGGGGACAGAGGGATGGGCCCGCTGGGTGGGTTTTGTGCTGGTGTTTCCTGAGGGGGGAGGCTCTGTGGTGGCCTGTGACTGTGTCAGGGGAACAGACTGTACCGAGGTCCCAGATGGGCCGGGCTGGTCATCTAGATCTAGTTGGACAGAGCTGCTGTCATCACTGTGGGCCTCTTCTATGGGGGGAGTGGACATGTCTGGAACCTCCTGTCCTGGGTAGGGGTCCTGCAGGGGTGTAAAGGCATTATTATTGCATCTGTGTGTGCCATGGTGTGCAATGGGTGGGTGACTCTGTACCCCAGTGCTTACATTCTTGTGTAGGACCTTGTGTGATATTTGGTTTGGGGATCTGTGTGGGTATGTGTAGTGGACATGCATTGGTGATGGGTGACCATGCTCTGTTGTTGCATGCAGGGCTTGGTGTTGGGATGTGTGATTTGTGATAGTGGGACATATGTGAGGAGTTGGAGTGATGGGGTGAGGGTGAGGGTGGGGGTATGTGATAGAATTCAGGTAGGGTGGGGTATATGGTAGTTAAAGATTTGACTTACCAGAGTCCACTCCTCCAGCTACTCCTGCGAGGCCCTCAGGATGCAGTATAGCCAAGACCTGCTCCTCCCATGTTATTAGTTGTGGGGGAGGAGGTGGGGGTCCGCCGCCAGTCCTCTGAACCGCAATGTGGTGTCTTGAGACCACGGAACGCACCTTCCCCCGTAGGTCGTTCCACCTCTTCCTGATGTCATCCCGTGTTCTTGGGTGCTGTCCCAGTGCGTTGATCCTGTCCACGATTCTGCGCCATAACTCCATCTTCCTAGCTATGGAGATGTCCTGCACCTGTGATCCGAATAGCTGTGGCTCTACCCGGTTGATTTCCTCCACCATGACCCTGAGCCCCTCCTCAGAAAACCTGGGGTGTCTTTGCGGTGCCATGGGGTGGTGTGGGTGATGTGTGAGGTGGTGTGTGTTGTGATGTGTGGGGTGATGTTTAGGGGTGTGTGGTGTTTTGTGCGTTGATGTGTATGAGTAATGGTGTTGTGTGCCTCTGTCTGCTGGTGTGGTCTTTGCTTTTCTGTCTCTCTGCTTCTTCCAAACTTTTGGTAGGAAGGATTTGTGGGTGATGTGGGAGTGGTGTGTGTATGTGTATCAGGTGTGTGTATTTCGATTGTCCAATGTGGTGGTGTTTTGTAAATGTGTGTGTATTTTGAGCGCGGCATTGTGTACCGCCAATGGAATACCGTGGTTGAAATACCACCAAGTGGATTCGTGGGTCGTGATAGTGTGGGCGTATTCCTGTTGGCGTGACGGTGGTGGTTTTGTTATCGGCAGTTTATCACTGACCTTTGGTGTGGCGGACTTGTGTGGGTGTCTAGATTTTGGCGGATTCCGAGCTGTGGGTCGTAATAGCTGTGGCGGAATTCCACAGCCGCGGCGGTGTGTTGGCGGTCTTCTGCACGGCGGTAAGCGGGATTTACCGCCAATGTTGTAATGAGGGCCTAAATTTGTTGCAGAAAAATATGTTTTTAGACAATTAGGCCCGAATTTAAGAAAAATGTTGCTGCATCCAATGCAGTGCCATCTTTCTTGCACCCCTTAGCACCCCCCTACTGCAACCATGTGGGCGCCATATTTAATATTCAGCATACCATGGCGCAGGGTAGGGGCAATAGCATCAACATTTTGTATGCTATTGATATACTGTGCAGGATTAGCGACAAAATGTTGCTAATCCTGCTGAGTACATAGGGACAGTGAAAACAATGATATGCCCATTTGTAATGCCTGCTCTCTGCAAGCATTAAAAACAGCTGCTAAAAATGGCACAGTGGAATCTCTTAGATTTCACTGCACCATTTTTGCTGTCCCCCTAATGGGGGAATGCCCCCCTTGCATACCTTCTGCCTTGCGCAGGCATAATGTGGCACAAGAGGTTACAAAATGGTTCAATGCATGCAATATAAATATGACGCAGCGAATTTGGCCCCGTTGGGCTACATTACCGTCATAAAATATGACGTGACGGAAGGATGCACTAGTTCCTCTTAAATGTGGGGCTTAGTTTATAAAAATAATATTAAAATTTAAATAAGTATCAGTAAAGGAAATCATTCATTCTATTTACACACACAAAAATAACAGCAGTTAGATGTAACATCAATTGTTAAAACACACTTCTCATTTAAAAATGTAAAAATAATACACTTACGACCTCTCTGCAGCTCAAAGTCTTACAGCTGAGCATGAAGGGTTGCCCAGGCTGCTCTCAGGAACCTCTGGTAAAGGTTTCATCTGGGAGTGCTACAAAATGTGGCTGGGAGGACACACCAGGTATGTCCTGGGACTTAATTCAGGCCTAGCAAAGAAGTGCCTCTGTGTTTGCCGAGCTGCCAAGAGCACACTTATTGATGTCATTAAATAAGAGGATAAAACCAGCATGAAAGAGGCTAGGACTGCATATCAAAATCTGTAAGAAGCTGTTGGAAGTAGCCTCTTCTAGGTACACTAAAATATTCTGGCACATTTTAGCCTACTGAGATCATAAGAAGTATATGAAACCCGAAACCCAGGTCTTGCTTAATAATTGGGTTGAACATTTTAGAGTGTTTATATTCAGTTTCTGTAGAGGGAACTTCCATAGGCTTTCGTCAATAACAGCAATGACATTATTGCACCTTGTAATCTCAATCCCTAAAGCCCTTAACTGGAAACATTTATCCTGGTATTGGACCCTCTGTGTCTTCAATGTCCAGTGATACATGCCTCTTTTGATTATCAATGAATAACACTTATTTGGCCTTGTGCCCCTAGAGCGCTGGGAAGGGGCATGTACTAGATAAATCTCTACTGAATTTACCTTATACATATGCCTCTGTTTGGATACCTTATATCAGCACACTTTCTAATGCTATGACTCCATGCGCCTCTTTTTCAACCACTTGGAAAGGCGAAGAGATCATCCCAATTTCCAGTAAGGGTCATATTGCACCTGCTAACTACCGTCCAATCAGTTTAATTGACAACCTACAGAACATCCTTAGTAAACAAGTCCAAGTTCTAAACAAACTGTCTGCCTGAATTCTAGATAGTGAGATTCTGAGC
Source organism: Pleurodeles waltl (assembly GCF_031143425.1). Lineage (NCBI taxonomy): Eukaryota > Metazoa > Chordata > Amphibia > Caudata > Salamandridae > Pleurodeles > Pleurodeles waltl. The sequence goes on from NC_090440.1 coordinate 1,560,138,547, forward strand.
CATTTCAGTTTGGCTTTAGACCAAGAACGAATACAGTGGATCAAGTATTCTGTTTTCTTATGCTTAGGTTGAAGTCATTGGCATTAACAGAGGTAGCGGCAGATTTAAGAAAAGTGGCCCTGCACACAGTGCAGCACCACTTTCCTTTCACCCCTTTGCGCCTGACTACAGTCACCATGTTTGGGCTGTATTTAAAATACGGCACAAAATGGCTCAGGGTAGGGGGCAATAGCATCATCTTTTTTTATGCTATTCATGTACTGTTCGGGGTTAGCGTCAACATTTTACTGAACAGGACATAGGGGCACATTGTAACCAATGGTATCCCCCCGTTTATCACCTGCTTTAAGCAGGCGTTAAAAATACCAAAAATTGATGCAAGATGACAAAGATTTCCTTGTGCCATTTGTTTGGGACGCCACCCTGCATACATTATGCCTGGCACATGTATAATGTGGCTCAAGGGGTTACAAAGTGCTGCAGTGCATGTAAAGCTGGCACAGTGATTTGGCCTTGTTGGGCAATATTAGCGTAAAAAAAATGACAGTAATGTGGGGCAAGGAGTCACCAGGCCTTCTTAACTCTGGGCTGTATGTAGCTTTTGTGGACCTACAGGCAGGATTTGACATTGTCCTAAGGGGGAAGCTCTGGGAGATCCCGAAGGTTTTGGGTGTTCCACAGGTCCTAATGGATGTATTAATCTACCTTAATACAATTAATTTTGCTCAGGTGGGATGGAGCCCCAAATGTTGAATGAACAGAGACCATATCAGTTAGCAAAGGCGAGCACCAAGGTTGTGTCCTGGTCCCTACTCCTTTCTTATTATCTATAAATGGATGTGTGGAGTACCTGAATAACTATGTAAATGATTCTCCTACCCTCATGGGTCCTGCCTTACTACTTGCAGACAATACACTTTTAGCTTCTAAAATACTTAGGGGGTCATTCTGACCTTGGCGGTCCATGACCGCCATGGCGGAGTGCGGCGGAAGCACCGCCAACAGGCTGGCGGTGCTTCCTGGGCGATTCTGACCGCGGCGGTAAAGCCGCGGTCGGAAAAGGTGAGCCGGCGGTTTCCCGCCGGTTTCCCGCTGGCCGAGGGAACCCGCCATGGCGGCGCTGCTTGCAGCACCGCCATGGGGATTCCGACCCCCTTCCCGCCAGCCTGTTTCTGGCGGTGTCCACCGCCAGAACCAGGATGGCGGGAACGGGTGCCGTGGGGCCCCTGGGGGCCCCTGCACTGCCCACTGCCACTGCCCATGCTAACAGGGCCCCACAAAGATTTTCACTGTCTGCTTAGCAGACAGTGAAAATCGCGACGGGTGCCACTGCACCCGTCGCACCCCTTCAACTCCGCCGGCTCCATTCCGAGCCGGCTTCATTGTTGAAGGGGCTGTCCCGCTGGGCCGGTCGGCGGTCTTCTGGCGGTCGCCCGCCGGCCCAGCGGGAAAGCCGGAATAGCCGCTGCGGTCTTTGGACCGCGGTGCGGTCTTTCGGCGGGAACCGCTTGGCGGGCGGCGACCGCCGACCGCCGCAGTCAGAATGACCGCCTTAGTGTATTACACATCCTCTAAGAGAGATTTGCCTCTTTCGGTACTACCTATGGTCTAGAGAATAATGTACTTAAAACAAAGTTTATGACTATAAATCTGCAAAAGTGCTTCAGGGGAAAGCTGACTTTGGGCGATACAGCCTTTGAAAGGGTCAAAATAAGATGAGTGCTTTTTTGTTGAGACACAGGTCAGCAGTTATTTTGAGGTTTGCCAGTCAGTCTGTTTTCTTTTAAACATGTCACAGACCTGCCACTGCAGTGTCTAACTGTGCAATCTAGCACTGCCAATTCGACTTGGCAAGTGTACCCACTTGCCAGGCCCAAACCTGCTCTTTTACTACACGTATGTCACCCCTTAGGTAGGCCCTTGGTAGCCTCATGGGCAGAGTGCAGTGTATTTAAAAGGTACGACATGTACTGGTGTGTTTTACATGTCCTGACAGTGAAATACTGCCAAATTTGTTTTTCATTATTGCAAGGCCTACAATTCCCATAGGTTAACATTGGGATTGACTTTAAATATCTTTTAAATGCAGTTTCCCATTGGGAGCAGATAGAGATTTGGAGTTTGGGGTCTCTGAACTCATAATTTTTGGTAAAGTTGTTTTTTAGATTGTCAGTTTGAAAATGTCACTTTTGGAAAGTGGGTATTTTCTTGCTTAACCATTCTGTGCTCTGCCTGCTTGTGAAATCCACGTCTGGCTCAGACTGACAGTTGGGCTGTTTGTGAATTCCCTCTAGACAGTGACACAAAGGGAGCTGGGGAGTGTCTTGCATATCCTGATGAGTTTCGTGAGCTAGAGTAGGGAGGGAGGAGCTGACACCTGTGCCTGAACGGGCTGTGCCTGTCCTCACACAATGCAGTTTCTAACCCCCTGGTATGTGTCTGGGGCCATGCCAGGGCAAGGCAGGACCTTGTCAACAACAGAGACTTTCCTTTGTAGTTTGCCTACTTCAAAGGCAGAAATGGGTATAAGTAGTGGACCCAAAACCCCAGATTGTTAGATTACGTCTGAATCAAGAAGAACCTCTGCCAATGAGAAGAGCTGAAGAGCTGGAGTAGTACTGCCCCTTTGCCTGTGAGTGTGCTTTGCTGGGTCGGCCTGCAGTTGCTATTTCTACCTTAGAATTTTTCCACAAGCAGGAAAACTTTGCTGTGTTTTCCTGCTTGTGAAGTGTCTCCAAGGGCTTGGACTTAGCTTGCCCTCTGTTTTGAAGTCTCAAGGCCATCAAAGATTTCCTCAGCCAGCACCTGGACTCTCTTGTTTAGAATCCTACCCTGCCAAGTTGTACCCTATCAAGCTCCTGGGCCCTTGAAAGGAAAAGCTAGTGGAACCAAGGCTGAAATCCACGCACCAGAGCTGAGCTGGAGAAAAATTGATTCAGCACCTGCATCATGGCTGAAAAACAGATGTAGACCCATGCAGCGCAGCTCTTCACCATCATGTGTCAGGATTCCGCACGCATCATCACTGGGTGTCAAAACCACAGTGGACCTGCACAGAGCTGAGGCTGCTTATCTGCAAATCAACACATCGCTCTTCTGCAAGAGAAAGAAATGACGCATCGCCTACCCGACCGGAGAAGAATTGACGCATGGCCTTACTTGCGAGTCAGGAATCAACGCATCACTTACTTTTCCGACGCAAGCTTGCCCCCGCTAGTTTATTTTTGATGCATACCAGGTACTTTGTGTAAAAACAACGCATCCATTGATTTCTATGGATTAAGACTCTTCTCCATTGAACAATTCATGTCTTTGCTTGTGTATGTTGGATTTTTGTCACTTTTGTGCCCTCAGTATGACATTGGCGGTGAGTGATAAAGTGGCAGTAATACCGCCAACAGGCTGGTGGTAATTACCGTCAAATTATGACCATGGTGGTGATAACTCTCATAGACAGCCAATGTACCACACCAACTACCAGGGCGTTAACACCACTGACCACGGTGGTAGCTGTCAACAGCCAGGCAGAAGACAAAGTACACACTTGAAATTGACGCGCCCCCTGCGTATTGTTGCTGAAACATCGGCTGGGGCAAGACTGCACTTCCGGGCATCCCAGGCCCCGGCTACACACTTGAAATTGACGCACCCCCGCGGGACGCGTATTGTTGCTGAAACATCGCCTGGGGCAAGACTTCACTTCCCTGCATCCCAGGCCCCGGCTACAGACTTGAAATTGACGCGCCCCCGTGGGACGCGTATTGTTGCTGAAACATCGGCAGGGGCAAGACTTCCCTTCCCAGCATCCCAGGCCCCGGCTACATACTTAAAATTAATGCGCCCCCCGCGGGATGCGGACGCAGGACGCGCGCAGGTGTGTGCCAGGGCCACGACCGGGCCAAGACGGGCTCGTCTTCGCCCATCATCACCCGATCGAGTCCGGGCAAGGCCTAATAATTTGGCAGAAGGACTAAGCTACAAGTAAGAGTGGTGACTTATTCTTTTATTGGGTTGTTATTTATTATTCATTTAGTACTATGGGGAAAAGGAAGGCTGCTGACCTGCCTCTGCCCTCGAACAATATAAAAAAACAGAAAAAACGCCCTAGGAAATTAGTTAATATGGCTACGGGGTGTGGCCCAAAATCACTTGATGAGATTGATTTATTATTCAAGGAGGTAGAGGCCATCTTGAAAGGAGATATGGATACCAATGGAGCCTTGCCTACAAAGAAGGCTTCGACTCAAGCCAGGAAAATACCAGAGATCTTCAGTAGGAAGAAGAGGGGGCAAACCTCAGACTTTGCTATTTAGGTTGATGGAGGGGAAGATTTGTCCAATATAAGAGATATTACCCCATCTCAGGGAATTTTGTGTAGTGCTTCTAACTCCTCACTTAGACGGGGGGTAAAGTAGAGGTTGCAACAATCGTACCCCTCCCATTGAGTCCCGAGGTAAGGGTGGTTCCCAATATATTATGCACTAATCGGTTTGGTCCCTGGCTGAGGTAGGTGACTTATTTATGGATCATGTGCAACCCTTGCCTGAGCCAGCTACTGAGAATGTCACTACATCTAATATCCCTATTACTACCACCGGTCTGGAGCAACCTGTTAGTGAAGCCAATGTGGCTTTTATTTTACAGAGGGTTGATGAAGTCAGAAGTTTGGTTTTGCAATTAACAAAATTAATGAAGGGAAAAATGGCACACCAATGTGGATGTAAATGTCAACAGGGTGAGGTGGTGGAAAAGGGGGATACCATGTTTGTTAAGCTAACTACATCTATCAATACCCCCTGTGGGGGGTTAGCAAACTTCCCTCAATGTGAGGGATTACCCTTGCCTGACATAGAGGTCCTGAAACTCAATGGTGCTTGCCAGGCTGCTATTCATGGACTTATGATCCATCAACAGGAGAGGGATTCCCTGGTGGCAGTTGGGAACCCGCGGCCTAAACCTGTATGACTAATTACAGCTCAAGAAGTATCTAATAGGGGCAATTCTGTGGATTCACATATGAATGGACCTACCGGGACTATTAATGAGGAGATGATCATGGAGGATTCCAGTACCCAGATATATGGAATTGAGCCAGATAATTATGGTTTATCAATAATGACCTGGAACCTAGCTGGTCTTGTGAGGAAATTAGATGATCCAGACTGGATTGCATATATAAATACTCAAGATATCTGTCTATTTCAGGAAACTTGGGCAGAGGATAGAATTGATACAGACGGCTTCCTTTCTTTTAACATTCCTGCTCAATCATCAGAGAAGGTGACAGGCCGTGCCAAAGGGGAGCTCCTAATTCTTTTAAATAAGAAATTGCAATGTGATTATAAGATTTTAGATACTGATTGTGTTGATCTGATGGGTTTGCAAATTTCGTTCCAACAGAGTTTTAATATAACTTTTATTAATGTCTATGCTCGATCCGTTCCACGAGGATCTGAGCCCCAGATCATAACATTATTATCAGACTTTTTAGATACTTTACAACCCTCGTCTACTTTGTTTATAGCAGGGGATTTGAACTGCACCTTTGAACCATCTGCATTGCTTAGTGGTTTAACGGCTGAGGAGGATGAATTATGGGGGATTCTACAGCTAACTAGTCATCGACACTGTCCTTATTCACGAGTGGCTTTCCAGTTGGCTTCTTTATGTTTAAAGTATGGTATTAGGGCCTGTAATGGTCATATGCCCTCTGATATAAATACTGCGCACACATTTAAACGAGGTAGATCGACAAGTGTCATTGACTACTTTTTGGTGGATGTGAGACTATGGCCCCTGTTGAGAGATATGAGGGTGGATTTGAGATGCGAGAGTGACCATTATCCCCTGCTCCTCTCCCTTTCAGGGGATGTTTTTAAGAGAACCCATAAAAATGAATATACAGTGGTCCCTTCTCCAAGCTTGAATAGCATCTCTATGAAGGTTGGGTGGCCAAAGGTGATGTCTAACCCTTACTTGTTACGTGGGATCTATCAAATGTTTATAGACAACCTGGCAGCCTATGAAGAACAGGATCTTAATGATATTCCTTTTCTTAGTATACATGATACCATGATTAAAAAAATGCAAAGCTTTTTTTACAAAAAAGTTGGGGCAAGACCTCAAGGTGGGGATCTGGCAAGTAATAGATGGTTTGACAAAGTATGTTCTAGGGCAAAGGCTGGGTTAAAAAAAGCTATTACGATTGGGATTTTGGGGGAGATACAACAAGCTAGACGTGTTTATAAGGAGGTCATTTCACGAGCGAAAAAATCCTGAGAAGACTCTGTTGGAAAATGGGTTATTGGTAGGGCAGGTAGGTACCTACACCTAGCAACAAGCCACAAACCTCCACAAAAGTACAGTTAGGTCTCAGTAAATTAATCCCAGCTCTACCCTTGGTAGCTTGGCATCGAGCGTCAAGGCTTAACTTAGGAGACAAAGTGTAAAGCATTCAAATATCACAAAACAGTAATTAAATAAAACACAGGAAACAGTTTAAAAATCCAAAACCAATTTATAAAAATAGCTTATATTTTTATCTTTAAAATGACACAAAAACGATTAAAATCGGTTCAGGGGAACCGGAGATATGAATTTTTAAAGTATTATTATTTTCTAGCGCTTAGAAACAAAAAGCGCCAATCGGGTCATCTGGTTGCACCAGGACCGGGGCAAAGTCAAACTTTCAGGCCGACCGCGATGGAGCCCTGCTCGGCTACAAGTCGCGGGAGGCCTCGGTTAAAAAGTTACCTTCTGACTTAGTCTTTATTTTGAAGTTTTTCTTCACCGGGACGAACCTGCCAGTTGGATCCGACCTCCTGGAGCCCTTGTCCGGATACGCGAAGTCGGTTTCCTCGGTGGTGATTTTTACCTTCGGACTTAGTCGTTTTTTCGAGATGAAAATCCTTCGACCGGGGTAAACCTGGATCTTGATCCGACGTCCGTGGAGCCCTTCTCGGATACGATGGCTGGAAGGTCCCGGTCAACTTTTTACGTTCGGACTTAGTCTTTTTTTCGGATGTTTTTCTTGACCGGGACGAACCACGAAGTCAGGCCGGGTCGCGGTTGAGGCAAGCCGGCTAGAATTTCCGCGTCGAGTCGGTCACTTTATGGAGCTTTTTTCTAAAATTTCTCCAATCTTTTCCAAACTTCTGGGGCTTCACCCAGATGTTCTTTTAAGGTTCTTTTGGGGTCCACAGCTCACCCCAAGGGTCCAGAAGTTCTGTGATGGTCCTTGGGAAGTGCGGACTTCAACTCCCAGAGTGCACCTGGCGCAAACTCCTTTTTGGCCACTGGGCAGTGGTCAGCTGGTCACTTTTTCAGGAGTTGGTGCAGGGGACTCTGGTTAGCAATTTTTCACCTGTAGCAAACAGGGAGTCCCTCCTTGAACCAGTGGAAGCCAGGCAAAGTCCTTCTTGTGGTGAAGCCCAAGTGTGCAGCTGGTGCAGTCTTTCTGAGTGCAGGGTCCAGGTGCAGGCCAGGGGCCCAGCAGGGCAGTCCTTCTTCTCCTTGTAGTTCTTTCTTCTTGAAATTTGGTGGGGATCTGAGGCGTGGGTGCAGGTCTGCCAGTTTTATCCTTGCTCCTGGGTGAAAAGCAGGGGGGTCCTGGTCCTCCAATCAGGTACAGGGTCGTCCCCCTGTGATGACCACTTCCTGGGAAGTGTGGCAAAAATCCATCCCAAAAGGCAACAGTCTCCAAAAATCCAACATGGCTGAATCTGATTTTTGGAGGTTACATCTGGCTGAGCCCACCCACTGGTGTGGCTAAAAATCATAAACACACCCCTCTCCTGCCCTCTCCTAATCTAATCAAGGGGGAACCTATTTGTCTGGGGTTGCAGGATGTGGGGGTGTTGCTGGGTGCTGCAAATGTCCTTCTCTGCCTTTGAAGACCAGTTTGGCAGCCCTCCCCCTTCCTGCCTCACCATCTGCTGAGGGGAGATTCTCTCCCCCAAGCACATTCCTTTGTGTGAAGTCAGGCCACTTCACACCTCATCAAGGTAGCCTGGCAGAAGCTGCTGCAGGCTGGCCAATCAGAGCACAGCAGCAAAAACAATGCAGAGCTGAAATTGGCAACTTTTTAGGTAAAGTCTAAACTTTTTACCTGGACAAGTTATATTAAATCCAACAACTGGAAGTTGTAGGATTTATTACAACAATTAATTTGATACCAAATTCTTGGTATACAACATTTAAGGAGGCTTTAAAATTTAAAATAAAGTCTGCCCATTCTAGCCTATGAAGGCCATTTACTTCAATGAGGGAAAAACGAATTTGGCTGTTTTTACCTCACCAGGGCTTATAAATCTATTTCTATAAAGTCCCTGCTTATAGTTACATGGCACCCAGCCCTAGGGGCACATAGGGCACACCTTAGGGGTGACTTATATGTAAAAATAAGGTAGTTTAAGGCTTTGGAAGTACCTTTAATTCCAAAGTCGAATTTGCATATAACTTTAATTTAAAAGCAGCCAGCAAGGCAGGCTTGCTTTTAAAATGACACTGGGCACCTCAGCAGTGCACCTAGGTGTGCACCACATATGCTGTGGTCCCTAAACCTACATGCCCTACCATATACTAGGGACTTATAGGTAGGTTAACTTAGCCAATTATAATTAGCCTAATTTGCATATCCATTTTACACAGAGCACAGGCCCTGGGACTGGTTAGCAGTACCCAGGGCACCATCAGAGTCCGGAAAACACCAGCATAAAGTGGAAAATGGGGGCAAAAAGTTATGGGGCCTCTGCAATCAGCCCTAGTTTCTCACACAACCCCCCCCCAGCCCACACGCCCAGGAGACTCAGCCCAACCCTGGGAGAGTCTTCCTGGCTTGTTAGGCGAGGAAGACAGTGAAGAAAACTGGCTGTCCCTTTGCAAGGCCTACTCTGCCTTATATCCTCCTGTCAGGGTCACTCCCTCTGGGTAGTGAAGCCATCCCAACAGTAAAAGGACCCAACTCAAACTGAAACTTCCCTCTAGGGGGGTCTTCCTCCTCTCTCTCTGCCAACTTGGGTAGTGAGGTGCCCACCTCCCCTACTCCTAACTTTGCTAGGGCAACACCTAGCTTACCCAAAGAGGTCACCCAACACTTGAGCAACCCCACCATGACCAATAGGGTCAGGGGGCCTACTTTGCTATTGGCCCTGGGGTCTGCCTCCCAGGCCAAGTACAGTGCTGCCAGGAAGGCTAGCACCCAGCAGAGGCTACTGACAGCTGTCAGTACCCAGAACCACACCCTAAGCTCTCCACTGACAGGTGGCTGAGCTGCTTTAGGGGCAACTTTGGGGTCCTGGCACCCCTCTTGCTGTCTAGAGTGGGGGGCTACCACCTCCTGTGGCAGACACCCTCCTTCCACTCTCCCTTCTGTCAGTGCAGGGGCAACACCTTGCATCTGGACAGCTGCCTGACTACTCAGGACTTCGTTGGGGTCAGGTGAGGCCTCACCAGTGCCAACTCTGGGCTCCCCCCTTACTGGGGCAGAGGGCCCTTGGCTCCCTGGAACTCTCTTTAAGAGTGGCCTACCCTTCCTTTTCTGCTTTCCTTTTCTTGGGGACCTCTGTCTCCTAACTGTAGGGACTGACTCCCCAGGACTTTGGGTTGGGGGGGCGCCCTGGGCGACCACCCCATCTGGGACCAGACTCACCTCTGGGAGGTCATTGCCCGGGATACAATCTAGGGGGAGGTCAGCACTGACTACCACCCTAATCCAGTCAAGGATACCCTCCCTCTCTAGGGGCACTATGGCTACAGGTTTGGAGGTGACCTCCCCTGTGGCTATCCTGACTTTCCTTGTCTTTCCTGGGACATACATGTCTGGCGTCACTAACCGGTCACTCACTATAGTGTGACTGGCACAGGTGTCCCACAGGCCAGTGGTAGGGATCCCATTCACTTGAATGTGGTGGAAGTGCCTACTCCCACCCTCAGGGATCACCAGCTTACCATCTGGTCCTGTCTCCCAGCACAATGCTAGGAGGACTTCATCATCTGAGGAATCCTCCTCTATGGCTACACTGGACAGCCCAGTGCTAACCACCTTCCTTGGACAGGCTGCATCTCCTCTGAAGTGACCTGTCTGCTGACAGTCAAAGCAAGCCCTACTGTCCAAGAGTTTTTTTAACCCTGGGTCTCCCTGTCTCTGCTTGTCAGAGTGGGAGTGGGATTTACTCTCCTCCTTCTTAGGGTTCTGGGGTACAGAGGGAGTCTCTGTGGTGGGCTTACCACCTCCCTCCTTAGGTTTTTGGGGACCTGTCCCCCCCTTCTTGGAGTCTCCCCCCTGGGACTTGACAACCACCCTGGTTCTCAACCACTCATCAGCTGCCTCCCCCAGCTCTCTAGGGTTGGTCTGCTTAGAGTCCACTAGATGCTGGCGTAACCTTTCTTGGGTACAATTGGTCAAGATGTGCTCTCTCATGATCAGATTGTATAACCCCTCATAAGTATCTACTTTGTTACCAATAATCCAGCCCTCTAGTGCCTTTAGTGAAATGTCCACAAAGTCAACCCAAGACTGGGTACTGACCTTCTGGGTGTCCCTGAACTTCATTCTATATTGCTCTGGGGTCAGACCAAACTTCTTGGCTAAGCACCTCTTCATACTAGGGTATGAATCTGCCTCCTCCCCCCTTAAGGTCAGAAGCCTATCCCTCCCTGAGTTGGGGACCAACTCCCACAAAAGGGAACCCCAGTATTGAGGCCTAACCCTTCTCATTTGGAGTGCCCTCTCAAAGGCCCCCAGCCACTTATCTATATCATCCCCCTCTACATAGGCAGGAACCACCCCTTTGGGTAATCTGGGGCAAACTCCCCCACCCATGGACACCTCAGCTTCTTTATCGCTGCTTCCATCTCTTTTTTCTTTGTATGCCCACTTTTTCTTTTCTAGGGCCAGCTTCTCTGCTTCCAAAGCTATGTATGCTAGCTGGGCCTCCAGCTCTCTTTCTCTGATGGATGGGTTCTCTCCTCCTGAAAGGACCCCCTTCCCACCACTAGCTTTGGATCTGCCCCTAGTGACTGTGTTTACTGAGGACCGTTCTTCCTCATCCTCACTTAGGCTCAGATGCCTTCCCTCCCCTGAGTGGTTAGAGCTTGCATCCTCCCTTCTTTCTCCCTCCTCTGGAGCTTCTTCTGACTCTACCTCTTGGGCCTCAGCCCATGCTGTCAGGGATGTGATCAGGATTTGCTTCCTGAGATCAGTGGTTGCAGGCAACCCTCTTTCAATACACAAACCCCTAAGCTGGACTACTGTCAGTGTGGGTAGGCTAGCCAGATCAAGCTCCATGGTTCCCTAGTTTTGTGTCAACAAAAACTTTTTGCAAAAATTGGAAACAAGAATTTAGAAAAATTACAAAAATTCAATAATTGAAATTAATCCAAATTAAAAATTAAAAACAATTTTTGCACTAGGACAATTTAAAGGATTTTTAATTTGTTTTACCTAAAACTGTAACGTGATATTGAACACAAGTACAGGATCCCGTCGCTGCTTCCAATTATGTTGGAAAATGGGTTATTGGTAGGGCAGGTAGGTACCTACACCTAGCAACAAGCCACAAACCTCCACAAAAGTACAGTTAGGTCTCAGTAAATTAATCCCAGCTCTACCCTTGGTAGCTTGGCATCGAGCGTCAAGGCTTAACTTAGGAGACAAAGTGTAAAGCATTCAAATATCACAAAACAGTAATTAAATAAAACACAGGAAACAGTTTAAAAATCCAAAACCAATTTATAAAAATAGCTTATATTTTTATCTTTAAAATGACACAAAAACGATTAAAATCGGTTCAGGGGAACCGGAGATATGAATTTTTAAAGTATTATTATTTTCTAGCGCTTAGAAACAAAAAGCGCCAATCGGGTCATCTGGTTGCACCAGGACCGGGGCAAAGTCAAACTTTCAGGCCGACCGCGATGGAGCCCTGCTCGGCTACAAGTCGCGGGAGGCCTCGGTTAAAAAGTTACCTTCTGACTTAGTCTTTATTTTGAAGTTTTTCTTCACCGGGACGAACCTGCCAGTTGGATCCGACCTCCTGGAGCCCTTGTCCGGATACGCGAAGTCGGTTTCCTCGGTGGTGATTTTTACCTTCGGACTTAGTCGTTTTTTCGAGATGAAAATCCTTCGACCGGGGTAAACCTGGATCTTGATCCGACGTCCGTGGAGCCCTTCTCGGATACGATGGCTGGAAGGTCCCGGTCAACTTTTTACATTCGGACTTAGTCTTTTTTTCGGATGTTTTTCTTGACCGGGACGAACCACGAAGTCAGGCCGGGTCGCGGTTGAGGCAAGCCGGCTAGAATTTCCGCGTCGAGTCGGTCACTTTATGGAGCTTTTTTCTAAAATTTCTCCAATCTTTTCCAAACTTCTGGGGCTTCACCCAGATGTTCTTTTAAGGTTCTTTTGGGGTCCACAGCTCACCCCAAGGGTCCAGAAGTTCTGTGATGGTCCTTGGGAAGTGCGGACTTCAACTCCCAGAGTGCACCTGGCGCAAACTCCTTTTTGGCCACTGGGCAGTGGTCAGCTGGTCACTTTTTCAGGAGTTGGTGCAGGGGACTCTGGTTAGCAATTTTTCACCTGTAGCAAACAGGGAGTCCCTCCTTGAACCAGTGGAAGCCAGGCAAAGTCCTTCTTGTGGTGAAGCCCAAGTGTGCAGCTGGTGCAGTCTTTCTGAGTGCAGGGTCCAGGTGCAGGCCAGGGGTCCAGCAGGGCAGTCCTTCTTCTCCTTGTAGTTCTTTCTTCTTGAAATTTGGTGGGGATCTGAGGCGTGGGTGCAGGTCTGCCAGTTTTATCCTTGCTCCTGGGTGAAAAGCAGGGGGGTCCTGGTCCTCCAATCAGGTACAGGGTCGTCCCCCTGTGATGACCACTTCCTGGGAAGTGTGGCAAAAATCCATCCCAAAAGGCAACAGTCTCCAAAAATCCAACATGGCTGAATCTGATTTTTGGAGGTTACATCTGGCTGAGCCCACCCACTGGTGTGGCTAAAAATCATAAACACACCCCTCTCCTGCCCTCTCCTAATCTAATCAAGGGGGAACCTATTTGTCTGGGGTTGCAGGATGTGGGGGTGTTGCTGGGTGCTGCAAATGTCCTTCTCTGCCTTTGAAGACCAGTTTGGCAGCCCTCCCCCTTCCTGCCTCACCATCTGCTGAGGGGAGATTCTCTCCCCCAAGCACATTCCTTTGTGTGAAGTCAGGCCACTTCACACCTCATCAAGGTAGCCTGGCAGAAGCTGCTGCAGGCTGGCCAATCAGAGCACAGCAGCAAAAACAATGCAGAGCTGAAATTGGCAACTTTTTAGGTAAAGTCTAAACTTTTTACCTGGACAAGTTATATTAAATCCAACAACTGGAAGTTGTAGGATTTATTACAACAATTAATTTGATACCAAATTCTTGGTATACAACATTTAAGGAGGCTTTAAAATTTAAAATAAAGTCTGCCCATTCTAGCCTATGAAGGCCATTTACTTCAATGAGGGAAAAACGAATTTGGCTGTTTTTACCTCACCAGGGCTTATAAATCTATTTCTATAAAGTCCCTGCTTATAGTTACATGGCACCCAGCCCTAGGGGCACATAGGGCACACCTTAGGGGTGACTTATATGTAAAAATAAGGTAGTTTAAGGCTTTGGAAGTACCTTTAATTCCAAAGTCGAATTTGCATATAACTTTAATTTAAAAGCAGCCAGCAAGGCAGGCTTGCTTTTAAAATGACACTGGGCACCTCAGCAGTGCACCTAGGTGTGCACCACCTATGCTGTGGTCCCTAAACCTACATGCCCTACCATATACTAGGGACTTATAGGTAGGTTAACTTAGCCAATTATAATTAGCCTAATTTGCATATCCATTTTACACAGAGCACAGGCCCTGGGACTGGTTAGCAGTACCCAGGGCACCATCAGAGTCCGGAAAACACCAGCATAAAGTGGAAAATGGGGGCAAAAAGTTATGGGGCCTCTGCAATCAGCCCTAGTTTCTCACAGACTCCATCTGGCAGGAATTGGTGGATGCTTCGAAATTAAACAACAAAATGCTGTTCTGGGAATTGTTGTCTAAACGACAAAGAGGGGGCAGGAATACCATAAGGAACCACATACAACCAGAAAGCTGGGTGGACCATTTTTCCTGCCTTTATGCCATAACTGATATTCCGTTGGCCCCCGATATTTTCGGTGTGGGACAGGGCCTTTCATCTTTGCTGGATGCGAACCCTGCCATCAACCTTATAGGAGAGGGCCCTTATGACCCTGAGGACTACATTCATTTTTCTATGGAAGAAACCCTTGATGCAATTAATTCTCTTAAACCTGGTAAGCTCTAGGACCGGATAAGATTCCAGATGACCTTTATAGATCTGAACCAGTTATATGGACCTGGTACAAAAATTTACTTTTCAAATAAAATTGCAGAAGGGGGCCAAATTCCGACCACTTGGAAGGGGGCTGAAATTGTTCCTATTTATAAAAAGGGTAAAGTAAACCTTCCAACTAATTATAGACCGATTAGTCTTATAGACAATTTACAAAAGATTTTTGCAAAACAACTCTTAGGAAGTCTAATGAGTTGGGTCATTGACCATCAGATCTTTCTCCTCTCCAAGCGGGGTTTCGACCCAGAATTAGTACGGTGGACCAGGTTTTTAGGCTGGCTGTTTTACACTGGAAATATGTAGTTCTCGCTAAGCAACCTTTGTATGTTGTTTTTGTTGATTTGCAATCTGCTTTTGACTTGGTCCCAAGAGAGAAACTATGGGAAGTGCTATACAGAATAGGGACCCCAGCCAGTATAATTCAAATATTAAAGCTGTTGCATGAAGGCACATACGCGCAAGTGAGATGGGGCAACCAAGGCGAACTGACTGATAAAATCCCCATTCATAGGGGAGTTCGCCAGGGCTGTGTGATGGCCCCAATCTTGTTTTCCCTCTTTATTGATGAGGTGGTGCAGGACATGATTTCATGTCAGAATGATGCCCCCTCCTTAAATGCTTAGAAAATCCCTATCTTCCTTTTTGCTGATGATTCACTCCTCATCTCAAAGACCCCAATGGGCCTACAAATTCTTGTTGATAGATTCAACTTATTTGGTCAGAACTATGGTCTGGAGTTGAATTTTAATAAACCCAAACTGATGGTATTTCACTCTGGATCACGTAAGAAATGTACTATTACACTGGATGGAGATTCCTTGAATAAGGTTAGTTCTATTGACTACTTGTGCGTGAGGCTATCAAGTAAACTATACTGGGAAGACCAGATCTGTAAAAGTGTGGGACTCCTACGACATAGAGCAGCACCTATACTGTGCCTTTATAGGAGCACGACTACCAAAGCTGTATCTCCAGCGATTAAGATCTATGTGGCTAAGGCGCAGGGAGCTGCTGTCTATGGTGAGGAGGTATGGGGACCCTCCAATAGCAATAGATTAACTGTGGGTGAGAATAACTTTGCGAGGGCTCTATTTGCGTGCCCTCCTAGTACCCCACTGACTCCAATGCCTCTTGACTTGGGTCTAAATTGAATAGCTGATTTAATTATCCTAAGACCTCTATTATATTGGGTAAGGCTCTGGACTGTTCCTGAACTGGATATTTATAAGACCTCACTTCTCAAATTGTTAAGGAGTCCAAATTTGGCTACTATTCCTTGGGTTAAGCATGTATCCAATTGGTTTCGCACCTTGGGCTTAGGAGATTTTTGGGAGAACCCCCACAAACTAGAGAAATCCCACACGAAAGTTCTGAAATCTGTATACTGGTCTCATTTAAGAAATTATTATATTTGTCGCAAATCCCATGGACGATTAACTAACCTTTTTATTGATTTTAAGTAGTATCCACAGTTTGAACCCTACCTAAATATGATACCCGATCTATTAGGCAAAGGTCTATATGCTAGATTTCGCTTTGGGTCTTTGCCTTTGAAGTCTTTGACGAGCAGTCGGGGACTCACCGCCACTTCTGATATATGTCCTGTGTGCGGTGATGCCTATGAAACAGTTGTACACTTTATGTTTTTTTGCCCTGCTTACTCATCTCCTAGGTCCAAATGGATCTGCTAAATCTGTTGGGAAATGAAGATGAGTAAATGTGCTATAGCCTTGAGGATTTTAAAAAGCCATGGGTCTACTGTAATGTGCTAATTTATGCCATTAGTAAGTTTTTAGTAGCAGCATGGCATATACGTAATTCCTTTGTAATTAAGGAGTCTTAAAGAAAGATTGGATGGGGTTTTTAACTTGAGTGATTGGGTTTTAAAACTAATTGTTATTTAGCAGTTTTAATTCAGGATTGTACTAGTTTTACATGTCTTTTTCTTATGATATTTATATTGTTTGTGTTGCTTTGATGGCCTGTTGACCGAATAAAGCTTGTTGATGATGATTAGAAAGTACCGCCCACCATATCATGACCCAGGAAACCAACACGATTTCCGGGGCAGTACCAGGGCCATTAAAAGCCAGGTGGAAACAGAACACAGAAGACCAAAGACTCACCATTGGAGACACAGGGAAGAACAACGCAGTCATGGAACCGGAACTTCAAGTCTTCCCGATGCTCATCTACGTCTTGTTCCATCTGAACACCAATGCCGATGAAGACAACGACTATGTGTACAGCTGCCTAGCACACAAGGGAGGGAGGGAGGAAAACAAGAGTGACACACGCACACATGACACACACCCAACACACACACACCACACATAACCAGCTGCAGATGAAAAACAATGGCACGCAACACATGGCAGAATAATGCAAGGACAACAAGAATGCAGTAATGAGAATGTTTTGATTGTGAACAGCTACCAAAAGAACCAATTTTACGCGAAACAGATATGTACAAATGTACACAAAGGGCCATTGCCGAGTCCAAATTACTAAGGGCCCACATGGCCACAGGGCACAGTCCAAAGCCCAACTTGAATCCTGACTTCATCTGGATAGAACTCTGCAGGGGCATCAGTTTGCAAGTGGGCAGGCACCTCAGCAGAATATGGGAACAAGCCCACTGGTTCTGGAGGGGGCTCCATGCCCATATCTCTCAGCTGGGGAGTGTAAGGCCACAGTCTCGCAAGTGGGTGACTTTCCCACTGGTTCTGGGAGGGACTCCATGCCCATATCTCTGTGCTGGGGAGTGAAAAGCCACAGTCTCTGGAGTGGGTGACTTTACCACTGGTTCTGGAGGGGGCTCCATACCCATATCTCTGTGCTGGGGAGTGCAAAGCCACAGTCTCTGGAGTGGGTGACTTTCCAACTGCTTCTGGAGGGGGCTCCATGCCGATATCTCTGTGCTGGGAAGTGCAAGGTCACAGTCTCTCAGGTGGGAACATGCCCACTGCTTCTGGAGGGGGGCCTTTGTACAACAGTCCCTGGAAGGTGGCCTACATGGCTTCCACTGGTGGTGAGGGCTGCACTGTGTCATCTGGAGGTGATGGCTGCACTGGGTCAGCAGGTGACGGTGCCTCCTGGGCAGCCTCTTCAGGAGTAGGCTACACGTCTTCAGCTGGCTGTGAGGGCCCCTGTGACCACTGGTGGTGGTGGTGTCACCCTGACAGCCTTGGCTGGGGTGAGGACTGCACTGTGTTAGCAGGTGAAGGTGCCTCATGGGTAGCCTCTGCTGGAGGTGAGGGCTGCACTGTCTCAGCAGGTGAAGGTGCCTCCTGGGCAGCCTCTGCAGGAGGAGTAGGCAGCACTTCCTCAGCTGGCAGTGAGGGCCCCGTGACCACTGGTGGTGGTGTCATCCTGACAGCCTCCACTGGAGTTGAGCGCTTCTTCCCCTTAATGGCAGGAGGCGTTGGATCCTTACCCTTCCTGGCAGCGGTTAAGTGCTTCTTCCCCTTTATGGTAGGATGTGCGGGCTCCTTAGCCTTCCTGGCAGGAGTCGAGGGCTTCTTCCCCTTCATGGCAGGAGGTGCAGGCTCCTTCCACTTCATGGCAGGAGTTGTGGGATCCTTCACCTTCCTGGCTGGTGGAGCGGGAATCTTCACTGACTTCCCACCATGACTAGGTGGTGTCACCACTGTCCGCGTGGACATGTTTGGCTGAGGTGCTGGGCTGGGTCGTTGGGACCCTGCTCCCACTGGAAGGACGGGGAGGGGGATGGAATAGGTCAAATTGGGCTGGATGAGGGAGGAGGGATGGGAGAAGAGGTTGAGGGAGTGGAGGAGGAGGAGGAAGGGGAGACAGTGGAGGCAGTGGATGTGGTTGTGTCTGCAACTGTCTTGTGTTTGCATGAGTGCTTGTAGTATGAAGTGTGGATCCTGTGTTTCACTGTGCCACTCTTGTGTGTTGTCTTGTGTGCATGCTCATCTGTATGTGTGCATGAGATGGGTTGGGGTTAAGGAGACTGGGACTGGGAAGTGGTAGTTGGAGGGGAGACGGTAGGAACAGGGACTATGGCTGCCATCAGAGAGGAGGCCAGAGCCTGAATCCATCTCTGTTGGGCTGCCAATCCACTGTAGATGCCCACCATAAATGCATTGCATTGCTGCATCTGGGATGCCAGCCCCTGGATGTCATTTACAATGGTTAACTGCTCTACAGAGATGGATCTCAGGAGGTCAATAGCCTCCTCACTCAGGCCAGCAGGGCTCACTAGGGCAGGGCCTGATGTGCCTGGGGAGAAGGAGATGTCCACCTTCCTGGGTGAGCGGTCATGGACAACTCGCTGAGGGGCTACTGGGAGGGTGGTGCTGGTATGGAAGTGGTAGCTATACCTGCAGCTGGGTTGGTCATAGAGGTGTCCGCCACCACAAGGGAGACCCATTGGAGGAGGTATCTGAGACAGTCTTGTCACTTCCTGTCTCCGCCGTGGTGCTCCCCTCGCCCTCCGTCCCACTGGTTCCTTCGGCGCCGGTGGACTCTGCCTCCAGGGTCCTGTGGGATGCAGCTCCCTCTGTTGCCGGTGCCCCTGCTCCTCCGTCAGATGATGCTAATGCACACATGGACAGGAGGACAGAAGAAACAAGCATTTTCAATGCAACGGGTCTCGCATTTGCTCAAGTTAGTTATTAGCATTACCATTAACGCCTAACCAGACTTTTCTTGCCACACAAATTAAAAGAAAAAAACGCAGCACGATCGCACTATGTAAGATGCAGCGTGATCGTGCTGAAATTGAAAACAGAAAAACAGAGCACGATAGGGCTATGTAAACCCCAGTGCAATCGCACTGAGTGGAAGATAAAGTAGTCCGGAAACCATGCTGAAAACATCGAGCCTCGTACGTTTTCAGTAATTTTCCAGTGCTGTGCAGGTGGGCTAAACACAGGAAAAGGCATGACCTGTGCATGCCTTTCACAAATAAAAGCAAGCATATTTTAAAAGGCAAGCCCACAAACCAATGAAAGTGACTGACGTGGCATGGGTGTGGTTTGAAGCCCAAAGAGAGATTATTACAGGTGGCAGAGCACTTTGCGCTCGCCCATAAAAAGGGGGGGGGGAGAGAAAGGAAACACTGGGTCAATTACTGCACCAACACCACAGTTGGCATACACAGCACCGTCACACACAGGGATCAGGATTGAGCACTATGCATTACACTGCCAGTGATTTGGCTAGATGCCACGGCAAGATGAGGGCCACACACCGCCAACTGCAACGCTCCTGGTACCTACAAAGCCCTGACTGACAAGGAATGCTAACAAGCTAGGGTACCTGCATTTGCCATACACCCATAACCCTTGAGCTGGATCACGCTGTAATGTCTGACCTGGCATTAAGGGGCACCCACTAACTCACACCCACCACCCAGATCCCATGCCACCTGCCAATTATTGTAGTAATGCCCATTGAACTCATACCCTTGTGGCTGCTGTGATGTCCTCAAGCACCCATCCAACTCTGGGTAGGCCAATGCCAGTATGCGGGCCATCAGGCTGGTCAGGTTCAGACGGGCACCCCTTCCTCATTGGGAGGCCATCCCCAGCTGGGCCTCCGCGGTCTTCCATGCCCAGCATCTCAGGTCCTCCCACCGTTTCTGACAGTGGGTGCTTCGCCTGCCATAGACCCCCAGGGTCCGCTCGTCCTTTGCCATGGCACGGCATAATCCCTTCTTTTGATGGGCGCTGACCTGCAGAGGTAATACAGACAGGTGGACACCATTACACATACAATTCAGCCTGTCACACATATGTCCCACCAGTCCTGTTTCCAACTCCATTGGCACACGCATTGCCTGGCACCCCATTGTACACCACCACAAGACATCCCCCAGATGATAAGATACTTGAACACACATCTCCATGTATACTTCCCTGATGCATTGTGTCCAAGATGTACTCACCTATTGGTCTGAAGGCCCATACAGCAGTCCGTACTGAGGTAGGACCCCATCCACCAATCGCTCCAACTCCTCTGCAGTGAAGGCAGGGGCCCTTTCCCTGGTCACACAAACCATGGTAGGTTCCAGACACAGGTCACAGCAGCAAACACAGTGTAAGTGTTCTCCTGTTGAAGGTCAGGACAAAAGTGAGGAATCAGATAGAAAATGGTGGTCACATCCGCAATGGTGTACATTGTCACCACCAGCGCTGATCCACATTGGCCACTGTACTCCATAGAGCCCAATATTATCCAATGAGGAATTGCACTGCGGTGCAAGACCGCCTTCCATCCCGACGCCCAACGTCGGCTGAGTTACCTCACTTCCACCTGTCCCTACATACTGGACAGGAGGTTGCCATTTCATGGGGGTGGACAACAGTCATATCAACCTTAACTGCGTCACATCCTAGATTAGCACATACCTCACCATTCCCACTGTCCCATCACATAAATGCACTATGTACACTGAGGTTGTGGTTCTATTGTTCAAATTGTGACAGCCTACTCACTCTTGTACCCCTTAGATATCTACCGCTGCAGACGAATAGGAGGAGGAGACAAACCCCCGGGTACAGACCCCTTGTGGTCTTGGCTAGCACTGGAGGACAGGCACATTATACTCACCGATAGACTGGACAGGGCCACAATCACAAAGCTGTGTGCTCAATTGGAGCCTCACCCGATATCTGCAATCCATCATCCAACTGGGATCCCCCCTCTTGTGCAAGTGCTATCAGTGCTCAATTTCCTGACAACTGGTTATTTCCAAGTGACAGTGGGCTACGCAGCAGGAATGTCACAGCCAATGTTTTCAATTGTGCTGGCAAGAGTTTTGTCTTCCCTGGTGAATCACATGTGCAGCTACATAGCTTTCCCCCAGGTAGAAGATTTGGCCACTGTGAAGGCCAGATTCTATGCAATAGGACATATCCCCAATATTGTTTGTGCGATTGACGGGACACATATTGCATTTGTTAGTCCCCCCCGCCAGAATGAACACGTGTTCAGGAATCGTAAGAGTTTCCACTCACTGAATGTGCAAATGGTGTGCCTGGCGGATCAGTATATCCCTCACGTCTCTGCTAAGTATTCTGGGTCGGCACATGACGCCTTTGTCCTTGAGGAATAGCAGCATCCCAAATGCTAGAGGCACAGGGTGTGGCTAATAGGTGAGCCAGGGTCCCCACCCATTGTATGTTAGTGTATGACTTCAGGTGTCATCTCCGTAGCATTGTGTGAGGCTAAATATTGACCCTCAATACTTGCAGGTGACTCTGGCTACCCAAACCTATCGTGGCTGCTGACCCCTGTGATGAATGCCAGGACAGGGGATGAGGAATGTTATAATGAGGCACATGGACGAACCAGAAGGATCATCGAGAGGACCTTCGGGATCCTGAAGGCCAGGTTCAGGTACCTCCATCTGACAGGTAGATCCCTGTGCTACTCACCCGGGAAGGTTTGCCAGATAGTAGTGGTATGCTGCATGTTGCACAACCTGGCCCTCGGACGGCATGTACCTTTTCTGCAGGAGGAGGAGACTGGAGATGCTCCTGTGGCAGCAGTGAACCCTGAAGACAGTGAGGATGAGGAGGATGAGGATGAGGACAACCGAACATCAGTTATACATCAATACTTCCAATGACACACAGGTGGGACAGTGCAACTGACCATTCGTCTGACTATTGATGTGTTCTGTGTGGCTGTAGCATGATGGCATTAACTTCCATTGCATCTTAACTTACTATGGCTTGTCATTTTACAGATGTTGGTGAGATAACAACTGTGTACTGATGTGATGAGTACAGACAGCTACAGGTCATTATGTCTATGCTCTCACAGTGTTCAGATCATTTGCACTAGATGTGAATGTTTCCATGAATGCACATTTTCAACACATAAAATACTAGTAGTCAAGTTGTGTTCAAGGATGTTTATTATAGTGCAATGAAATTGAGGGAAAAGTGCAATGGAATGGGGTGATGATGGAGGAAAGTTCAGGGTATTATTCCAGTCTGTTTGTAGCACAGGTCCAGTGTCCAAGGGGCCATAGGAAGGGGAGCAAAGGTATTTCAAAATAGACAAGGTGACAGTGCGGGACACAAGGGGGACAATCAGGAGAGTCTCATTTCCTTGCGGTGGTCTTGGCAAGTGTCTCTGGCTTCTGTCTGGGTTGCAGGGAACGTTTATGGAGTGGTTCACCTTCTGCAGGGGGAGGGGTGCTGGTGGCCTGTGGGTCCTGTGGAGGGGCGTCCTGCCCACTAGCTGCAGTGGAAGTGGAGGGTTGGTCAATGGACTGACTAGTGGTAGGGGCCCGCTGGTGTGCTGTTGCTTCCCTCATGATGTTTGCCATGTCTGCCAGCACCCCTGCTATTGAAATCAAGTTGATGTTGATGGCCTGCAAGTCCTCCCTGATCCCCTGATACTGTTCCTCCTGCAGCATCCTGTTCTCCTGCACGTTGTCAAGGATCTGGCCCATCGTGTCCTTGGATTGTTGGTAGGCTTCCAGGATCTCGGTGAGTGCCTCCTGGAGAATCGGTTCCCTCGGCCTGTCCTCCCCCTGGCACACAGCGGTCCTCCCACTGTCCCTGTTGACCTGTGCCTCTGTCCCCTGAATGGTGTGCCCACTGCCACTGAGCCCAGGTCCCTGATTGTCTTGGGGGTGAGGTGTGGCCTGGGGTCCCTGTATAGGTGGGCACACTGCTGATTGATGTCTCCTGGGGACAGAGGTGTGGGTATGCTGGGTGGGTGCTGTGTTGTTGGATACTGATGGGGGAGGCTCTGTGGTGGACTGTAAGTGAGCTGGGGTGACTGACTGCCCAGTGGTCCCTGATGGTCCAGGTTGTGGTCCAGATCCTGAGGTCCAGAGTTACTGTCATCACTGGGGGCATCTTCTGTTGGGGTACTGGATAGTCGTGGCACCTCCTCTCCGCTGTGATTAGCTGGGGCACCTGTGGGGATGAAAGTGATGAAAGTTATGTCTGTGAGATAATGTACATCCCTGGCTTCCCCTCTATCGTTGCTGTTGCCCTGCCACCTTTGTGTATGCTGATGTATTATGGAATTGTTAGTTTTCCTATGATATGCATGCTTTAGTGATTGGTGTCCATGCAGGGCTGGGAGGGCTGTCCATACATTGATATGGCATGCAGGATTTGGCATTGGGGTTAGTCATATGTGTAGGTGCAGTGTGTGGGATGGAATTGAGTGGTGGGAGTGAGGGGGTGTGATGGCATGCAGGTATGGGGGTGATAAGTAGTAAATATTGACTCACCAGTGTCCAGTCCTCTGACTACTCCAGCGAGTTCTCAGGATGGAGTAATGCCAAGACTTGCTCCTCCCATGGTGTGAGCTATGGGGGAGGAGGTTTGCGTTCACCAGCAGTCCTCTGTATGGCGAGCTGGTGCCTTGCTGCCACAGAACGTACCGTCCTCGTAGGTTGTTCCACCTCTTCCTGATGTCGTCCCTTGTTCTTGGGTGCTGTCCCACGGCGTTCACCCTGTCCACGATTCTCCGCCATAGCTCCATCTTCTTGGCCATGGATATTTGCTGTACCTGTGCTCCAGGCAGCTGTGGCTCTACCCTGACAATTTCCTCCACCATGACCCTTAACTCCTAATCAGTAAAACGGGGGTGCCTTTGTGGGGACATGGGTGTTGTGTGTTGAGTAATGTGGTGGGGTGTGTGATGTGGGGTGCGTAAGGGATGTATGGGTGTAGGTGGTATGTGTGTCTAGTTGTCTCTGTGCTATTCGTGTCAATCTTCTGGCAATAATTGTTGTTTATAAAGGGTTGTGGGCAATGTGATTGTATGTTTTATGGTGCTGTTGGTGGGGGTGGTGTGTTTATGAGTTTCAGGTGTGTGTTTTCAGTATTGGCCAATGTAGTGTTGTTTTGTATGTGGGTGTCCATTCTGCGCGCAGCGGTATGTACCGTCAATCGTTTACCGCCTTTGAATGTCTGCCATGGTGCTTTGTGGGTCATAATGTGGTTGCCGTTGTTTTGTTGGCATAACAATATGGGTGTTGGTACCGCCAGTAGCACTGACCTTTAGGCTGGCGGATTTGTGTATGTGGCTGTATTTTGTCGGATTGGTGTGAGTGTGTCATAATATGGGGAACGGATATTCGCCACTGCGGTGGTATGTTGACGGCCGTCACTATGGCAGTAAGCGGGATTTACCACCAATGTCATATTGAGGGCCTTGGTTTTGTCTGATTTAGATAAATATTGGCTATTTTTTAAACTGGTGTTGTGCCCCTTTTGTAGAGTTTTCACTGTATTACTATGTGTGTTTGTACAGATACTTTACATATTGCTTCTGAGATAAGCCCGACTGCTTGTGCCAAGCTACCAAGTGGGGAAGCAGGGATTGTCTGAGGAGTGTAACTCCCTTACCTTGACTACAATGAGGGTCCCTGCTTGAACAGAATGCAAACTGACTGCCCACCAAAGACCCCATTTCTAACAAGTATAAGTCAGATGATGCATACTAAAACATTAAAGTACAGAAGCATTCCGCCCAATGTGGTAGCGCTGATGCATGGGTTGGTGGAGGGTTTTATTAAATTGAAGGCTCTATTAAGCCTCATGACTATGCTGTGATTATGATAGTGCCCCCGCAAAATGACATGGTTGGTATGGTTTTAGGCTTCTCTGAGTAACGTCTGTGAAAAGAACGTCATAGACGTGGAGCATGTTGGAGATGAGTTAATAGTTCCCACAATCTTTCTTGAGGGCTGTAACCCTTCCAGTCTACCAGATAATGCAACTTTCCCCGTACCCTTTTGGAGTCTAGGAGGGTTTGTGCAGCATATTCCAATTCTCCATCAATTTCTATGGGTTGTGGAAGAGTATTGTTCCTGTTGTTGAGGTAATAAGGTTGGACTGAGGGTACATGAAATACTGGATGCATTTTGTACATTTTGGGCAAAGTTAGTTGTATTGCAACCAGATGGATTATGGGGTTGATGGTAAAAGGACCTATAAATCGAACAAGGAATTTCTTCCTGCCCTTTATGTGCAAATGTTTAGTAGATAACCATACCTGGTCACCTGGCAAGTATTGAGGTTCTGGAGTGCACACCTTTTTTGAGTTTCTTTGGCTTGTGCCAAGTGATGTTGGGCTTGTTGTAAGGTACTTTGCAAATTAGAGTGAAATTCTTGTGCGGTGGGTACTGGAGATGTTAGCTTTTGGATGGTAACCCTGAGTACAGTATAATGGGGACATTCCTAGTGAGAATGTTTGTTGTTGTTAATCGCGAATTCAGCATCCTAACAGGATTTTGGACCAGTCCTTATTATATTCTGTGAATAAACATCATATATACTGCTCTACTGTTTTTTTTTTTTTTCAGTTAGGCTGTCATTCTGGGGGTGAAAACTGGATCAGAGATGCACTTCTATGTTCAATAGTTTGCACAGGGCCTTCCAGAAATAGAAAATTAATTGGGGTCCACGTTCTGAAATTAGGGAGGATGTTATGCCATGTAGATGCATCACATGTGTCAAGAAGTGGATACTAACTCAGAAGCTGTAGGTAATCTTTCAGGAGGTTCAAACTGAGCCAATCTAGATAAATGATCTACTACTGATAATACGGTGTTGTTTCCACATTGTGCTGGTAGTTGCTCCACTATGAAATCTAAGGACACCGTATACCAGGGTCGTGGAGGAATTAGTAAGGGATGCAGAAGTCTGCAAGGGGGTTTGAGCCAGATGTAGAAACACAAAAATTAGCGAGTCGGAAATAGTGACTCCTTGCGAATCGCTATTTCCGACTCGCATAACGAGATTCACGTAAAAATCGCTATACCAAATAGTGATTTGGTGCGGAGTCGCACTGCAATTTGCAAGGTCGCAATTTGCAAAGTTCCTATTTGCACAAGGGTGTGGTCCAGGGTCGCAAATTGCGACTGACTCGCAAATTGTACGCAGGTGCAAATAAAATGTTGAAAAACACACTTCCTGGTTCTGAGAACCAGGAAGTACCCCCATGGAACAGGGAGGAGCCTACCAAGCCCAAACTGCAAAGTCACACCCAGCTGAGAGGAGATACTGCAACAATGGCATCTCAGGACAAGGAGTGCTGGCAGGAAAAGAAAACTGAAGTTTTCAGAGAAGGAGCTGGAGGTGCTAACAGAGGAGTGCCTGCACCATGATGTATTGTTTGGAAAGGCAGCAATGAGTGTCCCTGACAGCCAAAAGGTGGTACAACCTCAGCTCCAGGACCAGGGAAAGGGTGGCTAAGCGTATGAGGGAGATGCATGGCACTGGAGGAGGCCCATCTACAGTACCAACGCCTACAGCCATCGAAACCATGGTGGAGACCACTCTAGAGCCGTAGGCAGTACTTGGCATTGGAAACCTTGACAGTTCAGCTCCAGGAACATCCGAAAGTAAGTACCAAAATTAACGTATTTACACCACTCTATGCACCATGCACACAACCACAGTACACATAAGCATGCACCTCCAGATTAGCTCCATTCTCATTTTGCAACCTATAGAACAGTGCATTATGGGCAATGTAATACGGTAGTCCAAATATTGAGAAATTTTTATTCTGAGGCATCAAACATATGTGAGGCGCTGACAGTGTTTCCCCTGTGTCCCACAGCTCTCCCACAAAGAGCTATCAACAGCGCTACTGTGCAGGGAGATGAACCAGCCACACACACACAAGACGAGGCTGCCACAGAAACTGCTGGGGAGTGCATGACAACACCACCCGTCCAACATGCACCAGAGGACATGAATGAGCCTGATCTGGGTTTAGAGGCAGCCAACGTGACACCGGGGCCAATGATGAGGGAGAGTCGATCACATAGGTCAACTGGCTCTGTGCGTAGACAGCAACACCCAATGCAGTCAACGAGTGAGGAGGATGTCACCCACGAACAATTGTTGGGACTGGAGGCATCCTTACTGCAAAGTCACCGCCTGCAAAACAGACACATGGGGGTGATGAATCGTAACCTGAACAGACTGCAGAACACACTCTCCCAGGGTTTTGCCAATGTGGACAACCAGTTCACTGCTATGAACGCAAACATAGCAAACCTTACCTCTTTGATAAACAACTTGGTCAGGGAAATGGTGGCAGATAGGGCACATTCAAGGCGCAGAGAGCGCAACACTGCTGTCCGTTTGGACAGACTAAGGTGGTCATTACAACCTCGGCGGTCTTTTAACAAGACCGCCGAGGGACAGCCGTGCGGAAGACCACCAGTAGTGGTGGTTTGCCGCTCGGCGTATTATGACTGTTGGCAGCTCTCCGTCCTTTTTACGACGGAGAGCCGCCAACAGCCATACTGGCGGGCGGCGGGGAAGTGGAGGTTTCTCCACCTCCACGCCAACAGAACACCGCCCAGAGAATCACGTCCTGTGATTCGGCGCGGCGGTGTTCTTTGACGGTGTGGTGTCGGCGGAGCAGCCCCCCTGGCTCCCGTCCCCTCACGGAGGATCGACAGACAAGGTAAGTCGATCGTCCATTAGGGGAGGGGGGTGGAGGGGTGTTGTGTGGGTGCATGGGGGTGTGCGTCTGTGTATGTAGAGGGGAGGTGTGAGTGCGTGTATACTTGCGGGTGTGTTGCGTGTGTTGGGAATGTGTGCGTGTATGTCTGTATATGGGTGTGCGTGTCTGACTGAGTGTGTGGATGTAGACATGTTTGTTGGTGTGTGTGCGTGTATGTGTGTTGGTGGTGCCTGCGTGCGTGTCGTGTGTGTGTGAGTTATGTGATGTTGGGGGTCGGGGTGGGGAGGGGGGCCCTGCCACCTTTGGGGGGTGGCAGGGGTGGTGGGGGGTGTAGGGGAGGGAGTCAGAGTGGGAGTGGGGGGTGGGGGAGACCCCTATCAGTGCCAGGGTAGGAATTCCCTGGCACTGATAGGGCTTACCGCCATGGATTTCATGGCGGTTCCTACCGCTGGAAATCCACGGCGGTAAGCCGGGTCGAAATACCGGCGGCGGTATTGTGACGGCTGCCGGGCTGGAGACCCAGGTCTCCAGCCCAGCAGGCGGAACGGTGAAGCAGCGGATGGCCATGGCGGTAATCGCCATGGTCATAATACTCAAAAAAAGACCGCCATCCTGTTGGCGGTCTTACCGCCGCTTTACTACCGTCCGCCAGGGTTGTAATGACCCCCTAAGTGTTTCAATTGGGTGCCTTGCTACCACAACACCCTGCCTGTCAAGGCGCACAGTGAAGCTGCAGGTTGAAGTTGGCCATTTTGCAGGTGATGTGGCAAGAGGACTTGGGCGCATCAGCCATGCAGTGGACCTGCTAGAAACAGCCAGGCAGCAAGGGGCATTGGCGATACCCCTCAGGAAAGCGAGGAGATCTCCAGTGTCAGCAGTGTGTCTGCCACTGGTGCACGAATCCTGCAGAGTAGCAGTGCCCGGCAAGGATCAGGGGACCAACCTGGACTGAGCCATGGTGGCCGTAGTCGCAGGAGGCTGTGATCTACAAATCTGTGTTGTGACTGAGGCACATGAACTAAATGTGTCAGACTATACTTTTTGCTTTCTTCATGCAGTTTAGTTGTCGATAATTTCCCCATTATATTCCTGAAATTAAAGGGATAATTTGTTGGACTACACAAATGGGCTATGTGTGTCTTACATTAGTGAGTGTTGTCACAGTTGCTACGTACCTGCCAAAGTAGTGGGTTGCAATGTGGTTCCGTCTCTGTCTGCCATCCATTGCGATGCTTCCATCCCCAGGCTGTCGATGTGGTAGCTCTTGCTCCTCATCCTCCGAATCTGTGTCGTCAGGGGTGAGATATAGCCCACGTCTGGTGGCAATGTTGTGTAGGATGGCACAAGTAGCAACGATCTTGCATGCAGTTTCTGGGGCAAACTGGAGTGCCCCTCCACTTTTGTGCAGGCATCGGAATCGCGACTTCAACAAGCCGAATGTCCTCTCTAGGACAGATCTGGTCCGCCGATGTCCAATGTTGTATCGCCTCTCATTCTGATTGCCAGGCGTTAGGTATGGGGTGAGTATCCATGGTCTCAGGGCATATGCACTGTCACCTGTATGACCAAAGAGGCAAAATTAGCAGGGCATCACAGGGTTACGCTGTAACATGTATTTTAGGCATCAGAGTGTACTCGCCAGTACATAATAAATATCCTTTGCCAAACTCCCCACGTTCAAGGCGTTGGTGTATCCCACTGTGCCTGAATATGTATGCATCATGTGTACTCCCTGGATATTTAGCCACAATGTCAGTAATGACATTATGGGCATCACATACCACCTGGATGTTTAGTGAGTGGGTACATTTCCTATTGCAGAACACATATTCCAGATTTCCAGGTGGGCAAATTGGTATATGTGTCCCGTCCACACACCCTATTACATGGGGGAAGTTGGCAATTCTGTAAAAGTCCAACTTGGTGCTGTTAATTTCCGCCTCCATCCTGGGAAGGTATATATATCTGAACATGTGTGTGAGTATGGCATCTAGGAAATGTCTGAAGAATCTTGAGAGGGCACTTTGGGATACCCCACCTGCTCCTGCAATCACCTCCTGATAGCTACCCGAGGCCAAGAGGTGCAGTGAGCATAGCACTTGCACATGTGTGGGGATGGTGCAGCCGCGCATTGTCTGGCGTTCAAGCTGAGGTTTCAGTAGTTCAATGATCTCTAGGATAACTGCACTGCTCAGTCTATATTTATCATGAATGTCATCCTCAGTTTGTTGAAATAATGTCTGCCTGGTTCGGTATATCCTCTCCTGTCTCTGCCTCCTCCTCCTCTGCTGGGCAGCCTGGACTCTCCTCCTCCATGCAATCACGTATAGTGCAGCCATTTTGAGAAACCCAGATGCCTTCTGGGTCTCCTTTTATACTTTGGTTCTGATTACCACCTGTTCGGAATCAGTGCTAATCTGGGTGTGCAAAATGGGCGTTTTGCTACTAGTCGCAATTTGCGACTGGCTTGTGCATTCGGTTTGTGACTCGCAACTTGCGACTTTGTAATTGCAAGTCACAATTTTTATGAGCCAGTAATGGGTTGCATCCTATTTGGTACTCCGAAATGGGATTTGTACATCCCATTTTGCTTTTTGCGAGGTCGCAAATAGCGCTGCAACCCATTTGCGACTCACAAAAGTTTCCCACATCTGGCCCTTTGTGTGGTACCTTACTCCGAGTGCAAATTACACATGTTTCTTGTTGCACATCGTTTAACATGGACAGCCACCAAAAGTGATGGTTTGTTAATTGGTAAGTTTTCTGGATACGTGGATCTGCCTCTAGTGGAGTGTCTTAAGCTTAATAGCTATGGCTTGTAATTCTGAGGTAGGTCAAAATAATTGGTTTCATGCAGTATAAAGCAGCCCCTTTTGGAATGTTAAACCTGGATGCAACTATGACCAATGTTCTTGGGTGTTCGATTGTATTACTTTTTTAAAGTTGAAAGTACAGATATGTGCTTGAAATCACTTGTGTGAAAGAATTGGGGAAAGACTGTCAGCCTTCATGCATACCTCACTTTCTACAATGTAGAAGAGAGTGTCTGCTTTGGAATTGTCTTTTCCTGGTCAATAGGTTATTACAAAAATGTAGTCATAGGAAAACACTGTCCATCATAATTGTTGAGTGGACAAGGCTCTCACAGACTGTAAACACTGTAGATTTTGGTGGTCAGTATAAATAGTAATAGGATGTCTAATCCCTACCAAATATTGGTGCCATTCTCCAAAAACGCCTTTTATAGCTAACAGCTCTTTATCTGCTATTGGGTAATTCTTTTCCGCTGGTAGTAATTTGCACAAACAATAGGCTATGGGATGCATTTGACCAGTGTCCACATGTCTTTAAGAAAGTATGCCTCCGATAGCAAACTGTGAGGCATCCACCTCTACAATGAATGGATTTGATGGCTCCGGGTATGTTCAAATTGGTGCTATTGTAAACCTTTTTTTTGTTTTAATTCTTGAAAGGCTTTTTCAGCTGAGGAATCCCATTCAAACTTTACCCCTTTATGGAGAAGCTGGGTGATGGGAGATATGATATCAGAAAATGTGTTTGTGAATTGCCTGTAAAAAATGGCAAAACTAAGGAAACCTTGGACTTGTTTTACAGAAGTGGGACTTTTCCAAATTGTTACGGCTTCAACGTTCTTTGGGTCCATTTCAACTCCTTTGGGACTGAGGACATACCCAAGGAATTTAACCTGAGAGGTATGGAAGGTACTCTTTACTAATTTTACATATAGAGAGTGTTTTCTGAGCTATCAGAGAATGGCCCTTACTTGTTGTACATGTTCAAACATATTTTTTGAATGTATCAAAATGTCATCTATGTAAACAACACAGCAGATATCTAAATAATCCCTTGATACTTCATATATAAAAAACTGGAAGGCTGCTTGGGGAATTGCAGAGTCCGAAAGACATGACTTGGTATTCATAGAGACTATAGTTGGTTCTGAAAGCAGTCTTCCATTTGTCACCCTTTCAGACTTGCACTAGATAAAAGGCCCCACGCACATCCAATTTAGTGTAGATGGTAGCTTTGTTGACCTGATCTAACAATGTTGGTATTAGGGGTAAGGGATAACTGTTTTATGGTCACATTATTCACAGCTTGGTAGTCTATGCAAGCCCTAAGTTCTCCTCCCTTTTTTAGTAAAAACAGAGGGAATGATACCAGAGACTTGGGCCCATATTTATACTTTTTGACGCTAAACTGCGCTAACGCAGTTTAGCGTCCAAAAATTTAGCGCCGTCTAACGCCATTCTGAAGCGCCATGCGGGCGCCGTATTTATGGAATGGCGTTAGCCGGCGCTAGCAGACCGGCGCTGCCTGGTGTGCGTGGAAAAAAAACACGTAGACCAGGCAGCACCGGCGTAGGGGGAAAATGGCGTTAGGGCGTCTTAAAATGGGGCAAGTCAGGTTGAGGCAAAAAAATCGCCTCAACCCGATTTGCGCCATTTTAAACGACGCCCAGACGCCATTTAAATGACTCCTGTCTTAGTAAAGACAGGAGTCATGCCCCCTTGCCCAATGGCCATGCCCAGGGGACTTATGTCCCCTGGGCATGGTCATTGGGCATAGTGGCATGTAGGGGGGCACAAATAAGGCCCCCCTATGCCACCCAAAAAAAATAAAAAAATATAAAAAATTATACTTACCTGAACTTACCTGAATGTCCCTGGGGTGGGTCCCTCCATCCTTGGGTGTCCTCCTGGGGTGGGCAGGGGTGGCAGGGGGGGTCCCTGGGGGCAGGGGAGGGCACCTGTGGGCTCATTTTGAGCCCACAGGCCCCTTAACGCCTACCCTGACCCAGGCGTTAAATAGTGGCGCAAATGCGGGGTTTTTTGACCCGCCACCTCCCGGGCGTGATTTTTGCCCGGGAGTATAAATACGACGCATTTGCGTCGCCGTCATTTTTTTAGACGGGAACGCCTTCCTTGCATCTCATTAACGCAAGGAAGGCGTTCACGCAAAAAAATGACGCTATTTGCCCATACTTTGGCGCTAGACGCGTCTAACGCCAAAGTATAAATATGGCGTTAGTTTTGCGCCGAATTTGCGTCAAAAAAAACGACGCACATTCGGCGCAAACGGAGTATAAATATGCCCCTTGGAGTACTGAATAAAAACGTTAGTCAGATACTCATCTAGATAAGATGGAAGATGTTAATTATCCTATTCAGTGAGCACGTATACACAACTGCAGGGAAAAGTAGCTTCAGGTACTGAATCTATCCAGCAGTCATAATCTCTGTGTGGTGGTAAGGTGTTCGCCTTCTTTTTATCAAAACCATAACTTAAAACCGCATATTCTTTTAGTATTCCTTCTATAGCTAATATACGGTTAACATGTTTTGGAAAATCATGACCTTGAACTATGCACTTGGTATTAGTGTTCTAAAAATATGACTTGGTACAAGCTGAATTGAATGTCAGGGTTTTCTTTTGCCAATCTATTAAAGGATTGTGCAAGACTAACCAAAGAATTCCTAAAATGAGTCCAAACTGTAATACATCTATAATGTCAAAGTGTATGAGTTCAGTGTGGGCATTGTCACACATCATTTGTAGGGTTTCTGTTTGGAATTGAATAAGTCCAGAAGTGAGCTCTTTACCATCCACTGCTCTTACCAGTTTAGGTTGAATCTTAGGAACTGTCCGAATGCCTAAAGTATGTCAAACCTGGGTATCCAAGAAATTTCCAGTAGCCCCCTGACTCAATTAGGTCTTCAACTGTCCATAAGTGTACTGAATTTGATTTCAAGGCTATAGAAATACTATGATTATGAGTAGATCGAGAAAGGGAAGTAGATATAGAACTCCAGAATAAACTCTGTAAGGTGATCTCATAAACTGCAGAGTTTGTTAGATTTCCATTTGTTGGGTTGCTGCAATGGCACACAAGTGAGTGCTTGGTTTAGTGGTCCTAGCCTTGGACGCGTGGGTCATTCTTTAACATAAATGCCAATACAGACACTGATTACGTTTTCTTCTTAATTCTTTTTCTTCTTTTGTAAGGAGTCTTTTAACTGTTCCTATTTGCATAGGTTCAGGAGGGTCAGACTTAGAGGGGGAATCTTTTCTATTGCCTCTCCTTTCTCTAGCTATGAAGACTTTGGGCCTGATTCTAACTTTGGAGGACGGTGTTAAACCGTCCCAAAAGTGGCGGATATACCACCTACCGTATTACGAGTTCCATAGGATATAATGGACTCGTAATACGGTAGGTGGTATATCCGCCACTTTTGGGACGGTTTAACACCGTCCTCCAAAGTTAGAATCAGGCCCTTTATGATCTATGGCTTTTCCTTTTTCACCATTTTCCTCAGAAAGGCAGTAATTCAGCTTCATCACCAAATCTATAAAATCAGCACAATCTTCTGTAGGATCTGAAATTCAGGAAAGCAAGTATTTTAGGTCATCCTTGAGCTCCCTCTTTTGTCCTCAGGTCATTCTGCTTTCAATAACTAACCCATTAAAGGTTCATATATAATGTAAAAGATCTGAAGATCCTTGTTTGAGGTTTAGAAGTTTATTATCTGCTGCCTGGATAAATGCATGTTTTGCAAGTGGACACTTCATGGCATTCCTGAAATGTTTGAAATCATGAAGAACGGGATTGTCGGCTTTACTAAAGGGATAGTCCATAACACTGCATCACCTCCTAAAGACGAGAGTATGAAAGCTACTCTTGCAGCGTCATCTGGGAAAGCTATGGGCTGGGCCATAAAGAGCAAATGGCATTGATTGAGAAAACTACCAAATTTGTTACAATCTCCATAAAAACATTCCGGTGCTGCTAAAGGCATGGGAACAGGAGTAACCACTTGAATATGCATTGGGAGAGCTCCTCCTGACATAGATGCTCCAAGGGGTAGTTGGAAAATGGGTATTTTAACAGGGGTTTAGGGCATTGTGTTGGCAATGTTTATGCGCAAGAGTTTTTGGGAGGTTGCATCTGAGCCTATAAAGCCATTAAATTCTGCCACAAGGTGGTGCTTTATGACTGTCTGGTGGGCAACATAGCTGCTATGACATGAAGGGAAATATCTTGTGGGTTCATAATGTCCAGGTGAATCGATCTCCCTGGGCTTCGCCTTCTGTCAAGGTATCAACAATGTTTGCTTACCTGAAAGCCCACACTGCTTCATTGACGGGGACGATATGAACCCGCCTCCTTATTCCTTACCTTACTGCCTGTGTTTTCAGAATGCCCTCACAAGATAGTTTTGTGTAGCGGCCAGGGAGGCAGGTTTAGTTTTTGGACGTCTTGGGTGTCATTGTGCAACTGTCGACCTTTAAGGAAGAGAATGAGAAGAATTACCTGAGTGCCAATACAAAAGTGTGCCCTTATACCCCTGTAACACTTCCCTTCCCTAATATCCTAATATCCCCTTGTCCTACCTGTGATCAGCTGTCATGATCTTGAAGTCCCAGAGGCATTGTTGGTCAAGGGTGTAGTGGTTAGTAGTTCAGTCTCCTTCCTGTGTCGTAAGGAAATAGCTTTGGTTTCTTCTGTGGTTTCTTGTGAAAATGCCTAGAATACAAAAAGGGTGTTATATATTGACTAGTTCTCATTGGTACATTCAGAACATTTTGACCAATTCTTTTCACATTGTACCAGTCACCCAAATTGTACAATCATTACTCTTGTTGTGGTCGAATGTTCTGTTTGTTCACACCCTGTTAGTTCCACAAGGTATCTTAGTTTCACATATCTTGTAAATGCCATAAGGTTCAGTTTGAGTTTTGGTTAACACTTACAATTAGCTAGTTGACTCTGAGTGAGTTAGAAAGTTAGTGTCCACAAGTGGGTAGGTAAACATGGATGTATGATGGAACAAAGCATGCACCCCAAAACCCATACCGATGTATATTTCTTTTCACTATTCTTCAGTTGCTTTGTCTACCTGGAATTAACTGGTTGAGCTGCATACGTGACAGCAAAATAGAGTGATGAGCCTGCTAATATTTTTTTAATATACTCATTAGTGTACAATGGAGAAAGGTCTGACATGCTAATGTTCAAAGATCTGTTGCTGGGAAGAATAAGGAAATGTGCCTAAATAAGGGAAGGAAAAGCATGGGAAAAGGGACAAAAAAAAATTAATAAGAAAAGAAGAACTCAGTGGGAGTAGGGCAGTACCAAGGAGCCTTGAAGATTTATAAATTTGAGACTGCCTCCTTTGTGTTTTTTTTTCTATTACCAAATATCTAAACTCTGTTGGCAGGTGAGGTTTAGAATTCTCAGAAGACATGGATAATATTACTAAGCAGTAATTGTCTGACTAACATCCTGATGAGTTACTGTTTATATTTCTGTTATTTTATTCTGCATGTAAGTTTAGAAACACTGTGAATAGTTCAGATGGGAGCACATTAGCCATTTGTCTCTTTTTTATATTGGTTAGAATATGTGCATATTTGAATTATTAACACTAATTTGTCTTGTGAACAGATTAATTGGGCTAGCAGTATGTCTCTGCTATGTTTCTAATCTTGAAATCTGGATCAAATGATGCCTACACTTGTGTTTTATTTCTGTTTTACTTTTTGTATAATAAGTTACTATTTTAATGATAAACATATGTTTTATCTTATGTATTGTTCATGGATAGTTTCTGATGTGAAAATAAAGAACTACCTAGTGCCTCCCAGTGCTTCTTGCATTTCTTCCCACTCCTGGTGTAGACAGTCACTGCACTGCAGCATGTGCAGATGCTCATCTGGATATTTGGACCTCCATAAGGGTGAGGGCATGAAGGATCCCATTTCAAATCACTTGCAGTTCTTTATCAGTGAAAGTGAGCCCCTTTCATCTCATCCTTCAGCAATGTTGGGGGTTTTGATTTGTAAAGTAGCACCAGGATGGTGGAGGGATGTTATTGTGGTGAAACTTTACCTTAAAATGAGCATATAATGGCTGAATTCCTGTTCCTAAATGCAATTTCCTGTTTGCCACAGTAGGTGGAGATATCCACTTTGACTTAGAAACCTACATCATGTATGTGAAGAACCCTACCCTGCATACCAAGCAGTAACTCCACATGTGGGAGGGGAACCTCAGCATGTAGGAAGGAGACCTGAGCAGGCATAAGAGTGACCTCCACATGTGAGAAGGAATCCTTAGCATGCAGGAGGAGGAAGAAACTTTATGGGAGCCCAATTATTGTTACAGAAGTGATTGACTGAAGTTACAAAATGAAGATCCTAATTAAATATGTGTCAAATATTGGTTGCACTAAATAGGTGGTGTAAGTATCATAAGTGAAAAGTGTAGGAATGATAGAGAAAGTGAAGTTTAAACAATATGATAACTCAAGTGTAATATGTTTGTGACATTATGTTAACTAAATGGTGACATCTCAGGGTGGTATATATGGACAATGTGGTAGTCCACAATCCATCATTGACAATAGACTGTCTAACCCCATAAATGCAACAACCAAACAAGCAGCTGAAATAAAGATGAGTTAACTAGTTTCTCCTACACCTTTATACCCTGACCTCTGTTCATAACTTTACCTGGATACGTGGATGGTGGTGCAGATCAGAGGTAATGTCACATATGGAAGCCCCATTGCATGGTGATATTTTGCAACACACAACAGGTTGCAACAACCTTACATACAACGAATGAGGTGTACACCAGCAAGCCCCCGCGCCCGGATCTCAAAGACATCTAAATCACAATTTAAGGGTCTTAAAAGTGTATATTTAATGATGGTTTGAGCACATGTGTATGCCCTAATTTGCTTCTGTTGAGGTTATGTGGTTGGACCTCTGTAAGGGTGAGGAGATGGGGAGAGAGTGCATATTTGGCATCAGCTTAAAAAAAGAAATGATATTAATTAATATATCATGTCTATATAATTCCAGTGAGTGTGAGGGTAGTGTGCTATGATTTTGTTGTAGTGAATAACGAGTGAGTATGTTTGAGACGTTCCCATCAGGTACACATGCAGCCATAGTGTAAGATGTTCTTACTTACCAACATATCACATAAATACCCAGCAACTAACCAGCATTATAAAAAAGTGCCTTACAATGATGGAAAGGTAGGTAGCATACACATTACTGAAGCAGCTGGTACGTGGATGGAGTATCTGTTTTAGAAAAGGTGGGCTGTGTGGTGAGGTAGCTTAAGTGCCACATGGGAGCTATCAATAGTACCAAACACACAAGAGAAAGGGAAGTGGGTAAATAATTAAAATCCCTTGCTGTGCTTTACCTTTCCTCCTGTGAATGCAGAATACGGTGAACTGATGCCCTCTTCTGTTGATGCGTCACAGTACCTGGCACAAGCAAGCATCAAATCTGGCTTTCCTGGCAAATACCTATCTTGTCAGAGCTGACCCTCTGGAAAGATCCAATAACCGTGAAATGGAGTGCAGTCAGCATTTTGATATAGGTGGAGGTAGCCAGCGAATGGGCAGTAGGTGAATCAAGCTCCTGCTCCCAGTCTGCAACCAGGTCAAGGAACACTTCAGGTGAGAAGCGCTATCTCGCAGTGACTGCATTCCTGGACACCTCAAAGATATTGATCCTTTTCTTGTAAATGTTCTCTCAAATAATTGTTTCCCAAAATGAGGGACGCAAAGGTATATGAGAAAATAATACTAAACAAACTAAAGAAGCAGGAGGAAGATAGACCCCTTTTCCCTCTTTTATCAAACAGGGCTTGGAGCCCAATGTAGACTCATGAATAACATCCTAGCAGTACCATCACAGATAAATCATGTAATCCACAACTCCGGGGCTTGCCTTTCGCATGCTTTGTTTATTTTTGTGCCATGGTGATAGTGTGGTCTGGGCTGCTCTGAGAAAGTCTAGCATCTTGGGATGTGACAACTTCATTACTAAAAGCAATCCAATTGTTCAATGAAGGAATGTAGGTGGCAGTCATTACCACAAAGTAAATGGATTGTGTTGGATCCCAGGTCGAGAAGCTGTTTCTGTCCAGCTGTGAGATCTAGCCAACATGATGATTTTGTCCTAGTGTCATTTTCTGACACAAGGACCGATTTTTATTTTTTAGTATAGCACTGGATTGGAGATATCTGGAACCTAACACCCACACACCCCCAGGGCATGCCTTTTGCATGCTTTGTTGATTTTGTGCCATAGGTGATAGTAGAGTCTGGGCTGCTCTGGGAAAAGCTTGGATCTTGGGGGTGTAACAACTTAACTGCTAAAAGGGATGCAA
The DNA here is from genome assembly GCF_031143425.1 of Pleurodeles waltl. NCBI lineage: Eukaryota > Metazoa > Chordata > Amphibia > Caudata > Salamandridae > Pleurodeles > Pleurodeles waltl. The sequence continues at coordinate 1,560,177,568 of NC_090440.1, forward strand.
TCTTTCAATGAAGTAATGTGGGTGTCAGGCAGTGCTGGAAAGTAAATAGATCATGTTGGATCCCAGGTCCAACAGCTATTGCTGTATGGCTCTGAGATCTGGCTGACCCAGGGAAACGTGCTAAATTTGTCCTAGTGTCATTTTCTGACACCAGGACACATTTCAGAAGCAGCCATGCATTGCGTATTTTTTTAGTGTAGCACTAGATTGGAGACATCTGGAGCTTAAAGCACACACATACCAAATCAATGGAAGAAACACAAAGGCATACAAAATATAATAAATTGGCAAGTACTTAAGAGAAACGCCATTTGGAGGCAGGTTTTTAACATTGTTCAACTCCCTAATTAAGATATCTGCTTGAAGTGTAAGAATGGAAGATTAATCTGTCTTTATGAGGAATTACACAAATCTTGAAGTAATGGCATCTTTATTGAATTTATTTATTACTTCTATAGAGCTACTTATCCCAGTGTAGGGTGTCAGAGTGCTTTATATCTCACACAGAGTCACAATAAATCATACACATGTGTAAGTCAATGTACAGGAAATGTTACATATGACATTAGTAGAAATCACATATCATCCATACTTATAGAGTGAGCAGTCGGGAGAAACAGAATGGAAGGATGTAAAACCTAAAGCAGTGATTGCGGTTGTCTGTACTAATAGAACTTTATTAATTCCCAGTGGAACAATTCTTAGCTGAAAGTTAGAGCACTTTGGTATATTGGAAAGCTTCCTGCGTATGAACTGGAAGTAACAAAATGATCTGAATGTCAAAAGCATAAGCCTACCATGAGAAACTGTGTTGTTGATTAGGGGGGTGACCACTGTTTAAGCAACAGCCACAATCCCTGTCAGTGTAAACCACGAATTTCACTAAATTAACCTGTGCTTAACTCTGTGGTAGCTTCGCACAAAAGCAGTCAGGCTTAACTTAGAGGCAAAGTGTAAAATATTTATGAGTCACATAAACAGTAATGAAGTGAAAACACAATACAAGAAAAATAAAGTAAATGATAAAACAATAGAAATCCAATCATTAGAACAAGAGGTATGAAAGACCAAAGTTTAAGGTAAGATCTCAGGATTAAAAGTTCATAGTACCAACCGCAGACATCTAGTCACACAAAAATGGGTACAAGTTGAAAAATATAGCCAACTGCTATGGAGCGCAAGTCGGATGCAAAAAGTCGATTGGGCCTAGTTAGTGTTTACCTTTGAACTTACAAGAAAGTTTGGAGAAACAAGGTTCTGAGAAGGTAAATTTCAGTGAGGCAAAGCTGCAGGTGGTGTCATTGGACAAAGTTGCAGTGAAGATTTCTACATTTAAACGTAGTCATTTTTTTGGAAGTCGAAAATCTCCTGCTGCACAGGGTAGAACTCTGTAGTCAATAAAGTACCACAAGGCCAGATACCCTTTTGGAAAAGGACAGCTGAATAGGATTTGCTGCTCTGGAGCTGCCACTGGGGAGTTCAGGCTCACTAAGGCTGGGTTTAGTTGCAGGTTCAAGATGGAGGGAGACTTTTCTGTCCCTGAAGCTCTGAACAGGAGTCCATTAAAAAGGCTTTGAGTCACTCTTGTAGTCCTAGATGTAGGTGATGAAACAGGGCTCAAGCAATAAGGCAGTCCTTTGAGGGTCACAGGCAGGCTTCAGGGAGCAATGAACTCCTTCCAAGTGCAACAAAACAGTCTTGCGGAGTACACAGCAGGCCACAGCAGCAGACAGTCCTCTGAGAGCCCCTCCACAGGTCCAGAAAGTGAACTAAAGTGTTGCTCTCAGGGTACCCCTTTTAAACATGGTGCCTTTGTTGAAGTAAAAGAAAGTTGTAGAGAATAAATTCACTTTGAAGTGCTTGAAGTTTCCTGACTCCCCTGCCCTAACTTTAAGCTGGTAGCATGAACAATGAAGGGATAATAAGTCATGTGTGCCAAGACAGAGCACAACCTATTAAGTTGCAAGTGGGGCAGTGACCAGCACTGCCCCCCATCATGCCGTTTGATTGCCAATTCAGGCACACCTAGGGCCATATGTACAAACACATTTTCCCATAGACACAGAATGGGCAAAACTGCTTGCTACATCTGGCCCTTAATCCCTTGATTGTGTGGCTGTCTGAGAGGATTAAACAAAGCCCAACTGCCAGCTTCAGTCATGTGACCGAGGATAGGCCGCAGGCACCAGATAGTTTAGAGCAGGAAAATACCAACTTTCTGAGTGGCAGTTTCAAAATTGTAACTTAAAATGAACTTTACAAATAAAGAGGATTTTTATTCCAATGGGAGAGGTAGACCTCAGAGTAATGAAAAATTATTCGAGGAGTTTTTCACTACCATCTCATTTAAAAATTTAAAGTACATGTCCAACCTTTTACTTACAATGAACCCTGCCCTATGGGCTACCTGGGCCTACCTCAGTGGTTACTTACATGCTATAAAAGGGGAGTTTAAGATTTGGCAAGGGGATTTAATTGCCAAATCGAATTGGCAGTTTACAACTTCCTTCCGTCTGCATTGGCAGGCCTAGGAGAATGTTTTAAGGGGCTACTTCTGTGAGTGTCACAATAAGTGCTGCGCGCCTACTAGTAGCATTTAAAATACAGGCATGGTAAAACACACTACAAGGGACTTATAAGTAAATTAAATATGCCAATAAGATGTAAGCCAATTTTACCATGTTTGAAGGAGCGAGTAAAAGCACTTTAGAACTGGTTAGCAGTGGTAAAATGAACAGATGTTTAAGGCACAAAAAGAAAAATCAGCAAAAATAGGAGGGGTAAAGGCAAAATGTTTCGGGGAGACCCTGTAGCGAGGGACAAGTCCAACGCCCACTTACTAATTTAAATAAAAAACAAACCTCTGACCTGCATGTTGCACAATATGTTTTGCAGCACGCACATTAACCATTGAGGCTACTTTATGAGTCAAACCTGTGACTAGACAAAACAGAGAACTCTTCCAGAACTGTGTTACCACTATTATAATCACCTCACAATTGCTGTGCACACAATGATCTCTGCAGCAGTCGTCTTAACCCTGTAAGATATTTTAAAATGCAGTTTTTCAAGACTAATTAAGTAATGTAGAACAAATTTACTGTCACATATGCCCTAGTTGCCAATTTCTAGATAGAATATGTCTTTAACTAAATGTATGAGTTGACTGTTGTTGGAAATGGCCCTTCTGCAGGGTTATCCCCAGACTTTTTGCCTTCCTCCTTCTCTTTTTCTGACCTAATTTTTGCTGTTTTTTAGACTCTGCACACTTTACCACTGCTAACCAGTGCTAAAGTGCCTATGCTCTCTCCCTTTAAACTTGGTAACATTGGATCATACCCAATTGGACTATTTAATGTACCTATAAGTCCCTAGTAATGTGCACTGTATGTGCCTAGGGCCTGTAGATTAAATGCTACTAGTGGCTTTGGGTGCAGGTGCACGCGCTGGAGGCTGTCGTGAGGTGGATGTATGTTGGGTGGGTGTGTGCCTGCGTTTGTGTACTTTGGGAGGGGGCATCACAGACACACTGGGAGAGGACACAGGGGACGTGTAAATGGTAGTGGGGGTGGTGAGTGCAGGTGAGCGGGGTGTGGTGGTGGGTGTGCTGGTGCGGGGCCTAGTGGCTGTAGTGGTAGTGCATGCAGGTGAGAGTGTAGACGAGACTGGGAGGGAGGAGGGAGACGACGAGGAGGGGGACACAGTGGAGGCAGTGGATGTTGGTGTGTCTGTATGTGTGTGATGCTTGCGTGAGTGCCTGTGGGATGTGTGGTGCTTATGTATGCCTGAGCTTCCCTTGTGTGTTGACGTGTGTGCATGCTGGTCTGATGGTGTGCTTGGGATAGGCTGGGGTACAGGGGATTGGGTCTGGGTGGAGGGGGAGGCTAGACACAGGGACAATGGCTGCCATCAGTGCTGAGGCCAGAGTTTGCAGGGTTCGATGAAGGGCCGCCTGACCAGAATGAATGCCCTCCAGGAATGCATTTGTGTGTTGCAATTCTCTTTCTACACCCTGGATGGCATTCAAAATGGTATACTGCCCAACAGTGAGTGAGTGACCTGAGGAGGTCAATGGCCTCCTCACTGAGGGCAGCAGAGGTGACAGGAGCAGGGGCTGAGGTGCCTGGGGTGAAGGTGATGCCCACCCTCCTGGGTGAGCGGGCACGGGGCGAAGGCTGAGGGGCTGCTGGGAGGGCGGTGCTGGTAGTGGGGGTGGCGGCTGTACCTGTAGAAGTGGGGGCACTGATTTTGCCGCCACCACAAGGGAGCTCCCATCAGAATACGAGTCTGTGTCGCTGGTTGCAGATCTTGTGACCGCCGTGAAGCTCCCCTCGCCCTCGTTCCCACTGGTGTATTCAGAGTCCGTGGTGTGGCCCTCCATGGCCATGTGGGATGCAGCTCCCTTGTGCTCCGGTGCCACTGTACCTCCGCCTGATGATGCTGATGCACACAAGAACAGGGAGACCACAAAAAGGGGGGGGGGGACAGAAGAAAGACAGGGTGAGTGCATGGCTTACCGCTACCGTTGGTGGACAATACAGACACAGCAGCCCCCTGCACTACGCCACACTGTTGGCCTCTACAGATGCAGTATCTGGGATATGGCCTACATGGCTATGGTCGACATCTGCACACATAGATGACACAGGGGCATGTTTACCTGTACTTGGTACTCTACAGAGGTGGGGTGGAGTGCCACATGGCCTGCATTACGGAGGGGCCTAGCCTACAGAACTCGCCCTGGCCTAGGGGAACCCACAGCCCTTCTCCCCCACCCAGACACCTTCACTGTGCGCAAAGTCCGCAGAATGATGTTGTACTCACCCCCTTGTGTCTGCTGTGATGCCCTCAAGCGCCCATCCAACTCAGGGTAGGCCACCGCCAGGATCCGGAACATCAGGGGGGTCATGGTGCGACAGGCACCCCTCCCACGTTGGGAGGCCATCCCCAGCTGAGCCTCCGCCGTCTTCTTGCTCCAGCAGCGAATGTCCTCCCATCTTTTACGGCAGTGGGTGCTCCGTCTCTGGTGGACCCCCAGGGTCCGGACGTCCTTGGCGATGGCACGCCAAAAATCCTTCTTCTGGTGTACGCTGACCTACATGAAATGTACAGGTGAAGAAGAGAAGTCATTAGCAACTGATCTGTCGAAGTGAGTGGCCCACATCCCTAGCCTTGCCATGTGGCACATGCATTCACAGTCCTTCATGCACGCAGAACTGTGGCCCCTTCCTTCTTACAACCAGCCCTCTACACTCAGGCATAGCCCATACAACGTGCTCCCTGTGTACTTACCTGTTGGTCCGGAGGACCGTAGAATAGTGTGTACTGGGGGAGGACCCCGTCGACGAGCTTCTCCGACTCCTCTGCAGTGAAGGCAGGGGCCCTTTCCCCAGACGCACGAGCCATTGTCTCTTCCAGTCCGAGGTCACAGCAGCACTTGCAGTGTAGGTCCTCTCCTTTCGAAGATCAGGTATCGAGTGATTCAACAGATAGAAAATGGCGGTCACGTCCGCGGCGGTGACGTCCGCGGTGGTGCGTATCATCACCGCCGGCGCACTTAGTCATTGGCTCCTGGGTCCCATAGGGTCCAATGTTAACCAATGCAGCATTGCGCCGCGGTCTTCTACCGCCTGCCGCGACGGTGTACAACGCCAGCACATCCCATTGTCCCACTTTAGAGGCCAGGCAGCCGCCATTTCAGGGGCCCACATGGCTTCATTTTCAACTGCGTCATACATACCTAGGCCTAGACTCAACACACATACAGGCAACTTTTTGGATTATGTTTCGTGTTCTGTGTAGACTGTGGGTACATACCTCTGAGTTGTTTGACTCTGTGGTCGCTGTTGTCCTTCCTAGGCACCGTCCGCTGGGACATGTGAGGAGATGGCGGAATCCTCCGGTGTACCGACCGCTGGTGGACCTGTTGACAATGGAGGAGCGACATTTAATCATCACCTACAGGTTTGACCGTGCCACAATCCAGGAACTGTGTACCCCGTTGGAGCCAGACCTGATGTCACCAATCCGCCATCCCACAGGGATCCCTCCTCAAGTGCAGGTGCTATCAGTGCTCCATTTCCTTGCAAGTGGGTCATTTCAAACAACAGTGGCCATGGCATCAGGGATGTCCCAGCCTATGTTTTCCAACGTGTTGTCCAGAGTGTTGTCTGCCCTGCTGAAACACATGCGGAGCTACATCGTTTTCCCTCAGGTGGAGGATTTGTCTACAGTGAAAGGTGACTTCTATGCCCTTGGACATATCCCTAACATCATAGGTGCCATTGATGGGACCCATGTAGCTCTGGTCACCCCCACAGGAGTGAACAGGTGTACAGGAACCGGAAGAGTTATCATTCGATGAATGTACAGATGGTATGTTTGGCAGACCAGTACATCTCCCAGGTAAATGCTATGTTCCCTGGCTCTGTGCATGACGCCTACATCCTGCGGAATAGCAGCATCCCTTATGTGATGGGTCAACTCCAGAGGCACCAGGCGTGGTTATTAGGGGACTCTGGTTACCCAAACCTGTCATGGCTACTGACCCCAGTGAGGAATCCCAGGACCAGGGCAGAGGAACGCTACAATGAGGCCCATGGGCGGACTAGGAGGGTGATCGAACGCACCTTCGGCCTCCTGAAGGCCAGGTTCAGGTGCCTCCATATGACAGGTGGTTCCCTATTCTACTCACCAAGGAAGGTGTGCCAGATCATCATGGCCTGCTGTATGCTTCACAATCTGGCTTTGCGACGACAGGTGCCTTTTCTGCAGGAGGATGGTCCAGATGACGGTGTTGTGGCAGCTGTGGAGCCTGTGGACAGTGATGAGGAGGAAGCAGAGGAAGAAGACATTGACAACAGGGACTCAGTTATCCAGCAATATTTCCAGTGACACACAGGTGAGAACACATTCCTGCCTACTACAAGTACTTTAACACTTCTACCTCTATCCTGTCTGTCGATTTCAGCCAGTATATGGTAACTGAGTTGTACATTTCCATTACGGTTTCACAGGTGTGGTTACCAACGTGTGTCATCTGCTTAGATTCCTCGTGGACTTGAGATGTGTGACATAGGTATGTTGACATTACATTTGAGAACGAATTTTGTCACTGTCATTGCTAATACACCTTTCAAAATCACAGACTGACTCCAGATGGTTTTGTGCTTCAAGGGTGTTTATTGCAGGGCTGAATATTGGAGGGGGGTGGTAAAATGGTGATGGGTGATGGTGGAGGAATTTCCATGGCAGAGTCCAGTCTATTAGTCTCACAGGTGCACTGCCCATATGGGCATAGGAAGTGGAGCTGGGGCAGTTCCAAAATGGACAGGGTTACAAAGTGGGACAGTGGGATGACAATCAGGGTGGTCTCATTTCTTGGCGGGGGTCTTGGCATTGTGCGCTGTCCTGTTCCTGGATCTCAGGGACCGCTTGCGGGGTGGTTCTCCGTCTGCAGGGGGTGGGGTGCTGGTGTGGTGGTCCTGTGGCGGTGCCTCCTGTCCACTAGTGCCGGCGGAGGTGGTGGGCAGTTCTTCATCCATGCTAGTGTCAGGGGCCCCTTGGAGTGCCACGGTGTCCCTCCTGGTGTTAAGTATCTCCTTCAGCACCCCTATGATGGTGCCCAGGGCGGTGCTGATGGTTCTGAGTTCCTCCCTGAAGCCCAAATACTGTTCCTCCTGCAGGCGCTGGGTCTCCTGAAACTTGGCCAGTACTGTTGCCATCGTCTCCTGGGAGTGGTGATATGCTCCCATGATGGAGGAGAGGGCCTCATGGAGAGTGGGTTCCCTTGGCCTGTCCGCCCCCTGTCGCACAGCAGCCCTCCCAGTTCCCCTGTGTTCCTGTGCCTCCGTCCCCTGGACCGTGTGCCCACTACCACTGCCCCCAGGTCCCTGTTGTTGTTGGGGTGGTGGGTTATTCTGGGTTCCCTGTAGTGGTGGACACACAGCTGATTGACGTGTCCTGGGTTCGGAGGTATGGGCCTGCTGGGTGGGTGCTGTTCTGGTGTTACCAGAGGGTGGAAGGTCAGTGGTGGCCTGTGACTGGGTATGGGGAACCGACTGTCCCGAGGCCCACAATGGTCCGGGCTGGTCATCTGGATCCAGTTGGACAGAGCTGCTGTCATCACTGTGGGCCTCTTCTGTGGGTGGGGTAGAGATGTCTGGACCCTCCTGTCTGGTGACGTTGGGTAGTGGTCCTACAGGCGTATAAAAGCATGATTATTGCATCTGTGTGTGTCATGGTGTGCAATGGGTGAGTGACCGTGTACCCCAGTGCTAGCATTCCTGTGTGTGGGCTTGTGTGATGATGGTTGAGGGGGGTGTTATGGGTATGTGCAGTGGGCATGCTTTAGTGATGGGTGTCCATGCTTTGTTGTGTCATGCAGGGCTTGGTGTTTGGATGGGTGGTTTGTGTTAGTAGTACATATGTGAGGAGTTGGAGTGATAGGGGAGGAGGTGAGGGTGGGGGTCTGTGATAGCATGCAGGTAGGGTGGGGGATATGATAGTTAAGATTTGACTTACCAGAGTCCATTCCTCCACCGACTCCTCCGAGGCCCTCAGGATGCATGATAGTCAAGACCTGCTCCTCCCATGTTGTTAGTTGTGGGGGAGGAGGTGGGGGTCTGCCGCCAGTCCGCTGTACCGCGATGTGGTGCCTGGAGACCACAGAATGCACCTTCCCCCGTAGGTCGTTCCACCTCTTCCTGATGTCGTCTGGATTTCTTGGGTGCTGTCCCACTGCGTTGACCCTGTCGACTATTCTTCGCCATTGCTCCATCTTCCTAGCTATGGAGGTGTGCTGCACCTGTGCTCCAAATAGCTGTGGCTCTACCCGTACGATTTCCTCCACCATGACCCTGAGCTCCTCCTCCGAGAACCTGGGGTGTCTTTGCCATGCCATGGGGTGGTGTAGGTGATGTGTGGGGTGGTGTATGTGGTGATGAGTGTGGTGATATGTAGTGGTGTTTTGTGCGTGGAAGTAGTGTGGGTGATGGTGTTGTGTGCCTCTGTATGGTGGGGTTGTCTATGCTGTGCTGTCTCTCTGGCCTTCATCTAAATTTTTGGTCGTAAGGGTTTGTGGGTGATGTGGGTGTGTGTTTTATATAGTATTGATTGTGTGGGAGTGGTGTGTGTATGTGTATCAGGTGTGTGTATTTCGAATTGTCCAATGTGGTGGTGTTTTGGAGATGTGTGTGTATTTTGAGCGTGTTTCTGTTGGCGTGACGGTGGAGGATTTGTTTTCGCCAATTTATCACTGACCTTTGGTGTGGCGGACTTGTGTGGGTGTCTGAATTTTGGCGAATTCCGAGCTGTGGGTCATAATAGCTGTGGCAGAATTCCGCGGACGCGGCGGTGTGTTGGCGGTCTTCTGTACGGCGGTAAGCGGCTTTTACCACCAATGTTCTAATGACCCCCTTTGTTTGCTTTTTAAAGACTTAAGACACTTCATATCACTTTTCAGTGATATTCCTACAAATTCTTATTGCATCTTTTATTGTGTTGATCTACAAATATCCAGATAAATATTCTATATTTTTCTAAACACTATGGCCCTCATTCTGACCTTGGCGGACGGCGGAGGCCGCCCGCCAAAGTCCCGCCGTCAGGTTACCGTTCCGCGGTCGAAAGACCGCGGCGGTAATTCTGACTTTCCCGCTGGCGGGAAAGAGGCTTCCACGATGAGGCCGGCTCGGAATCGAGCCGGCGGAGTGGAAGCTGTGCGACGGGTGCAGTTGCACCCGTCGCGTATTTCACTGTCTGCACAGCAGACAGTGAAATACATTTAGGGGCCCTCTTACGGGGGCCCCTGCAATGCCCATGCCAGTGGCATGGGCACTGCAGGGGCCCCCAGGGGCCCCGCGACCCCCCCTACCGCCATCCGGATCCCGGCGGTCGGACCGCCGGGATCTGGATGGCGGTAGGGGGGGTCGGAATCCCCTCGGCGGCGCAGCAAGCTGCGCCGCCTTGGAGGATTCAATGGGGCGGCGGTACACTGGCGGGAGCCCGCCAGTGTTGCCGGTCCGACCGCGGCTTTACCGCCGCGGTCGGAATCCCCATTGGAGCACCGCCGGCCTGTCGGCGGTGCTCCCGCGGTCCTCCGCCCTGGCGGTCTTTGACCGCCAGGGTCAGAATGACTGCCTGTGTGGTGTATTTTTGTGGTGCTATATGGTGTTATTGTATGATTTATTGCACAAATACTTTACACATTGCCTTCTAAGTTAAGCCTGACTGCTCTTGCCAAGCTACCAGAGGGTGGGCACAGGATAATTTTGGATTATGTGTGACTTACCCTGACTAGAGTGAGGGTTCTTGCTTGGACAGAGGGTATCCTGACTGCCAACCAAAAACCCCATTTCTAACAACTGTCTTACTATGTTTTTCAAGGGCCACTTTCCATGACTACCCCCCTTTTCCTCTGCCACACCTTGTGCCCAATTTATGTGATCCTTGGGTAAAGTTGTTCAAATTCCAGCACTGGGTGCAGGTTAAATTCAGTCAGGCACAGCACATCTCCAATTTTACTCCTACCGGTTAGAGGGCGAAGCAGGACTTCCTATTTCAACTTCTAAAAGGCAGAACTTTGTGTAGCATTACAGTAGGTAAGATCATTTCGTGCCATGTTAGATTCACACCACAGTAAGATGTGACAGTACGTAGGTGACGTCGTGGCTTTTGAAGCTGGTCTGTATAGAGCCATGCTGCAGCTCACTATGTAAAATGGACAGAACCGTTTGCTTGCAAATCTGTTCAAAGTAGGCTTATGATCTTTGGTAAAAGTCAGAATTGTAAGGGCAAATCATATAAGGCGAGGGATATGTTAACTAACACCCCTGGAAGTATGGCTTAGGGATATTGGTATTCATCATTTGCACGTACTGGAAATAAATAAAAGGTGCTCTTGTTTGTTATTTGCCTTTTATATATTGCATAATAAGTTGGATAGTACTTTTTCAGCACCAACTCTGGTGTAAAGCTACTGCCTGCCCTCCAATATGGGAAATGCACCTGTCTGAATCAACTTGGGATACACCTTGAGTTGTTGCACTGACAAACCAATATGCTTGATTTTACTTTACCATTTGCGACCATCCAAGCTCAAGTAAGACTGGAATTTGGCTTGGTCAGAATATCCATCTGGGTGAAAGGCACGTACCTAAAATCATGACATTGGCTTGGAAGCACTCTGAATGGTTCACTGAAAAGAGTGATTTGGAATATGACAACACTTAAAGGAAACAAACAAGGTATAACTTTGAGTTACCTCATTCCAAAGTCCACATGAAGCCTTCCAGGTACTAGGACTCTTGGACCTGGAATCACTTATAAAGTATTTCAGGTTGTAGTAAAAGTGACATTATCACAGGCAGTGATAACTTAGAAAAACAGAAGCATTCTATGCCACTGATTCTTACTTAATTTGTCCAGAATAAGGTTACCTTTATGCAATGTCTACTAAGACCATGAGGAATAAGCTAATTAGGCTATGAGTCTTGCCAGCACCTATTGGGTTATACAGAAGAAAGTGTTTGTCCATTGGTTACAATACTGTATGTAATCTGTGCCACTATTGAAGTGATTCGATGTTACACTTTTTAAGAATCTAGCTGTCAAGCACAGTTTTTGGATGCACCCTTTCTATATATTATTCAGCAGTTCATATAAGCCTACAGGTATGTATGTAAAACATTGACATTTTTATAGATTTCATCCAAGAAACTATCTGAACCATTTTTTATAGTCTTGTAATAGAGCATTATAGATGTTTTATCTTTGATGTACTTATTCAATGGTGATTTTTACTAATTGATAAATAAATAAATTTTGACTAGCAAAAATAGTTGTACAAATATGTTGTGTTGTATTTTATTGTGGTAGTAATATATTGTGTTTTTGGTTGTGCTGCTATATTTTTGTTCTGCATCATACCATCGATTTATTGTTGTATTCTACTGTGGTTGTTGTGTTGAACTCTGTTTGAGTTATAATTGTGCTTTAGTAAATTATTATTATAACCAATTCTCATCCCAAACAGCAGAGATTGTTGTGGATTTAAAGAAGCTAGCAGCATAAACATGTTATCCCTATGGGCAAATTAGGGACTAGTCTGTTTTTCAAAATTATCCATTCAAGGGGTTATTATAAATCAAAGCAATCAAGCCCAAGTGTGCAGCCATAATGCATCTAATAAAGGTTACAAAAGCTCTTTTGCCAGATTGATCTGCCTCAGATCTACTCAAAAGATATTAGACCATTACCCATCTATATAGTCTGTCTGCAAGAATAAAGAAAAATTAGTGCCACCAAACCTATGAGTTAAAAACAGCTAAAAATCAACATACTGTTTTGCACAAACATTAAGAGAGAATGGCAAATTAAATAGCAAACAACTCATACTAAACAATAATACATTGCAATTCCTCTGTCTTGCAACCTCAAGTTCATTTGAATCAGTCTCCTACATGTACTGCAAACTACTCATCCATGTTAAGCCCAATGTTACATAAAATATTTAAGCCAATAATAATTTGTGACTCCAGACTCCTCAGTTCCAAGACTCTATTTCCTCCTCCTTCCTTGACTGAAATGATCTAAAATGCTGCAAATTTAAGCAAATTGACTTTTTGGTAATCTAACAGTTTGCCTTACTACAAGGTAAGTCTTATCATCATGCAAAATTGCCCTCATATGTTTATCACTCTCTTTTTTTGCCACGTGTATTGTGCTACCTATGTATACTTAATTTCATAGGCAGCGTAAAGTGTATATACTGTAGTCTGAATAACAGGATAGCTGTTTCTTAATGACATATGGCTTAGAGATTGAGGGAAATTTGACTCATTTACAGTTTTCAATATGTTTGCATGCCTTACATTTCCCACAGGTATAGAAATATTGAACAGGGTTACATATCTCTGGTTGAGGCATCAGACAATAACTTAAGGAGATCTTCAGGAGGCACTCCTCCTAAAGGTAAATCTTGGGTAGTCATCTAAATTCCTGGCAAAAGTCTCATCAGTTTTCAATACAGGCCAGAATTTTTGAAAGATATTTACTGTGATATGTATTAATGAACCTGATTGATTCCCTCTTATCTGTTGATTTCTTCTTAGGTATCAACAAATCTTATATTTTACATTGTCTAACCTTAAATAGAACCTTTTCAATGATATATTTAGAGTAACCCCTTTCTAGAAACCTCCTGGTCATTATTACTGCTTCTTTTGGGTTGGCCAGATCTGAGCTACAATTATGTTGGGCTTTCCCCAAACGGGGTGCTCTGTATCAAGTTTTTTGGGTGACTACTTCCAGCAAGTAGCAAACTGTTTCCAGCACTTTCAAGTTTGCCATTTTCAATATAAACTTTGATGTCAAGTAATTCAATCACTTTGGAATCAATCTTGCAGGTACATTTTAAATTCAATAAATTGTCATTTAAAATATTGACAAATGCATATGCAGATTCAACATCTCCTCTCATGATGCAAAACATACCATCAATATATCTGACCCAAAGGACCACTTGCTCCTCAAACAGATCAATGTTCCCGACCCCCTGTTCCTCCCACCAGCCAAGGTAAAGACCCACACAGCTGGGGGTGACACAAGTGCCCCTCACAGTCTCCTGGGTCTGACAATATATCACCTTTTTGAAAATAAAGAAGTTGTTGGTGAGATAGATAGTGATAATTTCCAAGAGCATTTCTGCATGCATCAGATATGACAGGGATCGTGTTCTAAGGAAATACCTAATGACTTGAATTCCTAGGTCATGTAAATAGGCTATTGACATCAAGACTCATAAGTAACAAATCATCTTCCCAAGTTATGTCATTGATAAGCCATAAAAAATCACGTATATCTCCAATATACAAGGGAAGTGTTTCCACAAAAGGATGCACAAAGAAATTCACATATTTAGATTTGTTTTCCAGTAAACTCTCTCTGGAAGAGACAATCAGTCTACCGGGGGAATTTTTAGAATCTATTTGTAATTTAGGTAAAAAATACACAGCTGGTATCTTTTTCTGCCTCAAAAATTGATATTCTTCCCATTCCAATAACTCTTTTTCCCTCCACTCTTCAAGTTTCTCAAGATATTCACTATTTGCTAGCACTCTTATTAGAAATCTCATAGCTCGTATCATCATGCAACTGTTGCAGACTTTCATTCAGATACATTTCTTAAGGTACAACCACAACATTCCTTCCCTTATCAGATTTCTTTATCATACTCCCCTTATTACTTTGTAGTGTAGCTATCCAAGTGGTTTTAAGCCTAAATCTATGTTTTTGCTACCTGTTGTTAATGATGCAATTAATGTGTTTGAAAAAGATGTAATCAAAGAAATGAGTAAATGAAGACACAGAGGTTTTGTGCATTGGAATAATCCTGAGCCCCGCCACTGGGAAGCTATCAGCTCACTACAAAGTAATAAGCCACTGATCTAAAGAGAATGGCAGGTTTGGAGTTTTATGTTCCAAGGAGATAGTGTTTAACCTTTCCGACCCGTCCGCAAGGATTAAAAAAAGATTGGATTCTGCTGAAAATCACCTACGGGGAAGATAATGAATGGACACGAATAGGAGTACTTGTGGAACTTCGTGCATGGTAAGTGAATTCCTTGTGTAACAGAACGGAGTCGCTGGTGTCTGCAGACAAGAGCGATGTATGCAGTGCATATACAAAAGACAAACATTTAAAGGAATTACTCATAAGGAATTATTGAATCATGGCAGCAGCAAGGGAGAGTAAGAGACAGGAGGCTGCAAAACTCCTTTTCTCACCAACACCCATAGAGGCAATAGATGACCTGTGTAGCACTGCAGAGCAAGCTATGGGGCAAACACACAAAATTGTTCCATGACCATGTTACTTATCCTAATCAAATATGCATGGAAGGATAGGGACAAATTGTTGGCAATTGTACAAGAAATATTGGAGGCACTACAGAAGTTAATATCATCACAAGAATTTGTGAAAGGTATGGAAAAAATTCATAAGAAATTGGACAAACTTGAGAAGGAATTGAAAAAATATAAATAACGGAAATTCTACTGTGACTACAGAGACTATAAAAATGGCCAAGTACTCACTTTCACAAAGACATTTTATCGATTCTGTAAAGTTCAGGCAGTTCAGGCAGGCCAAGTACTCACTTTCACAAAGACATTTTATCAATTCTGTAAAGTTCAGGCAGGTCGCTCCCCCGTACGCCGATTTCCTCTGCTGCTCCTTATCCGTTTGGTCCTGCCTGGTGTTCCCCGCATTGGTGTTCCCCGCCGCTGCATCCCTGCAGCCCCGCACCGCTCCCTCCACATCGTTTTTTTGCCTTTTCCCGCCGCAGCGTCCCTGCAGCCCGCCCCCTTCCTTCCACATCGTTTTTTTCCTTTTCCTGCCGCTGCGTACCTGCGGCTCGTCCCCTTCCAACCCATTCGCTGCCCAGCTCCATCCCCCCTGCTGCCCCTCCCTCCCACCTCCCCTTATATGGCAGCCGATGCGTGGTGAGGAGAACGACCCTTGACCCTGCTTCAGGCAGGTCACTCCCCCGCACCGCGTGCCGGTTTCCTCCGCTGCTCCTTATCCATTTGGTCCTGCCTGGTGTTCCCCGCCTTGGTGTTCCTCGCCGCTGCGTGTCTGCGGCCCCACCCCCTCCCTGCACATCATTTTTTGCCTTTTCTCCCGCTGCTGCATCCCTGCGGCCCCGCCCCCTCCCTCCACATCATTTTTTTCCTTTTCCTGCCACTGCGTCCCTGCGGCACCACCCCTCCCACCCCATTCGCTGCCCAGCTCCATCCCTCCTGTGCCCCTCCCTCCCACCTCCCCTTATATGGCGGCCGAAGCACAGCCGTGCCGCTGGGGTGCCGAAGGCGTGCCTAAGGCAAGCCCTTCTGCGCCCCTCTGTGTTCAGCGCCAGGACCCCTGGTCCCCAGGACCGCCACGGCAACCAACGCCTTTACACCGCCAGCACCCTCCATGCACTCACACCAGACGAGCACATGCCTGCTTCCTGGCCTCCCCTAAGAACACCCAGGGACCCTTCACCTGCCGGAACTGCAACCTCACCAGCCTCCAAATCGCGAAACCTCCTGCCAAGCCAGACCGCAACTACCTTTGATGCAGCCTACTGAACACCCGCTCCGCACTCAAACACGCCGACAAACTCTGGGACCTGCTCGACACCTCCACCCCAGATGTCGCCTTCCTGACGGAGACTTGGATGAACGCCTCCTCGGCCCCAGACATCGCCATAGCCATTCCGGATGGCTACAAGATCACCCGCAGGGATCGCACGAACGGAGTCGGAGGCGGAATAGCCATCGTCCACAGGAACACCATCAGGGTCACGACCGGTACCGACGACCCCCCTAGCACCGCCGAACATCTGCACTTCCAGATCCATACCTACCCCAACACCACCCTCAGAGGCACTCTCGTCTACAGACCACCCGGACCACGACCTCAGTTCTGCGACTCCATCGCCTACCTCATCAGCAGGCACGCCCTAGCCTCCGCAGACTACATCCTCCTCGGCGACCTGAAGTTTCAACTGGAGAATAACAACGACCCCAACAGCACCACCCTAATCGACAACCTCGCCACCCTCGGATTCAGACAACTTGTCACCCCTCCAACACACTCCGCCGGCCACACACTGGACCCCATCTTCTCCGCTAGCCCCCACGTAACCTTCAGCCACACCACCAAACTCCCATGGACCGACCATCGCTGCATCCACTCCACCTTTCAGAAACCCACCACACACCACCATACCCAACAGCTCCCCCACCGCAACTGGAGCAAAGTCAGCCAAGACCAGCTGAACACCAACCTCGCCTGAGAAACTCCCACCGAACCCACCAATCCCGACCTCGCAGCCTGCAACCTCTGGCGCTGGATCGACGACTGCGCCAACACCCTCGACCTGCTCAAGAAGCCGTCCAACAGAGATGCCAACAAGAGAGCAAGCTGGTTCACCTCGGACCTTCGAGCTTCCATGCAAACCTGCTGAAAACTTGAAGGAAAGTGGCTCCATGAACAGACAACAGACAACCATGCTGCCCTCAAGAACGCCTTCCGCAATCACCATCACCTCATCAGATCTGCCAGGAAAACTTCCTTCAAAGACCACCTGGACAACACCACACACAACAGCAAGGAGCTTTTCAACATCATGATAGAACTCGCCAACCCCAGCTCCAGCACAAACGACATCCTGCCATCGCAAGACCTCTGCAACTCCCTCGCCACCTTCTTCCACCACAAGATCACAAACATCCATAACAACTTCTACAGCCAGACCTCCCCTCCACTCACCGACTCCGCTGACTCTCCACCCACCTTCAACCACGCCCCCCTGCTCATCTGGGCCAACGTAAACGACGACGACACAATCAAAACCATGCGCACTGTCCATTCTGGATCTCTGTCAGACGCATGCCTGCACCACATCTTTAACAAAGCAAGCGCCACCATCGCACCCCACCTCCGCAAAATCATCAACATCTCCTTCGAGACCGGGACCTACCCGAGAGCTGGAAGCATGCTGAAATCAAACCCCTACTCAAAAAACCCATGGCGGACCCAAGAGACCTCAAGAATTTCTGTCCCATCTCCCTGCTCCCAATCCCAGCCAAGGCCATCGAGAAGATCGTCAACAGACAACTGACCCACTTCCTCGAAGAAAACAACATCCTGGACCCTTCCCAGTCAGGGTTCCGCAGAAACCACAGTACCGAAACCGCCCTCATCGCAGCTACCGACGACATGAGGGTCCTGCTTGACAATGACGAAACCGCGGCCCTCATCCTCCTGGACCTCTCGGCTGCCTTCAATACCGTCTGCCACCGCATCCTACGCACACGCCTCCACAATGCAAGGATCCGGGACAGAGCTCTGGAGTGGACCACCTCCTTCCTCTCCGGCAGAACCCAGAGCGTCCGCCTCCCCCTTTCTGCTCCGAAGCATGCAAGATCATCTGCAGCGTTCCCCAAGGATCATCCCTCAGCCTTACACTATTCAACATCTACATCGCCCCTCTCGCCCAAGTTGCCCGGCTACACAACCTCAACATCATCTCCTATGCCGACGACACCCAACTGATCCTTTCTCTCACCAAGGACCCCCTCACCGCCAAATCCAACCACCACGAAGGAATGAAGGCCGTCGCAGAATGGATGAGAAACAGCAGACTGAAGTTCAACTCAGACAAGATGGAGGTCCTCAACAGCCTGGGACGACTCCTGGTGGCCGACCTCTCTGGGACCAGCCCCAACACCCACAAACCACGCACGCAACCTGGGCATCATCCTCGACTCAACACTCTCCATTTCCAAGCAAGTCAGCGCCGTCTCGTCATCCTGTTTCAACACCCTCCGCATGCTTAGCAAGATCTACAGATGGATCCCCACAGATACAAGAAAAACAGTCACCCAAGCCCTCGTCAGCAGCAGACTTGACTACGGAAACGCCCTCTACGCAGGAGACACAGCCAAACAACTCAAACGACTGCAATGCATACAAAACTCCTCCGTATGCCTGATCCTCGATGCCCACCCTCACAGCCACATCACTCCCCTTCTGAGAGACCGGCACTGGCTCCCCGTCAACAAAAGGATAACCTTCACGCTCCTCACCCACGCACACAAGGCGCTCCACAACACCGGTCCAGCCTACCTCAACAGACGAATCACCTTCTACACCCCATCCTGCCAACTCCGCTCTGCCGACCTCGCTCTCGCCACCGTCCCCCGCATCCAAAGAGCAACAACCGGAGACAGATCCTTCTCCCACCTCGCTGCCAAGACCTTGAACACCCTTCCTCTGCCCCTACGTCAGACCGAAGACCTGCTGACCTTCAGGAAGCGGCTCAGAACCTGGCTATTCGAGCAGTAGCAGCACTTCCCCTCCCCCTGAGACCCTCACGGGTGGTAGTGCGCTCTACAAATACTTGATTGATTGATTGTGATTCCATCTTGAATTTGGAAAATTTCAATCTTGCATTGGACCTTAATTGTCCAAGTGGTTTTAAACCAAAATCAATTTTCCTTCCTTCCTTAACACATAGTGCAGTGGATGTTTTTGAGAGCTGTGTTTTGAAAGAAATGAAAACAACGAGATGCACATGTAGAAAGGGCGTTAATAATTTCACAAAAGAACAACAACAGGCCTTAAAAGAGTTACCGAATGATCCCAATGTAGTTATAATAAGTGACAAAGGAGGAAATGCGGTACTCTTGTCAAAAGAATATTATTTGCAAGACAGTTACTGACAGGTAAATGATATTCAAGCCTATGATATCTCAGACAAGGATTAGGATTACTGCAGCTAATAAGAATTACTATGATAAATTGATGTAATGGTTAGCTGCAGGTCTAGTAGAGTGGGAGGAACACAAATTTCTGAAATGCACACATCAAACAATTCTTGTTCTTTATTTCGTACAGAAATTGCATAAGGATCCCCTGCATCCACCTAGACGACCTGCAGCCTTTTGGAGAATACTTTGCAATATGTAGATTATTTTTTAAAACCTTTTGTACAAATGTTGTCTCCATATGTACAAGATACTGGTGTTATCGCGCCTGGTCCTTAGTAAGTGAACTTACAAGGGGGCGGGGATAGGTCGATGAACCTTTTGATTTGCATGGGGTGTCCTAGCTAGGCTAATGGCAGTCACACCAATGATTAATACGTACGTCATTAACATTAATCACCAATCAGTAATGAATCAGAAACATAACACCCCGTGACACTCCTGTCATGAATAACCACAACTCACATAAACGTTTTAGTAATTTTATTCCCTATTAGTTACAATATTAATTCATGAAACTTAGTTCAAACTTTATCTGAGTCAACAAATCTGTATTAATTAAATAAAAGGAGCCAAAAACATAGCCTAATTAAAACTTGCATCAGAGTACATTCTAAAGCAGTAGCATAAGTCAATAATCAAATCAGGAATGAATAAGTCAACATAAGTAGCAGAGTTCAGCAAATTCGTTCGGCAATCATTTGTCTCTGTGTTTGTCAATGTCACAAGGTAGAACCCTCACCTAACCCGGAATAGCATCAGCATGTGGGACTTCATGCGTAAACAGTTTAGAAACATACATTTGGAAACATCTAGCTAAGGAAAGAAAAACTATTTAACAGCGCAGTTGGTACCTAGAAAGAAAAGGCACAAAAGTTAATTCAGTCACATTGTCACATCTACCTATCCTCAGTATGGATCAGCAACAAGTCAGTCTTCGTCCTCAGGTCATCAATCGATCAGCAACACATCAGGCTCTCAAGAGCATGAGCACAATGACAGAATATCGAATCTCTTTGATCTCAGAGTCTCTCTCCGGACATCTGCACCTAACATCTCTCTCTCTCTGCACTCTCTTCCCTCTGACACGTTGTTATATCAAAGTCACCCAGATTATCCCCCAAAACCTAATTGTTCAGTTAATCACCAGTTATGACTCTATCCAATAGTATATTTATTCCAAATCTATGAAATTTATAAAAAAAATTGTGTGCAGTTCTCATGTAGGTGATTGATGTGAATGGTCCACTTTGCAATGTCCTCATCATCTGGCTCGTCAGGTATCGAAAATGTTGCATCTTCTTCTCTAGTCAGTGTCTCTATTATTCAAGTCCTGGGAAAGTATGCTCTGGACGCTTTACACAGTAGTTGATACATTCTTGGTTCCATCATCTCCTGTCAGCTAAACACATTTTATTAAACAATAAGCAGTTCACGGTTAGTCTGATTTGTCAGCATCTTTCATTGAACGTTAATATTCAGCTTCTGCACGAGGTCTTGCAAAACTAGGCTTTTGCTAAGTTAAGCTCTACAATATAATGCAAAACATAAGTTATATCTCTCAATATGACATATTACTACGTTATTCTAATACATTTTCAATATTTCACATATGCTAGTCGTTCTTTTAATATAATTTGTGAATCTTGGTAGTCACTCTCCCGGGTCATAATTTCAAACGTGCACATTATTTTTCTACATTTGTCATTTTCCACATTTTTGGTTATTTAAAATACATAAACATTCATTAATAATTTCTAATTAAGACATTGGCATTAACACTGGTGAATTGCTGCGCATTGATGATGGCATTTGATTTGAAGAAAACTACATCTTAATGGGCTTGGATGTTATCAGCCTATACATGAGCATCCCTTATGAGTTGGGTATGCAGGCCTGTCTTTATTTCTTAAGGGCAAGTTCATTATCTTTGTTTTTCCACAGTGATGATTTTGTTTTCCCTAAATAACAGTTATTTTTCGTTGACAGTAAAATCGATTGTCAGACCAAGGGCATGATGATGGGGGCCTGTTTCGTCCCCAGCTATGCAGGATTAGTCCTGGCCTGATGGGAGGAACAAGTGGTGCAGAACTTCGATCTCTTTGAAGACCACGTCGTGGTCTGGGTCCGATACATTGACAATATCTTTGTGATTTGGAAGGAGACAGAAAAAAAGGGAATTTTTTTGTACAAGCGTTGAACAAAAATAATTTGAATTTATTGCTGATTAGTCAAATTAGTAAAAATATGATTACTTTCTTGGATCTTGTAGTTGAGGTTGAAGGTGAAACACTCAATGCTAAACTGTACAGGAAGAATGTTGCTGGAAATAGCCTATTACATGCAAAAAAATCACCTCATTAATTTGACTAAGGGTATCCCCTATGGTGAGTTATTAACAGCGAGGAGGAATTGCAATAAACAAGAGGCTTACATCAGGGAACAAGATATAGGCCCTCATTATGACATTGGCGGTAAGTACCGCTTGCTGCCATGCTGACTGCGCCAACATACTGCCGCTGCCGCAGATCACCGCTACCCATATTATGACACACACATAGCAATCCGTCACTATACAGCCACACACGCAAGTCCGCCAGTCCAAAGGTCGGTGATAAATAGACGGTAGCAAAATTCACACTGTTACGCCAACAGAACTATGCCCACAACTTAATGACCCACGAATCACCACAGCGGACATTCAATGGCCGTAAACCATTGGCAGTACATATCGCTGCACTCAAAATACACACTCACATACAAAACAACACCACATTGGACAATTCAAACTATACACACCTGACACCCAATCACACACCACACCCATTGCACTATAAAACACACACCCACATTACCCACATCCCTTTACGAATACAAACAAGTGCCACAAGAGAGATATCAAGACCACAGACAAGACCACAGCCACACACCACCATCACCTATACACCATCCATGCACCTTTCATCACACACCCCAACACATCACCCTACACACCTTCATCCACACCACTCACACTACACCCATGGCACCACAACAACACCCCAGGTTCTCAGAGGAGGAGCTAAGGGTCATGGTGGAGGAAATCATCCGGGTACAGCCACAGCTATTTGGATCACAGATGCAGCAGACATCCATTGCTAGGAAGATGGAGCTATGGTGGAGAATCATGAACAGTGTCAACGTCGTGGGACAGCAGCCAAGAACAAGGGATGACATCTAGAAGAGGTGGAAAGATGTACGGGGGAAGGTGCATTCTGTGGCAGCAAGACACCAACTAGCTGTACAGAGGACTGGTGGTGGACCCCCATATCCTCCCCCACAACTAACAACATGGGAGGAGCAAGTCTTGGCAATCATGCATCCTGAGGCCCTGGCATGAGTAGGAGGAGGACTGGACTCAGGTAAGTCAAATCTCCTGCCTGCATGCCTTCACATACCCCTACCCTTACCCTCACTCCCATCAATCCACCACCTCCCACACATCCCACCATCACAACCCACCCGTCCCAATACCAAGCCCTGCATATAATACCAATGCATGTACACCCATCACAGATCTGTATGGACACTAAAGCATGTACACTAGAAGGAAACAGCTAGCCCACCAATAACAACTCACACAAGGCAAAGCTGGCAGGGCAAAAACAACCTTAGAGGGCAACACATCCATGCACAAGATGCCTCACGCAGAAACAATAACACTGCATTTACATCTGTCCTGCCATTTGATAAAGTTTGTTTTGACCAATGACTTTGTGTTTCACCACTGCGCATATTAGTTGCTCAATGTTCACCAGTAGCACATGGTATGTTTTGTTCAGTTTAGCCGCCTATGGGCTTTGACATTGCATTAGTCATTACATTCTGTATTCTGCCTATTGGCTTTGACATGGCATTAGCCATTGCTTTCTGTATTCAGTTTAGCCGCCTATGGGCTTTGACATTGCATTAGCCATTACATTCTGTATTCTGCCTATTGGCTTTGACATGCTGTATCCAGTCTAGCCGCCTATTGGCTTTGACATTGCATGCCTATTGACTTTGACATGATGTATTCAATTTAGCTGCCTAATGACTTTGACATGCTATTAGATATTCTGCCTATTGGCTTTGACATGATATCATATATTACATTTTGTATTTAGCTTAACTGCCTATTGGCTTTGACATGATATTATACATTACACTTTGTATTCAGCTCCGCTGCCTTTTGGCTTTGACATGATATTATACATTGCATTTTGTATTCAGCTCAGCTGCCTATGGGCTTTGACATGATATAAGACATTGTATTTTGTATTCAGCTTAGATGCCTATTGGCTTTGACATGACACTAGACATTGCATTTGATATTTAGGTTAGCTGCCTATTGCCTTTAACATGACATTGCATTTGATATTTAGGTTAGCTGCCCATTGCCTTTAACGTGGAGTTCTGTATTTTTCCAAGCTGTGTTTTTGCACCAGAGAACCAAGATGTTTTGCTCTCACAGTAGACTAGACCTGATAAGAGAGAGTACATGGGCGTCGTTTCTCTTCCCTTGAGCTTGGGAACAGGAGTAGTCTTGGAGACCTGGCCAGTCTCCAAAAGGCTTGCTCAGTTTCCCAGGTCTGAGAGGAGGGGGCACACCTTTGTAACGAATGTAACAGGCTGCAGAGAGTCAGATTCGAATCTGCCGGACCTCGTGCTGGAGCTTGGCGCAGGCTGCCAGCAATCCCGTGTGGGTAGATGAATCTCTCTTTCTCGCGGTTGACAGGGGTCCTCAGCTTGCAGACCTTAGAAAGATGAAGCTGTGAATAGTTCCCACACGGTGAAGTATTTGTTTTGATTTGCATTCAATATCTTATAAATATAACCTGCTGTGTATATTGCAAACTGATATATTTTGTTTGATTAACGCGGACTTGAAAGCTACTAATTCGTCATTCATTCATAAACAGAGCAGTTGGGGAAGAATAAAATAACAATAAAAGTCTTCTTTGACCTCAGAAGTGCATTTCTGTTGTGTTATGTTAGTGCTTAGAAACTAAATAAGAGGAAAGCACTACAACATCCCCACAGGTCCCCCAGCCAACGTCACAGGAGAGGAGGTTCCAACAACATCCAGTTCTCCCCAACCCCCAGAAGAGGCCCACAGTGATGACAGCAGCTCTGGACGCCTGGATCTGGATGACCAACCTGGCCCATCAGGGACAGTCGGTTACCCCGGCACAGTCCCATACCACCACAGAGCCTCCCACCTCAGGAAACACCAGCACAGTACCCACCCAGCGGGCCCATACCTCTGTCCACCACTACGGGGACCCCAGGCCACCCCACAAACACAGGACAATCAAGGGCCCGGTGTCAGTGGCTGTGGGCACAAGGTTCAGGGGACAGAGGCACAGGACAACAGGGAAGCTGGGAGGACTGCTGTGCGACAGGGGGAGGACAGGCCCAGGGAAACGACTCTCCAGGAGGCACTCACCAAGATGCTAGGAGCATACCACCATTCTCAGGAGATGATGGTCCAGAAACTAGACAAAATGCAGGAGAACCAGCGGCTGCAGAAGGGACAGTACCTGGGGATCAGGGAGGACTTGAAGGAAGTATACACCACCCTGGTCACCATTGCAGGGGTGCTGGGAGACATGGCCAACACTATGAGGGAGTCAGTGGCAAGCACCGGGCCCCTACCACTAGCAAAACCAATGAACAGCACTCCACCTCCGCTGCCGCTAGTGGACAGGACCAACAAGCCACCAGCACCCCTGCAGAAGGAGAACCACCCCGCAAACGTTCCCTGCGATCCAGGCAGAAGCCAGAGACTATTGCTAAGACCCCCACCAGAAAATGAGACTCTCCTGAATGTCACCCTTGTGTCCCACCCTGTCACCCTGTCCATCTTGAACTGCCACTGCTCCCCTTCCTATGCCCCCTTGGACAATGCCCCTGTGATTCACATAGACTGGACTCTATCCTGGACTTTCCTCTACCATCAACCCAGCCCATTGCACATTCCCCTCTACTTATTAGCACTTAAATAAACACCCTTTGAAAAAAATACAAGTATGGAGTAAGTCAAATGATTTAACTATGTATTCGTTTAACAAGGCATAAACACTGCAATACAACTGTACAGTAATGTATACATAGGAATGACCTGTAGTTAGCTGCAGTCAGCACACCAGGAGCGATAGTGGGGCACAAATATCTGCAAATAGAAATGCCAAAGGGTACAGTGAGTGGTCATAGAAGTGGGAAAATCAGCCTGCCAGTGACAATGTCAAACACAAAACTGTCAATTAAAAGTGAAGTTACACTGTCTTACCTGTGTGTCATTGGAAGTATTGACGAATTATTGCACTTCAGTTGTCCTCATCCTCATCCTCTGCCTCCTCATCTTCACTGTCCACAGGGTCCACTGCTGCCACATGCCCATCTCCAGCCTCACCCTCCTGCAGAAAAGGCACCTGACGTCCTAAGACAAGGTTGTGAAACATACAGCATGCCACAATGATCTGTCAGACCTTCTTGGGTAAGTAGCACAGGGAACCACCTGTAGATGGAGGCAACAAAACCTAGCCTTCAAGAGCCTGAATGTCCTCTCTATCATTCTTCTTGTTCGCCCATGTGCCTCATTGTAACGTTCCTCTGCCCTTGTCCTGGGATTCATCACAGGGGTCAGTAGCCATGAGAGGTTGGGGTAACCAGAGTCACCTGCAAATATTGAGGGACACCTGTTAGAGACACTCCAACCCTTAGGGCCCACCCCATACACCAACATTCACTGGCTGGGAACCAGGGCTCCCCTATTAGCCACACCTGGTGCCTCTGGAGTTGAGCCCTCACATATGGGATGCTGCTATTCCTCAGGATAAAGGCAACATGCACAGACCCAGGATACTTTGCAGTGACATGGGAGATGTTCTGGTCCACCAGGCACACTGTCTGCACATTCATTGAGTGAAAACTCTTTCGATTTCTGAATACCTGTTCATTTCTCCGGGGGGAGGGGGCAAATGCAATATGTGTACCATCAATGGCTCCAATAATGTTGGGGATATCTCCCATTGCATTGAAATCAGCTTTCACTCTCCTCCTGGAGGAAAACGATATAGCTGCGCATGTGTTTAATCAGGGCAGACAACACTTTGGTCAGCACTATTGAGAACATTGGCTGTGACATTCCTGCTGCCAAGCCCACTGTCACTTGGAAGGAGCCAGTTGCCAGGAAATAGAGCACTAATAGGACCCAGTGGGGTGACGTATAGCAGATATCCGGGCAGGCTCCAATTGGGCACACAGTTCTGTGATTGTGGCCCTGTCCAGTCTCATGGTGAGGATAATGTGCCTGTCCTCCATTGTTGCCAAGTCCACCAGGGGTCTGTACACGGGGATGTCTCCATCTCTTATTCATCCACAGCGGTTGGAATCTATGGGGCAAAATGGTGAGCAGCTGGTCAGTATCTCATATTTCCAAACACTACACTTCATTGCATGTTGTGAACAGAATATTGTTGGATAGGTCCAAATGGTGTTTATGTGTACTGTGACACAGTTAGGTGCCATGGCCTGCCCCCCCTGAAATGGGGTCCGCCTGTCCTGTATGGAGGGACATGTGGATATGAGGTAATTCAACTGATGTTGTGCACCATTGTGGGAGGCGGTCGAGAACCGCCGTGCAACTCCTCATTGCGCCCTATGTGTTACAGTGGCCAATGGTGATGTATGCCGGCGGTGACGGTACACACTGCCGCGGACATGACCACCTCCCTCCCAGTTGTGTCTACACTCACACCTGCATGCACTACATCCTCATCCACTCCCACCATCACTATCACTCCTATCACTACACGCCCCTCACTGGCAGTCACTACCCCACATCCATGCAGATGTCCCCTGTGTCCTCTCCCACGGTGTCTGTGCCCCCTCCTCCCAAAGTACACAAACGCAAGCACTCAGACACTCAACAGCCATCCACCTCACAACAGCATCCAGCCCATGCACCTGCACTCAAAATCAGCAGACAGACACCTCCTACAACCACTTCCTCTGCCTCCACTCCCAAACCTTCACCCTCTTACCACCCAAATGTCCCTAAGAAGCTTTTCCTCTCCACTGTTGACCTCTTCCCTACCACTCCCCCCATCCTTCACGTCGGGCTAGGGTAGTCAGAACTCAGACGAGCACCTTAGCCACCCAGTCCAAGGCCACAGTAGTGTCGACAGCTACTCCAGGTGGGAGAGGATACTGGGCACCAGGCAGCCACACTGAAAGGGTTCCTGCACCAACTGCGTCAAGTAAGGGCAAGGAGGCACCCCCAGCTTCTTCAAGGAAGGGCAAGGAGGCACCCCCAGCTGCTTCAAGGAAGAGCAAGGAGACACCACCAGCTGCTACAGGGAAGGGCAAGGAGGCACCCCCAGCTGCTACAGGGACGGCTAAGGTGGCATCCCCATCTGCTACAGGGAAGGGCAAGGAGCAATCCCGGCTGCTGACATGAAGGGCAAGGGCCCTGCACCAGCAGGCAGGAAGGACAGGAAGCCTGGTGCTGGTACTCATTCAGAGCCCCCACCACCAACCATGGTGGTTCAGCCGTCCGAGGCTGCAGGCGAAGGGCTGGAGCCTTCCCCCACCACTGCCAGCAGCAGCAACCCCAGTGGGCAGCTGTCCGATGCTGCATGGGAAGGGCTGGAGCCTCCACCCACCACTGCCAGCACCGCCAACAGCACTGCCACTAGCACCACTGCCAGCAGCAGCAGCCCCAGTGGGCAGCCGTCCGAGGCTGCAGGGGAAGGACTGGAGCCTCCCCCCACCAGTGCCAGCACGCCACCAGCACCACTGCCACCACTGAGCAGCCGTCATCGCCAGCAGACAGTGTGTAGTCCTGCATCCATGGGCTGTTGTGCGTCTGGCCACTGCAAATCCTGTGGGTATGACTCCCAGGTGAGAGACTGTGACCTTGCACTCCCCAATATCTGCATTACAGGGCACAATGCCTCCTCCAGAACCAGTGGAAGAAGCCATCCACTCATCCCATCCTCCCCAGGCTGAAGCTCACTGGGCACAATGCCCCCTCCAGAACCAGTGGAGAAGCCATCCACTCACCCCATCCACCACAGGATGAAGCTCACTGGGCACAATGCTCCCTCCAGAACCAGTGGAAGAAGCCATCCAGTGGAGAAGCTATCCACTCACCCCATCCTCCACAGGATGAAGCTCACTGGGCACAATGCCTCATCTAGAACCAGTGGAGAAGCCATAAACTCACCCCAGCCTCCACAGGATGAAGCTAACTGGGCACAATCCCCTTCCAGAACCAGTGGAGAAGCCATCTACTAGAGAGACTGTGGCCTTGCACTCCCCAGGACCAAGCAGTGGGCAACCCACCCACTTGAGAGACTGTGGCCATGCACTCCCTAGGACCAAGCAGTGGGCAAACCACCCACTTGAGAGACTGTGGCCTTGCACTCCCCAAGACAGCGCACAGAGCATGTTGCGCCCTCCAGGACCAGTGGTGTTGTACCATCTTCCGGCTGAGTTACCATTCCCCGTCCCCCTGAGGTGCCTGTCTATTTTCAAACTGATGCCCCTGCAGTA
Source organism: Pleurodeles waltl (assembly GCF_031143425.1). Lineage (NCBI taxonomy): Eukaryota > Metazoa > Chordata > Amphibia > Caudata > Salamandridae > Pleurodeles > Pleurodeles waltl. The sequence continues at coordinate 1,560,206,464 of NC_090440.1, forward strand.
TTCTCTCCATGTTGTTGCAGGAGTGAGGTGGGGCCTTGGCCTATGTGTTGTGGCCCAGTGGCCCGCAGACATTGAGGACTGGGCAGTGTTCCTACATTTGTAAATATGTATATACATTTGTATTTTTATGCACTTATTCATAGTATTTTATTGTATTACACTCACTTTCTTCAAATCATTTTGTCCTTGCATTATTCCTGAGGGGTATGGGTAGATATGTTATGTTGCTGCTTCAGGTTGTGTGTATGGTGTTGGGGGGGGTGTTGCGCGTGTGTGTCACTCTCTTTTTCCTCCCCCTCCCTTGTGTACTAGGCGGAAGTACTTACCGTGGTCATCTTCGCCGGTGTTGGTGTTCATAATGAGGCAGAAGGTAGACGAGCATGGGGAAAACTTGCAACTCGGGCTCCATGGCGTCATGGTTGTTCCCTAAGTCTCCACAGGTGAGTCCTTTGACTTCTGAGATCTGTTTCTGCCAGGCTTTTGATGTCTTTGGTACCGCCCCAGAAAAGGTGGTGGATAGGCAGGTCATAGTAGACTGGGTGGTACATTGTCTTACGCCTGGCTGTTGGCGGTCATCGCCGTGGTGCTTGTTGATTCCACCCTGGCGGTCTGTGTGTTAAAGTGGCTGTCTGTCTGAGTGGTTTCCGCCGTGGTCATGATTCCATTTTTGTTACCGCCGGCTTGTTGGCAGTATTACCGCCACTTTATCACCGACCGCCAGGATTGTAATGAGGGCCATAATGATTAGAAGATTCGGTTAGAAAGTCTATGACAACAAGACAATACAGGATGCCATAGATAGGGTACAGAAAACATCACACATAATGATATAAATTATCCGGTAGCATGCCATTTCAATGAAGTTCATAACAGAAACATTGTACTTTTGAGAATGACAGTCATGGACAGGAGTGTGCCCAATATCTGAAGGGGGGACAGGGTTCTTCTCCTGAGACATCTGAAGTCCAGACTTATCATTAAATGCAATACATAAGCACCAACAGGTTTTAACTCAGATGAGGAGTTAGCAGTCCAATTCGGTTAGAGGACAATGTATTTTGGATTTCAACATTGATGCTTCAGTTCCCTACTTCCCTGTGTATTTGTTTTGATATATAAGTGTACTAACAGTTTTAGCACTAACGGGCAGGCGTGATCCAGTTCGGACGTTAATATATAATAATCTGCATTCAGCTGCAGGGAACCTTTCTTGTTTGAATTTTGAGTCTTGACTAGCGACATTGCCGAAGACAGGAATGTGACAACAATCACAATATCAATAACAATAGGGTCATTTTTTTATACCAAGTAATATGATCAGATATTTGAATTCTTGCTTGAGAAAAATGCAGAAGGAATTCCCACTGGGGCTATACAATTATGTATGACCAAATGAGAAATCATGTATCATCAAAGCTGACCATAATATTATTGTAAATATAACATGACTGATTGAGCTATTTTGAATTTAAAAATTCTATTTTGATTAGGATTGTCTAGATTGAAATACATAATGAAGCAAAGGTTTATACATGTGTCAAATCAATACTGCATTTAATGAATATTCCTTACATGGTTTGGAAATCTATTTTTGTTGGTATTAACTTATGACCCAGCCTGTGTAAAATAGTAAAAGCATGCCTAATCATGCCAAAAACCACTCAAAGATGGCGGTGGAAATTCAACATTGTATACTTCATGTGAATTCTAGTCCATTTTCGAATGTTCTTGTCACTTTAAAACACAATTATGTGATTGTAACCTTAACCAGTGAGCAAGAGGTGTTGTGTTCTATGCTGCTGCTGGAGTAAAGAGCACTGTTTTTCACTGTGATTTGGGCTTGTGTATTGTTTTTGTTCCAAAACAGATCATCACTGAAAAAACAAAGTTAACAGAGATGTTATAGTAGGGTTCTGAATTTACTTGTACAAAACCATAGGAATTCAGCAGTTATGGTTAGAGTTATTTCAGTTAACTTTAACTCGCTCCCTAAGGTTTGAACAAATACTTTACACATTGCCTCTGAGATAAGCCTGACTACTTGTGACAAGCTACCAAGGGGCTATCTTAGCTGTGTGACTCCCTAAACCTGACTAGAGCAAGGGTCTTTACTTGGGCAGGGCGTAAACTGACTGCTAACTAGAGACCCAATTTCTAATAAAATGTTAAACATCTGCCCCTTTCTTATTTGATACTTTTAAGTTGTTTGTTGGATCCCATTAGAATATTTAATTTGATTCTTCAATTTTTGTGGACTTTGACATACAGTTGAAAGCAAAACCATCCTAGTATAAACTTTCCCCCAATATTTGTAGTATTGTAGTTAAAATAGTAAAATGGACCTTCCGAACATATTTATTTTCCTCAATGTTTTCAGCATTGGAGTTGGAATAGTAGCCTCCACTCACTATATGCACTTTCCTCAGTGTTTGTGGAATCAGAATTAAAGTATTGAAGTTGACCTCACCCCATTACATTAAGGTTCCCAAATGTTTGTGGGTGTACGGTTATGATAATACATTTTTGCTACACAAGATCGATTTAAAGATATTTTCTGTGATTTTTCTTAAATTCACTTTAGCAACATAGGCTCATACAATTTCTACTGTTACAGTTAAGTTGGATGGAAGGAGGATAACATTTCAGATATATTTAATATCTCTAATAATAATGTAATTTTAAAACCAGATAGATGTTGAAAGTTGATTTGCTATTCAAAGAATATAAAATCTATTGATATAGTTAAAGAATGTTTTAAGGAATATTTTATAACTAGCAATAATAAAATGAATTGATTCGAAAAAAGAGGTCATTTTGAAATTAAATTTAATTTTATTAATTGCAAATAGACATGTAGTAATAGTTATAACATAAATGTATATACACCAAGAGGGAGAGAGAAGAGATTATTTTTGCAAACCTTGGTGTCCCTGTCTTAACCTGAACACAATGAGGGGGCACACATACCATGCTCTCGACCCTGTCAAATGGTAGTTGGGGGTGGGAAACTGGCACTTTGTTGCAGTACCCCATCACTTTTTGCCTCATTTCTGGATAGAACTTGAACTGGAGTGCTCTGGTATCCTTCTAACCAGGTTCCCAGTGCCAGTGTTCTTTCCCTAAAATAGTGAAGGTAATTGGAAACAACTTTAGCTGCTACTGTAAGGGCCAGATGTAGGAAACTTTTGCGAGTCGCAAATGGCCAGGATCGCAATTTGCGACTCCGCAAAATCGGAAATGGGATGCAGAAATCCCATTTGCGACTCGCAAAATGCGACGCGAGCCATTACCGACTCGCAAAAATAGCGACCCCATTTTGCAACCCGCTAATAGGAAGTTGCAATTTGCGAGTCGCAAACCATATGCAATAGCCACTCGCAAATTGCGACTAGTCACAAAAAGCCCATTTTGCACTTCCAATTTACCACTAACTCAGAGCAGGTGGTAACTATTACCAAAGTATAAAAGGAGACACAGAAGGCATCTGGGTTACTCAAGATGGCGGAGATATATGTGATAGGAATGAGGAGGAGAGCCCACGCCGCACAGCAGAGGAGGAGGAGGAGCCAGAGACAAGAGAAGATATACAGAACCAGGCAGACACTTTTCCAACAAACTGAGGAGGAGATTTATGATAAATATAGACTCAGCAGTGCAGCAATACTAGATTTAATAGAATTACTCAAACCACAGCTACAACGCCAGACTGTGCGCGGCTGCGCCATCCCTACGCATGTGCAAGTGCTTTGCTCACTGCACCTCTTGGCCTCGGGTAGCTATCAGGGGGTCATTGCCGTGGCAGGTGGGGTATCCCAGAGTTCACTCTCACGGTTCTTCAGGGCATTCCTAGATGCCTTACTCACACACATGTCCAGGTACATACACCTACCCAGGAATGAGGCAGAAATCAACAGCACCGAGTTGGAATTCTACAGGATTGCCAACTTCCCCCATGTCATAGGGTGTGTAGACGGGACACATATACAAATATGCCCTCCTGCAAATCTGGAATATCTGTTCCGCAATAGGAAGTGTACCCACTCACTCAACATCCAGGTGGTGTATGATGCCCATTATGTTATCACTGACATGGTTGACAAATTTTCTGGGAGTACACAGTGGGATACACCAACGCCTAGAACGTGGGGAGTTTGGAGACGGATACCTCCTAGGTATTGCTGAACCCATCTATGCCCTGCTAACATTGTGCATTTTGTGCCAAACAGGTGACAGTGCATATGCACTTCGACCATGGATACTTACCCCGTACTTAACACCCAGCAATGAGACAGAGAGGCGATGCAACAGTGCACATAAGAGGACCAGAAATATAATTGAACGGACCTTTGGACTGCTGAAAGCAAGATTCAGATGCCTCCACAGAAGTGGAGGTGCCCTCCAGTATACCCCGATAACAGCTTTCAAGATTGTTGTCGCATGCGCTATACTGCACAACATTGCCACCAGACGTGGGCTACCTCTCACACCTGAAGATCCAGATTCGGAGGATGAAGAGCAAGAGCTACCACATCGCCATCATGGGGATAGAAGCATCGCAAATCAAGGCAGACTGAGACGGGAACACATTGCAAACCAATACTTTGGAAGGTACGTGCTAACTGGCACCACACTCACTAATGTCACACACAAAAAGTCCAGGTGTTAAGTGGAACTAACAAGTGATTTAATTTGTGCAACCAAAAAAACTATATACATTGTGAACAGTTCAGGGGCTGTAACAGTCCTCCTGGCATGAGGACACATTAACCTCATGTGCCCCAACCCCAGGACAGTGTGGAGCTCAGATCCTACGCCGGCCTCGGCCAGCATGGCTGGTACCAGGGGTGTCAGCAGTGCCCTGCCTTGCGCTTCCACTGCGCAACACCCTGGTGTCACTGGCAGAGACACTGCTGATGGTGGAGCCCTCCTCGCTGTCTTGCGGCGTGTCGGCCGCGCCCCTGGCCACCTGCCGTGTCTCCATTATGTCAACAGCGTGGCTGAGACGGTCCAGTCCACGTGCCACATCACTGGCAAAATGGCCCATGTCAACTTGGAGGCTGACTGTGCGCCTAGAAAGGCCAGTAGTGTTCACAGCCAGCCTGACTATGGAGGCAGACATGCGGTCCAGCCGGTTAAGTAGCTGCCTGTCACGACGCCTTACACCCTCTGTCTGAGTTAGGAGTCCAGCCACAAGTTCTCGATGGAGAGTGCAAGGTCGCCCATATGTGTGTTCATTTGTTGCAACTCCGTGTGCACAAGCTGCATGCTACTGCCTTGGTTTCGCTCCATGCGCCGCAATGCCCCTGTAATTCTCCTAATCTCCTGTGTTTGCAGGCGCTGACCCCGTAGGAGTGCGGCCTTAGCATGCGACATGGAGGCGTCCCCTGACTCTGCCTGCCGCTGTGATGGTACATGTACACGTCGCCTGCGACGCAGTGGAGGCTCTGTGTCTTCTACGGTGACACTGTGTCTGGGACCAGGTGCTGGATCAGACACCAGTATGGCAAAAGGTGTATCATGAGGGGACTAAATGTTGGTGGTGCAGGTCTCAGTGGTGGCTGGTCCTGAGTCATCTGTTGGCTGCTGGCTGACCATTGGCCCCTGGATGCTTTGGCTGGTGGGGGTGTCTTGTGGGAGACCTGTGGGACATAGGGAACACACTGTCAGTATCTACTATCTGTTATCAACTTCCTAATAAACTGTTGCCTATCAACTGCCTACTTGACTACATTGCCCATAATGCACCATTCTGGTGGTTGCAACTCTGAAATGGAGCTATTTTGGTTGTGCATGCTACTGTGTACAAGGTGGGTGGGGGTATGGCATTATTGAGGGTACATGCATGTCTCATGGTACTCACCGGTTGATGGTCCTGGCTCTGATGTATTCAGCTCTCCCATCCCGCACACTACCTCAGGCTCAAGGGTCTCCTCTCCTCTTTCCTCCAGGGGTGGGGGTGGTGGTACTGTGAACGGTCCCCCTCCAGTGCCCCTCATCTCCCGGAGCTGCTCTGCCACCCTCTCCTTGGTCCGGGAGCGCAGGTCATACCACCTTTTTTTGAGTTCTTCGATGCTCCGGTGGCTGACACCCAGGGAGTTCACTTTGTCTTGGATGTCCATCCATATTTTTCTCTTTTCCACCTCTGGCACGGTGAGAGCTGCCCTCCCAAATAGTTGGTCATGGTGCTGGCAGCACTCCTCTGTCAGCACCTCCAGCTCTTTCTCTGCAAATTTTAGTTTGCACTTCCTTGGTGTCTCAGCCATGGTAGCTGCTGTTCCCTCTGTTTGCAGTTCTGCTGTTAAAATGGGTGTGGTCCTCCCTCCTCCCAGGTGTATTTGTAAACTTCCTGGCTGTGATGTCATCATCATGAGCCAGGAAGTGTTTTCCAGAGTGTTCTGCAGCACCTGCATTCAATTTGCGGCACAGTCGCAATTTGCGACACCCACTCGCAAATTGCGTGTTTGTTTTTAGCGCGGTCGCAAAAAGCGACCTCTCAAACAGCGGACTCACAATCTGCGGTGCGACTTCATTTGCGAGTCGCAAAATGAAGTCGCGTTTTCTTCTTGGATACCATTTAGCGAGTCAGAAATTGCGAGTCGCAACGACTCGCAATTTCCGACTCGCTAAATTGTTCCTACCTACATCTGGCCCTAAGTCCCTAGTAAATAGAACTTAGGTACCTAGGGCATGGGGTACTAATGGAAGGACCCTGAGGGCAGCAGTACTGATTGCGGCACCCATAGAGCCATCCATCCAGATGCACGCAGCACTGCCATAGCAGGCTGAGTGTCCTGGTGCAATCCTAAAATGCAGACTTGACACGACACACTGCCTGTGTGCCCTGTCCACCATACACTGCATACCATATAGGTACCACACCCCTCTGGAAGGCCTTTCAGATCCAAGGCAGGGTGACCATATTGTATGTGAGGGCATAGCTGCATGAGCAATATGCCCCCCACCTGGGTCCTTGCCAAACCTGGGACATTGAGTAAACAGAGCAGCCTTTTTAAATGCATGTGCTGGACACTGGTGAGTACGAGTTTCACAGATACATGATGGCTACTCTGAGCACTGGGTTGTTTGGCATCAAACAACTCAGAATGATGAATTCAAACTGGTACCATTACTGGATTTACTACAAAATGTACCCACTGGTCTCCATAGAGGCGCCCCCTGCAAAAGTTAACTATCCTGGCATGGTTGCAGGCTGGTCCCAGCCACCCTGCCACCTCCAGAAACAAGTCTGAACCCCTGGAGTGAGAGCTCCTGCTTTCTGGGATTCAGAACAATGCCCTTCCTGGGTGGAGGTGCTCATATCCCTCCACCCTCAGAAATGTGCTTTGCCCTGCATGTGAGCTTCAAAGCCCAATGACACACCAATGATCAGAAGGACAAACCCTGTAGGTGTTCCAAGTCTGGTGGCACTGCACCCTCCAGTGGCCAAACTGTACTAATAACGTGGGTACTGGTCAGCTGATGTCAAACACCAGGAAAACTAGCCCACCCAGGGTTGAAAAATGACCAAGAGGAAGCCCCAGTCAAGGGACTTCAGGAACATCCTGGAACTCCCACCAGAGTGCCCCCGTTGTCCTGCAAACGACCCTTAAAGTGACTAACCTCTAGATCCCAAGGGCATCTTTGCGCACAGCTCCTGGCTCACCAATTTGCCTGCACCCAGCTGCCCTGTGCCCTGCAATGAAGAACCTGCTGTGCCTTAAGGGCCCCTCACCCTTTGCTACCTCGATACTCCAAGGGGATCCAAAAGAACCATCTTTAAACGTACCTGCACAAACTTTTCCAAGTGGTCCCCCGCAGTGGCCCTGCACAAGCTCCAGAGACTTTCCACTGCTGCTCCTGCCAGAACCAGGATCCTCCTGAACTTCTCCAGCTGGCACAGTGTGCCCACCAACAACCTCGACCAACCTGCAAAAGAAGATCTTCGTAAAGCAACTGTGTGATTTTATATGTATTTCTAAAGCTGACAGTTTATTGATTCATATGGTGCATAATTACGCACAAAAGTACAATTTTTGTAAACTTCAGAAATCCATATCTCCAAAAGTACATGCACCATTTTGATAATCTTTGTCTTAATATTTGTATTAATATTTATATAACATTCTGATGTATTTTTATAAATTGGTCTGGAGTTTGTTCTTCAACTGTGTGAGTTGCATGATTGATACTGTAACAACAAATGCTTTGCACTTCTCCAAGATTGACCTGCATTGCTTAATCAAGCTACCATAAAGATTAGAGCATTGGTGATCTAGTTTTTACCTCTGTAAACCAATGTGTGGTGCTTGGACCCTCTGCACATTGTGCCTAGCTTTGCACACTACATAGAGGGCCAGCCTCCTACAACAAAAGCTTCCAATAATAATGGATTGGCTGGGTGTAGTTTAGTGTCTTTTAGGGGTGTCTGATTGGGAATTATTGTCTTGGTTAAAGTTTGCTTGTATTTTGTTAGAATGTGCCTGGATTATTTAGTCCAGTCTTAAATAGCGATGTGCGGTTAGAATTATAATGAATATAGTAGGGTAAATGTAGACATTTTTTGAGATTTAGAGAACTTATTTTTTGTGTTGACATTTTGTCATTAAACAATTGTGAGTGGGTAGAAGTGGGAATATATTGTGCTTTACATTGCAGGTGAAGAAGAGTGTTCTTGATGTTTTACTTTTTATGAGGTGTGATCATGTCTTATTTCTATTGTGAAAAGAAAAATGATTTGGATGCTTTTCCATTCCAAATTGTAATATAATTTATTTTTATTTTTTTCGTTTTTGTGCTTTTTGAGAAAAGTAATGGATTACGTAGTATTTTAGAAAAATATATTTTCATATTTTTTCAGTTATCTAATGAAATTTCTGTGCTAGATATGGACTATCTCCTAAGAATTTGCTACGGCTGCAGAACTGAAAGTGTGAGAAAATGCCCTCTTTTCATCGCAAGCCTTTTTTTTTGGCTGACAGGTATTGCTGGTTTTATAGCTTTGCAAACTGGAGTATGGTTGTCTAGTTCCCAGCGCTCCGATACCTACAAACAGTAACATTTGACAACCACTAATTGGCATATTTAATTTTCGAATAATGCTGTAGCATATGGTACCGAAAAATACACCAATGGTATAGAAAATTATATTTCATCCATGGACTGCATTACCTATTGTGCCATCCACTAGGTTATCAATGCAAAACATGGCTTCAGGCCTACATATGTAGCCTGACTCCTTATTGCTGCACCTTCTAAACCTACATGTGACCTATCAAAATAACCTTTTTTGTCAAGAAGAAACTCTACTTTTAAATATTACATCAAGCACATCTGAGCAGGGTGTTAGACTTGGCATCCTTGGTGTAGTTTCCCCTGAACTTTTTGCCTTCTGACCTCCTGTTTGCTCACTTCAGTTTTGCTGGCTTTAGTACTCTGGGTACTTTGCTACTGCTGACCTCTGATAAAGTGCAAGTGCTCTTTTCCTAAAACATGTTACTATAGGCTTATCCCCAATTGACATATTCAATTTACGCATGAGTCCCTAGTAAAGTGCACTACATGTGCCCCGGGCCTGTAAATTAAATGCTACCAGTGGGACTGCAGGACTGATTGTGCCACCCACTTAAGTAGCTTGTTAAACATGTTCAGGCCTGCTTTTGCAGAGCCCATGTGTGCAGTTTTAAAAACATTTGCTGGGCCGAAATCTTTCTTTTTAATGCATATGTCACCCCTAAGGTAGGCCCTGGATAGTCCCAAGGGCAGGGTACAGTGTATTGAAAAAGTAGGACATGTACTTTTAAGGTTTACATGTCCAGGTAGTGAAAAACTCCTAAAATAATTATTTACTACTGCAAAGCTTATCTCTCCCATAGGTAAATACTGGGATTGCCTAATTACATTTTATAAGTGTCATTTCTAATCGGGAAGAGGTGAGACCCCCAACTTTGGAGTCTTTGACATCACAATTTAAAATCACAATTTATGGTGAAGCTGGATTTTAAATTGTATTTCTGAAAATACTACTTTTATAAAGGTGGCATTTTCTTACTTGAAATAATCTAGCACCTTCTGCCTGTCTCTAAATACATCTGGGTAGGTAACAGCTGGGCTCTTATGCATTCCCTCCAGTCAGCCACACACAAAGGGAGCTTAGCTGTAACTGAGTGACCATCTGCATGTTGATGGCACAACCATGGCAGCATAGGAGTGAGGAACTGACACTTATACCTGAATGGCCTGGGTCCTGAGCCCTCCAAAAAGGCCTACATAACTCACTTTAGTGTGTCTGGAGCCATGGTGGGAAGGACAGGGACTTTTTGCACTTCAAAGGCCTCTCTCTGAAGTCTCTCCCACTACAAAGACACCACTGGGTAGAAGAACCTGACTTCTGATACTACTAACTCACTATGCTTCTGGACCTAAGAACATTCTGTCACAAAGAAGGACTGCTGGGCTGCTGAAGAGGCTGTCACTCTGCTGGAACCCTGCTGGACTTTCCTGGACTCCTACTCTGTTGTACCTGCCCTGCTGGTTGCTGCCTCCCTTGCCTGGGAGGAAGAAAGACTGGACCTGCCTCTCTAAATCACCAGAATCAAAGTAACTCTAAGGGCTTGCTGGTTTGCCTCCTGTTCTGAAGGTTGAGGTATGTCAAGGACTTCACTCAACTCTGCTACAGCTTCTGGACTCTGCCAACTGTGAGTCCCACCCTGCCAAGTGGTACCAATTCAATCCTGGGCCTTGGAAGTGGGTTCTGTAGCTGTTTCTACAGAAATCCATGCATTGTTATCACTTTGCTGATCAGAACTGTTGCATCTTTCCTCAATACTGATGCATCGCTGCTGCTGCTGAGGACAAAGACATCACAACACCAACTGCACAACTCAGAACCAGCGCAAAGCCCTCAGCCTGTTGCATCACCTTTGTATCGCTGGGTATGCGGCTTAATGACAATTAATCACCTTCATCACGAAGGGCTCGATGCTGCACCGCTGCTAAAGGACATCATATCGGCCACTGCGTAGCTCGACAATGATGCACCCCTCACTGTGTAAATCAGAACCAAAACATCACCTTCATATTGTAAACTCTGCTCCTTGCATTGGATATTCAATGTTGATACAACCCTCCACAGAAGGTACTTTTTCAGCGGGACATGGTTGGTTCCTGTAGCCGGGCCGTGCTCGATCACGATCAGCCTGAACTTTTGGATTTACTCTGGTCTAGCATGAATTGATAGCCCCAGTTGTTGCTTTGGGGTGCTTCTAACCATTATGTTTGCAGATATTCTTTAAGAATTCATATTTCAAGCTCTACTTACTGTATTGTTGTTGTTTTGCTCATTAAATTAAAATCTTTTTTTCAAACCAGGTTTGGAATATTTTTGTGTGGTGTTTTCACTGTTTAACTGGTTTAAAATGTGCACAAATACTTTACACATTGCCTCCTAACTTAAGCCTGTGTGGTCTATGCCAAGCTACCAGAGCGTGAGCACAGTTTAATTTATGGTGTGTATCTGACTTGCCCTCACTAGGAATGTGGCTGTTGCTTGGACAGGGTGCTTACCTCTGCCAACCACAAACTGAAATTAGAACACAGTTGCCAGCATGGTGGGGTGGCTAGTATTTGTAAATGACAAACATGTATACATTTCATATTGGCATGTTCCTTCAGTGACTAGTGCCCTAACAGGTATTCACTGTGAAGAGCTGTAGCTGATCCTATGAGAAACAATACTGAAGTGTGATTAAAACACTGTTTTTGATAACTTTGGTTTGGATAGTCTACAGAATTAATTTAACTACTGTTTGTAACACCTAATGAAATCAAATTCAATGATGAAGTTGAATTTGTTGTTAATATCAAGAAATTGTACATTTTAAAATATATGAACCTCTAGTAGGCTTATTAGTGAGGGTAATGAGGTAAATGAGGAATGTAAATTGTTCTTTGAGCAGAAACAATGACTCAGGACTTTTGGCAGGAAGGCCTGGGTATAGAATCTGAGTCATACTCTCCCAGGAAGGGCAGTTAGTGAAGGTTCAGGAACGTAATTGACTTGAAAGGGACCAGGGTAAGGCCTGCCCATTCATAGTTAAGACTAAATGAAGACCTAGAGAAGTGAGGCTTTCGGATCCCAGGACACAATGTAGACATCCTAGCACTGGTCCAGATGGAGGGGTAATGGTAGATCCAAAGGTTGGTTTGGTGTGGTTGAGGAGGAAGGGACTACTCATTTCCCTAGACACATCCTTGACTGGACCACTTGTCCCCTCCAGAGACAGAAGGGTTTGACATCTTGACTGCCATCTAGAAAAGTATATTGTGGGATAGTTTGCTACTATGCAAACAGGATATGCTACAAAAGTGGCAAGGTTTGTGATTGGGAACATTTTTAGAGAATGTTCAGGGGTTGGCTGAACCTGATAAAAGTGGTACCTCACCCATAGCTCATACACATCTCCTGTTGATGATCAAAAGAGGGTTTGACCTTCTCTCTTTGACCTCAAGTGGAGACCTAACCATTTGGACCTCTTCCCACTTTAGGACATAAATGCTCAGCTGGCCCACCTAGCTGCATGAGGCCCTTTTCCTGCAGTAATCAACTGATCAGTAGGAATTGGACCTGCACAGGACTTTGCTGGTGGTCTCTACTGGAGTGTGCCTGTTTGCCTAGAGTTGTTCTAGAAGTTCTTAAAGCCCCAAAAGTGATAAAGAGTAGCTGCTCAAGAAAGTCTGAAAAGTTGTGACTGATACAAATTTTGGATTTCCAAGACCTCTGGAGCTTCTGCAGGGGACCTTTTTGCAAAGCTATTCAATTTTTAAAGGACTTGGATACAGTTTCAGGTTTGCTCTGCAAGAGTATTTTTAGCTCCAAAAAAGAAACTAAGTCCAAAGGTAGAAATCTTGACTACATGAAGGTAGGAAAATTATCCATCCATGCTTTAGTGGTCCAAGTTTTTCAGCTCAGGTTTTTTTTCACCAAAACCATCAGCTACAGCAAGACGTTATCCAACAGCTAACTTACTTTTAGGGAACGTCATAGCATTCAATTTTGCCCCAACAAAGGATTTAGACTTCTATAAAAAAGACTAAGGGCCTGATTGAGTTCTTGATGGATGAGCTACTCCATCACTAAATCCTATAGGATTTATATTTCAGAAGATGTGCAGATGGGATGTTTCTCACCATTGTGATGTATTAACTCATCTGCCAAAATCTGATTCAGGCCCTAAGTTAGAATATAAAAACGTTGGCACATATTGAAGAAATGTTGATGCCACCTTTGCGTCTTTTTTTGACACAGAAGTGGCGCTAGCATAGCACCATATTTATATTTTGTTGCTAGACCCGTCTAGTGGCAACATTTCAGAGTTAGCGTAATTTTTTGGGAGCACCACCCCATCTTCCGTTGTTTAGCGTTAACAACATGCAAGGTAGGCATTCCCTTCCAAAAAATGACTCTAGCCCTCCAGCGCCATATTTACTGCCACATACAAAAATGACACACATTAAGGAACCAGTCCTAAAAAATGACGCAAAGTCCGATCAGCATAAAATTGTAATGCCTGGTCAGACCAGGTGTTACATTGAGGCCTACACACTATTATTTAAGGAAAACATACAGAAAGAGCGTTGGCAACCGCTTGGACAATATGGAAACGTTAATGCTCCATCTTGGCACACCCCACAGATGACAGTGAAAACAACAGGTCCTACCAGCACCACCGCAGCAACCCCAGACACCACCAGAGCAGCCACAAAGGCAGCGCAGAAAGCGGGAGAGGATATTCTGAGAGCGCACAACCATCCTTGCGGTCAGGGAACAAGACGGCATCAGAACCTACCGTCTAAAGCTGGAGTCCATAGTATGCCTACTGCACCACATTGCCCCAGACATCACAGCAAGGGTGGAAACTCCAACAAATATTCCACCCATGACCAAACTCCTGGCTGTCCTCCATATGCTGGTGTCAGGATCATTCCAGACAACAGGTGCACAAGTGGGTGGTATTTCACAGCCATCCTTCTCGGCCTTCCTACCAAAGGTTCTGGAAGCAATCATCCACCTCACACCCCACCACATCTGCTTCCCCAACACCCAGCAACTGCAGCAAGAGACCAAGCAAGGTTTCTGCCAAATTTACCTAATTGCTGGGTTCCCGCATGTGTCTGGTACAATGGACTGCACACATGTCCAGCTTATGCAACCTGCTGCAACGGAACACCTCTTCAGGATACAGCAAACACACCCATTTTATAAATGTGCAGGCTATTGCTATCTTCACAAACATCCTAGCCAAATATCCCTGCAGCGTCCATGATGCCTACGTATTCTGGCACTCCACCACCAATGAGTGGTTCCAGGATGGGCAATATGGCAATGGGCTTCTCATAGTTAAGCCACCATACCAATCATTTCACAGACAATACACCAACCTTGTAGGACAAACAATACATACACCACACTAAGCACACATGGACAGGGGAACGCAGATGTGCAGACAACACATATTCCATATGCCACACTTCATGACATTCATTGTGCATCACACACAAATACACCCATATGTACATAATATAGCCACAACATGACTGACACACCACATGAAGGACAGGTGGAGCTATGTCCTCTTTGCATAGCGAAACAGGGTCCAAACCACTACAAGTGTCCACTGGTTGACAAATAAATACAGATCCCACACATATAAAACCTAACAATGAATAGCTTGTGGTGTCGAAGCCTCCGGTGGCACCAGTATCAAATGCCATCCAAGTGTTGCCATCACCAACTACATATCACCTAAACATACCTGACTTACCCATTGTGTGCACCTTCACCTGTCTGGTGCATTGTGCTGCACACATAGGATGCTTGTTTCCGGTCCAGTGAAGACCTGGCTTGGCAGTTCGGGCTGGACTGTTCCCATGAGGAACAGGGTCAAGACTGATTTGCATATGGCTGGGTCCAAACTGGGGTGGCATGGTGAGCAAATAAACGATGGATTAAACCCAGATCTGTGACTGGGGGTGAGTGTTTGACAATGTTCAGCATTCCGTCCATCACTTGTTGTTTTTGCTTTGTTGCCCTAAGTGGGAAGGGTATGCCCAGACGTGGGTCCCGTGCTTCCCATGCCACTGGATTCAAGCTAGCCTGGCTGATGAGGGGTGAAACCCCGAAACCGGTCCCAGGATGCTTGTTTCCGGTCCAGTGAGGACCTGGCTTGGCAGTTCGGGCTGGACTGTTCCCATGAGGAACAGGGTCAAGACTGATTTGCATATGGCTGGGTCCAAACTGGGGTGGCATGGTGAGCAAATAAACGATGGATTAAACCCAGATCTGTGACTGGGGGTGAGTGTTTGACAATGTTCAGCATTCCGTCCATCACTTGTTGTTTTTGCTTTGTTGCCCTAAGTGGGAAGGGTATGCCCAGACGTGGGTCCCGTGCTTCCCATGCCACTGGATTCAAGCTAGCCTGGCTGATGAGGGGTGAAACCCCGAAACCGGTCCCAGGATGCTTGTTTCCGGTCCAGTGAGGACCTGGCTTGGCAGTTCGGGCTGGACTGTTCCCATGAGAAACAGGGTCAAGAATGATTTGCATATGGCTGGGTCCAAACTGGGGTGGCATGGTGAGCAAAAAAACGATGGATTAAACCCAGATCTGTGACTGGGGGTGAGTGTTTGACAATGTTCAGCATTCCGTCCATCACTTGTTGTTTTTGCTTTGTTGCCCTAAGTGGGAAGGGTATGCCCAGACGTGGGTCCCGTGCTTCCCATGCCACTGGATTCAAGCTAGCCTGGCTGATGAGGGGTGAAACCCCGAAACCGGTCCCAGGATGCTTGTTTCCGGTCCAGTGAGGACCTGGCTTTGCAGTTCGGGCTGGACTGTTCCCATGAGGAACAGGGTCAAGACTGATTTGCATATGGCTGGGTCCAAACTGGGGTGGCATGGTGAGCAAAAAAACGATGGATTAAACCCAGATCTGTGACTGGGGGTGAGTGTTTGACAATGTTCAGCATTCCGTCCATCACTTGTTGTTTTTGCTTTGTTGCCCTAAGTGGGAAGGGTATGCCCAGACGTGGGTCCCGTGGGGTGAAACCCCGAAACCGGTCCCAGGATGCTTGTTTCCGGTCCAGTGAGGACCTGGCTTGGCAGTTCGGGCTGGACTGTTCCCAGGAGGAACAGGGTCAAGACTGATTTGCATATGGCTGGGTCCAAACTGGGGTGGCATGGTGAGCAAAAAAACGATGGATTAAACCCAGATCTGTGACTGGGGGTGAGTGTTTGACAATGTTCAGCATTCCGTCCATCACTTGTTGTTTTTGCTTTGTTGCCCTAAGTGGGAAGGGTATGCCCAGACGTGGGTCCCGTGCTTCCCATGCCACTGGATTCAAGCTAGCCTGGCTGATGAGGGGTGAAACCCCGAAACCGGTCCCAGGATGCTTGTTTCCGGTCCAGTGAGGACCTGGCTTGGCAGTTCGGGCTGGACTGTTCCCATGAGGAACAGGGTCAAGACTGATTTGCATATGGCTGGGTCCAAACTGGGGTGGCATGGTGAGCAAAAAAAAGATGGATTAAACCCAGATCTGTGACTGAGGGTGAGTGTTTGACAATGTTCAGCATTCTGTCCATCACTTGTTGTTTTTGCTTTGTTGCCCTAAGTGGGAAGGGCATGCCCAGACGTGGGTCCCGTGCTTCCCATGCCACTGGATTCAAGCTAGCCTGGCTGATGAGGGGTGAAACCCCGAAACCGGTCCCAGGATGCTTGTTTCCGGTCCAGTGAGGACCTGGCTTGGCAGTTCGGGCTGGACTGTTCCCATGAGGAACAGGGTCAAGACTGATTTGCATATGGCTGGGTCCAAACTGGGGTGGCATGGTGAGCAAAAAAACGATGGATTAAACCCAGATCTGTGACTGGGGGTGAGTGTTTGACAATGTTCAGCATTCCGTCCATCACTTTTCACATAGGAATACAACATCACCAGCTATGAAAGACCATGGGGCAGATTTCTGTAAAGTGGCTCTGCACCTAGTCCAGCACCACTTTTCTTGCACCCCTCAGCGCCCCCTAACAACACTATGGGCCTCATTCTGACCCTGGCGGTATATGACCGCCAGGGTGGAGGCCGGCTGAAGCACCACCAACAGGCTGGTGGTGCTTCATTCTGTAGCCGCGGTCGCCCAGCCGCCATGGGGATTCCGACCCCCTTACCGCCAGCCTGTTTCTGGAGGTTTTCACCGCCAGAAACAGGATGGCGGGAACGGCTGTCGTGGGGCCCCTAGGGACCCCTGGGGGCCCCAGCAGGATTTTCACTGTCTGCTTTGCAGACAGTGAAAATTGCGACGGGTGCAACTGCACCCGTCGCACCCCTGCAACACCGCCGGCTCCATTCGGAGCCGGCTTCTATGTTGCAGGGCCTTTCCCGCTGGGCCGGCGGGCGCCCTTTTGGCGGTCGCCCGCCGGCCCAGCGGGAAAGTCGAAATGGCCCCCGCGGTCTTTCGTCGGGGGTAGTTTGGCGGGCAGCAACCGCCACCCGCCAAACTCAGAATGACCCCCTATGTCCACTGTATACAATAAATGGCGCACCATGGTGCAGACGTAGGTGCAATAGTATCAAGATAATGGATGCCATAGTAGGACTCTGTAGGAGTATTGAAAACATATCTGACCACTAGCTGCACACTACATGGGGACCCAATGAAAACTATGGTATGCTCCCTCCTAATGCCTGCTTTGTGCATGTGTCGAAAGTGTTTGTGATAAATTATTTCTTGGAACCTTGGAGATTCCTCTGCACCAATTTTGCTGCTCTTCCTATTGTGTGAATCTCACCCTTGCACACATGATGGCTGACACAGGCATAATCTTCCACAAAGGGTCAATAAGTGTTGCATTGCATGCGTAGTGCCACATGGTAACATGGAGGCCTGAGTTTGGCCTTGTACCATAGTATCAATACAATTTACATTATTGTGGTGGAAGGATGAGATAGTTTCCACTAACATTAGGACACAGCCTCAACTATGGACAACACAACACATATTTTGCATGGTCAAACTGTCAGTCCAGATTTAAATTGACCATCACTAGGACCCTGAGCCACAACCCACGATAGTAATGTCCACCACCAGACACCAATATGACCATTCAACAAAACAGGAACACACAATACCAGAAGCAAGTCTTAGTCACCGTTCCACCTAAAACTAACATCTTTCATGGCACATACAAAATCACAAATATGCACGACCCACACATGTTCTCTCATTACTTTGCAGCTGACCAAGGTTACCACATCCAGCCATGGGTGATGTCTCCTTTTGCCAAACTGACAGGAAGAGCTGGTATACAATGAAGGGCACTGAAGGACATGAAATGTGGTGAAGAGGACACTTGGGCTCTTGAAGTCAAGGTTCAGGTGCCTGGCCCTAACAGGAGGAAGCCTGTTGTATGTACTACCCATGGTATGCAGGATGATCCTTGTATGTGAAATCTTGCATAACATATATATTTGGACTAATGTCCCCTGGGATGAACTGGTAGATGTCCCCAATGAGGAGGAGGATGACAATGTTGGAGAACAGGTGCAGGGGGAGCAAGAAAACACTGCTGCTGAAGTTTGCAGGAGACAACAAATTGTACAGAACTTCTGCACTTAGACACTGTACAACTAATATCACCTTGTAAATATCACAATTAAATCATTTTGCACTAGATTGTCCATAGTGTAGTCATTCTCTACTACATATACCATTAAAATGTTGCAGGAATAAAATACAACAGTTATAAAGATTGTTGGAACATAGGTTGTGATCTAAGAGGGCCTAGTGCCTCCTGCCACACATCAGCATCACATTACTCACATTCATGTGGCTCTCAAAGGCCTAGATCCACAAACAGAAAAACAAAGTGGCATTAAGTAGGCATAGTGCAAAATCCTACCCCTTTCACCACATCATGGCTATGCCAGGCAAGATGTATGCAAGGGGGGGCACATACGAAAGGGGCTGTTTCCTAATGGTGTAGTTGATAATAAGGGGCCAGATTTATGATTCTGGCCTATTGCGATTCGGTAATTGCGATTTTAAAGAAATCGCTATTACCGAATCGCAAATTGCCATGTATCACATTTGCGATTCGGTAATAGCGATTTCTTAAAAATCACAAATGCAATTACCGAATCGCAAATTGCAATACTGGCCCCATTTGCAGCTATGGGCCTGTTGGCCCATAGCTGCAATTTTTTTGCATTTCCTAAATTGCGATTTCTGAACCAGAAATCGCAATTTGGGAAATGCAAAAGGCCAGGGTGCTGGGGGCCTAAGGCCCCCTCTCCTGCACCCCATTTTTTTTTTTTTTACCATGTAAAGTACACACATGCCAAAAGGGCATGTGTGCTTTACATATTACATTTAAAAATGCAGTTTTACTGCATTTTTTAATTTTGCACCAGGTTACCACCTGGTTGCAGACAATGGTATTTTGCATGTGCAAAATACCATTCTGCGAAAAATCGCAATTTGCGATTTTTTGCAGAATTGCCTTGCGACCAGGATTTTGCGAATCGCAAAGTGCGATTCGCAAAATCCTGGTCGCAACGCAAAAAAATCACAATTTTTGCGATTTCTATTTTGTGGTCTGCGAATGCCTTTGATGCATTGCAGACCACGATTTTGCACTCGCAAACGGCCGATTTCGCCGTTTGCGAGTGCAAAATATTTTGATACATCTGGCCCCAAGGAACTAAACTGTGTCACATCTCAGAAGGGTAGCTTTAGCTTCAGCACTGACCATGTGTGACCAGGGGGAACAACAATCAATCAATCAATCAATCACGATACTTATAAAGTTCGCTACGTACCAGTTAGGGTTTCAAGGTGCTGAGGGGGGGGGGGCTGCTATTGGTCGAAGAGCCAGGTCTTGAGGAGTCTCCTGAAGGTGAGAAGGTCCTGAGTCTGGCGCAGGGTGGTCGGGATGGAGTTCCAGGTTTTGGCGGCGAGGTAGGAGAAGGATCTGCCGCCGGAAGTCTTGCGTTGGAAGCGGGGAACGATGGCGAGGGAGAGGTTGGCAGAGCGGAGTTGGCGGGAGGGGACGTAGAAGTTGAGTCTGTTGTTCAGGTAGGCGGGTCCGGCATTGTGGAGAGCCTTGTGCGCGTGGGTGAGGAGCTTAAAGGTGATCCTCTTGTCCACGGGGAGCCATTGGAGGTCCTTCAGCTGGTGGGAGATGTGGCATCGGCGGGGTACGTCGAGGACCAAGCAGGCAGAGGCGTTCTGGATGCGTTGGAGTCGTTGGATGTCTTTTGCTGGGATGCCTGTGTAGAGTGCGTTGCCGTAGTCAAGTCTGCTACTGACGAGGGCCTGGGTTACCGTTTTTCTGGTTTCCGTTGGGATCCATTTGTAGATTCTACAGAGCATGCGGAGGGTGTTGTAGCAGGAGGATGAGACTGCGTTGACCTGGTTGGACATGGTGAGGGCGGAGTCGAGGATGAAGCTGAGGTTGCGTGCATGGTTGGCTGGTGTTGGGGGGGGTCCTAGCGCGGTGGACCACCAGGAGTCGTCCCAGGCCGAGGGGGTGCGTCCGAGGATGAGGACCTCCGTCTTGTCGGAGTTCAATTTCAGGCAGCTGATTCTCATCCACTCGGCGATGGATTTCAATCCCTCATGGAGGTTGGCTTTGGACGTGTGTGGGTCTTTAGTGAGGGAGAGGATGAGCTGGGTGTCGTCGGCGTAGGAGAGAATGCTGAGATTGTGCTGACAGGCCAGTTGTGCGAGGGGGGCCATGTAGACGTTGAACAGCGTCGGGCTAAGCGAGGATCCTTGGCGGACGCCGCAGATGAGGTTAGTGGCTTCGGAGCGGAAGGGTGAGAGTCGGACTCTCTGGGTTCTGCCGGAGAGGAATGAGGAGATCCAGTTGAGGGCTTTGTCTTGTATTCCGGCTTCGTGGAGGCGTGTTAGTAGGGTGTGGTGGCAGACTGTGTCGAAGGCAGCGGAAAGGTCCAGGAGGATGAGGGTTGAAGTTTCGCCGTTGTCCATTTGCTGTCTGATGTCATCTGTGGCGGCGAGGGGCGCCGTCTCGGTGCTGTGGTTGCGTCTGAAGCCGGATTGGGAGGATGGAGTTGTCCTCGAGGTAGTGGGTGAGCTGGGTGTTGACGATCTTCTCGATGACCTTTGCTGGGAAGGGGAGAAGGGAGATCGGGCGGAAGTTTTTGAGGTCGTTGGGGTTGGCCTTGGGTTTCTTGAGGAGGGCTTGTATATCGCCGTGCTTCCAGCTGTCCGGGAAAGTCGCGTTTTCGAAGGATAGGTTGATGATCTTTCGAAGTTGGGGGGCGATGGTGGAGTTGGCTTTGTTGTAGATGTGGTGTGGGCAAGGGTCTGAAGAGGATCCTGAGTGGATGGAGTTCATGATATTGCGAGTTTCGGCGTCGTTTCCGTGGGCCCAGGCGGTGAGGCGGTTTGTGTAGGCGGAGTTGTCGGGCGTGGGGTCTGGCGGCGGTGTGGTGTTGAGGCTGTCGTGGATGACGGCGATCTTCTGATAGAAGAAAGTGGAGAGTGCGTCGCAGAGTTTCTGGGATGGTGGGACGTCGTTGACGTTGGCGCTGGGGTTGGAGAGCTCCTTCACGATGCAGAAGAGCTCTTTGCTGTCGTGTGCGTTGTTGTTTAGGCGTTCTGTGAAGTGGGATCGTTTGGCGAGTCGGATTAGATGGTGGTGCTTGCGGGTGGCTTCCTTGTGGGTTGCCAGGCTGTCGGGTGTGCGTTCGAGGAGCCATTTCTTCTTAAGTTTCTGGCAGGTGCGTTTGGAGGTGATGAGTTCGTCTGTGAACCAGGCTGCTTTGTTCTTTTCTTGGTTGACGGTGGGCCTCTTGAGTGGTGCGAGGGTGTTTGCGCAGTTGAGGATCCACTGATGGAGGTTGACGGCGGCGGTGTCCGGGTCGGTAGGGTCGGTAGGCGGGTTCTGGGCAAGGGTGCTGGTTAGTTGGCCTTCAGGGACTTTGCTCCAGCGGCGGTGAGGAGGTAGTGGGGTGCGGTGGTGCTCGGTGTGTTTCTTGAATGTGAAGTGGACGCAGTGGTGGTCGGTCCAGTGGAGTTCGGAGGTGTGGCTGAAGGTGACATGGTTGCTTGTGGAGAAGACCAGATCGAGCGTGTGGCCGGCGATGTGGGTGGGTGTGTTGACCAGTTGTCTGAGTCCGAGGTTGGAGAGGTTGAGGGTCAGTGATGCGGTGTTGGCGTCGTTGTTGTTCTCCAGGTGGAAGTTGAGGTCTCCAAGGAGGATGTAGTCCATGGAGGCGAGGGCGTGGGTGCTCGCGAGGTCGGCAATGGTGTCACTGAAGGGGGCTCTTGGTCCTGGTGGTTGGTAGATGAGTGTACCTCTGAGGGTGGTGTTGGGGTCCGTATGGATCCAGAAGTGAAGGTGTTCAGCTGTCTTGAGGGTGTTGTCCATGTGGATCTTGTATCAATGGTATCAGTGAGCCTTCATGGACTGTTCAGGGTTAGGGATAAAAGTTTGAGCCTAACCCTGTGGTGTATATCAATGATGTTATGTACCGTGAGCGCTGATGGCCCCAACCATGCCACATGGTGTGCTGTACCTCAAATAGAGCACACACATGTTGGCTGTGGAGTGCTCTAAAGGTCGATAGACAAGTGAAGCAGCAATGGATGCTGATCCACTCTCCAAACATATTCCCCATAGCCAATAATGATCAATAAAATGGGAGAATGTACCACCACATGAATGTGTGTGTGGAATTTAGGCAGGGTCTGTAGCACTTCCTATGTACGTTCTAACACACATGTCAGACACTTGTGCTGTCTTGACATATGCCTGTAGCTAATCTGGAAACACAAGTGAGGACAGGTATACCGGTGTATGGCTTGGGTAGGAAAGGGTTTGCAATTACCTACAATGGTTGATATGTGTCAGCAAGGTAACCCAGTATAGTCTTTATGATACCATCGCACACCACATATGAAAACACATCTCTCATTGACACTCACATGCCTGACCAAGAGACAGTGACTTACTGGGACCAATACCCTAAAATGTCTAGGTCTCTCACTTGCCAATTTGGTTTGGGATGTACATATAAGTCTAGCAATGTCCAAACATGTAACAGACCCATCCTAAATTGTATGGGTGAAGAAGGAGATAGATATGTTGCATGTGTCAAATCACAAATTCATAGCTGAGATGATTTCACATATTAACAAGATACACTCATGGTGACAGTGACATAGGTTGTGGAATGCATATGTGAGTGCATGTCCATGTACATCAAAGGATGTGGAAAAACATCCGAAAACTCCCTCAGACACTTGGAGATACAATATGGGGAGGCCACTTGGACACTACACAAGTGCTGTGGCTGGTGTACTGTCATGTAATCTTGCAAAGCCTGGAAATGGGAGGGAAACTATCACATAGCCAGTAGTAGAAGATGTGTACATCGTCAAATCACACAAGTCATATGTGGTATCCTGACCATGTATGCCCGGACAATGTTGCAGTAGAAGATGTGTATAAAGTGTAAGCAGTCTAAAGAATGCCAGCAATGTAGGACCAAATCAATTCTAAACAAGATATGTGGTTAATTTTGTAGAAAGTACGCAAATAGACCAATACTGACCACATCAATGTTAACATGTGATCACCTGACATATGTTCACAGAGGACATCTTGGTCAGTACATAACCCATTCACGTTTGCAACAACAACGACAATGTAGTTGCCCATTGCATACTCTTCTGACAGAAGGCAATGACAGATGATATCATCTGTCCCCTGGGTTGGAAAATACAAACAAGTTACACTAGAGATACATGGCCTAACCAAGCTGCATATGGAAAATACAAAAAATGTATAACCATTTATGTCAGACCACGCCAAATGATGAGACATGTGGTACACGTACAAGCAGACAGTCCATTGTTCATGATAGGGCAAGCCTGACATCAAGTACCCCAAAGGAAGTGGAAACTCCTAGGCCATGGGATCACATTTGTGCAGGTCTCTGTCTGCAGGGGACTGCACATTGCGTTGCTGAAGAGCTATCAAGATGAGGGTAGATCCCTGCTCAACACCCCCTAACTCCATGCTGAGGCTACATTGACTCTTGACACAGTCAGGGGCCTGATGCATGTGCACAATGGACTGAGCTGAGTGGAGCACCATCAAACTGCATTAAAACATGCAACCATGTTTGGCACACAAAGTCTCACAGGAGCAATGATGACTAGTGTTCCATCATTGCCGGACTGCAGCTCTGCCACACAGTTGTATGCCATTGTATGTAACATTCATAACAAACATGTTGTGCGTGATTGTATGTATGTACCACTTCAATGGTACATGCCAGGTATTGTGTGTAGGAGTGTGCACAAAAGTCTACTTTCCACAAATGAAAAAGTAGTTGCATCACATGATCATACATAGACTTTAATGACCTTCAGATGTGTTCCCAAATACAGAAATATAGATGGCACTGATACGACTTCACAGCCATTAAACAATGTCCATCATATGTCCATGCAGGAAAATAGATTTCTAAGGTTTAATTTCCCATGAACACACCGCTTTGACATTCTTTGCACATATTATACTGCACATGTCTTTCCACAAACACGTCACATACCAATCTTCATTGACGCATGTGAGTACACAATCTCCTGCATCATAGATGCATGGAAAACCATATGGTACATGTGTAGCATAGCATCATGAACCCTAAACCATACAACACACCACGATGTGGACAAAAATGCACTCACATTGCCATGGGTTATGTGAAATCAACCCAGCTGTAGTCCACTGCATTCTCTGGGTACGATTTGTCAAGGGTATCACATGCATGAACATGTATTGGATGTAGACCATCATACTGAATGTGTTGTTGTCAAACGTACATTTGGAAATCAGACATTGCAATGTGGTAGACTCACAATTATGTGTTACATCACATATGTACATTCCCAGTACACGTGTGGCAACATGTATGTGGAAAAAGTCTACCAACACATGCACATATGCAAATGGTATCAATCATCACATGCGCCAGACACACATACAAACATATGGTAACACATTCTGATGTTACCGTCACAATATGAATGCACATGACACACACGTAGCAATACCATACTGACTACATACATGCATAGCCCTGAGGAAAGGTATGTGAATCTGGATGCACTGTCAGCCTGTATAACAAAATCCACACATTTCCGTTATGCGCCAAATTTTTGGTGCAAATGCCAGTACTCCATACCACTCTATTCCAAAAAATGGCGGCTGTCCCTTGCGCATCAGTGGCAAGTCAACAGGCCTTGTCAGCCTTCATGGGAAGGAATACCACGGATGACCATCATGCATCAAAAAAATGCTCCATATTTAGATAATTAACAAAATGGCGCCTGGCCTCTGCGCGTCAATCACAACTCGACAGGCCTTGTCAGCCTTAATGGTGAAAAAAACACGCATGACCGTCACGCATAAAACAACCATGTATATCAGAAAATGTGACGCACAAGCCCAGGAAGTGATGAAACTGACTTTCTTGCTACATACATGGTACAGTGATTTCACGTTCACTTTCACTATACAGTCTTTTTGTCTGTGATTGTGAGAGGGTGTGTGGAGCTGGTGCTGGTCAAGGAGTGGTGGTTTTTAAGAGTTTTGTGTTGTGTCCTGTTGCTGTCCTGTACAATTTGTCATTTTCCTGAGTCGTGTCTAGTGTTTTTATCCTGTCATTGTTATTGTATTGTGGGGTCTGATGGGGTATTTGGGATTAGGTGGGGTAGTTTTGTATTTTTCGAGGGGCTATTAGAATTGCAGTGAAGCGAACCTGCAAAATGTCTGGGAAAGGAAGAGCACATAGGATGAGAGAGATGAACTGGGAGGGTTCATCTGGCTGGTTAAACATTGACTCCCCATGATGTGGACTTTGGGTGGCCGGGTCATCCAGGGATACCCAACAGAAGCACAGAAGCTGTGGTGGGGCAAGGTGCTCCAACACCTACGCCCGATATTTGGATTTGTGCGCACTGACCACCAGATCAAACACCGTTGGGCAGACCTCATTGCAAGAGAGCAAGATCTTCTGGATCTCCTGGGGATTCAGATTGATGGACCAGTTGGTAAGTACCCCATTTGCATGTGCAATACAGGGGTCATAAGGTTGACTGCAGCATGTTTTGTCAAGGATCAGAACTGGATGTTTTGTGCCTTAAGCAAGCAGTATTTAAGAGAGCTTAGCTATGCACCGGGTGCAGACTACTTGCACATTCCTCTTTGTGTACATTGTGTATCACATACACCCCATAAAATGTAAAATATCAGACACACGTGCTGATTTTGTAACACAAGCCTGCCCCAAATTACCAAGAACACAGGGCAGGCCTGTGCCTGCACTGGCACATAACTCAGCAGCCTGTACCAATGCAGCCACACTTGGACAAGTGTGTCTGTGTTGAGGGAAGTGTCTATGTGCAGGTTGATATCCTTTCTCGGACATAAGCAGTCTAAAATGGTGACAATGGCTGCCCACATAGTAGTGCCAGGACAACCATTATGTTATGTTGTTAATGTGCAGGAAGAGACACCTACATGCATATAAGCAAACATCCATAGGATTTTAGCTCTACTGTGTGTGCCTTCAAATAGCACACACATATAAGAAGCAAGAAACAAGTAAGTATAAATGCATTCCTCATTAATTTGCTATGTTTACACCACCCCTGGGCTGTTGTTAGTCTTTTGTCACTGAAAATTAGTAAGATGTCTTCAACATCTGGTGCAGTGTCAAAAGCAATCGGTGTACAAATGAGATGGCCAAAGCAGCAACCACTGCATGCCCCTCTGATGCAGAATGCTGTGTCATGCTGCCCCATATATACATGGATGTGTAACGCAACAAAAAGCTGCATAGCAAATCCTTGTACATAAGGTGCAGTGAAATGCACCACAGGAGCATCAGGGAAAGTGACGCTTTGGTGGTTCCAGGGCCTCTATTATCTGGCCCTTTGTCTTACAGACATAATTGTAATATTTGGCAGTTGTTCAGTCCTACCACAAAGTTGACTTGCTCACTAAGTTTAACAAGTTGAATGTGTTACAGTTGTCCATGCACATAAATGTTCACAGTTCACTAAGCTAGGTATTCCTGCCATGTCTTGCAGGTGGGCTTCCATTCTACACTATTGGAGAAGTGTCCCAATCTGAAGACACTGATGCAGCCAGTAAGTGTCATCTTGTGTGTCACATGTGTCATTCCAGGTTTTGTGTGAGTGGGTATGATGTGTGCAATACAATTTTGAAATGCAATGTGTGACCAATGAGTTAGGATATGGACATCATGTCTAATGCTATGTTGAGGATGGAGAATAAGTTGATTATTACACACGTGCCAACGTTTGCTGCTATGGAATTGTGGGTGTCACAAACAAGAAAGCATGCCCACATACACAGTGATGTCAGTTAAGGTATGTGTCAGAGGTGCTATTAATCTGATTAGCATGCCTGTTGCCAACATAATTGTCACAGCACTTTTTACAGCACTGTGTGCCACACGTTGCTTTAGGTTACTCAGGAAATGGTAAATATGATTTACATGTGTTGAGGGCTTTAGTGGGCTTATGTAGGAGACACTTGCACCACCAGAACCTCACTACTCTTCAGAACTCACATAAGGCAGCAGCCATGCAAAGAGACTCAGTTGAGTACACAATGAGAATACAACTCTGCTCCAGATGTATGTGGAACATGTATAGGGATTGTAACAAACTAGGGCCCATATTTATACTTTTTTGTGCCGCGCTTGCGCCGCTTTTTGACGCAAAAAATTTCGCAAACTTGCAAAAAACAAATTGTACTTTGCAAGTTTACGTCGGTTTTGTGTAAAAAAAAGCGCAAGCGCAGCGCTAAAAAAGTATAAATATGGGCCTAGATGTGTGCAGATTTACCAACAGGATCAACTCATCATGATAATTGTGAGTGAGCTTAGTCACATCACGTATGTATAGAATATGAATGCTGAGTGTACACCTGGTAATAAGGAGATGTCAGACATGCATGTGCACAGATAGTTCAATAGGAGGGAATACTGTAGCTGCACCCAGTGCAGTGCCACTCTTCCTGTACCCCTTAGGGCACCCATCCTGCCACCATGTATGCGCTGCATTAAATATTTTGCACACAATACCACAGGGTAGAGGGTAATAGGTACAAAATCTGGAGATAATATAGATGTACTGTTCAGGTTTAGGGCAAACTGTATGGGCATTAACCCTGAACTGTGCCTGGGGGCCCATTGTAAGCAATTGTATGACCCCTTAGAACACATGCTCTGAGCAGGTGTTAACCAAAGGACACATGAAAGATGCATTGGCATTCCTTATAATTCCCGGTGCCTTTTTTCCTGTCCGCCAACTGGGTGAACCCTACATAGGATACATGGAGCCTGGCCAAGGCTTGATGTAGTGCAAGGGGTGTCAAAGTGGTGGAATGCATGCATTGCGCCACTTTTTGACAGTGGCACAGGGGTTTTGGACTTGTTGTGCCACTTTATCCTCACTAGTATGAGGACACAAATGTTGCACAATGAGGCAGAAGTCCACTTACCTCTGGGCCCTAATGGTCAACAATGGATAGCCGTTAATCCAGTGACATGTACATGACACCGTAGATGGTTGGTAGGAAGTTTAATCTTGACTTGGAGATTGTCAATGTTGTTGAATGTCTGGTGGACAGTATGTGTCATAATGCAATATTTGATGCCATGTTCTCCTCCTGTTTTAGCTGCCACTATGACCCCAGCAGAGAGGCGTGCTTTTAAAAAGAGGGCAGAACGTTTCCGCCACATCATGGAGGTCCAGACCGGGTGCCAAAAGACAGCCAGGAGAAATCTTCAGGTGCTTGGCTTGCATTTCAACATGGAGGACCTCTGTTACAGGCCAGAAGTATATAGGGCACATCAGGAACATCATCTGGGGTCAGGGGGCCTCAGCTGGTCCAATCCCGTCCAGATCATCTGCACCTATGCCTAGTCAGCCACCGTAACAGCCACCTGCAGCAGCCACATCCTCAAACATTGAAGTAGACATGAGGAGGGATATGGTAGTCAAAATAGCTAGGTTGGACCAGCTTGAGAAGGACAGTGCCAGAAATTACAATTTGCTTAAGTTTGTAAAAAAAAAACTAAAGAAACTCTAAACATATAGATGCAGAGTCTCCCAGTTCCTTCCCTTCTCCATTTGTGTTCTGTTATCATTTTTAGTAGGTTTTAGGTGGGCTGTGTTAGGTTAGTTAATCAGATTAAGATAGTTGTAGGATAAAGTATGGTTAGGGGAGGGTTTTAGTATTGTTTTGTTTGTTTTGTAGGGGTAATATATGGGGTTCTATGTTAATAAAATATATATATATATATATATATATATATATATATATATATATATATATATATATATATATATATATATATATATATATATATATAAAAAAAACAGACACAAAAATTACAAATGTATATATTTGTTTAGGATATAGGTTAAGTAAGTATATGTGTAGCCTTAGTTTATGTTGTCCTACTTGTGTATTGTCTCATAAGGATATGGGGGGACAATATTTAGTGTGTGGTGTTATATATTTAAGATAAGTTTAGATTAGGACAGATAGCTGTAGGAGTAGGTTTTGATAAGGTAGTGTAGGTTACTTTGGTGTAGGATAGTGTCTAAATTAGGTTTTCATACGGTGTTGCTTTAATGTTACAATAAATCCTGTTAGTTTTAGGAAATTAGGTCTCCTTGTTGATTGATTGTCTGGGTGTTCTCGTGTGTGCACTGGCCAAGTTATAGGAATGCCTTAGGGTATGCTTTCTATCTTGATTTACATATATGACTATGTGTATCCCCAATGACCAAGGAGCTTTCAGATTGGCTGCAATGACATCCCCTACTTTTTCATCCCCACTTCCTGACATTCACATTGTATATGTATACAGATTCTTAAACAGGTAAGTGTGGAGCTTCAACTGCCATTGTGAGGTCTGTCAAAAGACATATTGTTAAGTGTGGAACATATTTTTAAAACTCATTGGGATATGTGTCCTGGCATAATGACAGCTGCCGTCACTGATCAAAATTGCCTTTTCTGTTCCACACTTTAGTAGTACTGATGCTCTCATCAGGGGAAATTCCAGACACTTGGTTCTAACCCAATAATGCCATATGTCAACTTGAATGGATATCTGTTCATTACGTGCTTTTAATGTTTTGTAAGTTAGTTGTAGGCCACAACACCATCAGTCACCTTTTTCATCTTAGAGTACTAGTGTGTGGCATTGTGTCTGACAGTAAGCCGCACGTGTAATTAGGGTCTGTCCTAACTGACATAGCTTCACACAATGCACACTAAGTACATACCTAAGGAGATACTGTCCATGTGGCACAGACTGGCGCTACGGTTTGTTTTCTGTGAGAATCTTGTTCCTTCCACATCTCCCTCCTCTGATGTGTGGTGCATCCTGTGCCATGGGTGGTGCTGTTGTGGAAGTTGAGGGGGCCACACACACATCAGGGGATAACGATGTAGAGTCAAAGGTCCTGGCAGCTGCCATTTGTGGGAACACATAAGGCATCACTGCAGCAAGGAGGAACTGCTGATTTCTCAACGCCGCAGCAACATCACAGTGGTAGGCAGCCATGTTTTCCCTGAGGGAGGCCACGTCACACTGTATGGACTCCAGGGTATTTTGTATGGACCCCAGCCTGTTGTCTTTCATGCTGTTACCACTTTGACAAGGCAGTTGTTGAAGCATTTGCCTCATAACAGCAGCTATGTCAGCCAGGGACTGCTGGAGTCCACGTAGCGCAGAGTGGGTGCCTCTGATGGTGGCTGCGTTGTCCTTATTTGGCCTGAGGCACCTCTGCACTCCTTCTAGGCTGCCTGCCATGGTCTTCATCCCCACCGCACCTGCTTGGCCAGCTCCCGCTGGACTCCTACCACTGTCCTCTGAAAAGTGATGTCTGGGTCCTTGGAGTCCAGGGCTGTGGTAGGACTGGTTGTTGATCTGTGTTGGTAGCTAGGTGATTCATGTGGAGACCCTGCAATGCTGTGTGTCCACCCTGTGACTGGAGGTGGTGTCTGGAAGGACCCTAGGACATCCTGGAGAGACGCTTCACTGATGGTCGGGAGCTGGTCATCCATGTCATCTGTAAAATCAAGGACAGGCAGGTCGGCAGGAGGTAAGGCATCACAGTCTGCAATGAGATAGTGAAATGTCAATCTTTGACTGTAGTGGCTGTTGACATGGCTCATCATTTACTTGCTATGGAGGCTCAGTTACATGTTATAGACCCCAGGTTGTAGTTGTAAATTATGTGTTGCATTGTGCGTCACACATGGGGCAACCTTTCAAGGTATTTTGTTCATTGATCCCACACCACCATCTTCCTTGTAGGCACCTTGCCCCTGCCACTGACACCATGGTAGCAAATCATTTGCCTTCCTATTCACCATGGTGGAGATTCCCACAATAGTGTACTGTGTGTTAGCACTCTTTTGGTGCTTTACTTCATTGGCACCATGAATGATGGCACTAGTGCAGCAAAGCACAGGTAGGTTCATTGCTTAAAATGCCTGTGTCACTTTGTCATCTGTCTTTAGTAGGCCCCACACGTGTGCTGATTGGATGGGACAGTGTAACCATTATGGATTATCTGCCACATTAGTTCATCCCTCCTTACATTTGGGACATTTCCTTGCATACAGTATATCTGCTACAGGCATATGATGGTGTAAGGATGTGCAATGTGGATCAATGCATGCATTTTAAGACTTTGTTGATGTGGCACAAGGGGAATGGGCAGTTTGGATCCACATGGGCAACAATTTATATGATGGTACAGTTACATTACAGGCTGGTGACATTGTGCCCGTACTGCAACATTGATGCCACTTGTGCCAGTTCTTACACACATAGATATCCCTTCATGCAGAACACCAACCATTCACACAACACAGACAACCTTGTTACATGATGACATTGAAGCTGCTTGCATAGCAGCACAAATGATAGTCACAGACATTGCCCATGTGTTGTATGTGTTCACTTTTGTACCCATTCCCAAATGGTGCATGGAGGTGTATGAGAGTTGTTGTTAGGCCACCCTGTGCAGGTTTCATTCCACAGATTCGACCACTTAGGCCCTGATTTTTTCTCAAGTGGTACATCTCGGTGCAGCAGCAATATTAGTTGCACAGCACTGTGTCACTTTTGAAATGCAGGGATGCGCAATGTTTACTGGCTAATGGCACACCCCTGTGTTTCCTCTAGTGCCTGCACTGATTTGTTCTCCTTGCACCAACTCAGGCATCCTTGCACCATAGTTAAATGGAGCCTGTGTTTGGGGGATTGATCATTTATATGCAGGAAAGTGTCCCTTCCTGCACATAAGCAATGTATGTATGTCAATGTGGCATTTCTATGTGTGCAGCAGGATGTAGCACACATGAGAAGGGCAATTACATGAGGATGATGGGAAGTATTCTGCCTTGTTGCACCATCTTGACACCACCCCTGGGGTGGTGTTGACTTCAGTCACAGTCTCTGGTGAACCTGCTGTCTTAGATCTGGGGCAACAACAATATGTAATGGGTGTTGTTGTGGCACAGCCACACTAATTGCATGTCCCTTCCAGGCAATGTGCTGCATATTTACAAGGTGGTGTAAAGCCACAGTAAGTGTCTTAAGACCACATTGTGTATATGTTTGAGTGCATTGCTCCACCAGAGTGTCACTAAAAGTGAGGCTTGGGTGGTGATGGAGCATTTTGATTCAGGCCCTATGTGTCCCAATGCGACCGCTAAGCATGCATTGAGTGTGTTCTATGTGCCTCCCCATTTGCCATTTGTGAAATCCCAGATATTCCTTCCCTGCAACTTACCCTGCATTTGTAGTAGTTTTGGTAGTCTGCGGTGTCCTGTCCTGCAATTCCAGTGACCAGCTCCTCTAGGATAACTGCTGTCACCATCTCCTTCAGCTCATCCAGGTCCTCTTGGAGTGCAGGACTTCCACCTCCAGTCTGCAGTTTTGCCTTTTCGGTTCCTGGCCAGTTTCTCCTTAGTTCTGCGATGGCAATCATGCCATCGCTTCTTGCAATCAGTGACAGTCCTCTTCACCTCTGCCACACTGTTGACTTTATCTACTATTGCCTGCCATATAGTCTCTCTCCTACCTATTGGCAATATGGAGGTGACGAAGGACTGGTGTTGGTGCTCCATCACCTCTCTGACCAAGATGTCATTCTCCTCCTCACTAAAGCAACACTTCTGCTTCCTCTTCTCCTTCTCCTGGGACTTTACTTGACCCTGCTGGCTAGTACTTGGCGGATTGGGATCTCCCAGGGGTCTCTCCTGGTCTGAATTGTCCATCTTGTCTTCCCAAATGTTTTTTTGCTTGTGTGTTTTCTTTTACGCTAATGCCGTTAAATATGGCATTGACCCATTTTGCGTAAAAAAACGTGTAGCAAAACATTCTAACTCCACTTTTGCAGCATTAGCGTAATTTTTTTCTTACAGTATTTTGCAGTGGTTAGCATAATTTTTGTTTACGCTAGCCATTCCTTAGCGCCATCATGCGTAATTTTATATATATGGCACACAGATGGTGCTAGGGAATGACATTAGCTTGTGTTATATTTTTTGAGGCACAACTGCACTAGCGCAGTTGTGCATCATTTTTTTTAAATATGGGCCTTTGACCAGTAAAACACATTTCTTTGCAACCTGAAAACATGTCTAGGGCCAGGTACACCACACATAGTGACAATTCACAGAGTTACTTTAGGCTATGAGTTATAGTTACTTGAGAGAACTATAACAGGTGAATTTAATTTATATGTGTGTGTGTATATATATATATATATGTATATATATATATATATATATATATATATATATATATATATATATATATATATATATATACACATATATATACATAATATATATTACACTGCCCTGGGGATTACGAGTCCCCTCTCCACCGGCTTTTGCATGGCGGTCCAACCGCCATGCAAAGACTGGCAGAGAAGGGGTGCCAGGGGCCCCATGTGGGCCCCTGCACTGCCCATGTACTTGGACATCCTCGTCGCGCTTTTCACTGCCCAAATTACAGGCAGTGAAAAGTGCGACAGGTGTTGTCGCACTCGACGTACCACAACATTGCCGCTGGCATGATTATGAGCCGGCGGCAATATTGTGGTGAGTTTTCCGCTTGGCCAGTGGAAAAACTCATAATAGGGCTGGAGGGTGGAAAACCAGAGTGGCGGTTTTAGGACCTAAAGAGTCTGGTGGGCAGCCTCCACTGCTAACCAAACTCAAAATGAGGCCCTGAGTAGGCAAACTCAGCCGTTTTCCACCTCACTGAACTGAGGGGCCAATCCCACCCATGCCTGGCAAGGCTGAACTAATGACGGGCCAAGGGTCCTCACATCTCAAGGCACTCCTAATGTATGGCAGCATGCACTACGCAGGAGGTTGCCAAAGCCAAGACCTCTGCAGCTTGCTTTTCCTACAGCTCAGAGTGACAATCCCGGACATAAGTGTTTAGCACCAATCAAGACTAATACTAAGGGTCCCCTCCCCCTGGAACAGGCGCCATCCAGCTTCC
This sequence comes from Pleurodeles waltl, assembly GCF_031143425.1. Classification (NCBI taxonomy): domain Eukaryota; kingdom Metazoa; phylum Chordata; class Amphibia; order Caudata; family Salamandridae; genus Pleurodeles; species Pleurodeles waltl. Next base: position 1,560,241,124 of record NC_090440.1, read on the forward strand.
TGGTTGTGACACTGCAGACTAGCACCCACAGGCTGAATCAATGCTGGCCAAGGCAGGAGTTCTCAAGGGGCCTTAGGCGTCACAAACCAATACTGGCACAGCTTCAATGCACAAGGTCTCTGCAGCATGTCCTTCTAGCAGCTCAGAGCAACAATCCAGTAGTTTCCTCTCTTCAGACTGATACTCAGGATCCCCTGTAACTGGAGCAAGCGCCACCCTCCCACTTGATTGGGTCACTATGGACTTACCTGTTTTTTACCATCCTCATGGGCCTCTGCCTCTTGCGCATAGACTCTAATCCCACAGGACCCACCTAAGTGGACACCAGGGTATGCATAACCACAGCCACCTCTTCTGCATCTTTTGAAAATAGCCTCTATAATGACATCCTTCACGGTATCTGGGCAGACACTTACCCTACCCTGTCATCAAGGTTCACTACTAACCCATTGCAGGGCATCTATGGAATCTAATGTCCCCTCTCAGATGTCATCATAGTCACTAGCACTGCTGGTGAAACTAGGGCATTAATTAATTAAGGGCAAAAATTAGGCCATTTTACCTACTACTTCAGGAGTCATTCCCTTTCACCATGGGCCAACTTTGGACAGCACCATTTCACAGCATAACATGTGTGGACCTTGGGTACCGCAGGCCAATGTACAAAGAATATTTCTGTTCGCAAATTGCCATTCGGACTGTTTACAACTGAAAAAAAGGATTTTCTAATGTACTAAAGACAAAATGTGAATCATTAACTTGTTACCAAATCACATTTTGCTTTTGCAATTCGGTATTTGGAAAGGAAGTGTTAAGGGTGTCGCTTCAAAATGCTGAATCAGTGTGGTATGTATTACTGTTTTGCAACTGAATTCCAGTCGTAAAACAGTCATATTTTGCCACCAAATTTCAAACTGGTGGTAACCCATATACAAAGGGGAAAGGGTCCCCAGGAGATCTCTTTCCCTTTGAAAATTTAAATAATAATATTTTCTAAGAGTAGGTAGTGGTCTCATGGACCGTTGCCTAACGTTCAAAAAAGAAACTTCAAAGTTTATTTTTTTTCTTTTTAAATGCATTTCATTTTCCTTTAACCCCTTGCAGGCCACGGACGTAATGGTTATGTCCGTAGCTGTGCCTCTCGGGTGCCACGGACCTAACCATTACGTCTGATTACCGGCCATTGGGGGAAGCAGGGCCGCCCAAGTCAGGGCTGGACCCTCCCAGCTATCCCACCGACCCTACCAGAGGTCACCTCCCATCTCCAGTGTGATTGCGGAAGAGAAATACTCAGTATTTCTCTTCTACTCGGGAGGAGGGGGCCAGCAGAGCCAGGAAAGGAAAGGCCTTTCCTTTCCTTTCATGTCGTTGCAACCATTTCTGCTGCCCGATCGCGATGCGATCCGGCAAGAGAAATGGCCACTAGACACCAGGGAATTTTTTGGGGGTGAAATATACATGAGGGGAGTGGCCCCTTGGGCAAGGGCCGCTTCCCAGGGGGGCAAATAATTTTTAGCCCATTTCTGCCCCCCCTTGTGGGCAGATCGGCCTAATATAATTAGGCCAAACTGCCCCCAGGGGGGGCAGAAAACCCCTAGACACCAAGGATAATTTATTATTTTTTTTTTTTTTCATTTGTGTGTGGGGAGCGACCCCGTAGGCAAGGGTCGCTCCTGAGGGGGTGGGCAGATTGTTTTTAGGCCATTTCACTAGGCCGATCTGCCTATTTCTGTTAGGCCAATCTGCCCCCAAGGAGGGCAGAAACCACTAGACACAGGGATTGGTGTGTGTGTGTGTATGTGTGTGTTTTGTTTGGAGGGGTTGCCCCTTTGGAAAGGGTCGCTTCCCATGGGGGCACATTACTGTTGGCCATATCTGCCCCCCTTGGGGGCAGATTGGCCTATTTTTGGAAGGCCCATCTGCCCCCAAGGGGGGGGGGGCAGAATGCCCACCAGGGAACATTTTTTTTCAAAATAAGAGGGAGGGGGTGTGGCCATACCCCCACCCCAAACAAATGGGGCCAAAGTTGTTCTGCCCACCAGTGGGCAGATGGGGCAATTACCCCCGATCCACACCCCGGGGGGGGGTGAAAGTCTACTAGATGGCATGGAATAAAAAAATAAAAAAATTGTTGGGTGGTGGCTACCAACCAGTATGGGCCTGGTTATGCCCGCACCCCAACTGAAGGGGGTAACAGTCTTTCAGCTCTTCCCTCGCAACTTAAAACATATTATCCCATGGCAAGCAAGAGGACATTTGATTATTTTGGGTTTTGGTTTTACATTTGGGCCATGAGAGCTTGGTAACTCTCAAAATTGTCCCACTTGGAATGGTGAGGGCTGCACTCTTTTGACTTTGGGACACTGCCATGTAGAAAAGTCCACAAGACCCAGACACATCTAAAAACTAAACATTTGGTTGATTCCAGGGTGGTGTGCTTCACATGCACCCGGCCCCATTTTCTTACCCACAATGCGCTGCAAACCTCCAACTTTGCTGGAAATCACACATTTTTCGCACAGTTTTGTGATGGAACCTTCCGGAATCTGCAGGAATCCACAAAATTCCTACTACCCAACATTGTCTCATCTATACCGATAAAAATTCTGCTGCACTTGTGTATTGCTACATGCACTACGTGCAAGGTGAACAGTGGTGCAGGGTAAGGGCAATGAAATATTCTATGGACCATTGGCCTCTGCTTCCATTTTACATTGGTTCACGACTCCATTTTGTCGAGTCTGGTTCTGTGCGTAAAGCACTGTTCTGTGTTTTTCCACAAGCTTCTGCAAGCTGCAGGGTGGGGTGTTTTTCTGCTCAACTTCGCTCCATCAGCCTGATACGAAGGGCGCTATTTACATTCCACGAGCTATCAGTTAGGACAACAGGGGGATGCGCCTGTACTCAAGGAGGAATGCAAGCTTCACCTTGGAGCCCTCTTCTGGGAACCTGGCCCGTTCCGAGGAGACGTCTCGAAAGGTGAACAAGGTACCGCCGATTGCACAATTTGTAAAGGAGGGGGTCTTTTTCTAGAAAGGACTCCTGGGCGTTAGTAAATACTATAAAGGTCAGGAGCCCTGATGGACTGCTTTAGGAACTCTCTTCTGGGTTGGACGCAACGCCAGGAGGACTGATTGTCTCGAAGTAGACTCCCTGTGGGCGTCGATTTGGGTTCCCCGGCTTTGTGTGTGGCGGAGGGATGCAGAATCTCTTTTCGGTGAAGCCTTTCAATTTATAAGCATTGAAGCATATTGTGTGTGCGTGTGTTATATGCACTTATTCTTGCAGTTATTTTCGTGTTATTTTTCATGATATCACAGAGTGTTTATATTCTCACAGTTATTCTCATGTTATTTTTTCAGGATATGTTAGTGTGGTTAGTTTTTCTATATAAGAACTTGCCTCATAAATAAACTTGATTATTCTACTTACTATGGTGCGTGAGAGTGATTGTTTCACATTGTGCCCTAAACTATCCTGAAGTGCATAGTTCTGCTATTCTGAAGAGTGAAGCAACACAACTTGTCAGCCTAAAAATGTTTTTTTTCAAATTGCCCTTTTGGACACGCTTTGGCTCCCCCTCAATTTCAACTTGTTTTTGGCTCTTCCCTGTCACAGGCACTTGGCCCACCTACACAAGTGAGGTATCATTTCTACCGGGAGACTGAGGGGAACGTTGGGTGTTAGGGAATTTATCCTGGTGCGGTTATCCCACACAGAAATGTGGGAAGAAAATGATTTTTTAACTAAATTTGAGGTTTGCTGAGGATTCTGGGTAAGAAAACATTGGGGAATCCACGTAAGTCACACCTCCCTGGACTCCTTCACGTGTCTAGTTTTCAGAAATGTCTGGGTTTGGTAGGTTTCCCTAGATGGCTGCTGAGCCCGGGACCAAAAACGCAGGTGTGTCCCCCCACCAAAAACAGGTAGGTCTGTATTTGATCATTTTGATGTGTCCAGATAGTGGTTTGGGGCATTTCCTTTCGCGAGCACTAGGCCTAACCACACAAGTGAGGTACCATTTTTATCGGGAGACTTGGGGGAATGCTGGGTAGATGGAAATTTGTGGCTTCTCTCATATTCCAGAACTTTCTGTCTCCGAAATGAGAGGAAAAAGTGTTTTTTGGGCCAAATTTTGAGGTTTGCAAATGATTCTGGGTAACAGAACCTGATCACACCCCCACAAGTCACCCCATCTTAGATTCCCCTAGGTGTCTAGTTTTAAAAAATGCACATGTTTGCTAGGTTTCCCTAGGTGCCGGCTGAGCTAGAGTCCAAAATCCACAGCTAGGCACTTTGCAAAAAACAGCTCAGTTTTCTTTGGGAAAATGTGTTGTGTCCACGTTGTGTTTTGGGGCATTTCCTATCGCGGGCGCTATGCCTACCCACACAAGTGAGGTACCATTTTTATTGGGAGACTTGGGGGAATGCTGGGTGGAAGGAAATTTGTGGCTCCTCTCCGATTCCAGAAGTTTCTGTCACCGAAATGAGAGGAAAAATTATTTTTGGCCACATTTTGAGGTTTGCAACGGATTCTGGGTAACAGAGTCTGGTCAGAACCCCACAAGTCACCCCATCTTGGATTCCCCTAGGTGTCTAGTTTTGAAAAATTTGCAGGTTTGCTAGGTTTCCCTAGGTGCCGGCTGAGCTAGAGGCCAAGGTCCACAGCTAAACACTTTGCAAAAAACATGTCAGATTTAAAGGTAAAAATGTGAATTGTCCATGTTGTGTTTCCTGTCCCGAGCATTAGGCCTACCCACGCAAGTGAGGTGCCATTTTTATCAAGAGACTTGAGGGAATGCAGAATAGCAAGACAAGTGTTATTGACCCTTGTCTTTCTCTACATTTTTTCCTTCCAAATGTGTAAAAAAGACGTCTATTTGAGAAATGACTTGTAATTCACATGCTAGTATGGGCAGCCCGGAACTCAGAGATGTGCAAATAACCACTGCTTCTGATCACGATATCTTGTGCCCATTTTGGAAATACAAAGGTTTTCTTGATACCTATTTTTCACTTTTCATATTTCTGCAAATGAATTGCTGTATACCCGGTATAGAATGACAATCCATTGCAAAGTGCAGCTCATTTATTGGCTCTGGGTACCTAGGGTTCTTGATGAACCTACAAGCCCTCTATATGCCCGCAACCAGAAGAGTCCAGCAGATGTAACGGTATATTGCTTTAAAAAATCTGACATTGCAGGAAAACGTTACAGAGTAAAACATGGAGAAAAATGGCGGTTTTTTCATCTCAGTTTCAATTTTTTTTTATTTCAGCTGTTATTTTCTGTAAGAAACACTTGTAGGATCTACACAAATTACTCCTTGCTGAATTTAGAATTTTGTCTACTTTTCAGAAATGTTTAGCTTTCTGGGATCTAGCATTGGTTTCACACCTGTTTCTGTCCCTAACTGGAAGGAGGTTGAAAGCACAAACAATTGTAAAAATCGGGAGTGTCCCAGTAAAATGCCAAAATTGTGTTAAAAAATGGGGTTTGCTGATTCAAGTCTGCCTGTTCCTGAAAGCTGGGAAGATGGTGATTTTAGCACTGCAAACCCTTTGTTGATGCCATTTTCACACAAAAAATCCACACGCCTTCTTCTTCAGCCCTTTTTTCCAATGTTTTTGAAAAAAACAAACTTTTTGTTTTATTTTGGCTAATTTCTTGGTCTCCTTCAGGGGAACCCACAAAGTCTGGGTACTTCTGGAATCCCTAGGATGTTGGGAAAAAAAGGATGCAAATTTGGCATGGGTAGCTTATGTGGACAAAAGGTTATGAGGGCCTAAGTACGAACTGCCCCAAACAGCCAAAAAAAGGCTTGGCACCTGAGGGGGAAAAGGCCTGGCAGTGAAGGGGTTAAGGAAAACAGACTGCATTTAAAAACAATTTGCTTTATTTAAAATCAATTACGAACATGATGGTCTCCTGACCCTAGCACGCTAGCATCCCAGTGATGGCTACGATACCTTGTAGGTCGCAAATTGCGACCTAACTCATTGAAATTCATGAGGTAGGTCATTTTGCGACCCACAAAGGAATTGCAAATTAAACTCTAAAGAGTTTCATACATTAGGAATACCAATTTCTTACCTGAGATTCATAGGGAATCGCAATTAGGAAATCAGTATTCCCAATGTTAGTACATCTAGCCCCACACCTTTATCTTGCAACCCCGATGTGGAAAATATATCGGTAACTACCTCACCCTACTGGAGGAAATCCCTTGGGGTACATCTAAGTTCCTGGCGCTCTCCTACCCCATGATCATGTGATTTTTGAACTGCACTCATGGTAGGTAAATCCCTGCAAACAGAATTAAACAGAATAGGCTCCTTCACATGAAAATAGCATTGTACTTGACAAGTGTGAGTATTTCCTGGCACTCTCAAACATCCCCTACCACCCAAGGATCAGGGTTTACCCCTTCTTCTGAATCTATAATATGAGTACTTGTCACAGTGCCTAAACTTATAGAGATGCCCCCTCCTCACGAGGATCGTGTAGGTCTTACTGGGGTTCAAAGGACTGTTTGTCATGGGATCACTGAAAATGCACAATGCAAACAGTTCTATGAAAGCCTGCCTCACCCTCACCTCATTTCAAAATGTAAACCAGTCACATTAAACATAATTATTACATCATCCAACAACATCTTCGCAGCAAGGAGGGCATCCTCCGTGCACCATTCCCCAGGCCCCAAAGCTATGGCTGTCTTTCGGTGCACCTGTGTGTTAGCAGTGGATTTGGTGGTTACCCTCCTTGGAAATGGTACACTTCTACATGAGAAGCCTACAAAGATATTAGGGATCCCTCCAAGGTCTCTTAAGGGACACTGGCCTGAAGAGCTCATACTAGTCCAGGGCACCAGTTGGAGTCATAGTCCTTCAGTCCGTCTTCTCATTGGAATCAGGTGGCTTCACCTTCCCAAACCCTTCTGCACAGCATTCTGTGGCTTTTTAACATGGCAGAGTCAAATGCTCTATGGAAATATCTTGCCTGAGAACTCCAGCCTCACCCCAACTGACACAGATGGCTTTTTCTTTCTCACCAACACTTCAAATGGGAGCCTCTCCTGTGTTTGTTTCCAGAGGTCTGGCCTTCCTTACTTTTTTGTGGGGTTGGTCTTGGTCAGTCCCAGTGTTGAAGTAAGCCTCAGCAAGGCCTACTAGTGCAAGGGGTTCACCTTTCTCTGCACAAAGTCCTCAGACCATGTAGGAAGAAGTTGGCACAGAAACTGGAATAAAAGACAAAAGTTTATTAACCTCATGAGGTGGTACTACAGTTCAGACAGCACCCTTGGGTAATGTCTGAAGTAGCACACTGAACTGAGAGAGCATGGTCCTTTTATACCCACACAGGGGCTAAAAGGAGATGGTACAATTATGGAAACAAGACTTGTATACATGTAAGGTCATGTGGAAAATGCACAGTCGACAGGTTTGAGGAGCTAACAGTTTCCAAGGACTAACAGCTGCAGACCTTACTGAGCATGTGCGAAAGTAAGAGATGCTAAATATAACTTGTCACTAGGCAGATTTCAAGAGCAGTTAACAGAAAGGTAGGACAGAGCACATGGTGAGCACAAGGCAGCATGTAGCAGAGAAAATGGCTGCCATGAATACAAAATGGATTCCGTAAAATGTTCACAATAGTTACTAAATACAAGATGTCTTCTGCTAATGCTTAATCTAATCACTGCTAAATTACAACAGACGACCCTTTCAGCATTAGCTGAAGACATTCGTCTTTCTAGGATAATCTAAATATTCATCCTGTATATTTATGCTCATCATTTCAGCTATTTCCTTATCTAACATATGTTGTGCCTTCATTTCTGTAATATTTCTTTTGGTAGGCATACAAGCAGTAATACACATGGAGCAGAACATTGGACCACACTGAATACAGATACAGCATGTAAAAAATATTGCAATTATTACACACAGGACCTTCCAACAGGTAGTTGGTAATATCCATAGTTACCACAAACAAAATATGTATTATGTGAAGCTGTAAAACTACTATTATTTACACTCTCAATAGTTAAAATTAAGGTACAATCGCTTATCCCTACTGGAATTCGTCCAATGCTTCGTATACATAAATCTGCTTTAGTTTTTGTAAAAGAAATCACAAATTGTTCTTTCTTGTCAGAGTCTTGTATATTTGTGAAGACATATGGTATTGAAACATTGTCCGGTTGATACTCTTCCGATTCCCATTTAGTTCCTTTAGCTTGGGGATACCCATCTTTGTCTTGGTAGCATACTTTATTAAGGCGAAAAAGAAGTCCGCCCTCTGTACGTTTTCCAGATGCAAACAAAAGCATGAACCAAGCTTAACAAGAACCATTGTGTGAAAAAGGAAGAGGAATGAAAGGTGTTCCTCCTTTCTTTTAATGCGCAGGTATCATTCCAGATACCCAACAGTTAGTAGTATTTGTAGCATTATGAGTATGATGCAACATCTGAATGAAAGTATTATTGAAGTACGATTGACGGTGCTTCTGCTCCTGATAGGGAAGCGTAAAGTAATAGTGATCCTCTGGTACTGGAGTAGTGGCAACAAAAAACTCACGAGCAGGAGACTTCTTTTCAATAAACCAGGTGATTGTTGCTGTAACCACCAAAACAACAACAAACCCCATAATACTAATATTCAATTTGTTATTCATTTTAGCAACAGTGATAATCGACCCTTTCAGAAATGAATTAAAAAACAATCGTTGGAGCTCTTATCCCTGGGCAGCCGCTGATTTCTTCACCACGGGCCAAGACGGGTGTCACTACTCTAATGCACGGCTGATCCACCCCCCTTGCCACATTGGCTCTCCGCTTCATTAACCCAGGGCGGTAGCTCAACCAGTCTTTTCAAAACAATTTTCAGATTCTTTCCTTGGTCTCAAATTATATCGCGTCACTCCAGAAGTCGTATGGTCCGGGAAGACCTCTGCAGATTTGTCAGGTGATATAGCACGGCCTTTCTCCTTAGTCAAAATCTCTTGATGATCGGTCAGCACAGCAGGTTCCACCAAGGTAGGTAGCACTCTCTTGCAGTGAGTACTATGGACCCAATTCTTTAGGTTTGTCACTCGAACTGCTGTCCTTGTCGCAAGGAGCACCTGTTCTGGGCCTCGCCACCTTGGTTCCAAGCTGCTTGATCTTTCAAAAGACTTAATCATCACCTGATCACCAGGTCGGAGTTCATGGCCTTCACCTGTAGATCTGTCAGGAAGTGCTTCTCGAACCTGTTGATGAATAGAAATCAAAATTGTCAGTTAACTGTGCCAAATAATCATTCATCAGGACACAAGGTACATCATATACAGATTTTGGTTTAGGAACTCCCCAAATATTCATTGGTCTCCCAAATACTACTTCATAGGGGCTAAGGCCAAGTCGGGAGTGTGGCACTGACCTAATAGACAATAATGCCAATGGTAATGCATCCGGCCAAGTTAAGGATGTGGAAGCCTGTATCTTTGCTAATTTCAGCTTCAATGTAGCATTATACCTTTCCACCAACCCTTCTGATTGTGGGTGGAAAACCGCATGGAACTTCTGTTTGATCCCTAATCCTTTCAGGACATACTTAATAACTTCCCCAACAAAATGAGGTCCGTTATCACTCCATAAAAGTCCGCAAACACCAAACCTAGGGAAAAATTCTTTCAAAAGCACCTTCGCTGTGGTAATGGCAGTATTATCCTTTGTGGGGTACGCCTCTATCCATTTACTGAAGGCACAAACCACTACCAAGACATACTTTAAATTGTTGCAGCGTTCAAGCTGAATATAATCCATTTGTAGAACTTCAAAAGGTGCAGTTGGTGTAGCAAACCCTCCTGCAGGAGTACGTGTCCCTTTTCCAGGATTGTATTGTAAGCAGATCAAACAAGACTGTACTACTCTCTTAGCTGTACTGGAAATTTCTGGATGCTCCCAAACTTGCGTAAGCAACTTCGTTATTTTTGAAGCTCCAACATGTGCCCGCCCATGTGCCATCTGCACCATAGGTTGTACAAAAGCTATAGGCAATTTCCATTTATCCATCTGCTTATTCCGCCAACAGCCCTCATCATCCAATTCTCCATCTTTAGAACATTGCTCACGTTCTTTCACAGAAGCAGATTTCTGTATATCTAATACGACTTGTCTAGCATTATGCCAACGTTCAGCTTGTGACTTCACTACATACATAGAAGTAGTACTTCGCTGCATCACAGTCTCACGTGCTACACGGTCTGCAAGAGCATTACCTTGCCCTATCTTATCGGTCACTTTCTTATGTGCACTACATTTCACAATAGCTAGTTTATTTGGATATGTCAATGCAGTCAAGAGGTTATGCACTAATTCTCCGTGCATTATCTGCATCCCGTGGGATGTGAGAAAACCTCTCTCCTTCCAAAGCAAACCAAAATCATGAGCCACTCCAAAAGCATAGCGGCTGTCTGTGTAAATGTTTACACTTAAATCAGTACTAAGCTCACATGCTCGTGTCAAAGCTATTAGTTCAGCTGCTTGAGCTGACTTCTGTGGTATACGAGCTGTCTCCACTACCGTGTGTATTGTGGTGATTGCATATGCAGCTGAGGTCGTACCATCTGGCAACTTCAAACAAGACCCATCAACCCACCGTTCCCCGTCTACATCTAAAAGGGGCGTATCTTGTAAATCAACACGACCCTTTGCCTGTTCTTCGGTAAGGAATATACAATCATGTGTTTCTTGTGACTGAGGCTGAGTCACCGGATATGGCAACAAAGTAGCTGGATTTAGTGTCGCACATCTCTTCAGTGTAATGTGAGGAGCCAACAATGTCAACTCATAACCTGTCATACGTGCGCTAGTTAAATGTTGTGTCTTTGTTTGATTTAAAAGAGCATCAACCGCATGGGGTACTAGCACCAACAGCTTATGTGACAAAACTATCCCTTCACTCTGACGTATTGAGACAGCTGTTGCGGCAACTGAACGAAAACACCCAGGCAACGCTCGAGCGACAGGATCAAGTACTGCTGAAAAATATGCACAGGGACGCTGCTTATTGCCATGTGTCTGTACTAAAACTGACAATGCACATCCATCTTTCTTGTGTACGTAAAGTGCAAAAGGCTTCATGTAATCTGGAGTACCTAACACTGGTGCAGAACAAAGGGCTTGTCGCAGCTGCAGGAAAGCAGTTTCACATTCATCTGTCCATGGGAGGGGCATTGGAGTATCTTTAGTAAAAAGTGCTAGCAAAGGTTTGGCAATGTGTGAAAACCCTAATATCCATTGCCTACAAAAAGAAGTAAGACCAAGGAATGCACGAACATCTTTCTGAGTAGAGGGTACTGGTGTGTCTAAAATTGCTTGAATACGATCTGATGTAAGTGCACGGCCCTCCTTAGACAAAAGGTGACCTAAATAGGTTACCTTTGGTCTACAATATTGCAATTTCTTTCGTGACACTTTATGATGGTGTGAAGCAAGAAAAGAAAGTAAGGACAAAGTGCACTTTTCACATTGCTCCGGGGTATCAGCTGCCAACAAAATATCATCAACATATTGTATGAGAGCCACACCTTCAGGTAAAACAAAAGAATCAAGGTGTCCAAAGTCATAGTACAAGAACTAATTGCTCCCTCAACTTCCTCATAAAAGGCGGCTGGATTTTTCCGCGGGTCAGGTAATGCTGTTTTAAGTGCCATTACATCTGCCCTATTCCAAGGAGTATACACCCAATTATAAATAAAATAACCCTTAGCATCAACAGAGGTTTTATCATCACTTGTACCCAATGCTTTAGAAGGAACAAACAAAGGCGCGGCCTCCCGCATTGGTTTCGCGTGAACTATCATAATCTTATCTGTTTCAAAGATGGAAGCTTGCGCCCCTTCGGGCTGAGATGCTCGTGCAACTGCGTCCGCAGCCCTTTTCTCTTCTTGCAAACGGACTGCCACAGTGCGTAATTTCATTAAAAGCCTGATTGCATCAGCCACCTGGGAGAAAACAAAAAGACCATCACGCATTTGCTTATGATCAGCTGCTACATCATTGGGCTCTAACTCATCAGAATATTTCCGATATAGTTCAATAACTTCTGAGCCAAATGCCTCAGTAAAATATAGCTGCTCCTTTTCCGTCCACCCTTTCATGTTGTCTAAAAGTTCAGAAGCAGAAACAACGCTACAAATTGTTTTACGAGCAATAGATCTAAGCTCAGACGCACGGTCAGCAGGCAGCATAGAGCGACTGTCCCGCATCTTCTGTTGCTCCGAACTGGAGACTTTAGGTAACTCATGAGGGGCAGAAGGGACGACATACGGAGGTGGAGGGCGATCTAGTAACAATAAATCATCATGTGGTTTATTAAGGATAGGATAGAGAGGTTGCCTAACAGTGTATTGGCCAGTTACCTGTAGCTTACGTTCTTTCTCTTCTAGCTCCTTTAAGTTATTTATTTCTTTCTTTCTCATTTCCAATGCTTTCACATATACATTCTTCCGCTGCTCTTTCTTAAGCAAGGCTTGCTCACGCTTCACTCGTCCACGCGCTTCTTTCTCCCACATTCGTACACAGTCAAACATATCTTGCCTAGACTTTCGCTTACACATACATTGTTCCACATACTCAATCTTTCGCAAATCAAATGACCCATGCATAGGCCAACGTAACTCAGGATCCGCGCGGGTGTATTTATTCCATAATGTGCTGTACATTATAGAAGAAAGACCATGTTTAACATACATATCTCTATTTGGCGTCCCCTCTGGGGGTGCCGGTTGCGATTCTTCCAGTCTCAAATTGGTACCATTACAAAAGCAACACATCCTACGAAGTGCGCTAAAAACAGGCATGCCAAAAATAGTGCAGAATATGCAATATTATAATCAAAGTAGCACTTAAGGTGCAGTTCAAATCAAAATTAAATTGGAGAAAATTCTCCTCATTACCTGCCTATACAAATTGCAATTTATATATCAAATCCAAAGAATACAAATTGACTAGTCACCCAAATCACGAGAGCCACAGTAAGTAGTGCTAAACTACATTACCAAACACAGGCATCAAAACCCACAGCAAGTGCCGTAAAAAGGCTCTTACCAATCACAGGGTGTCCAGGTTCCAACTGCCAAGTTCTAAAATCGACCAAATGGTCACTGCATGACGAATGAACAAAAAGGATCTCAGTCGAGGACCGGCGCCACCTGGAGGTTCAAGTCAGAAGGAAGGGAAAAACGCTGTGGTTGCCAAGACTCGGGTCTCCTCAGGCATTGATCGTCCGCAGCGAGATCACAATCCTTCGTCGCGACCAATCCGTTGGGCATTCGAGTCGCCGATGAGTCCCTGTTCGGGTGCCAATTTGTTGAAGTAAGCCTCAGCAAGGCCTACTAGTGCAAGGGGTTCACCTTTCTCTGCACAAAGTCCTCAGACCCTGTAGGAAGAAGTTGGCACAGAAACTGGAATAAAAGACAAAAGTTTATTAACCTCATGAGGTGGTACTACAGTTCAGACAGCACCCTTGGGTAATGTCTGAAGTAGCACACTGAACTGAGAGAGCATGGTCCTTTTATACCCACACAGGGGCTAAAAGGAGATGGTACAATTATGGAAACAAGACTTGTATACATGTAAGTCATGTGGAAAATGCACAGTCGACAGGTAGGAGGAGCTAACAGTTTTCAAGGACTAACAGCTGCAGACCTTACTGAGCATGTGCGAAAGTAAGAGATGCTAAATGTAACTTGTCACTAGGCAGATTTCAAGAGCAGTTAACAGAAAGGTAGGACAGAGCACATGGTGAGCACATGGCAGCATGTAGCAGAGAAAATGGCTGCCATGAATACAAAATGGATTCCGCAAAATGTTCACAATAGTTACTAAATACAAGATGTCTTCTGCTAATGCTTAATCTAATCACTGCTAAATTACAACACCAGGTGCAGTATGAAGAGCTAATTAACACATGCAGATTTCCTTCTCGCTCCTGCTTTTCCCAGGAACTAAGCCAAACACTGTCAAATTCCTGTATTGCGCAGGGAGGTCTTTGATCTTCCTGCTGGCTAGCAGAGCAATTAACTTTGCCCAGTAGAGGTTATAAAGGACTAGAATGTGAGTATGGCTAAGCCAGGGATATATAAAAATACTCAAAGTGCCATAAGGAGTACAGTTATCAGAAAAGTGACAGTGGGTCTGCACTCAGGATACATGTTTACCCTTTGCTTCATGCCTGACCAGTGTTTCTAGGTCTACGTAAGGTGAAACTGTGCAATGGAACAGATTTTGCCCATTAGGTGTAATGAAGAGAGCACACACCCTTTTCAGTAAAGCACTGCAGACCAACACTATGTTGCCAATATAAAACCTACGCCAGGTCATCCCAATCCCTTTAGGCAGAGGTCTTCAAACTTTTTAATGCTGCGCCCCCCCAGTTGAAAAATAAAAATCTTTGGGGCCCCCCCTCAGAATTTTTCACATTTATTTTAGAAAGATGGCACTGTTTAAATATATCTAAACCTATTTAAACATTGCAGTTAAGTACTGTTAACTTTTTAAAACTGCAATAACATGCTTCTGCTTAAAACAAAGGCATATTATCTGTATAATATTTCTTTTTGCCAGAGTTTGGCGCCCCCCCTGGGATCACTTAAGGCCCCCCAAGGGGGGTTCACCCCCCAGTTTGAAGACCTCTGCCTTAAGGACTCTTTCTGTGGTAAGCTGACCTAGATAGTAGTCTCACATTCCCAGCCTGCGCATGTGCACACGCCTGTGCTCACATATTTTTGTGTTACCTACCAAGAATATCTTACCCAGTGTCCTTATCTTAAAATGTGGACAAAGGATTTTAGTACTGCCAGTACCTTTTCACAAACTTTACTATGAGTGAGACTCAGAGGGTGAGACTCAAAACAGGAAAATTTCAAAACTAAGTAGTAAAAAGAAAAACATCCAGGGGAAATAAATGGGTGGTACACATTTCCTACAGTCATGCTGCCCCTCCTCTCCTTCAAAAATGATAATAACAAGCATATTACTTTCTGTTCATTAGCATACATGGTGTATGTAATGGCATATTTTTATGTGAATTTGTTTTAGGAAAATCTGTTTAACCAAGATTTAAGGGGTTATTTTACTGCAGTAAGGTAAAATCACACTGGAGACATCTTACTACATAGTTTTACCTGTGTAAAGTAATTGTTACAATCAACATGTAAGTTAATATGCAGTGTTTTCTAATGTCAATTTTACTGTCCTGTACTAATAAACTCCAGTTTGACATTTCCACTGCAGTAATGCATGTGTTATTATATATTTATAATTACATTGCTCAAAATAATATGTTAATGGGCCACATTTATTTCTACTGCCATGTCATGGGTGGCAAGTGTGTGTGTGTGTGTGTGTGTGTGTGTGTGTGATTTTGAGAGAGAGCAAAGTTTGTGTGCTTGAATATACAGAGGATTTTTTTTCTTTCTTATCTTAATGCTTTATTGATATTTATGGTACATGTTTGCTGCCTACGTTTTGGTAGCCACTTATATTAATTTTGAGCTTAGGTGATATTGATATATATATTCACTGAAAAAAACAATGGTTGCAGGGGCATTATATTTAGGCTCACAATTTAAATGTACAAAACCATAGAAATTCACCTGTTATAACTGTGCCCCCCATGCACAGTTATCTGACCAATAATTTTACCGCAGATGTTACAGTGACATTATCAATGGTGTTATCAAAGATGTCATGAGTGCTGTAATTTGTGGGGTAATAAGCAGTGCATGGCGAGGGTGCAAGTTATAGCTACCTTAGGGCACAAGTTATTGTTATTTGAAATAACTGTAACTATAACAGGTCAATTTCTATGTTTTTGTACATTTAACATGTGAGCCTAACTAGAATGTCCCTGTAACCTTTAGTTTAAGTGAATTTCTATGTTTTTTTTACTTAAAGTAATGTTCATTACTATATGTTAATCCAACCACCACCACACAGCCCCTATAGCCAACCCCTATAGCAACCCAACCTTGTGCACAAGCTTTGGCTGTACACAGCAGGGGTTGGCCAAATGGCCAGGCCTGTTTCCGGGCCCTGTGGACAGCCCCTCTAACCACCCAACTTGCACTATGCACAACCTTTGGTTGTGTGCAGCGGGGGTTGAATGCAGGGCCTGGGACCAGGCTGTGCAACCAACCTCTATAACCACCCAAAACTGCACTGCGCATGGCCTTTGCATGTGCACAGCGGTGGTTGACCAAAGGGCCTGACCTGCAGCCAGATGCTGCAGCCAACCACCGAACCACCTAACCCCACGCTGCGCATGTCCTTTCTCCATGCTGGGCGCAGTTGGCCACGGCCTCTCTCTCTTGGTTTGGGATTTGGTGTGATGGGGTATCCAGAGGCAAAAATAGACAACCCTCTCTGCTCTGTTTTTATGGTAGTGTGGGCAAGCAGTTAAGCTTATGTAGGAGTCATGCTAAGCATTTATTGTACTCACAGTATCAATAAATGAAGACACACACTTAAAAGAATAACTCGAGTCCAGTTTACAAAAATACCATGGATTATTAAATACATTTTCAGACCAAGAACTTCATTACAAGGTAAGCCATTTTTAAATTAAAAATACTTTTCAGTTAAAAAAATCAACACAGTGCATTTTTCAGAATCTTCATTGTTAACCCATCGGAGGAAAAGAAAATGCAGTTTTGCAGGTAAGTCCACAACTTACAGTTCCAGTATTTGTTTTTTTGGTCAACATCAGACAAGGCATCGGAAACAGCTTACCAGGCAGGTTGCGGTCAGGGGAAGTCTATGGCTTGAGACTGCAGGCATCTCTGTGGAATCCAGCAGGGGCCAGCCCACAGTGGACGCAGAAGCCCTGGGGAACTTTCACAGGACCAGTGGGCCACTTGGACACAGGCCATGGGCATTGGGTGCAGAAGTGATTTCAGAGGTGGTTTAGCTTTTTCTCAGGCAGACTTATTTTTTGAAGTTGGTTTCTTTTGGACAGGCCCGCTGTCCACAGAAGATCTTGGTCTTTATCATAGACAGGCAGTCCTCCTAAGGCTTTGGAGGTCACTGGGTTGCAGGACAAGTCATCTTTTTGGTACAGGTTCTTTGAGGGTTGCAGACAGGCTGGTAGAGCTGGGGCAGTCAGTCGGTGTCTTCAATCGCCTTTGCTGGTATGACTTCTGTGGAGTCTGGCTCTTCTTAGGTCATTGGGAATCTAAATTCCTGGTCATGGGATGCCACCTAAATACTGTATTTAGGGGGCATGAGAGGGAGTACCTGGTAGTAGCCAATGTGCCACTATTTGAGCACCTCCTTTAGGAGGGGGAGACAACCCTGACCCAAGATGGAGGAAACTGAAATGGAGGGGTCACCTCGCATGCCACACCTGAGGAGAGGTGCTGGCTAAGGAGGGCCACTTCTCCTATTCTTTCTAGTTTTCCCACCTGTTTTCCCACCTAACGTGGGGGCTGAACTGGTGGGTTGCCTTCTTCTGGTAGCAGCAGAGGCTGGGGGTCACATTTCAAAGGCGGCATAGCCCTTGCAGCTTCCCATCTGAGCAGGGTGCCTGCCTGGGGGAGGCGGTGTGACACCTCAGCCTAGGAAAGGCTGTGTCTTCTGGTTTCATAGAGCAAAGGCTCTTACCCCAGGAGTCCATATTCATGTCTGGTGGTGGCAGCCTGGGTAAGACAAGACAGCAACCATGCCAGGGCTGTTAGGTTTTCAGGGGGCACCTCTAAGATATCCTCTGGGTACATTTTATAATAAATTCAGCACAGGCACCAGTGAGGATTTATTATGATGAATTTGAAACCAAACAACCTAGGGTTCAGAGAGGCCATCATGTAGCTGAGGAACTCGTAGTGACAAGTGTCCAGCAAATGCATTTTCTAAGGCTTCCCTGTATACATATTATGTCTAATAATTGACAAATACACAGTAGGGGCACATTTGCTCATGCACTTTTGCCCTTACCTGTAATAGGGTTTACCCTGCCTTAGGGCTGTAAGGCCTGCTAGAGCGTTGACTTATCTCTATCGCATGCAGTCTTAGGGGACATGGCACCTAGGCTGAGTGCCATGTCCTCTTTGCAATTTTGGGTACACCTTGTCATGCAGCCTGCACAAAGGTGGTGTGTGGCCTCTCAGAGTGGTACAATTGATGCTGCAGCTCGGGGGTGGGGTCCTGTTCAGTTCCCTAGATGCCAGGGGTATCATTTAGTAGGGACTTACAAGTGCGGCTGAAGTTGCCAAACACAGTACAGGTTTGGGGAAAGAGATCTGGCCCTGGAAACCTATTTAGCAAGAGCACAGGGTACTTACAGTTCAAAACCACATCATGCTCCAGGCGGCAAAAAGTGGGAGGGTATTACAACCAGAACCTCTGATGGTGCCGTGAGTACACAGGATGTATCTGGGTGTGAGAGTGGCTGTGAGTATCTGGCAGGGTGTGAGAGTGGGTGCATCAGTGTCCTATTGGGTCTGTGAGTGGGTGTGTCAGTGCCTGTGTGGGTCTGTCAGTGGGTGCATGAGGGTCTTAGTGTGTCTATGAGTGGGTGGGTGAAAGTCTGAGTGGGTCTGTGAGTAGGTGTCTGAGGGTCTGAGTGCAGCTGTGAGTGGGTAAATGTGGGTCTGAGTGGGTCTGTGAGTGGGCGCATAAGGGTCTGAGGGGTGTGTGAGTGGGAGAGAGATTGAAAGAGAGAGGGCGAGAGAACGTTTTTTAGGCTCTGATGAATGATATACTTAGAATGAGATATTTCTGGACAAATTGGAAACATGTATTTGTCAATTACCTCTTTAGCTGCTGAGCCTTTCCCTCTGTGCTGAGCCCTTTTTTTGGCTATTTGGGGTAGTTTGCGCTTAGGCCCCCATAACTTTTCATCCACATAAGCTATTCAAGCCAAATTTGAGTATTTTTTCTCACAACATACTGGGGAATTCTAAAAGTACCCAGAGTCTGTGGGTACCCATGGAGAAGACTGAGAAATCAGCCAAAATACAGCTAAAATTTGGGGTTTTGGGGAAAAATGGGTAAAAAGTGCTGCAGAAGAAAGCATTTGATTGTTTCTCTTTGAATGGGATCAACAAAGGGTTTGTGGTGCTAAAATCACCGTCTTTCAAGCTTTCAGGAACAGGAACAGAACTTGAATCAGAAAAACAAATTTTTAAACATAGTTTCGGAATTTTGCCAGAACATATCAAATTATTACAAGTTTTTGTGCTTTCAGCCTCCTTCCAGTTAGTGACAAAAATGTGTGTGAAGCTAATGGTGGATCATTGACAGTTAAACATTTCTGAAAAGTAGATAAAATTCTGAATTCAGGAAGGGGTCATTTGTGTATATTCTTCAAGGTTTTTCTACAGAAAGTAACAGTTGAAAAAAATAATATTGACATTGAGTTGACAAAAATGTTGACAATGTTTTCTTCTGTAACTTTTTCCATCTATTGAAGATTTTTTTAAGCAATATACTGTTATATCTGCTGGACTCTTCTGGTTGTGGGGATATATAGGACTTATAGGTTCATCAAGAATGCAAGGTACCCAGAGCCAATAAATGAGCTGCACCTGCAATGGGTTTTCATTGTATGCCGGGTATACAGCAATTAATTTGGTAAAATATAAAGAGTGAAAAATAGGTATCACTAAAACCTATGTATTTCCACAAATGGGCACAATATATGGAGTGTAGAAGCAGTGTGTATTTGCACATCTCTGAATTTGATGGTACCCATATTAGCATGTGAATTACAGGGCATTTTTCAAAATGACTTAGGGCCAGATGTAGCAAAGGGTTTTTCCCATTCTGTGTCAATGGGAAAATGTGTTCATACATATGGCCCTTATTTCTTACACACTGTCTTACATTTGGAAGGCGCAAATGTAGAGAAATCCAATTGGCAATAAGACTTCTTCTTCTATTCTGCCTTCCTCCAAGTCTCCAAAAAAAATTGTACCTTACATGTGTGGGTAGGCCACAACAGGAAAAGCGCCAAAATGCATTGCAGAAACATTGCATTGTTCCATTGAAAACTGACTCAAATTTGGCAAAGTGCTATCTGTGGATATTGGCCTCTAGCTCAGCCAACACCTAGGTAAATTTTAGACCTGCCATCCTTGCCGTGGTCTCCCATGTCTTTTTTGCCTCTGCTTCCCATGTTGTGACTGGGTGCTGGACTCTGTTTTTTACTGTTTTTGGTACCCTCTGCATTTTACCACTGCTGAACAGTGCTACAGAGCAAGTGCTCCCTGTGTAAACTGTATGTATAATTTGCTTTTCCATGATTGTCACATTTGATTTACTAGTACGTCCCTAGTAAAGTGCACTAGAGGTGCCCAGGGCCTGTAAATCAAACGTTACTAGTGGGCCTGCAGCACTAGTTGTGCTGCCCATGTGAGTAGCCCTGTAAACATGGCTCAGACCGCCACTGCAGTGTCTGTGTGGACAGTTTTAATCTGCCAATTTGACATGGCAAGTGTACCCACTTGGCAAGCCCAAACACAAAGGGCTTCCAGAGGCTGGCCAAACAGAGAAGGGCACTACAGAGATGAAGTTGGCAGCTTTCAGGTAGAGTTCTAAAACTCTTTCCCTGGACTAGTTATATTAACTTCAACACTGGCAAATTGCTGGATTTTGTTATAACAATAAGTTTGATTCTAAGCTTCATATATCTAGCTCCTTTTGAGGCTTTATTAATTAATATGAAGTCTCCCCATTTTAGCCTATGGGCCCTAGGGCCAGATGTAGCAAAGGTTTTTACCCATTCTGTGTCTATGGGAAAAAGTGTTCGTACATATGGCCCCAAGTCACTACAATGAGGGAAAAACAAATTTGGTTATTTTTCCTCACCAGGGCTAATAAAACATATTTTATAAAGTCCTTGCATATAATTACACTCCACCCAACACTGGGGGCACTCAGAGCACACCTTAGGGGTGCCGTATATGTAAAAATAAGACAGTTTAAAGACTTTGGAAGTACCTTTTATTCTAAAGTCGAATTTACATGTAATTTTAGTTCAAAAGCAGCAAGAGAGGCAGGCCTACCTTTAAAATGACACTGGGCACCTCATCAGTGCACCTATGGGCGTACTACCTAAGCTGGGGTCACTACACCTACATGACCTACCATATACTAGGGACTTATAGGTAGGTTGGCATAGCCAATCATAATTAGCCTAATTTGCATATCATTTTACTCAGAGCACAGGGCCTGGGACTGGTTAGCAGTACTCACTGCACCACCAGAGTCAGAAAATAGTGAAAATGGGGGCAAATGTTAGGGGCTTCAACAATCATCCCAGTTTTCTCATATACACTTAGTCAAACTCAGAAACTAAACCATTTTGTGGAGTGGTTTACAGACCTATTAGAATAGAAGTTACTGAAAAGTATCAGATTTCCGAGTGCCTGAAATTGTGAAAAGAGGTTATTATGTTCATTCCATCAAGCTTAGCTGATCATCAGTTCTCATGTTTCATTATGTGCATCCTAACTTACAGTATAGGGAAAGTAGACATTGCTTACATTGAGAACACTGCTCTTTAATGCAAAATGAATCCAGTCAGTCTTTCTACAAGGTGAACATTTCATTATGATTGGTGCATACATGATGTGGTGATGTGGAGAAATAAAGGTCTAGGCTGCAGTATCAAGGCATAAATATTGAATTTTTTCATAAGTGTTTTTTCAGGGTTATCTGTTAGGCTTTAGCTGTAGAAATTGTAAAATCACCACCCTCCCTTATGTGACAAAACCCACCGCACAACTCTGTTTGAAAAACGAGATTGGGTTTTATTTAGTACATGCAAGTGGCAAAGCCAATTTTACATTTCCATGAAGTAAGAACAACTGCTTCACTCTCAATTGCCCAGATCCCACTCAGGCACACATATTCTCAGGATGCTCTCAGGCCTCTGTCCCTTAAGAGGCCCATCCCCGAGATACTGTCATACCCCTTGGGCCTACAGGGCCACTGGGAGAACCAGGGGCCTGTTCTCAACAGCCCCTGACAAGAAAAGGACACCTCATATTTTGGCCACAACCAGTAAAATTATTCTTTGCAAGTTATTAATCATGCTAAATTATCAAATGTGATGTACTCATAAATAATATTCAGTACAAAACGCCATTATCCCTCTCACCCCCTATGACCGAAAGAGGAACCAACCTAGATTAGAGATTCTGACCCACACTGGGCAAATTTGAGGGCGAGCATGATTTAACCCCACTAAATATAAACATTGGAGCTATGAGAGTGATCAGTAGGGGGTCACAGTAGCTACCCTCATTGAGTCTTCCATAAGATGAAGACTGTTGCTTCTAGCACCCAGGTTTTACAATGTCGTGGGAGTCTCTGCCTGACCTTCATATAGAATGTAAATAGACATTGGGACTTGGCAAAGTGGGTAGATTGCTATAAAATGGCATTCCTCACGCCCTGCCAAACCTTCTCTATTTGCAGTTGAGGAAACTGCTGGATAACTACTGGGGAGCCTGTGCTAGCTTCATCAGTGGTAATCCTTGACCAGTAGTCCATCTGTCACAGGACCTCTACATTACAATGAATGTGGCCTCATCCTATTTAGAGAGGGAAGACTGTCACACAATTTCCTAGCATGTTTCTGCCATTTTCCCTGCCTGTTACCAGAGCAGTAAAGATCATTGAGGGCCCCCACATGCAGGAAAGAAAGGTTCCTGCACTTCAGGGCCAGTAGCTTTCAAGAAACAAACTCACGCTTTCCAAGAGTCTCGAAAACACAAGGTTTGCCAAGCAGACGCTTTAAAGAGGGCACTCACTCAACAATCTTCACCGTTGTGAAAGGTGCCATTGTGCTAGCGGCTCCCTTCAGATCTGTAAAATATGTGCTAGTCTGGAGGGAATCTCTAAGTACTGCAGGAGGCCCTCCACTGCAGTGGTGAAGGTCTTGGCTTCGTTCCCCAGGTAGGACAACAGGATGCCTGCCAAGAGCTCAATAAGGTCTTTTCGTTTGAGTCGCTGGGACAGATACTGGCAACACGATGAACAGCCACCTGAGGTGGGGAGAAGTGAAGTCGTTGATGTAAGCCTCGTATTCCCTCACTGGACATGCCGTCTTTAGGGAAAATTAACTGGCCCAGTTTACCTGGACTGCTTTCTAAAAGAGAGCATCATTTCAATGACGTTTTAGTCAATGTTCAGAGTTTGTATTTTACAGCATTGACCTACAAAACACCCACCTATAAATATATTTAAACCATTATATTAACTCCCGAAATAGTGCCAGGATAAGTAATTAACGGTGCCATGACGGAGTCGATGTTATAGTCACCTTATGCTTGTAGGCCGATGATAATGTGGTACCGTGATGTGATGATGTGCTACGATTTGGTGTCATTTATTAACACAAAATCTGGGAGAACCCCTCAAAATTACACCATAACTGGCTTTGAAAGATTCAGTTCTCTCGATATGATCAATATACTCTCTCCACTCGCAAACCTGATAAAGGGTCACACTGTGGACAGACTTCCAATACTGGAAGGTGTACATATTTTAAAAGTGATATCACTTGATTCACTTTTCAGCAGCGCGCATGTTGTTTTGTGAAAGCAAGCATCAATGTTCGTAATTTTTCTAAGTAGGCAATATGAACAGGATTTGAGTTGCTTCTTTTACGCAACACTAATGGAGCAAAATAGTGCAACCTTATGCTATCACAATATGTAACATGGAGCTAAATAGATCCTCGGTGAAAATCAGCACCACTTGGACAGTTTGTGTAATCAATTCAATAGCTTTAAAAAAATAAGTTTATAAATTGTGCGCGCTTCGTAATCTCTTACTTTTGACTGAAACATGCAATGGTAAGGATTGGTTGTTCCCGTTCTATTAATTGTCCCTTTTTTGTTTTGATGGCTGATAGAGGGGTTCTAATAGAAGAGCATTCGTTCGTCCTTTACCAATTATTCTGAAATAAATGTATGTGGAATGAAGGGAATAGTAAGAACAATTGCCCATATGAATGAGTTCTAAAACGGCTGCATCAGTAAATGAGATTCTCCAACGTTGTCTCGCTCTCTCTCCAAGGATCTCACCGTATGACCAGGAGTTTCCATTTACAAGCGTTAAGCAGCTGATTAATTAGCAATCATGGCAAATTTACACTGATTCACAAGGCTTCATCCCTTAAGGGCCCTATTCGCCAAGGATTTTTCTCATAAAATGGGACAAAATCATTAGCAAATAGGGCCCTTAATGAATTGCAACGTGTGCTAAATTTATACTTTTGTTAGTATGCATTTCATTTGCTGCTGAACTGCTAGCAAATTAGTCTTGTCATCCAGGCAATTATTTAAACAAGTTTGTCCCAATTTTCATAACACATTTAATGTAAACATATAATCCAAATATTTAGAGACAAATGTATTTAATAAAGGTCTATGTATGATTAAATACTCTGTGGTGTTTGTACATATTTCAGGTATTTAAATCAGATTTGATTGGCATTATTATAATTGAAACTAAGGAATTTGAGAAGTAATGCACGCAAATTTGACTTTTAAAAATGGAAATTCGTTGAACACATTTGTCTTATAAACAACAGTGAGTTTTATCCTAAATATGAAGTCCACATTATTTTAAACAACAATAAAAATCCTGGAATTAATTTCACAGTCATGCACACCTTCATACTAAGCACAAGGATAGACGACAGCTGAAAATAGGGACATTTCTTCCAGATTTGCAGCTGAGCCCAAATGCTGCACAGTTCACTATTCTTGCCAAAATGTGTCTCACGTCCCTATTCTTTTTTTTTCGGAAGACAGCTTTGTGGGAAGTTCTTGTTTAATGAAGACTGGGTGAGGTATCATACAGAAGAAAACGCCCAGTATTTGTTAACAATGTATTTTCACTAACGTTCTACCCATTGAATTCGCTTATAATTCAATCTGAACACAGTAAAGTCCTCCAATTTAAAAAGATGGTTGTGCTCTCCAATCGCCGTTACAAAATCAGTAGTCACAGGCCTGCATGGCAACACACCCTCGGGGAGATGAGAAATTGTACGTACTGCTAGGTTGGCCAGTATGCCACTCCCACCCAGACAAACCATATGATTGTTTTTTATTGGTAGAACACTAGCTTTTTACTGGTTACATATTCTATGTGAAATTATAATTTCTCTGATAACTAACAAAGAAGTAAATCTTCTCCGGTAATATTATCTCCTTTATACTGGAATTCTCCCACTATTGACTTGAGTAATATCGGATGATAGGATTGCCCAATTCAATGGCACTGCCCTACATGGCTTTGGAAGGATGACATTCTAGAGTGGCCCATACAAATTTCCGATTTTTGACCTAGCACCTTCCCAATAGTCCTGCACAGTAAAAAATATTATGCCACTTCCCTTCTACACAGGAACTAAAGATACACCGGAAACATTTCAGCATTATTAGTTCTCAAAAGCAAGGGGACGGCCCCACTCCTCTTGACCCTTACTGCACTACACTGATGAAGTAATTTTTTGTCGCATGCAGTATTCCACCCTGTCCTCCTTGTTGGAATAGATGTTTTTTACTTGACTTTACGTTTTCTTTGTCACCTTGTGTAACCACGGAGACAATCTAAAAACTATGGAATATAATTCTAACTAGAGGGATTTTCAGTGGTTAAGAAGCAGCAGCCTAAACGATTAGTCGCATTTTGATTGTCACTTATCATGTTGCACTATTGTGTTTGTAGTCCACATACTAATTTAAAAATCTAGACGAGAGAAAGGCTAGAAAAGACTCAACGAAAATTACTAGGATTTTACTTTACTTGTGCATGCCAGAATGCTTTCTCACTTGCATTAAGTGTGTCCTACATCAGCAATTTGAATTTAAATCAGGCTCCTGTAAACACACATAGGTATTGTAAATATCTTAGTGTGGTAGAAAAAATTGTGCCGGTGGTTAAAGGTGGTGGACACTGGCAATCCTTTTTGTGAACCAAAAGTTATTTTTCACCATCAGATTTTGACCCCAAACAAGAAAGAGAAAAGCAGATAAGAGAGACAGCAAAAGGAAGTGAAAAACAGGAAAATAGCAACAAGGGGAATCTACTATGAAAAATAACCTGCAGGAGTGAGATAAACAGACAGTAACTGCGGGAGTGGATGAAGGAGCCTTAAGGGGAAACAAAACTAGGTAGTCTTGGCATTCAACCTGGCACTAAGTTTCGGGCCCTTCCAGTTTTACAAACTGAGCACAGGGCATAACTACAAATATTGTAATTGTAATTATGTCTTATTATGAAGCATGTAATTACCAAAAAGGTGTTGCAGCGCTGTTACTGCTTTCCGTGATTAGCTATTTATCTATACAGATATGGTTTAAATAATTACCTGAAAGTCTTAGGTTCACTAATGACTCTTAATATATATGTTAATTAGTCCTTACCACCTACAATATTTGGTGAATAATTCTTGACTACACCTGCAAGGGTTGCGAGGAAGTCTCTGGGGTTCAAACAGATACTATATTGAGATAATGTCAGTGGAGCGTCAATAAGACTTCAGGGATCAGGCACACATTTTGCATCCCTCAGTGACTGAGAGCTGAGAACATTTTTCTGAAAGAATTGTCTAGGGTGCTAATTATTTAAAAGGTAATGAACAAGCATATTGGTTGTGTCTAATGAGTGCTGCGCCTGGCTGTGATGAGAGGAGATAGAGAATGACACAACACGAACTCCCTAAACACGACCTATCTCTTTTCTAAAACCCATTGACCATGCATACCAAACCCTGTTTGCATAAGGCGATCACTTCAAAAATCCTCTGTAAAGACCACACCCCTGGCATAACCTTTATTATCACACAAGTAAAGTAAGTGTACAATTGTTTTGAACTAACTTATCCATATTAGGCCAAAAGCAGAAATAAAGCATGGCTACTACAAACACAACCATTAATTAAAAAAAGTTGCTTAATGGCTCTTTGTAGTTCTTAGAAAAGGTAAGGCATCAAATTAGTCTGTGATAATGACAACATTTAATGAGACTTCTGGAAATAATAATGACTCAGATGCATACATTATACAATTTAAGAATAATAAGAGAATCAATGTTAGAGATATCTGGAGTGAGAAGAAAGTAATTTGCTTGAGTGTATTAAAAGAGAGCAGTTTTACACTTTATTCAGAGGAAATAATCCTACAAGTGTTCATAAAGAGGCACCTCTAAGGTCCTAAGGCATGGCAGTACCTCTGGCACTGAGGTTAATATGGCACTTTACTAAATAAAGGGGCTCCCTTCGTTATCTTCATTTTGATCCAACAGAGATGAAGATATTACTATTTCACTAAGTAATGGGTCTCTCTTCATACTCTTCACTTTGACCCAATGCAGAGAAAATATTATGTATTTTTTAAACTCACTATATGTAACAATTAGCTCATAGTAGTTCAGTTGTGCACTTCGACATGTTTTTAGTGTAGCTTACAAATAAAAAAATGTTTTTCCAAAGAGATATCAATAACTTTTTTCTAAGGAGACCACTTTTAGGGGTTCTATTTTTTTAAACTAATTATTGAGATTATAGGAGACTGGAGGCAAGGTACCTGGTTTAAACAACTGAACCTACAATGGAAGATACATTTTAGTAATGGGAAAGGCACAGTAAGGATTTTCAGCAGTACCATACAACTGGGAAAATGAAAGCTTAATATTATTTTAGTTTTCCACTGATTACACAGAACTTTTAAGCTGTATTTCACTCATGATTGTCTGTGGCAGCTACTGAATGGACATCTATCCTGTTGTTTGAAGAGTGCTTCTTGCCCTTTCGTCAAAACATTGGGGTATTTTCTGAAATACTACCACTAATCAAGATGATGTTATGAAAACTGTCACAAATTTGAGTGAAATCTGAAGGTATTGCTGAAATTAAGTGTGATCAGTTTTTCAAACACGAGCTTTAATTTTCTCCTGAAAATTCCCTCTCAAATTATATGACAATTAATAAGAAATATATTTAGGTGTCTTCTTTTTTATTGACAAATGCCTTGGGTTATGTAATGAAATATCAGAGACAAAAATATTGAAATACAAAAATATCTCCCAAAAAAATCAAGAACAAAAATATTGTCTTTCAATACTTTGAATATGAGGACAAAATATCAAATATAAAAATATATAGAACCAAAATATTGTCACAAAAATGTAACTATGTAAATGTTTTTAATTCAACAATATACTAAACTTTAAAAAATATATTCACTAAAAAAATCTTAAGCTTCGAAAAATACATAAAAATGATTAAACATATAATTTACAAACAAAACAAAAATATAAAAGTTAATTTAACATAGATGTAAAAAACAATAAACATAAGAACAAATAAACAAAATATGAAATAAACATTTACAATAGAATAAACAAGAATACTAACATTAAAGAATCTTTAATACACTATAAAATACATATGTGATACAATTGATACAATTGAAAACAATTTTAAAAACTATATTGCTTCAAAAATTTAAATAAATTTAACATTATATCGCAAAAAAATCTTGAAAACTATAAATAAAAGAAATCACATATAGAAAATTAGACTTGCAGGGATCAAATATACTATACTACAACCGCACCAAAGTAAGCACAGTATTCAAGATAGCCTCTCTGATAAGGGGTGATACCCCTAAAACTGGTCCCATTATGCTTTATTCCAGTCCAGGGAGGACCTGCCTTAGCAGTTCAGGCTGGATTGTTCCCAAAGGGAACAGGATGAAGACTGATTTGCATATGGCTGAGTATAAACTGGGGTGGCATGGTGGGAAAAAAAATGATGGACTAAACCCCGATCTTTGTGACTGGGGGTGAAGGTTTGCATTCTTCAGCATTACGTCCATCATCAGTTCTTTTTGCTTTTGTGGTCCTAAGCAGTAATGATATGCCCAGACCTGAGCCCCGTGCTTACTGCACCACAGGATTCAAGCGAGTCTGGGTGAGGAGGGGTAATACCCAGAAACCAGTCCCAGAATGCTTGATTATGGTCCATGAAGGATCTGGCCTAGCAGTTTGGGCTGGACTATTCCCACAGGGAACAAGGTGAAGACTAATTTGCATACGGCTGGGTCCAAACTGGAGTGGCACGGTGGGGAAAAAAACAATGGATTAAACCCAGATCTTTGTGACTGGGGGTGAATGTTTACATTGTTCAGCATTCTGTCCATCATCTGTTCTTTTTGCTTTTTTTCCCCCTAAAACGGAAGGGTATGCCCAGATGTGGGTCCAGTGCTCACTGCGCCACAGGATTCAACCTACCCTGGCTGGTCATTTCAGGGCCCTCAATTGCACTTTAAAAAAATACTCACCTGTACTTACCTATACTTACCTGATCGAAAAATAATTAATTTAATTACCTCTTAATCATAAGCGCAATATTGAACTGAATGATCCCCACTGTACAACTGTTTGGTTTACATAGTTTTAGTCTGGTCCCTGGGGGCACACCAGGAATGTCCCTGTTGTTGTGCATGCAGTCTGTGGCAGAAATCAGTGCCTGCCTGCTTCCATTTGATAGGTTAATCCAGGCACTTCACATACTGAAAATGCAAAGAAGCAATCTGTTTATTCATAAGCATGGGTGCTGCACTATATATTCCACATATTATTCAGTCAATTCCGACTTCCAGTGCACTGTTTTCATTACTAGACCATATCCACCACATGCACGTTGGGGGAGATATTTGCCTCTTGGGGTTATTAGACATGTTTATGGCATTGAACACAGTAAACCTCACCATTCTCCTAAAATACTAGAACAAAGAATATGCCTAAAAGGCTGTTCTCAAGTGGGTCAGAACCTTCCACACCTTATACTTTCACCTAGTCATGTCAGTTAACTACAATTCCAGGATTTATTGGGCAACATGCGGTGTCCCTAAAGTATCCATCATATCCACAGTTCTTCTTAATCAGTACAAAAAGCTTCTTGCCTTTTCACTAGAAAATGTAAACATCACCAATGCACAGTTCTACTTAAAATTCTCTTCACTTAATGAGATAGCCAAACTTCAAAGGGGCACAGATAGGTTATTTGCGTGGTTGACAGATAATTGCTTGAAATTAAACCCCCAAAAGACTGAATTCTTATTAATATTTCACAAATCCAACAAACATATTGACCCTCACGTCATTACCAAGTAATAGTGTTTGGCTACTCACTATCTCCCTCCACTACTGTATATCTCTAGATTTGTTAATTCGACAGGACAGCACTCTATCTTTGAATCCACACATTAACAAACTAGCCTAGGCTGCAAACTTTCACTTGTGTCACCTGACAATAATAAAGCTTCTTGTCTCAATGGATGAAATTATATCAGCTGTACATGTGTTTGTTATCTCTACAATTGATGCAGGTAACAGTATCTTTACTGGCCTCCAAGCTTAAACCCTGGGACCCTTAAAAACAGCTTGACAATCCAGAGCACAGTTGATCACTGAGAAAAGCAAATCAAATTTGATCACATCATGCTGACACTAATGGATCTCCACTAGCTCTGCTTAGAAGCTCTGGTGCAATTCAAGTTCCTCTGGCTCATACAAAATGCTCTGTGACCAAGCAGACCAAGTTAGTTAGAAGATTTATATTAATCTTAGAGTGGCATTGAACTTACTGGAGTAACTCTTCAATTGCTAACATTTAGAACAACACTAGCCCAAAGACGTACGTTTTCTGGATCAGCACCCATAATATGGAACTCTCTACCACCCAAATAAAGAATGTCTCATGACCGCCTGTTCCTCCAAAAAGGGCTTAGGACCCACCTGTTTATAAAACATCTAGCTGAAGGACATCCTCTGCACCCTCTTGTGGTGAATCCAATTTAGTTTATATTGGAACTCAGGAGTTTATCTTAGCTATTTTGCTTGCAGGCCTGTGCCCTGTCACCTAGTGACTTTTCACCTACTTAGCTTGCTTTGTTTTAGTCCATTTATTTTATTATTTCTTTTACAATGGCTGCCATTGCTTATATTTATAGAATGTTTTGATTTGCATTATCAGTGCCACTCTGTGAAGGCGTCATTATCAGCATCATTATTAGTGATGTACGTAGGTATTAACATCATATCTCTTTCTCACTTACGTGTGATAAGAACATAACGTACACTTGTTGGGGATTGTTTACATAATTGCAGCCACAAGTCTGCCTCCTTATCAGATGTTTGGGAACGTACCTGCGTCAGGGGTCCTACATGATCTGTATAAATGCCTCTCACTGGGACAAGGTCATTAGATGGATCCCTTTCAGATGCCATCTACACTGCACGTCACCTTGCTGCAGAACTCAGCATTTGTGTCACCACGGAGTCAGACCAAGAAACCTCATTCCAAGGTAACGAGGGTTGAGGGCGCTTCTCATGGACATAATACTGGTAGATTAGGTTTATTATACCTAGCTCTCATTAGGTTAGAGATTAGTGCTCATATCTAAGAAAAAATGATGCATCTGAGCTGATGCGCTACTTTCTCTGTGCCCTTTTATCAGCACCTAACAACACCATGGATGCTCAGTATTTATAATACGCCACACCATGGTGGTCCTTAGCACAATAGTGTCAACAATTTTGATGCTATTGTGGCGCTTTGCTACTCTAGCGCCAACATTTTCACGTTAGTGTAGCAAATTGAAAGGAGGTTTCTATGTAAGCATCGTTTTAATGCCTACTATGAGCAGGCATTAAAAATGATGGTAAAAATGGTGCAGTGAAATTGGTTGAGTTTCACTGCACCATTTTTGCATGCCTCCTAGTGCCGGAACAGCTCCCCTTGCATACATTATGTCTG
Source organism: Pleurodeles waltl (assembly GCF_031143425.1). NCBI lineage: Eukaryota > Metazoa > Chordata > Amphibia > Caudata > Salamandridae > Pleurodeles > Pleurodeles waltl. The sequence continues at coordinate 1,560,272,955 of NC_090440.1, forward strand.
GCGCAGGCATAATGTGGCGCATGGGTTTATAAAGTGGCGCAATGCATGCATTGCACAACTTTGAAAATATGGTGCAGGGAAAAAGGCACTATAGCGCCATCTTAGCATCAAAACAATTACGCTATGGCAGCACTAAGGTGGTGGTAGGCTCTCTTAAATATGCCCCTGGGTTCTTTATGTTAGGGATTTAACATCTCATGTTTATTTCAAGATGGGGGGTTATATTCACAACTCTCATCTACACAATTATGCTTCTTTTACTGTTCATTATCCTAATCATTGCAGCTCATGCATTTTATCTTAGATTGCAGTCTTTTCAGTAAACCATTGAAAACTCTCCTGCATCTCCTTCATTACCTGTGTGTGACTGAGACTTGTTGTTAACTTGAGAAAAGGATAACTTCCGTTCCACCACGACTTTCCTCAGAGATCCTATCTAGAGCCCATGAGGAAGACTACCAGAAATCACCTTTTACTGTTTTGAGTTCTTTGTAAGGTACTACTTGTGAGCCGGGAGGGTTGGGCCGACAGTTGTGACTTGTTGTAGGAGTGACTTAGTCACCTACAAAAAAAAGTGCTGTCATCTCTAAACCAACAGCTGTGCCTAGGAGCGAGAGTCCAATTACGGCATGGCTCCATCAATGATGGTGTTTTGGAACTAATTTACAAATTTCCTGATTATCTCTGTTTCACATAGCAGGTACCCTAAGTACCATTATACGGAGACAACTGTGGTCTGAGGGAAAATCCTCCTCAGCTGATTAGGGATCACCTAACTATGCTGTAGGTTGTTCAAGCTTGACCCTTTCAAAGGATTTCTCCCAATTTGGTGTTCTGTCTCTGCACCCATTATTCAACACGGCTAACGCAATAGACATTCTGGAAAATGTCAGACATGCATTAGCACAACATCTAATAGCCTATGGCTTAACAGGTGAGAGTGGGGATGACCCATTTATAATGGAAGTTTATGAACCTTACCAAACAGAAACAATCTATTCTTGGGTCACATTTCCTGAGGAAGATGAGGCAACATATGTGTTTCACACACACAAAATAGCACACGTACTGCAGCGATACCAAGCATATCAGTATCTAGAGATACCCCTTTCCTATCAACAACATCAAAATTGGTTCAATGGTGCCCTACCCCATGTAATACAACCCATGAGATTAGGTCCCTTATGTAATGATAGACCAACGTGACCCATGTTTGCCACATACACACCACACCCTGCTGTACAGGCATTGCAAATAACTGACGTACGTGCTTTTTATAGATGGTAAGTACAATTTGCTGTGCGAACTTTGAACACCACACCAGCACAGGATGCACCAGTTGGTCACTTATTGGCCATTACTGGGATTAACCCATAAACAATATATTCTATCATGGGCAAAACACCCACAGAATGTGAGAAGATTCCGTTCTGGATAGCACAAAAAACTAACCAGCCAGAAGCAGTGTTCCCCCATACGGAATCCCAAGATAAACAGAATTCTTACAATGTGCTTGCCATTCAGAATGGTTCCCTCAGTCAGACGACTGTACCACATTGGGTACAGTCATGTACCACGCATGGTACCCCAATACTTGCCTATTTGCCGGAAGTGTGAAAACATATTCAAAATGACCATGGACTGCTCCAGCCCTAGATTTGGGGATGAACTGTAAGGCCGATTTTGACACAGTCTCCTCAATAATACTCAGTAATATTAAAGGGGAAACAGTAGTGTTGGCTATGCACCAGGGCTCGGGGAGACTCCACAATTGGAACAGGAGCACCAACTACCAAAAATTATTTCTGACACCTATATTAGTAAAGGACGGGATAGTTTGGGAGACAAGCCTGAAATTCAGAGTACCAACCCTAAGGATAGTACTAAACAAGCACAAGAGGGTTCTAAAAACACTGGGATAAACAAAAATAAAATAGAGACAGATTAAGTCAGAGAGCAGACTCTCCACATCCAGTGAGCCCTGAAAGGAGACATAGGGGTCATTATGACCCTGGCGGTGAGTGTTAATGTAGCGGTAGTACCACCAACAGACTGGCAGTACATACTGCCACATTATGAAAATGGTGTGTTGGCCTCTCCACTCATACCGCGAAGGCGGTATCATCCGCTAGGCCAGAGATGTCAATCTCCAGCCCTGTGGCTGGCACAGTACAGCTGACAGCATTATGAGCCTGCCTACCAACATGGTTTTCATGGTGTTAGCAATGCCACAAAAACTATGGTGGTAGGCACTACCAGTGAAAGGGAATTCCTTTCCTGTCATCGGTATGCGGTTTCCCCATACCCCATGCACACACTAACCCCCCACCCCGACATTCAAATACAGCCCCCACCCCTGATCCAAGCACACGCCCTCCCACCCCCCTCCGATCCTCTCACTCAGCCCCCCTCCCCCCATACACGCACATACCTGCAGAGATGCATCACGCATACACCCAATCACTCACATTGGCATACACACATATATACATGCATACTTACAGACATGCTCGCACACATTCATACACACAATCGCATTGACATACAGACACGCCCTCACTTCACCATTCTTATGCGCATTCACTCACACACATACAACCACATAAACAACACAACACACACAGACACATTCACACACTAACACATTCATGCACACACTCAGACACACACACACACAACACACTTCACCCTCCCATCCCCCTCCCTGTCAGAAGCCTGACTTACTTTGAGCAAGGAGGTCTTCTGGCAGGGAATAGGAAGGATCACTGCTACTGTCAGCAGAGCCCCACCAGCAGAACACGCCAGGCCATATTACTTGTCATAATACGACTAGCGGCGTTCTACTGGCATGGCGGTGCTGGTGGTAGCAGCGCCACCTTACCACAGTCCGCCACCATGAAAACTGCCGGATTTCCGCCCTTCTTGTGGCAGAAGTCCGGCAGTGCTCATAATATGGCAGATGGGTGGTAGCCGCAGTGGTGGTATTTTGCCTACTGTCACCGTGGTGGTAGTCGGTTTTTACTGCCAAAGTCAAAATGACCACCATAATCTTCAAAATAGAGAAACTCTAAAGGCTCCTGACAGATATACTGATTCACACCCCTCTCGTTCCTTTCAGGACACACAGGATAGATGGAGAGGGAGAGTGGGCCTATCAGACCAACGTCCTGACTACATGTAACAGAAGAAAGACTTACAGTGGTCTTCAGAATAAAAAGAAGACAAATCCCGACAACAAAATCCACAATTTCAAAAGAAAAAGGTGGCAGCAATTTCTATAAAACATGTCAGTCAGCTTGAGAACACTGTTGAGGAAGAAGACGTGGGCAGAAGTCATGATATGTCACCAGAGTCTGAAAGATCATCTGGATGTGACAGCAACTAACGACTTTCTTGCAGTCGAGACTCGGTCTCCCATCCAAAAGGGTTTATGATTTAAATATTCAAATTGAGGGAGACATAGAGCACACGATTAGTGTAATATTGTGGGAAGAATTTAATTGTGATATCCTATTGACAGAAAGAGATTGCCACTCAAGTACGTCTGCAAGCTCCCACATAGGGAAGATGTAATTTTGACTTCTTTTGAAGATCTTGTTCCGGATGCGGTAAAAGAAGCCTATGCTGCTAACTGGGCTTTGACGCAGGCACCCACGCTATGCTGCAACCATGTAGGTTGGGATAAGGACTCCCCCTACCATGTAATATCTATCAGGTCTACATCTCAGCCTCAGCCCCAATGTCCTGTTAAACACTTGGCTAAAGCTCCAGTGAGAAAGATCCTCACTCAGCACAAGTACCAGGGAGAAATAGAGCCCTGTGTCTCTGCAATGAATAACCCATTATTCCCCAATGCAAAACCAAACCATTCATATAGAATAGTCTTAGATTTCAGACACCTCAACAATTACACATGCACATATGCAGTACAAAATTCACACAGCACCGCACTAATTAACAACATAGGGACATATTTATGAAAAATGATGCTTCACACAGTCTAGCAACACTTTTCTTGCACCCTTTACCATCCCCCTACCGCCACCATGTGTGCTCCGTGTTTAAAATACAGTTCACCGTGGTGCAGTGTAGGGGATAATAGCGTCATTTTTTATGATGTTATTGATGTACTCTGCAGGAGTAGTGCCAAAATTAGAAAACAATGGTGTGCCCCTTTTAACGCCTGCTCTGAGCACGCGTTAAAAGTGCAGAAAAAAATGACCCAAGGAAAATCTGTTAGATTTCCTTGCACCATTTTTTTATGCCCCCCCCCAACAGGAGAACGCCTCCTTTGCATACATCATTCCTGGCATAGGCAGGCCTAATGTAGCACAAAGGGTTACAAAGTGGTGTAATGCATGTATTGTGCCACTTTGTAAATATGGAACGGGGATTTTGGCTATCTAACGAAACATTAACGTCATAAACATGACGCTAATGTGTCAGTAGATGGAGCTAGGGGATATCAAATATCCCCCATAGTGCGCAACAATATAAAACAATCTTAGATATTTCCAATGTTTTTTTTCTGCCAAAACTTAGCGCATAAAAGTCGGGACTTGTGTGCATTCTTATGTTGCTCAAAAAAATGTTTCTGTTGTTTATCCCTGGGCTACAAGAACAGCTCAGGGTTGTTCTCAGCCCGTGTAACATCAATATTACATGATATTGATCCAGAGGCGTTGTCCTATGTAAATTACATCTATCTCACAGATGACAACTTCAACATTCATCTTGCCAGGGTTGATCGGATCATCTTTGGATTCGCAGCCCTTAGCTATAAATTAAATTTCAAGAGAACAAAAACAGCCTTTCTCATTGTACTGTTCCTGGGATACAGGCTATACAGTGAGGGCAAGAGCCTGGCCCTGCACCTTTTAGAAAAATGTGCTCAACATCAACAACCAAACGCAATAAAAAAATTGCAGTCATTACTTGGTTTCTTTATCTTTGGCAGAACTTACATTCCTGAATATGCACAACGTATCAAAACTCGATGATTTAATTTGCCCAGATTTCTCAAGCAGAAACTTGACATTTGAACATACGTGCATCTTTAGAGGATTGCAGTAAGACATGCTAGGAGCAAAACATTTACACACACATGACAACTAAGCAAATTTGGTCATCCGAATAATTGCTGGTGCCATCGGGTTCACTTATTTCACCTTTAATGAGGGTGACACTGTGCCCATAGTATATAAATCACATTTATACTCCAACTCAGAACAACACTTTGCACCCACAGAAAAGATTCTGACTGCTATACAGACGGCTGTCATTAAGAAGAAGCCACTTGCCCAAAGGAAATGCATTACTGTTGTTACCCTGGTGCCGGCCTTAGAGGCTGTCACCAAAGCAAGCTTTCCTAATGCTAAAGCATTATATCCATGTTGGATTCAATCGGCGCCCTCCCTGACTGCAACTGATGTTGATTACATTTTTGACCCAAAACGTCAAACACAAGATTTTCTCCAATATGAGCAGGAGTATCCTGCACCTCTTAACATCTTGCCACTTGACAGATACCAAACTGTCATTTACACTGATGGTTTAGCAGAGCCAGCTATAGGTACAAAACATCAATACATGGCCGCTTGCACAGCTGTGAGCAGAGTGATGGACGATGGTATATTCTACCCTCAGAATATCTACACACAGACCCTGGGGGACTGCAGAGCACAGTTGGCTAAGCTTAAAGCTCTTATATTGGCACTGGAAGATATAGATCCAGGACACCTCACATTGATTTTGTGCGATTTATACTACTGTGTCAGGTCCTACAGTGATTATCTCAATCATTGGCGTTTGAACGGATTCAGAGACTCAAAAGGGAATACCAGGAAAAACAGAACTCTGTGGGGGAGGGTGGCTGATTTTAAGGATAAGCTACCAGATGCTCATGTGGTACATACATGGGGCCACCAACGTGAAGGAATACATGTAATTGGAAACGCTTTGGCTGATGAAGCGGCCAAATCAGCAGTAGCGATGGCTTCTGTCACTGGAGTGACTCGTTCACATACAGGATTAGATAATGAGATTCAGGCTGCTGTGAAGGCTCCGGCTGAGGGCAATCCTCTTCCAAAAGCATAACCTACAAAATATTCCTACTATATCAGTGCACAGAATGTTGCCTTTGCAACAGTTTCTGGGGTGGGAGATCAAGTGATTTCCGACCAAGACCAGAGATTAGATCTCATCAAAGCAGCGCATGAGGGTGTCGCATCTGCACATGCTGGTGTTGCGGCCACAATATCAATCTTTCAGAGATGCTTCTTTTGGTGGCTGGGTCTATCCAAACAGACCAAGCAATATGTCCTTTGATGTGACATTTGCAAGCAAATAAAGGGCTCCAACATCAAACACCCACCGCAGACCTCCCTCTTAGTGTTTAATAGGCCACTGCACTATGTGTACATGGAATATTATGGTTCCTTACAACCTGATGGTGCATACAGATATATCTTAGTCACTGTTGATTCTTGTTCTAGATTCCTGTGGGTATGGCCATAGTGGTCGACTGATGCTCGAACTGTTAAAAAAGACTTGCTGGTCTTTATCGGTACACATGCGGTTGCAGCATTCCACTCGGATCAGGGCCCTGCTTTTGCTTCTAGGCATTCAGGGACACCATGAGGACGATGGTTGTTGAACTCCATTACTCTTCCCCATATCATCCTAAGGGACATTCTGTTGTGGAAAGGAGGATTCTTGACCTAGAGCAATTCCTTAACTGCTGGAGTATTTGTTTCAGGCTGTAGTTGGCTTCATCACTTACATGGAGTCCAGAGAGATGGTCCTTAGGGTGACACACTCCTTATGAGGTCCTATTTGGGATACTTATGTATGCCCTAGATCTAGATGGTCCTGGTCTAGTGGCAGCGGACAGACCTTTTTACATAAATGAACATCTCACTGTCTTACAGGTGTGTCAACACTTTTGTGAAGATAATTCATCCACCAGTGCTGCCACGTTACCAATAAGGGATTTGCCAACAACTTCTACAGGCTGGTTCCTAAATTTGGGGTTCTGGTTTGTGAGAAGATTGCTGTGAAGAAGGAATATGGCCCATCTTACAGAGCACTGGTTCCAATTCTTGAATTTCAAGGCAGCAGACCTGTCATTCTACCACTGCTGCCAGGTTCCAAAGGGAACAGATTTGTCTCCATCAACAACATAAAGTTGCACCATATGGCCAATCCTGCACGGTAGACCCAGAAGTCCCTTGGGTAGACCCTGTTCCCCTCCCACTCTCCAACCGGACAGACCTCTTCAAGAAGAAACAACAACACTTCTGAATATACCAGCATGTACAACAATGCTACAAATGTCTCCTCGAGCATTGTGAGGGCGGAGAATGAGCTTCTGATGATCTCTTCACTGATAAGAACAGTCCAAGTTGTGGCTGTCCTTTACTCCAATGCAGCGCAAACTGACAAAATCTTCTACTATGAACCTCCACAAGAAGTGGATTCATCCACCAGTAATGCATTGTCTCCTGTATTTGCAGAGACTGGTTCTGGTTATTTCATCAACCTTGATGACTTTTCTTAAACTTCATCTGCACCTTCAACTGTAACTGTTTCAAAGACGTGTAAGCTGTACACATGGTTTAAAAATAACTATTTGGTTTATCCATGGCATTATCAGTGGATATGTCTGACATTGCTTACCTTTCTGTTATGGATTGGTTTTCTGACAGTGTTCTTTCTCCTGATAAATGGTCATTATCTTTCTAAACGCTCATCTGTCGAGCCAGTAGATGAAGTTTTCACACCATACCTTTCTTCACATAAGGTCCAAAGAAACATGTCCCTTGTGAACATCTCAGCAGTACCAATTCCAGATGGGATTGTTTGGGATAAAGTTCCTTTTCATATATATGGGCCTACTGAGGTTATACAAATTCCTTATTTATTCAACATTTCAGTGACTGATCCAATTACACCTGGTGTTTCCGACCAATGGGATGTTAAAACAGTTGATTCAATGCTTGCTGAGTTGCAGGATTACACTGTATTTGAAAGTGATGATGTGTATATAAACACCACAAATTATGGGGAAATGTCCTTTTAAAATCATTGGGGACATTACTTTCTACACTGAGCAACTAGACATAGATCAGTATTTAATTACACACAACAGGAACATTATTCAACTCCACCTGTGAGGAGCCCCAAAACATATGTAGGCAAATTTGCATACTGTTCTGGGCATGACACTACAAATGCAGAGTTGTATTATTTCTACTTACCGCCTTCTAAAATATGGAAAATTTTGCTAACTGACACCAAATTAATCTATTCAGATTGCTTTGTTTCCCGACATGCTGTTGAAGGTTATGGATACTGGAAGAGCACTATAGATGTGAAAAGTGTATGGGGAATATAAGATTGGCAAATTCAGGACAGGGAAGCTTTGTTTAGAGCATGCCTTATCCATGTCCAAATGATATTCTTAAATGACACAGTTCAACTAACATTCTGCCTAGGGTTGGCAAAAATAAGGAAATGAATGCACCCAGTATCCCCACACCAGCCAAATTCACCAATTCTAAATGTCACAGAGGAAGAACTAGATGCTTGGGTACAGAATGGTACCTATAATTCCACACTTTCAAGTCCCCATGGGTGGTTATTGTGGCCAATAGATACAAATGGGTGTCAGGTGCATTTTGTTAATTCCTCAGGGGGTTTCAAGATTATCTGGCCAGACCCTCGATGTGCCTTCGGCCAACATGAGGGTATAGTTACCACATACAATGTGGGTAAACTGTGCCAACAACAGTTACACACTAACACCTTAGCAGCAGTTAAATAACATCTTAGTCTCCTAGGAGAGGAAGTAGATGTGCATGATTTCTTGCTAGGTCCAAGAAAGCCCCAATCTAAATGATTCTTGTATGCCACATAGAATGAGATCTGGAAGCTTTCTCAAATGACAGCAGCTGCACGTTTAAGGCAGATAGATACAGAAGTATGGAAAAGGCTTTACCTGTTGTCGATAATGGCATATACACACTTAATAACATAGGCCCTCATTTTGTCATTGGCGGTAAAACCGCCTACCGCTGCGGTGACGGCTGCCAAAATACCATAACCTCAGCTACCATCCGTCTGCCATATTATGATCACTGCCAGACTTCCGTCATAAGAAGGGCGGAAATCCAGCAGTGATCATACTGGAGGATGGTGGTAAGCTGGCGCTGCAACCACCAGCACCGCCACGCCAGTTGAACGCTGCCAACCATATCATGACCTGATATGCGGCCTGGCGGTGTTCTGCTGGCGGGTGCTGCGCCACTTTCCATTCCCTGCTGGAAGACCTCCTCGACAAAGGTAAGTCTGGCTTCCGACAGGGGAGGGAGGTGGCGGGTGTTGTGTTGTGTGTGTGTGTCTGGTTGTGTGCATGAATGTGTGAGAGTGTATGTGAATGTGTCTGTGTGTGTTGTTTGCGTTGTTGTATGGGTGTGAGTGATTGCGTGTGAGAATTGTGAAGTGAGTGCCTGTCTGGAAGTATGCCTGTCTGTATGCGTGTATGCCAGTGTGTGTTATTGGGTGTATGCGTGGAGCTTATCTGCTGGTGTGTGCTTGTATGGGGTTTAGGTGAGAGTGAGAGGATCAGAGGGGGTGGGAGGAGTGAGAGGTTCGGAGATGGCAGAGGGGAGTTTGGATGGAGGGGGGTTGAGGGGTGTCAGGTTTGTGTTAGGGTGGTGGGGGAGCGGCCTAACAGTGACAAGGAAGGAATCCCCTGTCACCGGTAGGGCCTACCGCCATGATTTTCGTAGATAGACATCTCCGGCCCAGCGGCTGTTACCGCCATGGCGGTATGGGTGGAGAAGTGGCGTGTTGGCTGCAGTCAACCCACCATTCCCATAATGTGGCAGTATGTACCACCAGCCTGTTGGCGGTACTACCGCCACATTAACACTCACCGCCGGGGTGATAATGACCCCATAGTGTCTTCTGCAATTGACATCAGTCAGAAAGGCATGTCCCTCTTACAACACATGCAAAGTCAGCTGCGTTCCATCATGCAGTTGGGTTGTATATTGCAGATTCTGAAAAATGGCCGCGTATCATGGTAGTGACTTGTTTGCTGCTTTTTATTTGTCCACGGAACAACAGATAATGGCTAAAAAGGAAGCAAGTTACAACATGCTTAACATAGAAAAGTTAGAAAAGCTGCCTTCCACTGTAGCAGAGACACCAGCAACAGTATGGCTCCTACATGGCCTTATAAAACTGCCACATTCCACCTTTCGATTCACAAAATGTTTGAAAGATTTTGCTGTGGGCAGATACAAGTGGCTAGGAAATAGCTACATAATGGCAAAACAGAGGTCTTTCTGACCAGAAGCGAATGAAAGACTACTGTTACTCATTCAATGATCTGCAAACAGGAGTCACTTTGCTGTTTCAGTAATTCAGGAGTCGCGAACTAGGCATGCTTTCTGAAGAATACTCTTGTCCCTTTGATTTGTCCAGCATTTCATATACCTTTGAATGGAAGTTATGTGGTCCTGAGCGATCAGAGCTGCTGCAGAATGGGACTAGGAATTGCCTATGCAATTTCAGTCTCTCAAATTGTAACTTGTTGCAGACATGTTTTATCCCCCCCACACAAGAGATAAGATTAGTAGAAATGTTGCATCACATTGATATCACTATTGTAAATTATGTCAAGCTGAGCAGACTAAAGGCGGTATTGTTCCAAAAACAAGTGGCATTGACTTCGGCCAGAGAAATGTATGCTCTTCAGAGAGCGAGACCATCTTCTGAGATAAAATCTCCATTAAATACCAACTTCCCCAAGCACTTTGGAGAGCTGATCTTCGGAATTTTCAACGCCTTGAGCACTGCAGGATTGTATACTTCTTTAAGGCTGTTGGATCTGGATTCATTTCCATCTTCCAGACTGTCTTCAGAGTCAGTCCATCAGCTATCCATTCACTCTTTTCGAGTGCGTTTGGTGGCTTTCCTGTGACTTTGGCACTGATTGGCGGGATACTGCTGCTGCTACTCCTAATATGCACTGGTTGTGCCTTCTCAGCTAAGCTGAGTGATAGAGCTACTACTACCAGCCCAGCTATATCGTGATTGGATGGTACAGTTCTTTGGTGCTCCATTGCTGGATGAATTGGAGCATGATTGGTCATTGTCATTGTCAGTCCTGTGGTGCATGCAACCTGTCTTTCATTGCACCTGGTTCCTCTTCAAGTGTTTACCTTCAATCTTTCTTGCTATTCAGCTAGTGCCTCTTATGGACAAGGAACTGCTTATGTTCCCAATGAGGGTTAATTCACAGTTATGTCCCATGAGACTGAGGTTGACATGCGAGGCCAGTTATGAGCCACCGCTTGTAAACTATTTGGCTCCATGTCCCATGAGACTGAGGTTGACATGCGAGGCCAGTTATGAGCCACCGCTTGTAAACTATTTGGCTCCATCAGGCACTATGGATGGTGCTGTCTGATTGCGCGCTTTAGACTTCTGCACACTTCTGCTCCATGGATCAATCTGCCAATCCTGTGATCGATCTGACATCTGATGATGTGGAGTCCTTCCTGGACGCACTCCCATTGGATGACTTCGGAGACATTCTTCAAAATCACGATTATTGTTAAATGATTTGACCATTGGCCTTACTCAAAGTTTAAAAGCTCAATGCGAATTGCATTATTAATTTGATTTGCATTTGGCCTGCTGTGCTTGTCATGGTAGACATTTTAGCGGTCATTACAACATTGGCGGTAAAAGCCGCTTACCGCCGTGCAGAACACCGCCAACACACCGCTGTGCCAGTGGAAATCCGCCACAGCTATTATGACCCACAGCACGGAATCCGCCAAAATTCAGACACCCACACAAGTCCGCCACACCAAAGGTCAGTGATAAACTGGTGAAAACAAAACCTCCACCATCACGCCAACAGAAATACGCCCACACTATCAAGACCCACGAATCCACGCGGCGGTCTTTCAACCATGGTATTCCATTGGTGGTACACACCGCCGCGCTAAAAATACACACACATTTACAAAACACAGCCACATTGGACAAATCTAAATACACACACCTGATACACATACACACACCACTCCCACACAACCAATACTATATAAAACACAAACCCACATCACCCACAAACCCCTACGACCAGAATCACAGAGAGAAGGCCAGAGAGAGACACCACCATCAACAAACTAGCATCCACAGGCACACAACACCATCACTCACATAACTTCCACGCACCTCACACTACACACCACTAAATATCAGCACACTTATCACCACACACACCACCCCACACATCACTCACACCACCCCATGGCACGGCACAGACACCCCAGGTTCTCGAAGGACAAGCTCTGGGTCATGGTGGAAGATATCGTCCGGGTAGAGCCACAGCAATTCGGATCACAGGCGCAGCACACCTCCATTGCTAGGAAGATGGAGCTATGGCGAAGAATAGTGGACAGGGTCAACGCAGTGGGACAGCACCCAAGAAATAGGGATGACATCAGGAAGAGGTGGAACGACCTACGGGGGAAGGTGCGTTCCGTGGTCTCAAGACACCACCTTGCGGTTCAGCGGACTGGCGGAGGACCCCCACCTCCTCCCCCACAACTCACAACATGGGAGGAGCAGGTCTTGGCGATTCTGCATCCTAAGGACCTCGCAGGAGTAGATGGAGGTATGGACTCTGGTAAGTCAAATCTCTCACTATTTCTTCCCCCACCCAACCTGCATGCCATCACATACCCCCACCCTCACCCTATCACTCCAACTCCTCACAAATGTCCCAAGATCACAAACCACACATCCCAACACCAAGCATGCATGCAACAACAAAACATGGACAACCAGCACCAAAGCATGCCCACTGCACAAACCCATACACCCCCCTAAACCATCCTCACACAAGGTCCCACACAGGAATTCAAGCACTGGGGTACACGGTCAACCACCCATTGCACACCATGGCACACACAGATGCAATAATCATGCTTTTACACCCCTGCAGGACCTCTATCCAACGTCACCGCACAGGAGGGTCCAGACATGTCCACACCACCAACAGAAGAGGCCACAGTGATGACAGCAGCTCTGTCCAACTGGATCTAGATGACCAGCCCGGCCCATCGGGGACCTCGGGACAGTCGGTTCCCATCACACAGTCACAGGCCACTACAGAGCTTCCCCAATCTGGAAACACCAGCACAGCACCCACCCAGCGGGCCCATACCTCTGTCCCCAGGACACGTCAATCAGCAGTGTGTCCACCACTACAGGGAACCCAGGCTAACCCACCACCCCAACAACAACAGGGACCTGGAGGCAGTGGTGGTGGGCACACGGTCCAGGGGACGGAGGCCCAGGAACACAGGGGAACTGGGAGGGCTGCTGTGCGACAGGGGGAGGACAGGCCAAGGGAACCCACTCTCCGTGAGGCCCTCTCCAACATCATTGGAGCCTACCACCACTCCCAGGAGACGATGGCAACGGTACTTGCCAAGTTTCAGGAGACCCAGCGCCTGCAGGAAGAACAGTATTTGGGGTTCAGGGAGGAACTCAGAGCCGTCAATTCCACCCTGGGCACCATCGTAGGGGTGCTGAAGGAAGTACTCAACACCAGGAGGGACACTGTGGCACAACAAGGGGCCCCTGACACTAGCCTGGACGATGAACTGCCCACAACCTCTGCCGGCGCTAGTGGACAAGAGGCACCGCCACAGGACCACCACACCAGCACCCCACCCCCTGCAGAGGGAGAACCACCCTGCAAACGGTCCCTGAGATCCAGGACAAAGACAGAGAACGATGCCAAGACCCCCGCCAAGAAATTAGACCACCCTGAATGTCATCTTTTTGTCCCACTTTGTCACCCTGTCCATCCTCAAACTGCCCCAGCTCCACTTCCTATGCCCATTTGGGCAATGCACCTGTGAGACCAATAGACTGGACTCTGCCATGGACATACCTCCAGCATCACCCCTCCCCATTTTGCAACCCCCTCCAATATTGGGCACTTAAATAAACACCCTTGAAGCACAAAACAATCTGGAGTCAGTCTGTGATTTCGAATTAGTGTATTATCAATTACTGTGGCAAAAAGCTCTTACATTTGTAATGTCAACATACCTATGTCACACAGCTCTAGTCCATGAGGAATCAAAGCAGATGTCACACAGTGGGACCCACATCTGTGAAATCGTAAGGGAAAGTGACAACTCAGTGACCATACACTGGGTGAAAACGACAGACAGTAGAGAGGTAGTAATGTTAAAGTACATGTAGTAGGCAGGTTTGTATTCTTACCTGTGTCTCACTGGAAATATTGCAGGATCACTGAGTCCCTGTTGTAGATGCCCTCTTCTTTTGCTTCCTTGTCTTCACTGTCCACAGGCTCCACAGCTGCAACCACACCGCCATCTGGCCCATCCTCCTGCAGAAAAGGCACCTGTCATCGCAAAGCTAAGTTGTGAAGCATACAGCAGGCCACGATGATCTGGCACACCTTCTTTGGTGAGTAGAATAGGGATCCACCTGTCATATGGAGGCACCGGAACCTGGCCTTCAGGAGGCCAAAGGTCCGCTCGATTATCCGCAGTGTTCGCCCATGGGCCTCATTGTAGCGTTCCTCTGCCCTTGTCCTGGGATTCCTCACTGGGGTCAGTAGCCATGACAGGTTGGGGTAACCAGAATCACCTGCAAATGGTGAGGGACAACTGTTAGACTCACACTAACCTGTAGGGATATCCTCAGACAACCATTCCCACTGACTTGCTTCCAGGTGCTCACCTAATGGCCACACATGGTGCCTCTGGAGTTGACCCATCACATAAGGGATGCTGCTATTCCGCAGGATGTAGGCGTCATGCACTGAGCCAGGGAACTTGGCATTAACATGGGAGATGTACTGGTCGGCCAAACATACCATCTGCACATTCATGGAATGATAACTCTTCCGGTTTCTGTACACCTGTTCACTCCTGCGGGGTGGGGGGGACCAAAGCCACATGTGTCCCATCAATGGCACCTATGATGTTGGGGATATGTCCCAGGGCATAGAAATCACCTTTCACTGTAGGCAAATCCTCCACCTGAGGGAAAACGATGTAGCTCCGCATGTGTTTCAGCAGGGCAGACAACACTCTGGACAACACGTTGGAAAACATAGGCTGGGACATCCCTGATGCAATGCCCACAGTTGTTTGAAATGACCCACTTGCAAGGAAATGGAGCACTGACAGCACCTGCACTTGAGGGGGGATTCCTGTGGGATGACGGATAGCTGACATCAGGTCTGGCTCTAGCTGGGTACACAGTTCCAGGATTGTGGCACGGTCAAGCCTGTCTGTGATGATCACATGTCTTTCCTCCATTGTCGATAGGTCCACCTGCGGTCTGTAAACCGGAGGATGCCGCCATCTCCTCACATGTCCCAGCGGACGGTGCCTATGAAGGACAACAGTGAGCACAGTGTCAACCAACTCAGAGATACGGACCCACAGCTTACAGAGAACACGATTCATAATCCGAAAAGTGGCCTGTATGTGTGTAGAGTCTAGGCCTAGGTATGTGTGATGCAGTTACAAATAAAGCCATGTGGGCCCCTGAAATGGCGGCTGCCTGACCTCTAAAGTGGGACAATGGGATGTGAGGTAACTGCGCTGGCGTTGTACACCGTTGCGGTAGGTGGTCGAAGACCGCGGCACAATGCTGCATTGGTTAACATTGGACTCTATGGGTCCCAGGAGCCAATGACGATGTACGGCGGTGGTGACGGTACGCACCGCCGCGGACATGACCGCCATTTTCTATCTGTTCAATCACTTGATACATGATCTTCGACAGGAGTGGACCTACACTGCAAGTGCTGCTGTGACCTCGGTCTGGAAGAGACAATGGCTCGAGTGTCTGGGGAAAGGGCCCCTGCCTTCACATCAAAGAAGTTGGAGAAACTCGTGGATGGGGTCCTCCCCCAGTATACGCTCCTCTACGGTCCTCCAGACAACAGGTAAGTACACTGGGAACATGCTGTATGGACTATGCCTGTTTGGAGAAGGGTGGATGTAAGAAGGAAGAGGGGAGAGTGCGGCGTGCATGAAACGACAGTGAGTGCATGTGCCACATGCCAAGGGTAGGGATGGGGGCCAATGACTGTGACGGTGCAGTTGGTAATAAGTTTCTCTTCCCCCTGTACAAACCATGTAGGTCAGCGCCCACCAGAAAAAAGATATTCGGTGTGCCATCGCCAAGGACGTCCGGACCCTGGAGGACAACCACAGACGGAGCACCCGCTGCCAGAAAAGATGGGAAGACAATCGCCGCTGGAGCAAGAAGACAGCAGAGGCTCAGCTGGGGATGGCCTCCCAACGTGGGGGGGGTGCCCATCGCACCATGACCCCCCTGATGTTCAGGATCCTTGCGGTGGCGTACCCGGAGTTGGATGGGCGCTTGAGGGCATCACAGCAGCCACAAGGGGGTGAGTACACTCTCATCCTGCTGATTTAGCGCGCAGTGGAGGTGTCTGGGTGGGGGAGGTGGGCTGTGGGTTTCCCTAGGCCAGGGCAAGTTTAGTAGGCAAGGTCCCTCCATAAGGCAGGCCATGTGGCACCCCACCCCCCTCTGTAGAGTGCCAAGTACACCTAGTCATGCCCCTGTGTCATCCATGTGTGCAGATGTCGTCCATAGCCTAGTAGGCCATGTCCCAGGGATTGCACAGTGGAGCCCAAGAGCGCGGCGTAGTGCAGGGGGCTTCTGTGTCTGTCGTGTCTGCCAACCGTAGCGGTTATGCATGCACTCAGCATGTCTTTCTTCTGTCGCCCCCCCCCCCCCCTTTTTGGGGTCTCCCTGTTCTTGTGTGCATTAGCATCATCAGGCGGAGGAGCAGTGGCACCAGAGCAGGAGGGAGCTGCATCCGACATTGCCCTGGAGGGTGAAACTACAGACTCGGAGTTCACCAGTGGGACAGAGGGAGACGGGAGCTCCACGGCGGGGACAGGAGCTGACACCAGCGACACGGACTCATCCTCTGATGGGAACTCCCTTGTGGTGGCGGCAACATCTGTGCCACCCTCATCTACAGGTACAGCCGCCACCCACCTACCAGCACCGCCCTCCCAGCAGCCCCTCAGCCTTTGCCCTGTGCCCGCTCACCCAGGAGGGTGGGCATCACCTTCACCCCAGGCACCTCAGGCCCTGCCCCAGTCACCCCTGCTGCCCTCAGTGAGGAGGCCATTGACCTCCTCAGGTCCCTCACTGTTGGGCAGTCTACCATTTTGAATGCCATCCAGGGTGTAGAAAGGCAGTTGCAACAAACAAATGCATTCCTGGAGGGCATTAATTCTGGTCAGGCGGCCCTTCAGCAAGCTTTTCAGACTCTGGCCTCAGCACTGATGGGAGCCATTGTCCCCGTCTCTAGCCTCCCCCCTCCAACTTCCTCCACCCAGACCCAATCCCCTGTATCCCAGCCTATCCCAAGCACACCTTCAGACCAGCATGCACACACCTCAACACACAAGGGAAGCTCACGCAGACATAAGCACCACACATCCCACAGGCACTCACACAAGCATCACACACATGCAGACACACCAACATCCACTGCCTCCACTGTGTCCCCCTCCTGCTCATCTCCCTCCTCCCTCCCAGTCTCGTCTACACTCACACCTGCATGCACTACATCTACAGCCACTACTGCCATCACCAGCACACACACCACCACACCCCGCTCAAGTGCAGTCACCCCACCCACTACCATCCACACGTCCCGTGTCCTCTCCCAGTGTGTCTGTGACCCCACCACCCAAGATACACAAACGCAGGCACACACCCACTCAACATCCATCCACCTCACGACAACCTCCAGCGCATGCACCTTCACCAAAAGTCAGCAAACGAACACCTCCTACAACCACAACCTCTTCCTCCACTCCCAAACCCCCTCCAGCTACCTGTCTCAGTGTCTCAAAAAACTTTTCCTGTCCAACCTTGACCTCTTTCCCGCACCTCCCCCACCCCGTCCGTCTCCTAGGTTCCGACTCTCCAGGTCCCAACCTAGCACCTCAGCCACAACATCTCCGGGATCAGTGGTGCCTGTAGTCACCGGAATCTGGAGTGCACTGGCCACCAGGGAAGCCAGTGTGGCACGGAGCCACAGCACGGACAGTCCCCCACCTGTCAAGCATCAGAAGTTGGCCAGTGTCCGGCAGGAGAGGGGGAAGACTCCAGCCACCAAAGCCGCTCCCAGGGGTCCCGGTGGGAGTGTGGAGTCAGCTGCGACACCTTCAAAGGTGGGGAAGGGCCACAAGAAACCCGGCAAGTCTGGGAAGAGCAGCACGACAGAGGAGACCGCCATCATCCCTCTGCCCAGGAGGCCACCGCCATCATCCCCGCTGCCCAGGAGGCCACCGCCATCATCCCCGCTGCCCAGGAGGCCACCGCCATCATCCACGCTGCCCAGGAGGCCACCGCCATCATCCCCACTGGGACAGAGAGGACCGCCAGCACAAGCCCCGCTGGGCTAGAGAGGACCACCAGCACAAGCCCCGCTGGACCAGAGAGGACCGCCAGCACAAGCCCCGCTGGGACAGAGAGGACCACCAGCAGAAGCCCCGCTGGGACAGAGAGGACCGCCAGCACAAGCCCCGCTGGGCTAGAGAGGACCGCCAGCAGCTGAGTCGCTGCAAAGGAGCCCGCCGCCTCAAGCACCGCTGAACAGGGCACCGCCGCCTCAAGCACCGCTGAACAGGGCACCGCCGCCTCAATCACCGCTGAACAGGGCACTGCCGCCCCAAGCACCGCTGAACAGGGCACCGCCGCTACAAGCACCGCTGGGCCATGAGCACCAAGGGCACTGATGCTACTGAGTCAGTCACAAGTAGGATGAAGCACTCAGGGCACCAGGCACCCTCCAGAACCAGTGGAGTATTACATCCACTACCTCTGTCCTTAGCAGGATGAAGCACTCTAGGCACCAGGCCCCCTCCAGAACCAGTGGAGTATCACATCCACTACCTCTGTCCTTAGCAGGATGAAGCACTCTGGGCACCAGGCCCCCTCCAGAACCAGTGGAGACTGTTATCCACTTGAGAGACTGTGGCTTTGCACTCCCCAGGATGCAGCAGTGGGCAACCCTCCCACTGTAGAGACTTGAGAGACTGTGACTTTGACTCCCCAGGATGGAACAGTGGGCAAGCCACCCACTGCAGAGACTTGAGAGACTGTGGTTTTGCACTCCCCAGGATGGAGCAGTGGGCATGTGGCCCCCTTGTGGATTTGGCGTTGTGCAGTCAACTGGCTGAGGTGCCCCCACCCTTTCCCCCCCCTGAGGTGCCTGCTTTCTTGCTCTCTGATGCCCCTGCAGTGTTCTCTCCGTCATGGTCAGGGATCTTGTGTGGGCTTCGCCCATACCGCGTGAGCCCAGTGTTCCACGGACTTCATTGAAGCACTACCTGGACTACTAAGCTTGGTGTATATTTTGTTTATGGTGTATATATATATTTTTGCATACTTGATTTTAATATATTACAATGGTTACACTGATTTCCTTTTGTCTTTGCATTCTTCCGGGGGGGTTGGGGGGTGTAACTATAATATATAAATATGTATTAGTGTGTGTGTTGTAGTGGGTGAGGGGGGGCGGGGGTGTTGCGTGTGTGTGTCCCTGTTTTTTTCCTCCCCCCTCCCATGTGTCCTAGATGCAGTACTCACCGTTGTCTTCGCCGCCGGCGTTCGTGCTCCTGGTAGAGGAGCAAGAAGATGAGGGCTGGAAAAATGTGCAGCTCTGGTTCCATGGCGTCTGGATTCCTCGTGGGGTGTGTAGAGGTGAGCGTTTTCCCTTCGAAGTCCTGTTTTCGCCGTATGTGTGTCCACGGTGAATCCGCCCCGGAAAAGGTGGCGGATTGGTAGGTTGCGATACTGCAGGCAATACACTGACTTCCGCCTGTCTGTTGGCGGTGACCGCCAAGCTGTTTGTTTGTACCGCCGTGGCGGTCGGAGTGTTAAAGTGGCTGTCTTTGTTGGCGGTTTCCGCCACGGTCGTAATTCCAATTTTTTGACTGCCGGCCTGTTGGCGGTCTTACCGCCGCTTTAACACCGTCCGCCAGTGTTGTAATGACCACCTTTATCTCTTAATATGTTTTTAGCCTAGTTTTTAGTTAAATTTCAGCCTGCTTTTTAGCTCAGAGCATTTTAGCTTGGACTCATGCACCCTCAATATTGTGGTAGCATCTTTGTTTCTGCAATGTGGCGGGTGTGGTAAATCCAATGTATTTTTTATTGGGACTCAGGAGTTTAGCTTAGCACTTTGGCTTGCAGGCCTGTGCCCCATCACCTAGTGACTTTTAATCTATTTGGCTTGCTCTGTTTAGTCCATTTATTTTATTATTTCTTTTACGATGGATGCCATTGTTTATAGTTATAGAAATATTTTGATTTGCATTATAAGTGCCACTCTATGAAGCTGTCATTACCATCATTACCAGCGTCATGATCAGTGACGTACGCAAGTATTAACATCATATCCCTTTCTCACTTATGTGTGACAGGAAAATAATGTACACTTATAGGGGATTGTATATGTAATTGCATCCACAGGTCTGCCTCCTTATCAGTTGTTTGGGAACATAGCTGCATCAGGGGTTGTACATGATCTGTATAAATACACCTCAAACCGACAAAGTCATCAGAGGGATTCCTTCCAGATGCTGTACTGCGTGTCACCTTGCTGCAGAAGTCAGCCTTTGTGTCACCACAGAGTCTGACCTTGAGACCTCATTCCAAGGTAAGATGGGTTGGGGGCACTTCTCATGGACAGGGTACTGGCAGATTAGGTTTATCATACCTAGCTCTTATTAGGTTAGAGATTAGGGGCCATATGTACGAACACATTTTCCCATAGACACAGAATGGGCAAAACTGCTTGCTACATCTGGCCCTAGGTTCTCTATGCTAGGGATTTAACATTTCATGTTTATTGCAAGATGGTGGGGTTCTTTGTATTCACAACTCTCATCTTCACAATTATGCTTATTTTACTGTTCATTATCCTAATCATTGCAGCTCATGAATTTTATATTAGATTGTAGTCTTTTCAATAAACCTATTGAAAACTCTCCTGCATCTTCTTCATTGACTGTGTGTTACTGAGACTTGTCGCTAACTTGAGAAAAGGATAACTTCCCTACCAACACAACTTCCCTGGGATTTCTTATCTAGAGTACATGCTTAAGACTGCCAGAAATCACCTTTTACCGTTTGGGTTCTTGGTGAGGTACTGCTTGTGAGCCAGAAGGGTTGGGCCGACATTTGTGACTTGTTGTAGGAGTGACTTAGTTGCCTACAAACAAAAGTGCTGTAATCTCTAAACCAGCAGACTCACCTAGGAGCGGTAGTCCAACTATGACACTCTGAAATAGTAGATCCACAATCTACTGTGCAATATTTTGCCCACAGCCCACCTTACAGCTTTGGAGCCACAGATCACTCTGCAGCAAAGTTTACTCTGGCCACTCTACAATATTGGATCCACATTCCATTCTGTATCAAGGGGCCTACTGTCCAATCTGAAACATTAGGTCCCCAGTCCAGTCCAAAACATTGGGCCCTGAGCACTCTGCAACATGGGGCCGGCAGTCCACGCTACAACATTGGCCCAAGGTACACTCAACAACAAAAGTTGTTCTGGTCACTCTGCAGTATTGGATTCCCAATTCACTTTGCAACAAGAGTTCTGAAGTCCACGCTGCCACACTGAGCCCACTGTCCATTCAACAACATTGGCCCACAATCTACAATATTGAGCTTATACTTCAATTGGTAACATATACCTTGAATACAGGTGCCTCACAGGATTATGAGATTATGATGGCATCCAATGAAATCTGATAACACCGAGTTCAGAATTTATTAGGTGCAATAACTACCTACAATTACGAGTTTTCCCCCTTTCAAACTGGGCAGTAACATATGTAGTTGGGTGCCCTGTATGCATCAAAGTCCAGACGTCCCTGTATTTCACAGGCCTATTGAATTCAGGGATGCTGACTTTATCACACCAATTAATTACTGCTTGCAGTAAACTCTGCATCACTTCTAATCGTGGTCTCTACGGAAACCTATTTTGTTCAGCGACGGTAACATTAAGGCCCCCTGTAATCGAAGCTATAAAGTTCATTGTCAACTTTGCAACATTAGGACCATATTTTATTTTGCAACTTTGGGACAAAAGTCTACTCGCTATGAAATCTACAATCCATTCTGCAGGATCGAGTCCACATGTGGTCCCGCAGGACTTTTGGCAGCCTGTGGTGCATAGTCCACAGTACAAATTTGGGATCACAGGCCATTAAGTATCCGGGCATGTTAGGATTTGTAGACTATTAGGTATAACCTACAAATTCTAACATGCACTCAAAGAAAATACCTCGCAAGAACATCTGATGTCAAAGAAGTGTTTGAATCACATAAAGTCAATTCGGTTAAATAATGAAGATTGGTCAAATATATTTTACAGGCGAGGGGTCAGCCTCTATCTATGCACATAATGTTTGACTAATATATTTGGATTAGTACACATAGGCCCGTATTTATACTTTTTGACGCTAAACTGCGCTAACGCAGTTTAGCGGCAAAAAATTTTGCGCCGGCTAACGCCATTCTGAAGCGCCATGCGGGCGCCGTATTTATTGAATGGCGTTAGCCGGCGCAAGCAGACCGGCGCTGCCTGGTGTGCGTGGAAAAAAAACACGTACACCAGGCAGCGCCGGCGTTGGGAAAAATGGCGTTAGGGCGTCTTAAAATGGCGCAAGTCAGGTTGACGCTAAAAAATCGTCTTAACCCGATTTGCGCCATTTGAAACGACGCCCAGACGCCATTTACATGACCCCTGTCTTAGTAAAGACAGGAGTCATGCCCCCTTGCCCAATGGCCATGCCCAGGGGACTTATGTCCCCTGGGCATGGTCATTGGGCATTGTGGCATGTAGGGGGGCACAAATCAGGCCCCCCTATGCCAAAAAAAAAAAAAAAAAAAAAAAAAAATTATACTTACCTGAACTTACCTGAATGTCCCTGGGGTGGGTCCCTCCAGCCTTGGGTGTCCTCCTGGGGTGGGCAAGGGTGGCAGGGGGGGTCCCTGGGGGCATGGGAGGGCACCTGTGGGCTCATTTTGAGCCCACAGGCCCCTTAACGCCTACCCTGACCCAGGCGTTAAAAAGTGGCGCAAATGCGGGGTTTTTTGACCCGACCACTCCCGGGCGTGATTTTTGCCCGGGAGTATAAATACGACGCATTTGCGTCGCCGTCATTTTTTTAGACGGGAACGCCTTCCTTGCATCTCATTAACGCAAGGAAGGCGTTCACGCAAAAAAATGACGCTCTTTACTCATACTTTGGCGCTAGACGCGTCTAACGCCAAAGTATAAATATGGCGTTAGTTTTGCGCCAAATTTGCGTCGAAAAAAACGACGCTAATTCGGCGCAATATTTCATACATTGTACATTCTCACCGAATACATTTCAGTATTGAACATCACATTTTTTATTATTGTAATAAATGTTTTATTTTTTTCTGTACTTCAGGATTACTTCATATCAGCTTCACTCACAGCGATTTACTTTTGATTTACGCAAACAACTGTAAATGCTTTATATATTTGTGAGGAAGTGAATGATATCAGACAACCAATCCGCAGGGACTGCAAATCAGGGAAAAAAGCTATTACATTTCAGAAGCTGTTAAATCATTTGTGCCCTGTGGCTGATTTTGTCAGCTATATTTGCTGTTGGTAAAATCACCAGTGTCTCGAATCCTGGAGCAGCCCTGGGAGTGTTAGAGAGTAAATATCAGCAGACTTGTAAACTGCAGCCCTCTTCCCACTCAGTGACTACGTCTGGTTTACATTCTTTTCTGACGGAAGTCGGCTGCTTATATAATTTTTTTTGTAAAAGAAAAGAAATATCGGCCTATTCCTTCTGTCGTAGCCTCTAGCGTTGGCCCCACAGCAGCCTGCAAACAGGGCATGGTTCTGCCAGTTGTAAATTTTAATTGGCCGTCTGGGGAAAGCACGAACCACTGACTAGAGATTAATCAGTAAATTAACCCAGGCATAATACATATTTCCCGGTGGAGTGCAGGCAGCCCTGTATCCGGGAGCAGCTTGGGGATGCTGGTGTACTGGCGTAAGGAGCTGTTATTGCTTATTGTCGTGGGGGCGAACATCTTCCTGGTGTGCTAATATTCCCTTCAGTGTGACCTTGGTGCTGCCCCTGATTTGTATGGCAGTTGCGAAGTGGTTTCTTTCTAAGTGCTACACACAGATGGCACAGGTACTGTTATTGCCTTGGAAAGGTGCTGATGATTCAACGATTGTGACATCTTTCCTCCAGTGGGCTATTCACATGGGCCTCTAAAGTATCTCCGGGAAGAAATAGAAGTGTGTCTGGAGTTTTAGTGGAGCAACATATCACCAGGTGACCCAGCTTATGAAAAAGATCCTTAACACTGATGCGGTGATTTGAGAAATGTGCGGCAAGGTTACAGCACATTTTACACCATCATTTAGCCTATCAGATAAATAAAAATGCTATACAGAAATGACACGCAGTGAAAGTTTAACACAAAATATATCACAATTGACTTAACTACGGCTAAAAAATAACTTCATCCAAATGACCCACGACTTCTCCCTCGGTAAAGGCACACAGGCCAAAAATAAATTTGATCGCTTCCACTTCCCCCACACATCACCACATATAGTTAGACCGCTGCTAAAATTATATTGGATGTTGCATTCACATTTACATTCAGTTTCCTCAAGGGTGTATCCACAGATGTCAACTGCAAATGCTGTTAAGGGCTGGACACAACATAAATCTTATGACCCTATGCTTGGCCTTCCTGAGGTAGGGGCAAAGCCTCCCTATAACCACTACTTGCACAGAGGACAACGATTGAAGTGCTGGTCTCTGCAAGGTTGTGTTCCAGATCTGGAGGGAACAACGGGCCAGATGTACCAAACGTTTTGCGACTCGCAAACGGCAAAATCTGACGTTTGCGAGTCGCAAAACGCGTATCCCAATGCAGAAATGCATTTTGCGAGTCGTTACCGACTCGCAAAATGCATTTCAGACTCGCAAATAGGAAGGGGTGTTCCCTTCCTATTTGCGAGTCGCATTGGGATGCAATACCATTTGCGACCGCATATGCGGTCGCAAATGGCATCGCAGTTACCATCCACTTCAAGTGGATGGTAACCCAATCGCAAATTGGACCCCTTCCAGTTTGTGATTGCACCCCAAAATATTTTTTCAGGGCAGGGAGTGGTCCAAGGGACCACTCCCTGCCCTGAAAAATCCGAAACTAAAGGTTTCGGTTTTTTTTTGTAGTGCAGCTCGTTTTCCCTTAGGGAAAACGGGCTACACTTCAAAAAAAAAAAAACTGCTTTATTGACAAGCAGGTCGCTAACATGGAGGTCTGCTGACGTCAGCAGGCCTCCATGTTAGCGAGTGCCCATACTCGCAATGGGGCCGCAATTTGCGACCCACCTCATGAATATTCATGAGGTGGGTCATTGCGACCCCATTGCGAGATGCAGGAGGTGTCTGAGACACCTTTCTGCATAGCAAATTGCGACTTGCAATTTGCGAGTCGCACGGACTCGCAAATTGCAAGTCGCAATTTGCAAGCTACCTACATCTGGCCCAACCTTCCGACATACAAATATTCAACAGGCTGGGCTGAAGATAAAGTCATGTTTAGCAGAAGATCAACGTTAGGACAGGGAAACAATGGAAGGGACAGAATTAAACTCTGAATGGCCGAGGATCCTGCAAACAATACTAGGGCTGCATGCTAGGTGGAAAGAAGATATGCTTTTACCAGGTAAAACATGAAGAGGAAGTCTAAGGCAGTAATATGACAATTACAATGATCTGGAATTGAGAAGCACATAATAACGTCTATGGTGTCAGCCATCTTAGATAGATTCTCAGTAGTAGAAAAGACCTGGCCTGTGAAGTAAAAATATAAAGGCTCAGAAAATGTGCCTGAGACTAGTAGTAGGGAACCTCATGCAACGAGGATG
Organism: Pleurodeles waltl; assembly: GCF_031143425.1. Classification (NCBI taxonomy): domain Eukaryota; kingdom Metazoa; phylum Chordata; class Amphibia; order Caudata; family Salamandridae; genus Pleurodeles; species Pleurodeles waltl. Next base: position 1,560,299,053 of record NC_090440.1, read on the forward strand.
TGTTTGGCCCTTTCTGGTAGGGCCTACGGATACACTAAAATGACCAGAAGAGATTCAGCTTGCATTGCCACTCCACTTGATGGCTGCTTGATACCGGAATGGTGTTGTCATGGAGTGCCAAGCAAAGAGTGAAGGTGAAATGATGGGGAATTGGCAGCCCCACCAAGAGGAGCTCTTGCACCTATAACAGGAGCTCCCAACTTGTCAATGTACAATACAGGAGAAGAACTGACAAATGCGGCATGACGCCCTGATACAGAAGTGCACAACGCACTGACAACAGTGTGTACTTTTACAATTTACTGAGATTGGGTTGTTGGAGAATAACCTATAAGTAAAAAAAAACAATATTAAATTAGCAAAGTAATATAGGTTTAACCACAACTGCTGGGAGATCAGTCAGCTCTGTAGTGGTGAAAGTCTGATCCCAATGAACTGCTCACAAGTAGCTGTATTTATGCAGAAAAACACGGAAAGTAGAAACACAGAAAGGTTCCAGTTAGATAATTGATGTGAGAAATTGTCAAACAGGATATATGAATGACAAAAGTAGATACAGCAATTCTCAGAAACAAAAGTGCATAATTTTCCCCTCCTTACAGTGTGGTTACCACACAAAGTAGTACATGTATGTGGGCCTAGCAGCGTGTGGGCATGGTGTGCTGAAACTTTATTTGTCCTAGCTATCTGACCTATACAATGGGCGGCCAAGTCCCAGATGTGTGGTTTGATATAAGCATGGCTTCATCCAGGTGTGCACCAAGTGTGTTCGCTCTTCGGGTGCAGATGCACATGCGTGCAAAATGCCTCAAGACTTTTTTAGATGCAGAGTGAGCTCTTGTATGGTTGGGGTTCCCCTACCAGATGTGCAATGTGGTTATTAGTTTACATTCAAGGGCCTGTTTTAACATTACCACAGAATGTTCTTGTTCAACTTCTCACAACTAGATCAGTGGTATGGTCTATGTATTCCTGCCTCAGGGTACATGCTATGTGCCCTTTTAGCCTGCACCCATGTCTTAGTTGAAAATCATAACTGACTATATGGGTTTGATGCTGTCTATGACTACAAAGACCCTGAGAGGGGTCTAGGTCCCTATGTCACATGGGTCTCTAAACCTAGTTTTTACTCTTTCCCCTATCATTCCCCCCTCTTCTTGGTTCGTCAATTAATTCCCTTGAATCCTGATCTACTTCTGTTAGAGTGTGGTAGATCTGTCTTGGGGTGCCTTCTTGTTGACCCACTCTCCTAACTGTGACATCCCTCCCAATGTTGTTCTTGCTTTCTTGCAACATTGCAGTAGTAATTGAAAAACACAAAGGCCCTCATTACAACCCTGGTGGTCGGTGGTAAAGCGGCGGTAATATCGGCAACGGGCCGGCGGAAAAAAATGGAAACACGACCATGGCAGAAACCGCCAACAGAGACAGCCACTTTAACACTCCGCCCGCCACGGCGGTGCAAACAAACAGCATGGCGGTCACCGCCAACAGACAGACGGAAGACAATGTACCGCCCACACCATTATGAGAGGCCAATCCGCCACCTTTTCCGGGGCGGATTCAACGCAAACAAAAACACGGCGGAAACAGGACTTGGAAGGGAAAACGCTCACCTCTACACACCCCACGAGGAACCAGGACGCCATGGAGCCGGAACTCCAAATTCTACCTGCCATTGTCTTCCTGCTCCTCTACCAGGAGCACGACCGATGGCGGCGACCACCACGGTCAGTACTGCACCTATGACACAGGGGAGGGGTAGGGAAAAGAGAGAGACACACACACCCAACATGCAACACCCTCACCCACAACACCATACACACAAATACATGTTGAAATATTACACATACACCCCCCCACCCCCCCTGGAAGAACGCAAGGACAAAAGGAAATGATTTGAACGATTGTAATCAGGAAAAATCCATTAGTCAAAAATATATATACACTATTAACAAATATGTACACCAAGATTTCAAGTCCATGTACTGCACCTACATAGTCCGTGGACCACTGGGCCCAAAATGCATGGGTGAGGCCCACACTCAATACCCGATCCAAATGGAGAGAACACTGCAGGGGCATCAGATCAAAATAAAACAGGCACCTCAGGGGGAAGGGAAGGGGGGGCACCTCAGCCGGATGAGTGCACCACGCCAGCTCCACGAGGGGGCCACATGCCCATTGATGTATCCTGGGGAGTGCAAAGCCACCGTCTCTCAAGTCTCTCCAGTGGGTGGTTTGCCCACTGTTTTATCCTGGGGAGTGCAAAGCTACAGTCTCTCAAGTCTCTCCAGTGGGTGGTTTGCCCACTGGTTTATCCTGGGGAGTGCAAAGCCACAGTCTCTCAAGTGGATAACAGTCTCCACTGGTTCTGGAGGGGGCTTTGTGCCCAGAGTGCTTCATCCTGCCAAGGACTGAGGTAGTGGATGCCTTTCTCCACTGGTTCTGGAGGGGGCTTTGTGCCCAGAGTGCTTCATCCTGCCAAGGACTGAGGTAGTGGATGCCTTTCTCCACTGGCTCTGGAGGGGGCTTTGTGCCCAGAGTGCTTCATCCTGCCAAGGACTGAGGTAGTGGATGTGATACTTCACTGACGGTGGGCCAACATGGAAACTGTCCAGGCCCCTGGAACTGACCACCAGCCACGTACGACTGACCACTGGGGATGGCAGCCATGTCTGCGGTGGTGCCACTGGCACAAGATGTGGCGTGGCCGCTGGTGGTGCTGGCAGCAGCCTCAGTCGCGGCGGTGCTTGTGGCGCTCATTGGACAGCGGTGCTGGTGGGTGGCTCAGTGAGCGTGCTGCTGGCGGCGGCGGTGTACTGGGCAGCGGTGCTGGTGGGTGGCTCAGTGAGCGTGCTGCTGGTGGCGGTGTCCTGGGCAGCGGCGCTGGTGGGGGGGCTCAGTGAGCGTGCTGCTGGCGGCGGTGTCTTGGGCGGCGGTGCTGGTGGGGGGCTCAGTGAGCCCGCTGCTGGTGGCGATGTCCTGAGCGGCAGTGCCCATGGCGGCGGTGCGTGTGGTGGTGCCAGTGGCAGTCTTGTCCGCCGTGCAGGTTGGCGGTGACTACCCTTTCTTTCTCTGGCCCTTCCCCACCTTGGATGGTGGCGCAGCTGTCTTGCCACTCCCAACTGTAGTCCTGGGAGAGTCCTTGGTGGCAGGTGTTTTGGCCTTCTCCCTCCGGGCTGTGGCCAACTTTTTAGTTTTTGAGGTGGGGGAATGTCCTTGGCATGGCTCCTTGGCACACTGGCTGCCCTGCTGCTTGGTGCACTCCTGAAGCCGGTTACTGCTGGCACCACTGTTCCCGGTGATGTGGTGGCTGAGGTGCTGGGGTGGGACCTGGAAAGGCGGGCCCTAGGGGACAGAAGGGGTGGGGGAGGTGTAGGGAAGTGGTCAACGTTTGACAGGAAAAGTTTTTTAGACACACTGGGACGGGTAGATGGAGGGGGTTTGGGAGTGGAGGAAGAGGTAGTGGTTGTAGGAGGTGTTAGTTTGCTGACTTTGGGTGAAGGTGCAGGGGCTGGAGGCTGTTGTGAGGTGGATGGCTGTTGGGTGGGTGTGTGACTGCATTTGTGTAGTTTGGGAGGTGGGCTCACAGACACACTGGGAGAGGACACAGGGGATGTGTGAATGGTAGTGGGGGGGTGAGTGCACGTAAGCGGTGTGTGGTGATGGGCGTGCTAGTGATGGACGTAGTGGCTGAAGATGTAGTGCATACAGGTGTGAGTGGAGACGTGACAGGGAGGGAGGAGGGAGACGTGGAGGAGGGGGACACAGCGGAGGCAGTGGCTGTTGGTATGTCTGCATGCGTATGATACTTGTGTGAGTGCCTGTGGGATGTGTGGTGCTAATGTTTGCCAGAGCTACCCTTGTGTGTTGAGGTGTGTGCATGCTGATCTGATGGTGTGCTTGGGATAGGCTGAGTCACTGGGGATTGGGTCTGGGTGGAGGAAGTTGGAGGGGTGAGGCTGGACACAAGGACAATGGCTGCCATCAGTGCTGAGGCCAGAGTCTGAAAAGCTCGCTGTTGGGCTGCCTGACCAGAATGAATGCCCTCCAGGTATGCATTTGTTTGTTGCAACTGCCTCTCTGCACCCTGGATGGCATTCAGAATGGTAGACTGCCCAACAGTGAGGGATCTGAGGAGGTCAATGGCCTCCTCACTTAGGGCAGCAGGGCTTACAGGGGCAGGGGCTGAGGTGCCTGGGATGAAGGAGATGCCCACCCTCCTGGGTGAGCAGCCACAGGACACATGCTGAGGGGCTGCTGGAAGGGCGGTGCTGGTAGGTGGGGTGGCGGCTGTACCTGTAGATGGGGTGGGCAGAGAGGGGCCCACCACCTCAAGGGAGCTCCCATTAGAGGAGGAGTCGTGTTGCTGGTCTCAGCTCCTGTCCCCACCGTGGAGCTCCCCTCGCCCTCCGTCCCACTGGTGAATTCGGAGTCCGTAGTCTTGCCCTCCAGGGCCACGTGGGATGCAGCTCCCTCCTGCTCCAGTGGCACTGCTCCTCTTCGTGATGATGCTAATGCACACAAGAACAGGGAGTCCACAAAAAGGGGGGGAAAGAAAGTAGAAAGACATGTTCAGTGCATGCAATACCGCTACCGTTGGCGGACACTACGGACACAGCAGCCCTCTGCACTACGCCATGCACTTAGAGTTCCCTAATTAATCACAGGGCCATGGGGTACAAGGCCTATGCCCGATTGCTGCACACATGGAAGTCACAGACTAGGGGTAGATGACTCTTAACACTGGTGGGGTGGGGTGCCACATAGCCTGCCTCACGAAGGGACCTTGCCTGCAAAACTCACACTGGCCTAGGTGAACCCACAGCCCACCTCCCCCACCCAGATACCTCCCATGCGTGCTGAATCAGATGAATGTGACTGTACTCACCCCCTTGTGGCTGCTGTGATGCCCTTAAGCGCCCATCCAACTCCAGATACACCACTGCCAGGATGCGGAACATCAGGGGGTTCATGGTGCGACGGGCACCCCTCCCACGTTGGGAGGCCATCCCCAGCTGGGCCTCTGCCGTCTTCTTGCTCCAGCGCCGAATGTCCTCCCATCTTTTACGGCAGTGGGTGCTCCGTCTGTGGTGGACCCCCAGGGTCCAGACTTCCTTGGAGATGGCACACCAAATATCCTTCTTCTGGTGGGCGCAGACCTACAGGAATAGTACAGGGGAAAAGGAAAAAATATAACCGTCCGGACCGTCACAGTCATTGGCCCATGTTCCCACCCTTGCCCTGATGCACATACACTCACCGTCGTTTCATGCACGCCTCATCCCCCCCATCTCCCATCCACACCACTCCAAACAGGCATTGCCCATACAGCATGCTCACAGTGTACTCACCTGTTTGTCTGGAGGACGTTGAGTAGCGTGTACTGGGAGAGGACCCCATCCACTAGTTTGTCCAACTCCTCCGATGTGAAGGCAGGGGCCCTTTCCCCAGACACTGTAGCCATTGTCGCTTCCAGACTGAGGTCACAGCAGCACTTGCAGTGTAGGTTCTCTCCTGTCGAAGATCAGGTATCAAGGGAGTGAACAGAGAGAAAATGGCAGTCACGTCCGCGGCGGTGCGTACTGTCACCGATGGCATACATCGTCATTGGCTCCTGGGACCCATAGGGCCCAATCTTAACCAATGCAGGATTGTGCCCTACCGCGAAGGTGTACAACACCAGCGCAGTTACCTCATATGCCATTGTTCCACCTTACAGGTCAGGCAGCCGCCATTTCAGGGGGCCACATGGCATTAATTTTAAATGCGTCACACATATCTAGGCCTTGCATACACACTAAGGCAGGCACATAGAGGATTGACAAATGTGTGCAATAAAGTTGTGTTTTCGTACCTCAGTGTTGGCTGACCCTCTGCTCGCTCTTCTCATCCATGGAGCACGTCCGCTGGGGCAGGTGAGGAGATAGCGCCATCCTCCGGTATACAGACCGCTGGTGGACCTGTCGACAATGGAAGAGCGACATGTAATAGTGACCTACAGACCTGATCGTGCCACAATCCAGGAACTGTGTGCCCAGTTGGAGCCAGACCTGATGTCAGCTATCCGCCATCCCACAAGTATCCCCCCTCTAGTGCAGGTCCTGTCAGTACTCCATTTCCTGGCAAGTGGGTCTTTTCAAATTACAGTGGCCATAGCATCAAGGAGTTCCAGCCTATGTTCTCAAACGTGTTGTTGAGAGTGTTGTCTGCCCTGCTGAAACACATGCGCAGCTACATCGTGTTCCCTCAGGTGGAGGATTTGCCTACAGTGAAAGGTGACTTCTATGCTCTGGGACATATCCCCAACGTGATAGGTGCCATTGATGGGACACATGTGGCCTTGGTCCCCCCCGCAGGAGTGAACAGGTGTTGAGAAACCGGAAGTGTTCCCATTCAATGAATGTGCAGATGGTGTGTTTGGCCGACCAGTATATCTCCCATGTGAACGCCAAGTTTCCTGGCTCAGTGCATGACGCTTACATTCTAAGGAATAGCAGCATCCCTTCTGTGATGGGGCAACTCCAGAGGCACCGTGTGTGGCTATTAGGTGAGGACATGGACCCTATACAGTGTGAATAGTTGTCTGGGGTTGTCCCTAAGGGTTAGTGTGTGTCTAACAGTTGTCCCTCGACATTTGCAGGTGACTCTGGCTACCCCAACCTGTCATGGCTACTGACCCCAGTGAGGAATCCCAGGACAAGGGCAGAGGAATGCTACAATGAGGCACATGGGCGAACTAGGAGAGTTATAAAGATGACCTTCTGCCTCCTGAAGGCCAGGTTCAGGGGCCTCCATATGACAGGTGGTTCCCTATACTGCTCACCAAAGAAAGTGTGCCAGATCACTGTGGCCTGCAGTATGCCGCACAACTTGGCTTTGCGATGACAGGTGCCTTTTCTGCAGGAGGATGGTCCAGATGGAGGTCTTGTGGCAGCTGTGGAGCCTGTGGACAGTGAAGAAGAGGAGGCAGAAGAAGAGGACATAGACAACAGAAACACTGTGATCCATCAATACTTCCAGTGAGACACAGGTAAGATGACATCACTGCCACCTACATCTGATGACATTGTTCAACCTCTCATCTGTCTGTCACGTTCACCCAGTGTATGGACCCTGATTAGTCACTTTCCCTTTCGATTTCACAGATGTGGGCCCCCCTGTGTGACCTCTGCTATGTAACCTCATGGACTAGAGCTGTGTGACATAGGTATGTTGACAATGCAATGGACATTGGTATTTTCCTTAGTTATAGCTAATACACAGTTGTTAAAGCACAGACTAACTCCAGATTGTTTTGTGATTCAAGGGTGTTTATTTAACTGCAAATTAGTGGAGGGGGTTGGGAAATGGTCAGGGGTGATGGTGGAGGAATGTCCATGGCAGAGTCCAGTCTATTTTTTTCACAGGTGCATTGTCCAAAGGGGAATAGGAAGTGGAGCTAGGGCATTTTAAGGATGGACAGGGTGACAAAGTGGGACAGAAGGATGACAATCAGCGTGGTCTCATTTCTTGGCAGGGGTCTTGGCATTGTTCTCTGTCTTTGTCCTGGATCTCAGGGACCGTTTGCATGGTGGTTCTCCATCTGCAGGGGGTGGGGTGCTGGTGTTGTGGTCCTGTGGCAGTGCCTCCTGTCCACTAGCACCGGCGGAGGTGGAGGGCAGTTCATCGTCCAGGTTAGTGTCAGGGGCCCCTGGTTGTGCCACAGTGTCCCTCCTGATGTTCATGAGGTCCTTCAGCACCCCTACAATGGTGCCCAGGGGGTATTGATGGACTTGAGTTCCTCCCTGAAGCCAAAAACTGTTCCTCCTGCAGCCGCTGGGTCTCCTAAAACTTGGCCAGTACCGTTGCCATCGTCTCCTGGGAATGATGGTAGGCTCCCATGATGTTGGAGAGGGCCTCGTGGAGAGTGGGTTCCCTGGGCCGGTCCTCCCCCTGTCGCACAGCAGCCCTCCCAGTTCCCCTATGTTCCTGGGCCTCTGTCCCCTGAACCGTGTGCCCACTTACACTGCCCCCAGGTCCCTGCTGTTCTTGGGGTGGTGGGTTAGCCTGGGTTCCCTGTATTGGTGGACACATTGCTGCTTGACGTGTCCTGGGGACAGAGGTATGGGCCCGCTGGGTGGGTGCTGTGCTGGTGTTTCCTGAGGGTGGAGGCTCTGTGGTAACCTGTGCCAGTGTGAGGGGAACCGACTGTCCCGAGGTCCCAGATGGGCCGGGCTGGTCATCTAGATCCAGCTGGACAGAGCTGCTGTCATCATTGTGGGCCTCTTCTGTGGGGGGGAGTGGACATGTCTGGAACCTCCTGTCCAGTGACGTTGGGTAGGGGTCCTGCAGCAGTGTAAATGCATAGTTTTAGTATATGTGTGTGCCATGGTGTGCAATGGGTGGGTGACCCTGTACCCCAGTGCTTCCCTTCCTGTGTAGGAGCTTGTGTGATAATTGTTTAGGGGTCTGTGTGGGTATGTGTAGTGGGCAAGCATTGGTGATGGGTGTCGATGCTTTGTTGTTGCATGCAGGGCTTGGTGTTGGGATGTGTGGTTTGTTCTAGTGGGACATATGTGAGGAGTTGGAGTGATGGGGGAGAGGGTAGGGGTATGTGATAGCATGCAGGTAGGGTGGGGGATAAAGTAGTGAAAGATTTAACTTACCAGAGTCCATTCCTCCTGCTACTCCTGCGAGGCCCTCAGGATGCAGTATAGCCAAGACCTGCTCCTCCCATGTTGTTAGCTGTGGGGGAGGAGGTGGGGGTCCGCCGCTAGTCCTCTGAACCGCAATGTGGTGTCTTGCGACCACGGAACGCACCTTCCCCCATAGGTCGTTCCACCTCTTCCTGATGTCATCCAGTGTTCTTGGGTGCTGTCCCACTGCGTTGACCCGGTCCACAATTCTGCGCCATAGCTCCATCTTCCTAGCTATGGTGGTGTGCTGCACCTGTGATCCGAATAGCTGTGGCTCTACACGGATGATTTCCTCCACCATGACCCTGAGCTCCTCCTCAGAAAACCTGGGGTGTCTTTGCGGTGCCATGGGGTGGTGTGGATAAAGTGTGAGGATGTGTGTTTTGTGATGTGTGGGGTGATGTTTAGGGGTGTGTAGTGTTTTGTGCGTGGATGTGGATGTGTGCTGGTGTTGTGTGCCTCTGTATGCTGGTGTTGTCTTTGCTTTGCTGTTACTCTGGCCTTCTTTGGATTTTTGGGTAGTAAGGGTTCGTGGGTAATGTGGGTTTGTGTTTTATATTGTATTGGGTGTGTGGGAGTGGTGTATGTATGTGTATCAGGTGTGTGTATTTCGAATTGTCCAATGTGGTAGTGTTTTGTATATGTGTGTGTATTTTGAGCGCAGCGGTGTGTACCGCCAATGGAATACCGCGTTGAAAGACCGCCGCGTGGATTCGTGGGTAGTGATAGTGTGGGCGTATTCCTGTTGGCGTGACGGTGGAGGTTTTGTATTGCCAGTTTATCACTGACCTTGGTGTGGCTGACTTGTGTGGGTGTCTAGATTTTGGCGGTTTCTGAGCAGTGGGTCGTAATAGCTGTAGCGGAATTCCGCGGCGGTGTGTTGGCGGTCTTCTGCACGGTGGTAAGCAGCTTTTACCGCCAATGTTGTAATGAAGGCCAAAGTATTGTCAATAGCAACACCAGAATAGGCAACAAGGCTTTGAACAACCCCAACATCCAGGATGGCAACCAATCAAACCAACCCTAAAACCATTCACCAGGGGCACCCCTTTGCTAAATATTTGCTTCTACAAGTTGTGCAGTGTTCGTATGGCCTATGTCAATGTCCAATTTTCAGTCCAGTCTTGGCATACACAGACCCCTCCATGACTGTCATGAGGTCAAATACATATTGTTGCAGTGTGACCATCATTTGTATCGCATGCAGTTCTTCCTTTATGGCGTTGAATCTATACTTAGTGGCGTTGATTGCTTTCATCAGTTCCCACCTGGTTATTTGCAGCCATCAAGCAGCTGACTTGGCCTGAACAAATGGTACGACGCTTCCAAAGAACAGCTCGACATAGCTCGAAGCCTGTACTTCTGTGGGACATTTTCCTAGACTGAAATATCAAAACATTCTGCAACCCTTTTCTTCCTATGATGATGAAGCAGGGTAGGTTGGATAGCACATGGGATGGTCATGTAGGTGTGAAATATCTTCTTCTGGTATCACCAGGGATGGGTTGTGTAAAGCTCCAAGTGAACAGAGGCCATTCCAAGCTCAGGGGTAGTTGCAATAGTGGTCCATCAGGCTAGATGTGCCCCCCCTGCAAATCGGCATAGTATATGGTGGTGTTTCAATTGAGGTTACTGCCACCTTTTTCGTCCCGTTTCCTTTGAAACAATGAGAAAAAATGCATTCATTTAATTCCTGTGTGGTAGTTCCTGTCACGTTGGCCCTGTCCTGTTATCTATTGTCAAGACTCTCTTTATTGAATTTTACACAGCAAATCATAGCTGAGCATGGAATATCTATCCCCATCCTACCACAGAGCAGCCATTACATTGTACAGTGTCCATCGGATGAGGGGATAAATCTGAAACAACCATCTATTCAGATTGAGAATGCTATCACGTCTAAACAGCTCAAGCAATAAACATTTTCCATAGAAATCCCATCCCTGAATAAATCAATAAACCCAACAAACATACCTACCTGTGCTAAGTGAGATAGGAAAAAACAAAGTAAAAACAAAAAAGAAGGAAAGATGGGATATGTGGGTATGCCAATGCGTAACCTATTACTCTGGCGATTATTGGTGAGGTTTTGACAAAGAATTGACATGCGGGGAGAAAATCACGTTCCTGGCATTCCCTGGTCCCCTCCACTTCAAGAATTAAAAGAGATTTAGCACCCTGATGCATGTAGGGCAGATAGTTAATGGCTGGCTCCTAGAGAGTTAGGACACGAGGGTTCCCATGTGTATTAAAAGTTTTGGAAGTCACCCCAGAAGATGTCAGTTATTCTTTCATTGGTGAGAGCTTGCCGTAAAAGTGCATGCCTTAGCAACACTGCTAGGGCCTCCTTTCCCTTCCGGGCTGTGGCTAATGTCAACTTAGCCACACCTAGGCATAACCACAGCATGGCTCTATTGCCTCTAATTTGGCATTCAAGGGTATCATCTCACAGGCCTTGTAATACGAATACCTGGAAATCTGGGACATAATAACCCAGGATGTCCTTAATTTGCATCAAAATCTGTGACCAAAATTGCCACCATATGTGTTGAAAATCTTCTCGGAGCCCACATCTCCTCCAGCACAGATTAGAAGTATTCGGAACCGTTTTTTATTTAGCTTAGTGGGGTACAGGTACCAATTACAGTGTAATTTGTAATGTGCCTCTCTCATACCTATGGAATGGTTGTATCTTGGGATATTGCTCCAAAGTTTTTTTCATTTTGCTTCAGGAATGTCCCCCTCAAGTATCTCTTCCCAAAAAGCAATATGACTGGGTCATAATCTTGGTGAGTGTAGTGAGTAGCAAGGCATTTAGAGAGGAAAGGTTTCCCATAGTGGAGCCTATTTGTTTTATGAATCGTTCAATAGGGGTAAGCTCTTGCATGGCGGCTTCTCCAACATCTGCGTAGAGCACCCAGTGTTTCAATTGTGTGTAGTGGTAGTGTTCCGAGTCTGAAAGGTGGAAGTTATCCTGGAAGTGTTTGAAAGTTAAAATTACCAGTTATGGAAGAGATCGGATAGTGTGAGGCAGCCCCCCTCTCTCCAAGCATCAAATAGACCAGGAGGAAGAGTCAGAGGGAACCAGTGGCAGTTGTTGACATATTAAAATGGAGGGGCACAAAACAAACATTTTATATATATAAAAAAAATGTTTCACTTACCTTACACTGCCTGCAGCACATCCCCAATATTCTGCAGCATGTACTCAATTTTTCTGGCTCCAGACTCTTGTCCAAACGTGAGATTCCATAGCCAACTCCTTTATCCTATCAAGACGCTACTCTGATGCTGTTAAGCAGCATGAGAGAAGCATTTGGATTGGCTGGAGCAGGCTGCCTCAGCCATCAGAAAAGTACTGAAGATCTGTGCCAGCTCTCAAAGCTAGCTGTCTCAGACAGCTGGGTTGGAGTAGAGTAATTGTGCATGTTGGTCTGGCCATAGCAATGAAGCTGGCCAAACCAACATGCACTCTTCAAACTGAAGTGGCCACTCCTCACTGCTGCCAAGCAGCAACAGTGACGCACTGGCCCTGCACTCACACTCCATTTGCTGGGAGAAAGTAAAAATAAAAAACAGTAATAAAATCACTTTATTATCATTTTATTTTTCACACCTTCTGTGCAGGAGTGTGGGGGTGCAACCCTCCTCCACTCCTATGGAGGAACCACTGCTGGGGTGAATGCCAGGTTGTAGTGGATTGGTGTGAAATATGAAGGACATGCAGTCCAATCTGCTACCCTGACCACCTCCTCCCAAGCCTTAAGAGTTGTTTTTGTGGGAGTGCCCAAGTAAGCAATAAGCGGGCGATCTGCTTTTGACTTCCATAAAACATCCCATATTACTCTCCCCACTATTGCCCTGTCCATGTGTAACCAATGTTTGTCTGATTCCCCAAGTGACCACTAAGCAATAACTCATAATTATGCCAGTTTGTAACATAGCTGGAAGTCAGTGAGGGCCAATCGTTCAACATCTCTGATGGAGTAGTTTAATTGCCAAGCAAGCTCTATGGTTCTGCAGGATAAAGCGTAAAATTAGTGTAGGTAGAGTTGGTGGGAACTTCCAGTGTAGCTCAATCAGAAGGCATTGAAAAAGACCGTCACCTTGATGGCAAGTATGCATCTGAACCAGGAAATATACATAGGTGCACATCTTCTGATGTATGCCTTGAGTTACTGCAGAAACGGAAGGTAATTGCCCCGGTATAGGTTTGACAGCTTAGGAGTGATATTAATGCCTAGATAGGTTATGTCTTTCTTAACCCATGGAAGCCAGCTACTTCCTCAAATAGTCACAATTCCACCTGAACAGCCATCAGAGAGGTGTGGGGTGCAGTGAGCGTCAATAGCACATTATTTGAGAAGTGACCCAAAAGAGAGGCAATTCATGGCCAGTGTGGAACGTATTTTGGCCTCCAGTGGATCACGCTAAGCACAAATAAAAGTGGTGAGAGAGGACACCCTTGTCTCGTCCCCCTCCTCAGATGAAAACGTTTTGAACTCCCACCATTGATCAAGACCCTAGACTGAGGTGCTGCATAATTGAACCGTATCATTGGTATGGTAGCTTTTTCAATTAGGTAGAGCGCCATTCGTATATTATCGTGTGTCTGTCTGCCCTTGATGAAGCTTGCCTTATCTGGATGGATCAGGTCTGACATTATTATGTCCAGCCTAGTTGGAGTAGAGCTTGACATCTAGATTAGGAAGTGTGATGGGCCTGTATGAGCCACAGGCACGAGGGTCTTTACCTGATATCTGGATCACTGATACACGATTTTCACTCGTGGAGGAAGTGACCACTCCAGTCTCGACAAATGATTTGAAAAGGAAGGTCAATAGAGGGACCAACCCGGAGCTAAATGTCTGATAGAACTGAGCCATGAGACCATAAGATCATCCAACCCTGGCGATTTATGGAATTTCAAGGCAGAGATAGCTTTCTGGACTTCTTCTTCTCTTATAGGTTCCTACAGTATCTCATTTTGGGTGTCAGTCGCCCGTGGAAGGTCAACCTGATCAAGGTAATCAATTTGGGTTTGGGAGCCCACATGGTCAGCTGTATAGAGCCATTTGTAGAAATTGCTAAATATTTGGGCTTTCTCTATGTCGGTGGTCACCTGTTCTCCTGAGGTGTTGAGAATATCATGATGTATTTCCTTTCACACTTGAGTCTTAGCTGTCAGACCAGGTGGGCACCTACCTTGTCCTATTTGTAGGATGTATGTTTGAGATGTAAAAGCATGCGGTCTGCCCTGTTAGTGTAGATGGCGTTAAGTTTCCCCCTTAACATGGTGACCCAGCCCTGTAGGCCCAATGTCAGGGAAGCTTTATGTGCCTGTTCAAGCTTTTGCAGCTCCGTTTCGAGTGCCAAACAATATTTTGCCCTTTGTTAAATGTGGAAATTAATGCAATGCACTTCCCTCATATAACTGCTTTAAATATTTAACTGAAAGAACTCTCTGATGTTTTTCCCCAGACCGTCCCTGCAGAGGCGATCCCATATAAGAGAGCTAGGGAAAAACCACTGGTGGTATCTCAGTGGAGGATTACCCCAATCTTGTGTTGCAGAAATGGGTGCAAGGTCAGAAAGTGTGATTGGGTGGATTATCGCTGCCCTGAGATCCTGGTTGAGACATTGGCTGATAAACACATAATCTAAGTGAGAGTATGTACGGTGTGTATGCGAGAAGAATGTGTAGTCATGGGAGTTGAGTGTTCTTCAGGCATCTACAAGTCTCAACTCCTATATGGCCTGTTTTACTGCTTTGGGAAAACTTCTCATGTGGTAAGAGAGCCAATGGCCTACATTTCAGGATTTATTGGGGCTGCTTCGTGAGGTCTCTCAGCCCTCCTCCAACTGTTGCGCATCAAGGGCCGGATGCCCAACAGCAACATAGCCTCTGCTAGTTCCATGACGTGGTGTGGTTTGTTGTGTATATCAAAGGCTAATACAAATGGGTAAGTCCAGTGATATCTAATGTGCTCTTGCCTCAGATTGTCAGTCACTGGACGAAACTGTTGATGCCGGGCCATAGTTGCTGGTGCTATGTCTTACAAAAGCGAGCAGGTAGCTCCCTGAAACATGATCATATCCTTCTTCCCAGCAGGATAGCTTCTTTGATTTTAAAGGAGTGCAGTTTTGGTAGGACAATACATGGGTGTTTCTTCTCACCAGGTGCCTGAAGGCCCATCGCATGAACCCTGTTCATCTTAACTTTCAGAGCTGTGTCTCTGAGCAGTTCTGAAAAGAGGCCAGTGACACAAGCTTCAAAATCTGAACCTTCTGTTCCTTCGTCCAGGTCTCGAATCCATATGTTTTTGTGTCTTGATCTATTTTCAAGATCATCACACTTCAAAACAGACATCTGTAGTTGGGAGCGAAAGCATGGAGCTAGGTCCTCGAGCTGGCCGGTGCATCGTTCCTGTCCTGTAATCTTGTCAAATCTTAGGGGACTGTCTGATTCAGTACCATTCCATAGTGAAATTGGTAAGCATGTGAACTTGGTCTCAGTATGCCATTTGTTGTGGCATGTACTGATCCTGTGATGGTGAGACCTAGTCTGCTTGTGCATTCAGGGGTAGGAGCTTGGGCTTCAAGTTGACCAATCACTCTTATGACCTGCTTTCTTCATATCTCATCTCTTGTATCTTTCTGTCAGGATCTGTAGTACTTCAGGGGTGGAAATTAAATCTAGTTGTGTTAACTAGCAAAGTAATAGGGCTAATATGTGTTGGTTGCAGCTGTGCTTCTATACTACAGAATAAGAGGTACCAGAGACAGTGTGTAACATTTGGGGATACTTCCTTAGGAGAACACAAGTTGTCTACTGCGAAGGCATGAGGGATGAGGGTGCATACATAGCAGACGGTGTAATACGTGGATTTGCTTATGCTGTGCATGTGCTGGTACTACATATTCTCAAACAAAACAGTGTGGAATGGGTGATGGTCAGTGTGATTATCAGAGTTCCTATGTGTGCTTGTAAAAGTTGGTGTACAAAAAAGAAATAGAAATTCTCAAGGACTAAAATCACTATCAATACACAGACGAGGAAAAACAAAAATGACATACATAACTTGAAATGCATACTGTCCCTTATTGAAGAGCAAAGGGGGGTTTTGCTCTGGTTTCTTTTCTTTTCCTCCCCCTCTTTTTCCAGCTCTGTGTCCAAAAGGGTGGACGGCACGTTTGGATCCAGGCAAATGTCCCAGAGATGTATCCCTGTTTTGTGGACTTGGACCTTTACAGCAGTGTCTGTACTTTCAGTGAATGTTAATGGTCCTTGAAACTTAGGCCCTTATTATGACATTCACGGTAAATGCCCCTTACCTCCATGGAGCATACTGCTGCGGTGGCAGATATCCGTTCGCCTTATTATGACACACACACACCAATCCAACAAAATACTGCCACATGTACAAATCTACTAGCCCAAAGGTCAGTGGTAAGGAGTTGGTAGCAACACCCATACCGTTACACCAACAAAACAACGCCTACCACATTATGACCCACTAATCACCACGGTGGACATTCAACGGAGGTAAACCATTGGCGGTACACTCCTGCGCGCTCAGAATGGGCACTCAAATACAAAACAACACTACATTGGCAAAAACTGAAATCACACACCTGACCCTCATATACACATCACACCCACCCAAAGCGCCATAAAATACACACCCACATTACCCACAACCCCTTATGAACACCAATTATTGCCACCAGACTGAAACCAAGACCACTGAGACAACTACACACACACCACAAACACCCAGACATCCGTCATGCACCCCACATCCCACACTCAACCACATTACTCTACCCCCTCCCATCAACACACACTATAGATCCCCACTAAGGGACCCCTGTTACACTGATGAGGTGTTGCAGGTGGAGGAAATAGGGTAAAGCCACAGCTGTTTGGAGCACAGGCACAGCAAATATACATTGCCAGGAAGATGGAGCTATTGTGGAGAATTGTGGACAGGGTGAACGTATTGGGACAGCATCCAAGAACAAGGGACGACATCAGGAGAGGTGGAACGACCTGTGGGGGAAGGACGTTCCGTGGCAGCAAGGCAACCAGCTTGCCATACAGAAGACTGGCTGTGGACCCCCACCTCCTCCCCCACAGTTCTCAGCATGGAAGTAGCAAGTCTTGGCAATACTGCATCCTGAGGGAATCATTGGAGTTGCTGGAGGACTGGACACTGGTGAGTCAACATTTACTACTTATCAACCCCCATACCTGCATGCCATCACACCCCGTTACCATCACTCTTATCACTCCACTACATCCCACATACTGCACCTACACATGTGACTAACTGCAATACCTAGCCCTGCATGCTATACCAATGCATGGACAGCCCTCCCAACCCTGCATGGACACCCATCACAAAAGCATGCACAGTATGGAGAACTAACAAGCCCACAAATCATCACCATACACAAACAAAGGCAGCAGGGCAACAGCAATGATAGAGGGGAAGCCAGGGATGGACAATTTGTCACATACATGAGGCATAATACATCACTTACATCCCCACAGGTGCACCAGCCAATCTCAGCTGAGAGGAGGTGCCACGTCTAACGAGTCCCCCAACAGAAGATGCCCCCAGTGATGGCAGTAACTCTGGACTTCAGGATCTGGATGAACTACCTGGCCCATCAGGGACCACTGGTCAGTCGGACCCCTCATCCCACTCACTGTCCACCACAGAGCCTCCCCCATCAGTATTCAATACCACAGCACCCACCCAACGTCCCCACACCTCTGTCTCCAGGACACGTTAATCAGCAGTGTGCCCACCTGTACAGGTACCCCTGTCCACACCTCACCCACAAGAAAAACAGGGTCCTGGGGTCCGTGGCAGTGGGCACACCATTCAGGGGACAGAGGCACAGGGCTACAGGGACACTGGGAGGACCGCTGTGAGCCAGGGGGAGGACAGGTCCAGGGAACTGACTCAGCAGGAGGCACTCACTAGTGTCCTGGGGGCTTACCAACAATCTCAGGACAAGATGGGCCAGATTCTTACCAACATGCAGGAGAACATGCGGCTGCAAGAGGTACACCATCAGGAGATCAGGGAGGATTTGCAGGCCCTCAACACCACCATGGTCACATCAGCGGGCCCCTACCACTAGCTAGCCTACTGACCAGACCTCCACCTCTGCTGCAGCTAGTGGGCAGGAGGCCCTGCCACAGCACCCACACGTTACCAACACCCCTCTCCTGCAGAAGGTTAACCACCCCGCAAATGTTCCCTGCAACCCAGACAGAAGCCAGAGACACTTGTTAAGACCAAGACCACAACCTGAAATAAGACCCTCCTGAATGTCCCCCTTGTGTCCCACCCTGTCACCTTGTCCACTTTGAACTACATTTTCTACCCTTCCTATGGCCATTGGACACTGGGCCTGTGTTACAAACAGAATGGAACCATACCCTTGACTTTCCTCTACCATCAGCGCATTCCAGGCACTTTCCCGTCAATTATTTACACTACAATAAACAACCTTGAACACAACTTGACTGATAGTGTTTAATGTGATGAAAATGTGCATTTATGGAAATAGTCACATAATGTGCAAATTATCTGAAAACTGTGATAGCATACAACTAATGACCTGTAGCTGTCTGTAGTTATCATCAGTACACTGTTGTGATATCAGCCAACATCTGCAAAATGAGAAGCCATTGGTGACAGTAAGTAGAGATGCAAAGGAAGTGAAAGCCATCCTTCTATAGCCACATAGATAAAACAATAGTCATAGGCATGGTCAGTTACACTTTCTCACCTGTGTGTCATTGGAAGTATTGACGTAAAACTGATATTCTGTTGTCCACATCCTCATCCTCTGCCTCCTCATCCTCACTGTCCTCAGGGTCCACTGCTGCCATAGGGGCATTTCCAGTCTCCTCCTCCTGTAGATAAGGCATATGTCGTCTCATGGCCAGGTTGTGAAACATGCAGCATGCCACTACTATCTGGCAGACCTTCTCGGGTGAGTAGCACAGGGATCCACATGTCAGATGCAGGCATCTGAATCTGGCCTTCAGGAGGCCGAAGGTCCTTTGGATAATTCTCCTGGTTCGCCCATGTGCATCATTGTAATGATTCTCAGCCCCTATCCTGCATTCCTCACAGGGGTGAGAAGCCACAATAGGTTTGGGTAGCCTGATTCACCTGCAAGTGATGGGAGATATACTGGTCTGCCAGGCACACCATTTGCACATTGAGTGAGTTGAAACTCTTCTGATTCCAGAACACCTGTTCATTCTGGCAGGGGTAAACAAACATGAGGTGTGTTCCGTCAATCGCCCAAACAATATTTGGTGTATGTCCCATTGCATAGAATCCTGCCTTCACAGTGGCCAAATCTTCCACCTGGGGGAAAGCCATGTAACAGCACATGTGCTTGACGAAGACAGATAGATCCCTTGCCAGCATGATTGAGAAGTTTGGCTATGACATTCCCGCTGCCAGGCCCAATGTCACTTGGAAAGAACCAGTTGCCAGGAAATGGAGCATTGATAGGACTTGCACAAGGGGGGGAATCCCTGTGGAATGACGGATAGCTGATATCAGATAAGGCTCCAATTAGGCACACAGCTCTGTGAATGTGGCCCTGTCCAGTCTATAGGTGAGTATTGTGTGCCTCTCCTCCTGACCAACAGGTGAGTATACCTTGAGCACAATGCATCTGCCAAGGTTGCATGGAGATGTGTGTGCAAGCATTGTGTAATTTGGGGTTGTGGTATGTCTGTTGCCAGTGTACATGGTGGACGCTGGGTGATGTGTGTGCCAATGGAAATGAAAATGGGATTTGTAAGCCATATGATTGACAGGCTAGATTGTATATGTAATGTTGTCCTTCCGTCTGTATTACCTCTGCAGGTCAGCGCCCATCAGAAGAAGGGATTGTGGCGTGCCATCACCAAGGACATGCAGAACCTGGGGGTCTACAGCACCCACAGTCAGAACCTGACCCCCCTGATGGTCTGCATACTGGAGGTGGCCTACCCAGATCTGGATGGGTGCTTTAGGGCATCACAGCAGCCACAAGGGTGTGAGTACAGTGGACTTAACTGCAATCATTGTTAGGAGGCATGGGATCCGGGTGGTGGTTGTGCGTCAGTGGGTGACCCTTAATGCCGATCAGACACTGCAGCGTGACCCAGCTCAAGGGTAATGGGTGTATAGCAAATTCAGGAAACCTAGCTAGGTTGTATTCCATATCAGACAGGGCTAAGTGGATCCCAGGAGGGCTGCAGTTGGCGGTGTTTGGCCCTCATCTTGCAATGGGACCTAGCCAATTGATTGCCAGTGTGGTGCAAAGTGCTCAATCCTGAACTCTGTGTGTGATAGTAATGTGTATGGCAACTGCGGTGTTGGTGCTGTAAATAACCCACAGGACCCAGGAGGCAGAGTCCACCAACGCCGAGGGAATCAGTGGGACGGAGGTTGAGGGGAGCACCACAGCGGAGACAGGATGTGACAACACTGACACTGGTTTCTCCTCCGAAGGGAGCTCCCTGGTGGTGGCGGACACCTCTCGGACCACCCCAGCTCCAGGTACAGCCGCCACACCTCATATCAGCACTGCCCTTCGAGTTGCCTCTCACCGAGTTGCCCTTGCCTGCTTACCCAGTAGGGTGGGCGTCTCCTTCGCCCCAGGCACCTCAGACCCTGCCCCAGTGAGCCCTGCTGCTCTGAGTGAGGATTCTATTGACCTTCTGAGAACCATCTCTTTTGGGCAGTCAACCATAGTGAATGTCATCCAGGGGCTGGAATCCCAGATGCAGCAATGCAATGCATTCCTGGAGGGCATCCACGGTGGATTGGCAGCCCAACAGAGATCGTTCCAGGCTCTGGCCTCCTCTCTGATGGTAGACAATGTCCTCCCTCCAACTACCACTTTCCATTCTCCTCAACCCCAACCTATTCCATGCATACCTGCAAACAAGCATGCACACAAAACATCAGACAAGAGTAGCACACTCAAACGCAGGCAGCACACTTCAGGCCACAGGCACTCAAACAAACAAAAGACAGTTGCACACACAACAATATCCACTGCCTCCACTGTCTCCCCCTCCTCCTCCTCCCTCACAGTCACATCCACACTCACACTTGCATGCACTGCTTCAACAGCCAGCACCACCATCATCACACCAAGCAGAACATACACCTCACTAGCAGACACCTCCACAACATCCATCCACGCATCCCCTGTGTCCTCTCCCATCCTGTCTGTCCCCTCCAATGGACACAAACGCAGGCACTCAAACACCCAACATCCATCCACCTCACATCAACACACTGCCCATGTACCTGCACCCAAGTCCAGCAGACGTGCTCCTCCAGCAACCACTACTTCAACCTCCACTCCCATCCCTCCTTTCTCATCCCGCCCCACCATCCATAAGAACCTTTTCCTTGCCCAACTTGACCTCTTCCCTCCCCCTCCGCCTCCCGTCCTGCCCGTAAGAGCGAGGTCCCAATGACCCAGCCCAGCACCTTGCCAAACAATCCACGGGGACAGTGGAGGCGCCTCCTAGTCGTGGAGGCAAGAAAGTGAAAGATTCCACTCCACCAGCCAGGCAAAGGAAGGAACCCACTCCACCATCCAGGAAAGGGGAGGATCCCACTCCACCAGCCAGAGAAGGGAAGGATCCCACTCCACCAGCCAGAGAAGGGAAGGACCCCACTCCACCAGCCAGAGATGGGAAGGATCCCACTCCACCAGCCAAGAAAGGGGAGGATCCCACTCTACCAGCCAAGAAAGGGAAGAATCCTACTCCAACAGCCAGAAGGGGTAAGGTTCCCACTCAGCCATAAATGACAGCAGCGGTTCCCACTCAACTACCAATGACAGCAGCGGTTTCCACTCAACCACCAATGACAGAAGAGGTTCCCACTCAACCACCAATGACAGTAATGGTTCTCACTCAACCAGCAATGAAAGGCAAGAAACCCTCACCTCCAGCTGAGACACAGAAGCCCTCACCTCCAACAGAGGCTGCCCAGGGGACACCTCCCCCAGCAGAGACAATGCAGCCCTCACCTCCAGCAGAGGCTGCCCAGGAGACATCTCCCCCAGCAGAGACAATGCAGCCCTCACCTCCAGCAGAGGCTGCCCAGGAGACACCTCCCCCAGCAGAGACAACGCAGCCCTCACCTCCAGCAGAGGCTGCCCAGGAAACACCTCCCCCAGCAGAGACAATATAACACTCACCTCCAGGAGAGGCTCCCCAGGAGACACCTCCCCCAGCAGAGACAATGCAGCCCTCACTTCAAGCAGAGGGCATGTAAGCCACCCTCCAGGGACTATTGTACTTAGAGCCCCCTCAAGGAGCAGTAGGCAAGTTCCCCACTTCAGCTGAGGTGCCCACCATCCCTTTTTCCCCAGAGGTGCCTGCCCACTTTCAACATGTTGCCCCTGCACAGTTTGGTGTGGTGAATGTCAGGTTCAAGTTGGGGCTTGAACGCTGCCCTGTACTTTGTACTTTGGACTGGGCATTGGCCCTTTCTGGACAATGGTTCATGTAAAATATTTGCCACTTCAGTAGTAATGGTGGTTGTTGTCATGAGAATACATTTTAAATTCTACCTTACTGTTGTCTTTGCATTATTATGACGTGTGTCCTGTGACATTGTTTTTCGTCTGCAGCTTGTGTGTGTATGGTGTTTGTGTGAATGGTGCATGTTGTGCGTGTGTTACTCTCCTTTTCCCCCCTCCCTCCCTTTTGTGCTAGGCGCCTGTACTCACTGTTGTCGTTTCCGTTGGCGTTGGTGTTCCAGGTGGAGCATGGCGTAGAAAAGCATTGGGAAGACCTGCAGTTCTGGTTCCATGGTGGCATTGACCTTCTCTGTGTCTCTAATGGTTAGTCTTTGGTCTTCTGTGTTTTGTTTCTGCCAGGCTTCTGACGGTGTTGGTACCGCACCGGTAATCGTGGCGGTGTGCTGTGTCATAATATGGTGGGAGGTACCTTGTCTTCCACCTGGCTGTTGATGGCTACTGCCGAGGTCAGTGGTGTTTACACCCTGGCAGTTGGTGTGGTACATTGGCTGTCTATGAGAGTTATCACTGCAATGGTCATAATTTGGTGGTAATTACCACCAGCCTGTTTGCGGTATTACTGCCACTGTATCACTCACCGCCAATGTCATAACGACCACCTTATTGTCTTTCCACTTCCAGATGAAATTTCTAATGTAGATAGGGCACACTTGTTTGATACACGTGTGACCTGTTTAGAGAAGAACTCACTCTCAGCTTGCAATCTTTTCCGTGTCTCAGGGACATTAGTTCTCATTGTCCTGCCTGTTGATATCTGATGTGGATTTGAGTGGTGATTGGGATGAGGTGTGTTCCTCTAATGAAACAGGGAATGATAGACAAAAGAAAGTTTATGTATGATGCCAAGCATAGTAGTAAGGTTGGCAAAAATCTTATTAACAAAGTGTGTGCCATTGTTGGATCTGATCCCCTTGGGGATGCCTGAATGGGACATCAACTTGCAGACCAGAAAATTAGCAGCTGACTCGGCCTCATAGTGAACACAAGGCCCAGCTTCAGCACAGCTGGAAAATGAGCACAGAAAAAATGAGGTAACAGCAATTATTACATCTTTCAATCATGTAGATGAAGTTGAGAAGTAGGGCTTTGAAGGGCTCCCACAGTCTTGCAATGGTGGATGATATTACCTTCAGGGTGGGGTTGAGCGAACACTGCTGGCATATCATGCATTTGTGGATGTACGTTGTTGTTAGCAACTTGTGTAAGTTGGGAACAAACCAATCTTGTTTTATGATCACAGACATGTTGTCCCTTGATTTATGTGAGGGAAGGTATAGTTGGTTAAGGGTAATAAGGAGGAGGTACTGGGGCATAAAGGTCACACCTGTGGACACTTGCCTCTAGATGAGCCACCCACCCCTGGGCTCCCACAGCTGCTTTTCATGTTCACCTTCCTGTAAGTTATGGAGGTGCACATATGTAGATTTGTGTCAGGTGCTGAAGGATCTTGGCAAGGCCCTGGTTGTTGCGTTTCTGTGGCAAGTAGGATAGGGACATGGTGGGCACTGGTGGGAGGGCAAGGTGATGGATGTAATGCTGCATTCTTAGCAGCCTAGTCTGCTTGGGTATTTCCATGGCCATTTGTGAGCGCAGCACAGTTGACCAATGCAACCATTCATGGTAGGGTTAAAGCTTCTATTAGGACTTCCAGAAGGTAGCAGTGCATCATGGGACTGCCATCTAATTTAAGAAACTCCCTCCTTCTCCACCTAATGATGCTTGAATGTACTGTGGTCATGACAGAAACTGAGTCTGCGTATGCTGTCACTCTCTTCCCCGTTTCAAGTCACTGTACTTGATATACTAAGATGTAGCTCAAAAAACACCATAAACAATTAAAACAACATAAATTGGAACACAGACATATACATAGAAACACAACTCCGTGTCCATGTTCTGAAACCTAGGAAAAACATGGAAGGAAAAATACTTTTGCAACAACCAATTATTTGAACCATTGACAATACATATACATACACATCCCTGCGTCCAGGGTGTATGGAAAAATCATACAAACCTTAAATTTAGGAGAATACAAATATTCATGAGGTATCTACCTTCAGTTTGTACATTTGTTGTGCATGTTGTGCATTCTCCACTACCAAGAACAATAGCTAAACCCACTATGTCATCCTGTCTACTGTGCACAGCACACATCTATTTGTCCTGTAACAGGACATTCCAACAATCTGTTGCCTTGCGCTTGGAATAGAGCCCAGGGTTTGTGGTGAGCCTTAAAAAAGAAGTTAAGCTCTGCTGACATAAGTCAATATGAAAGTGTTTGTATCTTTAAATTCTGTTTCACAATTAATTTCACATTGCATGATTTGAGGCTATTACACATTTCTCATTAATGGGGAATTTTGTACTATCAGTCTTTCAAACAGATAACAGCAGAAGCATGAGGTAGAGATGTTCCCTCTCATGTATGTCTTTCTTGCTGTGAAGCTAGAGAGGCTGGTGCGTTGCATGCATCGCCAGCGTCAGGTATCACTTTTCCTTTCCTACAAGTGTGATGTTGCACATTTATTCCTTCCTCATACCACGAGCACCGCAAAAGCAGCTGAAGTTTGAAACATATTCCAGCAACTTTTTAGGTGTCTCTTAACATGATGGTAAATGCATTATGCACACCCTCTCAACTGTGCTAATGTTCTTGAAATGGAGCCCAGTGCTCTTTCTCTATCAAGGGCTAAGGCAAGGAGAACACTTCAGACGTGTTGTTTCTTTCTCTATTTCTCTCAATACTAAGGTGCTAGAGGTACAAATTCCTGTATTTGTAACTGAATGTTTTGGCCATTAAGCTCTTAAATATAATTTCTAATCCTTTACATTTGTGCCACTGCTTGCTGAAGGTGAGACAGTATTTTGCTGAACCTTATAACAGCATGCCTGAGACTCTCATGTGGTGGTCATAGAGGCCATAAAAGAGACAAGAGTCTTCTTCCACCAGTCATGCGCTAGGAGCAGTAATTCAGCCAGCTCATCTTGGGAACCCACATACTGTCACAAGGGGGAGGCCCTGAGTGTTGGACTACATTTCCCAGCTTTCTCAAATGCTGGGACAGCTGCAAGGCTTGCCAGGAGGTGCATGAATTTGAGACAAGGGACCCGCTGCACAGGACGTGCATACTGCTGAGAGAGGTACGCCTTGAGTGTTGGACTACATTTACTGGCTTTCCCAAAGGCTGGTACAGCTGCAAGGATTCCCAGGACGCACATAAATTTGAGATGTGGGACCCTCTGCGGGGGTCGCTCACAGGCATAGTCCAGGCCAAGAGTGGGCCTGTCTGTGCCCGGCCACAGTCAGACGTTGCTGCTATTTTGTTTCCTGACCTGGTGGACGACGGACCTTCTGATTCAGATTTTGATACTGATGAAGTCGGTTTGGTCAGGCATTAGGGGCAGTTTGTGCTGGTACCCTGGTGAACCGAGGGGGACTGTTTATGATGGGAAAGAAAAGACAGCTAAGTGTCAGAGTCCTGGCAGTGGGCAGCAAGGCTCCTATTAGCTCCACTCGACTCGTTTCTGGCTAAAGCTGTGCGAGTCGCCTCTAAAGAGATAGTTTTCGCCAAGAGATGGCCCTCTTGAGGTGAAGTAGTGTCAAAGA
The DNA here is from genome assembly GCF_031143425.1 of Pleurodeles waltl. Lineage (NCBI taxonomy): Eukaryota > Metazoa > Chordata > Amphibia > Caudata > Salamandridae > Pleurodeles > Pleurodeles waltl. The sequence continues at coordinate 1,560,324,940 of NC_090440.1, forward strand.
GTGTCTTCTGATGTGGATGATCCCACTAACACTGACATTGGTGAATCTGTAGTGATCATTCCTGGGATGACTCATTTAAGCCACTTACACTGGAGAGTGTAAACGTTTTGACTGGGGGAGTGTTTCATGAGTGATGCTACTGATCTGATTGCCACAATCCCTAGCATTGTTAGCCTGCCAATCAAAAGGAAAAGGCAATTGAAAAGACCTGGTAAAAAATCAGCTGGGGCCTTTATGTAGGTCAGGATCATTTGTTTTGTACTGACACATTTCTGGTGAAAATTAAGGAGCTGGTGAATTCTTGTCTTTGAAAGACAAATGTCATTCTTTGGAGACGGCGATCTCTTTGTTGGCTTCCAAACTGGGTGATCAACAAGGCTAACCACGTGATTCCAATGTATTTTGACCTTCGGTCCCTGGGTCCTTACTTAGAAAAGGTAGCACCATTGCTAGTTACTTCAGCCCCACAAAGGGACCTGCTTCATCCACCCTGTCAGCCGCCCCATACGGATCTGAGAAACTCTGCCACTCATACTTATCGCCAAGCGGCTATTGAGACTGTTGGGTCTGATGGGACCTCTCCTGATGAGAATGTTACTAATTGTAATAGTGGTGGGGCTTCTCAGAGGGATTTACCAGCAGTTAGGGATGTAAGGGCTGCTGGAGGTACCACCTGACTGCCCCCTATGTTGTTGTTCTTACTAATATGCCATTGTTACCACCAAGCACAGGTGAATTTACAGCTCAGTTAAAAAATAAGGTTGGGCATTGGCTGGGCAAAAATTCATGACTTTTATTTTTAAAGAATTTGCAGACATTTTGTTTGTCAGGCGGATTGGGTGGGAAGGTCCTTTTGGTTAAGAGCAGGGAAATGGATTGTACTGTTGTAAATTGCAGATACCCAGGGGTGACCCTTGTAGGTTAGGCTCGCTCTATAGTGATGCAATTAGGTAAGTTCCCCTGGTGTTTTTTTACAGGCCTGCATTCCATCAAGAAGCTTCACACTCATGAGGGGTGCCTAGATTGTATAGTGCCCAGCCCCAATTATCCTTAACAATAGATTTTCTGTTCTGTCTAGTCTGGAGGAAAATGATTGACTCATGAGATTGGCCAGGTGCCCTGCCCAAGATATGTTTGATTTCAGATGTACAAATGGCCCCAGCTACCTCCTACCCTACAGTATGCTTCTGATAAGATTTCCCTGTTTTTTCAACCCTTATTTCCTGTAAATGTTGCAGAGTATGACACTAAGCTACAGGATGAGATGTGGGTGGGGTATATTTCTGTCTTTGATTTTATCCTGTTACAGGAGACGTGGTTGGAGGGAGAAGTTGAATGGAATGGGTTTCAGAGGTTTGCAGTCCCTGTAGTTCGTATTCTCTCGGCCAACGGACTACGGGTGGGCTTGTGACTTGTTTGTATTTCCAAGATCTATAGGGCATATCATATCAGGTGTAATCACCAGGGCATTTTAATTGTCCGGTTGGTTTTTCCTAATAAATATAAAGTTAATATTATACGTTTTTATAATGCGGTGTGGGAGTTAGCATGTCAAATCACAGCACTTTTTTCTACCCTGAATATACTGAAACTTAGAATGGAAACCATCTCAAATTAATGGTATTATTGTGAGTGGGGACTTTAATGCCAAGACTGGTGCCTATCGTACATTAGTAATCCATTTGAAAGGGAGGGTTGTTTCACCATTGTCAATTTATCCTGGGATAATAGTAGTGAGACGTTATTTAATCCTTGCTAAACCTGGGGTTGATCAATACTGCCAGATTGGTGTCCACCTCAGGGAGACAAACCCCTGCTGAATAGGTGTGCAACTCAGGTAGACAGACCCCTACTTTTGTTGGTAGTGGGGTTGGCACGATTATTGATTATGTCTTTGTGACTGCATCAGTGATCCAATTTGTTCAGCAAGGCGGGGTTAAAATACAGGATTGTAGTGACAACAAAACTCTCTTGTATTGTCCCTTGACCTTCATCTTGACAGGCCCTTGCCTGCTATTTTGGCCCCTATTGGTTTGGAAGTTAAGGATCAAGGGCTTAGGGTGTGGAGGCACCAGACTGACACGCCTCAGTTTTTGAAGCTATGGTGAAACAAAATTTCAATGTGATCATTGGGACTCTCTTGATAGAAACCCCACCTGCTGCAGAGGCTATTGATGCTCTGGTTAGGTTTAATGGCTCCATTAGATCTACCATAAATTCTGCTGGCTGGTCATCCAGTAAAATCCAGGGTCATCGGTTGAACAAATCGTGCTATGTTGCAAGGAAAACCATGCTCAAGTAGTTAAAAATGCTGCCTAGAGTTACAAACAATGTGATAATGGCTAGGACCCAGAATAATTTCACCCTAAAAACCAGGAAGCTGGAATTAAAAGAACAGATGTGGAGTGATTTAGTGCATGCTTGTCGCACAAAAAATACAAGTCTATTTTGGAGTATTGTTAACAGGAGAAGATTTACTACAGGTACTCCTGAGGGGATGGGGTGTAACATTCTACCCAATAGCTGGTAGACAATTTTCACAGCAATTATTTGTATGAGTCTCTGGAGGATGCTGAGGTGGATCCGGGTGACAGTGGCTATAGTTTGACCATTAGGTTTAGCCTGGATGAGGTGGTTGCTGCCATACAGAAGAGTCCAGCAAATAAAGCTCCTGGGCCAGATGGTATTCCAATGGATTTATACAAAGGACATTTCTACTTTTGGGCCCTGTTAGACCTGACAGCCTTAGGGTTGTCACCCCTAACATTTTGCCTGCCTCCCTCCACATTTTAGATACTGTTTTTGGTGGTTTTTAGACTCTGCACACTTTACCACTGCTAACCAGTGCTAAAGTGCATATGCTCTCTCCCTTTAAACATGACATGGTAACATTGGATCATACACAATTGGACTATTTAATTTACTTATAAGTCCCTAGTAGAGTGCACTATATGTGACAAGGGCCTGTAGATTAAATGCTGCTAGTGGGCCTGCAGCACTGATTGTGCCACACACTTCAGTAGCCCTTTAACCTTGTCTCAAGCCTGCAATTGCAAGGCCTGTGTGTGTAGTTTCACTGCTAATTCGACTTGGTATTTAAAAGTACTTGCCAAGCCTAAACCTCCCCTTTTCCTACATATAAGACACCCCTAAGGTATGCCCTAGGTAACCCATAGGCCAGGGTGCCGTGCAGGCAAAAGACAGGACATGTACCTGTGTAGTTTACATGTCCTGGTAGTGTAAAATTCCTAAATTCATTTTTACGCTGCTGTGAGGCCTGCTCCCTTCATAGGCTAACATTGGGGCTGCCTTCATCCACTGTTTGAGTGGTAGCTGCTGATCTGAAAGGAGTAGGAAGGTCATATTTAGTATGGCATGAATGGTGATACAAAATCCTGCTCAATGGTGAAGCTGGATTTAATATTAGTATTTTAGAAATGCTACTTTTAGAAAGTGAGCATTTCTCTGCACTTAAATCTTTCTGTGCCTTACAATCCACGTCCGGCTGGGTTTAGTTGACAGCTCCCTTGTGCATTCACTCAGACACACCCCAAACATAGGGTACTCAGCCTCACTTGCATACATCTGCGTTTTGAATGGGTCATCCTGGGCTGGGAGGGTGGAGGGCCTGACACTTGCATGTTAAAGGACAGTAGTCTGCCCTCACAAAAAGGACTGCCACACCCCTACTGGGACCCTGGCAGACAGAATTGAACTGAAAGGAGACCTTGTGCACTTCTAAGCCACTCTTTGAAGTCTCCCCCCACTTCAAAGGCACATTTGGGTGTTTAAACAGGGCCTCTGCCCCTACCAACTCAGACACTTCCTGGAGAAGAAACCTGAACCAGAACCTGCATCCTGTCAAGAAGAACTGCCCGGCGGCCCAAAGGACTCATCTATCTGCTTTCTGTGAAGGACTGCTGCCTTGCTGTCGCCCTGCTGCCTTGCTGCTCTCTGGCTGTGGTGAAGAAGTGCTCTCCAAGGGCTTGGATAGCGCTTGCCTCCTGTTTCCTGCAGTCTCAGGACCAAAAAGACCTCATCTCTACAAGAAGGACTCCTTGTGTGGCGAAATGCGATGCACAGCCTGCCCCGCAGCGAAAATTTCACCGCAAGCCAAACCAGAATAATGCAGCCCAACTTCGCATTGAGAAGATCGACGCAGCACCAGCGTAGCGACTGGAAATTTCATGCACGGCCCACTGGATTGATGCACAGCTGCACCGGAACGACGCAGCCTGACTTCCAGAGAGGAATCGACGCAGCGCCTGCCGTGCAGTACAAAATTCAACGCAACACCCACCGAATCGATGCAGCTCCTGTGACTTCGTCCTGCCAGTGCAGAAAATCCACGCATCGTTCCCGGGGGGTCTGAAAACCCCGCAACTCAGAGAGGATCCACGACCGAGCACCTAAATCAACGCACAGCCGTCCCTGCGTGAAAACGAAATGATGCATTGCCGTGTGCAGCCCAAGAAATCGACGCACACCCCTTTGTTTCCACGCATCTACGCATCTACTCCTCTGCAGTTCTTTGCAGAGATTTTTCACGCGAACCGGGTACTTTGTGCGTGAAAGAGACTTTGTTTGCTTTTAAAAGACTTAAGACACTTTGGGGGTCATTCTGACCCCGGCGGTCCTTGACCGCCGGGGCCAGGGTCGGCGGGAGCACCGCCAACAGGCTGGCGGTGCCCCGCAGGGCATTCTGACCGCGGCTGTTTGGCCGCGGTCAGAACAGGAAAACCGGCGGTCTCCCGCCGGTTTTCCGCTGCCATGCTGAATCCTCCATGGCGGCGCAGCTTGCTGCGCCGCCATGGGGATTCAGACACCCCATACCGCCATCCTGTTCCTGGCGGTTCGCCCGCCAGGAACAGGATGGCGGTATGGGGTGTCGTGGGGCCCCTGGGGGCCCCTGCAGTACCCATGCAAATGGCATGGGCACTGCAGGGGCCCCCGTAAGAGGGCCCCACAAAGTATTTCAGTGTCTGCTCAGCAGACACTGAAATACGCGACGGGTGCAACTGCACCCGTCGCACCTTCCCACTCCGCCGGCTCCATTCGGAGCCGGCTTCCTCGTGGGACGGGGGTTTCCCGCTGGGCTGGCGGGCGGCCTTCTGGCGGTCGCCCGCCAGCCCGGCGGGAAACACAGAATAACCGCAGCGGTCTCCTGACCGCGGTGCGGTATTCTGGAGGGGGGAACTCTGGCGGGCGGCCTCCGCCGCCCGCCAGAGTTAGAATGACCCCCTTTATATCACTTTTACAGTGATATCTTAAAATATACTTATTGCATTTTCCAATCGTTTTCACCTGCATTGATCCAGATAAATATTATATATTTTTCTAAACACTATGGGGGTCATTCTGACCTTGGCGGTCTTTTCGCAAGACCGCCGAGCTACCGCCGCGGTGAAGACCGCCGACCGCGGCGGTATGCCGCTGTGCGCATTCTGACCGCTGGGAGCGTTCCGCCGGAAAACCGCCAGCAGCCACACTGGCGGTCGGCGGGAAAGTGGAGACTGGTCAACCTCCACCGCCACGCCAGCAGAACACCGCCCACAGAATTACGACCCACATTTCTGTGTGGCGGTCTTCTGTTGGCGGTCTTCTGTTGGCGGTCACCTCCCCATGGCTCCTGTCACCTCCCGGAGGACCAACGCACAAGGTAAGTTGATCGTCCGTGAGGGGAGGGGGTGGGGGGGTGTTGTGTGATGTGTGCGTGCATGGGGGTGTGCGTGTGAGTGTGTAGAGGGGGTGTGTGAGTGCGTGCATGCGGGCGGGGAGTGCTGCTGTGCCTATGGGCAATGTGTGTAGTTCGGCGGGTGCGCATGTCGGCATGTATGTGTGCGGGTATGTGTCCCCGTTGTGTATGTGTGTGTGTAGGGGGTGTGTATATGTGCATGTTGGGGGTGTGTGCATGTCGGGGTGCGTGTATGTGCATGTCGGGGTGGGGGTGGGGAGGGGGTTCGTACCACCTCTGGGGGGTGGCAGGGGGGTGGAGGGTGTGGGGGGAGGACTTGGGGGGGCAGTGGGGGGTGGGGGAGACCCCTATCAGTGCCAGGGAAGGAATTCCCTGGCCCCGATAGTGCCTACCGCCATGGTTCGCATGGCGGTTCCCGAACGCCAGAAACCGCGGCGGTAAGCAGGGTCATGATACCGTTGGCGGTCTTGGGTCGACCGCCGGACCGGAGTGCGCAGACTCCAGCCCGTCGGTCATGACCGCCGTGGCTGTCGGAGTGGGGAAGTGGCGGTCGGTCGCGGCGGTGACCGCCGCGGTCAGAATGCCATTTTTAATACCGCCGGTCTGTTCGCGGTCCGACCGCCGCCTCTCCGCCGACCGCCAAGGTCAGAATGAGGGCCTATGTGGTGTATTTATTTGGTGCTATATGGTCTTATTGTATGATATTTTGCACAACTACTTTACACATTGCCTTCTGAGTTAAGCCTGACTGCTCAGTTCCAAGCTACCAGAGGGTGGGTACAGGATAAGTTGGACTCAGTGTGACTTATCCTGACTAAAGTGAGGGTCCTTGCTTGGATAGGGGGTAACCTAACTGCCAACCAAAGACCCCATTTCTACCATGCGGCCATTATTGTCAATGTTCTAAATGCAGCAATGGATTTTGAGATTCCCTCTTAGTGGGAATCCACTTGTATAGTGCCAGTGTTTAAAAAACTGAATCATAGTGACCCTAAGTGTTACCATCCTATTGCACTGCTAGGTTCTTTGGCGAAGGTCTTGGGCCACATTGTTTTGCGGCGAATTGAGAGTTGGGTGGAGGAACAGGATCTAATGAGCCAGGTAAAGTACAGGCTCAGGGAAGGGCTGGGGACCCAGGAACAGTGCCTACATTTGTTATTGCTTATTGACAAATATACGAATGCAACAAAAGGCACTCTTTACTTGGCCTTCATGGATCTTAGCAGTGCTTGTTACAGGATAAATTGGGGATGTCGAACTTAAATGTAGATCTTTTGCAAAAGCTTCATTTTGGAACAAATGCCACTGTGAGGTATGGGGAAAAGGGTGAATGCACAGATCCTTTCACCCTGCATAGAGGGGTACGGCAAGGATGTATTCTTGCCCCTATGTTATTTTACCTTAGAAAAGTAGATTGCATACCTTCCTTGTGGAAAGATGTAGGGACATTCCTAAAATAAATGGGAAGAGTGTGCTGTCCTTTGTCTATGCCAATGATGTGGTGCTTTTGGCATGCACCATGAATGGATAATGAATTGCAGTGAATGCCGTTGTGGAGTTTATGACTGGTATAGATCTGGAAGTAAATATTTTGAAAAAAACATTATTTGGTTTGTGGGAAGCCTCAGAGTAAATTGGGCTCTGTATTAATCAAAGTAACTAGCCGTGTTCATGAATTCCCTTACTTTGGTGTGACCTTCAATGATAAAGGTCTTTGGATCCCCTGTATTTCTAGATGCTGTTCACGCTTCAATGCTTCAGGGGTTGCCCCATTTGAGAGTTCTTCCAGTGTCAGGAATAAGCCTATTGTACCCCTACTTGAGGTGACTAGGCATAAATGTCTCATGGTGTTATTGTATGGTGCCTCGATTTGGGGTTATCGTAGTAGTATGTTGCCCCAAAAAGAAGAGGATTGCTTTTGCAGAAGGTTGTTAGGCGTTGGGCCCAACAGCCCTGGGTTTTGCCTGCTCGAGGAGTTGGATCTGGGGTACGCAGAAGACAGCATTAAGATTGCTCCTCTACTCTTGTGGATTTTTATTTGGGCCAATGAGTATGCCTCCCTTAATAGTGAAGTGATTCTTGACTGCTTGGCATGTGATTCTGGACAGGCCATTCCTTGGTTATGCTATTTTAAAAATATTACCTCTGTTTTAGGACGTCCAGAGATTTTTACCTCTCCGTACCTGTTAAGACAATCAGATAAGCACTGGGTCAAGTTGGAATTTAACAAACTTGCTGCGGGCAAAAGGGAAGCTATTGAATTGATGAAGCCGACGGTGCAGGAGTTTGTTATGATTAAGATGTATCCTGGGCCCGAGTCATATTTATCGTTGGCTAATAAGGTTTGGGAAAGGGTGCTTATAGACAGATTCTGCCTCGGTTCAATCAGATGCTGTGAGAGAACAGGGCTGATTGCAGAGGCCCCCTAACATTTTGTACCCATTTTCTACTTTTTGCTGGTGTTTTCCTGACTCTGATGGTGCCCTGGGTACTGCTAACCAGTCCCAGGGTCTGTGCTCTGTGTAAAATCAGTATGCAAATTAGGCTAATTATAATTGGCTAAGTCAACCTACCTATAAGTCCCTAGTATATGGTAGGGCATGTAGGTAGGGGCCCTAGCATAGGTAGTGCACCCATAGGTGCACTGCTGAGGTGCCCAGTGTCATTTTAAAGGCAGGCCTGCCTTGCTGGCTGCTTTTAAATTACAGTTACATGCGAATTTGACTTTGGAACTAAAAGTAGTTCCAAAGCCTTAAACTACCTTATTTTTACATATAAGTCACCCCTAGGGTGTGCCGTATGTGCCCCTAGGGCTGGGTGCCATGTAACTATAAGCAGGGACCTTATCAAAAGTTTTATAAGCCATGGTGAGGTAAAACAGCCACATTTGTGTTTCCCTCATTGTAGTGAATGGCCTCCATAGGCTAGAATGGGGAGACTTTATTTTAATTTTTAAAATCCCCTCAAGTAACAGATACCAGAAATTTGGTATCAAATTAATTGTTATAATAAATCCCACAACTTCAGTTGTTGGATTTAATATAATTTGTTCAGGTAAAGAGTTTTAAACTTTACCTGAAAAGTTGACAACTTCAGCCCTGCAGTGTTTTTGCTGCGGTGCTCTGATTGGCCAGCCTCTGGCAGCCTGGCTAGGCTGCCCTGATGAGGTGTGAAGTGGCCTGGCTCCACACAAAGAGATGAGCCTAGGGGAGGAGATCTCCCCTTCGCAGATGGGGAAGCAGGAAGAGGGAGGGCTGCTAAAATGGTCTCCAAAGGCAGAGAAGGACATTTGGAGCAACCCAGCAACACCCTCACATCCTGTAAACCCAGACAATTAGGTACCCCCTTGATTAGATTAGGAGAGGGCAGGAGAGGGGTGTGTTTATGATTTTTAGCCACACCAGTGGGTGGGGTCAGCCAGATGTAACCTTCAAAAATCACTTTCAGCCATGATGGATTTTTGAGGAATGTTTCTCCGTGGGATTGATTTTTGCCACACTTCCCAGGAAGTGGTCGTCACAGGGGAAAAGACCCTGCCCCTGATTGGAGAACCAGGACCCCCCTGTTTTTCACCCAGGAGCAATGATATAACTGGCAGACCTGCACCCACACCTCATATCCCTGTCAGATTCCAACAAGGAATAACTACAGGAGAAGAAGGACTTCCCTGCTGGACCCCTGACCTGCACCTGAGCACTGCACTCTGGAGGACTACACCAGCTGCACACTTGGGCTTCACGACTAAAAGGACTTTACCTGTCTACTACTGCTTCAAGAAGGGACTCCCTGTTTGCGACAGGTACAAAGGAGCTGCCCAGAGTCGCCTGCATCATGTTCTGCAAGGAAAGCCCAGTTGATCATCATCCAGTGGCCATTTGAGGATTCTGACTAGGTGCATTCTGGGAATTGTAGTCCCAACTCCCAAGGAGCAACTCAGAGCTTCTGGAACTTTGGATGAAGTTCTGGACACCTCATGGGCACAAAAAGGACCTCTGGAAGAAGATCCAGAAGTCCGGAGATGTTTAGAGCAACTCCATTCGTTGGAGAGGTGCATTGTGGGTGTTGTAGTCCCAGACCCCAAGAGGCACACCAGAGCCTCTGAACCTTTGGCTGGTGCTGTGGACCAATTTCCTGAATCAAACACTTCTGAAAGTAAGTGTGACAGTGTTACCTCATGGGTGGCCTGACTCTGGACTTTGTTCCTTTCCAGTGTGGCCTTTTTTAACCCTTTGAGCGCTAGATGCTTCTATGCGCTAGAAAGCATTAATTCTTCAAAAAATGAATATCTCCGGTTCCCTGTATCTGATTTTATTCGTTTTGGTCTTATTTTAAATTGATTGATTTTGGATTTTTAAACTGTTTCCTGTGTTTTATTTAATTATTGTTTTGTGATATGTGAATGCTTTAAGCTTTGTCTCCTAAGTTAAGCCTTGCCGCTCGTTGCCAAGCTACCAAGTGTTGAGCTAGGTTTAATTTACTGAGACCTAAGAGGACCTAAGTGGAGGTTAGTGGCCTATTGCTAAGTGTAGGCACTTACCTGCCCTTACCAATAACCCATTTTCCAACAGATGCAATTTGTGCTTTCCTCTAGGCCAGTTCAACCCTAGGAGTACTCTTATCTGGCCTTGTGATGGCGTCTCTCTACAGACCCTGCTTCATTTGATATTTTTGTGTGTGTTTTACACCCCTTTCAGACGTAGGTTTGTATTGCCTATTTTGAAGAGTAAGGGTTTTTTACAATGTCGCTGATTTCATCATTATTTGCGTACGGAACCTGATGAATTTGTTTGCTGTGGTGTTGGGTCTTTTCTTCAATGTGCAATGCACTGGTGTAAGTATGTGCATTTTTTATGTGTTTTATGTAGTTTTAACCTAAGTTTAATGAGCTCTTGTATTTTTAAAATTTTTATTGTATTTTAATGTATTCTATGGTTGTATTTGTATAACAGAACAAAGAAGTGAAGAGAACCCACAGATGGAAGCCATTGTATAATTTCAAGTTGTGAGTCGGTAAGTTTATCCAACAGTTCTATTGATTTGGTTGTGGCTTTACAGGCAAGCATTTGTCTGGGAACAGGTTTGCACTCTCATTCTAGTCCCTTTGATTATGACGAGCCTCTTTCAACTTCTGGGATAAATTATACTGATGCATGCGACTCTCGCATTTTGGTAGCCATCTCCAAAATGAGACAATTAACTTTAGAGGCCGTCATTGGGGAAAGGAAATAAATAAAATCATATTTCTGTGGCCAGACGAGACCATGTGCCACACAGGAAGGAATTTCAATACCTTCTTTGGAACACTTTGATATAGTAGAGAACTTGATGAATATTTGTCACATCTCTATAGGCTGCCTGAAATAAGTTGTGCAATGTGTTTTAATGCACTAAAAGCTGGAAGTGACTTGATGCGAGTGCTTTATGGGAGAACTGAAAAACACATTTGCTGGATTCAGTTCTGGCACCCTAGTATATGGTAGTGGTATCTTTGGTGCCACTAAATCACCCCCATTCTTATCTCCCAACCCCTGTGCGCATTGAAGTTGCGAGAGAAGAATAGATTAGTGCAGGAGTTTCCTCCCTTTGCCATATTTGAAACTGGCTGTTAACCACACAAACAGAATGCAACATTTAAACAACCAAACTAATACACTTGCAGTAAGGTTCTGGACAGTCCTTGATAGGATAGTATCCAAAACCTTCTTAGTCATTGATATAGTAACTGTCCCTATAGCATAACAATTTGTTTTACCCATACTGGACAAAGGATGCAATAGGATGTCTCTGGACTACTTCCCAGAGTTCATACCCATGGACCCATACTCATTCACATTTATCTCTTATGCATTCATCCCTGAGCAATACTACTAGTAGGAAGTAAGGGAAGTACTTAGTCAAACCAACATTATGGGGACAAAGTCTTGTGATATTAGTTCACCATTAGCATGCATACTCAACACAAAATTAAAAGTGCCTGTAGGTGAATCCTCTTCTTCATATGTACATTCGTACAAAAGGAAGCAGGAAGTGACTCTAACCTAATGGCCTATATGTGTCCTAGCCACACACCAGAGTGACCCAAAGTTCTATCACAGTGAATAATGGGGAAATAATAGTTACTACCTACCAAGAGGGAACTACACAACCACTAGGAAATAAATAAACACTATGTACTATGTGGTGATGGTGAAAATGTTAAAATGTATCTGATATCTAAAATGTGGGGAAGACATAATCAACAAGAAAACGGAAATCACCCTTGTCAACTATACCAACAAGTGCAATGAATATGAGAGGAATAAACCAATGGAAAACTCAAGTCAATACACTGAGACAGACCACAGTGAAACTGAAAACACCTTCCTCTGAGGACCAGGGACTCTCCTGTGATCCAGTTTGACACAGTAACCAACCAGATACTCAAGTGAAGGGCCCTCAAATGTCAGGTATCTTCTCGGGTTGAATTGCGTCACAGGGTGAGGGTGGAGGTCAGTGTACCACAGAGGTGCAGACAAACTCGAAGACACAGAAAAGAAGTAATGATAAGGAATTATAGTCAACAAAATCAAGGAACCAAGGGATCAAGCCATCCGTCTATTATTTCTCCCATATGATTATGATATATGATAAATTGGTCACTTCCCTTTATACTAATGGAGAAGATAACTTATGAACTTAAGACTAAGGGCCTGATTTAGAACTCAGGAGACCGGTTACTCCATCACAATGGTGACCGAAATCCCATCAGCTGAAATCTAAATCACATTATGACCTATGATATTTAGATTTCAGCGGATGGGACATCCCTCGTCATTGTGAGGGAGTAACCCATCAGCTGAGCTCTAAATCAAACCCCTAGATTTTACATTGGTTCAGATATTCTGTTTTCAGTTTAGGTACGGTCTAATGGTGCTGGCATGTTGACAGATTTTGGTCATAATATCAGTACCAAAGCATCTAGTTCTAAGTCCAATTTACCTGTGGCCACCTTTGACTACTCAGGTTGAGTTTACCTTTGCGGGATAACTACAATATTGTGTGATATCAATCAAACACAACCTTGTATACGATTACCTCAAATGCATATGTCATCCATACTATCATTTACCAAAGGTCCTGTAAAAACCAATTAAGAAAAATTGAGTCTACATTGTCCTCACCTTAAAGATAGAGGCACCAGTCCTACCCGTCCCCATGAAATAGACAACTGCTCTTCTTCTTTTAATTGCACCTAAGTCTATTCCGGCAGGGAGGGAGGTATTCAGGACACAACAGTTGGTATGGACAAACGGGACTCCTGGCTTTGCTCAGCACTTTTTGGGAGAATTACTTATAATTAAAAAACACAAGACCCAATTGGCAAAGTAATACAGGCTTAATCACAACAGCTGTGACATTAGTCAGCTCGGTAGAAATGAAAGTCTGATTCCTATGAACTGCTCACAAGCAGCGGTATTGATGCAGAAAAAGCACATAAAGAAAAACCACAAAAAGGCTTCAGTTCCATCCTTGATATAAGCAATTTTCACACAGGATATACAAATAACAAAAGTAGATATGGCAATTCCCAGAAACAATATAGTAATTCTCAGAAACTAAAGTTCATATTTCCCCCTCCTTATAGTTTGGTTACCATACAATGCATCATGGTGTGCTAAAACCTGATTGACCCTAGCTATCTGACCTTTAGCATGTGCAGCCAAGTCTAGGATGTGTGATTTGAAGTAAGTATGCCTCCAGCCAGGTGTGCACCAAGTGTGTTCACTCTTCGGGTGCGGATGCACATGGGTGTAAAAAGCCTCAAGGCCTTTTTAGATGCACATTGACCTGTTGTGTGTTTCGGGCTTTCCAGGTATCTTCTCAAGCAGATGTGCAATGTGGTTATCAGATTGCGCTCAAGGGCCTGTTTTGACATACCCACAGAATGTTCTTGTTCATCGTCTCAAAACTAGGTCAGTGGTGTGGTCTATTAATTCTTGCCTCAGCGTGCATGCCATGGGCCTTTTTAGCCTGCACCTATGTGTTTGCTGAGACTCACAACTGATTACATGGGTTTGATGCTGTCTCTGACTACAAAGGTCATAAGAGAGGTCAGGGGGCCTATGGCATAAGGGGTCTCTAAACATTGTTTTTTGCTCTGTCCCCTATCAGGCTGAGTAACCTTTTTATAGAGAAGTACGTCTGCACCTCCTAGATGCTTTAATTGTATTACCTACCTTGCTTTGCAATGTGTGCCAGTATTTCTACCAATCCCAAAAGGAAGCTAAGAGTTCATAGTATTAAGAGGTCCATTCTGGCCCTATTGACATGTTACGCTGGATTTTTTTAATTTTTAGAATACAGTCAGAATCTTATTAAAACTAGTCATCGCTGTGTCAGGATACAGTAGTTTACCCTGTCACTAGTTTTGCCTTGAGACAGAGACAAGAGCCTGTTGTAGTAAAGCGAGTAGCCTATGCCATTACTAGTGGCCTGTTGATAGTATTGCTTGTAGTCCTTTGAATAAGATACAAGTACTTGCTGCAGCAGGCATCAATATCTTCAGTTGTTACTAGAGACCCCTCCAGGCAGTAACAGGTGATTGTTGTAGAAGGCTATAATACCTTAAGCTGGTGCTAGAAGACCTACAGGCTTGCATCAATTCACACCGATCCCAGGATACCTGAACATCATGACCAGTCCAGATACTTCTGTTTAAAGTGGAAATTAACAAAAGCAAAAAATCTCTACTGTGCTTTATGAGGAGGCAAATCACAGACTGTGTGTAGCTGCAACATATAAAGTTGCATTTTCACGTTTGCAAGTCTAATACCTTTTGTTAATTTTCTAGGGCCTAAATACTTTTCCCACCAGTAGGATCACTACTTGGCTCTTTGTTTCCCCTATACTCCTGCATGTTGATTTGGTTGTTCACTAACTTTATGTCCCTTTCACTATTCAAAGGCGTGGTCCTGCATCTTTGATGCAGACATTCAGATACTCCATGATATTGAGATCATCTGTAACACAGAAGTGTTTTTACTATACATATCCTGTTTAGGAACATGGGAGACTTACTAAAGATGCAGCCCTGCTGAAACAACAATTCTGCTATATTTTATATTCAGTTTGATGTCTTACTTCATATTTTTATTACATGCACAAGTCTATGGATGGGCAGAGTATTTGATAAGTACAGTTTGATTTGGGATTCAAAATAAACTTATGAATAAATGTAATAGATCACATATTTAAGCACACTTTTCTTGAAAAACTGCTTCTTCATGGACATTTCATGGAAATGTTCTGAATATTTTTTTTCATGTGCACTGTTTGCACATTGCACTTTGAGATGTAAAGGTCTTTATACCATTTGCAAAATTTGTCTACTTGTTTTTTACCGCAATCAATTAATAGAAATAGAAGAAATAATGTTAATGCTATAAAAATTGATGTAGGACTAGCAGAAATCAATCCTGTGATTAAGTTCGATGGAGGACCAAAACACGTAAGGAGTGTTTTCACTGCTGACTATGTTTTGAAGTAATAAATAGGCAAATCACTTCATTCGAGAGTGTGAGTCATCCATTTGTTACTGGTAAAACGGTATTGTTTGATGTCAGAGGCGAGGTCCGGCCACAGAAGTCTAGCACCACCGCAGGATATGCAAGTGTGAGAGGGGCACTCAATAAGAGATACCAATTGGAGATATGATTATATATATATATATATATATATATATATATATATATATATATATATATATATATATATATATATATATCTACTTACACAGTCTCCATCAAACAGGGGCCTCCAACCCTGCAGACGGCTCCAAACCACGGGGACGAGTATCCTGTGCAATAAATCCACAAAGGCATAACACCATAATGGAGTCCCAGTTCCTGGTTATAACAACACATTTATTCCTTTTTAGTATTCACAATGTGCAATTTGAATGTAGTCTTCACTGTTGTGTACTGGAACATAGGTCAGGGGAAGGTAAATCAGCCTAACGCAGATAGAAGAAATGGGGCAATGAAAACAGCACACTCTTTGTTGGTGGGGTTACTGCCTGTTGGCGCTAAACCAACCGGCCACTTTATTATCTCCCTCCTGTGACGTCAGCACGAAACCACCCATCCATCACAGCAAAGGGTTAACCACTATTTCAGGTCATCACATTTATCAAAACACCCCTCTGTTCATGGTATGTCCCTGGTTACAACATAACATTCCTCCTCAACTTTAAACTGAAACAGAACACGTGCAAAAACCCACACAGCCTAACACACAAGCATTTTATCGGAATATCCAATGAAAACATCATATTAAAACAGTGTCCCTGGATCTGTGAGATTTCACTTCAGAGTGTCCAGCTATGAACACATGTAGGGGGTCATTCTGACCCTGGCGGTCCAAGACCAGGCCAGGGCCACGGGCGACTGAAGCACCGCCAACAGGCTGGCGGTGCTTCATTGCCCATTCCGACCGCGGCTGTAAAGCCGCGGTCGGAAAACCGGGTCCAGCGGTTTCCCACCGGATTTCCCCCGGCTGGGCGAATCCTCCATGGCGGCGCTGCAAGCAGCGCCGCCATGGGGATTCTGACCCCCTTCCCGCCAGCCTGTTTCTGGCGTTTTTTACCGCCAGGAACAGGCTGGCGGGAACGGGTGTCCTGGGGGCCCCTGCACTGCCCATGCCACTGGCATGGGCAGTGCAGGGCCCCCCTAACAGGGCCCCCGTATGCTTTTCACTGTCTGCGTAGCAGACAGTGAAAAGCGCGATGGGTGCAACTGCACTCGTCGCACACCTGCAACACCGCCGGCTCCATTCGGAGCCGGCTTAAGTGTTGCAGGCCTCTTTCCCGCTGGGCCGGCGGGCGCTATTTTGGCTAGCGCCCGCCGGCCCAGCGGGAAATAAGAATGTCCCCAGCGGTCTTTCGACCGCGGAGCGGCCATATGGCGGTTCCAGCCAGGCGGGCGGCGACCGCCGCCCGCCGCGGTTGGAATGAGGGCCGTAGTCTTTTAGTTTCATAGGGGCAGAGATTCTGGACCGCAAATTATATCTGTTCAAACCTTTTCTAGGGGTAGCATCAGGAATCAGGACCTCAGAGGACCTTTTGGACGCCCTTATCCCTCACTTCGATCAAACTCATAATTCAGGGCTGTATCCGCTCCATCCCGTACCTCTCTGGTTTGATGAGGACATATTGGCGGACAGATTTCTCCATGCGAAAATGGCACCATGATTTCTTCCTTCTCTCCCACCTGATTCTCACCTGTCCCACTCACTTCAGGTTCTTGTCCACCACAGTGGTATTGTTTGAAACATGAAATGTTCCTGGTTACAGTCTCATCATTTTTCTTGACAGTCACTAGAGTCCCCTTTACTCTGACAACCGTCCACAGACTTGGTTCAAAAGGTGTCTTGAACTTTCCCCCAGGATGTCGGTTCTTCATTAACACCAAATCTCCAACTCGCGGGTCTCTCACTCGAGCTCGCCTTTTTTTCGACATCCGGTCATTATGGGCTTGTCTGTTTCGTAGTCTCATTTCCACTTGATCCTGGATTGTTTTGGGGACCACTACCTGAGGTATAGTATCTCTCACGTCCCTTCTCATGCAAATTGAACTTGGGGACACTCCTGTCGTGCTGTGGGGTGTCAAACGATATTCCCTCAGGAATTCAAAGATTGCACAGTCCAGATTCCTCCCTTGTGCTATTGCTATTCGCAACACCTTATTTAGAGTCCTCATAAATCGTCCCACTTCCCGTTGGCTTGAGGCCACCAGGGAGTGAGTTTGCGGTGATAACTAGCATGCGAGGCCAAATAAGATGCATACTCATGGCTTGAGAATGGGGGGCTATTATCAGTCCTTAGCTCCTGTATGATCCCTTGGGTGGCCATTATTTTTTCCAGACAGGGTATCACCTTCTCTGTGATGGTGGACTCCAGCAGTTCCACCTCTGGGTACTTAGAAAAATCACCCATTACCACAAACATGTGCCGTCCATCCGGTAGACTGCCTAAGTCCGCGCTCGCTCTCTGCCATGGGGTGGATGGGATGGATTCCGTAATGAGGGGTGACGGTGGATCCGCTGGTCCCACCATTTGGCATACATGACACTGTTGAATTGTCTGTTCCACTCGTGTGTCCAGATCAGGAAACCACACTTTGCCTTGCAGCCTAGCTTTGGTCTTCACCATGCCCTGGTGGGCGGCATGAGCCAAGTCAATCGTTCTTTTTCGCAGGCTTTCGGGGATGACAAGACAACTGCCTCACAGAAGATAGTCTTCTGAGGATACTGCCGGTTCCTGTCGAACGCGGAACAGTGCCTGCATTGCAGTGCTTGCCCCCGCGGTTCTAAGAGCCAGATTCTGTTTCAAACGGTGCCACTTCCCTTCATGGACACATGACATGGCCATCGGTAGGACTTCATCCTTCTGGGTAGCCTCCCGTATCCCCTTCAGTGACGTAGGCAGCAGCCTAGACCTCTCCACCACTAACCTCACATACTCCTCAATATCTTCCGCTTCAGCTTCTTCCATTGCTGTGACAGTTCTGGCATGGCGTGAGAGGTAGTCAGCTGGGTTCTGAGTGCCCGGGCGATATACCACCGAAAACTGGTTCCTTGCAACTGGAGGATCCATTTCTCGATTCTCAGGGGAGGCTGTGATACTGTTTTGTTGAATAGTTGTATTAGGGGTTTGTGGTCCGTGTATGTGACAAATGGATGGCCATAAAGGTATAAATGATAGTGGTGACAGCCCCAGTTTACCGCTAGTGCCTCTTTTTCGATATGTGAGTATTGTTGTTCCGTCATGGTTAATGCTGTGCTGGCGTACACCACCGGTTCCCACTCACCATCTTTTCCTTTTTGAGACAACACAGCCCCAAGGCCGACTGGGCTGGCATCTAACAACAGTTCAGTGTCTTTTGCAGGGTCAAAATACAATAAGGTGGTCTCCCTGCAGATAATGCTTGTTTAGTTGCCTGGAATGCTGTTTCCTGTGTCGGATTCCATTCCCATGGAGTGTTAGCCTTTGTGAGTTCCTGCAATGGGGCCGTGAGAGAAGTCAGGTTTCGGATAAATCTCCTGCAGTATGTTACCATTCCCAAAAAAACTTTGAACACCGGTGACTGACTTGGGGGCAGGCACAGATTTTATGTCCGCCACCTTCTCCGGATCAGGCCGAACACCCTGCTCTGAAAAATGGTAGCTGAAAAATGCAATGTCCTGTCTCAAAAACTCACACTTTTCTCGGTCTTTAGTTGTATCTCTACCGTGGGAGCATGCACCAAGATGTCATCGCTCACGTTGATGACGCCTTCTAGCCCAGCCAACACACCTCGTAACGTGTCCTGAAACACTTCTGCCACACTGGCAATCCCAAAACTCATGCGTCGGTATCTTCTCAGCCCTACATGGGTGGAGAATGTTGTTATTGCTCGGGACTCTGGGGCTAGCATGAGTTGATGATACTCTGCACGCAAGTCCATTTTTGAGAACCACTTGGAGCCACTGACATCCGTCACTACGTCATCCACAGTGGGTGTGAGATGACGTTCTCTCCTGATGGCCACGTTGGGAAGGCGCATATCCACGCATATGCATACCTCTTCTGGCTGTTTTGGTTTTCTCGTGACTACGATCGGTGACACCCAGGGTGTTGGTCCTTCCACTTTTTCGATAATGTCAGCTTCCTCTAGCTTCCTCTAGCTTCCTTAATTCAGCGTCCACCTGCGGTCGAAGGTGAAAGACTATCCATCTGTGTTTAAGGGCCACCGGTTCTATAGACTTGTCAATGTGCAATTTTACCTGACGGTCTTTCAGGCAGGCAATTCCTCTGAAAAGATCAGCATACTCTTCTTGAAGACTCCCCATGCGTCCCTAGGTGCACACTGAATATGAATGCCACCAACTTTAGCTCTTCAGCAGTGTGGCAGCTGAGTAGCATCCCAGTTCCTATCTTTGTGACGTATACTTTGGCTTGTATCGTTGTATCTTCATGAGTGACATCTGTCATGAATATCCCAGCTAGGGGAAGCAGTGTTGTTGATCCAAATGCAAATACTTGCACTGCTGTGTGGCGAAGGGGGGTCGATGTGGCAGTTGATTGAATGCCGATTGAGCCAGTATGTTGATTGAGGCCCCTGTATCGATTAGTGCAGTTACTTGATGGCCTGCCACCTTTACTTTGCATTTTGGGATTTTTTTTCTGGTCTGGCTGCCTGGTTCTGTAGCATGGATTATATATACTGTCCCTTCCGGCTCGTCGTATCAGGTTGCTGAATAGCTTTGGCAGCGCCACTCATCCTGTACTTATCTCCCTTGGACCTTGTTGTGGAGTGACACACTTTCGCAAAGTGATTTAATTTTTGACAGTTCGTGCATTGTTTCCCTAGGGCAGGGCATTTACCTTGATGCGGGAAGGGCCCTCGGCACATATAGCAGGACCGGTGGGTATTTGCCGATTTTGTCTTGTCTTTCTTTTTTGTTGTGGTCCCCAAATTGATGGCATTTACCGGTTCTACTTTGATGGCTTGTGTGAGTGCCCACTCCATATGTGCCGCCCTTACTTTTGAGAGCTCTTTTGATCTGCCCATGGTTAGCATGTCAGCCATCGCCATGCCAGGAATCTGTAAGATGTGCTCCCTTAGTTTTGTGGAGTGGCATCCCTGGATGAATTGTGCTCTTATTTCGTCCTCTGGGTCCGGTAAAGTACACGTGCTAGCCAATTCCCTCAACCTTGCATAATATGTGTCTACGGACTCTTCAGGTTGTTGCCTAGCTTGTCGGAGGAGAAATCGCTCGTAATCTGGGTTTGCCATGGGTTCAAAGTACGTTGTGATCGCCCGTTTAAGAGTTCGGTAAGTAAATGGAGGTCCTTCTTCAGCTACTGTTTTGCTGATCCTGTGTATCATTGCTCCCCCCATGTGCAGGAGCATCGGTCGCTGCCTGTCCGGGTCTAATGCCATTGCCGCAAAATAGTTTTCTAGGCGCTCCACCCACGATTTCCATTTTGCTGCTTGAGCTGATGGAGGCCCTTCCATTACAAAAGGCACTAGCGCTGGAAATGTGGCCATGATACTGTGTTTGTTATGAAGATATTTTCTTTTTCTTTATTTGTTGTCTCTATCTTTTTTTTTTGAGCCTTTAAACTGGCTTGTTGTGCCTTTTTGGTGTACCAGAGCAGGAGACTGAAGAACCGGCCTGGACTAGTGACCCTTGTTTGCTCGCACTCGCCGGTGTGCCTTCAGCTGCTTGCACTCCTCGTTTCTCAGCCGTGCAGCAGCAATGTAAACAAACCACAATCTCTGGGTGCGGGGCTGCAGTCGTCCTCACGCTTCTCGTGGACTCTCCTTGTGCCGGGAGCGAACTTCTATGAGGAGAGCGGGGCAGCCCTCGCTTCGCGCTGCACCCCGTCTTTCAGGTGAGTCCGGCGACTCCACCACAGCTCACCCGGCGTGTGTGCCACTGCGCACGTGGTGCAGAATGGAAAGAGTTTTGCCGGTCAGAGGGCGGGGTCGCGCTTATTTCTCACTGCGCCCCTTCCGCAGGCAAAAGTCAGCAACTCCGTTGCTGCTACCGCCCTGTCAGATGAGACGGCTCGTATACTGCGGGCCCGCAATCCCGTGCTCGCTCAGCCACATGAGCACACCAACACCCGCCTGCATCGGGTGTCCGCTCCGTGCAGCCGATGCCCCTCTGCTTTGGTCATTGTCGAAGATAGGGGTGACATTCGGCTCTCTGCCTTGTCGCCAATTTGTTGTGTATTGGAACATAAGTCAGGGGAAGCTAAATCGGCCTAACGCAGATAGAAGAAACAGGGCAATGAAAACAGCACACTCTTCATTGGTGGAGTTACTGCCTGTTGGCGCCAAACCAACCAGCCACTTTATTATCTCCCTCCCATGACGTCAGTACGAAACCACCCGTTCATCACAGCAAAGGGTTAACCACTATTTCAAGTCATCACATTTATCAAAACACCCCTCTGTTCATGGTATGTCCCTGGTTACAACATAACATTCACCACCCTCATTTCATTTTAATGCTGCCACACACTATATGATGTATTTCTAACATTTGGAGTCCAGAAACAGTGAAGAAGAGGTTAATCCCTCCTTTCTCCCCTCTGTAACCATTTGTATTAGGGAAATCCTTTCTTCAGTACTGAGGCAAGCGAGTCAAGCCCCCTGGTAGAATATCCACTTACACAGTCTCCATCAAACGGGGGCCTCCAACCCTGTAGGGCGGATTCAAAACACGGGACGGAGTATCCCGTGAAATAAATCCACAAAGGCAAAACACAATACTGGAGCCCCAGTTCCTCGTTAAAACCACACGTTTATTCCTTTTTAAAAAGTGGCTGCAAAATAGTAATCCTGATGTGTTTCGATATTCCTGCCTTGTTCATAGGCGAGTGATTATGATCCAGACCAAGGGCCATATTTATACCTTTTGACGCCAAACTGGGCTAACACAGTTTTGCGCCAAAAAAATTAGCGCCGGCTAACGCCATTCTGAAGCGCCATGCGGGCGCCGTATTTATTGAATGACGTTAGCCGGCGTTAGCCGCCGGCGCTGTCTGGTGTGCGTTGAAAAAAACGACGTACACCAGGCAGCGCCGGCGTAGGGGGAAAATGGCGAATCGGCGTCCACAAATGGTGCAAGTCAGGCTGAGGCAAAAAAATCGCCTCAACCCGATTTGCGCCATTTTTTTACGATGCCCATCCCCCATTGAAATGACTCCTGTCTTAGCAAAGACAGGAGTCATGCCCCCTTGCCCAATGGCCATGCCCAGGGGACTTCTGTCCCCTGGGCATGGTCATTGGGCATAGTGGCATGTAGGGGGGCACAAATCAGGCCCCCCTATGCCACAAAAAAAAAATATATATATATACTTACCTGGACTTACCTTAAGTTCCCTGGGGTGGGTCCCTCCATCCTTGGGTGTCCTCCTGGGGTGGGCAAGGGTGGCAGGGGGTGTCCCTGGGGGCAGGGGAGGGCACCTCTGGGCTCATTCTGAGCCCACAGGTCCCTTAACGCCTGCCCTGACCCAGGCGCTGAAATCCGGCGCTAATGCGGGTTTTTTAGACCCGCCCACTCCTGGGTGTCATTTTTGCCCGGGAGTATAAATACGACGCATATGCATCGGAGTCATTTTTTAAGACGGGAACGCCTACCTTGCATATCATTAACGCAAGGAAGGTGTTCACGCAAAAAAATTACGCTAACTCCATGGACTTTGGCGCTAGACGCGTCTAATGCCAAAGTATAAATATGGAGTTAGTTTTGCATCTAATTTGCGTCGAAAAAAATGACGCAAATTCGGCGCACACGGAGTATAAATATGCCCCTAAGTATTTTAAATCCATTCATGTCACGTGCCAGTAACAATACTCCTGTTCCCATAATGCACCATATTATTAAAACATTTTCAAAAAGGTGATGCAGTCTGTACGTTTTGCTTAATAGCGTCATGTCACCACCAATTTACTGTTCATATCATTTTTCTGGTGCATAGCATTCCAAAATTAAAGTGGCCATGTGCATACAGTAAACACAATGTGCAATTTGTATATAATCTTAACCACCCTCATTTTATTTTCAATGCTGCCAAACAGTGAAGAGGTAAAATCCCTCCTTTCTCACCTCTGTAGCCATTGGTATTAGCATCCTGTGAAATAAATGCACAAAGGCAAACACAGTACTGGAGCCCCAGTTACTTGTTAAAACCACACGTGTATTCCTTTTTAAAAAGTGGCTGCAAAATAGTAATTCTGAAACATTTCCACATTGCTGCCTTGTTCACAGGTGAGTGTTTATGACCCGACCAGGTGCTTTAAATCCGGACACGTGCCAGTAACAACACTCATTCCCATAATGCATCAAAATATCATATAATTTACAAAACGGTCATGCATATGACAGAAAGGTAGCTTTTTGTCCGCAAATCACCCTTTTTGTTATTTGTGTAAATCTGTTGGGTAGTTAAGAGAAATTAAGAGCTAAGAGAAATTAAAGGAAATCGAAATTTGTATATCAAAGGTCGCAACAAAGTAGCAAATACTGCCAATCTCGTGCAGAGATCTAATTGGCTGCAAACACTTCAAACAGGAAGTGATGGCAGCCATTTTGAGACTTAGGGCCAGATGTAGTAAACTAAAATTTTGCGACTTGCAAATTGTGAGTCTGACCAACTCACAATTTGCAACTCGCAAAATGGGATGCAGAAAGGTGTCTCAGACACCTGCGACTCGCTATGGGGTTGCAAAGACCCACCTCATCAATATTCATGAGGTGGGTCGCAGTTTGCGACCCCATAGCGAGTCCCTGCACTCACAGGGATGGTGGCCTGCTGTAGTCAGCAGATCTCCATGTCTGTGACTGCTTTATAAATAAAGCAGTTTTTTTTTTTCATTTTGCAGCCCGTTTTCCTTAAAGGAAAATGAGTTGCAAAATGAAATAAATTACAAAACCATTTGGTTTCGTTTTTTTCAGAGTAGGCAGTGGTCCATAGGACCACTGCCTATTCTGAAAAAATATTTTTTTCGGCATTCACAAAGGGGAAGGGGTCCCATGGGGACCCCTTCCCTTTTGTGAATGAGTTACCACCAGTGTGACACTGGTGGTAACTGCGAGTTGGTTTGCGACCGCATTCGCGGTCACAAAGCAACTCAGCATGGCGATGCGGTCGCAAATAGGAAGGGAACATCCCTTCCTATTTGCGAGTCGCATCCCCAAATTGCGAGTCGGTACCGACTCACAATTTGAGGATGAGCATCACGTTCGGCCTTTTGCATGCCACAAACTGCGTTTTTCTCAGTTTGCGACATGCAAAAGGCTTCGTACATCTGGCCCTTAGTTTCAGCTGAGTCTCAAAAACAAATTTAAAAAACCAAGCATTTCAATGCAATTGGTCTCGCGTTTGTGAAAGTTAGAGCTCTTGGCGGTGAAAGGGCATTTTGTTTTACTTTTATTTTTTGTATGCAGTGAAGTGATGATATTTGCATAGCGCTACTGTCATTCGTATTATCTTGCATCACTGCAGAACCAAAAAAAACTGTTCTCCAGCGCTGTGTGCCACCTTCCTTATTAATAATATTGCCCAGAGTGGAGTATCGTCAAGTGGAGTATCACAGAATACAGTGCAGGAGAGTGTCGTAGAGGGGAGTACTGTGTCAAGTGGTAAAATGGCATATTGTAGAGAGAAGTTGAGTGACATGTCATTGAGTGTCATACAGTGTAGGACAGTGTTGTAGAGTGGATGAGCATAGAGTGGAATAGAGTGTCACGGAGTGGCTATGAGTTTAGTACAGTTTTGTAGAGAGGATTGTATACAGTGGAGTTGAGTGTTGGATAGGGGAGCGGCATAGAGTAGAGTATAATGCAATGGTGTGGAGTGGGAAAAAATGTAGTAGAGTGGAATAAAGTGCTATGGAGTACACTGGAGTGGGGTAGTGTAGAGTAAAGTGTCATAGAGTGGAGTGGTGTGTTGTAGTCTATAATTCCGTGGAGTGCAGTAGAATGGAGGTGTGTACCATACATTCAAATAAAGTGTCATAAATTGAAGTACTGTGTTGCACAGTAGAGTGTAGTGAGATGTTGTACAGTTTTGGAAAGTGAAGTAGACTTCATTAGAATAGAGTAGCATACAGTCTTGTTGATTTTTGTAGAGTGAGTGGTAAAAGGACAGTACAATATTGTAGAGGTAGAGTAGTTTGGCATACAGTGCTATAGAGTGGAGAGGAGTGCTGTGCCAGAGTAGATGGAGTAAAGAGGGGTGCAGTGGCATATAAAAAGTTGCATACCATATGGTACAGTGGACTAGTGTATTGTAGAATAGAGTAAAGTATAGTAGAGTGTTGTACAGTACACATACAGTATAGTACAGTGTCATACAAAGGAGTGAAGGGTTATGAACAGGAGTAAAGTGTCGGAGAGTGGCATACAGTGTAGAACAGTGTTTTAGAGTGGAGTTGCATGAAGTACTGTACTGTGTGAGCCAAGTAGAGTAGATTGTTGTATAATATCGCAGAGAGAGGTAAAGTCTCAGACAGTGGAGTAGGGTCAAGTGGAGTAGTGTAACAAAATGTGGAGTAAAGTACAATAGAGTGTACTGGTGTGTTGTAGAGTAGAGCAGCATGGAGTTTAGTGTACTGGCATATTGTAAGTAGAAAACTGTGTTGTTGTAGTGGGGTCTTATACACTAGAGTGTTGCTTCACACAGAAAAGTGTTACATAGTGGCATAGAGTGTTGTAATAGATTGGAGTATGGAGATAGAGTGGAGAAGAATGTCGTAGAGTGGTAGACTTTTATGGAGTGGAGTTATATAGAGTGTAGGAGAGTGTCATACAATTGAGCGATGTAGCTAGGAGTGGTGTGCATTGAAATGGTGTTAAGGGGATTACTGGAAAGTGGAGTAGCATACAGTAGAATACTGTACAGTGGAGTGCAGAAGAGTGGAGTGCCATAGAGTGGAATAGCATAGACTGGTGTGGTGTACCATGGAATGGGGTAGAATGGAGTAGTGTACAGTAGAGTATCCTAAAGGGGGGTGAAATACACTGAAGTGGTATAGCATGGGGTCGAGAAAACTGTTATAAACTGTAGTGGCATTTCTCATATAGTAGAGTTACATGATGTGTTGTACAGTGTTGGAAACTGTCATAGAGTGGAGTGGAGTAGAGTGTTGTACAATAGAGTGTACCGGCATAGAGATGAGTGCAAATTTGGACAGTGGAGTGTATGGGGATAGAGTAGAGTTTAGTAGACTGGCATGGAGTTCAGTAGATTTTTGTAGAGTGGAGGAAAGTACACTGGAGTGGCATAGAGTTGAGTAGCATACAGTGAAGTGGCATAAAGTGGAATAGCATAGAATGGAGTAGCATAGGGTAGAGTGGCATACTGTGAATGGAGTAGGGTGTAATAGCATACAGTATAGTAGCATACAGTGGAGTGGCATAAAGTACAATAGCATATAGTATATTGCGTACACTGGAGTGGCATACAGTGAAATGGTTTACACTGTAGTGGTACATTGTGGGGTGGGGTAGGGTGTAATAGCATACAATAGAGTGGCATACAGTAGAATACCATAGAGTAGAGGGGCAAAGATTGAGATTGTGTGCAGTAATAGCATAGAATGGCATGGCGTACAGTGGAATAGAATAGAGTGGAACAGCATAGAGCAGAATAGCGTAGAGTGGAGTGGCGTATAGTGGAGTGGTATAGACTGGAGTTGTGTATAGTGGAGTGGGATATAGTGAAATAGCATTTAGTGGAGTGGTGTAAGATGTAAGATGGACTAATGTAAAATGGTAGGGCATAGAGTTCAGTGGTGTACACTGGAGTTGCATAGGGATAGTAGTGTATAGCAGGGTAGCAAGCAGTAATATAGCATAGAGTCGATGGTGTACAGTAGTGTGGCATAGACTGGAATAGTGTATAGTAGAGTAGCGTACAGAGCAGTGGCGTATAGTGAAGTGGTGGTGACTAGAGTGGCATTCACTGGAATGGGGTAGAGTGTAATAGCATACAGTGAAGTGGCATACAGCTGAGTGGCGTCCAATGGAATAGCATAGAATGGAGTTGGATAAAGTGGTGCAGCATGCACTGGAATACTGTTGCTGTAACTCCCACAACAGGGCCCCCTAATATTGAGTACTCACCCTTCTCACCCTGAGAGCTCTAACATAGGATGCCAGACATTTGTCAATATCATCCCCTTTTACATACTTGTAAACTATCCCTTTGGGCAACCTTGGATCATAAGCACCACCTGTATGCAACTTGGGTTCTTTGTGGTTGCCACCAAATTCTTCAGACGTTAACCACAGCTCAACCCTCTTCTTGGCTAGTGCCAGCATTCTTACATGGATCACCAGCTTCCTCTCTTCAAGCTCTCGGAGCCTGAGCTGGCTATCCATTTCCTTTGACCTCCCAGTGGAAGTGAAGCTCCTTTCACTCCTAGATAGTGAGCTATTTCTTTCTCTTATTTTGGAGACCACACTGTTGTTGTCCCCCTCAGTTTCAACAGGTCTTATGCCATTGTCCTCTTCATTGCCACTATCAGCAGTGACTTCCCCTGCCAAGTGGGCCTGGGCTCTTCTTACCTCTTCCTATGCTTTAGGGTCTTTCTCTAGCTCCTTCATTTTGGCAATCATGCCTAGACCAAATTCTCTCTCCAGCACAAGCCTCTCAAATCATAAATTTTCAGTGTGGGCAGGTTAGCCAAGGCAATTGCCATAGTGCCTAGTACATACAGAACCTTGGCAAACTTCAAAAACTGGTAGCCTTGACTCTATTCAGGATGCTGTGTCTGGAGTAGCCAATGTATTAATTGTCTGGTACAGCCAACCACAAGTTCTGGATCCCACTGCTGCCACCAATATTAGAATTGGGGTGTACTGTCTGATATGGATGTGGGGCCCTACAATGGACTACACTTGCTTAAAATGCTGTCGTAGAACTCTCGCTATTGGAATGAGACTGCTGGATTTGGGGCAGAAACATCACTGCTTGTGGATGACTGAGTCAATAGAACATGGGATGGCAGCTGACGGCCCAACTCTTTCGGCTAGCTAGAAGCATCCCAGCCAAACATGGAAAGCAAAGGTGATTCGTGGCATCCTGATGTATGGCACTCAGTGATCTCTCAGGGAAGTTGTCGTCGACAAATAACACCCCTTTCTCTCATCAGCAAAGGTCTCATATACACATGTAGGCCAAAGAAAAGATGCAGGATGGTTTTCAATACATGTATTAAAAAGACTGCAATCTACGATAAAATATATGAGCTGCAATTATTAGGGCAATTAGACATAGCAAGATTAGGATTGTTATGATTAGTGAAAAGAAAATAACCAAATCATATTAGGATAACAGGTACATATGAATCCTACCTAACCCCTAACTTCTTGCAACACCATAGAGGTGATAGCCAAATCTGTCCGTATCTAGTCCATGAGAGAAACGCCCCCCACCTTTACCTGCCCACTGTCTCCTTGGCTGGTTGTAGAGACAGGACTGGGGTCAGCAGGAAAATAGCATACAGTGTGGATGGGTATTTTGGCCAGAATGACCTTCCTCCCTTTTCTTGGCCTGGATGATGTCTTTATAAGAAAACATACTTACATTTTGAGAAACAGGCCTGACGTGAGCATGTGCCTAAGTGTCAAACATGTCAAACAGTTTGCGTACTCTTGTGGCAATTCTAGATAGTTTATTATGTACTTGTTTTTATCAGCCATGGGCAGAAGTACATCGTGAAATATTTTGCACAATAATAA
Organism: Pleurodeles waltl; assembly: GCF_031143425.1. NCBI lineage: Eukaryota > Metazoa > Chordata > Amphibia > Caudata > Salamandridae > Pleurodeles > Pleurodeles waltl. The sequence continues at coordinate 1,560,353,915 of NC_090440.1, forward strand.
TAACAACACTTTTGCAGAATGACTGTTGATTAAAAAATAGCACTTCCCTACTGAAAAACAAGCTAAACTAAAATGAATACATTAAATTGGAGCATATTCTGGGGTACAATGTCACAGGCCACAGGACAAAGCTAGCTTAAAATATGTGTGCCTGAGCAAGGTACTAAAATTAACTCATGACACCCTCCCCATTGTCAGGACAAGAGTGCAAGTTCAGGACCTAAAACTATAATGCTCTAAAACTAAAATACTAAAAGCATCTTAAAATATTCATAGACGAGATAAAATGTTGAAGTTGACAAGCCAATAGACAGATCAAATTAAGAACAATTTAGTAATTGAAACAAAATGCCAATGATTGAATTTCAGCAATAATTGTGGTCCTGCAGGAAATATTTGATGTCATCAGTGGTGAAGGAAGCCAGGAAGCACTCTACTTCAGCAAGTCATAAGTTGACCAGCACATTAGCTGAAGGATCCACAGAGCATATGTGTGCATATTCTGAGCCATAGGACCGGCTGAGGGGGTCACATTCCTCGAAGTGCCAGGTGTAGAAGGAGCAAGGAAGTCCACAAGTGGTGGCTCATAAGATGCCTCCCTTATCAACGGTAATCTCAATGGGCATGTCTGTGAATGAACCCTCATTGAGAATATTAACAGATCCTTAACCGAAGAAGGCACAGGTTGTATAGCACGACACACCTTCGATGCATACTTAAGGTCAGTATTGGCCGGAATGACAATGATCAATTCAGCTCAAGCTCCTCCAGCAGTGAAGCTCTGATGTACGGCATCATGCGATCACAACACAGATGGACTGGTTGGAGCTCCATCACTCTGCTTTGCTGAGATGGGACAGCCATTGCTCATCAAAAATAGCAACAGCAGAATACTGCCAATTATTGCCAAAGTTATTGGGAAGCCACCAAAGACACTCAAAAAGAGTGAATGGATGGCTGAAGGTATCACTCCAAATACAGTCTGGAAGGTGCTAACAAATCCAGAACTGACAGCCTTAAAATTGTGCACCATTCCCGAAGTATTAGATGCGTTGAGAATCCTTCCCATCAACTCTCCAAAATATTTGGGTAAGTTGGTATTTAATAAGGACTGTATCTTTGCTGATCACTTTGCTAGTTGGAAGTCAGAGGTCTCTCTGGCCAATATCAGAGCAACATGTTTTTGAAACAATAGTGCCTTTCGTCTGCTCAGTTTGTCAAAAGTTTGATTTGAAGTATCAATGTGCGGCCACATTTCTACTACTTGTATCTCTTGTGTGGAGGGAAATAAAACATGGTGGTAGCAAGTTACAGTTTGGGAAACAAAAATCATGTAGGTGATTCCAGGCTTTATCCCGCAACAGCCTTCCTCCCACAGCATCTCATAACTTCCATTTGAAAGTATCTGAAATACTGGGTGAATCAAAGAGACAGGAGTACTCTTCAGTTAGCAAGCCAAGTTTGCTATTGCCGCATTACAAGTGCAGTTGAAGGACACCTGCTTACAAATCATAGAATGACTAACAGCAGTCTCACATTAGCTTCCACTAAAAAAGAGCTCTGTTTCACCATTTAGACAATTGTAATTGAAAAGTAACTCCCACACCTCGTGGATGTAGCTGTCTACTTCACCCTCAAATCTGCCAAATGCAAATTTTTCAAACACTTGGTGAACAGAAATGTTGAAATGGGCAGATTAATCAACCCATGTATTAGCCTTCCAGCCAAAGGAATTTCCATTACAGTAAAGAGCAACTTCTCCAATTTCTCAATGTTTAACATGATGTAGCTGGCTTCTTTTTTTACCATTATCTGCTGTTGTCTTATTAAGTTAAACACAGCAAATAACTTGGTAGAGTTAAAGTGCTGCCAGGACACGTGGCCACTTCCAAGAATCTCTAATGTCCAACTCAGCTGCAAAAGGGACCTTAGTTGACTCTGTCCATGATGTAAAAGAGACATGTCATTTTGAATGATGTCTATTGCAGATGATACAATGTTATTTAGTGTGTAAATGCAACTGGACAATGTGTTCATGCCATTATTGACAACGGCTAGAGCCTTTTCCATGTTTTCTTTATCAATCTGCCTTAAATGTGCAGTATCTTCCATTTGCAAAAGCTTCCGGATCTCATTATATATGGCATGTAAAAAACACCTTGAGCATGGCATTCTAGGACCTAACAAGATGTCTTGTAGGTCTTCATCTTCTAAAAAGATGCTAAGGTGTTTTTTGACAGCTGCTAATGGGGAAGAATGTAACCACTGTTGGCACACTTTACCCACACTATGGGCCTCATTTACAAGAAACTGACGCATCGGTCTGATGCGTCAGATTTCTTGCGCTGCCCAACAATTCCTGAATGATGCCATGGAAGCTTTGTATTTACTATACAGAGCTCCATGGTGCATGTTTTCACAGATGCATCAGAAATTCTAATGCATCTGTGGCGCTAAACTGAGGTTTTCTTGGACTAGTGACAAAGAAATGCCGGTACTCCAGCAATGCGAGGAAGGCTCCCTTAGACAAACGCCCTGTGTCAGTTTGACATCTGCTCTGAGCAGGTGTTAAAATTCTGACGCAGTGAGGTTGCAGAATGGCACAGTGAAATGTTGTAAATTTCAGTGCTTCAGTTCTGCATGTTTTTTTGCGTGGGACTGCCCACCTTCCATACATTATACCTGGTGCAGGTATAATGTGATGCAAGGTTTTACAAACTGATGCATTGGGTCCAATGAGGCCTTATATGTTGTAATGATACCTCAGAGTTGAGTTGTGACATAATGAGGGTCCGGTCAACTTGCTCTGGAACCCTATGTGGAATTGACAAAACGTGCCTGACAACCATTTGTGTCCAATAGCCACAATAACCACCCGCCGGGACATGAAAGTGAGGAATTAAAGGTACCATTCTGAACCCAACAAGTGAGCGGCTCTTCAGTGACATTTAACAGTGTTTGCCAATTGTTAAATTCAGCTGGTGCCAGGATACTGGGTACATTCAATTCTTTTATTTTTACTAACCCCAGGCAAGTCGTTGCTGAACTGTGTCATTTAAAAATATGATTTGCAAAGAAATAAGGCATGTTCTAAATAAAGTTTTCTTGCAGTGTACTTGCCAATCTCATGTACCCCATACAATATTTTTTAATCAATCATGTCTTTCCAAAAGTTATAGCCCTCAATGACCAGTTGGGGAACAAATGAACTCGAATAGATTAATTTTGTTTGGGTTAGCAATATCTTTCTCACTTTAGAAGGAGGTAATTTAAAACAATATGATTCTGCATTCTTAACACCATGCCCAGTAAAATTTGCAAACTTTTCCATATTTGTTTTGGAACTCCCAATTGGTGGAATCAGACAATACTCCCATTGTGTGTAATTAAAAATTGATCTCAGGGTACTAGCTCGGTGCAGAAAGTAATGTCCATAATGATGATGGTAACAGAACAGTTCCCCATAATTTGCTGTGCTCATATATCCATCTTCACTTTCAAATACATTATAATATTCAACCTCAGAAAGCATGGAATCAACTGCTTTAACACCCCAGTCATCAGAAACAACCCAGGTGTAATAACATCATTTATAGAAACTGTGAAGAAATATGGAATTTCAGACCAGCTGAAATGTTCACAAAGGACAAGTCTCTTTGGACCTTATGGGAAGAAAGATAAGGTGTTAAAACCTCTTCCTCAGTTCAACAGGAGAGTGTGCAGGAAGATAGTAACCATTTATCAGTAAAAAGAAAACAATTACAAACCAAATCCAAAGCAGGAATGCAAGCAATGTCATCAGTGTTCATGGATAATACCATGGAGGAATCAAATAATTGTTTTTAAGCCAGTTGTAAAGCTTATGTGATCCTGAGACAGGTGCAGTCACAGATGCAGGGGAATTTCAAGAAAAGTCATCAATGTCAACAAAATAACTAAAAGCAGTCTGAGCGAAAACAGCAGTTGGTGCAGAACTGGTAGATGGACCCAATGTGATAGTTCATAACAAACAATATCACCCATTTGTGTTGAAATGGAATGGTAGAGATCTATGTTTTGGATGTTTCCTATTAGTGAAGTAGTGACAGAAAGTAACAAAAGCTGATTCTCTGCCCTCCCCAGCTCAAGGAGACAATGTTAGCATTGGTACTTGCAGAAGCATTGTTGAGTGTTTGAAGAGGTATAATCCTTTGGGTAGGGAGGGAGGCTAGGGAACTACCCAGGAATCCTCATGGTCTGCTCTGCAAGGTCAGCCACATTTTGACATTGTCAATTAAAACAAAACGGTTTTCCTCAGAAACAGGTAGCTGTGTTAGGATGCCAGTTCTGGTACCTTGCATTCTCAGGACTGGAGCCTGTTCTCTATATGATGGGTCGAACTCCTTTTTCACAGCAAACTTTTCTTGGGCTAGATCCCTACCTTTCGGAATCCAGCCAGCTGATTTTGTTGGCAAATCCCTCATTCCTAAGGTAGCAGCATAAGCAGATTAATTTTCATCACAGAATTGTTGTATTTTCTATAAACAGCACCATGTTCATTTATGTCAAAAGATGTTTCTGCTGCCACCGCACCAGAGCCATCGAGATCTGGAACATACATAGATATCTCAAATGAAACCTTGTAAGGGGTGCGTTCTCCCAAGGCCCTTCTGGGCAGATTATTTAGTGATGTCTGGACCCCATGTAGATGATGAAGCCAGCTACAACCAGAACCTAACAGCCTTGCTGTTAGAGATTGCTTTAAGTCTTGGTTCTTCCTCTCAACCAAATTACCCTCAGGATGGTATGGTGAGGTGTAATGGAGTTGAACACCCATCATTCCAACGGTGGCCCTCAATGCTTTAGATGGAAAAGTTGGGCCCTGGCCCGAGTGGAATGCTACAACTGAATATGTCCAGCTGAAGACTTGCTTATCTTTAATAAGAGTTTGAGTGTCAACCGATCATTGTGGCGACACCCACAAGAATCTAGATCATGAGTCAACAGCGACTAAAATATATTTGCATGCCCCATCAGGTTGTAATGGACTGCAATGGTCCAGGTACATAAGTTGTAGTGGTTTGTTGGACACTGACAGGGGTTTCTGTGCTAGGCATGTAATGGTGGACTCCTCAATTTGTTGGCAAATGTCACAACAAAGGACACAAAGGACATGTGGTTTGGTCTGCTTGTGTAGACCTTGCCACCAATGCCATTTTTGTAACAGGGAGATGGTAGCCGCCACATCAGCATCGGCAGAAGCAAACCTCTCATGCCCTGCTTTAATGAGATCCAATCTCTGATCATGGTTTGGGATTACATGATCATCCACCCCTGGGATAGCTGATGATGTAATATTTTGGGCACCGAGGTGGTAGGAATATTTTGCAGGGTATACTTTTGGTAAAGGCATGCCGTCAGCCAAAGCTTTCACAGCAGCCAATGTCTAATCATCCAACTTCATATGAGAACGAGAAATTGCAGCAACAGAAGCTGTAACAACTGCAGATTTGCCAGCTGTGTCAGCTAAAGTGTTTCCTACAATGTGTACTCCTACACGTTAATGACCTAATGTATGAACTACATGAGCTTTTGGTAGTCTGTCCTTAAGATCTGCTACCCTCCTCCAAAAGGTCTTGTGTTTGATGGTGTTCCCTTTTGAGTCACTGAACCCATTCAGGTGTCAATAATATAAATAATCATTATAGGACTGGACACAGTCGTACGAATTACACACAATCAACGTAGACTGCTCAGGATCCATATGTTCCACTGCCTAAATTAGAACCTTAACCCCTTGAATGCGGGCGTCGGCCACTGGCTGACGCCCGCACTACCTCCCTGGTGCGAGTCACGACCAGTGGTCAACACCGGGGAGGGGGTTAATAAATCCTTGGGTGTGTCGCACCCGAGGATGTTTTTTTTTTTTTGCTCCCTGGGAGACACGGAAGCTCTTCTGTGTCTCCCCCTACTCGCCCCCTTGTGACACGTCACTTTGTGGATTTCCCCATCGGAGCAGGAAGCGGCCTTGCAGCCGCTTCTTGCTCCAATGGGGAAAACGGCTACAAACGGCCTTCCCCGCGTTCAGGAAGGCCTCGTAAGAAAGGGGAGACTCTCCCCTTTCTTACAAGGCCTTCCTGAAAGTGTTTCCAGGCCCCCGATCGCAGCACAGCTACGATCGGGGGCCAGGAAACACCACTAGACACCAGGGATTTGACTTGGGGGGGTCGGCCCCCTCGGAAAACGGGCTGCCCCCTCCTACCCGGGGCTAAATTGTATTTAAAAAAAAGAAAGAAAAAGAAATGGACAGGGGGTCGCCCATGGGCAGGGCGACCCCCTGTGGGGGCAATATTTTTTTTAGTTGTTGTAGGGTTTCCCTGGGGGCCATTTATATAGATCTATATATATAGATATATCTATGTAGATATATCTATCTACATGTATATATCTATAGATAGATCTATAGATATATGTATATATCTATAGATCTATCTATAGACATATCTATGTAGATATATATATATATCATTTGCCAGCTTAACATTTAAGATAAAGATGCCACACTCACAGAATTGTGATTGATCTTGTTTTATTTAATGAAAAAACAACCCCACCAACTAACACCAACGCGTTTCGACCCTCTCGGTCTTGATCACGGTAACTCATTACTCCAATCCATGTTCTATTTATACTTTTCCACTAAGCTATGCCTTTATGTGGCATTCTGGGATATGTAGTTATATATGACAAATCTAGTGCTACAATACTTCACCAATAAACATAAATTTACCACAAAAGTGTTACTAATATAACAAAAAGAAAACAAGTGAATCGCTGTACACCCAGAATATTAAAACAGTCATGTGATAACAAAGTACAAACAACAATGAAAATAAGAAAACCTATGGTTACCTACTACTCCATACATATGGTATTATCTATAATATAGTATACTACTGTCATGTTACTAATTATAAATAATCAATCTCTATGACTTAATAATCAGCAGCCAAAATAATGTTGTACTTTGATTCATTCTGGGGATACTGATCCCCCTCATTTTTTATCAATTTTACATCAAAAATATAACAGCCTTTTCTTGTTGGACTGGGCGCAGGAGGTGCTAAAGACTGTGACGAATGGTATGTGACAAGGTGTTTTTTGAGTGTCTTGAAAGAACGTGCTGATTGAGGGAAGAAGTGCAGGTAAGGTGGCCTCTACTGTTGCACGTATCTCACACACACCATGGATTTTGTGTCTGTCTATGTAGGCTAGTGTTTTAGAGCAACAGTTTAGCCAATAGCAGAGATGGCATCTTGATGGATGACTGCTGCCGTCACTCGGGTTATACAGGACAGCTCTGACATAGGATCAGAGACTGAGACATCAGATACTAAGACAGCATCTGAGGGATAGGACAATGGCGCAGACTCTGGGAGTGATTTTTCAGTCGGGGGCGTCCCATTCGATAACTCCTCTTCCAGTAAATTATGAGGGAGGTGATGAGGACAGTCCTGCTGTCCCTTCGCAAGCAGTCTGTGCAACGGGTTAATAGTGGGTTAGCCCAACCCAGAGAGCAGGTGAATGCGGCGGCAAGCAGAGAGAGAGAGTGCTCTCTTGGGAGCTCCCCAATTTAGTTCAGCCCCAAATTCCACCACCCAAATCATATTGTGGAGACATCAAAATTATCTATCGCAAAACAAACTGGTTTTGTAAGGCAGGCACCAGTGTTTTTGGTCCTGGGTTCGGCGGCCATATAGAGAAACACACTAAATCCAAACATTTCTGGAAACTAGACATTCGGGGGAGTCCACAGAGGTGTGACTTGTGTGGATTCCCCAAAGTTTTCTTACCCAATATACCCTGCAAAGCTGAAATGTTGAATAAAAACTCTATTTTTCTCGCATTTCTGTCACACAACCTACAAGAATATGCTGGGATCCACAAAATTCCTACCACCCAGTGTTTCCTCACCTGTCCTGATAAAAACACTACCCCACTTGAGTGCCTACACCTAGTGCCTGGGTCAGGAATAGATTACCCCAGGGTCAACAGCTGCCTCATGTAAGGACCAACATTGACCGTTGTGTGATCTATTCCTGTCCCGGGCACCAGGCCTACTCATGCAAGTGAGGTACCATTTTTATCGGGAGACTTGGGGGAACGCTGGGTGGAAGGAAATTTGTGACTCCTGTCAGATTCCAGAACTTTCTGTTGCCGAAATGTGAGGAAAAGTGTTTTTTTGGCCAAATGTTGAGGTTTGCAAAGGATTCTGGGTAACAGAACCTGGTCAGAGCCCCACAGGTCACACCATCTTGGATTCCCCTAGGTCTCTAGTTTTAAAAAATTGCACAGGTTTGGTAGGTTTCCCTAGGTGCCGGCTGAGCTAGAGGCCAAAATCTACAGGTAGGCACTCTGCAAAAAACACCTCTGTTTTCTGTCAAAAAATGGGATGTGTCCACGTTGTGTTTTGGGGCATTTCCTGTCGCAGGCGCTAAGCCTACCCACACAAGTGAGGTATCAATTTTATTGGGAGACTTGGAGGAACGCTGGGTGGAAGGAAATTTGGGGCTTCTCTCAGATTCCAGAACTTTCTGTCACCGAAATGTGAGGAAAATGTGTTTTTTTTAGCCAAATATTGAGGTTTGCAAATGATTCTGGGTAACAGAACCTAGTCAGAGCACCACAAGTCACCTCATCTTGGATTCCCCTAGGTGTCTAGTTTTCAAAAATGCCAAGGTTTGTTAGGTTTCCCTAGATGCCGGCTGAGCTAGAGGCCAAAATCTACAGCTAGGCACTTTGCAAAAAACACGTCAGATTTCAATGTAAAAATGTGATGTGTCCATGTTGTGTTTCCTGTCGCGAGCATTAGGCCTACCCACGCAAGTGAGGTACCATTTTTATCGGGAGACGTGGCGGAACACAGAATAGCAAAACAAGTGTTATTGCCCCTTGTCTTTCTCTACATTTTTTCCTTCCAAATGTAAGACAGTGTGTAAAAAAGATGTCTATTTGAGAAATGGCCTGTAATTCACATGCTAGTATGGGCACCCCGGAATTCAGAGATGTGCAAATAACCACTGCTTCTCAACACCTTATCTTATGCCCATTTTGGAAATACAAAGGTTTGCTTGATACCTATTTTTCACTCTTTATATTTCAACAAACGAATTGCTGTATACCCGGTATAGAATGAAAACCCATTGCAAGGTGCAGCTCATTTATTGGCTCTGGGTACCTACGGATCTTGATGAACCTACAAGCCCTATATATCCTCGCAACAGTAAGAGTCCAGCACATGTAACGGTATATTGCTTTAAAAAATCTGACATTGCAGGAAAAAGTTACAGAGTAAAACGTGGAGAAAAATGGCTGTTTTTTTAGCTCACTTTCAATATTTTTTTATTTCAGCTGTTATTTTCTGGGGGAAAACCTTGTAGGATCTACACAAATGACCCCTTGCTGAATTCAGAATTTTGTCTACTTTTCAGAAATGTTTAGCTTTCTGGCATCCAGCATTGGTTTCACACCCAGTCATGTCACTAACTGGAAGGAGGCTGAAAGCACCAAAAATAGTAAAAATGGGGTATGTCCCAGTAAAATGCCAAAATTGTGTTGAAAAATGTGGTTTTCTGATTCAAGTCTGCCCGTTCCTGAAAGGTGGGAAGATGGTGATTTTAGCACCAGAAACCCTTTGTTGATGCCTGTAGGAAAGTCCTCCTTTTTGCCCTGGTCACCCCCACACTTTTTGGACAGGTACTGGTGGTTACTGACTCTTGGTTGTGCCCTGGGTACTGCTTACCAGTCCTAGCGCCAGTGCTCTGTGTAAAATGGATACGCAAATTAGGCTAATTATAATTGGCTAAGTTAACCTACCTATAAGTCCCTAGTATATGGTAGGGCATGTAGGTTTAGGGACCACAGCATAGGTAGTGCGCCCATAGGTGTACTGCTGAGGTGCCAGTGTCATTTTAAAGGAAGGCCTGCCTTGCTGGCTGCTTTTAAATTATAGTTATATGCAAATTCGACTTTGGAATTAAAAGTAGTTCCAAAGTCTTAAACTACCTTATTTTTACATATAAGTCACCCCTAAGGTGTGCCCTATGTGCCCCTAAGGCTGGGTGCCATGTAACTATAAGCAGGGACTTTATAAAAATAGTTTTATAAGCCCTGGTGAGGTAAAAACAGCCAAATTCATTTTTCCCTCATTGTAGTAAATGGCCTTCATAGGCTAGAATGGGGAGACTTTATTTTAATTTTTAAAGTCTCCTTAAATGATGCATACCGAGAATTTGGTAACAAATTAATTGTTGTAATAAATCCCACAACTTCCAGTTGTGGGATTTAATATAACTTGTTCAGGTAAAGAGTTTTAAACTTTACCTGAAAAGTTGCCAATTTCAGCCCTGCATTGTTTTTGCTGCTGTGCTCTGATTGGCCAGCCTCTAGCAGCTTGGCCAAGCTGCCTTGATGAGGTGTGAAGTGGCCTGGCTTCACACAAAGGACTGTGCCTGTGGGAGGGAATCTCCCCTCAGCAGATAGTGAGGCAGGAAGGGGGAGGGCTGCCAAACTGGTCTTCAAAGGCAGAGAAGGACATTTAGAGCAACCAGCAAAACCCCCACATCCTGCAACCCCAGACAACTAGGTGCCCCCTTGATTAGATTAGGAGAGGGCAGGAGAGGGGTGTGTTTATGATTTTTAGCCACACCAGTGGGTGGGCACAGCCAGATGTAACCTCCAAAAATCAGATTCAGCCACGATGGATTTTTAGAGAATGTTGCCTCCTGGGATTGATTTTTGCCACACTTCCCAGGAAGTGGTCATGACAGGGGGAAGGACCCTGCACCTTATTGGAGAACCAGGACCCCCCTGCTTTTCACCCAGGAGCAAGGATAAAACTGGCAGACCTGCACCCACACCTCAGTTCCCTACCACATCCAACAACGAAGAACAACAGAAGAAGAAGGACTGCCCTGCTAGACCCCTGGCCTGCACCTGGAACCTGCACTCAGAAGGACTGCACCAGCTGCACACTTGGGCTTCACCACACAAAGGACTTTGCCTGGCTTCAACTGATTCAAGGAGGGACTCCCTGTTTGCTACAGGTGAAAAATTGCTATCCAGAGTCCCCTGCACCAACTCCTGAAGAAAGCGACCAGCTGACCACTGTCCAGTGGCGAAAAAGGAGTTCGCACCCCCCAAGGACCATCTCAGAACTTCTGGACCCTTGGGGTGAGCTGTGGACCCCAAAAGAACCTTAAAAGGACATCTGGGAGAAGCCCCAGAAGTTTGGAGAAGTTTGGACAACTTTTGTAAAAAAGCTCCATAGAGGGACCGACCCGCCGCGGCAACTCTAGCCGGCTTGCCTCAACCGCGACCCGGCCAGATTTGCTGGTTCGTCCCGGTAAAGAAAATCTCCGAAAAAGAGACTAAGAGGGTCATTCTGACCCCCGCCGGCAGCGGATGCCGCCGGCCTGGCGGGAACTGCCAGAAGACCGTACCGCGGTCAAAAGACCGCGGCGGTCATTCTGAGTTTCCCGCTGGGCTGGCGGGCGACCGCCAGAAGGCCGCCCGCCCAGCGGGAAACCCCCTTCCAAGAGGATGCCGGCTCCGAATGGAGCCGGCGGAGTGGAAGGGGTGCGACGGGTTCAGTTGCACCCGTCGCGATTTTCAGTATCTGCCACGCAGACACAGAAAATCTATGTGGGGCCCTGTTAGGGGGCCCCTGCAGTGCCCATGCAAGTGGCATGGGCACTGCAGGGGCCCCCAGGGGCCCCACGACACCCATTCCCGCTAGCCAGGTTCTGGTGGTGAAAACCGCCAGAACCAGGCTGGCGGGAAGGGGGTCGGAATCCCCATGGCGGCGCTGCTTGCAGCGCCGCCGTGGAGGATTCCCTGGGGCAGCGGGAAGCCGGCGGGAAACCGCCGGCTTCCCTTTTCTGACCGCGGCTTTACCGCCGCGGTCAGAATGCCCCCGGAAGCACCGCCAGCCTGTTGGCGGTGCTTCCGCGGTCGTTGGCCCTGGCGGTCAGAATGACCCCCTAAGTCCGAAGGTAAAAAGTTGACCGGGACCTTCCAGCCAGCGTATCCGAGGAGGGCTCCAGTGACGTCGGATCAAGATCCAGGTTTACCCCGGTGGAAGGATTTTCACCTCGAAAAAACGACTAAGTCCGAAGGTAAAAATCTCCACAGAGGATTCCCGCATTGCGTATCCGGAGAAGGGCTCCAGGAGGTCGGATTGGACTGGGAGGTTCGTCCCGCTGAAGAAAATCTTCGAAAAAGAGACTAAGGCGGTCATTCCAACCTCGGCGGTAAAAGCCGCTTACCGCTAGTCAGAAGACCGCCATAACACCGCCGCGGTCGCGGTAAACCGCCACGGTCATTCTGACCCACAACAGGCAAACTGCCAAAATACCGACATCCACAAAAGTCCGCCACACCAAAGGTCAGCGATAAACTGGCGATGACCAAACCTCCACCGTCACGCCAACAGAAATATGCCCATGCCATTACGACCCACGAATCCATGCGGTATTCTATTGGCGGTACACACCGCCGCGATCGAAATACACATACTCGTACAAAACACAACCACATTGGACTATTCGAAATACACACACCTGATACACATACACACACCACTCCCACACACCCAATACAATATAAAACACACACCCACATCACCCACAAACCCATACGACCAGAAATTCTGAGAGAAGGCGAGAGAGAGACACCACAGTCAACTACCAAGCATCCACAGGCACACAATACCAATACCCACAGAACTTCCACGCACCTCACACAACACACCACTAAATAGCACCCCACCTATCACTACACACTCCACCCCACACATCATCCACACCACCCCATGGCACCTCAAAGACACCCCAGGTTCTCAGATGCTGAACTCAGGGTCATGGTGGAGGAAATCGTACGAGTAGAGCCCCAGCTGTTCGGGACACAGGTGCAGCACACCACCATTGCCAGGAAGATGGAGTTGTGGAGCAGAATAGTGGAAAGGGTCAACGCTGTGGGACAGCACCCAAGAAATAGGGACGACATCAGGAAGCGGTGGAACGACCTACGGGGGAAGGTGCGTTCCATGGTATCAAGGCACAACATCGCGGTACAGCGGACTGGCGGCGGACCCCCACCTCCTCCCCCAGATTTTACAACATGGGAGGAGCAAGTCTTGAACATCCTGCATCCTGAGGGCCTTGCAGGAGTCGGTGGAGGAATGGACTCTGGTAAGTCTCATCTTCACTACTTCATCCCCCCCACCCCACCTGCATGCCAACTCATACCCCCACCCTCACCCTTACCCCCATCACAACTACCCCTTGCAAATGTCTCACCATCACAACCCACCCATTCCAAAACTTAGCCCTGCATGCGGCCCCAAAGCATGGACACCCATCACCAAGGCATGCCCAATGCACATACCCATCACCCCCCCCCCAAAATACCGTCACAACAGCCCCCACAAAGGAATGCCAGCACTGGGGTACACGGGCACCCACCCATTGCACGCCATTGGCACACACAGAAGCAATAACCATACTTTTATACCCCTGCAGGACCCGAACGCCAGGTCACCGCGCAGGAGGGTCCACAAATGTCCCCTCCACCCCCAGAAGAGGCCCACAGTGATGACAGCAGCTCTGTCTCCCTGGATCTAGATGACCATCCCGGTCCATCGGGGACCTCTGGACAGTCGGTTCCACTCAGACAGGCACAGGCCACAGCAGACCTTACCCCCTCTGGGAACACGAGCACAGCACCCACCCAGCGGGCCCATACCTCTGTCCCCAGGACACGTCAATCAGCAGTGTGTCCACCACTACAGGGAACCCAGGCTAACCCACCACCCCAACAACAACAGGGACCTGGGGGCAGTGGTAGTGGGCACACGGTCCAGGGGACGGAGGCCCAAGGAAACAGGGGAACTGGGTGGGCAGCTGTGCGACAGGGGGGGACAGGCCAAGGGAACCCACTCTCCACGAGGCCCTCTCCTCCATCATGGGAGCATACCACTGCTCCCAGGAGACGATGGCGACGGTCCTGGCCAGGTTTCAGGAAATCCAGCTTCTGCAGGAGGAACAGTATATGGGGTTCAGGGAGGAACTAAGAAACATCAGTTCCGCCCTGGGTACCATCGTAGTGGCCCTGAATGAGTTAATCACCACATTGCGGACCACTGTGGCACCTCAAAGGGCCCCTGACACTAGCATGGACCAAGAACTGGCTACCACCTCCGCCGGCGCTAGTGGACAGGAGGCCCCGACAGAAGACCAACAGGCCACCAGAACCCCACCCCCTGCGGAAGGAGAACCACCCCGCAAGGGGGCCCTGAGATCCAGGAAGAAGACAGAGTAACATGTCAAGACCCCCAGCAAAGGATACCGCCCTGATTGTCATCCCACTGTCCCACATTGTCACCCTGTCCAACCTTAAACTTCCCCTGCTCCACTTCCCACAGGCATTTGGACAATGCACCTGTGAACCTGATAGTCTGGACTCTGCCATGGACAATCCTCCACCATCACCCCTCACCGATTTGCAACCACCCATCCAAATTAGAGCACTTGAATAAACACACTTCTTGCACATAAACAATCTGGAGTCTGTCTGTGATTTTAACAAATGTATTAGACATGACAGTGCCAAAATTGTTATTCACATTGTGATGCCAACAAACCGCTGTCACACAGCTGTAGTCCATGGGGAAACAAAGCAGATGTCACGCAGTGGGGCCGACAGCTCTGAAAACGTAAGGGAAAGTCACAACACAGTTACCATACACTGGGGGAAAAAGTCAGACAGTAGAGAGGTAGGAGTTTTTAAGTAAATGTAATATGCCGGTGTGTACTCTTACCTGTGTGTCACTGAAAATATTGCTCTATTACTGTGTTCCTGTTGTCTATGTCGTCCTCTCCGGCTTCCTCTTCTTCACTCTCAACAGGCTCCACAGCTGCTACAACACCACCATCTGGACCATCCTCCTGCAGAAAAGGCACCTGGCGGCGCAAAGCCA
This sequence comes from Pleurodeles waltl, assembly GCF_031143425.1. NCBI lineage: Eukaryota > Metazoa > Chordata > Amphibia > Caudata > Salamandridae > Pleurodeles > Pleurodeles waltl. Next base: position 1,560,368,931 of record NC_090440.1, read on the forward strand.
GGTTGTGAAGCATACAGCATGCCACGATGATCTGGCACACCTTCTTTGGTGAGTACATTAGGGATCCACCTGTCATATGGAGGCACCTGAACCTGGCCTTCAGGAGGCCAAAGGTTCGCTCGATCACCCTCCTAGTCCGCCCATGGGCCTCATTGTAGTGTTCCTCTGCCCTGGTCCTGGGATTCGTCACTGGGGTCAGTAGCCAGGACAGGTTGGGGTAACCAGAGTCCCCTAATAGCCACACCCGGTGCCTCTGGAGTTGACCCATCACATACGGGATGCTGCTATTCCACAGGATGTAGGCGTCATGCACTGACCCAGGGAACTTGACATTAACATGGGAGATGTACTGGTCAGCCAAACAGACCATCTGTACATTCATTGAATGATAACTTTTCCTGTTCCTGTACACCTGTTCACTCCTGCTGGGGGGTACCAAAGCCACATGTGTCCCATCAATGGCACCTATGATGTTGGGGATATGTCCAAGGGCATAGAAATCACCCTTCACTGTAGGCAAATCCCCCACCTCAGGGAAAATGATGTAGCTCCTCATGTGTTTCAGCAGGGCAGACAACACTCTGGACAACACCTTGGAAAACATAGGTTGAGACATCCCTGATGATATGGCCACTGTTGTTTGAAATGACCCACTTGCTAAGAAATGGAGTACTGACAGCACCTGCACTAGAGGGGGGATCCCTGTGGGTTGGCGGATGGGTGACATCAGGTCTGCCTCCAGCTGGGCACACAGTTCCTGTATAGTGGCTCGGTCAAGCCTGTATGTCAGTATGACATGTCTTTCCTCCATTGTCGACAGGTCCACCAGCGGTCTGTACACGGGAAGATTCCTCCATCTCCTTGCATTGCCCAGCGGACAGTGCCTAGGAAGGACAACAGCGAGCACAGAGTCAATCAACCCACAGGTACGTTCCCACAGCTTGCACACAACACGATTCTCTATGCATTGAATGGTTTGTATGAGTGTTGAGGAAAGGCCTAGGTATGTGTGACGCAGTAGAAATTAAGCCATGTGGGCCCTTGAAATGGCGGCTGCCTGACCTGTGAAGTGTGACAATGGGATGTGAGGTCAAAGCGCTGGCGTGGCACACCGTGGCGGTAGGCGGTCGAAGACCGCGGCGCAAAGCCGCATTGGTTAACATAGAATCCTATGGGTTTCACGAGCCAATGACGATGTGCGCTGGGCGGTCGCGGTACTCACCGCCGCGGTATGCACCGCCGCGGGCGTGACCGCCATTTTCTATCTACTTAATCACTCGATACCTGATCTTCCACAGGAGAGGACTTACAGTGCAAGTGCTGCTGTGACCTCGGTCTGGAAGAGACAATGGCTGCTGCGACTGGGGAAAGGGCCCCTGCCTTCACTTCTGAAGAATTGGAGAAACTCGTGGATGGGGTCCTCCCCCAGTATGCGCTACTCTACGGTCCTCCAGACCAACAGGTAAGTACACTGGGAGCATGCTTTGTGGGCAATGCCTGGGTTGAGTCGGGTGGATGAAAGATGGTGGGGAGGGGAGCGATTAAGGCATGCATCAGACGACAGATGAGAGCATGTGCCACATGGCAAGGGTGGGGATGGAGGGCCACTCACATCAAGCATGCAGAAGGTGATGATTTTTTTTCTCCCCCTGTACATGTCACATAGGTCAGTGCCCACCAGAAAATCGCTATTTGGAGTGCCATCGCCAAGGACGTCCGGACCCTGGGGGTCCACAACAGACGGGGCACCCACTGCCGGAAGAGGTGGGAGGACATCCGACGCGGGAGCAGGAAGACGGCGGAGGCTCTGCTGGGGATGGCCTCCCAACGTAGGCGGGGTGCCAGTCGTCAATTGATCCCCCTGATGTCCCGGATCCTGGCAGTGGCCTACCCCGATTTGGATGGGCGCGTGAGGACATCACAGCAGACACAAGGGGGTGAGTACACTCTCATTCTGGTGACTTTGCGCGCAGTGGAGGTGTCTGGGTGGGGGAGGTGGGCTGTGGGTATCTCTAGGCCAGGGCGATTTCTGTAGGCTAGGCCCCTCCTTAAGGCATGGCCCTGTGCCCCAGCCCACCACCTCTGTAGGGTGCCAAGTACAGCTATTCATGGCCCTGTGTCATCTATGTGTGCAGTTGTCGTCCATAGGTTTGTAGGCCATGTCCCACTGATTGAGTAGTGGACCCCAAGTGTGCAGCGTAGTGCAGGGGGCTTCTGTGTCTGTCCTCTCCGCCAACGGTAGCAGTAATCCATGCACTCAACATGTCTTTCTTTCTCCCCCTCCCCTTTTTTGTGGTCTTCCTGTTCATGTGTGCATTAGCATCATCAGGCGGAGGAGAAGTGGCATCGGAGCACGAGGGAGCTGCATCCCACATGGCCCTGGAGGGCCATGCAACGGACTCTGAGTACACCAGTGGGACGGAGGGCGAGGGGAGCTCCACAGCGGGGACTCGTGCTGATGTCAGTGGCAGCGACTCGTCCTCTGAAGGGAGCTCCCTTGTGGTAGTGGCAACATCCGTGCCCCCCGCAACAACAGGTACAGCCGCCACCCAGCGCACCAGCACCGCCCTCCCAGCAGCCCCTCAGCGTTTGCCCCGTGCCTGCTCACCCAGGAAGGGGGGCATCTCCTTCGCCCCAGGCACCTCAGGCCCTGCCCCTGTCACTCCTGCTGCCCTCAGTGAGGAGGTCATTGACCTCCTGAGGACCATCATTGTTGGGCAGTCTTCCCTTCTGAATGCCATCCAGGGTGTAGAAAGGGAGGTGCACCGGAGTAATGCATACCTGGAGGGCATTCATTCGGGTCAGGCTGCCCATCAGCAATCGTTCAATGCTCTGGCCTCAGCACTGACGGCAGCAATTGTCCCTGTCTCTAGCCTCCCCCTCCAACTTCCTCCACCAAGACCCAATCCCCTGTACCTCTGCCTATCCCAGACACACCTACAGACCAGCCTGCACACACCTCAACACCCAAGGCAAGCTCATCCAGACATAAGCACCACACTTCACACAAGCATTCACACAAGCAACATCCACATGCAGACACACCAACACCCACTGCCTCCACTGTGTCCCCCTCCTCCTCGTCTCCCTCCTCCCTCCCTGTGACATCTCCACTCACACTTGCATGCACAACATCTTCAGCCACTACGTCCATCACCAGCACACCCACCAGAACACTCCGCACACGTGCAGTCACCACCCCCACTACCATTTACACGTCCCCTGTGTCCTCTCCCAGTGTGTCTGTCACCCCCTCTTCCAAACCACACAAACGCAGGCAGCCACCCACCCAACAGCCATCCACCTCACGACAGCCTCCAGCCCAAGCACCTGCACCCAAAGACACCAGACTTCACACTCCTACAACCACATCCTCTTCCTCCACTCCCATACCCACTACACCTAGCCGTCCCTCTCTTTCCAAATTGATTTTCCTTTCCAAACTTGACCTCTTTCCAACAACTCCCCCACCCCGTCCATCGAATAAGACTGCAATCAGCACCTCAGCCACCATCAAACCAGGACCTATCAGGACTGTTGTCCAAGGACTGTGGAGTCCCCCACCCTCAAGGGCAACTAGTTCTGGTAGGAGCCAAGGCACGGCCAGCCCACCCCTGGAAAAACACCCAAAGATCACCAGTGCCCGGCGCAAGAGGCCAAGGACACCAGGGACCAAAATCCCTACCCTGGCTCCGCCTGGAAGTGGAGTGCCACGTGGCACACCTCCAAAGGTGGGAAAGGGCCACAGACGACCAGGGAAGGGTGGGAAGGGCAGCACGGCCGACAAGTCCGGCAGCAGGCCAGCTGCCCAGGAGGGCCCCACCAGCCCCGTCCCAGGTGTGCAGGAGGGCCCCGCCAGCCACAGCCCAGCTGCCCAGGAGGGCCTGCCAGCCACAGCCCAGCTGCCCAGGAGGGCCCCGCCAGCCACAGCTCAGCTGCCCAGGAGGGCCCCGCCAGCCACAGCTCAGCTGCCCAGGAGGGCCCCGCCAGCCACAGCCCAGCTGGGCAATGAAGGAGCGCCAGCCACAGCCCAGCTGGGCAATGAAGGAGCGCCAACTCAAGCACCGCTGAACAGGGCAAGGACCGCTGAACAGGGCAAGGACCGCCAAGGCAAGCACCGCTGAACTGGGCAAGCACCGCTGAACAGGGCAAGGACCGCCAACTCAAGCACCGCTGAACTGGGCAAGCACCGCTGAACAAGGCAAGGACCGCCAACTCAAGCACCGCTGAACTGGGCAAGCACCGCTGAACAGGGCAAGGACCGCCAAGGCAGGCACCGCTGAACAGGGCAAGGACCGCCAACTCAAGCACCGCTGAACAGGGCAAGGACCGCCAAGGCAAGCACCGCTGAACAGGGCAAGGACCGCTGAACAGGGCAAGGACCGCCAAGGCAAGCACCGCTGAACAGGGCAAGGACCACTGAACAGGGCAAGGACCGCCAAGGCAAGCACCGCTGAACTGGGCAAGCACCGCTGAACAGGGCAAGCACCGCTGCACTGGGCCCTTCATCTCAAGCACCGCTCCGCTGGGCACCGCCGTCTCAAGCACCGCTGAACTGGGCCCTTCATCTCAAGCACCGCTTCACTAGGCCCTTCATCTCAAGCACCGCTGAACTGGGCCCTTCATCTCAAGCACCGCTCCACTGGGCCCTTCATCTCAAGCACCGCTCCGCTGGGCACCGCCGTCTCAAGCAGCGCTCCGCTGGGCCCTTCATCTCAAGCACCGCTCTGCTGGGCACCACCGTCTCAAGCACCGCTGAACTGGGCCCTTCATCTCAAGCACCGCTGCACTGGGCCCTTCATCTCAAGCACCGCTCCGCTGGGCACCGCCGTCTCAAGCACCGCTGCACTGGGCCCTTCATCTCAAGCACCGCTGGCCCATTGGCGGAAGGGGCAGTGCCGCATCTGTGTCGGGCAGGGCTGGACGAAGCACTCTGGGCACCAGTCCCCCTCCAGAACCAGTGGACACTGTCATCCACTTGAGAGACTGTGGCTTTGCACTCCCCAGGATGGTACAGTGGACAAACCACCCACTGTAGAGACTTGAGAGACTGTGGCTTTGCACTCCCCAGGATGGTACAGTGGGCAAGTCACCCACTGTATGGACTTGAGAGACTGTGGCTTTGCACTCCCCAGGATGGTACAGTGGGCAAACCACCCACTGTAGAGACTTGAGAGACTGTGGCTTTGCACTCCCCAGGATGGTACAGTGGGCAAGCCACCCACTGTATGGACTTGAGAGACTGTGGCTTTGCACTCCCCAGGATGGTACAGTGGGCAAACCACCCACTGTATGGACTTGAGAGACTGTGGCTTTGCACTCCCCAGGATGGGACAGTGGCCATGGAGGCCCCTCGTGGATCTGGCATCGTGTACTCATGTGGCTGAGGTGCCCCCCCTTCCCTTCCCCCTGAGGTGCCTGTAGTTTTTCTATCTGATGCCCCTGCAGTGTTCTCTCCGTTGGTGTCAGGTATCCTGTGTGGACCTTGCCCATGTGATTTGGGCCCAGTGGTCCACGGACAATGACTGCTAAAATTATAGGACTTTTAATATTTATGTATATATTAGTTTTAAATGTGTGATATTTTTATATGCCGATAATACAATATATTCGACTGTTTATGATCATTTCATTTTGTCTTTGCATTCTTCCGGGGGGTTTGGGGGTTGTAACAGTGATGTATTGCTATGCATTGATGTGTGTGTTGTAGTGGGTGAGGGTGGTGGTGGGTGTGTAGTGTATGTGTGCCCGTAATATTTTCTCCTTCCCCCTCCCCTGTGTCGTAGGTGCAGTACTCACCGCAGTCTTCTGCGCCGGCGTTCGTGCTCCTGGTAGAGGAGCAGGAAGACAATGGCTGGTAGGATGTGTAGTTCGGGTTCCATGCTGTCCAGATTCCTCGTGGGGTGTATGGAGGTGAGCGTTTTCCGTTTGAAATGTCTGTTTCCGCCGTGTTTTTATCGGCGGGGCTACCGCCCCGGAAAAGGTGGCGGATTGGTGGGTTGTGATAGGGTGGGCGGTACATTGACTCCCGCCTGTCTGTTGGCAGTGACCGCCGCGCTGTTTGTTTGTCCCGCCGTGGCGGTCGGAGTGTTCAAGTGGCGGTCTCTGTTGGCGGTTTCCGCCAGGGTCAGAATTCCATTTTTTACACCGCCAGCCTGTTGGCGGGTTAGCCGCCGCTTTAACACCGACCGCCAGGGTTGGAATGACCCCCTAAGTGTGAAGGTAAACTTTTAACCGAGGCCTCCCACGGCCTGTAGCTGAGCAGGGCTCCATCGCGGTCGGCCTTAAACTTTGACTTTGCTCCGGTCGAGGTGTAACCAGATGACCCAATTGGCGCTTTTTGTTTCTAGGCGCTAGATTTTTAAACTGTTTCCTGTGTTTTATTTAATTACTGTTTTGTGATATTTGAATGCTTTACACTCTGTCTCCTAAGTTTAGCCTTGACGCTCATTGCCAAGCTACCAAGGGTTGAGCTGGGATTAATTTACTGAGACCTAACTGGACCTTAGTGGAGGTTAGTGGCCTGTTGCTAAGTGTAGGTACCTACCTGCCCTTACCAATAACCCATTTTCAGGGAAAAAACCACAAGCCTTCTTCGGCAGCCCTTTTTTTGAAAAAAATTAAATTTTCACTGTATTTTGGTTAAATTCTTGCTCTCCTCCAGGGGAAACCACAAACTCTGGGTACCATTAGAATCCCTAGGATGCTGGAAAAAAAGGACGCAAATTTGACGTGGATAGCTTATGTGGACAAAAAGTTATGAAGGCCCAAGAGCGAACTACACCAAATAGCCAAAAAAGGGCTCAGCACTGGTGGGGGGGAAGGCCCAGCAGCTAAGAGGTTAAGCTCTGCAAGTTGTGCTATGTAGTCTCCTAGGGTCTGCGGGTTGAATGTACCATTTCTCATTACCCCACTAACAGCTGCACAAGCGGCATGGTGTTGGTGCTTAGTACCTACAGCTGATTGTGCTCAACCATCAGTGTAAATTATTGTTTTGCATTGATCAAGAGGCAATATGTTAGTGGGCATGGAGTACTCAATTTGATATTGAAAGAATTCTTGGGTCTGAAGCTGGGTTAAAAAACATAATCAACATAAATGACAATCAGGGATGTTGTCCATTGAATCCAGTGTAGATGTAATGCTTTTGCCTTTGGGATACTGGCTTTGGTGATAACTTCAAGGGCTGGTACCGAGGTAACTACAATGATGTATTTCTCTTGGGCAAGTGGCATCTCCTTAACCCCTTCGCTGCCAGGCCTTTTCCCCCTCCTGTGCCGAGCCTTTTTTTAGCTATTTGGAGCAGTTCGCTCTTAGGCCCTCATAACTTTTTGTTCACATAAGCTACCCACGCCAAATTTGCGTACTTTTTTTTCAACATCCTAGGGATTCTAGAGGTACCCAGGCTTTGTGGGTTCCCCAGAAGGAGGCCAAGAAATGAGCCAAAAAACTGTGAAAATTTCGTTTTTTTCAAAAAAATTGGAAAAATGGGCTGCAGAAGAAGGCTTGTGGTTTTTTCCCTGAAAAGGGCATCAACAAAGGGTTTGCGGTGCTAAAATCACCAGCTTCCCAGCTTTCAGGAACAGGCAGACTTGAATCAGAAAACCCAATTTTGGCATTTTACTGGGACATACCCCATTTTTACGATTTTTTGTGCTTTCAGCCTCCTTCCAGTCAGTGACAGAAATGGGCATGAAACCAACACTGGTTCCCAGAAACCGCAACATTTCTGAAAAGAAGACAAAATCCTGAATTCAGCAAGGGGTAATTTGTGTAGATCCTACAAGGGATTCCTACAGAAAATAACAACTGAAAAAGAAAAATATTGAAATTGAGGTAAAAAAACATCAGTTTTTCTCTACGTTTTACTCTGTAACTGTTTCCTGCAATGTCAGATTTTCGAAAGCAATATACCGTTACGTCTGCTGGACTTTTCTGGTTGTGGGGATATATAGGGCTTGTAGGTTCATCAAGAACTCTAGGTACCCAGAGCCGATAAATGACCTGCACCCTGCAGTGGGTTTTCATTCTATGCCGGGTGTACAGCAATTCATTTGCTGAAATATAAAGAGTAAAAAATAGCTATCAAGAAAACCTTTGTATTTCCAAAATGGGCACAAGATAAGGTGTTGAGAAGCAGTGGTTATTTGCACATCTCTGAATTCCGGGGTGCCCATACTAGCATGTGAATTACAGGGCATTTCTCAAATAGACGTCTTTTTTACACACTGTCTTACATTTGGAAGGGAAAAAAGTAGAGAAAGACAAGGGGCAATAACACTTGTTTTACTATTCTATGTTCCCCCAAGTCTCCCGATAAAAATGATACCTCACTTGTGTGGGTAGGCCTAGCGCCCGCGACAGGATATGCCCCAAAACACAACGTGGACACATCACAGAAAACAGAGCTGTTTTTAGCAAAGTGCCTACGTGTAGATTTTGGCCTCTAGCTCAGCCGCCACCTAGGGAAACCTACCAAACCTGTGCATTTATGAAAACTAGAGACCTAGGGGAATCCAAGATGGGGTGACTTGTGTGGCTCGGACCAGGTTCTGTTACCCAGAATCCTTTGCAAACCTCAAAATTTGGCTAAAAAAACACATGTTCCTCACATTTCTGTGGCAGAAAGTTCTGGAATCTGAGAGGAGCCACAAATTTCCTTCCACCCAGTGTTCCCCCACGTCTCCCGATACAAATGATACCTCACTTGTGTGGGTAGGCCTAGCGCCCGCGACAGGAAACGCCCCAAAGCGCATCGTGGACACATCCAATTTTTTTAAAGAAAACAGAGGTGTTTTTTGCAAAGTGCCTACCTGTAGATTTTGGCCTGTAGCTCAGCTGGCACCTAGGGAAACCTACCAAACCTGTGCATTTCTGAAAACTAGAGACCTAGGGGAATCCAAGATGGGGTGACTTGTGTGGCTCGGACCAGGTTCTGTTACCCAGAATCCTTTGCAAACCTCAAAATTTGGCTAAAAAAACACATGTTCCTCACATTTCTGTGGCAGAAAGTTCTGGAATCTGAGAGGAGCCACAAATTTCCTTCCACCCAGCGTTCCCCCATGTCTCCCGATAAAAATGATACCTCACTTGTGTGGGTAGGCCTAGCGCCCGCGACAGGAAACGCCCCAAAGCGCAACGTGGACACATCCAAATTTTTGAAAGAAAACAGAGGTGTTTTTTGCAAAGTGCCTACCTGTAGATTTTGGCCTCTAGCTCAGCCGCCACCTAGGGAAACCTACCAAACCTGTGCATTTCTGAAAACTAGAGACCATGGGGAATCCAAGATGGGGTGACTTGTGTGGCTCGGACCAGGTTCTGTTACCCAGAATCCTTTGCAAACCTCAAAAGTTGGCTAAAAAAACATATGTTCCTCACATTTCTGTGGCAGAAAGTTCTGGAATCTGAGAGGAGCCACAAATTTCCTTCCACCCAGCGTTCCCCCACGTCTCCCGATAAAAATTATACCTCACTTGTGTGGGTAGGCCTAGCGCTCGCGACAGGAAACGCCCCAAAGCACAACGTGGACACATCCAAATTTTTGAAAGAAAACAGAGGTGTTTTTTGCAAAGTGCCTTCCTGTAGATTTTGGCCTGTAGCTCAGCCGCCACCTAGGGAAACCTACCAAACCTGTGCATTTCTGAAAACTAGAGACCTAGGGGAATCCAAGATGGGGTGAATTGTGTGGCTCGGACCAGGTTCTGTTGCCCAGAATCCTTTGCAAACCTCAAAATTTGGCTAAAAAAACACATGTTCCTCACATTTCTGTGGCAGAAAGTTCAGGAATCTGAGAGGAGCCACAAATTTCCTTCCACCCAGCGTTCCCCCACGTCTCCCGATAGAAATGATCCCTCACTTGTGTGGGTAGGTCTAGCGCCCGCGACAGGAAACGCCCCAAAGCGCAACGTGGACACATCCAATTTTTTGAAAGAAAACAGAGTTGTTTTTTGCAAAGTGCCTACGTGTAGATTTTGGCCTGTAGCTCAGCCGCCACCTAGGGAAACCTACCAAACCTGTGCATTTCTGAAAACTAGAGACCTAGGGGAATCCAAGATGGGGTGACTTGTGTGGCTCGGACCTGGTTCTGTTACCCAGAATCCTTTGCAAACCTCAAAATTTGGCTAAAAAAACACATGTTCCTCACATGTCTGTGGCAGAAAGTTCTGGAATCTGAGAGGAGCCACAAAATTCCTTCCACCCAGCGTTCCCCCACGTCTCCCGATAAAAATGATACCTCACTTGTGTGGGTAGGCTTAGCGCCCGCGACAGGAAACGCCCCAAAGCGCAACGTGGACACATCCAAATTTTTGAAAGAAAACAGAGGTGTTTTTTGCAAAGTGCCTACCTGTAGATTTTGGCCTGTAGCTCAGCTGCCAGCTAGGGAAACCTACCAAACCTGTGCATTTCTGAAAACTAGAGACCTAGGGGAATCCAAGATGGGGTGACTTGCGGGGCTCTGACCAGGTTCTGTTACCCAGAATCCTTTGTAAACATCAAAATTTGGCCAAAAAACACTTTTTCCTCTCATTTCGGTGACAGAAAGTTCTGGAATCTGAGAGGAGCCACAAATTTCCTTCCACCCAGCGTTCCCCTAAGTCTCTCGATAAAAATGGTACCTCACTTGTGTGGGTAGGACTAGCGCCCACGAAAGGAAATGGCCCAAAACACAACGTGGACACCACATATTTTTTCACAGAAAACAGAGGTGTTTTTTGCAAAGTACCTACCTGTGGATTTTGGCCTCTAGCTCAGCCAGCCCTGGGGGGGCAGAAATGCCCTAAAATAAATTTGCATCCCCAACCCCCACCCCCCCACCAGGAGCGACCCTTGCCTACGGGGTCGCTCCCCCTGCGTGACATTGGCGCCAAAAAACAAATCCCCGGTGCCTAGTGGTTTCTGCCCCCTTGGGGGCAGATTGACCTAAAATCGACCAATCTGTCCCCAAGGGGGGCAGAAATGGTCTAAATACAATTTGCCCCCCAGGGGAGCGACCCTTGCCTGATGGGTCGCTCCCCATCTCTAAAAAAACAAACAAACAAAAAACAAAAACACAAAAAAAAACAATTGCCCTGGCGCCTAGAAGTTTCTGCCCCCCCTGGGGGCAGATCGGCCTAATAATAGGCTCAGGGGGGGCAGAAATGGCCTAACATAAATTTGCCCCCCCAACCCGCACCCCCCCCGGGAGTGACCCTTGCCTACGGGGTCGGTACCCCTGCGTGACATTGGCGCCAAAAAACAAATCCTCGGTGCCTAGTGGTTTCTGCCCTCTTGGGGGCAGATTGACCTAAAATCGACCAATCTGCCCCCAAAGGGGGCAGAAATGGTCTAAATACAATTTGCCCCCCAGGGGAGCGACCCTTGCCTGATGGGTCGCTCCCCATCGCTAAAAAAACAAACAAACAAACAAAAAAAAAAAGAAAATTGCCCTGGCGCATAGAGGTTTCTGCCCCCACTGGTGGCAGATCGGCCTAATAATAGGCCGATCTGCCCCCAGGTGGGGCGGAAATGGCCTAAAATAAACTTGCCCCCCAAACCCCTCCCGGGAGCGACCCTTGCCTACGGGGTCGCTCCCCCTGCGTCACATTGGCCCCAAAAAACAAATCCCCGTGCCTAGTGGTTTCTGCCCCCTTGGGGGAAGATTGACCTAAAATCGACCAATCTGCCCCCAAGGGGGGCAGAAATGGTCTAAATACAATTTGCCCCCCCCAGGGGAGCGACCCTTGCCTGATGGGTCGCTCCCCATCTCTAAAAAACCAAACAAACAAAACAAAAACCCAAAAAAAAAAATTGCCCTGGCGCCTAGAGGTTTCTAATACCAATAGACCCAGGGGGGGCAGAGATGGCCTAAAATAATTTCCCCCTGTCCCCCCCCCCCCCCGGGGAGCGACCCTTGCCTACAAGGTCGCTCCCCTTGCGTGACGGCGCAAAAAAAAGATCCCTGGTGCCTAGTGGTTTCTGCCCCCCTTGGGGACAGATTGACCTAAAATCGGCCGATCTGCCCCCAAAGCGGGCAGAAATGGCCTAAATACAATTTGCCACTCCAGGGGAGCGACCCTTGTCCAAGGGGTCGCTCCCCATCTGTAAAACAAAAAAACAAAAAAATCCCTGGTGCCTAGTGGTTTCTGCCCCCCTTGGGGGCAGATCAGCCTAATCAAAATAGGCTGATCTACCCCCCAGGGGGGCAGAAATGGCCTAAAATAATTCCCTCCCCCAGGGAGCGACCCTTGCCTAAAGGGTCGCTCCCCTTGCGTGAAATTCACGCAAAAAAAAACTCCCTGGTGTCTAATGGTTTCTGCCCCCCTTGAGGGCAGATTGGCCTCATCAAAATAGGCCAATCTGCCCCCAAGGGGGGCAGAAATGGCCTAAATATAATTTGCCCCCTCGGGGAGCGACCCTTGCCTAAGGGGTCGCTCCCCACCTAAAAAAAATAGAAAACATAACAAAAAGAAGAAAAAAAAATTATCCCTGGTGCCTAGAGGTTTCTGCCCCCCCTGGGGGCAGATCGGCCTAATAATAGGCCGATCTGCCCCCAGGGGGGCAGAAAAGGCCTTCCCCAAAAAATGCCCCCCCTGGGAGCGACCCTTGCCCAAGGGGTCGCTCCCATTGCGTGAAATTCGCGCAAAAAAAAAAAACTCCCTGGTGTCTAATGGTTTCTGCCCCCCTTGGGGGCAGATTGGCCGCATCAAAATAGGCCAATCTGCCCCCAAGGGGGGGCAGAAATGGTCTAAATATATTGCCCCGTAGGGGAGCGACCCTTGCCTAAGGGGTCACTCCGCACCTAAAAAAAAAAGAAAACATCACAAAAAGAATGATGAACAATAATAATAGGCCGATCTGCCCCCAGGGGGGGCAGAAAAGGCCTTTCCAAAAAAATGCCCCCCCTGGGAGCGACCCTTGCCCAAGGGGTCGCTCCCTTTTGACAGAAATACCTGGTGTCTAGTGGGGTTTCAAAAGCCGGATTGCAAGCAATCCGGCTTTTGAAACCCTGTGAGAGACTTCAAAGGGAAGGAAATACATTTCCTTCCCTTTGAAGCCTCTCGAGGCCTCCCCCACGGGATTGAAAGAGAAATGCAAAGCATTTCTCTTTCAATCGCGCTGGAAGCTCTGCTTCCAGCGTGATGGGGGAGACCCTGTGACTAATCAGCGCGCGCTCGCGCGCTGACGTCACAGGGGGGGTTGGGGGGGTGGGAGGGGAAGGGCTTCCCCTTCCATCCCTGACTTGGGGGGGTGGGGGGGAACCCCACAGAGGGAGCGCTAGCGCTCCCTCTGGGCTCTATGCACAGGACGTAATGGTTACGTCCTGGGCACAGCAGCACTGTGCCTCAGGACGTAACCATTACGTCCTGGGCACAGAAGGGGTTAATGGAGGCCATTTGTACAGCAGTCAGTATTTTTTCAGTTGGTGCAAATTGTTGTTATGCACTGGAGTACAAATGTGAATTGTATGCTATGGGTACCAAATCACCCTCATTAAATGTGACATAGGTGAACCCGATGCCCCCAGGAATTAATCTGAAGACCAAATTTGTTTTGTTTCTGCGTGTATGTAATTGTTGTGCTTCTAGCATGGCTTGTTGTAATGCTCTTAATATGCATGTGTGTTCTGGTGTCCACTGTTTTCTTGAAAAATCTGGATGAATTAAATCATAAAGAGGTTTTATGCATTGTGCATAATCTGGAATGTATGTTCTGCCAAAATTGAGGAAACCAAGCAATGATTATAGTTTCTCGATGGTGTTTGGAGGTTGAAGTTGTATGCATTTTTCTAGAACGTGCGGGGCTAAGCTCTTGCCTTCATCAGACAGTTTAAATCCTAGGAAAAGGACACTAAGAAAAGCAATTTTGGTTTTCTTGAAATTTAATTTAAAGTCTTGGGCAGTAAATCTTTGAATGATGCGATCCACCCAGGCCAAAAGGGCATTGAGGTTGTCATCTGTGAGATAGATATCATTCACACATGACAATGCCTCAGGATCAATTTCATGTAATATTGATGTTGCAGGGGCAGAGAACAACCCAGGGCTGTTCTTAAACCCTTGAGGCAAATGGCAAAACTGTCTTTGATATGCAAGCCCACTGAAAGTGCTTGGCCTTCATGCACTAGATTTTGGCAGAAAAAAATTGGAAATATCCAAGGTTGTTTTACATTTTTTTACGTACAATATTGTTAATAAGTGCTGTGCTGTGTGCATTTTGGATTGCAAAATTGCCTGTGTGACTGTTTAAATGTCGATAATCTCAGACTTTTCTATATGAGTGGTCAGGTTTTGCTGTGGGAAAGAACGGTTATTCATTACAGAGATGCAGGGTTATATTACTCCCTGGTACTCAAGTTGCGTGAGAATCTCTCTCACTGGTGCTTAAGCTTCATGTTTATTCGTATATTGCTGCTGGATCTGAGTAGTTGATCTAATTGGTATTACATGGGAGGGGTAATCTTTATTCCACCCTACATGGTTGTGATACTACACCAGAGCCTATGCCAAAGCCCAATTGGCAGAGTAGGCTTTTTTTTTATTACATCTATAACTAGGACTGAGAAAGAAGGCAAAATTACATCTTCCCCTTTTGGGAGCATGCAGACAAATTCAGGTGGGCAATAATGTTCTGTCAATAAAATGTCATAGTTCAGTGTTAATCTTCTCTAGAAGATAACTTTAATAGTGCGCTCCACGTCTCCCTCAATCTGAATGTTTAGTTTGTAAACCCTGTCTGGTGGAGAGACTTGCCTGTCCGCTGTTTCGACTTCAAGGAAGTCGTTAGTTGGTGGCAACCACAAACAAGCAATTATCAACAAAAAGTTTGTAAACTTTCGGAAAGTTTGAAAGTGGTTGTTTGGCAACACTGACCCCAGTTGGGTAACCAGTTCAGACAGGACAGAGGTCTAGGAAGCCAGTAAAGATACTTTGGACAGTTACCTAGCCATCAAAGCATTTTCAAGTCTAGTTCGGTACTTTACAGGATGACCCCCATAGACTTCAATGGAGTGGTCCTGATGCTGAGTATTCAGGATGAAAACATGCTCAAGGATGCTTCAGTTGAGGTGAATTAATTGGGGGTGCCTTTGTGGTCAGTCCTCACTCCATGGGTGATGTGGGGTGACTTGGGCCACAGTGTTGGGGGAGGTCCCATGAAGTCCTCTTTGATGCAGTAGCTGGCCAGCGGATGCTAGGCTATTGGTCTCCTCGCACAACGGTTGTAGCAAAATCCTTTGGTGGGGGCTATTGTCTGTTCTGGGCACTGAATCTGGACTCTGATTGCACTCCCAGGTCTAGCAAACCTGACAGCAACTTTTGGCCATCGAGAATTGGTCACTTTGGGTGCCTGGCAGCAGATAGTTGCAAAACCTGTGAGGCAGCTACCTACTTGCCGGTTCGGTCTTCTTCAGCTGTTTTGTCCCTGGAGTTAGTTCCAGGGGATCAGCCAACTGATCCTTGGAGTCACTGCTGTGAACTGGGGTTGGGAATCAACTGTGGTAGATGGCGATGACAAGCCAGTATATATTTGGGTAATGGCTGTTTTTTTTTAGAATTAAAAGGCAGTCATTTTACTTTACTACACTTTGGCGGTGTTCAGTGTTAGGGCCTTAGAAATAGGTAAGTAGTAGGTTCCTCTAATAAAGTAGGTAGCACTTTATTAAAGTTGTAATAGGTAGGGACATTTATTTATATTTTTAATATATTTTTAAATACATTTACGGCCATGTACTGCAGTAGTTTCACCAAATTCATTGAAATTCCGTAAAAGTACTGGGGCAACAGATGTCACTAAGTTTAAATGTTTTATAAATCAAAAAATACTTACCCTACTTAACTGCAGTACCCAAAAAGCATAATCTCTGCACCTAAATGAAAACTGTCAAATATCATTTAGATCCCTTCAGCCATTTTTATTCAACGTCAAATATATTACTCTATGGAAAATGCACTGGTGGAAAAAAGCATTTTGGGACCCCCTTTTATCATTCCACTCTTTAACAATTAAACACAAAAATGTACACCATCTCAAAATGTAGAAAATCATATAGTCATGGGAAGATTTGTGGTGATTTGACAAACGGGGGCAAGTTATTAGGGAGGTAATGTCGGAGGACTTGCTATCTTTGAGGATACCAACTATAACTGCAGAAAGGCAATCAGATTTAATTGGCTTCCTTTCTCTTTATCCATTGTATTTGATATGTATTTGTTTATTGGTTAACATAATCACGAGACCATAAATGTATCTTCTAGTTATTCATGTAGTAATTCTGAAACTTTAAACATGAGGGCTATTTTATTTCTTGGGCTTCCTTGCTACTGTTAATAGGATTGTGCTACATAGGAAGGCCACAGTGAATGAAAGGCAACCATTGTTATTGTTTTAAAAAGGTACATTTATATTTTTTCCCCAGTGGACAATTATCATGCTCTCCAAGCAGTAGTTTGTGTGGCTCATTGCTAAGTAATTTTCATGTTGTTGCACAGAGGCCAAAGTGAATGAAAGCCAATCATTGTTGTGATAAAATATAAGATTAGTCTTTTTTCCTAATGGCAATTCTCATGTCCTCCATATAGTAGTTTGTGTAGCTCACTATTAGGCCACTTTTCCATTTTGTTGCAGAGGAGTACATAAGGAAGATGTGTTTTACTTGGCTTGATGGGCAGTTTTATTTTGTGAGCCAGCGAACATGAAAAGAAAACTTACATAGAATAAGATGTATCCTATTCTTTATATATTTGTTTGTAGGTTTTCATAAATGGGTCTTTCAGTTGTTGATGTAGTAAATCTGAAACTTTATATCTGTATGCTATTACACTATACACTATTGAACTCCACACCACTCTATTGTGTGCCACTCCAGTCTACGATACTCCACTCTGTCCCCATACACTCCACTGTCCAAAGTTGCACCCAGCTCTATTCCTGTACACTCTATTGTACAACACTCTCCTCTATTCTACAATAGTTTCCCACATTGTATGACACAGCACTCCACTCTACTGTATGAGATGTCAGTCCAGTTTTAAACAGTTTCCTCAACTCTAAGTTATGTCACTTCAATGTCTGCATCCCCACTCTACGCTAATCCACTGCACTGTACTACATTCCATCCCACGTCACTGTACACCACTCCAGTCTAAACTATTCCACTCTATGCCACTCCACTCTTCTACACTCTACTGTGCAGTATTCCACTGTATGCTATTCCACTGGAAGCGACTCCACTTTATGGTAATTCACTTTATGCCACTACTCTGTACACCACTCCACTGTACACTACTCC
Organism: Pleurodeles waltl; assembly: GCF_031143425.1. NCBI lineage: Eukaryota > Metazoa > Chordata > Amphibia > Caudata > Salamandridae > Pleurodeles > Pleurodeles waltl. The sequence continues at coordinate 1,560,386,197 of NC_090440.1, forward strand.
ATTGTATGACACTCTCCTCCACTCTATATATCTTCACTCTAAAAAACTTCTTGGCAGTCTACAACATCATACTTCACTCTATCGCATACCCTTCACTATCCAACTCTATGTACCACTTTATGCAAATGCACTCGAATGTACAACACTCTATTCCATTATGTAGCACTTTTCTATATGACACAGCACTCCATTCTACTGTACTAGACCCCGCTCCAATTTGTAACAGTTTACTACCTATGCTACACCAGTACACTCCACTCCACTCTACTCTACGACATACAAGTACATTCTATTTTACTTTAACCCACACCATGCTACACCAGTCAACTCAACTGTACTCTAGTGTGCAGAACTTTATCTCACTCTACGCTACCATACAACAATCCACTCTGCACAGCTCCACTGTTTCATATACTACTGTACTCTATGTAACTGTATTCTACAACTCTGAACTACACTGCATGCTACTCTCTGACACTTTCCTCCTGTCTATACCCCTTCACTCCAATGTACAACAATGAAATATACTCTAGGCCACTGTACAAGACCCTACTTTAATCTACTCTATGCTACTCTTGTCCACTATTTGCCACTGTAGCAACTTTTTCTATGCCACTGCACCCCACTTCAATCCACTCTACTCTGACACAGTACTCCCCTCTACTTCACGACCCCATAGTATGGCACGCCACTCTATGCCTATGTACTCTATAACACTGTATGCTAATCCCCTCTGTTACCGTCTACAACACTGTACTGTAGTGTGAACCACTCCACTATACAAAAATCAACTAAACTGTATGCCACTCTGCTGTAGTCTACATGACTTCCTAATACTTTATGACTCTACTCTTCTGTAGTCTACATCACTTTCCAATACTGTACAGCAACCCACTACATTCTACTGTACAGCACACTACTCCAGCTTATGACGCTTTACTCAACTGTTTGCTATGCTATTTCAATCTACTGCACTCCATGCCACTATAGTCTACGACATGCCACTCCACTGCATGACGCTTCTCTCCACTACCCCACTCCAATGTACTTCACTGCACTATTCTCCACTCTACTACACTTATTCCTCTCTATGCAACTGTATTATACTCAGCTTTATGCTGCTCCACTTTCCGACACTCTACTCTACTGTATACAGATCGAAACTACAAAAATGAACTACACTCTATGACATTCTACTTCACTATATGCCCCTGAACTAAAGTGCATGGCACTGGATGGCAATCCACTGAACTTCTCCCTATGTTATGACACTCCACTATAAGACATGGCACTCTACTCTAAGACACTCTCCTCCACTGTACTCTACGACACTCCATTTGATGATACTCTACTCTATGACACTCAACCTCACCCTACTCTACAGATGGAGGCACCTTTGACAGCACAATTCGCTGCTCCAGTCTACAATACTTTATTCCACTATATGAGATACCATGCCACTAGAGGATATTGCACTTTACTACACTGTGTGATATACAACTACACTCTATTCTACTTCCATCAAATCCAATCCACAATACTGCAGTCAATGACAATAGAATTTACAACACTCCTCTCCACTGTACTGAATGGCAATCCACATAACAACTCTCCACTTTCCACAGTGGACTCTAGGAATTGAAACACATTTTTAATAAAAACTAAAAAAGAAACATTGAAATTCATTGAAAAAAAACAAAGGTTACAGCTTAGTTACAGTTAGGAAAACTTATTTTTCCAATATATCCTAAGTTGAAACTACACAAACTTTAAAAATTCAAAATTTATAGTTATAACTTTCATTTACAATTCATCCACCACCTTCAAATTATTATGGTTGACTTCCCTGCACACTCATTTCATCTCGCTAACCACACAGTACAAACTATCATACACAATTCTTAGTACGGCAATTGGTATGTATCCTTAACTGCCAGGTATAGGGTTCTCCCAAATCTAATTCTTGGGTGGTAGTGGTAAGTGAGCAAACATTACACCCACCACAAGGATGATGTCCTCTGACGCCCAGCCAACGTGTCTTTATCAATTCTCTAGGTTTTGGCACAACAGGTCTGGTATGGACTAGTAAATCTCTAATGTTTTGAGTTCTTTTGAAAGCAAAAAGAGGACGTTCTAGGGATTCTCCCGAACTGTTCAGGATACTCCAGTGTCTCAAAATGACCTTCTTGACACGGTTACTCAGAGGAGTAAAGGTAGTGACACATGTCAGTCTGGTTTGTGGTTCTCGGACATTCGTGGCTAGCAATGTATCCCTTGGGATATTCTTAGTTCTCTTCTTAGCCTGTTTTATAACAGAGTTGGGATAGTTCCGCTCTTTAAGTTTTTGACTAAAAATATCTGCCTGTGTATGAAAATCAGCCAAATCAGAACAGTTACGTCTTGTCCTTAAGAATTGGCCGAATAGAAGATTGTTCCTTAAGGATTTAGGGTGGTGACTGTCGTAGAGCAGGAGACTATTCCTATCAGTGGGTTTGTGAAAGATGGATGAATGTAGTACTCCATCTGTAAGTATGATCCGTAGATCTAAAAAGGAAACTTCTTTGTCAGAATATTCAGCACTGAAGCGAAGATGCACATCAAAAGTATTAATCCACTGGATGAAGGCTTTAACTTGATCCACATCTCCTTTCCAAACCACTAGTATGTCGTCAATATAACGACGCCACAGTCTGATGTTGGAAAAGAAGGGTTGAGTAGGAACCAGTATGTTGTTTTGTTCGAAGGTGTACATATACAGACAAGCCAGACTCGGTGCAAAAGTGCTGCCCATAGATGTACCTTGTACCTGGTGATATAAGTTATCTTCAAATTGGAAGAAATTTTCTTTAAGGGCCAGGCTCGCACATTGCATTATAAAACTGATGGGGGTATTGCGAGTCCAGGGAGTGGACATCAATGTGTCTTGTACTGCTGTAAGTGTAGCTTCCTGGGGTATGTTAGTATATAGGGCTTCAACGTCAAGACAAATTAACATATCCGTTAAGCCTGTAGTGTTAATGTGATCTAAAAGGACGAGAGTATCCTTAGTGTCTTTTAGGAAAGTGGAAGTTTGTTGTACAATAGGTTTAAAGAAGAAATCGCAAAATTTAGAGAGAGGTTCCAACAGGGATCCTATCCCTGATACAATCGGTCGGCCTGGAGGGGGGGTGCCCTTATGAATTTTGGGGAGACAGTAGAAGTATGGCACCCTAGGTTCTTCGGTGTCCAGGAATTTGGCTTCCTGTTGTGTGATCCAACCTGCTAATTCTGCTTCGCTAATCATTCCACGAATGATGTGTTGAAGGCGGGCTGTAGGATCAACATTAATAGGTTCGTAGTATGTATCATCACTTAGGAGTCTCAGGCATTCTTGTCTATAGAAGGTGGTATCGAGTATCACAATAGCACCTCCTTTATCCGCAGGTTTGATGGTAATGTCAGGATTCGAAGATAAAGAACTAATGGCTGTTCTTTCTAATCTAGACATATTCTGAAAAGGACGAGTAGGTAAAAGATGCTGTAATTCATGCCGTATCGCCTTCTCAAAGGTTAGAACTTCTGTTGGAACAGGAGTGGACGGAGGCATGAAGGATGACGGATTCCTTAAATTCGTATCACCCAGGGGTATCGAGGGGATACGATCCTTAAAGAAGAACTGTAAACGTACCTTCCTAAACATTGCTGAAATTTCGCAATTTAGCCGGAACTGGTCTTCTTTTGGGGTAGGTACAAAACCTAAGCCCTTTTCCAAAACTGACAGTTCAGAGGGGGATAGTATGGTGCCAGACAGGTTAGCCACTAAGGTTTGTTTGTGGGTGTCGCACTGCGGCTCCTGGTCACCATTTGTGGTTCTTCCTGGGCCCAGTGCACGTTCCTGCCTCTTCTTTTGTTTCTGCCTCTGCCTCTGCCCCGGCCTCTCCCTAAAAAAGGATTGAAACCAAACTGGGGTTGCGGTTGGAAAAATGGGTATGGCGGTTGTTGCCACATAGGAAATTGATGGTATGGGAAAGTCGGTGTCATATTCATTAATGGGACCTGACGATTCGGATAAGATTTTCGGCCTTCATCACTGCTCCATTCATCCGAACTGGAGCTGGGATGTGAGCCCCGAGGTCTATGTAGTGAACTGTCCGAGTCATCGGAAGTATCGGAGGTTCCTACCGATTGAAAATCTTGTTTTGTGTAAGGATAGACTTTCTCCCTACTAAATCGCTTGATATCTTTTTGTAATTTGGATATCTTCTGTCGTGTTAGTTGTTCTTTAATCTCATTCAAATCTGAGTTCATCTCTGCCAAACGAGTTTTAAACTGGGACAGTTGTATTGTAGTCTTTATGGAGGATTCAATCATAGAGATCTGAATGGTGATCGAATCAGCCAAACGTTTTGAAGTGTTAATGATTAGAATCAACCAATCACGGGTACACTTCCAAGAAATTTGTGCCCAATCAGTACGGAATTGTAAATCTTGTAAAAAGATCCTGGGAACATTGGTAACAATCAAACCATGAGGTGAGATGTTAGCCCTAAGATATTCGGTCATAATTGTCCCATGAAGTACTGTTTTTATAAACTCTTTCTTCAGGGCTGATAATTTGACCCAGTCTTCCTTACACACGCCCGAAGGACCGCTATTATCATTCCCCAAAATAGAAGGAGTTTGGAGAATGGCTTGTACCATATCATTATCAAAGCTGAGACCCTGTAGTTCAGCCATGATCACCTCAAATAGATTTCTACTGGGTGATATATATAGAATACCCCACAGCTCAACAGCTGTACTAAATCATCAAAAACCAACTAAAAGAGGGGTTTGGAAAAAGGGAGATTTGGATAGAAAAATCCTGGTCCTGTGTATAGAGCTCCCAATACATGTACAAAAACAAGGTATACACAGTTCCACAACGTAAGTATAATCAGGAAAACCACATTGGGTCCTGATCTAAGGAAAAGATCGTAAAAAAGAGAGAAGAAAGAAGAAAGAAAGCCAGGTCCCTGGAAAATTAATTATTTTGGAACAAGAGCCCTCACTCACCAAAGGTGACATGCTTCATCCTCGGGCTTTGCTCCACGTCAGGCCGGCGCTGCAATGCCTGACGGGCCCCTCAAGGGGGGCTCTTTGCCGGAGATCTTTTGAGATATATGCCCGGTTTAGAAAGAATAGGGTATAGGATTGGAAAAATTCTATTTAAAAATAACTAGAGGTTAGGCAAATTTTATTAAATAATCCAACCACTGTCATGATTAAAACCAAAGAGCGGGGAGAGAAAAGAACAAGGTCTACGCTCCCCAAAAAATTATTCTCTTCCTCACTCAATTTGAGGTTAGGAATTGTACGCACAGGATCCCCTGTACGATTCACCAGAAGGTCAACATGTTTCTCGCTATTGATGTCCTATGGATCTAACGCGATTCTTCAGGACCTAAACTACCTAATCCTATGTGTAAATATAACCTATAATAAGGAATATTAGTACAATGCAGGGACCTGAAATGAGAAGAATAACAAACAAAAAGAACAACACATTATTCACATGCACAATATCAACAGTAATGTGCTCTGTGCAAATCCACACATAGGTGAAGTATGCCCACTGTGGATCAACGTGTAAATCAATGTGAAAATAATGATGAAATAAATGCTTACCCTCCTCATACTAGTGGATGGGCCGCATCAGGCAAAGCACCAAGTAACGGAGGTCCTACTGAGCTAAATGCGTGAGTTCAATTATCAGATTGTATTTAGGGAGAAAGACAAAAACATTAATACCGGGAAGTTGAGGGATATAGCGTTTGCCAAACATTCAAGTGTCCCATAATCAAATGTAGCAGGATGCTACACATATTCTGACTGACCAGGTTTTTAAAGTTCACTTAGCTGAGAAAACATCAAATAAACGTAAAATACGTGGTGTGCTGATTGCAGATGTTAACAGCATATATAAGGAATGTCATAGACACATATATGTATAAGTATATATAACGTGCTCAAAAACGCCGTAGCCAAGTATGCAGCGGCGGTGTCTACACACGAGTGTTCGTGGTGGGAAATGCGTGTAAACGACAAAGGACCAAATCAAAGGGTATATAACTGCCTTTTCCCAAAGTAACGTGAAGTGATCCTAAGGATTCCCATCTAAACACCCAACAGTATTCCCATCCACTTACTTGGGACCTGTCCGAAGTTTGCGGCATCACCTGCCCCGTCTCGGTGTTCCTGGAATAGGAAAGAGCACCCGGTAGGCTGGGCTATATATCTTCAAGCCTCAGCATAGAAAGAGGACAGAAATGGCGGCCATCTTGTGTTAGGTCCAGCAGTGGGATAGAAATTAAAGAGGGACTCCATCATGTAAGCCCCAAAAAAAAGGAAGAAAGGGGTCGGCACATTAAATTTAATTAAATGAATTAAACATTGATCTACAAAAAACAAAACTAAACTACATTACTAGATTTGGATAGAAAAATCCTGGTCCTGTGTATAGAGCTCCCAATACATGTACAAAAACAAGGTATACACAGTTCCACAACGTAAGTATAATCAGGAAAACCACATTGGGTCCTGATCTAAGGAAAAGATCGTAAAAAAGAGAGAAGAAAGAAGAAAGAAAGCCAGGTCCCTGGAAAATTAATTATTTTGGAACAAGAGCCCTCACTCACCAAAGGTGACATGCTTCATCCTCGGGCTTTGCTCCACGTCAGGCCGGCGCTGCAATGCCTGACGGGCCCCTCAAGGGGGGCTCTTTGCCGGAGATCTTTTGAGATATATGCCCGGTTTAGAAAGAATAGGGTATAGGATTGGAAAAATTCTATTTAAAAATAACTAGAGGTTAGGCAAATTTTATTAAATAATCCAACCACTGTCATGATTAAAACCAAAGAGTGGGGAGAGAAAATAACAAGGTCTACGCTCCCCAAAAAATTATTCACTTCCTCACTCAATTTGAGGTTAGGAATTGTACGCACAGGATCCCCTGTACGATTCACCAGAAGGTCAACATGTTTCTCGCTATTGATGTCCTATGGATCTAACGCGATTCTTCAGGACCTAAACTACCTAATCCTATGTGTAAATATAACCTATAATAAGGAATATTAGTACAATGCAGGGACCTGAAATGAGAAGAATAACAAACAAAAAGAACAACACATTATTCACATGCACAATATCAACAGTAATGTGCTCTGTGCAAATCCACACATAGGTGAAGTATGCCCACTGTGGATCAACGTGTAAATCAATGTGAAAATAATGATGAAATAAATGCTTACCCTCCTCATACTAGTGGATGGGCCGCATCAGGCAAAGCACCAAGTAACGGAGGTCCTACTGAGCTAAATGCGTGAGTTCAATTATCAGATTGTATTTAGGGAGAAAGACAAAAACATTAATACCGGGAAGTTGAGGGATATAGCGTTTGCCAAACATTCAAGTGTCCCATAATCAAATGTAGCAGGATGCTACACATATTCTGACTGACCAGGTTTTTAAAGTTCACTTAGCTGAGAAAACATCAAATAAACGTAAAATACGTGGTGTGCTGATTGCAGATGTTAACAGCATATATAAGGAATGTCATAGACACATATATGTATAAGTATATATAACGTGCTCAAAAACGCCGTAGCCAAGTATGCAGCGGCGGTGTCTACACACGAGTGTTCGTGGTGGGAAATGCGTGTAAACAACAAAGGACCAAATCAAAGGGTATATAACTGCCTTTTCCCAAAGTAACGTGAAGTGATCCTAAGGATTCCCATCTAAACACCCAACAGTATTCCCATCCACTTACTTGGGACCTGTCCGAAGTTTGCGGCATCACCTGCCCCGTCTCGGTGTTCCTGGAATAGGAAAGAGCACCCGGTAGGCTGGGCTATATATCTTCAAGCCTCAGCATAGAAAGAGGACAGAAATGGCGGCCATCTTGTGTTAGGTCCAGCAGTGGGATAGAAATTAAAGAGGGACTCCATCATGTAAGCCCCAAAAAAAAGGAAGAAAGGGGTCGGCCATCGGCCATCTTAGTGTTACAGAAAACCAATTTAAAAGACACAGAACTAAGGCTCAAATATATGTGTCGGAAAAAGAATGGGATTAAGAGGCAAATTGCTCAGACTTAAATAAGCATAAAATCTATGGAAAGAGATGGAATAGCCACAAGTTATGTTAATTTGTCTTGACGTTGAAGCCCTATATACTAACATACCCCAGGAAGCTACACTTACAGCAGTACAAGACACATTGATGTCCACTCCCTGGACTCGCAATACCCCCATCAGTTTTATAATGCAATGTGCGAGCCTGGCCCTTAAAGAAAATTTCTTCCAATTTGAAGATAACTTATATCACCAGGTACAAGGTACATCTATGGGCAGCACTTTTGCACCGAGTCTGGCTTGTCTGTATATGTACACCTTCGAACAAAACAACATACTGGTTCCTACTCAACCCTTCTTTTCCAACATCAGACTGTGGCGTCGTTATATTGACGACATACTAGTGGTTTGGAAAGGAGATGTGGATCAAGTTAAAGCCTTCATCCAGTGGATTAATACTCTTGATGTGCATCTTCGCTTCAGTGCTGAATATTCTGACAAAGAAGTTTCCTTTTTAGATCTACGGATCATACTTACAGATGGAGTACTACATTCATCCATCTTTCACAAACCCACTGACAGGAATAGTCTCCTGCTCTACGACAGTCACCACCCTAAATCCTTAAGGAACAATCTTCCATTCGGCCAATTCTTAAGGACAAGACGTAACTGTTCTGATTTGGCTGATTTTCATACACAGGCAGATATTTTGAGTCAAAAACTTAAAGAGCGGAACTATCCCAACTCTGTTATAAAACAGGCTAAGAAGAGAACTAAGAATATCCCAAGGGATACATTGCTAGCCACCAATGTCCGAGAACCACAAACCAGACTGACATGTGTCACTACCTTTACTCCTCTGAGTAACCGTGTCAAGAAGGTCATTTTGAGACACTGGAGTATCCTGAACAGTTCGGGAGAATCCCTAGAACGTCCTCTTTTTGCTTTCAAAAGAACTCAAAACATTAGAGATTTACTAGTCCATACCAGACCTGTTGTGCCAAAACCTAGAGAATTGATAAAGACACGTTGGCTGGGGGTCAGAGGACATCATCCTTGTGGTGGGTGTAATGTTTGCTCACTTACCACTACCACCCAAGAATTAGATTTGGGAGAACCCTATACCTGGCAGTTAAGGATACATACCAATTGCCGTATCTACATGATCACTTGCCCGTGTAAACTACGATACATAGGGATGACCACTAGGATGATCAAGATTCGGATAAATGAACATCGCAGTACTATTAGATGTCAGAGGTCCTCCACAAAATTGACGAAACATTACATTGATTTACATCACACCCCTAATGATCTCAGGTGGGTTATACTTGAGACCATCAGAGACCAAAGAGAATCCACAAACCGCCTTTTTGAAAAAGAGCAACGTTGGGTCTATCGACTTAAGACACATATTATAGGACTTAATGATGACATACCATGGACAGACTTTGTGCATCGATCATGATTAAGGAATCTCTTGACCAGGTTTAAGTACACTCACTACTGGTTGTGGCTATTCCATCTCTTTCCATAGATTTTATGCTTATTTAAGTCTGAGCAATTTCCCTCTTAATCCCATTCTTTTTCCGACACATATATTTGAGCCTTAGTTCTGTGTCTTTTAAATTGGTTTTCTGTAACACTAAGATGGCCGACCCCTTTCTTCCTTTTTTTTGGGGCTTACATGATGGAGTCCCTCTTTAATTTCTATCCCACTGCTGGACCTAACACAAGATGGCCGCCATTTCTGTCCTCTTTCTATGCTGAGGCTTGAAGATATATAGCCCAGCCTACCAGGTGCTCTTTCCTATTCCAGGAACACCGAGACGGGGCAGGTGATGCCGCAAACTTCGGACAGGTCCCAAGTAAGTGGATGGGAATATTGTAGGGTGTTTAGATGGGAATCCTTAGGATCACTTCACGTTACTTTGGGAAAAGGCAGTTATATACCCTTTGATTTGGTCCTTTGCTGTTTACACGCATTTCCCACCACGAACACTCGTGTGTAGACACCGCCGCTGCATACTTGGCTACGGCATTTTTGAGCACGTTATATATACTTATACATATATGTGTCTATGACATTCCTTATATATGCTGTTAACATCTGCAATCAGCACACCACGTATTTTACTTTTATTTGATGTTTTCTCAGCTAAGTGAACTTTAAAAACCTGGTCAGTCAGAATATGTGTAGCATCCTGCTACATTTGATTATGGGACACTTGAATGTTTGGCAAACGCTATATCCCTCAACTTCCCGGTATTACTGTTTTTGTCTTTCTCCCTAAATACAATCTGATAATTGAACTCACGCATTTAGCTCAGTAGGACCTCCGTTACTTGGTGCTTTACCTGATGCGGCCCATCCACTAGTATGAGGAGGGTAAGCATTTATTTCATCATTATTTTCACATTGATTTACACGTTGATCCACAGTGGGCATACTTCACCTATGTGTGGATTTGCACAGAGCACATTACTGTTGATATTGTGCATGTGAATAATGTGTTGTTCTTTTTGTTTGTTATTCTTCTCATTTCAGGTCCCTGCATTGTACTAATATTCCTTATTATAGGTTATATTTACACATAGGATTAGGTAGTTTAGGTCCTGAAGAATCGCGTTAGATCCATAGGACATCAATAGCGAGAAACATGTTGACCTTCTGGTGAATCGTACAGGGGATCCTGTGCGTACAATTCCTAACCTCAAATTGAGTGAGGAAGTGAATAATTTTTTGGGGAGCGTAGACCTTGTTCTTTTCTCTCCCCGCTCTGTGGTTTTAATCATGACAGTGGTTGGATTATTTAATAAAATTTGCCTAACCTCTAGTTATTTTTAAATAGAATTTTTCCAATCCTATACCCTATTCTTTCTAAACCGGGCATATATCTCAAAAGATCTCCGGCAAAGAGCCCTCCTTGAGGGGCCCGTCAGGCATTGCAGCGCCGGCCTGACGTGGAGCAAAGCCCGAGGATGAAGCATGTCACCTTTGGTGAGTGAGGGCTCTTGTTCCAAAATAATTAATTTTCCAGGGACCTGGCTTTCTTTCTTCTTTCTTCTCTCTTTTTTACGATCTTTTCCTTAGATCAGGACCCAATGTGGTTTTCCTGATTATACTTACGTTGTGGAACTGTGTATACCTTGTTTTTGTACATGTATTGGGAGCTCTATACACAGGACCAGGATTTTTCTATCCAAATCTCCCTTTTTCCAAACCCCTCTTTTAGTTGGTTTTTGATAGAATAGGGATCCACCTGTCATATGGAGGCACTGGAGCCTTGGCTTCAGGAGGCCGAAGGTCTGCTCGATCACCCTCCTAGTTCGCCCATGGGCCTCATTGTAGCGTTCCTCTGCTCTGGTCCTGGGATTCCTCACTGGGGTCAGTAGCCATGACAGGTTGGGGTAACCAGAGTCACCAGCAAGTGGTGAGGGGCAACTGTTAGACACACACTAACCTGGAGGGATAACCCCAGACCCAGACAACCATTCCAACTGACTTGCTTCCAGATGCTCACCTAATAGCCACACATGGTGCCTCTGGAGTTGACCCATCACATAAGGGATGCTGCTATTCCGCAGGATGTAGGCGTCATGCACTGAGCCAGGAAACATGGCATTCACATGGGAGATGTACTGGTCTGCCAAACATACCATCTGAACATTCATAGAATGATAACTCTTGCGGTTTCTGTACACCTGTTCACTCCTGTGGTGGGGGGGACCAAAGCCACATGTGTCCCATTAATGGCACCTATGATGTTGGGGATATGTCCCTGGGCATAGAAATCACCTTTCACTGTAGGCAAATCCTCCACCTGAGGGAAAACGATGTAGCTCTGCATTTGTTTCAGTAGGGCAGACAACACTCTGGACAATACGTTGGAAAACATAGGCTGGGACATCCCTGATGCCATGGCCACAGTTGTTTGAAATGACCCACTTGCAAGGAAATGGAGCACTGGCAGCACCTGCACTTGAGAGGGGATTCCTGTGGGAATGCGGATTGCTGACATCAGGTCTGGCTCCAACTGGGTACACAGTTCCTGGATTGTGGCATGGTCAAGCCTGTAGGTGATTATCAAATGTCGCCCCTCTATTGTCGACAGGTCCACCAGCGGTCAGTACACCGGAGGATGCCGCCATCTCCTCATATGTCCCAGCGGATGGTACCTATGAAGGACAACAGCGAGCACAGAGTCAAACAACTCAGAGGTACATACCCACAGTTTACCCAGAAGACCAATCATACACATAAGGTGTCCTGTATATGTGTTGAGTCTAGGCCTAGGTATGTGTGACGCAGTTGAAAATGAAGCCATGTGGGCCCCTGAAATGGCGGCTACCTGACCTCTGAAGTGGGACAATGGGATGTGAGGTAACTGCGCTGGCGTTGTACACCGTCGTGGTAGGCGGTCGAAGACCGCGGCGCAATGCTGCATTGGTTAACATTGGACCCTATGGGCCCCAGGAGCCAATGACGATGTACGCCAGCGGTGACGGTACGAACCGCCGTGGACGTGACTGCCATTTTCTATCTGTTCAATCACTCGATACCTGATCTTCGACAGTAGAGGACCTACACTGCAAGTGCTGCTGTGACCTCGGTCTGGAAGAGACAATGGCTCGTGCGTCTGGGGAAAGGGCCCCTGCCTTCACATCGGAGGAGTTGGAGAAGCTCGTTGATGGGGTCCTCCCCCAGTACACGCTACTCTGCGGTCCTCCAGACAAACAGGTAAGTACACAGGGAGCATGTTGTATGGGCTATGCCTGTGTGGAGAGGGTTGGATGTAAGAAGGAAGGGGGCAGAGTGCTGCGTGCATGAAAGACGGTGAATGCATGTGCCTCATGGCAAGGGTAGGGATGGGGGCCACTCACTTTGACGGTGCAGTTGGTAATGACTTCTCTTCTTCCCCTGTACATTTCATGTAGGTCAGCGCCCACCAGAAGAAACATATTTGGCGTGCCATCGCCAAGGACGTCCAGACCCTGGGGGTATACCACAGACGGAGCACCCAGTGCCGGAAAAGATGGGAGGACATTCGCCGCTGGAGTAGGAAGACGGCGGAGGCTCAGCTGGGGATGGCCTCCCAACGTAGGAGGGGTGCCCGTCGCACCATGACCCCCCAGATGTTCAGGATCCTGGCAGTGGCCTACCCGGAGTTGGATGGGCACTTGAGGGCATCACAGCAGACACAAGGGGGTGAGTACACTCTCATTCTGCTGACTTTGCGCGCAGTGGAGTTGTCTGGGTGGGGGAGGAGGGCTGTGGGTTTCCCTAGGCCAGGGCGAGTTCCGTAGGCTAGGCCCCTCCATAAGGCAGGCCCTGTGGCACCCCACCCCACCACTGTAGAGTGCCAAATACAGCTATTCATGCCCCTTTGTCATCTATGTGTGCAGATGTCGTCCATAGCCTTGAAGGCCATTTCCCAGGAATTGAACTGTGGAGCCCAAGAGCGCTGCGTAGTGCAGGGGGCTTCTGTGTCTGTCTTGTCCGCCAACGGTAGCGGTAATCCATGCACTCAAACTGTCTTTCTTCTGTCTCCCCCCCTTTTTGTGGTCTTCCTGTTCTTGTGTGCATTAGCATCATCAGGCAGAGGAGCAGGCGCACCGGAGCACGAGGGAGCTGCATCCCACATGGCCCTGGAGGGCGAGACTACGGACTCGGAATTCACCAGTGGGACGGAGGGCGAGGGGAGCTCCACGGCGGGGACAGGAGCTGAGACCAGCGACACAGACTCGTCCTCTGATGGGAGCTCCCTTGTGGTGGTGGCAACATCTGTGCCCCCACATCTACAGGTACAGCCGCCACCCCCCCCTACCAGCACCGCCCTCCCAGCAGCCCCTCAGCCTTCACCCCATGCCCGCTCACCCAGGAGCATGGGCATCACCTTCGCCCCAGGCACCTCAGGCCCTGCCCCAGTCACCCCTGCTGCCCTCAGTGAGGAGGCCATTGACCTCCTCAGGTCACTCACTGTTGGGCAGTCTACCATTTTGAATGCCATCAAGGGTGTAGAAAGGCAGTTGCAACAAACTAATGCATTCCTGGAGGGCATTCATTCTGGTCAGGCGGCCCTTCACCGAGCCATTCAAACTCTGGCCTCAGCACTGATGGCAGCCATTGTCCCCGTCTCTAGCCTCCCCCCTCCAACTTCCTCCACCCAGACCCAATCCCCTGTACCTCTGCCTATCCCAAGCACACCATCAGACCAGCCTGCACAAACCTCACCATACAAGGGAAGCTCAGGTAAACATAAGCACCACACATCACACAGGCACTCAAGCAAGCAACACACACATGCAGACACACCAACATCCACTGCCTCCACTGAGTCTCCCTCGTCGTCGTCTCCCTCCTCCCTCCCAGTCTCGTCTACACTCACACCTGCATGCACTACCTCTACAGCCACTACGTCCCTCACCAGCACACCCACCAGCACACCCCGCTCACGTGCAGTCACCACCCCCACTACCATTCACACGTCCCCTGTGTCCTCTCCGAGTGTATCTGTGACGCCCCTTCCCAAGATACACAAACGCAGGCACACACCCACCCAACAGCCATCCACCTCACGACAGCCTCCAGCGCATGCACCTGCACCCAAAGTCACCAAACGTACACCTCCTACTACCACCACCTCTTCCTCCACTCCCAAACCCCCTCCAGCTACCCGTCCCAGTGTCTCCAAAATAATTTTCCTGTCCAGCCTTGACCTTTTTCCCACACCTCCCCCACCCCGTCCATCTCATAGGTCCCGAAGTAGCACCTCAGCCACAACATCTCCGGGACCAGTGGTGCCTGTAGTCACAGGTATGTGGAGTGCACCGGCCACCAGGACAGCTAGTGTGGCACGGAGCCACAGCACAGCCAGTCCCCCACCTGTGAAGCATCAAAAGTTGGCCAGTGCCCGGCGGGAGAGGGGGAAGACTCCAGCCACCAAAGCCGCTCCCATGGGTCCCGTTGGAGTGTGGAGTCAGCTGTGACACCTTCCAAGGTGGGGAAGGGCCACAAGAAACCCAGCAAGTCTGGGAAGGGCTGCAAGGCGGAGAAGACCGCCATCATCCCCGCTGCCCAGGAGGCCACCGCCAGCCCCAGCCCAGCTGCCCAGGAGGCCACCGCCAGCCCCAGCCCAGCTGCCCAGGAGGCCACCGCCAGCCCCAGCCCAGCTGCCTAAGAGGCCACCGCCAGCCCCAGCCCAGCTGCCCAGGAGGCCACCGCCAGCCCCAGCCCAGCTGATCCATGAAGGACCGCCAGCAAAAGCCCCGCTGGGCAATGAAGGACCGCCAGCACAAGCCCCGCTGGGCCATGAAGGACTTCCAGCACAAGCCCCGCTGGCCCATGAAGGACCACCAACTCAAGCACCACTGAACAGGGCACTGCCAAATCAAGCACCGCTGAACAGGGCACCACCAACTCAAGCACCGCTGAACAGGGCACCGCCAAATCAAGCACCGCTGAACAGGGCACCACCAACTCAAGCACCGCTGAACAGGGCACCGCCAACTCAAGCACCGCTGAACAGGGCACCGCCTACTCAAACAGGGCACCGCCTACTCAAGCACCGCTGAACAGGGCACCGCCAACTCAAGCACCGCTGAACAGGGCACCGCCAACTCAAGCACAGCTGAACAGGGCACCAACAAATCAAGCACCGCTGAACATGGCACCGCCAACTCAAGCACCACTGAACAGGGCACCGCCAACTCAAGCACCGCTGAACAGGGCACCGCCAACTCAAGCACCGCTGAACAGGGCACCACCAAATCAAGCACCGCTAGCCCATGTGCGTCAGGGGCACTGATGCAACTGGGTCAGTCACGGGGTGAGTGATGCACTCTGGGCACCAGTCCCCCTCCAGAATCAGTGAAGACATCCATCCACTACCTCTGTCCTTCACAGCATGAAGCACTCTGGGCACCAGTCCTCCTCCAGAACCAGTGGAGACATCCATCCACTACCTCTGTCCTTCACAGGATGAAGCACTCTGGGCACCAGTCCCCCCTCCAGAACCAGTGGAGACTGTTATTGCACTCCAAACTCCAAACACTTGAATACAGCAATTCCCTTGCCACTCCTGATCGCCAATGGTGCCTGGATACGACGCGCGCCACCGCGTCTAACATAAACACAACACCTTATTCCTTAATAAGGCAACCGGCACTCCGTGAATGTGCTAAATAAGGTTTAATACAACCAAACAGAAACGCGTTTCGGCGTTTCCGCCTTTCTCAACCTGTGGGGGCCGCCATTTTTTTCCCCTTTTATATACAAGTGATTTTCTTAAAGCAACATGGTAACACAAAATAGTGATAATACGTTTGAACAAACATATATATACAATTATGCATGGAATTTCCTATATTACATTTTTTGTCTATTATCTGTATAAACCCAATCTTTGTAGAAAATAAATGTGAGAAAATATAAAGAAATATATAAATATCATGTTTGTCATGAACTGTACAGCTTACAAAAATTAATTAAATGAATTAAACATTGATCTACAAAAAACAAAACTAAACTACATTACCATGGACAAGTCGTAAGACCTATTAGAGACTCATATGAATACTGCAACAACAATGCACTGCTGTGACCATGCTTTACAATCAAGTCGATGTTATGCTTGTTTTTATTTTTATTCGTGGAGAGGTGAGTTACAACTCCAGAGGAAAGTCCATGCTGACAAGGAGAGAAAATGTGTGATCAAGTGAAAGTAAATACACAGTGGTGAGAACCAACATGTATTAACACAGATGAATATATAATTCTTCACTGGAATTTAATCCTGCTGGTTCTCTAGAGTCTAGTGACAAAATGTATCTGGATTCTAACTTTCTCAAATTTTTCTCCCTGTCACCTCCACGGACATCTTTTCTTATGCCGTCAATTACACTGTATTTGATACTTTCCACTAGTCCTGTATGAAACTCATGTACATGTCTGGCAACAGGGTACAAATCATCTTTATTAGCTATAGCCCTGAAATGTTGGAGTATTCTTTTGTGTACTTGGAGTTTGGTGCTACCAACATATATCTTGGGACAACTACATTTTAAAATGTAGATGACATATTCACTCATGCAGTCATATCTGCCTTTTATAGTGTGAATGGTTCTGTCTCCTTGCTTGATGCTCTTAATGTTTTCACCATTTTTGCATGCTTTGCATTTGGCACATTTAAAAAATCCATCTTGCGATTTAAGCCAACTGCTTTGCAAAATCTTCCCTTGTCGCACATCACTTTTCACAAGGACATTTCTCATTGACGTCCCTTTTCTATATGTTATTTTGGGCCTATTTTTCAAATTCATACCTATCACTGGATCACTTTTTAACATGTGCCAATGTTTCTGTAGGATCTTTCTTATGGATTCATGTGCTGTGTTAAAAGTAGTTATATATCTGACGTTGGCAGTGTCTTTATGGGTGTGACTGATCTTATTTATGTCATTACTCCTTTGCTCCGTATTGAACAACAACTGATCTCTAGAACGGGATTTAACTCTAGCTGCACTGTGTTGTAATATCTCACTGGAGTATCCCTCTGTTTTAATCTATCAATCATATTGGGGGTCATTCTGACCTCGGCGGTAAAAGCCGCTTACCGCCGGTCAGAAGGCTGCCACAATACCGCCGCGGCCGCGGTCAGCCGCCACGGACATTCTGACCCACAACTGCAAAACCTCCGAAAATCCGCCCTCCACTGCAGTCCGCCACATCAGCGGCCAGCGGTAAACTGGAGAAGACCAAACCTCCATCGCCACGCCAACAGAAATACGCCCATCCCATTATGACCCGCAAATCGACGCGGCGGTCATTCAACTGCGGTATTCCATTGGCGGTACACACTGCCGCGGTCAAAATACACACACCTTTACAAACCCCTACCACATTGGACAATTTGAAAGGCACACACCTGAAACACATACACACACCACTCCCACACATCCAATACCATATAAAACACACACCCACATCACCCACAAACCCCTACCAACAAAAACCAGAGACGAAGGAGAGAGAGACACATCAGAGAATAGAGAGCCAGACACACAGAGGCACACCACAACATCACACACACCACATAGAAGCACAAAGCACCACACACCAACACACACATCATCACATACACCACCCCACACCTCATACACACCACCCCATGGCACCACAAAGGCACCCACGCTTTTCGGACCAAGAACTCCGGGTCATGGTGGAGGAGATCATAAGAGTGGAACCCCAGCTCTTCGGCTCACAGGTCCAGCACACCACCATAGCAAGGAAGGCGGAGCTCTGGCAGTGGATCGTGGACAGGGTCAACGCGGTGGGACAGCATCCCAGAAATCGAGAGGACATCCGCAAACGATGGAACGACCTACGGGGGAAGGTGCGCTCGATGGTCTCGCGACACAACATCGCAGTGCAGAAGACTGGCGGGGGACCCCCACCCACTCCACCCAAATTCACAACATGGGAGCAAGAGGTACTAAACATCCTGCATCCTGATGGCCTCGCTGGAGTACACCGAGGAATGGACTCTGGTAAGTACAAGGCCAACCACTTCACCCCCCCCCCAGCATGCTAACCCCCACCCTCACCCCCAACCCCCCAGCACACATCCTCCCTGAGAATGTCTCCCCAGCACAACCCACCCAACACCAACCCCTGCATGCCACCCCCAAACTATGGACACCCATCACCTAAGCATGACCACTGCACATACCCATCCCCCCCCCCACAAAACACCCTCACAACACCTCCCCCAAGGGAATGCCAGCACTGGGGGACAAGGGCACCCATAAAACGCAAGCTAATGCACACACAGAAACAATAACCATACCCTCTTACCCCATGCAGGACCCGAACGACAACACACCGGTCAGGAGGGACCAGAAATGTCCATCCCACCCCCGGAACAGGCCCCTAGTGATGACAGCAGCTCTGTCGACCTGGAACCTGACGACCAGCCCGGACCATCGGGGACCTCTGGGCAGTCGGTTCCCCTCACCCAGACACAGGCCACTGCAGACCCAACCCCCTCTGGGAACAACAGCACAGCTCTTACCCAGCGGGCCCATGCCTCTGTCTCTAGGACAGGTCAAGCAGCGGTGTGTCTACCACTACAGGGCCCCCAGGGTAACCCACCAACCCAACAACAACAGGGACCTGGGGGCAGTGGGAGTGGGCACACCGTCCAGGGGACAGAGGCCCAGGGAAACAGGGCAACTCAGAGGGCTGCTGTGCGACGGGGGGGGGAGGAGAGGCCCAGGGAACCCACTCTCCAAGAGGCCTTCACCACTATCATGGCAGCCTACCACCACTCACAAGAGACGATGGCGACGGTACTGGCCAGGTTCCAGGAGATCCAGGCACAGCAGGAGCAACGCTACATGGGGTTCAGCGACCAACTCAGCAACATCTCAACCGCTATGGGGAGCATAGTCCAGGCCCTGAACCGCATAGAGGACACGTTTCGGGACCATGTGGCATCACACAGGGCCCCTATCACTAGCCAGGAACAGGAACAGCCTACCACCTCCGCCGGCGCTAGTGGACAGGAGGCCCCACCACAACGACAGCCCACCAGAACCCCACCTCCTGCTGAACAACAACCGCCCCGCAAAAGGAGCCTGAGATCAAAAAAACCGACTGAGTAGGATGTCAAGTCCCCCGCCAGCATCACATACCCCCTGAAGTCCTCCCACTGTTCCACATTGCCACCCTGTCAAACCTTGAACTGCCCCTGCTCCATCCTGCCACAGGCATATGGACAATGCACCTGTGAGACTGAGAACTGGACTCCGCCATGGACATTACTCCACCCCCACCCATCACTGTTTCACTATCATGTACCGATATCTATGCACTAATAATAAATCACACATTGCACTGAAATCAATCAGGACTCAGCCTGTCTTATTTACAAATGTATGACACATTACATATCAATTACGTATTATTAACATTGTGAATTACACATACCGAGGTAACTTAGCATTAGTCCATGGGCCAACCAAGCCGAGGTCACGCAGTGGCTCATACAGCACAGAAAAGGGAAGGGAAAATCAAACATCATGTTTATAGGTCTGGGGGGAAATCGACAAAGTTGAGATGCAGGAGGCTTTCAGGAAATGTAAAATGGCATGGGTGATTATTACCTGTGTGCTACTGGAAATACTGTTCTATTACTCTGTCCCTGTTGTCTGTGTCGTCCTCTGAGTCTTCCTCCTCTTCACTCTCCGCAGGCTCCACAGCTGCTTCAACACCACCATCTGCACCATCCTCCTGCAGGAAAGGAACCTGACGTCGCAATGCCAGATTGTGAAGCATACAGCAGGCCACGATGATGTGGCACACCTTCTTTGGTGAGTACATCAGGGATCCCCCAGTCATATGCAGGCACCTAAACCTGGCCTAGTTCGCCCATGGGCCTCATTGTACCGTTCCTCTGCCCTGGTCCGGGGATTCCTCACTGGGGTCAGTAGCCAAGGCAGGTTGGGGTAACCAGAGTCACCTATTAGCCACACACGTTGTCTCTGTAGCTGCTCCATCACATAGGGGATGCTGCTATTTCGCATCACATACGCGTCATGCACTGACCCTGGGAACTTGGCATTTACATGGGAGATGTACTGGTCAGCCAAACAGACCACCTGGACATTCATTGAATGATAACTTTTTCTGTTTCTGTACACCTGCTCATCGTCTTTTGGGGGTACCAAAGCCACATGGGTCCCATCAATGGCACCAATGATGTTGGGGATATGTCCAAGGGCATAGAAATCACCCTTCACTGTAGGCAAGTCACCCTCCTCTGGGAAAATGATGTAGCTCCGCATGAGTTTCATCAGGGCAGACAACACTCTGCTCAAAATCTTTGAAAACATAGGCTGAGACATTCCAGATGACATGGCCACTGTGGTCTGGAATGACCCAGTTGCCAAAAAATGGAGGACTGACAAAACCTGCACCAGAGGGGGAATCCCTGTGGGTTGGCGGATGGGGGACATCAGGGCTGGCTCCAGCTGGGCACACAGTTCATGGATAGTGGCACGGTCAAGTCTGTATCGAAGTATTATATGGCGGTCTTCCATTGTCGACAGGTCCACCAGCGGTCGGTACACGCGAGGATTCGTCCTTCTCCTCGCAAGTCCCAGCGGACGGTGCCTAGGAAGGACAACATGGAGCACAGAGTCAGGCAAACCACAGGTACGTACAGACAGCTTGCACAGTTAAAGAATGGCAATGGGTTGAAAGGCGTGTATGTGTGGCAATGCAAGGCCTAGGCCTGTGTGTCGCAGTCAAAATTAAGCCATGTAGGCCCTTGAAATGGCGGCTGCCTGACCTGTGAAGTGGGACAATGGGATGTGAGGTCAATGCGCTGGCGGGGCACACCGTGGCGGTAGGCGGTCGAAGACCGCGGCGCAAAGCCGCATTGGTTAACATTGAACCCTATGGGTTTCAGGAGCCAATGACGATGTGCGCCGGCGGTCGCGGTACGCTCCGCCGCGGTACGCACCGCCGCGGGCGTGACCGCCATTTTCTATCTGATTAATCACTCGAGACCTGATCATCCACAGGAGAGGACCTATACTGCAAGTGCTGCTGTGACCTCGGTCTGGAAGATACAATGGCTGCTGCGACTGGGGAAAGGGCCCCTGCCTTCACGTCTGAAGAGTTGGAGAAGCTTGTGGATGGGGTCCTCCCCCAGTATGCGCTACTCTACGGTCATCCAGACCAACAAGTGAGTACACCGGGTGCACATGGAATGGGCTATGCCTGTGTGGATTGGGGTGGATGTAAGTTGGTGGGGTGGGGGGCGAATGAGGAGTGCAACGCCCGACAGATGAGAGCATGTGCCATATGGCAAAGTTGGTGGGGGGGGCCAATCACATCTAACATGCAGGTCATTGATGATTTCCTCCTTTCCACCCTGTACATGTCAAATAGGTCAGCGCCCATCAGAAGATCGAGATTTGGCGTGCCATCGCCAAGGAAGTCCGGAACATGGGGGTCCACAACAGACGTGGCACCCACTGCCGCAAGAGGTGGGAGGACATCCGCCGCGGAACAAGGAAGACCGCAGAAACACTGCTGGGGATGGCCTCCCAACCTAGGAGGGGTGCCAGTTGCACCATGACCCCCCTGATGTCCCGGATCCTGGCGGTGGCCTACCCTGAATTGGATGGGCGCCTTAAGACATCACAGCAGACACAAGGGGGTGAGTATCAGCACATTCTCCTATCTTTCTGCGCAGTGGAGGCGTCTGGGTGGGGGAGGAGGGCTGTGGGTGACATTAGGCCAGGGCGCTTTCTGTAGTGTAGTCCTCTCCCTTAGGCATGGCCCTGTGCCCCCGGCCCCCACCTCTGTAGGGTGACAAGTACAGCCATTGAAGGTCCAGCATCTCCCATGTGCGCGTTTGACGTCTCTTGGCCTGTTGTCCTAGTCAGTAGTACTGAGTAGTGTACCCCGAATGCGCGGCTTAGTGCATTAGGCTCCTGTGTCTGTCCTCTCCGCCAACGGTGTTGACATTGCATGCACTCAACCTGGTCTTCTTTTTTCTCCCCCTACCCTTTCTCTTCATCTTCTTCTGCGTGTGTGCATTAGCATCATCAGGCGGAGGAGATTTGGCATCGGAGCACGAGGGAGCTGCAGGACACAAGGCCCTGGTGGGCCCAGGAACAGACACCGAGGGCACCAGTGATCCGGAGGGCGAGGGGAGCACCACGACGGGGACCGCTGGTGAGAGCAGCGACAGCGACACGTCCTCGGATGGGAGCTCCCTAGCGGTGGCGGCAACATCCGTGCCCCCCGCCTCTACAGGTACAGCCGCCACCCAGCGCACCAGCCCCGCCCTCCCAGCAGCCCCTCAGTCTTCGCTCCGTGCCCGTTCGCCCAGGAAGGCGCGCGTCTCCTTCGCCCCAGGCACCTCAGCCCCTGCCCCTGTTGCCCCTGCTGCCCTCAGTGCGGAGCTCATTGACCTGGTAAGGACGCTCATTGTTGGGCAGACGACCCTTTTGAATGCCATCCAGGGTGTGCAAAGGGAGGTGCAACAGAGCAATGCGTACCTGGAGGGCATTCATTCGGGTCAGGCTGCCCATCAACGAGCGTTCACTGCTCTGGCCTCAGCACTGACGGCAGCCATTGTCCCTGTTTCCAGCCTCCCTCTTCTTAATGCCTCCAGCCTTTCTCTGTCTCCTGTTCCTCAGCCTATCCCATCCACACCATCAGACCAGCCTGCACACACCTCAACACCCAAGAGCAGCTCATCCAAACACAAGCACCACAGATCCCACAAACACTCACCCAAGCAACACCCAGATGCAGACATTCCAACAGTCACAACCACCTCTGTGTCCCCCTCCTCCTCGTCTCCCTCCTCCCTCCCTGTGACGTCTACACTCACACCTGCATGCACCCCAACATCAGCCAGTGCTTCCATCACCACCTCACCCTCCAGTACAGTCCACACTCGTGCAGTCACCACCCCCACTGCCATTTACACGTCCCCTGTGTCCTCTCCCACTGTGTCTGTCACCCCCTCTTCCAAGACACACAAACGCAGGCAGCCACCCACCCTACAGACATCCACCTCACGACAGCCTACAGCACCAGCACCTTCACCCAATGACAGCACACCTGACTCTCCTACAACCACCTCCTCTTCCTCCACTTCCATCTCCACTTCTCCTACCCTTTACCTTGGCCCTAAAAAACTTTTCATGGCTAATCTTGACCTCTTTCCCTCCGATGAGCTCCCCCCTCCATCTGCTAAGAGTCCCAAGAGCACCGCAGCCACCACCAGCCCAGCTTCGGGTGTCACTGTTGTGCATGGGTTCTGGAGCGCACCCTTTGCCAGCAGTGACACATCGATCAGCAGCAAGGACACGTCCAGCCCCCCCCCCGGCAAGAGGACCCCCAAAAACAAGGGCCGCCGTGCGAGGACCGACAGGGCTGCCCCCAAGGAGCAATGTGCGGCCACTTCACCACCCACACCATCTAGGGGAGGCAAGGGCCCGAGAGCCCCATCAAAGGAGCGGAAGGGCAGCAGGAGAGCGGAGAAGGTGGACCCCACATGTCACATCCCAGCTGGGAAGGAGGACACTAAGGAGGCCAGGAGTCCGTCCCCGAAGGGTCCAGAAACGTCACGGTCCGAGGGCGACTGAGCAGGGAGTCCAGGCCAGGTCTGGCTCCCTTGACCTGCTGGATGAGCACCGCTGAACAGGGCCCGCCGTGGAGAAGAGCACCGCTGAACAGGGCCCGCGGTGCAGAAGAGCACCGCTGAACAGGGCCCCGCCGTGAAGATAGGCACCGCTGAACAGGGCCCGCCGTGGAGAAGAGCACTGCTGAACAGGGCCCGCGGTGCAGAAGAGCACCGCTGAACAGGGCCCGCCGTGGTGAAGAGCACCGCTGAACAGGGCCCCGCCGTGAAGATAGGCACCGCTGAACAGGGCCCGCCGTGCAGAAGAGCACCGCTGAACAGGGCCCGCCGTGGAGAAGAGCACCGCTGAACAGGGCCCGCCGTGGAGAAGAGCACCGCTGAACAGGGCCCACCGTGGAGAAGAGCACCGCTGAACAGGGCCCGCCGTGCAGAAGAGCACCGCTGAACAGGGCCCGCCGTGGAGAAGAGCACTGCTGAACAGGGCCCCGCCGTGAAGATAGGCACCGCTGAACAGGGCCCGCCGTGGAGAAGAGCACCGCTGAACAGGGCCCGCCGTGGAGAGGAGCACCGCTGAACAGGGCCCGCGGTGCAGAAGAGCACCGCTGAACAGGGCCCGCCGTGGAGAAGAGCACCGCTGAACAGGGCCCGCCGTGGAGAAGAGCACCGCTGAACAGGGCCTGCGGTGCAGAAGAGCACCGCTGAACAGGGCCCGCCGTGGAGAAGAGCACCGCTGAACAGGGCCCGCCGTGGAGAAGAGCACCGCTGAACAGGGCCTGCGGTGCAGAAGAGCACCGCTGAACAGGGCCCCGCCGTGAAGATAGGCACCGCTGAACAGGGCCCGCGGTGCAGAAGAGCACTGCTGAACAGGGCCCCGCCGTGAAGATAGGCACCGCTGAACAGGGCCCGCGGTGCAGAAGAGCACCGCTGAACAGGGCCCGCCGTGGAGAAGAGCACCGCTGAACAGGGCCCCGCCGTGAAGATAGGCACCGCTGAACAGGGCCCGCCGTGGAGAAGAGCACCGCTGAACAGGGCCCGCCGTGGAGAGGAGCACCGCTGAACAGGGCCCGCGGTGCAGAAGAGCACCGCTGAACAGGGCCCTCCGTGGAGAAGAGCACCGCTGAACAGGGCCCGCCGTGGAGAAGAGCACCGCTGAACAGGGCCCGCCGTGGAGAAGAGCACCGCTGAACAGGGCCCGCGGTGCAGAAGAGCACCGCTGAACAGGGCCCGCCGTGAGGATAGGCACCGCTGAAGAGGGCCCCGCCGTCTCAAGCACCGCTCCGCTGGGCCCCGCCGTCTCAAGCACCGCTCCGCTGGGCCCTTCCTGTCAAGCACCGCTCCGCTGGGCCCTTCTTCTCAAGCACCGCTCCGCTGGGCCCCGCCGTCTCAAGCACCGCTCCGCTGGGCCCTTCCTGTCAAGCATCGCTCCGCTGGGCCCTTCATCTCAAGCACCGCTCCGCTGGGCCCCGCCGTCTCAAGCACCGCTCCGCTGGGCCCTTCCTGTCAAGCACCACTCCGCTGGGCCCTTCCTGTCAAGCACCGCTCCGCTGGGCCCTTCATCTCAAGCACCGCTCCGCTGGGCCCCGCCGTCTCAAGCACCGCTCCGCTGGGCCCTTCATCTCAAGCACTGCTCCGCTGGGCCCCGCCGTCTCAAGCACCGCTCCGCTGGGCCCTTCTTCTCAAGCACCGCTCCGCTGGGCCCGCCGTCTCAAGCACCGCTCCGCTGGGCCCTTCCTGTCAAGCACCGCTCCGCTGGGCCCTTCCTGTCAAGCACTGCTCCGCTGGGCCCTTCATCTCAAGCACCGCTCCTCTGGGCCCCGTCGTCTCAAGCACCGCTCCGCTGGGCCCTTCCTGTCAAGCACCGCTCCGCTGGGCCCTTCCTGTCAAGCACCGCTCCGCTGGGCCCTTCATCTCAAGCACCGCTCCGCTGGGCCCCGCCGTCTCAAGCACCGCTCCGCTGGGCCCTTCATCTCAAGCACCGCTCCGCTGGGCCCCGCCGTCTCAAGCACCGCTCCGCTGGGCCCTTCATCTCAAGCACCGCTCCGCTGGGCACCGCCATCTCAATCACTGTTTATGGTTCACTGTGCCCACCATGCCTCCTCCTTGACCAGTGGAGACTGTCATCCACCTGATGGACTGTGGCTTTGCACTCCCCAGGATGGTACAGTGGGCAGCCCACCCACTGTAGAGACATTGAGAGACTGTGGCTTTGCACTCCCCAGGATGGTACAGTGGGCAGCCCACCCACTGTAGAGACATTGAGAGACTGTGGCTTTGCACTCCCCAGGATGGTACAGTGGGCATGGTAGCTCCTCGTGGATCTGGCGTCGTGGACTCATGTGGCTGTGGTGCCCCCCCCTTCCCTTCCCCCTGAGGTGCCTGTAGTTTTTACATCTGATGCCCCTGCAGTGTTCTCTCCAAAGGACTCAGGTCTCCTGTGTGGGCTTTGCCCTTGTTTCTCAAAACTTTGGCCCACGGACATGATGAATTCGTAGGATGTGCAGGACTTGTTACTTCAGTTATACACTGATGTGTATGTCATTTGTTTTCTTGTGAATATCTTTCATGGTTGTACGATAATTTTCAGGAGCTTTTTGGTACATAAATATTTATTCCAAATTTGATTATGTCCTAGCATTTTTCAGGGGTGTTTGGGTGGTGTCACTGTGACTTGTTGCTCTGCATTGGTGTGTACATAGTTGGGGGGGGGGGTCGCATATGTGTGTGCCCGTAACCTTTCGTCCTCCCCCCTCCCGTGTGTCGTAGGTGCAGTACTCACTGTTGTCGTCTGCGCCGGACTTCGTACTCGTGGTAGATGAGAAGGTAGACGAGAGCAGGTAGGATGTTTAATTCGGGTTCCATGCTGTCCTCCTTCCTCCTGGAGTGCGTAGTGGTGAGCGTTTTCCCGTTCGTAGTCTGTTTCCGCCGTGTTTTTATCGGCGGTGCTCCCGCCCCGGAAAAGGTGGCGGATTGGTGAGTTGTGTTAGTGTGGGCGGTACATTGTCTGCCGCCTGGCTGTTGGCGGTGACCGCCGCGCTGTTTGTTTGTACCGCCGTGGCGGGCGGAGTTTTAAAGTGGCTGTCTGTGTTGGCGGTTCCCGCCAGGGTCAGAATTCCATATTTTTTACCGTCAGCCTGTTGGTGGGTTGGCCGCCGCTTTAACACCGACCGCCAGAGTTAGAATCACCCCCATTGTCTTGTACCTTGAGATAATCATTTTCTTTACTACAAATCCTCTTGGCTCTCAAAAATTCTCCAAAAGGAATGTTATTCTTCAAAGGTTGTGGATGATAACTTTTAGCATGTAAGATACTGTTCCCTGCTGTAACTTTCCTGAACAGTGTTGTCTCAATTTTATTATTTTCAATGAATACTCTGATGTCTAGAAATTCAATCTCACGTTTGTCAATTTTACCGGTGAATCTCAAATTGCAATCATTGATGTTTATTTCATTGATGAAATTACTGGCAGTGTCACGATCACCTTTCCAAATTATGAAAATATCATCAATATATCTAAGCCACAAGATGATATTGTCATTCCATTTGTCTAACGGGAAGTTATTAAGTATCTGTTCTTCCCACCAACCCATAAATAAGTTAGCATAACTTGGAGCAAAGCATGTTCCCATCGCTGTACCGCATACCTGCTCAAATATCTCATTGTTGAAAAAAAACATATTATGTTGTAAACACCATCGTATCATCTGGCTCAGCATTTTGCTGTGGTGATAAAAACTAATAGATCTCATTTTCAGAAAATATTCTACCGCCTGGATTCCCAACTCATGTGGAATACTTGTATACAATGCTGTCACATCAAGCGTCATCAGCAAAAATTCATTTTCCCAGCCTACATCAAAGATCCTCCTAAGAAAATCCCCACTGTCTTGCAGATATGAAGATACATTTCTGACTAGTGGCTGTAAAAATGTGTCTATGTACTGTGTTACTGTTTCAAACAAACTCCCTTTGATGGACACTATAGGTCTCCCAGGGGGTTTGTGTACATCTTTATGGATCTTTGGTATCAGATAGAATACAGGTAATTTGGGAAAGTCTACTTTCAAAAAACTATACTCTTGTTGACTAATGAGACCTCTATCACACCATTGTATCAATTCCAAATCAAATTGTGTTTTAATGTTCTCAACATGCTCTTGGTCAATTCTTTTATAGCATTTACTGTCATTTAGTTGTTTATATGCTTCATCCATGTATTGTTTTGTTGACCAGATCACTATATTCCGTCCTTTATCGGAGCCCCTTATTACAATGTCTGGATTATTAGACAATTTTTCTAATGTTTTATAATATCCACCCTCCTTGTTTTTGAATGCATTGAACAATCGGGCTCTCAAGATTTTTAATTCTTTAATCAAAGTTTCTGAGAATTGATCAATCATTTCTCCACTGGGGGATGGAACGGTCTTTGACTTGGGTCTAAAGCCGGATGCTCCATCTTTGTTTAGACAGACTCCTTCTGACTCCAATCTACCAATCATCTGCTCTTCGCTAATTTCTCCCATTGCACTGTCTTCCAGTTCCCAAAGTTCTCTCATTAATGAAACATCCTCGATTGTTAAATTGTGACTAATTAGTCTCTCTGTATTACAGCTAGTCTCTTCTGTGCATTCCCCTTGTGTTGTTGTCTTCTTACTTTTTGCTTGATGAATTTTTAGCAGTTTTAATTTTCGTATAAATAAAAACAAATCTATCCGACTCTGCACATAATCAAAATCACTAGGTTGGCAGTACGAGAGGCCTAACGATAAATTGGCTTTATCCTCCTGATCTAATTGGATGTCTGACAAGTTAACCACAGTTTTGTTATCTATTAGTACCGTTTGTTGCTGCGAGTCATCTTGCTTCCCTCGTCGCTGTGAATTTCTTTTGCCCCCTCGTCTTTTATGCCTCTGCCTCTTCCTCTTGTTCGGGTCCACTTACACTGTGTGTTGCTTTACACATCTTCCAATTGATTTGTGTCTAATTGTAAACACAGCAAAGGTCCGTACTCCGATTGAGACAACACTGTTCAGGAAAGTTACAGCAGGGAACAGTATCTTACATGCTAAAAGTTATCATCCACAACCTTTGAAGAATAACATTCCTTTTGGAGAATTTTTGAGAGCCAAGAGGATTTGTGGTAAAGAAAATGATTATCTCAAGGTACAAGACAATATGATTGATAGATTAAAACAGAGAGGATACTCCAGTGAGATATTACAACACAGTGCAGCTAGAGTTAAATCCCGTTCTAGAGATCAGTTGTTGTTCACTACGAAGCAAAGGAGTAATGACATAAATAAGATCAGTCACACCCATAAAGACACTGCCAACGTCAGATATATAACTACTTTTAACACAGCACATGAATCCATTAGAAAGATCCTACAGAAACATTGGCACATGTTAAAAAGTGATCCAGTGATAGGTATGAATTTGAAAAATAGGCCCACAATAACATATAGAAAAGGGACGTCAATGAGAAATGTCCTTGTGAAAAGTGATGTGCGACAAGGGAAGATTTTGCAAAGCAGTTGGCTTAAATCGCAAGATGGATTTTTTAAATGTGCCAAATGCAAAGCATGCAAAAATGGTGAAAACATTAAGAGCATCAAGCAAGGAGACAGAACCATTCACACTATAAAAGGCAGATATGACTGCAGAAGTGAATATGTCATCTACATTTTAAAATGTAGTTGTCCCAAGATATATGTTGGTAGCACCAAACACCAAGTACACAAAAGAATACTCCAACATTTCAGGGCTATAGCTAATAAAGATGATTCGTACCCTGTTGCCAGACATGTACATGAGTTTCATGCAGGACTAGTGGAAAGTATCAAATACAGTGTAATTGACAGCATAAGAAAAGATGTCCGTGGAGGTGACAGGGAGAAAAATTTGAGAAAGTTAGAATCCAGATACATTTTGTCACTAGATTCTAGAGAACCAGCAGGGTTAAATTCCAGTGAAGAATTATTTATTCATCTGTGTTAATACATGTTGGTTCTCACCACTGTGTATTTACTTTCACTTGATCACACATTTTCTCTCCTTGTCAGCATGGTCTTTCCTCTGGAGTTGTAACTCACCTCTCCACGAATAAAAATAAAAACAAGCATAGCATCGACTTGATTGTAAAGCATGGTCACAGCAGTGCATTGTTGTTGCAGTATTCATATGAGTCTCTAATAGGTCTTACGACTTGTCCATGGTAATGTTGTTTAGTTTTGTTTTTTGTAGATCAATGTTTAATTCATTTAATTAATTTTTGTAAGCTGTACAGTTCATGACAAACATGATATTTATATATTTCTTTATATTTTCTCACATTTATTTTCTACAAAGATTGGGTTTATACAGATAATAGACAAAAAATGTGATATAGGAAATTCCATGCATAATTGTATATATATGTTTGTTCAAATGTAGTATCACTATTTTGTGTTACCATGTTGCTTTAAGAAAATCACTTGTATATAAAAGGGGAAAAAAATGGCGGCCCCCACAGGTTGAGAAAGGCGGAAACGCCGAAACGCGTTCCTGTTTGGTTGTATTAAACCTTATTTAGCACATTCACGGAGTGCCGGTTGCCTTATTAAGGAATAAGGTGTTGTGTTTATATATATATATATATGTATATATATCCTAGTGCCGCCGGTCACTACTAAGTAATTAGAGTTAGGACCATGTTTCCATAGAAAGAGTTTTTTGACTTGCCTATTTCTGTGGCACCATTTGACAAATCTTCACAAACTTTTCCCAAAAAAGTGCACCCATGATTTATGTTGCGCACATAAAGTTTCAGGGTTACCTGTCAAGCGGGGACTCAGAAATGGGGGGGGGGTTAAAAAGTTGCATTTCCCATATTAATTTCCATTGGGCCTTTGAACACAACTACAGCCCGAAACACTGGATGAAATTACACCACATTTGGCAGAAAGATAGCTTTCCATACACAGATTGTGCTTTCACTTATTTGATGTAGATCCATTCAGTAGTTTTTGAGATGTTAAAGAGAAAATAAATTTGCATACCTGGGGCCGCGGATCCTCCTCAACGACTTTGCGAATAATAAGAGCTTATGCACAGAGCTGCAGAGCTCTGATTGGCTGCCAACATTTCAAACTAGGAAGTGTTGTCAGCCATCTTGGGACTCAGCAGAGTTCAATAAAAAGTGAAAAGACAAGGGGCCAGAGCAGAGTCAACCTGACCTCTCAGCTCTGGTGCTGGGCTACAAAACACTTTTTTAAAATTAATTTGCAGAAATTTCGCGAGGACATTGCAAATTCTTGGAATTTATTTTTTTAAGCTAGGGCTAGCTCCTGCGCTAGTTTTTTACAAGCCCCTGGGTGAGACAGCCCCCGGGGGTATTCACATTTTCTATGTGGGGACTGCATGGTCCCCCCACAGCCATGAAGACTACTACCTGCCCTGGGCACTTTTCAAATAGATTTCGGGGACTATGCATCCCCTGCTCAGCCCCAGGGACCACCAACTCTCTGGGACAAAGAAAAAAAGTGAAGGGTGGTGGTTCCGGACCCCAAAGCCCTGGAGACCACCACCTCCCCAGGGCCATTGATTGTTGGAGGGGGGCCACCCCCAGGGCTGGCTCCTGCTGTGTCCAAGGGTGCCCACCCCCAGGGCACAGCTCTTTGAAAGCTGCTGCCAAGTCACAGTAAACACTCTGCTCTCAGCAAGAGACACAGTAGCAAATGCTCTCACAGAGAGGAAGCTTCTTCAGCAGCTCCCTCTCTGTGACAGCAATACCTGCTCCCGCAGGAGATGGGCAGCCTACTGGGACCATGGGGGCCTTCAGGCTCCCCCCGATGGCCCCAACAATGTCATTGGGTGCCCTGGAGGACACCCAGGGGATGGGGGTCTTGAGCTAATATTGGCCTAGGGCGGGGGACCAGATCTCCAGCCCTCCTCCACCCCAAAAAAAAAATTCGGCCAGGCCTCTGGGATGAGGGCCCCAGGGTGATTATTGGTTTGGGGAAGGGGCCAGATGGCCACCTTCCCCCAAAAGAAATTAAGGCCCATATTTATACTTTTTTAGCGCCGCATTTGCGCCGCCTTTTGACGCAAAAACGGCACAAACTTGCAAAATACAATTGTATTTTGCAAGTTTGCGCCGTTTATGCGTCCAAAAATGGCGCAAATGCAGCGCTAAAAAAGTATAAATATGGGCCTAAATGTTTAGGCCAAGCCCCGGGGGATGGGGTCCCCAAAGTGAGAGCCTGGAGAGGGTGGGCTGCACGGTCCACATCCCCCCAAAAAATTAAATGTTTAGGCCCGGCCCTCGGGGATAGGATCCCCGGGGCTGAGATCGGCCTTGGGGTGGGGGGCACGCAGCCCATCCCCCCAAACATTAAATATTTGTGCTGGGCCCTGAGGATGGAGCCTCCGGGGGTGAGATCAGCCTGAGGGTGGACATGTAGGGTTTGGTTGTTATAGGGGTTGGCTGCAGGGACTGGCCCCAAGCCATGCCCAGTGGGCAAACTCCACAGCGCATGGCCAAAGGCCGTTTGCAGCGTGGGGTTGGGTAGTTATAGGGGTTGGTCGCAGGGTCATGCCACAGGCCAGGCCTTGCAGCCAAACCCAGCCCAACACGGCCGAAACCTGTGCGGTGGTTGCAAGGTTACAGGGATCTTATAGTTAGGAAATAAAATCAAAAACACCATAGAAATTCACTCAAGAAACCAAAGGTTACACGGTTGTTATAGTTAGGCTTACATTTTAAACATACAAAACCATAGAAATTCACCTGTTATAGTTAGAATTATCTCAAGTAACTATAACTTGTGCCCTAAGGTAACTATAACGTGCACCCTCGCCATACACTGCTAAATTAAATTATGGCACTCATGACAACTGTGATAAAGTAATTGATAATATCAAAGTAATATTTGCAGTAACATTTTTAATGAAAAAACAGTGCTTTGTGGGGGCTCGAGTTATAGTTACCTTAGGGCACGAATTATAGTTACTTGAGATAATTCTAACAGGTGAATTTCTATGGTTGTATACATTTAAAATGTAAGTCTAACTATAACATCCCTGTAAGCTTTGGTTTTTTAGTGAAAAAATAAATATATATATATATATATATATATATATATATATATATATATATATATATATATATATATACCAAAAAAATTGAGGAATGGGGAGGGGTTATGGTCCAGTGTATGTCCTCCCAATCGAGACGTCAAAATATAAGATACACTGTTCCAAATAGAAAGGGAGAGAGGATACTACAGCGGGGGTCCTAAATTTTAGGAGCAAGAAACCTCACACATCCAAAAGGAATAAGAGGTGGTCAATCTTATGTAGTGGAGGTAAACAGATTCCAAAACCTCTCTTTGCCTTCAAACGAAGCTGCGAATCAATGAACATCGCAGCATTATTAGATGTGGCCGTGCTACTACTAAACTGAGTTTTCACTTTCTTGAGGTTGGACATAGCCCAGATGACATGTGGTGGGTTGTTTTACAAACTAGCCCACACAACATCAACAACTCTTTGTTTGAACTAGAGCAACGGTGGGTGTTCAAATTGCGAACTCACATTAATGGATTAAATGATGATATCCCTTGGATCAGTCTGGCTAATTAACCCCATTGTATGGTTCTACATTCATAATTTTCTCCTTGTTTGTTTGTACAATTTACATCGTTTTTTGTATAATTTACATCATTGGCTCTACCTTTTGTTCCCCTTCTTCTTTTTGTACCTTAATGGCATATGGGTAGTCCGCCCAGTCATTATATGCTTACTTCATACAAGTTTGGGTCGGTGGTTGAGTCCTTCACTAAGCCACTGTGGACTCCTCATTGTTATCGAGTCCTTTCTTTGTTTTCCCTATTTTTTTACTCTCCCGGGCCTTCAATAGGAGAGTCCTTCTTCACTTTTTACTTGTTTGGATCTGCACCAGCGAGTCCCCGAAATACTCCATTTCCGGGTCGCATTGAATATAACTGGCGTGTCCGGAGTTCCCTTCACCATTCAGGGAACACGGACCCGGGTAGGTTTACTGACGGTGACGGCAGCGTTTGAAAGTAAGTTATTCCTTTTTTTGTGCTCAGAATGACCCGCGTCTATTACTTACGGACCGGGGCTCGACGCACTCGTTTTTTTGATCTCCCTGTTTTGCCTCACTGTGGATGAATCCTGGCACACTGGTGCCTTCCCCGACTGCTCTGTATCTCCTTAATATAAGCCACCAACGTTTGTAAAGGTTTAGGCCTTTTTCAATACTCTAACCTATCAAACTCTGGTCCCTCGACTACATTACTATTATCATTGGTGAATTTCTATATTAGAGCACCCATGTATTTCTTTGTAGAGACAGAAACTATACCTTTAATGACAATATGAGTTTTTATTATACATTGGTATGAGCTGTAGATCTATACCTCCATGGTGTTTGAATGAAGGATTGATTGAGTATCCTCTCTCCCTTTCTATTTGGAACAGTGTATCTTATATTTTGATATATATATATATATATATATATATATATATATATATATATATATATATATATATATATACATATATATATATATACATATATATACATATATGTATATATATATATATATATATACAAACACACACACACATATACATGTATATATATATATATATATATATATATATATATATATTTTCACTGAAAAGAACAGAGGTTAAAGTAACATTAGAGATAGGTAAATTTCTCAGTGACAAAGTTAAGGTTTTGAACTAAAAAAAGCACAGAAATTTACCAGTTATAGCTAGCAGCACTAACTATAATTTGTGCCTCTGTCATGCACTGCTGATGATCTCATATATGACATCACTCATGGCATGTCCTATGACATCACTTATGACATCACAGATGACATCTCAAATGACATCAAGAATGACATCTCAAATTACATCTGTGATCCTGTTGTAATTTAATAGCAATTAGATTAAGCATTAGCAGAAGACATCTTGTATTTAGCAACTATTGTGAACATTTGGCGGAATCCATTTTGGATTCATGGCAGCCATTTTCTCTGCCATGTGCTCGCCATGTGCTCTGTCCTACCTTTCTGTTAACTACTCTTGAAAATCTGTCTAGTGACAAGTTATATTTAGCATCTCCCACTTTCGCACATACCCAGTAAGATCTGCAGCTGTTAGTAATCAGTAACAGACAGTACTGTGTCAACTAGTCCTTGAAACTGTTAGCCCCTCCTAACTGTCGACTGTGCATTTCCATATGACCTTACATGTATGTAAGTCTTGCTTCTATAATTGTACCACCTTCTTTTAGCCCCTGCGTGGGTATAAAAGGAGCATGCTCTCTTAGTTCAGTGTGCTACTTCAAACATTACCGAAGGGTGCTGTTTGAACTGTAGTACCACCTCATGAGGTTTAATAAACGTTGTCTTTTATTTCAGTTTCTGTGCCAACTTCTTCCTATATGGTCTGAGGACTTTGTGCAGCTAAGGGTGAACCCCTTGCACTAGTAGGCCTTGCTGAGGCTTACTTCAACAATCCCTCTCTCAATCTATGCCCTGATGTGTTTTCTCTGCCATTGTATGCACTAACTCCAAATCTGAGATGTATTACCCACGAATATCAATATACCCATGTTGCTTGAGATTTTGGGATTCCCTCCAGAAGAATTGTGCATAAGATACGTTGCATTACAGCTGTGTTAATGAGAGACCATGCATTACCCAGAACAATAGAAGAATATGGCCTGTCCTGTAAGATATACTGGGGGTTATTCTAACTTTGGAGGAGTGTTAATCCATCCCAAAAGTGACGGTAAAGTGACGGATATACCACCAGCCGTATTACGAGTTCCATAGGATATAATGGACTCGTAATACGGCTGGTGGTAAATCCGTCACTTTTCCGTCACTTTTGGGACGGATTAACACCTCCTCCAAAGTTAGAATAACCCCCACTGTGTCTTAAAATAAAATGGGAAAAATCACGCTGCATCACCTTCCCAGCAAATTCAAAAAGCCACAGAGTCAGAATAGCACAGGTTTAGAGCCTTGGTTCCCTACCCTTCTTTCTTGGTGCTCTCTATTAGAACTATCCAATCCTCTTAGAAGTTCTGGGAGGTGTGCAATTACTGTGGACACTAATCAGTTAGATTCATAAAGAAACTCTGTTGCATTCAGTCGTAACGCCTATGAACATGCACAATATACACAAAGTTGAATACTTATAGGCCATCTCATATTGACCTCTTTGAGCCCGAATGGCAAGTCTGTGTTTCCCAATGTAAGTGGGTATAATTTAAGGCCAAAATACATGTTAGTGAATTTATAAGCCACAATAAACTCTGGAGTATCCAGAAACTTTGACAATTTCTTACAGCCTCATTGATTGTAAGAATGATGGACCTGAATACAAAGGGTTTAATTTCTTCCTGAACTTGATTGTGCAAATTTGATTTGCAAATTTGATTGTGCTTTTGTGTTGCTCCTCCTTTTGTGTTGATGTGAATACATCAACACAAAAGGAGGAGCAACACAAAAGCTAATATCTAGCTTGCCATATCAGAGACTGTGACAGTGGCTTAACAACGGCCCCTTCACCCCCTGCATTGTGAGGGCTGAGCTCCAGGGGGCTTCCTCAGCACAGTACCCAGGCATGAGAGCTCCTGAATAAGTCCAGCGGACGGTCCCTCCTTGTAATTTGCAGGGGGGTCCCTCAAATTTTGTTACGCAACTGGAGAGTACAGGAGCACATAGGGGGTCATTACGACCTCAGCGGTCCTTTTGCAAGACCGCTGAGGGACCGCCATGCAGGCGGTTTGCCACTCGGCGTATTATGACTGTTGACTACTCTCCGTCGTTATTCTGACGGAGAGCCGCCAACAGCCATAGTGACGAGCAGCGGAGAAGTGGAGGTTGCTCCACCTCCACCGCCACGTCAACAGAACACCACCCACCGAATCACGTCCTGTGATTCGGCTCGGCGGTGTTCTGTTGGCGGTGTGGTGTCGGTGGAGCTGCCCCCATGGCTCCCATCCCCTCTCGGAGGATCGACAGACCAGGTAAGTCGATCGTCCGTTAGGGGAGGGGGGTGGGAGGCGTTAGGTGTTGTGTGCGTGCATGGGGGTGTGCGTGTGTGTATGTAAAGGGGGGGTGTGAGTGTGTGTATGCTTGCGGGGTTGTTGTGTGTATGGGAATGAGTGCGTGTATGTCTGTGGGTATGTCTGTATGGATGTGTGCGTGTATGTTTGAATGTGGGTGTGCGTGTATGACTGTGTGTGTGGATGTAGGCATGTATGTCGGTGTGTGTGTGTGTTGGTGGTGCCTGCATGCGTGTTGGGTGTGTAATAGAAGAATATGGCCTGTCCTGTAAGATATACTGTGTCTTAAAATAAAATGGGAAAAATCACGCTGCATCACCTTCCCAGCAAATTCAAAAAGCCACAGAGTCAGAATAGCACAGGTTTAGAGCCTTGGTTCCCTACCCTTCTTTCTTGGTGCTCTCTATTAGAACTATCCAATCCTCTTAGAAGTTCTGAGAGGTGTGCAATTACTGTGGACACTAATCAGTTAGATTCATAAAGAAACTCTGTTGCATTCAGTCGTAACGCCTATGAACATGCACAATATACACAAAGTTGAATACTTATAGGCCATCTCATATTGACCTCTTTGAGCCCGAATGGCAAGTCTGTGTTTCCAAATGTAAGTGGGTATAATTTAAGGCCAAAATACATGTTAGTGAATTTATAAGCCACAATAAACTCTGGAGTATCCAGAAACTTCGACAATTTCTTACAGCCTCATTGATTGTAAGAATGATGGACCTGAATACAAAGGGTTTAATTTCTTCCTGAACTTGATTGTGCAAATTATTCACATCAACACAAAAGGAGGAGCAACACAAAAGCTAATATCTAGCTTGCCATATCAGAGACTGTGACAGTGGCTTAACAACGGCCCCTTCACCCCCTGCATTGTGAGGGCTGAGCTCCAGGGGGCTTCCTCAGCACAGTACCCAGGCATGAGAGCTCCTGAATAAGTCCAGCGGACGGTCCCTCCTTGTAATTTGCAGGGGGGTCCCTCAAATTTTGTTACGCAACTGGAGAGTACAGGAGCCCATAGGGGGTCATTACGACATCGGCGGTCCTTTTGCAAGACCGCCGAGGGACCGCCGTGCAGGCGGTTTGCCGCTCGGCGTATTATGACTGTTGACTACTCTCCGTCGTTATTCTGACGGAGAGCCGCCAACAGCCATAGTGACGGGCGGCGGGGAAGTGGAGGTTGCTCCACCTCCACCGCCATGTCAACAGAACACCACCCACCGAATCACTTGCTGTGATTCGGCTCGACGGTGTTCTGTTGGCGGTGTGGTGTCGGTGGAGCTGCCCCCATGGCTCCCGTCCCCTCTCGGAGGATCGACAGACCAGGTAAGTCGATCGTCCGTTAGGGGAGGGGGGTGGGGGGGTGTTGGGTGTTGTGTGTGTGCATGGGGGTGTGCATGTGTGTATGTAAAGGGGGGGTGTGATTGTGTGTATGCTTGCGGGATTGTTGTGTGTATGGGAATGAGTGCGTGTATGTCTGTGGGTATGTCTGTATGGATGTGTGCGTGTATGTTTGAATGTGGGTGTGCGTGTATGACTGTGTGTGTGGATGTAGGCATGTATGTCAGTGTGTTTGTGTGTTGGTGGTGCCTGCATGCGTTTTGGGTGTGTGTGAGTAATGTGATGTTGGGGGTCGGGGTGGGGAGGGGGGCCCTGCCACCTTTGGGGGGTGGCAGGGGTGGTGGGGGGTGTAGGGGAGGGAGTCGGGGTCGGGGTGGGGGAGACCCCTATCAGTGCCAGGGAAGGAATTCCCTGGCACTGATAGTGCTTACCGCCATGGATTTCATGGCGGTTGAAACCGCTGGAAATCCACGGCGGTAAGCCTGGTCCAAATACCGCCAGCGGTATACTGACGGCCGCCGGGCCGGAGACCCAGGTCTCCAGCCCGGCGGTCGTCTCCTCCCTGGCGGGCGGAACGGAAAACCGGCGGATGACCATGGCGGTAACCCCCATGATCATAATATACCAAGGTAAGACCGCCAGCCTGTTGGCGGTCTTACCGCCGGATTTACGCCATCCGCCAGGGTTGTAATGACCCCCATAGTGTCTGGGGCTCTGGTGTCCCAGGTCTACTAGATAGGTAGATTTATGAATCATTACTAGGACAAAAAACATCATACAACTTTCAATAAGGAGCCAGTGCAATCAAGAGATGGCTGGACTGGCATTGTTCCAACAACTAATTGTAGAAGGATTGGGAACGTTCTGAAACCTTAGAACTGCAAATATTTTCCAAGTACTTATGAGGCTGCTACAAATACATTTGTGATGCCGAATTACATCATAAGGGTTTATATAGCCTCAACAAGCAACTGTAACAACAAAAAGTGAAAAAAAGAAAACTTTTTAAACTGCTCC
This sequence comes from Pleurodeles waltl, assembly GCF_031143425.1. Classification (NCBI taxonomy): domain Eukaryota; kingdom Metazoa; phylum Chordata; class Amphibia; order Caudata; family Salamandridae; genus Pleurodeles; species Pleurodeles waltl. Next base: position 1,560,425,915 of record NC_090440.1, read on the forward strand.
AAAAAAGATTGTGCATCAGTAGTCAAGCGTTGACCCAAGCCAATCAGATAAAATGGCGCTACAGTAGCAGTATGCAAAAAATAGTAAGGGACACAAATTGAGGCCAATGACATGGAGTACCTTTTGTTAAAGATGCCCAGTAATATCTATTGCTGCTAATTCGGAGTAAACATAACATTTTAGCCAAAAACAGGTTCTGATTTATTCTTATCTAAGTGACTAATATTGTCATTGTTGTGAACCAAGCCTGAATGCTTATTTCCTGGAATATTTTATATTTGTGTACATTTGTAGAATTGTTCACATTTTATTGGTTATTACCTTTATTGCTTGAGAGTGATGATATTTGAGCATTACATACCAGCAAAAAACCCTCTTCACATTTGTCTAATAAAAGGACTCTTGGAACGAGCATGTCATGTAATGTTTCAGATTTTTGCAGACTCTCTATTACTTGCCTATAAAAAGCTGTTTCATAGCATGCAAGTCACTAGACATGATGTGCTAGCAGTAGTCCAAGACAACCAATTGGATCAAATGGGCTGTATCTGCCTGAAGGATCTCCAGCAGAGTTTTGTCCTACTTACTTATAAATTATAAGATTCTTTACCATGCTTTGAGGTCATTTTAAATTTGGTTTCCACTATGACCACATGTGACCTACAACTAGATAAGGCATTGTGAATGTCAACAAGTTTACTCCTCTTGTCTGCTCATCAAGTCACCATTAAGATCTTGAATTGACAACACATAGAAATTAAAAGGAAATAAGCAATAACCTACGATTTTAAAACACCTGCTACAGAGTTCCTTGTGCGTCCAGCCACCAGGCAGCAATAAAAATGTTGATAACTTTTGTGATTAATGGTTCTTCTAGAGAGAGAGAGAGATGGAGTTTTGTACAGTGGCAGTTTTGTAATGGTCAACCATGTTATATTTATTGACCGTATATAATTATTTTCCCTTCTAGTTGGGCCTTGCCCGGCAGTTTGCACTGATGTGTTTCCATGAGGGCACCATCCAAAAACTCCAAAAGAAATTGCAGAGAATCCAGAACGCCTAAGCCAGACTCATCCGGGACGTCCCCCCCTGCAGCCACATCACCACTCACCTGAGAGAACTTCACTGTCTTCCGAATAACAAAGTAATAACCTTCAAGCTCCTCATGCATGCCTACAAGGCCCTCCACAATATCGGACCTGGACACCTCAACCACTACCTGTCCTTCAACAGGCCCACCAGACAGCTCTGCTCCGCTGAACTGGCCCTGGCCACCACCCCAATGATCTGTAAGAACTCAATCGGAGGAAGATCCATCTCTTAACTCGCTGCGCAGACCCGGAATGCTCTTCCACAACATCTCAGGCAATCACACTCACTGTCTCAATTCAAGAAGAACCTCAAGACCTGGCACTTCAACTGAACTGAAACTGCCATTCCCTAGCACCTTGAGACCCTAACGGGTGATTAGCCATGCTATATAAAGGCACTGATTGATTGATTGATAGTGGCAGTTTTGTTACGGTCAACCATTTTATATTGATTCTATCAGGGATTCTGTTCTGGCCATTCTAAAATCCTTTCTCTCTGAGAGATAACAATTTGTGGCTTTTGATAATTTTTCCTCAAGCACCTTCTCACTACCATGTGGGGTCCCGTAGGGCTCTTCTTTGAGGCCTACGCTTCTCATTCTTTGTTACTCCATTGCCACCCTAATTAAAAAGCTAGGATTCTCAGTTGTCAGTTATGCAGACGACACTCAGATAATCTGATCAGTGGCTTACCCTGAAGACACTGCAAGCAGATTCTATAGCTGTATGCTGGAAATCAGCAACTAGATGTCCATCAATTGCTTACAACTTAACTCCGGCAAAACCAAGGTGCTCCTGCTGGGCAAAAGCATATCTTCTGGTCCACTACTTGGTGGCCTCAAGCGCCTGGAGCCTTACCTACAACAGTTTCCACAGCTAAAATTCCGGGCGTCATCTTTGATGACAAATTGTCATTTGACAAAAATATCAAAGCGGTGACCTCCTCAGCTATTTTCCTTCTTAAAATTATGAGGAAGATCTGTTCTTTTATTACATGAGACATGCCAAAACTGGTGGTTAACACACTTGTGCTTTCGAAACTCGATTATTGCAATGCACAATATATTAATCCACAGCAGAGACTTATAAACAAATTGCAAGTCCTACAGAATTCCGTCACACGTATGCTACTGTGGATCCCAAAGTATCATTCTGGTTCCCAAGCCTTTGCTTAGATCCACTGGCTACCTTTGCACAAGGGCATTGACTTTAAAGACTTTAATGAAGTTTCCATCACTTTTGAAGCTCAGTGGCTTTGACCCAGAATATTTGAAATAGAAATTCATTTGGTACTGCCCAGAAATGATCTTGTGGTTCTCCTCAACCCTTAATGGGAAGGTTCTCTAAGCTAAAAGAGCTCACTGGGAAGGCAGGAGCTTCATTCACAGTACAGCCAAATGCCTAAAAAATTTAACTTGCTTCCTCTTTAGCTAAAGAAATGTACAGGTCTTTGTTCTTTTAGGAAAGCCTTGAAAACTTGTTTTTTCAACCATTAGTTTTTTTCCTTCTGCCCTTGTCAGGACTCCTCCAATAATTTTCACATTTTCTTTTCATTTTTTTCCTTCTACAGCACGAAGCACCTAGACGCAGTCAGGCAGTAGTACGCTGTATACAAATAATTTTCATTTTATTGACTCGCCATAAAGTAGAGCAGAGGGCTAATTTCTGTGCTGAAAAGAATGCATACCTTGCAGATCACAGATCTGTATTTTAAGTGGATAGCTGAGTGGATTACTGCTTTTGTCACAGAGATTCTTGGGTTATCGCAGTTCACAAGATACAACCCTAATATATGAACAGTGAGTGTTACAAAGCATCATTAAAGCTGTGCATCAAAACTGCATAAAATAGGTTAGGACGTTATGTTTTTTTCACCAGCCATTCACTATCTATTTCTAATGTTGCTAAAAAGGGTTTGTTTGGGTTGATTTACATTCATGTTGGTAAAGCCAGCCTTTACCTGTGCTTTAAAACAAATTAAATGTATGTGAGAGAGGAGCTATGGAGAGATGAGGGACACTTTTGCACACTGGTAGCAAGGGAATCTGAGGAGGAGGTCATGGAGCACCAAAAATGACTGTTACATTGGTGCCACCAGCACTAAAGACGGCCCTGAATTTGTGCAAATCATGTGAGTGATTTCTCTGATATATTACCTGTTGGTCGCAAGAGAGAAACATTGTGTTAAATTCACCACAAAGATCTTGCATGCAATGGTGAAAATATCTCCACACAGTGCCTTTGAATTGTCCTAAATATTTAAATTAGCCATGGTAACAGTAGGAGCAATATCTGTTTTGACCACATGATTTCTAAGCAGAAGGAGATTGATTTTTAGAAATAATTGTTGCAACTATTACTTTGGACTTGCCAAAAACGTGTTGCCTCATCAGGACTACAAACAGACGGGTCCCATCTTCAGAGCTGTGATCTATATGCTCATCTTCTCCAATGCGTGTTCATGAATGTTACCAGCCTATTTAGTGCAAAGATTTCATAATAACAAAAAAAAACAGCCTTCAGGAGTCAGAAATGTGTATAAAAATATTGCTGGTCAGTTTACATTTGTTGCCAGCCAAGTCTGACATTGAATTTAAGGGGCTAGGTGTAGTTCACCAGGCAGCATATGATAAAGGTTACCACTAACTAAAGCCCACATTCAAAACATAAACTTTAATTATAATTTTATGATCAAGTACAGATTTCAACTTATTTCTACTCTTTTTAGACAATTGACAATAACATGGCCTTTTTGATCACCTACATCAGGACCAGCTTCATTACTTGAGGCAGCTGCTTGTGTGTGTAGTTTACGATGTATCGATCCAAATTGAAATATAACTACTGGTAAATTTGTTGAGGCATGACCCAAGATGTTATAGTCCACATCACAGCAATTCAATTAGCTCATTATAGGTGGCCACTAATGATAAGAAGGAAATTGGGCTCCAAGGACAGAAAGCTGCATTCCTATAGAACACAATGTTGCAGAAACACTGCAAAGTGAAATATTTAATTCCAAGCGTGACTTTTTAGCATTACTCCTCAAATCTTCACTCATCCTACTTCTTTCCTGCCCTACTTTTCATGGTAATATCGCACTTTGAAATGAAATCTCACAAAGCACTTCAGTCCATCACAATTGTTAGAAATTGGGTCTTTTGTTGGCAGTCAGGTTACCCCCTGTCCAAGCAAGGACCCACTCTCTAGTCAGGGTAAAAGAGAATCACCCTCAGATAACCCCTGCTTACCCCCTTGGTAGCTTGTCACGAGCAGTAGGCTTAACGTCAGAGCGCTAGGTGTAAAGTATTTGTACCAACACACACAGTAACTTAGTGAAAACACTATAAAATGACACAACCCAGGTTTAGAAAAATAGAGAATACTTATCTAAACAAAACAAGACCAAAACAACAAAAATCTACAATACACAAGTCAAGTTATCAATTAAAAAGCAAAATGGGTCTTCATGTAGTTTTAAACACACACTAACACTGTTACCATGAAAATTTACCTTGGGTGCGTCAAAAATAACCAAGCACGGGCGAGTGTGCATCAAAAAAGGCGTGTGATGCATCGATTTCACTCACAAGCAAGACCTTGCATCGTTTCTCGTTTCCTTCCTCCACAGAAGAGCGATGCGTCGATCGGGTCAGCACTCTCGGGTCCTGGCAGGCCTTGCGTTGTTTCTGTCGGAAATCCAGCCGCACGATCCGAAAACCACGCAGCACAGGTTGCGATCTCACCAGCCTCCGTCAGCGTTGCTGTGCGTTGTTTCTCCAGCCCCGGGCGTTGATCTTCGGGTCGTGTTGCAGGCAAACATCGATTTTCAGCTGCATAGCCAGTAGTGCATACATTTTTCAGCCGCAGATTGGAGTCACGTCCATCTTTTCCCCGCACGGCATTCTGTGCGTGGATTTCTTCCTCTTAGGCTGCCAGCTTCTCCTTTCAGGGTCCCAGGAACTGGATGGGCACCACTTGGCAGAGTAGGAGTCTCTCCAGAGACTCCAGGTGCTGGCAGAGAGAAGTCTTTGCTGTCCCTGAGACTTCAAACAACAGGAAGCAAACTCTAAATGAAGCCCCTGGAGATCATCACAAGCAGGAAGGCACACAAAGTCCAGTCTTTGCCCTCTTACTCTGGCAAAAGCAGCATCTACAGGATAGCTCCACAAAGCACAGTCACAGGCAGGGCAGCTCTTCTTCCTCAGCTCTTCAGCTCTTCTCCAGGAAGAGGTTCCTCTTGGTTTCCAGAAGTGTTCTAAAGTTCTAAAGTCTGTGGTTTTGGGTGCCCATCTTCTACCCAATTTCTTCTTTGAAATAGGCCTACTTCAAAGCATGGTCTCTCTTGAATGTGAAGACACTCACCAGGGGGTTGGAAACTGCATTGTGTGAGAGCAGGCACAGCCCTTTCAGGTGTATGACCAATCCCCTCCCCTAGCATAGATGGCTCATCAGGATATGCAGACTACACCCCAGCTCCCTTTGTGTCACTGTCTAGTGTGAGGTGCAACCAGCCCAACTGTCAAACTGACCCAGACAGGGAATCCACAAACAGGCAGAGTCACAGAAATGGTATAAGCAAAAAAATGCTCACTTTCTAAAAGTGGCATTTTCAAACACACAATCTTAAAATCAACTTTAATAAAATATTTATTTTTAAATTGTGAGCTTAGAGACCCCACACTCCACATGTCCATCTGATCCCAAAGGGAATCTACACTTTAATCAGATTTAAAGGTAGCCTCCATGTTAACCTATGAGAGGGTCAGTGAAAAACGAATTTAGCAATATTTCATTGTCAGGACATATAAAACACATTACTATGGTGGTCATTCTGACCCTGGCGGTCTTTGACCGCCAGGGCGGAGGACCGCGGGAGCACCGCCGACAGGCCGGCGGTGCTCCAATGGGGATTCCGACCGCGGCGGTAAAGCCGCGGTCGGACCGGCACCACTGGCGGGGTCCCGCCAGTGTACCGCGGCCCCATTGAATCCTCCGCGGCGGCGCAGCTTGCTGCACCGCCGCGGGGATTCCGACCCCCCCTACCGCCATCCAGATCCCGGCGGTCGGACCGCCGAGATCCGGATGGCGGTAGGGGGGGTCGCTGGGCCCCTGGGGGCCCCTGCAGTGCCCATGCCACTGGCATGGGCATTGCAGGGGCCCCCGTAAGAGGGCCCCTACATGTATTTCACTGTCTGCTGCGCAGACAGTGAAATACGCGACGGGTGCAACTGCACCCGTCGCACAGCTTCCACTCCGCCGGCTCGATTCCGAGCCGGCTTCATCGTGGAAGCCTCTTTCCCGCTGGGCTGGCGGGCGGTCTGAAGGCGACCGCCCGCCAGCCCAGCGGGAAAGTCAGAATTACCGCCGCGGTCTTTCGACCGCGGAACGGTAACCTGACGGCGGGACTTTGGCGGGCGGCCTCCGCCGCCCGCCAAGGTCAGAATGAGGGCCTATATGTCCAACCTCAACCATACACTGCACCCTGTCCTTGGGAATACCTAGGGCCTACCTTACATGTAAGAAAAGGGAAGGTCTTACATGTAAGAAAAAGGAAAGTTTAGGCCTGGCAAGTGGGTACACTTTCCAAGTTGAATTTACAGTTAAAACTGCAAACACAGACACTGCACTGGCAGGTCTGAGACATGATTACAGAGCTACCTAGGTGGGTGGCACAACCAGTGTTGCAGGCCGACTAGTAGCATTTGATTTACGGGCCTCTGGTGCACTGTACTAGGGACTTACTAATAAATCAAATATGCCAATCATGGATAAACCAATTACGTACACATTTTGTAAAGGAGCACTTGCACTTTAGCACTGGTTAGCAGTGGTAAAGTGCCCAGAGTAACAAAAACAGCAACACATCAACAACCTGGGAAACAGAGGCAAACAGTTAAGGGAGATCACGCTAAGGATGAAAAGTCAAACAACAATGAATTATTTTCCATTGCACGGGCTACCGAAGTTTGGTGTTTTTTAGTACTGTACAGTATAGGTGGTGTATCTACCTAACTAACAAAAATAATTCATTACATTTTCATCATAAAAATGAGAGCATCTATTGAAGTGTAAATTTAATCTGTTTCTGAGAGGTAGGACGTCTTGCAGGACACTCTTAAAAATGTGCTGTGGCTGAACTCATCATATAGTAGAAAGGAAGAAAAAAGTGCTCTCTGCACAACTAACTCTCACAGAACGTTCAAATCTTGTGCTGCCGCCTTCCTAAAGACATTTCTAAACTAGACCTTCTAGCTTGCTTTTTTTGACACATGCCGTATTGTTCTGAATGTCTGTCATTTTCCAATACACACACTGAGACTTCTTGACTTTACTTTATTCAAGTTTTACTTCTCGACTATTCACTTACTCTTCTTTCCCTGCTTTCATTTTCTGATTCTTGTGAGAAAGTAGCCTCTTTCTAGCATGGTTGCTCCCACTTTTGGCCTGTTTGTGAGTGTGTGTCAGTGTGTTTTTGCTGTGTCACTGGGACCCTGCTAGCCAGGACCCCAGTGCTCATAGTGAAAACCCTATATGTAGTGTGTTTTGCCTGTCTCACTGGGATCCTGCTAGCCAGGACCCCGGTGCTCATAGTTTGTGGCCTAATGTGTGTGTTGTCAGTAGTGCTTAACTGTGTCACTGAGGCTCTGCTAATCAGAACCTCAGTGCTTATGCTCTCTCTACTTCCATATTTTTCACTATAGGCTAGTAACCTCATTTACCAATTCCAATTCCAATTGGCACACTGGACCCCCCCTTATAAGTCCCTAGTATATGGTACCTAGGTACCCAGGGCATTGGGGTTCCAGGAGATCATTATGGGCTGCAGCATTCCTTTTGCCACCCATAAGGAGCTCAGACAAACCCTTTCACAGGACTGCCACTGCAGCCTGCGTAAAATAGTGCACACACTATTTCACAGCCATTTTCACTGCACTTAAGTAAGTTATAAGTCACCTACATGTCTACCCTTCATTTACTGAAGGCTAGGTGCAAAGTTCCTAAGTGTGAGGGCACCCTTGCACTAGCAAAGGTGCCCCCACACAGTCCAGGGCCAATTCCCCCGACTTTGTGAGTGCAGGGATGCCATTACACGCATGCACTACATATAGGTCAATACCTAAATGTAGCTTCATAATGATAAATCTGAATATGGCCATGTAGGGTGTCTAAGATCATGGAATTGTCCCCCCCATTCCAAATCTGGCCAATTCCATGCATCCTGGGGGCTCCACTATGGGCCACCAGTACTGCCAAACCAGCTCTCCGAGGCTTGCACTGAAGCTACAGCTGCTGCAACCTCACAGACAGCTCAGCCCTAGGAACCAGAACACAGCATTTCCTTTGGGAGGAGGGTGTTACACCCTCTCCCTTTGGAAATAGGTGTTACAGGCTTGGGAGGGGTAGCCTCTGGAAATGCTTTGAAGTGCACAGATGGTATCCTCCTAGAAAATGCCAATATACACTAGTTCAGGGACCCCCAGTCCCTGCTCTGGCACAAAACTGGACAAAGGAAGGGTCACCACTCCCCTGTCCATCGCCACCCCAGGTGGTGGTGCCCAGAGCTCCTCCAGTGTGCCGCTGGCATTAGCCATCTTGTTTTCCAAGGTGTGGGGACACTCTGGAGCTCTCCGAGTGGCCAGCAGGTGACGTCTGAGACCTCTCCTGATAGGTGCATACCTGGTTAGGTAGACAATCCCCCTCTCAGGGCTATTTAGGATCTCTCCTGTGGGTTCCTATTCAGATTTTGCTTGCAAGGTTACTCCAGGAATCCTCTGCAACTACTACCTCATCCTCAGACATCAGATGGACCACAGACTGCTCCAGAAACCACTGTAACACCAACAAATATCCAGAAGGGCTACTTTTCCTCTGCAACTTCAGCTCCAGCCAGCAACTGCAACAGTTTCCACAGTGTGCATACTCTGGGGACTCCCTGTCTTCACCCTGCACCAGATGGACTGAAGAAATCTTTCCCGTGGAGTGACGGAGTCACTTCCCTGCTCCTGCAGGCACCTTATAAGATGACAACCGGTTCTCTTGGACTCCTCTCCTGGCAACAAGCATGCTCCTTGGAACACAGGTGGTGGACCCCTTTGACACAGACTGTCCTAAGGTCCTGCTGTCCAAATTTGGCGGAGGTAAGAGCTTACCTTCCTCATTTGGGACAGTACCCCTGTGCCCCACGTCATCTTCCCCCCCTGAGGCCTCTGTGCACTATTTGCAAGAATCCTTCGTGCACAGCCTGGCCCAGGTCCCCAGCACTCTATCCTGCGACGCTCAACTCGCTGAGTTGTTCTCCGGTGGTGCAGGACCTTCTTTTGTAGTGCTGCAACAACTGCAATTTGCATCTTATTTATCCCCCTTCAGTGCTGGGAGCCCCCTCTGTCTCCTCAGTCTGAGTTGAGGCCCCCAGGTTCCTCATGGGTCCAGGTATCACCACTTTGACACAATCCGAGACATTGCTTGAAGCAAGGCTGTTTGGACGAATCCAGTGCCGAATCATCTTCCCACATCTCCACGTGGGACATCCATTGCATCATGCAGAAACCCGCAGCCATCTTCCTTTAGTGCATTTTTGCAGTCTTCGCCAAACCGGGGACTCTTCTTTTGCACCCTCTTCTAGGTTGGCAGGAGCTTCTGTCCTTCCTGGAACCTTCATTGACTTCTGGACTTGGTCTCCTCTCTTTGCAGGTCTTGAGGTCCAGGAATCCACCATTTGTTGTTTTCAGTCTTGTTTGGCTCTTGCAAAAACTCTAATCACGACTTGTAGTGTGTCCTAAGGAATCTTGCAGTACTTTACTCCTACTTTCCTGGGCTCTGGGTTGGGGTATTTTACTCACCTTTGTGGTTTTCTTACTCTCCCAGTGATTCTCCACACACTATACTTATCTAGGGGGGAATTCGTAATTCACACTCTACTTTCTTAGTATATGGTTTGTGTTGCCCCTAGACCTATTTTTTCCCATTGCTTTCTAATGCATTTCCTATTGTTTGCACTATCCTATGTCTAACTACTTACCCTATTTTGGTGTCTAGTGTATATATTGTGTATAATACTTACCCCCAGAAGGAGTATTGCCTCTAAGATATTTTTGGCCTTGTGTCACCCAAATAAACTACCTTTATTTTTGGTAACACTGAGTATTGTCTTTACTTGTGTATAAATACTATGTAACTATAGTGGTATTGCAGGAGCTTTGCATGTCTCCTAGTTCAGCCTAAGCTGCTCTGCTACAGCCACTTCGATCAGCCTAAGCTGCTAGAACACTACTACATTTCACTAATACAGGATAACTGGACCTGGTATAAGGTGTAAGTACCCAAGGTACCCAATACAAACCAGGCCAGCCTCCTACAATACTTTTTCTAAATGTTTGTCTTCCTCCTCCTAATTGGTGCAACTGTGTTGTGTTCTCTCTTGTACCCCCTCATACACCCTCGGTGTCTCCCTTTACCCACTCTCATGTCATTTGTTTCTCTCTGGTTTACTCGCCTATCACTGATTACCATACTGCCCTAATGCAAATATTTAAAAAAATGAGTTTATTTACAAGAATCATTCATAAATAGGATCTAGTGGCCCCCTCAAAGCCTTGATCCATGATGCCACTGCACCTGCTGCACAATTGAAAGCTATGCTCTTGACTGATTAATTCACTTTTAATTAAGAGTTCACTCCATGTATAACGTTTTTCAATATGACTTTACAGATACCTGTCCTGTATGCATTATCCCACTTGTATAGTTTCTAGTTTATAATTGTTTACCTCTGATTTTCATGGTGTACTTTAATCTGGAATGCTCTTCTATTTATATATGGGGTAAGGTATGCTCTACCATACATTATAAGGATATTGTAAGTCACTGAAGAGTCCTGTGACCATATCGAAGAATATAGTCAAATGCCTAGCTGCTTTATAGGATCATGAAACTTTGAGGTGACTTGCAATATTCTTATACTGAATGGCAGGGGTAACCTTATTCCTTATAGTACATGGTCACACTATAACACTTCCCAGTAACCACTTACATCCTTAGTGTGGTGCTCTTTCATATGAAAGAGATGTAATGTTTGTAAACATGAAAAAAATGTGAATCTCTTAGGCAAAATTACTGTGTACTTTTATCTGGAATGCTCTTTTATTTATATATGGGATAAAGTATACCCTGTCATTCATTATAAGGATATTGCAAGTCACTGAAGAGTTCTGTTACCACACACAAGAATATAGTCAACAGTCTAGTTGCTTTATAGGATCATGGAACTTTGAGGTGACTTGCACTATCCCTATAGTGAATGGTAGTGGGAACCTTATTCCTCATAATACTTGGTCACACTATACCTCTACCCAGTAACCACTTACATCCTTAGTGTGGTGTTCTTTCACATGGACGAGAAGAATGGTTGTAAACGTGAATAAAATTAGAATCTCTTAGGCAAAATTAAACACACCAAAAAGTACAATCAATTTAGTTCAAGTCAGATTTTTAAGAAAATGTTGTAGTTCAGAAAGCCAGTAATACGCAGAGACCTACTATCTTTTCTCTAATTACCTAATCCGTGTGAAAAAATAAGGAAGACAAAAAAGTCATATTTCGTTTCTTAAATGCACCTTATGTTATGTAATGCGCTGTGGCCTACCTTTCTACTGACTACTGGATCAGGTAGCAGGCATTGTGACATTGGAATTCAACTGTAAGCATTTAGGCCCATCTTTATACTTTTTGACGCTAAACTGCGCTAACGCAGTTTAGCGTCAAAAAATTTAGCGCCGTCTAACGCCATTCTGAAGCGCCATGCGGGCGCCGTATTTATGGAATGGCGTTAGCCGGCGCAAGCAGACCGGCGCTGCCTGGTTTGCGTGGAAAAAAACCACGTAGACCAGGCAGCGCCGACGTTGGGAAAAAATGACGTTAGGGCGTCTTAAAATGGGGCAAGTCAGGTTGAGGCAAAAAAATCGCCTCAACCCGATTTGCGCCATTTTTTTACGACGCCCAGACGCCATTTCATGACTCCTGTCTTAGTAAAGACAGGAGTCATGCCCCCTTGCCCAATGACCATGCCCAGGGGACTTGTGTCCCCTGGGCATGGTCATTGGGCATAGTGGCATGTAGGGGGGCACAAATAAGGCCCCCCTATGCCACCCAAAAAAAGTAAAAAAATATAAAAAATAATACTTACCTGAACTTACCTGAATGTCCCTGGGGTGGGTCCCTCCATCCTTGGGTGTCCTCCTGGGGTGGGCAGGGGTGGCAGGGGGGGTCCCTGGGGGCAGGGGAGGGCACCTGTGGGCTCATTTTGAGCCCACATGCCCCTTAACGCCTACCCTGACCCAGGCGTTAAATAGTGGGGCAAATGCGGGGTTTTTTGACCCGCCAACTCCCGGGCGTGATTTTTGCCCGGGAGTATAAATACGACGCATTTGCGTCGCCGTCATTTTTTTAGACGGGAACGCCTTCCTTGCATCTCATTAACGCAAGGAAGGCGTTCATGCAAAAAAATGACGCTATTTGCCAATACTTTGGCGCTAGACGCGTCTAACGCCAAAGTATAAATATGGCGTTAGTTTTGCGCCGAATTTGCGTCGAAAAAAACGACGCAAATTCGGCGCAAACGGAGTATAATTACGGGCCTTATTACATTTGAGTGGCTACGTCATTTATTTCATGCAGGCGACTAGGGCGGTCACAAGTTACCTGCAATAAGGAAATGAAGGAACAGCTTTTATGCAGAGATTGCAGGCTTCTATTTACTATATATGCTCATTACTACTGTTCATGCTAACTTTATCTTTTATTTGTAAAGCTTTCTAATGTCCTTGCGCCATGTTCTCACTGAACAAAATTCCAAAAAAGGAGTGTGAAAACGATAAGAATAGGAAAGAAGGGCTGTGCTTGTATAGACCTGATCAGAACAGTACTGCAAGGGTGATATTTTCTGAAGCCCGGCCTCTTCTTGAACAGTGTCTCTGGTGTATTGGGCGCAAACACTCTTTCTCAATATGAGGCTTGTCTGTCTTCTTTCCCATCTGTTTGTTTTCTTATGCAAACACACTTATCATATATTCGCAGCCTTTTTTGATGAAACATACTCTCTAGTAAGAAAGCAATATGAGCAACCAGAGTGCTCCCCACGAATGGAATGCAGGAAGTTTCCCGCGCCCTTATTGCTAGGATTCAGATCTCGTCTAAAAGGCAAAGCGTCTGAGATATGAAATATAGAAATAATTGTAAAGGCCTCCTTAGCCTAAAAAAAGATAGCTCGCAATACAGCCAACTACTTTTTTGGAACACAGCGACTTGTGACTCTAGAAGAAAGGATGCTCTCGAATTTTGTGATTTCCTTAAACATTGTGGGATTTTTTTAATACTATCACAAATAAACATATTATAACTCGATAATTTATGTGCCAATTTTAGAAAAGATGTGATTATCCTTGCGCCCAGGGTTTTCACAAGTGACATACTTTATTTAAAAAGTGTTGGATAAAAAAGATTCGTTTTCATGACTGTGCTATAAGCAACAATTACATATTTGCATCTTATGTGCAGGAATCTGCAGTGCCTAAAATGAATGATTGCCCAGAGCAGAACAGCACAGAGTAAAATTAAAAATAATATCTGCACCGGCTTAAATCGTCTGACTGTGAATGAATGAATGAATGAGAGTGTTTTATAAAGCGCAACTGTCACTCTCAAAGGAGCATCCTACATCAGGGTATATTTTGAGCGTTTTCATAAGGCCAAAACAAATACAGTAGTTACTTGAGGCTGAAAGGGTAGGCCTGCATCAAATTTGACTCCTATGTTTCTAGCGACCTGAACTGGTTGGGAAGGGGCGGGGTAGAATTAGAAGAGGGCCACCAGAGAGTAGGGTTAAAAATGTTGGCTCTTCCAAAGAAAATAATCTCAGTTTTATCGGTGTTGCATTTAAGGAGGTCTTATCGAAGGATAGCATTAATTGCATATTATCCACGTAGGAAGCAACATTTATACCAAATGATGAAATTAAGGTGATTAAGGGGGCCATATAAATATTAAACAATCCTGGGCTCAGTGAAGAGCCCTGAGATATCCCTGACTTGGCCAGTTTTTCTGGGAAGGAAAAAGATCCTAAAATAACAGATTGTCTTCGGTCTAAACGAGTCTGGACCAGCGTCAATTCTTTATAACTGGTGCCCGTGCCGAGGCTTACAGAGGCCTTGAAGGCCTAAAGTTTGGTGGTTGGGATTCACATCGCTGACCATCGCATAAGGCAGTAAGGGCAACATGAAATGTATGAGGATAACATGACTTATGCAAAGCTCTCATGACAGTGACTGCAGTGGCCAAGGCCCAAATGCGGAGTGCATGTGGGGGAGCAGTGATGTGAGTCGTGGCAAGGGTTTGCGATGTAAGTCATCACATAATAGGGCAAGAGCAACATGAACTGCAGCGGGGAAAAGTGACTAGTGCAGAGTTCTCATGGCAGCAACTTCAGCGGCAAAGGCCCAAGAGTGAATCACATGTATGGGAGCAGCAGACTGAGTAACATGCACATATGGAGTTGCCTCCGCAGGCAGGTGAAGATCGCAAGAGACCAGGTCAGGATGCTCCACTGTACACCTTTGGCAGTTTCTTGGAGACCTGCATGAGGTATTTTATGAATCGACAGACCGGCTGGAGATGACTCCCTCTGTTGCAGCTCCTGCTATAGATAGTGACTAGGAGAGCCAGGTGGCGCCCTCCTTGCTTTGTCTCAAAAGATGATAAAGGCTCTTTGCCTTGCCTGTTCACACACCTGGCAGCAAAAGGATGGAACACTTTACCTCTTTATCTCAGACAGTCACCATCACTGCCTCAGTGTAGAAAGGACCTCAAGACCTGGCTCTTCAACTGATCTCCGAGGATACACCCCTCAGCACCTTGAGACCCTATGGGTGAGTAGTGCGCTTTAAATATCTGACTGATTTATTGATTTGTTAAACCGAACTCCATCCTAATCTGTGCTGGAGTGGTGTACTTTGGCAGGCTGAATAATATTCTGTAGGCTTTTATTACTAAGTTGTCCATGATTTTTGCATCCCTTTCTCTTTGGGGTTCACTGCAGTAAGCCAATGTTGGTAGGAGCTTTGCTTGTAGTACCTGGAGAAACGGAGCAAATGTTGGACCATTCAGCTCTGCCTTCAATGTCGTAAGTGCGACTGCCAAAGAGAGCCCTTTCCTCTTTGTCGCTTCCCTCTGTAGTGTAAAATTGCCTTCTTTGTCTATCAGTACTCCTAGATATTTGTATCCCGCTGCACATAGAATAGCTGTGCTCCCCCAGTACCAGGGTGGCAACCTTTTGCAGCTGTAATTCATAGACTAAGAGGCCGCCCAGCCTTGGGGTGTGAGAATCACAGTTTTCAAATTCCATGGACAGATCAGCCAGGAACAGATAGAAGAGTCTGGGGGCGAGGACACACCCCTATTTTAGCCCTTTAGTCATTGGTATGCGTCTTGAGTGGTGTGTCCCTCCCCCAAGCTTTACCTGAATCCATGTGTGGGTGTGCAGGACGCTTAGCATATCTAGGAGAAGTTGTGGGATCCCCCAGCTTGACAGCTTGCCCCAAAGCCTGACACAATCCATATGGTTGAAGGCCACCTTAAAGACAATAAAGCAAAGGTGAAGTGATTGCTTTGTCACTTTAGCCCTGTCTGCAAGTAGTGCAATGGTCATAATATAGGTGGTCGTCACGGATGTTTTTTTGAGAAACAGGTTTGGTTTAATGGAATTATTGACTTTTCTTCGGCCCAGGTGTGCAGGTCTTCTAGCAGGGTCCCCGCAAATTATTTCAACTTGTTATCAATTCGAGCAATTAGGTGGTAATTTTTCTGCAGCGACTTGTCCCCGCTTTTGTGAATTAAGGATATTAGTGATTGTCTCTAAGAATCCGGGATTGTACATGCTAACGCGTCCCTTTATGATAAATTATTACACATTGGGACTCGTTTTAGGCCAATGAATCTTTTGACCCTGTTGAGAGACACCTTAGGACGAGATAGCTAATCAACATGTCAATCAATACGTCAATAATGTCATCAATATTTATCACAACAATGCATTTCACCTTTGTCAAACACATTAATCAAACTCAAGACACCACCATGACCTTGTAGTCATGAATAACCACACAAGTTTAGTATGAATTTAGTGATATTTATTCCCTATTGGTTACAATACTACTAGCAAGTTTATTAGTCTCAAAACCAAGAAACACAATAGCATAGTCACAATATGGCAACTCTGATAAGATTTCATCAAAGCAAGAATCACAAACAATAGAGTATAGCACGGTGTGAACATAAACTATCCTTAGCAGAGTATTATTAGTACATTATGCAACAAAGCATTGATTCAGTCATTTGTCTATTTGCGTCAGTTTTATTGAACCCCTCTCAACTAACCTCAAATTAGCATTGGCATGTTGGGCTTCATGCAAAACAATTTAGTAACATCAATTTGGAAAATATCTATCTATGGCTCCTGTCAAAAGAAAAGCAGTTGGTACCTAGAAAGGAAAAGCAAACAGACAATCACAATTTCGTTGTCATATAGTTACCCTCCAAGTTTGGTCATCACTCAGGTTCTGTCTTCGTCTTCAGGATATCAGTTGATTCGCCATCAAAAGAGATTCAGCTCCAGCAAAAGGGGAAAAGGGGCACTTCCCTCATAAGGAGGTAAAGTGTAAATGGGCAATCTAAGGACAGAATGGTTTTAAGAACCAAACAGCAAAGTCTCTATGCAGAGTGACAAAGGGGGTCATTCCGACTCCAGCGGGCGGCGGGCGCAGCCCGCCGGGCGGAGACCGCCAGAAGACCGCACCGCGGTCAAATGACCGCGGCGGTCATTCTGACTTTCCCGCTGGGCGGGCGGGCGACTGCCAAAAGGCTGCCCGCCCGCCCAGCGGGAAAGCCCCAGCAACGATGAAGCCGGCTCCGAATGGAGTCGGCGGAGTTGCTGGTGTGCGACGGGTGCAGTGGCACCCGTCGCAATTTTCAGTGTCTGCTAGGCAGACACTGAAAATCATTAGGGGCCCTGTTAGGGGGCCCCTGCACTGCCCATGCCTCTGGCATGGGCATTGCAGGGGCCCCCAGGGGCCCCACGACACCCGTTCCCGCCATCCTGTTCCTGGCGGTTTTTACCGCCAGGACTAGGATGGCGGGAAGGGGGTCGGAATCCCCATGGCGGTGCTGCGAGTAGCGCCGCCATGGAGGATTCTTTGGGGCAGGGGTAAACCGGCGGGAAACCGCCGGTTGCCCTTTTATGACCGCGGCTTTACCGCCGCGGTCAGAATTGCCCATGAAGCACCGCCAGCCTGTTGGCGGTGCTTCCGCGGCACTCTGCCCTGGCGGTTTTCAACCGCCAGGGTCAGAATGACCGCCAAAGTGTCTGGGTCATAGCAAATAGCATCAGCATCTTCCCCTCTCCTAGTCTCCTGCTCTCTACTACCTAATTTACTTCCTGGTGACAAGGGCTTTTTCATCCCTTTTTCGTGATACATTCCCCTAAAATTTAATTGGACGAGGGGTTGCACCCCACTATCTTTAACCAATTAAAAACACATTAGCTCATCAAATTTGTTACCCCATAACAATTCTCAAGATTTTATTAGTTCTTATGATTGACGTCTTTAACGGGTGGAATGTCCGGTATGATTTTATCGTCTTGTGGTCCTTTGCACATCTTCGGTCAGTGGCTCCATTGTCCGTACCGGTTTAGGCGACCTTGTACATAATGTTAATCTACACTGTTGCATTCAGCTAAAAATGTTACTACAGGCGGGGTGAATTTCGTGAGAACAGATCTTCTACAGTTACATTCAGCTTCTAACTTTTGGAAAAACAAGAGTTTATGTCATTTAGCAAGTCAACACACTGCATGTTAGAAAAATACATTTAATATGAGAGTCAGGCACCTAGGCCTCGACTCATGCTAACTAAGGCCTACTGCTTTATTAGCAAGAATCTAATACATTTAGCCTTTCAACATTAATGTAAAAGCACAATTTAATAAAAATTTGCACCATTATTAGTCAGTTTCATTAGTCCCCGTATACATTGGTGCCCACTCCCCGTTTCACATTTCAGGTACACGTTTTAGCAAAACATGTTAATACAGTGTCTACACAGCATTATTATACATTAGTTCATAAACATTTCATGTTAATATAGATTATATAAGCTGCGCTCTCTCATACATGTGAGCCGGATTTCCAAAAAAAGTGGCTCTACGGCCTGATCCCAAAAGTCAGCTCTGTGTTTAAAAAGAACTGGAGGAATATCTTTGGGCCCGGGTGCCCCTTTCTTTCTTCCCTTGCCTATTTGCCATCTTATTGCGTTCAAGTGTGCGGACCTGGGCATGATCTCTAGCCCGCTTGCTGATTGCAATAGATGTACATTAGAGTTCTCCTTCAGCAGGAGAGAGTTGCCAACCATTTTGGACAACTATATACTGATTTCCCCATGCACCCTGGTGGCATAAGCCTCCTTGATTAAAGTCTTCCCATACACATTTTGCTCAGACTTCTTCGGAAATACACGAGGATATACCCCCTTGCAATGGGTGCGCCACTTGATTTATTATTTTCCAGAAGTGGGCCCCTTTGTTCTGTTTTGCATCAGTAAGCAATTTTGCTCAGATGTCATCTCTTAGTTGATTTGCAGACCACTTCAACTTCTATAATGTTGTGTTATACTTACATAGAGTAACTCGAAGTGATGTGTCCTCCTCAAAGGGATCTTAGAATGCTATTTATTTATTTTTTAAGTAACCTTATCTCCATCTGGTGTAATGTAGAGATATGCCCTATTACGTCCGTTGAATTGCAGCCCTTCTTTTTCGGCACTGAAGCAAACTGTTTCGCAAGACTGCCCACATTCTTAGTTTGCTTGCAGCCATGTTCCCTTGGTCAAGAAGGAGTGCTTGTGCAGACTCGGATGGTTGCTCTATGTTCACCAGAACAAACTTTATCCTTTTATAATTGACTGTCTATATAGTGGCTGGGGCCTGTGGCAGCCAGGTAAGAACGGACTTGGTTGTTATCAGTGTTATTTCTTCAGGCTCATGATCACTGTCTCCTCTGTCTCACAAGCAGTAAGAGGCAACTCGGTGGAAGAGTGGTAAAGAGATTAAGGTATAATGTATTGGTGCTTGGGTCCTTGAAGAGTAAAAGGAGGCTACTGTGGGTTAGTCATTGGGAAACCTGCCATTAAGGGCCCTGAAGTTAAGGTGTCCAGGTCAGTCAATAGCCCTTTCTCAGTCTTTGTTAGACATCCCCATTTGCTTTGTCCTTGTGAAGGTATGTCCTAACATGAGGTTTGGGCAGCTACTGCTTCATTAGAAGAGGGCCTGAGCAGATGTAAGTTCAAATCTCCAGAGAGGATAGGATTGGAGGGTTCACCATAGCATTGATTGTCTGTAATGTGATCCACCAGTTTGCAAGCAGCTGCGACTTTATGTTTTGGGTGGATATAAACATTGGTAATTAATATCCCTTTCTTACCATAATCGAATGATGTATTGTTTCTGACTGTGTTCATGTCCAGAGAGTAACAGCGTAAAGGGCATGCTGAGACAGCACAGTTGGTTGAGATATAAGTTGATAGCCCTCCTGCAGGTGACCATGTCTCCCCGACCTAGCCGCAGCGTAAAAAAGGTTAAGTAGTCTTGCAGATGATGTGGCTCAGCTAGCCATGTTTCCTTCATCAAAACAATGTAGAAGATGGTGATGTAACTGAGAAAAGCACGGTCAGTGATCTTACTGGCTAGGCCATTTACGTTCCAGGTACATAATCAAAGAGATTTATTATAGAGAGTAATGTTGGCCCCACAAACATTGCTTTGTCATTGTTCAGCAGAAGGGTTAGTGATGGTTCTGCAAATCCGTGCACAGTTTGGGGCGAAAGCGGAAATGTGTGGCGTGGTTGAGTAAGCAATTCTTCTTAATCTTTTGCTCCTTGGTGATTGCCCTAAGGCGCCTCTTAGTACAGAACTGGTGTTTACATTGTTCAGCACTCTCTGCATGACGGTAACAGAGGGTCCAGGTAGCCAGGCTCTCTGAAAGGTGTAATATGCATTCCCCAATTCTTAAAGATAGAGCACTCCACTTGAAGTCTGTGTGTAATTGTAGATGTGTACCAGATAGGTTTGGTCACTTCACCCATCAATGGTGGTTTAGCATGAATGAATTCTATGGATTCAAAGTCCGAGGAAAGCAAATCCACAAGAAATAAAGGGATGTGTGATAACAGTAATAAAATACTGCCACTGTTTAGTATGTTCCAGTTCCCTCTAGATTTAAATTCATACTGAAAAACGAGGATGTTTAAGTTTGAATTAGGTTGCAGGTTGGTATTCTCCTGGGATTGGGGGAGTGTTGTTCCTAGATAATTTCTGTCACTGTAGGGAACCAAGAAAAAGAGATGGTCACAGGCCCCAGGTAGCAGCATGGTAAAGTTGGAATTAAGATTTGGGTGGCCTGGGACAGATGGGTTGATTAACTCAGGGGCTGTACAGTCTGTATTGCAATCGTTCATATGATGTTCTCCTTGGCTGGTACTGAGTTGGGCCCCTTACACTGCTGCAGATGCTTGATTGGCGAGGATCCCCTTTTGGGCCTGCATGGATTCAGTGATTATCTCCCCCATATGTGGACCCTGATTCGCCCAGTGGCAAACAGGCACATTGTGACCTGGTATGATATGCTAGATAGTGGAGGATGTGGCCAGAGTTCAAAGAACCTGGGAACATTCTGCCAGGACACCCCTTAATTCAGGGCAGAAATAGTAGAGGCTTTATTTCACATATAGTGGTGCCTGTTAGGAGCCCATCATCGAGGTGATTTCCCCACACCCCTGGGCCATATTGACCGGGGTCCAAATATGCTCTATACAGCTGTCCATCAGTAGCTCAGTTGGGAGAGTGGGCAGGCAGGGTGGCCTTTCATTTATATTGTCTAATACTGCAAGGTGTGTTAATGAAGAAGAAGGCAACGTTGGGTTCTGTCACATGTCCATAGCCTCAATGCTATGTATGCCTTGATTCGCCTCAGGCCCAGCTGCCTCTGAGATGGGGTGCTCTGATTGTCTCCCATTGGGCCCTGATGGCTGAAGAGTTCTGACCGTTTCATTCACTACATTGAGCTCTCTGAGTTCATTTAGGAGGATCGATTCCCCCCTGACCGGGATTGGGTCTCCGTTTCGACTTGTGCACCCTGCTGGTTTAAAAAGCGAGCAGACATTAGCATGATTTGTGACTATCTTTTTGTTGCACTCTTTCCTCCTTTGAAGTCTCTGCTGCTTTGCATTTGTTGCTGTTTTTGTTTTGATTTTAGTTCCTGGATCAATTCCAAGTACTATATTTGCTGAAGGACTAGGAGCAGTGGTGGTTGCCTGTTGAGAAAGGTATGTGCAAGGGTGGCAGCCTTCTCCTGGCCAAGAGCGTGTGCCTCCCATCCAGATTATTTAGTGGATGCTCCAAGTGGCTGATTTCCGAGATTAACACTTGAGTCCTTGCGGGTAAGGAGAAGTCCTGATTTGGTACTGTGAAATAAGAAACTGTGGTTTTCGTTCTTAGATCTGTGCAGAGGTTGCTAAGCATATCAGGCAGTGTTAATAAGTTGTCCAGGATTGGACTGCATCCGCATCACAGTGGCACACCAGGAGCCTCTTGCTGTACTCTCTAAATAAGGGAGTTTAAGTTTCCCAGCTTCTCGTATATATCCCTGCAACAAATATGGTCAAGGTCTTAAGTAAAGTTAACTGGACAACAATTGTCTGATTGATAGTGGAGCCCCATGACCAAAAGTTGCATAGTGTTGAGTAATAATGTCCATGCGCTATCCGTGTTAGCACAATGGACGGTTCACAGATTTGCAGCTTTGTCTCCTGTGTCATTGGTGGCCTGGGATGCGGCCTGTGAGGCTGGCAATAAAACTTTTTCAGAGGTGGGATCCGGAGGGGGATCTTGATCTTGGGGGTTTTGAGGAATTTTAGAATTTGGGGGATTTTGAGGATTGCGGAGGCTTTGAGAGTGTAGCTCTTGCACGTCCTCCCACACTAGAAGACCTAGGGAGGAAAAAGAGACCTGTTTTTCTGCCAGTGGCTCCTGGGCGTCCTCCCTACTGTTCAAATTGTCAGAAAGTTGCCTGTCGCAGTTTGATTGTGGGTGAGGAGCAGAAAGCGACTGAGATGGAGAGTCCAGGTTGGGGGAGTGAAAGACGCTGGAACCAAGTGATATCAAACTGTCCTCCTGATCAGCTGTTTGTGCCCTAATCCTAGGGCCCTTATGGGGGCCACGTTCCTCCTGGCACTCACGTGATGTGCCTGCTTCTCTGAGATTGGGAGTATAGATGTGTTGCCTGGTGTGTTGGGTCGAGATCTTTCGCTGCTTGGCTGCTGTTTCCCCTCTGAGGCCTACTTGAATGGGTCAATTACATCCACATGAACCAGGAGCCTTGTTGGCCTAGACAGTGCCAAGGCTAGGTTCGATACGTAGGCTGTTGCACTTTTGTGGTTCATCCCCCGTTCCTTAACTTGACGGGGTGGTGGAGGGCCTTCCTTCCCTCTGCCTGCATCTGGGGGTCACAGGGGAGGCAGAAGGTCAGGGATCCCATTGCTAATTGAAAAGAGGATTGAGCTGTGTCTTTTAAAAAACAAAGTGTTGTGTACATTTTTTGTTGGGATGGATCCTAGCAACACTTTTTCACGTTAGCTCTGGCCCCTCTGTGGGCTTGTGCTTAGTGTGTCCTCTTGGCCAGAATCATTCCTGAAGCCAATGTCAATGATGGGATGATCCCAGCTGATTCAGGGACTGTGGTGTTTGTGATCTCCTCTTGCACTTTATCCCTGGTTTTCTCCCCTCATTTTTTGCTAGGGGTGTTCCACTTGTTTGGCCAGATCTCATTTAATTTTTTGTTAAATTAAATTCAATTTATTTGAATTTGGATTTAGATTGATGAGTAGCTATGTCGCACCCCTCTTCAGCGGAGTGCTTCTGACTATGTCCAGACATGTTTTCATGCTTGCAGGTGCCTGATGCCAGGTGGCAGATGCCCAAAGGCTGTTTCTGCTGCACAGCGACACCACGCCCCACTCCCCATGAATGGGGACGCACAAGCATGCTTGTCATAGGCTGTCATGGACTAGTGTCTTATAGCTGATGGCTAATTTCACTGCACAGTGCTGCCACACTGCAGTCTGCGGGGAGTAGGGGTCATGAGCATACTCAACATTAACTGTCATGGGGTGATTGTCTGATTGCTGGAAGTTGATTTCGATGGCCGCACCGCCACGACCTACCCTCTTAGCTGGTCAACAGAGGCAGGGGACACAAGCATGCCTGCCTTGGAAGTGGAGAGACAGCAGGGCTCTGAGGCTTCTGAGGGGTGTGAGGAGTGTTTATGGTGCCAGAATCAGAAAGTTGCAAGTAAGCACAGTACAGGCAGTGCTGCCTGGTGTGGCAAACCAAGTGACTAGAGGAATTGCTCTGTAGCTCTTCTTGCTTTCTTCTTTTTCCCTTTTATATTTTTTTATCAGTGCCCATTGTTTATTGGGGCCTGGCTAAGACAAGACAGATCATAGCCAGGCACTAAAGGCAGTTTAAGGAGCTGCAGCACTGGACCACCGAGGCTGTGTCCAGGGAGCAGCTGGCTGGTAAGGCAGAGTTTAAGGGCAGGATATATCAAATGTGTGGGCAGATAATGAGCAAATAGTGGGCCCACCCTGGACACAAGCCACACCCGCCTAGTGCAAGCCACTTCCGTGCCACACGGGTTCTGAACTACTAGAATGAAAGTAATGGCAATTGGTTCTCCCTCTGTGTTGAAGTAAGCCTCAGCAAGGCCTACTAGTGCAAGGGGTTCACCTTTCTCTGCACAAAGTCCTCAGACCATGTAGGAAGAAGTTGGCACAGAAACTGGAATAAAAGACAAAAGTTTATTAACCTCATGAGGTGGTACTACAGTTCAGACAGCACCCTTGGGTAATGTCTGAAGTAGCACACTGAACTGAGAGAGCATGGTCCTTTTATACCCACACAGGGGCTAAAAGGCGATGGTACAATTATGGAAACAAGACTTGTATACATGTAAGGTCATGTGGAAAATGCACAGTCGACAGGTAGGAGGAGCTAACAGGTTCCAAGGACTAACAGCTGCAGACCTTACTGAGCATGTGCGAAAGTAAGAGATGCTAAATATAACTTGTCACTAGGCAGATTTCAAGAGAAGTTAACAGAAAGGTAGGACAGAGCACGTGGTGAGCACATGGCAGCATGTAGCAGAGAAAATGGCTGCCATGAATACAAAATGGATTCCGCAAAATGTTCACAATAGTTACTAAATACAAGATGTCTTCTGCTAATGCTTAATCTAATCACTGCTAAATTACAACAGACGACCCTTACAGCATTAGCTGAAGACATTCGTCTTTCTGGGATAATCTAAATATTCATCCTGTATATTTATGCTCATCATTTCAGCTATTTCCTTATCTAACATATGTTGTGCCTTCATTTCTGTAATATTTGTTTTGGTAGGCATACAAGCAATAATACACATGGAGCAGAACATTGGACCACACTGAATACAGATACAGCATGTAAAAAATATTGCAATTATTACACACAGGACCTTCCAACAGGTAGTTGGTAATATCCATAGTTACCACAAACAAAATATGTATTATGTGAAGCTGTAAAACTACTATTATTTACACTCTCAATAGTTAAAATCAAGGTACAATCGCTTATCCCTACTGGAATTCGTCCAATGCTTCGTATACATAAATCTGCTTTAGTTTTTGTAACAGAAATCACAAATTGTTCTTTCTTGTCAGAGTCTCGTATATTTGTGAAGACATATGGTATTGAAACATTGTCCGGTTGATACTCTTCCGATTCCCATTTAGTTCCTTTAGCTTGGGGATACCCATCTTTGGATTGGTAGCATACTTTATTAAGGCGAAAAAGAAGTTCGCCCTCTGTACGTTTTCCAGATTAAAAAAAAAGCATGTACCAAGCTTGACAAGAACCATTGTGTGAAAAAGGAAGAGGAATGAAAGGTGTTCCTCCTTTATTTTGATGCGCAGGTATCATTCCACATACCCAACAGTTAGTAGTATTTGTAGCATTATGAGTATGATGCAACATCTGAATGAAAGTATTATTGAAGTACGATTGACGGTGCTTCTGCTCCTGATAGGGAAGCGTAAAGTAATAGTGATCCTCTGGTACTGGAGTAGTGGCAACAAAAAACTCACGAGCAGGAGACTTCTTTTCAATAAACCAGGTGATTGTTGCTGTAACCACCAAAACAACAACAAACCCCATAATACTAATGATCAATTTGTTATTCATTTTAGCAACAGTGATAATCGACCCTTTCAGAAATGAATTAAAAAACAATCGTTGGAGCTCTTATCCCTGGGCAGCCGCTGATTTCTTCACCACGGGCCAAGACGGGTGTCACTACTCTAATGCACGGCTGATCCACCCCCCTTGCCACATTGGCTCTCCGTTTCACTAACCCAGGGCGGTAGCTCAACCAGTCTTTTCAAAACTATTTTCAGATTCTTTCCTTGGTCTCAAATTATATCGCGACACTCCAGAAGTCGTATGGTCCTGGAAGACCTCTGCAGATTCGTCAGGTGATGTAGCACGGCCTTTCTCGGTAGTCAAAATCTCTCAATGATCGGTCAGCACAGCAGGTTCCACCAAGGTAGGTAGCACTCTCTTGCAGTGAGTACTATGGACCCAATTCTTTCGGTTCGTCACTCGAACTGCTGTCCTTGTCGCAAGAAGCACCTGTTCTGGGCCTCGCCACCTTGGTTCCAAGCTGCTTGATCTTTCAAAAGACTTAATCATCACCTGATCACCAGGTCGGAGTTCATGGCCTTCACCTGTAGATCTGTCAGGAAGTGCTTCTCGAACCTGTTGAGGAATAGAAACCAAATTGTCGGTTAACTGTGCCAAATAATCATTCATCAGGACACAAGGTACATCATATACAGATTTTGGTTTAGGAACTCCCCAAATATTCATTGGTCTCCCAAATACTACTTCATAGGGGCTAAGGCCAAGTCGGGAGTGTGGCACTGACCTAATAGACAATAATGCCAATGGTAATGCATCCGGACAAGTTAAGGATGTGGAAGCTTGTATCTTCGCTAATTTCAGCTTCAATGTAGCATTATACCTTTCCACCAACCCTGCTGATTGTGGGTGGAAAACCGCATGGAACTTCTGTTTGATCCCTAATCCTTTCAGGACATACTTAATAACTTCCCCAACAAAATGAGGTCCGTTATCACTCCATAAAAGTCTGCAAACACCAAACCTAGGGAAAAATTATTTCAAAAGCACCTTCGCTGTGGTAATGGCAGTATTATCCTTTGTGGGGTACGCCTCTATCCATTTACTGAAGGCATAAACCACCACCAAGACATACTTTAAATTGTTGCAGCGTTCAAGCTGAATATAATCCATTTGTAGAACTTCAAAAGGTGCAGTTGGTGTAGCAAACCCTCCTGCAGGAGTACGTGTCCCTTTTCCAGGATTGTATTGTAAGCAGATCAAACAAGACTGTACTACTCTCTTAGCTGTACTGGAAATTTCTGGATGCTTCCAAACTTGCGTAAGCAACTTCGTTATTGTTGAAGCTCCAACATGTGCCAGCCCATGTGCCATCTGCACCATAGGTTGTACAAAAGCTATAGGCAATTTCCATTTATCCATCTGCTTATTCCGCCAACAGCCCTCATCATCCAATTCTCCATCTTTAGAACATTGCTCACGTTCTTTCACAGAAGCAGATTTCTGTATATCTAATACGACTTGTCTAGCATTATGCCAACGTTCAGCTTGTGACTTCACTACATACATAGAAGTAGTACTTCGCTGCATCACAGTCTCACGTGCTACACGGTCTGCAAGAGCATTACCTTGCCCTATCTTATCGGTCACTTTCTTATGTGCACTACATTTCACAATAGCTAGTTTATTTGGATATGTCAATGCAGTCAAGAGGTTATGCACTAATTCTCCGTGCATTATCTGCATCCCGTGGGATGTGAGAAAACCTCTCTCCTTCCAAAGCAAACCAAAATCATGAGCCACTCCAAAAGCATAGCGGCTGTCTGTGTAAATGTTCACACTTAAATCAGTACTAAGCTCACATGCTCGTGTCAAAGCTATTAGTTCAGCTGCTTGAGCTGACTTCTGTGGTATACGAGCTGTCTCCACTACCGTGTGTATTGTGGTGATTGCATATGCAGCTGAGGTCGTACCATCTGGCAACTTCAAAAAAGACCCATCAACCCACCGTTCCCCGTCTACATCTAAAAGGGGCGTATCTTGTAAATCAACACGACCCTTTGTCTGTTCTTCGGTAAGGAATATACAATCATGTGTTTCTTGTGACTGAGGCTGAGTCACCGGATATGGCAACAAAGTAGCTGGATTTAGTGTCGCACATCTCTTCAGTGTAATGTGAGGAGCCAACAATGTCAACTCATAACCTGTCATACGTGCGCTAGTTAAATGTTGTGTCTTTGTTTGATTTAAAAGAGCATCAACCGCATGGGGTACTAGCACCAACAGCTTATGTGACAAAACTATCCCTTCACTCTGACGTATTGAGACAGCTGTTGCGGCAACTGAACGAAAACACCCAGGCAACGCTCGAGCGACAGGATCAAGTACTGCTGAAAAATATGCACAGGGACGCTGCTTATTGCCATGTGTCTGTACTAAAACTGACAATGCACATCCATCTTTCTTGTGTACGTAAAGTGCAAAAGGCTTCATGTAATCTGGAGTACCTAACACTGGTGCAGAACAAAGGGCTTGTCGCAGCTGCAGGAAAGCAGTTTCACATTCATCTGTCCATGGGAGGGGCATTGGAGTATCTTTAGTAAAAAGTGCTAGCAAAGGTTTGGCAATGTGTGAAAACCCTAATATCCATTGCCTACAAAAAGAAGTAAGACCAAGGAATGCACGAACATCTTTCTGAGTAGAGGGTACTGGTGTGTCTAAAATTGCTTGAATACGATTTGATGTAAGTGCACGGCCCTCCTTAGACAAAAGGTGACCTAAATAGGTTACCTTTGGTCTACAATATTGCAATTTCTTTCGTGACACTTTATGATGGTGTGAAGCAAGAAAAGAAAGTAAGGACAAAGTGCACTTTTCACATTGCTCCGGGGTATCAGCTGCCAACAAAATATCATCAACATATTGTATGAGAGCCACACCTTCAGGTAAAACAAAAGAATCAAGGTGTCCAAAGTCATAGTACAAGAACTAATTGCTCCCTCAACTTCCTCATAAAAGGCGGCTGGATTTTTCCGCGGGTCAGGTAATGCTGTTTTAAGTGCCATTACATCTGCCCTATTCCAAGGAGTATACACCCAATTATAAATAAAATAACCCTTAGCATCAACAGAAGTTTTATCATCACTTGTACCCAATCCTTTAGGAGGAACATACAAAGGCGCGGCCTCCCGCATTGGTTTCCCGTGAACTATCATAATCTTATCTGTTTCAAAGATGGAAGCTTGCGCCCCTTCGGTCTGAGATGCTCGTGCAACTGCGTCCGCAGCCCTTTTCTCTTCTTGCAAACGGACTGCCACAATACGTAATTTCATTAAAAGACTGATTGCATCAGCCACCTGGGAGAAAACAAAAAGACCATCACGCATTTGCTTATGATCAGCTGCTACATCATCGGGCTCTAACTCATCAGAATATTTCCGATATAGTTCAATAACTTGTGAGCCAAATGCCTCAGTAAAATATAGCTGCTCCTTTTCCGTCCACCCTTTCATGTTGTCTAAAAGTTCAGAAGCAGAAACAACGCTACGAATTGTTTTACGAGCAATAGATCTAAGCTCAGACGCACGGTCAGCAGGCAGCATAGAGCGACTGTCCCGCATCTTCTGTTGCTCCGAACTGGAGACTTTAGGTAACTCATGAGGGGCAAAAGGGACAACATACGGAGGTGGAGGGCGATCTAGTAACAATAAATCATCATGTGGTTTATTATGGATAGGATAGAGAGGTTGCCTAACAGTGTATTGGCCAGTTACCTGTAGCTTACGTTCTTTCTCTTCTAGCTCCTTTAAGTCATTTATTTCTTTCTTTCTCATTTCCAATGCTTTCACATATACATTCTTCCGCTGCTCTTTCTCAAGCAAGGCTTGCTCACGCTTCACTCGTCCACACGCTTCTTTCTCCCACATTCGTACACAGTCAAACATATCTTGCCTAGACTTTCGCTTACACATACATTGTTCCACATACTCAATCTTTCGCAAATCAAATGACCCATGCATAGGCCAACGTAACTCAGGATCCGCGCGGGTGTATTTATTCCATAATGTGCTGTACATTATAGAAGAAAGACCATGTTTAACATACATATCTCTATTTGGCGTCCCTTTTGGGGGTGCCGGTTGCGATTCTTCCAGTCTCAAATTGGTACCATTACAAAAGCAACACATCCTACGAAGTGCGCTAAAAACAGGCATGCCAAAAATAGTGCAGAATATGCAATATTATAATCAAAGTAGCACTTAAGGTGCCGTTCAAATCAAAATTAAATTGGAGAAAATTCTCCTCATTACCTGCCTATATAAATTGCAATTTATATATCAAATCCAAAGAATACAAATTGACTAGTCACCCAAATCACGAGAGCCACAGTAAGTAGTGCTAAACTACATTACCAAACACAGGCATCAAAACCCACAGCAAGTGCCGTAAAACGGCTCTTACCAATCACAGGGTGTCCAGGTTCCAACTGCCAAGTTCTAACATCGACCAAATGGTCACTGCATGACGAATGTACAAAAAGGATCTCAGACGAGGACAGGCGCCACCTGGATGGTCAAGTCAGAAGGAAGGGAAAAACGCTGTGGTTGCCAAGACTCGGGTCTCCTCAGGCATTGATCGTCCGCAGCGAGATCCCAATCCTTCGTCGCGACCAATCCGTTGGGCATCCGAGTCGCCGATGAGTCCCCGTTCGGGCGCCAATTTGTTGAAGTAAGCCTCAGCAAGGCCTACTAGTGCAAGGGGTTCACCTTTCTCTGCACAAAGTCCTCAGACCATGTAGGAAGAAGTTGGCACAGAAACTGGAATAAAAGACAAAAGTTTATTAACCTCATGAGGTGGTACTACAGTTCAGACAGCACCCTTGGGTAATGTCTGAAGTAGCACACTGAACTGAGAGAGCATGGTCCTTTTATACCCACACAGGGGCTAAAAGGAGATGGTACAATTATGGAAACAAGACTTGTATACATGTAAGGTCATGTGGAAAATGCACAGTCGACAGGTAGGAGGAGCTAACAGTTTCCAAGGACTAACAGCTGCAGACCTTACTGAGCATGTGCGAAAGTAAGAGATGCTAAATATAACTTGTCACTAGGCAGATTTCAAGAGCAGTTAACAGAAAGGTAGGACAGAGCACATGGTGAGCACATGGCAGCATGTAGCAGAGAAAATGGCTGCCATGAATACAAAATGGATTTCGCAAAATGTTCACAATAGTTACTAAATACAAGATGTCTTCTGCTAATGCTTAATCTAATCACTGCTAAATTACAACATCTGTGCCCTCGCCTTCCTGCCTCACCACTTCTGCAGTGGAAGTGTTTCCACAGCAGGTGGTCATAGGCCTAGTCATGAAGCTATGCAGGCTGTAGTGGGCTGTGGCGGGTGAGCAGGAAAGCAGACAAAGAAACAACCATGGGCATCAGCGGCTGAAGGGAGACCCTGGGGGAAATCAAAAGACCGGTGAAGAGTCTAGCCTGAGGAAGCCCTGCCTGTACTGTACTTACCAGTAGCCAGTAACGTCCCCCACAACCTGGTCCGAGACAGTGCCTAGTGCCATCCCTTGTACCCGGTCTCTGTAATCTGCCTCACTTACCAGTGGCCCACAGCCTACAGCCTCGCCCCTCCTCCTCCTGGTAGTGTAGAGTAACGAAATATAGAGTAGTGTAGCCGTAATATGGTAATTTATCACCGGTGCCAGAAGATAGCTTTCCACATGTCCAAAACAGTGGATAGCTTTTCATGCATCTAAAATATGGTTGAATGTTCTCAGCTATCCACAAGTCAGATACTAGCTGTCAGAAACCGAGTTATTAATTTGGAGGGGATATCTCTATCAACCTAACAAACACATTCCGGTTAGGGTACGATACAGTTGTAAGAGAATCTCACCTCAACCCCACGGTGTGGGCAGTTCCGCATTAAAATGTGTGTTAACTTTTAAATTAAAAAAGGGGCAAACATTTTAAAAGCCTAAACACAACACAGGTACATTCCCAAATCATTTCTTTAGAGAAAAGAGAAACGCTTACTAAGTAAATCAAAATAATTACAATCACATAAGGGAGCTACTTCCTACAACTTTGTAATGTTTTGAGGCGAAAAGCACCAAGAAATTACAAAGCACAAATCAGCGGTTACAGCTTGCAGCTGACCAGGACTTAGGAGTGAAATCTGGTTAACAGCGATGGAGCGTGGCCAGGAAGACCAAACAGCTCATTCCAGTCAAAGAGTTTACCCTTCTGACTAAGTTTATTTTCTGGAGCTCCAAGTCCTCCATTGGGCCAAGAAGAGAGTTTGAACCCTGCAAAGGTGGCTTAAAGTCAGATATGCCAAACATCTTTGAGATCCTGTTAAAGCTTTTTTCAGTAAGGCAAAAAGGTCAACCAGGATCAATGTTGTTTTCTTGTCCACCAACGACACAGTCTCCCTTTGGAAGCTTAACAACTTGTGAGGTCCTTCAGAAGTAGGAAACTATTACTAAGTCCCAATCGTTTTCCAACTGCTGGGAAAGTTCCTCCTGGTCACTCTTGTATCTCCCAGATCTTCAGGAAAGGCTCATATGCACAAGGAAACTCTCCAGCAAGGGCTCCTGCCGATTCCAGCCCTTAGTGATCAGCTGGACCGTTGTGAGATCCGGAGTCCTCCTGCTTTTTGTGTCTGTATAGAATGAAAGGAGGCCAATCCCTTCGGCCTTGGAGAACAATTCCCAGTCCCTGGTTGCCCTCAGGAGTCAGGAGTCCTTGGGACATTTTCTTCTAGCCAACTGGCAGAGTTGTCATCCTTCAAGAAGCTTTCTTAGGTTCTGGAATGTTCTGGGTAGGTGTTGGTCATATGCCAGTCTTATCTTGTGTATCAGCCAGTGACTAGAATTCCCCGCACCCAGTCATGGCTAGTTTCTCACATAATTCCTGCCTCCTTCCACACCAATTCTTTTATGAGTTTTTATAAACCTTCCCAGAGACTGGTTTTCAGTCTTGCTAGAGACACAATAAGAAAGCCAGGGTGACACTGGAAATTAATATTGCAGTTCCTGACACCCCCCATTTGATATTTCAACTTCAAAGGGAGAGCTGTGAAAGCTGGCCTTTGTGCTGCTAGCTGTTCTTCCTGTCCCAAAGGGCAAGCCTTTGTCTTCCAGGATGACAGTCATTAAGAGTCAGCCAGGGATGTGTATTCAGTCTCTGGGGCAGAGCTTTAAGGCAAAACACGTTACAGTGCACAGGGTACATTTTTTAAATGTATTTTCCTCTAAATGGATTGAAAATCTATTTTCACCTGTCAATTTGATTTGTAAAACTATGGGACTAATTTACAAGGAACTGGTGCATCAACTCCAATGAGCTAGCTCCATTGCTTCATCCTAACGACACCAATACAGTCCACCATGGTGCTCGTTAGCACAACTGCATAAAATTTTTTGATGCAGTTGTGTTGCTTTGCTGGACTAGCATAAAAAAATGTGGACACTTGTCGAGCAAAGCTCAGGGAGGCCCATTGAAAAGAGCCTAGTGTCAGTTTAACACCTGCCCTGGGCAGGCTTTAAAAAATGACTCTAGAATGGTGTAGTGAACTCTTGTAGGTTTTACTGCAGCATTTTGTTTTGGGGCCTCCCTGCGTGGTAATGCCTCCCCTGCATACATTATACATGACGCAGGTATAATGTGGCACAAGAGTTTACAAACTGGTGCAATGGTGACATTGCGCCAGTTTGTAAATACGGTGCAGGGGACAGCTTTGCGCCACCGTAGCATAAAAAACTGATGCTAAGGCGTCGCAAGTGGCTTGTAAATGAGCCCCCATGTATGTGTGAATATGTGTGGTTTTCATAGCTTGAACTTAGTCAAAAGGCAATGGAGCGCTGTACAGTGTCAAAGAAAAGTGTAAAATCAATCACTGATAGCAGCACTATCTGGTCTGTGGACTGATTCTACATTATGAATAATTGGAAAATAAATGTTATTGAACACATTATCAGTTTTGCTAGCCTACACAGGAAAAGTGATTTTATTCATAATTAAGTCTGGTCATAGAAATATATCCTTAACTACACAGCAATAAACAGCTTCATGTATCTATTCATCATTGGGGGTATATGTTTCCCAATTTGTTGTATCCACTACATTATGTAATAAGCACTCAGCCTTGTGAGCTTGCAAGGTACACTCTTGGGTGACTGTTACTACATAAAACTGTGTTCTACAACAAGGCAAATGATTTCAATGCCTTGTGTCTCAACTGTATTTTTCAATGACTGCCCATACAGAGCACAAGGGTGCTCCCTTGATCATACACTTGGGCCTTATATGTGGGAGATGTAAATACCCACTGCAGCCCATATATGAAACTCAACGTTCATACCATTGGTCCTGTGTCTGCACCAAATTA
Source organism: Pleurodeles waltl (assembly GCF_031143425.1). NCBI lineage: Eukaryota > Metazoa > Chordata > Amphibia > Caudata > Salamandridae > Pleurodeles > Pleurodeles waltl. Next base: position 1,560,459,746 of record NC_090440.1, read on the forward strand.
TATAGTCTCATTGTAAAGTTAAATATGCTAGCTGAGAGAAATGGATGCTACAGTACTATTTTAGGGACACAGCACATTTACTGTGGCACTGTAGGTTAGTGTAATTGCACACAATCATAACAGCAAACAGAGTCCATGAACATATGAAAAGTAATACAAGCAAAACAGAGTCAATAAGAAGATGAAAAGTCTGGGGTGAATGCACAGAAAAGAGGGGTGTCCAATGAAAGCATTTTGTTTTAGAAAACAAAAGGATTTAGGGCCTGATTGTGAGTTTGGCAGTTGGACAACCAGACCATCGTGGCCCCACGAAAGACCACTGTGGCAGCAGTCTCCAGACCATTGCATTATGATGTATGCAAGCAAAACTGCTGTCCTCCAAGACAAATGGTGGCCTGCCATCTGCATGGTGGACTGCAATCTTGATGGTGCGCACTTTGTCACAGTCATGGTCGCGTGGAACAAGTCCATTACAAAAACAAATGTCAGTCTCCTTGCCGCAGTTAGCTGACAGCGGTCGGTCGCCGCAGTACGCATTCAGGAAAGCAACAACAAGTGCCCATTGGATCGATTGAAAACAACACAGCTGGCATCCATTGGCCCAGTGGACACACCTGCAAATCACATTATAAAACACACCCCTTCCCAGATCTTAGTCCTGTGCCTCTCCTCTACTACACTGTCACCACCTTTAATTTTCATCCATGTCAAGTCCCAAAAATCCCCATTTTTCTAAAGATGAGGTGGGAGTCATGATGGATGAAATCACAAGAGTAGAGCCAATATTGTTCGAAGCCCGAGTCCAGCATACTCATCTGAGTAGGAAAATGGAATTGTGGCAAAGGATGGTCAACAGAGAGAATGCTGTAGACACCACTCTGTGCACAAAGGAGGACATTAGGAAGAGGTTGAATGACCTGGGGGAGAAAGTGCGTTCCATGGCCTCAAGGCAACACATGGAGTCCCTGAAGACTGGTGGTGGTCCTCCAAGTGTCATAGTACAACTCTTTCCCTTGGAGGAGACGGTCTTGGCCATCCTTCATCTGGAGGGCTTGACAGGAACACCTGGGAGAGTGAGTCTGGTAAGTCACAATACAAAAACTGTCACAAATCTTCAATGTCCTGCAAGCTCACATCTCATCTTTTGCCACTGTATTGTTCATCTACTTTCCCAACATGCAATACCCAGAGTAGAAGAGATATAAGCTTGTCAATTTGTCTTGTTGTACATTAAATCATATATATATCCCCATTACATGCCATATGTTGGAATGGGGTCTGTAAGTGTTTCAATATCAAAAGATCATCCCAGTACCCATGTGTCAAAATGTAAATGTATGGGGCAACCTAACTGCAGTGAGGGAACTGATAAGTAAGACTAAACATTTGTCAAGCTTTGGGAAGTAGAGCGAGTGAAATGACTGCAGCTATCAGGAGGCCCTGTTTCTGTAACTCGAAGCAACAGGCCTTTTTGTTCTTGCCCAAATACACCTGTTTGCCATCTCATAACTGATGTTCATGCACCTAGGAGTTTAACATTTGTGTAGTTTTGGGAGCCAGCAAAGTAACATGCCTGAAACAACCAGGAGGACCTCTTTCTGTAACTCAAACCAACAGTTCATTCTGCACTTGCCCACATACACCTGTGTGCCATCTCTCAAATGATGTATCTTCCCTGGGAGTTTAGCATTTGTGTAGTATGGAGAGCCAGTAAAGTGACATGCCTACAACTACATGGAATCCCTGTTTCTGTAACTCAAACCAACAGGCCATTCTGCACTGGCCCAAATATACCTGTGTGCCATCAAACAACTACATATCATGCTCAAGTCAAAGGCGTGTCTAACTACCTAGCTTGCTCTTGTCCTAGTATCCCAAAATTAAACTATTGAGGACAGGAATGACACCTTACCAAGTGTGTACATCAAGTGTTCCTTAGGCATTAAGCTGCTTCATCAGATTGGTAGTGGCAGCTACCACATTGACTCAGCACTGCTCATATTATGGCTACAGCTAAATATGCACCACACAATTGTGTGTTCACCTGTATCTCACACAACTGGCATTGGAATGGTCAAATACACATAGGTGGTCATTACAACCCTGGCGGTCGGTGTTAAAGCGGCAGTAAAACCACCAACAGGCCGGCCGTAAAAAAATTGGAATTATGACCGTGGCGGAAACCTCCAACAAAGTCATCCACTTTAACACTCCGACCGCCACGGCGGTACAGACAAACAGCGCGGCGGTCACCGCCAACAGACAGGCAGAGGACAATGTACCGCCCACAGTATCACAACCTACCAATCCGCCACCTTTTCCGTGGATTCACCGCGGATAAAAACACGGCGGAAACAGCCATTTCAAAGGGAAAACGCTCATCTCTACACACTCCACGAGGAACGACGACACCATGGAGCCGGAACTCCATATTCTGCCAGCGATAGTCTTCCTGCTCCTATACGAGGATCATCAACGCCGGCGGCGAAGACCACGGTGAGTACTGCACCTACGACATAGGGGAGGGTGAGGGAAAAACACAGGGACACACACAACCAACATCCCAACCCCCACCCCGACCCTCACCCACTACAACACACACACCAATGCATATCCAAACATTACAGTAACAACCCCCAACCACCCCGGAAGAAAACAAAGACAAAAGGAAATGAGTTGAACCATTGTAATATATCAAAATACAGTAACCAAATATATACATATATATATATATATATATATATATATATATATATATATATATATATATACACATTGAACAAAATATACACCATGATTAGTAGTGCAGGTAATGCACCATTCATTGTCCGTGGACCACTGGGCCCAAAATGCATGGGCGAGGCCCACACTAGATACCTGATCAAAACGGAGAGAACACTGCAGGGGCATGAGATAGAAATACAACAGGCACATCAGGGGGAAGGGAAGGAGGGGCACCTCAGCCGGATGAGTGCACCACACCAGATCCACGAGGGGGCTCCATGCCCATTGATGTATCCTGGGGAGTGCAAAGCCACAGTCTCTCAAGTCTCTACAGTGGGTGGGTTGCCCACTGTACCATCCTGGGGAGTGCAAAGCCACAGTCTCTCAACTCACTACAGTGGGTGGGTTGCCCACTGTACCATCCTGGGGAGTGCAAAGCGACAGTCTCTCAAGTCTCTACAGTGGGTGGTTTGGCCACTGTTCAATCCTGGGGATTGCAAAGCCACAGTCTCTCAAGTCTCTACAGTGGGTGGTTTGCCCACTGTTCAATCCTGGGGAGTGCAAAGCCACAGTCTCACAAGTCTCTACAGTGGGTGGTTTGCCCACTGTTCAATCCTGGGGAGTGCAAAGCCACAGTCTCTCAAGTCTCTACAGTGGGTGGGTTGCCCACTGTATCATCCTGGGGAGTGCAAAGCCACAGTCTCTCAACTGGATGCATGTCTCCACTGGTTCTGGAGGGGGACTGGTGCCCAGAGTGCTTCATCCTGTGCAGGACAGACGGAGTGGATGCATGTCTCCACTGGTTCTGGAGGGGGACTGGTGCCCAGAGTGCGGTTATACGACGGAACAACTAGTACCTTAACAACGAGGTCGGAACACTGACCTCGTTGTTACTACTAATGCCTTTACCACGAATGCCTTAACAACGATATTTTGTTGTAAAGGCATTCCTGATAAAAGCATTAGTAACAGGCACCATTGATCCTACATCCCTCACCCCAACCCCCTAACCCCACCCCAAAACCTAAAACCCCCCACCCCCTCCCCAAAACCAAAAACGCCCCACCCCACCCCAAAACCTAAATTCCCCCAACCCCCCACCCCCTCCCCAAAACCAAAAACGCCCCACCCCCCAACCCACCCCAAAAGCTAAAACCCCCTGACCCCCCACCCCCTCCCCAAAACCAAAAACGCCCCACCCCCCAACCCCACACCAAAAACCTAAAACCCCCTCACCCCCCACCCCTCCCAAAACCAAAAACGACCCACCCCCCAACCCCACCCCAAAACCTAAAACCCCCTGACCCCCCACCCCCTCCCCAAAACCAAAAACGCCCCACCCCACCCCAAAACCTAAAACCCCCTGACCCCCACCCCCTCCCCCTCCCCAAAACCAAAAATGCCCCACCCCCCATCCCCGCCCCAATACCTAAAACCAGCTGACCCCCCACCCCCCCCTCCCCAAAACCTAAAATGCCCCACCCCCCAACCCCACCCCAAAACCTAAAACCCCCTGACCCCCCACCCCCTCCCCAAAATCTAAAACTCCCCACTTACCTTAGTTGTCCCCTCGTCACCTGCGTCGTCCTCCTTAGCCGACTCCCTTCTTTGTACATTAACCACGCATGTTCGTTGTTCAGAACATACGTAGTTAAGGCACAAAATAACTGAGTCGTGGTTAAAGAAAGCGTTGTTCCGCTTTCGTTAACCACAACTTCGTTATTAAAACTTCGTCATAAAGGATGTTTCCCCCCAGAGTGCTTTATCCTGTGCAGGACAGACGGAGTGGATGCATGTCTCCACTAATTCTGGAGGGGGACTGGTGCCCAGAGTGCTTCATCCTGTGCAGGACAGATGGTGTGGATGCTGTTCTCCACTGGTTCTGGAGGGGGACTGGTGCCCAGAGTGCAGCACTCACCCCGTGACGGTCCCAGTTGCGTCACTGCCCCTGCCGCTAATGGGCTAGCGGTGCTCGCCTTGGCGGTCTTTGCCCTGTTCGGCGGTCCTTGCCCTGTACAGCGGTGCTTGCCATGGCGGTCTTTGCCCTGTTCAGCGGTGCTTGCCATGGCGGTCGTTGCCCTGTTCAGCAGTGCTTGAGTTGGCAGTTTCTGACCTGTTCAGCGGTGCTTGCCCTGTTCAGTGGTGCTTGCCATGGCGGTCTTTGCCTTGTTCAGCGGTCCCTGGCCTGTTCAGCGGTGCTTGCCAAGGCGGTCCTTCATTGGCCAGCAGGCCTGTGGCTGTCGGTCCTTCATGGGTCAGCTGGGCTGTGGCTTGTGGGGCCCTCCTGGCCAGTGACTCTGGGGCTGGCGGTGGCCTCCTGGCCAGTGACGATGGGGCTGGCCTCCTGGGCAGTGACTCTGGCGGTGGCCTCCTGGCCAGTGACGATTGGGCTGGCCTCCTGGTCAGTGACTCTGGCGGTGGCCCAATGGGGCTGGCCTCCTGAGCAGTGACTCTGGTGGTGGCCTCCTGGCCCGTGACGATTGGGCTGGCCTCCTGGGCAGTGACTCTGGCGGTGGCCTCCTGGCCAGTGACGATTGGGCTGGCCTCCTGGGTAGTGACTCTGGCGGTGGCCTCCTGGCCAGTGACAATTGGGCTGGCCTCCTGGGCAGTGACTCTGGTGGTGGCCTACTGGCCAGTGACTCTGGGGCTGGTGGTGGCCTCCTGGCCAGTGACGATGGGGCTGGCCTCCTGGGCAGTGACTCTAGCGGTGGCCTACTGGCCAGTGACGATTGGGCTGGCCTCCTGGGTAGTGACTCTGGCGGTGGCCTCCTGGCCAGTGACGATTGGGCTGGCCTCCTGGGCAGTGACTCTGGCGGTGGCCTCCTGGCCAGTGACGATTGGGCTGGCCTCCTGGTCAGTGACTCTGGCGGTGGCCTCATGGCCAGTGACGATTGGGCTGGCCTCCTGGGCAGTGACTCTGGCGGTGGCCTCCTGTCCAGTGACGATTGGGCTGGCCTCCTGGGCAGTGACTCTTGCGGTGGCCTCCTATCCAGTGACGATTGGGCTGGCCTCCTGGGCAGTGACTCTGGCGGTAGCCTCCTGACCAGTGACGATTGGGCTCGCGGTGGCCTCCTGGGCAGCGGGGAAGATGGCGGTCTTCTCCGCCGTGCTGCTCCTCCCAGACTTTGGAGATTTCTTATGCCCCTTCCCCACCTTGGGAGGAGTCACAGCTGAGTCGACACTCCCCCCGGGACCCTTGTGAGCGGCTTTGCTGGCTGGAGTCTTCCCCCTCTCCCGCCGGGCACTGTCCAACTTCTGGTGCTTCACAGGGGGGGGACTGGCTGTGCTGTGGCTCCGTGCCACACTGGCTGTCCTGGTGGCCGGTGCACTCCACATACCTGTAACAGGCACCACTGGTCCCGGAGATTTGTTGGCTGAGGTGCTAGTACGGGACCTATGAGTTGGAGGGGGGGTGGTGGGAAAGAGGTCAAGGTTGGCCAGATAAAGGGGGTCATTCCAACCCTGGCAGTCGGTGTTAAAGCGTCGGCCAACCCGCCAACAGGCAGGCAGTAAAAAAAATGGAATTCTGACCCTGGCGGGAACCGCCAACAGAGACCGCCACTTTAACACTCCAACCGCCACGGCGGGACAAACAAACAGCGCGGCGGTCACCGCCAACAGACAGGCGGGAGACAATGTACCGCCCACCCTATCACAACCCACCAATCCGCCACCTTTTCCGGGGCGGTAGCAGGAGACAACGGTGAGTACTGCACCTACGACACAGGGGAGGGGGGAGGAGAAAAGATTACGGGCACACACATACACGTCACACCCACCCTCACCCTCACCCACAACTACATACACATCAATGCAGAGCAACAACTCAGAGTGACACCCCCTCAAACCCCCCGGAAGAATGCAAAGACAAAATAAAATGATCATGAAAATTGAAGTATATTGTACGGCTAAGTAAATAAATATAACAAACAACTATAACTATATATACATATGTAAATTGTCTTGTCCAAATTGGGTATCAGCCATTGTACGTGGGCCAATGGGCCGAAACACATGGGCAAAGCCCACACAGGAGACCCGAATCCATTGGAGAGAACACTGCAGGGGCATCAGATATCAAAACTACAGGCATCTCAGGGGGAGGGGAAGGAGGGGCACCTCAGCCAGATGAGTCCACGACGCCAGATCCACGAGGGGCCTCCATGGCTACTGTTGTATCCTGGGGAGTGCAAAGCCACAGTCTCACAAGTCTCTACAGTGGGTGGATTGCCCACTGTACCATCCTGGGGAGTGCAAAGCCACAGTCTCACAAGTCTCTACAGTGGGTGGATTGCCCACTGTACCATCCTGGGGAGTGCAAAGCCACAGTCTCACAAGTCTCTACAGTGGGTGGATTGCCAACTGTACCATCCTGGGGAGTGCAAAGCCACAGTCTATCAAGTGGATTACAGACTCCACTGGTTCTGGAGGAGGCATGGTGCCCAGAGTGCTTCGTGCAGCCCTGCCCGACACAGATCCGGCCCTGCCCCTTCTGCCAATGGTCCAGCGGTGCTTGAGATGAAGGGCCCAGCGGAGCGGTGCTTGAGATGAAGGGCCCAGCGGAGCGGTGCTTGAGATGCAGGGCCCAGCGGAGCGGTGCTTGAGATGAAGGGCCCAGCGGAGCGGTGCTTGAGATGAAGGGCCCAGCGGAGCGGTGCTTGAGATGAAGGGCCCAGAGGAGCGGTGCTTGAGATGAAGGGCCCAGCGGAGCGGTGCTTGAGATGCAGGGCCCAGCGGAGCGGTGCTTGAGATGAAGGGCCCAGCGGAGCGGTGCTTGAGATGCAGGGCCCAGCGGAGCGGTGCTTGAGATGAAGGGCCCAACGGAGCGGTGCTTGAGATGCAGGGCCCAGCGGAGCGGTCTTGAGATGAAGGGCCCAGCGGAGCGGTGCTTGAGATGAAGGGCCCAGCGGAGCGGTGCTTGAGATGAAGGGGCCAGCGGAGCGGTGCTTGAGATGCAGGGCCCAACGGAGCGGTGATTGAGATGAAGGGCCCAGCGGAGCGGTGCTTGAGATGCAGGGCCCAGCGGAGCGGTGCTTGAGATGAAGGGCCCAGCGGAGCGGTGCTTGAGATGAAGGGCCCAGCGGAGCCGTGCTTGAGATGCAGGGCCCAGCGGAGCCGTGCTTGAGATGAAGGGCCCAGCGGAGCGGTGCTTGAGATGAAGGGCCCAGCGGAGCGGTGCTTGAGATGAAGGGCCCAGCGGAGCGGTGCTTGAGATGCAGGGCCCAGCGGAGCGGTGCTTGAGATGAAGGGCCCAGCGGAGCGGTGCTTGAGATGAAGGGCCCAGCGGAGCGGTGCTTGAGATGAAGGGCCCTGTTCAGCGGTTCTTGACACGGCGTGCCCTGTTCAGCGGTGCCTGTCTTGAAGGGCCCTGTTCAGCGGTTCTTGACACGGCGGTGCCCTGTTCAGCGGTGCCTGTCTTGAAGGGCCCTGTTCAGCGGTGCTTGTCTTGAAGGACCCTGTTCAACGGTTCTTGACACGGCGGTGCCCTGTTCAGCGGTTCTTGACACGGCGGTGCCCTGTTCAGCGGTGCCTGTCTTGAAGGGCCCTGTTCAGCGGTTCTTGACACGGCGGTGCCCTGTTCAGCGGTGCCTGTCTTGAAGGGCCCTGTTCAGCGGTGCTTGTCTTGAAGGGCCCTGTTGAGCGGTTCTTGCCACGGCAGTGCCCTGTTCAGCGGTTCTTGACACGGCGGTGCACTGTTCAGCGGTGCCTGTCTTGAAGGGCCCTGTTCAGCGGTTCTTGACACGGCGGTGCCCTGTTCAGCGGTGCCTGTCTTGAAGGGCCCTGTTCAGCACTGCTTGTCTTGAAGGGCCCTGTTCAGCGGTTCTTGACACGGCGGTGCCCTGTTCAGCAGTTCTTACCACGGCGGTGCCCTGTTCAGCGGTGCCTGTCTTGAAGGGCCCTGTTCAGCGGTGCTTGTCTTGAAGGGCCCTGTTCAGCGGTTCTTGACACGGCGGTGCCCTGTTCAGCGGTGCCTGTCTTGAAGGGCCCTGTTCAGCGGTTCTTGACACGGCGGTGCCCTGTTCAGCGGTGCCTGTCTTGAAGGGCCCTGGTCAGCGGTGCTTGTCTTGAAGGGCCCTGTTCAGCGGTTCTTGACATGTGTCTCCAGGGCACCAGATCCGGCCATGAGATGGAGTTCACTCGCCACCCGACATGTGGCTGCCGGGCCCTTCATGCACATCTGTCTTTTCGCTTGCGGGGCCCTCCTGTGCTGCCGTCCCGGGCCCGTGGGTGTCCTCCTTCACACCTGGAATGGGGCTGGTGGGGCCCTCCTGGGCAGCTCGCCTGCTGCCGGACTTGTCGGGCGTGCTGCCCTTGCCACCCTTCCCTGCTCCTCTGTGGCCCTTTCCTCCCTTTGTCGGTGTGACAGGTGGCACCCCACTTCCTGACGGTGCCAGGGTAGTGCCATTGGAGCCTGCTGTCTCTGGCCTCTCGCGCCAGGCCTTGCCTTTCTTAGATTTTTTACCAGGTGGTGGGCTGGCTGTCCCTTTACTGCTAGCCGAAGTAGCTGCCCTTGAAGGTGGTGGACTCCAAAATCCCTGGACTATTGTCCTTGTAGGTCCGGGGGATGTGGTGGCTGAGGTGCTGAGTCTTAAGAGATGGAAGGGGTGGGTCAGGTGATGGAAAGAGGTTAATTTTGGACAGGAATTTTTTTTTAGGAGCAGTGGGAAGGGTAGGTGCAGTGGGTATGGGAGTGGAGGAAGAGGATGTGGTTGTAGGTGAGTCAGGTCTGGTGTCTTTGGGTGCAGGTGCTTGTGCTGGAGGCTGTCGTGAGGTGAATGGGTGTTGGGTGGCTGCCTGCGTTTGTGTGGTTTGGAAGAGGGGGTGACAGACACACTGGGAGAGGACACAGGGGACGTGTAAATGGCAGTGGGGGTGGTGACTGCACGTGTGCGGAGTGTCCTGGTGGGTGTGCTGGTGATGGACGTGGTGGCTGATGATGTTGTGCATGCAAGTGTGAGTGGAGACGTCACAGGGAGGGAGGAGGGAGACGAGGAGGAGGGGGACACAGAGGAGGCAGTGGCTGTTGGCATGTCTGCATGTGGATGTTGCTTGGGTGAATGCTTGTGTGATGTGTGGTGCTTATGTCTGGATGAGCTTGCCTTGGGTGTTGAGGTGTGTGCAGGCTGGTCTGTAGGTGTGTCTGGGATAGGCAGAGGAATAGGGGAGTGGGACTGGGTTGAGGAGGTTGTAGGAGGGAGGCAGGAGACAGGGACAATGGCTGCCGTCAGTGCTGAGGCCAGAGCGTTAAACGATCGCTGATGGGCAGCCTGACCCGAATGAATGCCCTCCAGGTATGCATTACTCCGGTGCACCTCCCTTTATACACCATGGATGGCATTCAAAAGGGTAGACTGCCCAACAATGAGCGTCCTGAGGAGGTCAATGACCTCCTCACTGAGGGCAGCAGGGGTAACTGGGGCAGGCCCTGAGGTGCCTGGGGCGAAGGAGATGCCCACCTTCCTGGGTGAGCGGGCACGGGGCGAACGCTGAGGGGCTGCTGGGAGGGCAGAGCTGGTGCGCTGGGTGGCGGCTGTACCTGTTGTTGCGGTGGGCACGGATGTTGCCTCCACCACAAGGGAGCTCCCTTCCGAGGACGTGTCTGTGTCGCTGGTGTCACCACGTGTCCCCGCTGTGGAGCTCCCCTCGCCCTCCGTCTCACTGGTGAACTCCGAGTCGGTTGCATGGCCCTCCAGGGCCATGTGAGATGCAGCTCCCTCGTGCTCCGATGCCACCTCTCCTCCGCCTGATGATGCTAATGCACACATGAACAGGAAGACCAACAAAAAAGGGGGGGAGAAATAAAGACATGTTGAGTGCATGCATTGGCGACACCGTTGGCGGAGAGGACAGACACAGAAGCCCCCTGCACTACGCCGCGCACTTGGGGTACACTACTCAATCCGTGGGACATGGCCTACAAGCCTATGGATGACAAATCCACACATAGGTGACACAGGGCCATGATTAGCTGTACTAGGCAACCTACAGAGAGGGGGGGGGCACAGGGCCATGCCTAACGGAGGGGCCTAGCCTACGGAAATCGCCCTGGCCTAGGGATAACCACAGCCCTCCTCCCCCACCCAGACACCTCCAATGTGCGCAAAGTCCGCTGAATGATGTGGTACTCACCCCCTTGTGTCTGCTGTGATGCCCTCAAGCGCCCATCCAACTCAGGGTAGGCCACCGCCAGGATCCAGAACATCAGGGGGGTCATGGTTTGACGGGCACCCCTCCCACGTTGGGAGGCCATCCCCAGCTGAGCCTCCGCGGTCTTCCTGCTCCCGCGGCGGATGTCCTCCCATCTTTTCCGGAAGTGGGTGCCCCGTCTGTGGTGGACCCCCAGGGTCCGGACGTCCTTGGCAATGGCACGCCAAATATCCTTCTTCTGGTGGGCGCTGACCTACATGACATGTACAGGGGAAGAAGAGAAGTCATTACCAACTGCACCGTTGAAATGAGTGGCCCACATCCCTACCCTTGCCATGTGGCACATGCATTCACAGTCCTTCATGCACGCAGAACTGTGCCCCCTTCATTCTTACAACCAGCCCTCTCCACACAGGCATAGCCCATACAACGTTCTCCCTGTGTACTTACCTGTTGGTCTGGAGGACCGTAGAGTAGCGTGTACTGGGGGAGGACCCCGTCTACGAGCTTCTCCAACTCCTCTGCAGCGAAGGCAGGGGCCCTTTTCCCAGACGCATGAGCCATTGTCTCTTCCATACCGAGGTCACAGCAGCACTTGCAGTGTAGGTCCTCTCCTGCCGAAGATCAGGTATCGAGTGATTGAACGGCTAGAAAATGGCAGTCACGTCCGCTGCAGTGCGTACCATCACCGCCGGTGTACATCGTCATTGGCTCCTGGGACCCATAGGGTCCAAAGTTAACCAATGCAGCATTGCGCCGCGGTCTTCGACCGCCTACCACGACGGTGAACAAAGCCAGCGCAGTTACCTCACATCCCATTGTCCCAGTTTAGAGGTCAGGCAGCCGCCATTTCAGGGGCCCACATGGCCTAAATACCAACTGCGTCACACAGACCTAGGCCTTGTCGCACAACACAAATACAGGCCAGATTTTGTGTATGAATGGTGTTCTGTGTAGACTGTGGGTACATACCTCTGAGTTGTTTGACTCTGTGGTCGCTGTTGTCATTCCTAGGCACCGTCCGCTGGGACATGTGAGGAGATGGCGGAATCCTCCGGTGTACCGACCGCTGGTGGACCTGTCGACAATGGAGGAGAGACATTTGATCATCACCTACAGGTTTGACCGTGCCACAATCCAGGAACTGTGTGCCCAGTTGGAGCCAGACCTGATGTCAGCAATCCGCCATCCCACAGGGATCCCCCCTCAAGTGTAGGTGCTATCAGTGCTCCATTTCCCTGCAAGTGGGTCTTTTCAAACAACTGTGGCCATGGCATCAGGGATGTCCCAGCCTATGTTTTCCAACGTGTTGTCCAGAGTGTTGTCTGCCCTGCTGAAACACATGCAGAGCTACATCGTTTTCCCTCAGGTGGAGGATTTGCCAACAGTTAAAAGTGACTTCTATGCCCTTGGACATATCCCCAACATCATAGGTGCCATTGATGGGACCCATGTAGCTCTGGTCCCCCCCACAGGAGAGAACAGGTGTACAGGAACCGGAAGAGTTATCATTCGATGAATGTACAGATGGTATGTTTGGCGGACCAGTACATCTCCCAGGTAAATGCTATGTTCCCTGGCTCTGTGCATGACGCCTACATCCTGCGGAATAGCAGCATCCCTTATGTGATGGGTCAACTCCAGAGGCACCGGGTGTGGCTATTAGGGGACTCTGGTTACCCCAACCTGTCATGGCTACTGACCCCAGTGAGGAATCCCAGGACAAGGGCAGAGGAACTCTACAATGAGGCCCATGGGCGGACTAGGAGGGTGATCGAACGCACCTTCGGCCTCCTGAAGGCCAGGTTCAGGTGCCACCATATGACAGGTGGTTCCCTATTCTACTCACCAAGGAAGGTGTGCCAGATCATCGTGGCCTGCTGTTTGCTTCACAACTTGGCTTTGCGACGACAGGTGCCTTTTCTGCAGGACGATGGTCCAGATGACGGTGTTGTGGCAGCTGTGGAGCCTGTGGACAGTGATGAGGAGGAAGCAGAGGAAGAAGACATTGCCAACAGGGACTCAGTTATCCAGCAATATTTCCAGTGACACACAGGTGAGAACACATTCCTGCCTACTACAAGTACTTTCACACTTCTACCCCTATCCTGTCTGTCGATTTCAACCAGTATATGGTAACTGAGTTGTACATTTCCCTTACGGTTTCACAGGTGTGGTTTCCAACGTGTGTCATCTGCTTAGATTCCTCATGGACTTGAGATGTGTGACATAGGCATGTTGACATTACATTTGAAAACGCATTTTGTCACTGTCATTGCTAATACACATTTTCAAAATCACAGACTGACTCCAGATTGTTTTGTGCTTCAAGGGTGTTTATTGAAGTGCTCAATATTGGAGAGGGGTTGTAAAATGGTGGGTGATGGTGGAGGAATGTCCATGGCAGAGTCCAGTCTATTAGTCTCACAGGTGCATTGCCCATATGGGGATAGGAAGTGGAGCTGGGGCAGTTCAAATATGGACCGGGTTACAAAGTGGGACAGTAGGATGACAATCAGGGTGGTCTCATTTCTTGGCGGGGGTCTTGGCATTGTGCTCAGTCTTGTTCCTGGATCTCAGGGACCGTTTGCGGGGTGGTTCTCCATCTGCAGGGGGTGGGGTGCTGGTGTGGTGGTCCTGTGGCGGGGCGTATTGTCCACTAGCGCCGGCGGAGGTGGTGGGCAGTTCATCGTCCATGCTAGTGTCAGGGTCCCCTTAGAGTGCCACAGTGTCCCTCCTGGTGTTAAGTATCTCCTTCAGCACCCCTACGATGGTGCCCAGGGCGGAGCTGATGGTTCTGAGTTCCTCCCGGAACCCCAAATACTGTTCCTCCTGCAGCCGCTGGGTCTCCTGAAACTTGGCCAGGACCGTTGCCATCGTCTCCTGGGAGTGGTGGTATGCTCCCATGATGGAGGAGAGGGCCTCGTGGAGAGTGGGTTCCCTAGCCCTGTCCGCCCCCTGTCGCACAGCAGCCCTCCCAGTTCCCCTGTGTTCCTGGGCCTCCGTCCCCTGGACCGTGTGCCCACTACCACTGCCCCCAGGTCCCTGTTGTTGTTGGGGTGGTGGGTTATCCTGGGTTCCCTGTAGTGGTGGACACACAGCTGATTGACGTGTCCTGGGGACGGAGGTATGGGCCCACTGGGTGGGTGCTGTGCTGGTGTTACCAGAGGGTGGAAGCTCTGTGGTGGCCTGTGACTGGGTGTGGGGAACCGACTGTCCCGAGGCCCACCATGGTCCGGGCTGGTCATCTGGATCCAGTTGGACAGAGCTGCTGTCATCACTGTGGGCCTCTTCTGTGGGTGGGGTGGAGATGTCTGGACCCTCCTGTCTGGTGACATTGGGTAGTGGTCCTTCAGGGGTGTAAAAGCATGATTATTGCATCTGTGTGTGTCATGGTGTGCAATGGGTGGGTGACCGTGTACCCCAGTGCTAGCATTCCTGTGTGGGGGCTTGTGTGATGATGGTTGAGGGGGGTGTTATGGGTATGTGCAGTGGGCATGCTTTAGTGATGGGTGTCCATGCTTAGTTGTGTCATGCAGGGCTTGGTGTTGGGATGGGTGGTTTGTGTTATTAGTACATTTGTGAGGAGTTGGAGTGATAGGGGAGGGGGCAAGGGTGGGGGTCTGTGATAGCATGCATGTAGGGTGGGGGATATGATAGTTAAGATTTGACTTACCAGAGTCCATTCCTCCACCGACTCCTGCGAGGCCTTCAGGATGCAGAATAGTCAAGACCTGCTCCTCCCATGTTGTTAGTTGTGGGGGAGGAGGCGGGGGTCCACCGCCAGTCCGCTGTACTGCGATGTGGTGTCTTGAGACCACGGAAACGCACTTTCCCCCGTAGGTCGTTCCACCTCTTCCTGATGTCGTCCCGATTTCTTGGGTGCTGTCCCACTGCGTTGACCCTGTCGACTATTCTTCGCCATAGCTCCATCTTCCTAGCTATGGAGGTGTGCTGCACCTGTGATCCAAATAGCTGTGGCTCTACCCGGACGATTTCCTCCACCATGACCCTGAGCTCCTCCTCCGAGAACCTGGGGTGTCTTTGCTGTGCCATGGGGTGGTGTAGGTGATGTGTGGGGTGGTGTATGTGGTGATAAGTGTGGTGATATGTAGGGGTGTGGGGTGTTTTGTGCGTGGAAGTAGTGTGGGTGATGGTGTTGAGTGCCTGCGGCTGCTAGTTTGTGGATGGTGGTGTCTCTCTCTGGCCTTCTTTCTGAATTTTTGGTCGTAGGGGTTTGTAGGTGAGGTGGGTGGGTGTTTTATATTGTATTGGGTGTGTGGGAGTGGTGTGTGTATGTGTATCAGGTGTGTGTATTTCGAATTGTCCATAGTGGCTGTGTTTTGTAAGAGTGTGTGTATTTTGAGCGCAGTGGTGTGCACCGCCAATGGAATACCGCGGTTGAAAGACCGCCGTGTGGATTCGTGTGTCGTGATAGCATGGGTGTATTTCTGTTGGCGTGAGGGTGGAGGTTTTGTTTTCGCCAGTTTATCACTGACCTTTGGTGTGGCGGACTTGTGTGGGTGTCTGAATTTTGTAGGATTTCGGGATGTGGATCGTAATAGCTGTGGCAGAATTCCGCGGCCGCGACGGTGTGTTGGCGGTCTTCTGCACGGCGGTAAGCGGCTTTTACCGCCAATGTTGTAATGACCCCCATAGTTCCTTGCCACTGTGTTGGCTTACCTGTTTGTAAGATGTCATGTTCATTCCCTCATCTAAAGTGAAACTGATCACCACTTTTAATGAGCTGCTTGAGTCTAATAGTTTGTGCAAGCTTCATGTCATGTCATGTCAACAACTTCAATACCCTTGTAACCTAGCACAATCAGCAAACCTACCACTTAAGATTGTCCAAGATCTCTACTTACAGTGACACAAAACCTTTGGATGTAGATTACACATTTCAACCAATAACAATGTATTCTATTTCTCAACAGTTTGAGCTGGCACTGACCCTGGCCAGACATTGTCCACCAACCAGACTCTCAAACCATCTCTGGATGAAGCCCTCAGTGATGACGACAGTCCTGGACATGTGGATGTGGTTGAAGGTCCTGTCCCATCTGGGCAGCCTGGTCAGGTGGCAAAAGTGAGCCTCACTGTGCCCACAACAACACACCGCACCCTAGTTGCTTCTACATCACAGACAACAATGTGTCCCCCAACCTGTGTACCTACCAAATTGATACCCTCTTGAGCCCCCCCCAGTCCTGGATCCTGAAGTTCAAATCAACAGTCCTGACACTGAGGTTCCAGGACCCAGTTGAAGAGGGCACCCAAAGGCACAGGCTCATGGGGATAGAGTCCCTGGGAGGGATGCTGTTGGTTAGATGAGTGAGGCCACTGGGGTTACTCACAACCAGGATACCATCAGCCAGGTCTTGAGGGTCTTTCAGGAGTCTCAAGGCATGATAGACTATGTTGTAACCAAGCTCTGGTAACTCAAGAAGCTGCAGAGGGACATGACACATCAAAGACCATCATTTTAACATAGACAGCCTAACAGAGGTGCTAAGGGGCATCCACACAACCCTGAGAAGGGATTTTCCACCAACATCTACCCCTTCCTGTGCACCAACTATATCAAACCCAAGTACAACTGCTACAGACACATGAAGGGGTGGCCCTACCAGAGGACCAACCACCCTAAGACATACCTGCCTCTGCAACTGCTGACCCTCCTGCCATCACAAGCATGGACGTCGGTGTAAAAATCCAAGAGGTGCATATGACAAGACACCCACCACTGCCAGCAAGAAACCTCATCCTTAATGTCCTCCTTTGTGTGTCACACATTCACTCTGTGGATTGATCCAGAACCCAATTCCATTTCTGATGGGAGTTGTAGTCTGGACTTTGGACTTCTGATGGTGTGACATCTGCTCCTATGATTTCATTCACCATGACTGATCCCTTCACTCTTTATTTATGTTGCTTTTTGCTGCAAGTTTGTTTTCACACTTAGCACTGTAATAAATTCACAAGTCACAAATGTATTGTCTGCAGTCCTAAATTTCAAACTTTGCAATGTAGATATGTAAGAGCATATGAACCATACAATGAAAAAACAAGTTACTTGTGGAAGCAGGGATAAGCTGCATGTACACAGTGTCCAGCTCAGTATTACAACCATTCCACACAAACACATACATACAAGTGTCTTGTCAAAGAAGACATTTTACTACATTCTTCAGCTCATAGGCTGTCAATATGTCTGATACAAAGCAAATCATACATGATTGAATCATACTGGGTAAATGATAACATTTATGGGCACAGACCTACAGAACATAGAAGAAAGGGATATGTCAGGCATTGCCCTGTCGAATAGGCAAACATGAAATTGGTTGAAGTCATCAGCTGGAGCCATGTCACCTACCTCACAAAAGGAATCCCACATCATACAATGCAAGACTCAGACAGATGGTCAGACAGATGGCAGTACAACAGTTTCTGATCACAGGGTCATTACAGTACAGTGCTTTTGCATCTGGTGGCATAACACAAATGTCTGTGATGGAACGCATCAACAGCTACATATAGGTCAGACAAAAAGTGTTTTTAGTCAATGTGAAGGGAAACTAACATGAATTTGGCCTAGGACTACATATTTCCTGACCACATGATGACACACATGATGCATCAGGGCCACCACACAACAAGGAACAAGTGAAATGAAGTCTACTAAACTTCCATCCTATCACCGTGCAAGCTGTCTTGGCACAGGTCTTATACACACAAAGTCTGTGACATGCATTCCAAGGAACAATCCATGTCTACTTTGTATGTCCGAACAACATTATGGGGGTCATTCCTACCCTGGCGTTCATAGACCGCCAGGGTAGGTGACGGAGGAAGCACCGCCAACAGGCTGGCGGTGCTTCCGGGGGCATTCTGACCGCGGCGGTAAAGCCGCGGTCAGAAAATTTAAGCCGGCGGTTTCCCGCCGGCTTCCCGCTGCCCCAGGGAATCCTCCACGGCGGCGCTGCAAGCAGCGCCGCCATGGGGATTCCGACCCCCTTCCCGACAGCCTGGTTCTGGCGGTTTTCACCGCCAGAACCTGGCTGGTGGTAACGGGTGTCGTGGGGCCCCTGGGGGCCCCTGCAGTGCCCATGCCGCTGGCATGGGCACTGCAGGGTCCCCCTAACAGGGCCCCACATTGATTTTCAGTGTCTGCGTGGCAGACACAGAAAATCGCAACGGGTGCAACTGCACCTGTCGCACACCAGCAACTCCGCCGGCTCCATTCGGAGCCGGCTTCCTCGTTGCTGGTGCTTTCCCGCTGGGCGGGCGGGCGGCCTTTTGGCGGTCGCCCGCCCGCCCAGCGGGAAAGTCTGAATCACCGCGGCAGTCATTTGACCGCGCTGCGGTGTTCTGGCGGGGGAACTTTGGCGGGCGGCCTCCGCCGCCCGCCGAAGTTAGAATGACCCCCTATATACCTGCCAATGTCACAATTCGGAAATGTCCCAATGAAGATGTTATTGTGAAGGTACCTGAAAAAAAGCAAAAACAAGGAGTATAGTTATGAAACCATTCATATGACACACTTTACATAGCAAACTTCTAGAGAATGCAGTCCATGTTATAAATCTTACACAAACAAAGCAACATCTCCAAAATGTGATTGTATCAAAAGCTTCCCCATCAGACACACTTTGCCAGTATTTGCCAGAGCTTCAGCTTCTGATCTTTTCCAACAAATATACTCCTTACATCATAAAAATAAGAGTTCTTTATACAGTCAAAGTCATGACATCTCATGACATACTTGAGAAGAAGCTGATCTTGTCTCAAGTCAGGTCCTTCCTCTTCACCACTATCATATTCATTTGGCATTTCCAAATTCTCACTTGGTGGCATTGCAGTCCTCCCCCTCATCTGGATGTAAGGGATGCTCTTCCACAAGATGATGTTATGGAGCATGCAGCAAGTTCAAGGATTTGATACACCTTCCCAGATGAGTAGAGGAGGGCTGCCCATGTTTTGTTCAGACAGCAAAATCTGGCCTTCAGGAGCCCAAACGTCTACTCAAATGGCTGCTGTGTTCTTCCATGCACCTCATTAAAGCAGTCTACCCCTGGCGTAGTTGGATTCCTCTGCGGAGTGAACAAACAAGGATGGTCGTGATATGCTGAGTCTCCTATTTTGTAATGAGACATAAGGGCCACTATGAGTCAAACACTTCCTGATTGTAGCACCTGATATTGCACACCTGATCAGGACAGATGTAACTTACCAACAAGCCAGGCCCTCTCCGGTTGCAAATGTGACATCATCTGGGTATGATGCTGTTCTGCATAACAAAGGAATCATGGACTGATCCTGGGAACTGGGCACAGACCTTTGAAATGTACAGATCTGACAAGCAGACAACTTGCAAGTTGATAGAATAGAAGGGCTTCCTGTTTTGATAGATTTCGTTAATTGGCATGCAGTGGCACCTATGCAATATGGGTGCCATCAATGGCTCCCACAACATGTGGGAGATGACCAAATCAATAGAAGTCAACCTTCACATTGGCTAAATTCTCACACCTGGGGAACCTGATATAGTTACAATGTGTTTCATCATTGCTAATAGCAGGTCTTTTAAAACACCACTGAACATTGGTTGTGACATACCACAAGATATAGCCACTGTATATTGAAATTACCCTGTGGCCTGGAAGTGTATTACTGCCATGAGTCTCACAATGGGCCTATACATTCTGGAATATTGTTTTGAGCCATGAGATCTGGCTCCATCTGGCGACATAAATCTTAGATTGTTTGCCTATTCAGATGGAACTCCTTTATTATGTCACATTCTTGTCTGATGGTTTGGAAATGGATCGTAGACTGGAGGTTGTCACCTCCCCCCTCTCCCAGTGTACCAATCTGAGGAATGAAATGAGTTGGAGCATTAGTCACTGTCCAGACCAACATATCTGATGAGTAAATCCAAAGTAATGTGACAACACTTTACTTACTGGAAATACATTACACTCATTAAACATCAAAGCTGTCTACTGCGCAGGGTCCAGCGATGATCCCCATGGTTGTCTAGACATGTGTCTACAAAATAAATGTTCACATAGCACACCTTATTGTTCCTCTTATGCCCCTTTATATTGTAATGTATGTCCCGACAGCCAAAAATACTGTCACTGGTGGAGTACAGTGCACCGCGGTTATATGGAATTTGTGACCAGCCACACACTTAACTGGTGATTATGTAGGAGAATCTCCATATCAACGGAGCTTTACATAGGTTGAGATGTTACTTCACAATTATAGATATTGGGGGTTATTACAACTTTGGAGGAGGTGTTAATCCGTCCCAAAAGTGACGGTAAAGTGACGGATATACCACCAGCCGTATTACGAGTCCATTATATCCTATGGAACTCGTAATACGGCTGGTGGTATATCCGTCACTTTACCGTCACTTTTGGGACGGATTAACACCTCCTCCAAAGTTGTAATAACCCCCGTTGTGACACATTTAACAATCACCAAAACTGTAATTTCAACTGCAGCTGTCTGACCTCGTTCATTGGACTTTAGGAACCTCCCACCACCAGTGGAAGTCGACCAAGCAGTGGGTGGTTTCAGCCACGATTGACACAGCCATAAACTAAAGTTGACTGTGACTGTTGCGGTCCAATGGCTGTGCCAATAGGATGTGATGACCGCATATGAGGTGTACCTAAACACCACAGTTTGGAAATTAACTCACCTGCTACCTGACACTGCTGCTATCAACACCTCCACAACTTCAGCTGCTATGTGCCACCTCTGGGAGCAATCATGCCAGGCAAAGCAGGTGAAAGGGACACTGCGTTCTCTCCAGAGGAGCTGGAGAGGCTCGTGGAAGAGGAACTTACCTCTAAGGGCAGCACTATGGCTTACTAGAGTAGCAGGTAACTATCTTGTTGGCATAGTTGAATCTGTTCAGCACCATCCTTTCATTCCTCCAAGCTACAATGTGCATCTGAGTACCAGTGAGATATTTAGGCGCCTGTTGTCACAATCCATGGTCCATACATGGGATGTACAGGTTGTAGATTGTGGAGCCCTGTGCTCTGTGTATTTCAATCAACCATTGTGTTGTGTGATGTGTGATAAGCCATAGATCTTTCTTATGTTGCATTCCTATATCTATGCCAGTAAATTTTACATCCAAACAATGAAATATCTGATGATGGTAAATGACACTGTAAATGTATTTTCGTTACAGCATTAGCTGTGTATGTATACTTTGTGAGTCAGTGAGGATGTTGTTAGCAATGTGTAAAGTCCCACATATCACTCAGCCCAGACCAGGCCTTGGCAAACTGTCATGTGAGAACAATGTAAAGCTCACTGGGCCCATCAGAGTGCCATACAACCCTGAACTCACATATAGGTTTTCCACAAGATGTACTGTTATGCATGGAAGTGATGGGAATGTGATGTTTATGTAGCTTCTGTATGCTCAGCCTGCAGAGGGCAAGGCCCGTCAAAGCCTTTTCACAGCATGGGACATAGCTCTGGCTTGTGCACAGTAACTGTGACTATGCAACTGAGGCAATGGATTCGCTCCCTGTAGACCTGCCGATCCTTAGATGTGGCCAAAATGAGTCATCAGAAGCAAGATTTGGCCTGAATGCTTTTACATTGACTACATTAGGAATGGGGACTCAGGTAACCACCTGACCTGGTACTTATTTTCATTAACCGTCATTCTCAATATGTGTCATTGACTTACGAAAGGCCCCTTACTTCCACAGGTTTGTTGTCACCTTTCCATAAGTCTTGTTTGTACAGTACAGGCTTATTGTACAAGTGATCTTGGTATGTTGAACGTCATCTCTGTAGGAGTGCCACATATAGTAAAAGGAGTCTCCTTTGATACCAGTACATATGACACAAACCCAAAGACCACATGTCCACACATCCACAGAGAAGAAGCTTTCAATGACATCCGTGCCAGCTCTCTCATTGTCACCTTTATCTTAGGGTGTAGTCTGTACCATGGTAGTTGCCTGTATGGACTGTATGCAGCAAGTCAATGTTCCTGGATGTAAAGGTGTCTGTATAGTCCTGTACAAGTAGTTTATCTTTCAGAAAGACACAATGGTGTGTTGTGTTTAATAGTGGCTCAGATCACAGTACACGTTACTTGGCCCTTGGCTGCATGGTCAGTGGGCTTGCTTAGTCAGCGTAGGACATGACCAGGGTTGTGCATAGTCAGCAGGTAACTTCAAAAATGTGTATTTATGTCCCTGTACTTATTGCCATGTGTGCATTACACATGTAGTGTGTTGACAAAAACAAAATGCTTATGCTAGGTGTTTCCAAAATGTGTGTTAAAAAAAGGTTACCCTAAAAAAGTGCAACTGTCACCTCTTCATTTGTCTATTGCATCCATACAAGTCACCACTCATCAGAAGCAAGGGATTTGTAGAGTCATTGCCCAGAAGGTGCAGACTTTGGGTGTCCATCCCCGGTGGAGTTTCCACTGTCACAAAAGGTGACCCTTGACCTGACTTAAGGCTGGGATTCACTCTGCATGCCGCGCAGCTCCTCCTGTCTGCCTCTGTGCCCCTGACCCTGCCCTCGCTGCTGTGAGTTCAAGGCCCTCCAACAGCCGCCGGCACCCGCCTGCGCCTCATCCCTACTGTCTAGTGGTTCTCATAAGTATTGTGTGACTGTCCTGTAATCTGTAGTTTGTTATCTGTGCCGTTTTTCCTCTTTGTTCTGCCTTGTTGCCTTTGTATTATTTGTACCGTTTTAATCCTTGTTGTGCCTTTGTGACTTTTCTGTGCCTTGTGCCTTTTTGTGCCTTTGTGCCTGTTTGTGCCTTTTTTGTGCCTTTTTCTGCTCTCTGCCACCCTTATTGTGCCCTTTTCTCTTATTTCTGCCTTTATCACTGAATTTTCACTCTTTCAGCTTTTCCTCTCACCCCCCCTCCCGCCGCTGAGACCCATGCAGCCCCGCCCTCCTCGTGCCCCCATTTGCCCACCGCTCCACGCCTCCCGCCTCCCAGCTGCTCCTCCCTCCCACCTCCCCTTCTTACTGGTGCCCGCTGCGCGGTGTACAGAGTGACCCCTGACCTGACTTGGAGCCGGGATTTACCCTACACGCCCAAAGCTCCTCCTGTCTGCTTCCATGCCACTGACCCCGCCCTCGCTGCTGCTGCTAGTTCGAGGCCCTCCACCACCCGCAGGCACCCGCCTGCACTTCATCCCTGGTGTCTAGTGGTTGCTGTAAGTATTGTGTGTCTGTCCTGTAATCTGTAGTTTGTTATCAGTGCTGTTTTTTCCTCTTCGTTCTGCCTTGTTATCTTTGTATTATTTGTACCGTTTTCTCCTTGTTGTGCCTTTTTGCCTTTTCTGTGCCTTGTGCCTTTTTGTGTCTTTGTGCGTGTTTGTGTCTGTTTTTGGTTTTTGCTTTTTCTGCTCTCTGCCACCCTTATGTGCCTTTTTCTCTTATTTCTGCCTTTCTCACCGAATTTTTACTTTTTCGGCTTTTGCGCACTCCCCGCTCCCGCCGCTGTGTTCCCTGCAGCCCCACCCCCCTCGCTCCCCGCCTCCCGCCTACCAGCTGCTACTCCCTCCCACCTCCCCTTCTTAATGGCAGCTGGAGGCGTGCCAGAGGCAATCCTGTCTGCCCATGTCCGCACCTGGACTGTGCCCAGCGCCAGTCCCCCTCCTCCACACGCTCCCCACGCCGCCAGACGCTGCTACACCACCGAAGATCTCCTCGCTCTCAACCCTAGCCGTCCGACCGCCTGCGTCCCGGCCTCCCCGTGGCACACCCATGGACACTTCTCCTGCCAGATGTGCAACTTCACCTGCACCGAGCCACCAAACACCACAACAACTCCACCCATAACAACCACCTCAGCTGCATCCTCCTCAACACCCGCTCCGTCCACAAGCACGCCGTTGAACTCTGGGACCTGCTCACCTCAACCTCCCCAGACATTGCCTTCCTCACCGAAACCTGGATTAACCCCTCCTCTGAATCTGACATCGCCATAGCCATCCCTGAAGGCTACAAAATAACCCGAAGAGACCACACCAACAAACCAGGAGGAGGAATCACCATAGTCCACAGGAGCACCATCAGGATCTCAACCAACACCCATGACACCCTCGATGCCGCTGAACACCTGCACTTCCAGATTTAAATCAACACCAACACCACCCTGAGAGAAACACTTGTCTACAGACCCCAAGGCCCCGTCTACAATTCTGCGACGCCATCACTGACACAATCAGCCCCCACTTCCTCGCCTCCACGGTCTACATGCTCCTCGGCGACCTGAATTTTCACCTGGAGAACACCGACGACAGCAACTCCCCAGCCCTGCTCGACAACCTTGACAACCTCGCCAACCTCGGTCTCAAACAACTCGTCACAACACCCACCCACTCAGCCGGCCACACACTCGACCCAATCTTCTCCACCAGCAGCCACATCACCTTTACCCATACCACCGAACTCCACTGGTCCGACCATCGCTGCGTCCACTTCTCCTTCCAGAAACTCACCGCTCACCACCACCAGCAACAGACCCCTCACTGCAGATTGAACAAGATCTCAAAGGACCAACTGATCTCCACTCTTGCCCACGCCCTGCCACCCAACACCAGCGACCCCAATACCGCCGCCCTCAGTCTCAGCCTCAAACAATGGCTAGACGACTGCACCAACACCCTCGCTTCACTTAGGAAATCAACCAACACCCGCACCAGCAAGAAAGCACCCTGGTTCACTGCCGACCTTCAGAACTCCAGGAGGGAGTGCTGGAAAACCGAGAAGATCTTGCACCAAGAACAAACAGAGAGCAACCATGCTGCTCTCAAGACTGCCATCCACAAGCATCACCAGCTCATCCGGACCACCAAAAGATCATTCTACAAAGAACGAACTCACAACAATGCACACAACAGCAAGGAGCTCTTCAGCATCATCAAAGAACTCACCAACCCCAAGTTCTGCTCTGCTGTCCCCACAGCTCACAAGACCCCCGCGACTCCCGTGCCACCTTTTTTCACAGCAAGATCACAGACATCAATGGCAGTTTTGCCTCCCCTATCCCCACGACCATTGCTGCCAATGCCAACCCCAACCCCAACGCACCCAACCACACCAACCTCCTGAGTGCCTGGACCCACACCAACGACGAGGAAACCACCAAGACCATTAGCACCATCCACTCTGGATCACACGCTGACCCCTGCCCTCACCATGTCTTCAATAAAGCCAGCCAAATCATCGCCCCCCAGCTCCATACCATCATCAACAGCTCCTTCAAGACCGCCACCTTCCCGGAGAGCTGGAAACACGCCTAAGTCAATGCCCCGTTCAAAAAACCCAAGGCCCACCCTAAAGACCTCAAGAATTACCGACCCATCTCCCTACTCCCCTTCCCAGCGAAGGTCATCGAGAAGATAGTCAACAGTCAACTATCACGCTTCCTGGAGGACAGGCTTCTCGGCATCTCCCAATCCAGCTTCCACAAGAATCACACCACCGAGACCGCTCTCATTGCTGCTACCGACGGCATCAGGTTCATGCTCAACAGAGGTGAAACTGTGGCCCTCATCCTCCTTGACCTCTCTGCAGCCTTTGACACCATCTGTCACCACAAACTTCGCACATGCCTCCACAATGCTGGAACCTACCACAAGGCCCTGGACTGGATCACATCCTTCCTCTCCGTCAGAACTCAGAGAGTCTGCCTCCCTCCGTTCCGGTCAAAAGACACCAAGACCATCTACGGAGTACCCCAAGGATCCTCTCTCAGCCCCACCCTTTTCAACGTCTACATGGCGCCGCTCGCCAACATCGTCTGATCCCACGGCCTCAACATCGTCTCCTACGTGGACGACACACAACTGATCCTCTCACTCATGAAGGACCCCACCACCGTCAAGGCCAACCTCCACAATGGACTTCACACCATCACCAACTGGATGGAGGTAAGCCGCCTCAAACTGAACTCAGAGAAGACCGAGATCCTCATCTTCAGCTCCAAAAAATCAGCATGGGACGACTCCTGGTGGCCTGCCACTCTAGGAGCCGCTCCAACTCCCACCACCCATGCACGCAACCTCGGCTTCATACTGAACTTATCGCTCACTGTGACCCAGCAAATCAACGCCATCTCATCCTCATGTTTCAACACCCTCTGCATGCTTCACAAGACCTTCATATGAATCCCCATTGATACCAGAAGAACGGTCACCCACACCCTCTTTGGCAGTAAACTGGACTACGGCAACGCACTCTACGCTGGAACAACAGCCAAGCTCCAGAGAAAACTTCCACGCATTCAGAACGCCTCAGCACGACTCATCCTTAACCTCCCTCGCCACAAACACATCTCAGCCCACCTCAGAGACCTCCACTGGGTCCACGTCAACAAAAGGATCATCTTCAAACTCCTGATCCACGGTCACAAGGCTCTCCACAATGCCGGCCCTGCCTACCTCAATGAGCGTCTAAACTTCCACGTCCCAACACGCCAGCTCCGCTCCGCCCCGCCAACCTCACCCTTGCCACTGCCCCCCGCATCCACCGTACCACAACCGGCAGCAGATCCTTCTCCCACCTCGCCGCTAGGACCTGGAACTCCCTCCCCGTCAACCTACCTCTGACCCATGACCTTCTGGCTTTCAGGGAGCGTCTCAAGACCTAGCTCTTCAAGCAGTAGCTCACCCACCCCAGCGCCTTGAGACCCTACCAGGTGAGTAGTGCGCTTAACAAATGATTGATTGATTGATTGATTGAGAACCTGAGACAATGGGCCCAGAAAATTGCAGCGGTCCAGCTGGGCCAGTCCACCCAAGGTGGGTGGGGCTCACGCTAGATACTGACCCTGACCCCACTATGGTCCATATACTGGTGGTAGCCTAGCCTGAGTTTGACAGGCATTTGAGGGAAACGCAGCAGCTACAAGGGGCTGAGTTCTGGACAGATTGCTACCTGTTACATTGCCAGGTTGATGTGTTAGACACAGCCATCTCCCCATGAATATTGGAGATGGCCCATGTGTGATACACAAGATGTGTTACCATTTGTGTATGTATGGCAGTTGGTGCATGTTGATGTGCCTTGCCTATTGTCCTAGAGACCAGGGATACAACAAAGTACAGTCCACTACCAATATACTCTATTGGGCAGACACATGGCTGAATACAGTGGTCAATCATCTCGTGCTTTTTCATGTTGTGGGTGTCATTTGTACCAAACAGTTCACGGGGCACATTTATAAGCCCCTAGCACCACCTTGCGCCACATTAGCGTCATTTGTTTTTACTCAAATGTGACCCAACAAGGCCAAAATCCTAGGACCATATTTACAAAGTGGTGAAAATTCCCAAAATCACACATGCAACAGAACACCAACAAAACACGAACATACTTCAGACAAACAAACATCAACACCAACAATAGCCACACCCGCACATGACACAGGCACATCCTCAACCTCCCAACCCCTAATCCCTCCTAAACACCCTACCTGCCTTATATCCCTCTGTTTCCATCTGTGGTGGTTGGACCGCCATAGTCACGTCAGCAGAAAGGAATATCATAATTGGTCCGGAAGGAACACTAGTGGTCCGCCCTTCAACAGGCATATTGGCTTATTTTGCCAAGATCTAGTGTTGCTGGCAGTGTTGAGAAACCACAGCAGTCTTTGTCTATGCAACCATATGTATCATAATATGCTGGTTGAACTGCCAACACTGTGGCAGTTGGACCACCGCCGTGGCAGTCCTCAGACCGCCAAATTCGTAATCAGGCCCTAAAACATTACAACAGTCATCTTGAAATAATTCAAATCAACTTATATCAAACCTCTTTCGGAACTTATGAGTATGTATTATGTTGGAGTTTTGCCAAAAATACTGCCTTAATTCTTTATTTATTCCTCAATTTGGAAGGGGTTCTCAAAAACACAGGTATTGAGGGCCCACACCACAGTCTGCGATGTTTTGTGAACAGTAATAAGTTGCAAGGCCTCTATTTTCATAGGAGCTAGACTTAACAAGGGCCATATCATACAGCAGTTGGAGAAAGATATTGGTTTGCAGGTCCCTACAATGTAAGCTGGTGCTCAATATCATCCGCATATAAATGACCCTCGATGACTCTCCTAAAATGAGATTGGCATGATAAACAAGCAGTGGCAAATCCACTGGGTAGAGTCTTGGCATGTTGGCACAACGTCTTCAAGCATCCCGAGTGGCCTTGCTGGACTGCGCCACCCACTTTCTTCAACCACCCCAAGTGGATTTTCTGGATTCTGCCATCTGCTTGCATCAATCACCCCAAGCGACTTTGCTAAACTCAGCCACCCACTTTGATCAACAACCTCAAGCGGCTTAGTACGCTTTGCTGTTCACTCATTCCCCGAGGCTCATGGCCACAGAAGTGACTTCCTCCCTGGTTTCACCGGCCTCTATTTCACAGTTTACCGGCAGTCCTGACCTGCTTTCCAGATGCCCAGGCCTGGAACCTCACACTCAGCCGCTCTCCAAGAGGAGCGCACCCCAGACATTATCATAATATGTGGAGACAATGCACACTCATGTCAAGGAGTCCCTGGCACCACCTCTTCTATCCCATCATCATTTATCAACCTTGCATTTTTTAAATCCTGCAAGTGAATAATTAACAATTGAAGAATTGGATCTCTGTCATTCTGATCTTGATTAATGCAGATAAAAAAGCTGTATTTTTCTACATTTGTCTGGAGTCTTTTTGTGGTGTACCTCCTGTGATTATTGTGTGTTTGCTGCACAAATACTTCACACATTGCCTTCTAAGTTATGTCTGCCTTTTCTGCTACCAGAGGTTGAGCACAGGTTAATTCAAGGTTGTGTATTTTGACTTATCCTGACTGGATTGTGGCCAACTAGAGGCCCAATTCCTATCATCTGCAAACTCTTAAAGAAAAAGTTGTGTTTCAACAGTTCCTCTGTATCAGAAGGAACTGCTCAGATTTGAGCGATTACAAAACAGAAGTCAAGCTTTTGAGTTCCAGACTTGCTGCACGTAGTTATCAAATTAAGATAATTGAAAAGGCTAATAAGAGAGCTCGAAACACCAATAGAGAGGCTTTTTTGGGACACACAATAAACCCATTAATCAACAACTTACATGCATGAGTGCATAAAGTACCGTCTGCAATGAGGTCAAGAAAATTGCTACTAAACACTGGCACATTCTCAATATTGGTAATATCCAATTTTAAAAACCTTTGTTTTCTTTTAAGAGAAACACAAGCCTTATGGACATATTGGTCCACACCAGACAAAGAACCACTATCAGGAACAACAAATCCTTTCTGATCTTCCAAGGGTAACAGGGCATTTCTAGTGTGGTAACTGTTCAGTATGTAGATATACAACTGCTGAAAAAATGATTGACCTGAGTTGGAGAACTCCCTGGGAACATAAAAGCCGTACCAACTGTAATTCCCATAATGTGGTTTACCTGATAATGTGACCGTGTGACAAGATGTATGTTGGTATGACGTCTAGAAAAATAAACATTTGGGGGCATATTTTTACTTTTTTTGCACTGAATTAGTGTCATTTTTTTACACTAGTTCAGCGCAAACTTAACTCCATACTTATATTTTGATGCTAGACCCGTCTAGCGCCAAAATATTGGAGTTAAAGTCATTTTTTGGATGCATGAAACCACCTTGGGTCAATGAGATGCAAGGTAGGTGTTCCCGTCCAAAAAATGACTCAAAGTACCTACTGCCTTATTTATCCTCCCATGCAAAAAAGGTGCACAGGGGAAAGGAGGGCCTAAATAATTGCGCTAAGCCTGCTTAGCGTCATTATTTAACGCCTGTATCAGAGCAGGCATTAGGGGACCTGTGGACCCATTTCCATGGTCAAACACCATGGAAGTACCCACAGGTGCCCACCCCAAGCCACAGGAGCACACCCACATCAGAGGGACACCAGAGGATGGGGGGGACCCTATCCCAGGTAAGTAGGGTAGGTAGAGGTAAGCATTTAAAAAATTATTTTAAAGTGCCATTGGAGGCCCTGAAATGGCACTAGGTGCAATGGCCAAGCCCATGGGAACCTTGTCTCCTGTGCTGGCCATTGGGGTGGTGGGTCATGTGGTATGGATGGTATTGTGTCAGCAAATGACACTAAGCTAGTTAAAGGCATTTTTTTTGGGCCTCTAACCAGCCTAATGTCATTTTTTGGTGCAAAATCCCCTTCCTCCATACCTCCACCCCCACCTGGCTAATGTCATTTTCCCAGACGCTAGCTCACCCTTTGCGCCGGCTTGTGGGATTCCATAAATTTGGCACCCGGCTGGCGCTCTGGAATGCTGCAAACTGGCTCTATACCTTTTGACACAAAACTGCATTGGCGCAGTTTTGCATCAAAAAGTATAAATATGGGCCTTGCATAGGTAAACACTGCAGTAATATCGGCTGCAAGCATAGTACCACATGTCTGACACACATTTCATTGAGGTGAATCACTCTGAAAGTGACATCAGATGGCCAGTTTTCAAGAAAGTTGAGAATAAGCCTAATATGCCTAAGGTTTTTTTTAGGAAGGGAACAACGTTTATATTTATAGTCTGCACACCCATCTGACTCGATTAACCGACGACAAACCTTGGATCCAAGCCAACTCCTTGTAATAATATAGGATCTTAGTTGACTATGCTTATTCACTGCATGACTTAGGTTACCTCTGGTCTAATAAAGAAGACATGTAAAAAAAACACTGTCACCCATAGCAGATGTAGGATTTGGCAACTGCACACCAAACCAGGAAAATTGAAGATGTCTCAAAATGAATCTTGTATATTACATTTATATCTATAGGAATTAGAAACATTACTTTGGTACTCATATACATCACTGATAAAATAATTTTTTTAATCAATTATATGTAACACTTGACATAATAAAGCCACATTTAGAAATAGTTTGCCTATAATGGTCGGAAACTGACTTGGGACTACATTGCTCACAACTCCTTCGAATTGTTCTCTTAGCAGTATATATAATTTTCACGATCTACCATTTTTGCCTCTGTGAGCAGAATTCTAACTTCACTTTTTTGGTATTCACAAATAATTACATGCAAACACTAAATGGTAGGCCTTTTCACATCACAAAAACAAAATACTTGAAGGACAGAGAGAGATGATGGGCAATGTCCATGGTGTCTCATGGAACCTGGAAATAAAACCTGCTAATGTTGCCAAATCGCTTTAGCGGCCGGGTGGAGAGGCGGCCCAAATAGGAGCTGAAATTGACATGATACCCTTAACAATGAAAGCAGCAGGGCGAAATAGAAAGCAACGAGAATACCAAAGGTATAGGAATAAGCTGGCTTTGTCTCTTATTTCCTTCTTTTTCCACCAACATCATTTATTTTCGCTGACATAATTTACACATTGTATGACAACAGGGACATGTCCCTCACTCCTCTCATGTAGCATAAAATCTTGAAAATGCAGGGTAGGTGCTCCGCTATGAATTTCTCATGAACTGTTTACCATTGTGTCTTCTCCCTTGCAGACTAGCAAATACAATTGACATAAGACATCTCTGCATCTGATTGTATGTCAAATCTGTCTCTATGTTTCATGAAATGACAAACCTTTTCGCATGTTAGCCATTACAGCTAACGAGATAGGCAAAATCCAGTTCCTCATCTATGTTTCAGGCTTAGGATGTTTTTATACTATATGATTCCTACCACAAAAATATATACTTTTTCAGTTAAAAATCACATGTAGCTCACTGATTCGGGTTATGAGGCTCTCACTGATATGATTAAAAATGCTGATCCACAACAAGTCCATTATCTTTTCTTTTTTACAGGGCTCAAGAGGAGTCTGCCGTGGCAAAGGGTGACCTAGCCGTTTGCATACTCTTTATGTTTGTATGCCATATGTGTCCAGACTGAACTGAAGTTAGCGTGCTGAATAACTCAATTTGACATTACAACGAGGCACTAAATTTGGGGGCATATTTATACTTGTTTTGCGCCAAATTTGTGGCATTTCTTTTGCCTCGAATTCGGTGCAAAACTAACTATTCATTTATACTTTGGCGCTAGACCCATGTAGAGCCAAAGTTATGGAGTGAAAGACATTATTTGGACGTGGAAACCTACCTTGCGTCAATGAGATGCAAGATAGGCTTTCCCATGCAAAAAAATGACTCTATGGCCTTAGCACCGTATTTATCACCCTGTGCTAAAATCATGCATGGAGGAGGGATCAAATAATGGTGCAAAGCTTGCTCTGCACCATTATTTAATGCCTGGGTCAGGGCAGGCGCTAGAGGACCTGTGGGCCTATTTCCATGGTGGAACACCATGGAATAAGCCCATAAGTGCCCCCCCAGGCACCAGGGATACTGCCACCCACACCAAGGGACAGCGGAGGATGGAGGGACCCCATCCCAGGTAAGTATAGGTAAGTATTTTTTTTTAAAGTGCCATTGGGGGCCTGAAATGGGCCCTCCTACATGGCACTGGGTGCAATGGCCATGTCAAGGGGACCCTGGTCCCCTGTGCTGGCCATTGGGATTGTGGGCATGACTCTTGTCTTTTCTAAGACAGGTTTTACTCTAACCTGCCTAACGTTATTTTTTTATGCAAAACCCGCTTCTCCAATACCACCACCCCCACTGGGGTAACGTCATTGTTTTTTACGCTAGCCTACCCTTTGCATCGGCTTACACCATTCCATAAATATGTTGCCCATCTGGCGCTCAAGAATGATGCAAGCTGGTGCAGTTTTGCACCAAAAAGTATAAATATGCCCCTTAGTCCTGATGAAAGCCCTGTACACTTTGGCCTTATTGCTTGGCACTGAAACTTCTATACAGCGTGCAGGACCATAATCCTCACAAGCACCCCTTCCTTACTTTTTAATCATACCAGGATCATCAAGAATAAAGGGACACCAAGGAGTGCAAATGTGGTTTAATTTTTGAAACCCCATTAGGAAATTATCCAAAGTGATCCCTGGAATATGGTTGAGCCCACCCTGGTTTTAAGGGACCAGGATGTGAACTGATGATGGAACATGACACTAATTGGGCATTGGAGGATCTAATAAACAAAACAAAATGGACTGTGGACTTGTGATAACTAATCGCCTTAGTCTGCTTAGGATACCTTATTGTGATATTTGATAAACAAAATCTTCATCCAACCAAGCACTCACATTTAAGGCGGCTCCCCTATCACAGTGTCACTTAATTACTTTTTGACAACTTTAAAAAGGAAAAAGAAACACACCAGCATATACTGGGCACCTGAAGTGCAGATAAAATAAAGACCATTGGACATGGACAAAAATAAAATAGAAAAACGCCCTTTGAGAGATCTTCGTCACTGACGAGAATCGAAATATTTTTAAAGGGGTGTGAATAACGTTCACAAGTTTTGTGCAGTAACTCAAAATGAAATGAGGGCTGA
This sequence comes from Pleurodeles waltl, assembly GCF_031143425.1. Taxonomy (NCBI): domain Eukaryota; kingdom Metazoa; phylum Chordata; class Amphibia; order Caudata; family Salamandridae; genus Pleurodeles; species Pleurodeles waltl. The sequence goes on from NC_090440.1 coordinate 1,560,493,084, forward strand.
CTCGTTTCCCATGTTGTGGTGGGCAGAAGCAAAATGCAAATGACAGATTAACAGGCCAGCGGATGATTTTTTTAGAAAACAAAAGTCTTAAGAGGAAGGTTAAAACTGTTTTAAAGAAAATACCGAAAAAGAACCAAAAAGAATCAACCAAGTGAAGAACTGTGCTTACCGTCTGTCTCCTGATGATTACAGCTGGAGAACAGTTAATTTACCATTGCATGGTAGACACAAATGCTAGCGGTAGAAATTTTATATCCACAAAAATCGAACCTTTTTCTAAAAATCACATTTCTAAATGTAGTTCAAACAACTAATGCTAATGTGCTTTAGAAACAGCTTATCAAGGAGATGCACAAGCTTTGAAAATGCTACTCCAGTTATGATCAAGCATCAAATAGAGACAAGGGATATGAATGTTGAACAACATCACGTGATCTGATGCAATTACCTAATTATTGCATTAAAACTAAACTGTACATGGAAAGCCACCAGAAGAGAATCTAGGCTGAATATAAGCAATCACCACATAATAATATTCACTCTTTCTTTTTTAAGTACTATGCACACACAGACTTTACTAAGCATACCTTAACTTCACCTCACGCAAATGTGTGCTGCTGGGAAAAATATATATTTTTGCAAGAGCCCTTAAACAAATACGGAAATCCAAAGTGGTACAGTTAATATTGGGAAACATGTCTCTTTACATACCCCCAATTGTTTTAAATGAAATTTCAGTGCTTAATTTGAGCCGGTGTGTGGCAGGCTTTGGTGGTACAAAAAGGTCTGAGGCTTAAATAATTGGGTAGGTAAATCAATATTTTAATTCTCTTTCCAATTGTGAACACAGTCCAGTATCTGTTCTATGTTTCTTGTGGCTCTTGGGGTTGTGATTCAGTCCTCCGTTAAGTGTTGTCCTTCCTTGTTTCCTTTTCTCTCTTCTAGGTCGGCTATGGTCAGGTTCTGGATGCTCCAGCGCGTTTTTACTGGAAAAAATAAACAGCAAACGCGAAGGTAAGCTGGTGGGTGGTTCTGGGGTTCTCTTAGGGTAATAGGTAGGGAAGGATCTCCCAGAGAGAGAGGGTGATGGTATCCCACGGTGAGTGTGAGGAAGAGGGGTTTGTGGGGGGGGGGTTCTATTAGTGCCTCTAGTATTTCTTAGTGCTTCCCAAAATTAAAGGGTGAGGAGTGCTCTTGCTATTTGGTTGGTGCTGCACTCCTTTTCCCCTCTCCCACCTCCCCTGATCCCTTCCCCTGTGCCCCTTTAGCTGTGGCCTCCCTCGTCCCCAGGAGGGACCGTACCTTGGAAAGCCACGACCCTCCTGGGTCGTGGCGGGTTCCTCGGGTGTTCTGTTCCAGCGTATTCCTGGAATTGTAGCTGGTCTTCTCGGTTCCTGGAAAAAGTCCTCGCTCGTCTTGTTCTTCCTGGTGCGCGTCTCCGTCTTCCTTTCCCTGCTCCGTGGCATCCTGCTCCCTTTCCTGGGAGTCCGTCCTCTCTTCACTGCCCCGTAGCCGGAAGTTCCCTTCCGATGCGTCCCATAGCGTTCCCATGTTACCATGGGAACGCGGGGTACTGACGTGACGGGGTCGGCTGAAGACTTCCGGTTCACGGAAGGAAGAGACGCGGTCTCAGAGACCCGTCCACACGGTGGTTGTCAGTGTGGCCCACCTACCCTCATTTCTATTGACCAGCAATCATGTTTCTTCATCAGATATTGACTGTGAACAAGAGAGAGGAATACTCATAAACAGGAAAGAAAGAGGAAGAAAACGACTGAAAAACGATTGGACTGTGATTAATAGTTATGGCACATTGGATATAGCTGCGTATTTAGGCATCCCATATCCAGCTCACGATTATGTCCGTACGCTTTTGCTGCACCCTGGCACTGGTAAGCCAGTCAAAATAGGACTACAATGGGCCATCACAATGGAGATTTTGTAAAATCAAAAAGAAGGACTTAATCCACCTAGCCTGCGTTTGTCCTACTTTACGCCCCCTTTGCGCAAAGTTATTAAAAAAGGTGTTTATTGATAGAAACATCGAACATGCAGACGTGCCATAATAGAGAGTCTCAACCATGATGACCCAAAACTAAATTGTAAATTGATAAAATATCTGTTTATGGCACTCAATTGATACCGTTACAAAATAACCCTTAATAACTGTGACTGAGAAATTAATGCTACATTTCTGGAGGGTGGATTGCAGGGGACAGGTCTTGCTCAAAGTGCACTTTTCAGTTTTTCGTTTTCATTAATCATAAAAGAGTGTGTATTGGCTCATTTTAGGTATTTTCATTTTATTTGTATAGTGACGCTCCAGTGGCGCTATGCACTGCACAGTATTTACAAGGTGACGTTAAGCCACTTTTTGTGGCTTATCGCCACCTTGTAAATACAACCCTTTCACATGCAGCACTTTTTCTGGAAGGGGGTGTATTTAATGGGTGTTGCTGTGGGTGTGCCACAGCAACACCCACCGCATTTTGATGCTGCCCCAGATTTTACGAGTTGTCATACACCTGAGGCAGCGCTAAAATCTAACGCCACCCCAGAAATGGCGTTAGCATGGCGCAAAGAGGAGAAATGCTGTTCATTTGTTTGCATTCTGCAGCACACATACAAAGAATAAAAGGCCATTCAAGATTGTTTTTGTGCAGGACGGTGTCCCTTCCTGCACAAAAACAATCTCCCCTGCAGCACAGCCATCCTTGCTCCATGGATCAAAGGTGGCAGCATTGGCACTCAGTAGCAAATTTAACACCTGAGCAGGGGGCAATACAGGGATGCACTGTATTCTATCAAATACAGCGCATCCCTTTGTTTTGAAAACGTTTGGAGCATCGTGCTGCCAAATTTGGTGCAGTGTCACACTGTCAATTTCTCTTAAATCTGGGCCTTAGTTTGTTACAGTAGCCACTTCGTTGCACCAGTGACGTTATGGGTAACAGGCACTAAATTTTTTTTTTTTATAAAACCGTCTCTGTGTGGGGATATAGGCAATGGCATAACAAAATACATGGAGAGGTCCCCCTACACTCTGGACTTAGTCAGGAGCTCTAAGATCAGGGGCCTGCTGCCTGTGCACAGTGCCGGTGGTACCCAATGCACCATGGCACTATTTTTTCACCACTGGATAGAGGATAGCGTGTGGATATTTTATGCTAGGGATTGCTGGAACTGAAAAAATAAAAAAGTAAAACAGCTTCAAATACACTATTTGCTTTTGAATAGTATTTCTGCTACCAAAATCAACTGAGGATCTTTTTTCCAGAACTGAGTGAAACGCTAACTTTATGCATTAAACCTTATTGAGGAAAAATCACAACTCAGACCTATACGTCACTGTGCTACTTTTTTGTTTTCATATGTATATGTTCGTATATCTTTATATTGGTTTTTATTTAGATCATGCTATCACAATCAAGCATTGGTAAGACGTGCCTCGTCAGACTTTACACCCTTTTCACTGGCTTCCTGTCTGCATTTCCAGTCATTACAGTCTCACCTTCTTCGGGAGTGAGAAGGGCTGACAACATCATCGGATCTACAGAGGCACCACCTACAATCAAACCTACCCCATCTGCAACTCCCAGCCCAGCTCTGGACTCCGAGTACCCACAGGTTATATTTCAATGCCAAGAGGTATAGGAGCCCAGCTGCAGATGTTGGATGAGGTGCAAGCAGGGATGGAGACCATTGTGGGCTCCCTAGAGGGAGTCCATAGGTGCCTCAGTCCCAATAAGGACAACTCCGATGCAATTAGAGGCACTGACACTCTGCTCCAGAGAGTGGAACAGTCCCTGGCAGACATTGCTGGTGTCATGAGGCAGAGGCAACAAAACTAACCCTGCTAATGTGGCACCAGTAATGTTGCCACCCAGCTGGGGGCTATACGCAACATCGATCAATCAATGGAGTGTAAGCACGACTCCTATATTACAACAATGAGTGCCTTCCACAGTGACATTGTTGCTCTGTTGACAAGCTAGCAGGCCCTTCACTGTACTGCACTGCCTTCCTTGTTGGCACAGGCAAATGCAGATAGGGAAAGTGGATCCACATTTTCAGCCCCTGATTTGTGTGTGTGTGTCTCAGTTGCCTCCTGCACAAATGCAGGGGAGGCACACCACACATCAGAGGAGGAAAAAGTAGAATTCCCTACTTTCAGTTGGAGAACCTCCCAATAATCTTTGTTTGTGGCCCTTGGCCAGTTTCCATTGGTCCTGTGTTGAGTAACACGCCATTGACCTTGTCATCAGGCACTGTTTACTTTGTGTTTGTCCACCTGTTGATCTTATCCATATGTGGACTATCAATGTGACTTCCCTTCTCTAATTCTAATTTTGATCTCTTTCTCACTGCAATACTACTCCCCTACAGATGTCACATGGCATGTATTCCTAATGGACCCTGTCTGGACATCCTTTGGACTTTAATACCTTTGCGGTTGTTGCCCTAAGAACTGCTAGAATTTAAATTACATTATACACACCTGTAAGTAAATGCACCACCATGAAACTTTGTGTTCTGTCTGTTTGTGACAGATAGGATGTACTACAATATGGTGAATGTGTCAATACAGAAGTCACTTCCTTGCTTATCAAGGTAAATATGCCTCAGTTTATATCACATGTTCAGGGTGGACAAGGGCAAGCATCATGTACATCCACTGCAAGGGCATACGTAAAACGTCTCATTGAAATATTGAACATTATTGGAGATGACAACCCTCATGAACTTCACTGGCACACAGTGAAGAAGCCCAACTACTCACAGAAACGTATTAATGTGCAGCATGTGAGACACTAACACAGTCACACACCACCACAGATCACTTGCTCAGTGAGTAATACACCAGCTCACACATTTTCCTAGCTAAATGCTTACATTGAAGCATTGAAGAGATCCCATTAATGCACGCACTGACAACATGCCAATATGAATGGCCAGACTCCTGAACAATTTTCCTGATATATGTCCAGGATGTGATAGGTCTGTGTAACACCTTGGATACCAGTAAGCATTTACAACAACAGCGAAGTATTGTTTGTCCAAGGTCAAAGGATGAATGGTGTATGAAAGCATGGGGTTATCTACGGATAATTTGTTTCTATGCCCCTGAGAGCATTCACTATAATATAGACACCTAATAAAAATTAAAAGCCAGGTCACACATCTATATATCATGCTATGCATCCCTCTGGTGAGAAGAAATGGGAGAATTATGAATTAGGTACTTGGCAAGTAGTTGCACAAAGTCACATGCCAAGAATATGCCCACTTACCTAATACTCAATGCCAAGGATAATAGAGGTTATTCAGGCAGTTGGGGTCCACATCTATTATTTACAGCTAACAACAATGAACTCCCACTACAATGGTGTGTCCAAGTATATCCAGGAAGGGGTGATATAGAGAAACAGTACCATCCATAGTATACATGTGACATATGGTAAAAACACATTACTACAGTGGGTGACTATCTGTGTTGGGCTGCACGCAAAAACAGGGAAAGGGGAGCACTTACAGTGTCCAAAGAATGGTGAAGCTAACGGGAGTCAAGTGTGAGTTTGATTGACTCTTGCACATACGCCTCACACAAAGTCACACATATCTACTAACAATGGGGACATTTGGTACATCATGTACTCATCCTAAACAATGCTGAGCAATCTTCTGTATTAATTGAATAAGAAATCAAGTATTTATAATTCAGACTTTTGAAATTCACAAAATATTTATACTAACATTTACTAACTTAATCTACACTACCTAAACCTAAATTTACTTAATCTGCCTAGCCTACACTAGAATACTAATTCTAATGTATGTTTAACCTAACTTAACCTAATTAACCTACACCTATTACTTAACATTAACTTAATTTAACTTCACTTATCCTCAGTTAGCCTACACAGTGAGCACAAAAGACATGGTAAACATCAATCCCCACCCCTCCTTACCACATGTGTATTTTTGCGATCCTAACATCAACTACCCCTAAACATGAACTAATCACACATACTAAGCCAAACAAATATATATATATATTTAAAATATTTTTTTAAAACACTTATCCTAAACATTAACTCACTACCCTCTAAAATTCCAATAAATGTATCGATCACTGCGTCTGTCGGAACAAACGAAAAACAAATTATCAGGTCTCTGCTATACTCAGAGCTAATGTCTGCCGAGAAGTTCAAAGGTGACATCGTTTCCACGGATGTTCTAACAGATGCGGTGATTGATTGGAACTGTGCAGAGGTTGCTTCGTTCCAGTATTACACACACGTTGCAGTCTGTGTTCTTTCCATGACAGATAATATGTACCTCTATATTCCAATGTCCTGATGAGGCCTATAAGTATAAAGGGCCGAAATGTGTCGACATATACACTGAGGAGTGTTGTTGGACTAATAAATGGTACACACAAAAGGGGATAGAACTGCATGGAATACGCACAGTTAAAGAATATTTATTTTCTGCGGTTCCTAGTACTCATTACGTGGACTGTGTTTGATGAAACTGGATTTACAGCCACTTATGTATATATAACGCAGGAAGACTGAAGTATGGTGGTTATTCCACCATGTTGTTCTATTTGTTTTGTTTGTCATAGTTATTTTGTTGGTATATATGTGTGTCTAAATCTATTGATAGGTACAGTGTGTTTGATTTTAAATTTAAGATTCAATTGATGTTTTTATGATGAAGGATGGGACTGTGTTTGACCAGAAATAAATTGCAGAAAAAGGTTCAAATGGAAGAAATGGGTAATCATTTTTCCAGTGATCAATTAAGGTTTTCACTGATGTTGCAATAAAAGATATATTTTCCATGTTACATGCCACTTTATATTGATTTAGCTTTGTAGCCCAGGCTTAGGAGGGTCACAATGGCTTCGCCTTGTTGTGGTGAGGTTTTTTCTTTGTGCAGCATAATTTCAGTTTTCTTGCCTCGGGTCTTTTTTGTTCCTAGTATTCTTGTGTCCATCAAATCTAATCTCTTGGCCAAGGGATGCCCTCTAAATACTGCATTTTGGAACAATTAGGGTGGCTACAACCACTAAGTGGCAACGTCCTGTGGGAAGGGGTCACATCCCTAACCCTGATTGACTATTTTCCTGTCATCCAAGATGGAGGAAAATTAAATGGAATGGTCACCTTGCCTGCCACACCTGAGGGGTGGTGCAAGCTGGGGTTGGCCACTCTTCCTATCCTTGGGAACTTGTTACGCATCACCAATTGTACATGACATTGTACATTTGGGGAAAATTTACAAACCATGAGGCATTTTTAACAGCCCCATGTATGCTGGAGCATCAATCTTTTAACACTCCGGCAGTGCAGACTGCATAACCATATATATAAGGCCATGCAACATCACATTGCATGGTTTTTCATGGCCTCATATGTATGGAGTAAGGCAAGGCACTGCAAGTTACTGCAATGCCTTAATCTGTGCCAGTGAGGCGTTCCAAGGGCATTTTTGTGGTTTTTACCATGCAACTCCCATATGTTTTGGTGCATTACCAGATATGGAAGGGCTTGTAAACCTGGGAATGCATCAAAATCTTACACCTCCCCAGGGGAGGTGTAACAAGGAGAAGTACCTGTATTACTCCTCGTGTTATCCTCTTTCTGTGTGTGCTAGTTTCAGAAGAAAAATAATCCATGGATTGTTCATGTACAGGAAGATATCCCTTCATACGCAAATACAATACTGGCAACAATGGAGGCACTCTTGCACCATAGTGCAAGGGTGCCTGTGTTGGTGCTTGGCACCAAATTGTGTGCAGGCACCTGCTTAAATGAGAGGAATGCACCATTTCTTGCTTGTGTAGGACAGTGCAGCAAAAAGACTTGCATTGCTACCCTACGCCAACGTTTTGTAAATATGTCCCTAACTATGTACATGATATCATCTCATTTTGCAAAACATCTTGAACGTTTTTAATATAAAAGTAGAATATTCAATATGATATACAGAACATGTTACTTTTCAACATATATTAACTAGCTACTTCACAGACATCAAAGTGAATAATCATACATACCGGCAGGTCAACCAGTCTCCAAGCCTAGGAACTCAATCACGTCTGCCTCATGTGCCACCACGTCTGCCCACTGATGCTTTATCTGGCAGGTGGTCTGAGCAACTTCAAATGTTTGGACATGATGCCCCCATATCTTCTCACACCGGTTCTTTTTGTCTGCCTTATCCCTTCTACTATGCTTGGAAGGTACTGCATTATCAACTAAATGAGGCCGCCAAACTCTGCCTAAGTGAAATTTTTACCCCACTCAACAAAACTAAACCTCCAACCACTTAACCTACCCCTTTAATACACCCTATGAAAACTCAAACTCCCAACAATGCAGTTACAATAAATAGACAAAAGTGGACAAGAGGACAAGACTTGACAACCTTAAACACTTTTTGAACACAGTGGACACACGTACAGGACAAAATAACCACCAATCTCACACCAACTCTCAAATACCACCAGCATTCAGCAAAAACAGAGAGTAAGAGAAAGTGAAATTAACTTCACACTTCCTAGCTTGCTGCCTGCCACATCCATTGCATCATTTCCTGCCTGAGTTGTGTCACATTTTCAGCAAATGCACTGTTTTTTCTTGATCTTGATGTTGGAAAATGAGTGCATAGAGCATTGGAACTTATCCTAGTTTGTATACGCATTCGACTCAACATGTGGTTAAAATCAGCGCAACTAGTGCAATGCACCACCGATCAGAAATAATGTGTGGTTTTTCACACATGCTTCAGGCCCATAGTGTGTGCTGTAATGTATAGAGTGATATTCCTTATTTAACAACTTGGACAGCATTCCATTGGCACACCACTGATAGCATACATTTACACTGGTTGTTATGCATGTCATTTAAGTGGTAAGTGTGCCTATGTGTGACATAATTCCCTCTTCAATGTGACATGTAGAGTGGGCACTTTTGGTAATGTAAGAACTCACTGAAATATTAATAAGAGGCTTGCACTCCTGGAACATAACTTTATGTGACACTCCAGCTGCACAAGCCCCTCTGCCATATCTATGAGTTCACCGTCAAGCCAGTTTGCATGGCTTTGAATGCCCTCATAGAAATGGTGTAAGACAATGTAGCATAAGTCACTGCATTGACTTACTCTGCAGCCGGATGGTGATCCATGGGAGTTGTGGTTGGTTTGGCCACACAACTCCCACAGATTTTGATAATGCCCCTGAAATCAATAAACACATAAACCTGGGCCAGCACAGAAACATTATGCTTACACAGGTCAGTCAGGACAAGGATAATAATAAGAATTGTGCCTTTTTTTCGTTATTCCAACGTGTGCTGCATTATCCATCACACATAGAAATAGGAAATTGGTTTATATTGTAATACTCAGACAGATATATACAATGAGTTAAACCCCCCAAAAATAGACCCAAACAGTACTGGAGAGCTTCTCAAAAATATTTAATTGGAAAGGAGACAGGAGAACCTGAAGGCGATTAAGGGACTGGTATTGGTGCATATGGATCGGGTAGATAAACTGTTAACCCTTGGGTACTGTGCAGCTGTTAATTAGCAAAATTAATTGTGGTATTAGAGAGACTGGACTGAGGAGCGGGCATCATCGTTATAATGAACTATCATATTTGACCCTGCCAATGGAGCTTAATACACATTTATTACTTTGGAAGCGTGTTTGTACAATAAAGTTGTATCGAGTGAGAAGCAACTGACATTTGTTTAAATTGTTATAAATGAAAAAGCATAAATAAAAAAAAGAAATAGGAAGTTGGCTTTCATGCTTGTTTTTGTGAAAAAAAGTTCCCTTCCTGCACCCAAAAAATCCAGCATCCAAAACAGACAGCCTTGCACCATGCTGCTAGGCTGCCAGTGCCATCCTATTATGGGTCAGCACAGGTGAAAATGACAGAAATGCACCATATTACATTCATAGGATGGATTCCAGCCCTTCATATTGCCATACAGCGTTGCAGCAGGAGGAATAGGAAAGCTGCCCTACCCAAAGTCTTCCTTAACTAAGGCCCTCAGGGCCATATTGTTAACACAGTCACCCAGCCCAGCAAGTCACCTTGCTGCACTGTGCCAAAATAAAAGGGCAGGAATGTGCTGTAATTCTGATGAATACAGTGCATTTTCACCTTTGTCCCTATGTTGGTGCCATTTTGGCTGCCTAGCCCCAAAGCAGACACCCTTGCACCATGCTCCACAAAAACACTCCTGGGAGGCAATAATTTTCTCCTCCTATGTGTGCTACATTCTGCATCACACATAAAAAGAAGTAACAAGGTTATTGTGATGGGTTCTTTGGGGTTTGTTAATGGAAGACAAAAATGACTATAACCCCGGTTATTTTCCTGGATTAATTTTTTTGAAATGCCATATCAGGCAAAAAAAAAATCTTAGTTCATGGTCTTTTATCTTCTTATAGTCTTGCTATTTCTCTCTCTCTCTCTCTCTCTCTCTGATTGTTTTTATCCTTTCCTCTTTTTGGTCATTGGGTTTCCTCTATTTGTTGTTACTATTAATTCTCCGTTATCTTCTCTTCTTCTTAGGTATATCTCATCCTCAGTTCAGCTCCCAGATTGGCGGGACCACGAGGGAAGAGAGAACCATGGAAAGGAAAGGTAAATGGATCTTGTTTGTTTTCGTTGTCATTATGTAGATAATAATAGAGTGGGAAAGAAGCGGTCAAAATAGGGTGAGGAGAGAAAGAAAGGGAAAAAAACACAACAAAAGAAAAAATATATATGTATCCCATGTGAATATGGGAGGGACCCCTTATAGTCACCGTATAGTGTGCGCCTATGAATCAGTTCCTTAAAGCATAGCAGTGCTTTTTGTGCAAACCCAGGTATACAGGAATTTCCCCCTTCTGCTGCTCCTTGTCTCGCAAGTTAATCCTCCCGCCTCCCGACTTCCACCAAAATTCCCTGGTGCTGGGAATATATGCACACACCTGCATGAGCCACGACCCTCCAGGGAGGTGGCTGGGTGCTCCGTTCTGCCCTGCGCTGCTATCACCACAATGCGCCTCGGGTTCCTCCCTCTGCACAACGTTTTCTGTTCCTCCTCCATACTCCTGCCCTATGGCATCTTCTTTTCCATCTCCTGATGTGTATGCCCTCTCCTCCTGCTCCGTCGCGGACCTTTCGGTCTCTGAGGTATTCCCTTTTGTTGCTCTTCCCGTCACTGGCGTCTCCTCCTTCTCCTTATCTCGTTCCGCCTTCGTGCCTTCTTATATCTGAGATTCAGAAAATAATCCGGGCCTCTTTTCCCTCGCTGGGACCCCCGGGGTAGGATAACATCGGCCCCGTTTTACTATTTTGTGACAGGGTTGCCGCAACCCTGTTACAGTTATATAGAGGTATTTCTTCTCGTTACGCCTCCACTGGGAAGGTGAAAGATTTGGGTGCATTCCCAGGTTTACGAGTTCTTGTAAATCTGGAAATGCATGAAAAAACATGGGATTTGTCTGGGAACACCCATACAACACCCATGGAACACCTTCCCAGGGCAGATTAGCACAATGTAGTGATTTGCGCTGCATTACTCCAGAATTTTGGAGCCAATCAGGATTTGCATGGCTTTAGAAATATGACTTAACATATGTGTTCCTTTAGCACCTCACTGTGTGGTGCAAGAGTGATGCAAACCTGCTCATAAATATGCCCATCAGTGTTTTGGAAGTGACTTGTGAGTACTTTCTCCGCTGCAGTCAGGCTGTGGTTAGGTAAATGTAACATCAGTGCATCCACTGTTGAACAGCAGTTGGCACACCAGTGGATGGTTGGCAGTACTTTTTGGGTCTGTGTGGGAGAGGGAGGGCTGACAAATGCAGAGTCAGCTGGCATAGGCATAAACATTGAGAAGCATACTGAGTAACACAATGGGTCTCATTTACGAGGCTCTTGCACCACAGGTGTGTCTTTTTGTGGCTTAACACCGCCTTGTAAATATGACCCCTTCACATGCACCACTTAGTGTGAAAGGCTCGTGCAATAGCTGTTGCTGTGGGCGTTCCACTGCAACACCCATTGCATTTTGACGCTGCCCAAGGTTTACGAGAAATTGCAAACCTGAGGCAGTGCCAAAAACGAATGCCCCCCCAGGGGTGTTGTTAGCATAGGCAACTAGGAGAAATACTTCTATTTCTCCTTGTGATTTGCTTTTTCCATGAGTGCTGCATTCTGAAGCACATATAGAAAGAGCAAAACGCCATGAATGATTGTTTATGTGCAGGAAGGTGTCCCTTCCTGCACATAAAGAATTATTAAATAAAGCTGATTTGCAACTTTTATGTGTGCTGCAGAATGAAGAACACATAGAACTAGCAAATTGCCATTATTGATTGTTTATGTACAGGAAGGAGCTCCTTTCTGCACATAAACAATAATTCCTTGCAATGCAGGCACACTTTCACTTGCACTATGGTGCAAGGGTTCCTGCATTGGCACTATGCAGGCAAATTTAACGTCAGTGCTATGGAAAATACAGGGGTGTGCCCCTCTTGACTCCTGACAGCCCAAGTGACTTCACTGAGTAGGGACATTAATGTGCAAGGCATGCACCTCAGGGGGCAAAGAGCGGTGTGGGGGGGGGGGTTTCTTGGAAGGGTGGTCTTTGGAATTTGGTTTGAGAGGGGGTGGAGTCTTGCTCCTCTGTTTAAGGGGCGGGGAGTGGGTCTGGAGCGGGTTGGGAGTGGCTGCCTTGTGTACAGGAGAAGAAGCCTTCTTAGTGGGGAAGCGACTTTGGGATCAATAGGGGGGCCATGGGAGGGCAGGGAGCTGTAGGGTCCCGGCTGGGGGAGCGGGAACGTACGTTTAAGAACAACATGGGGTGGGTCAGGAGTCGGGAGGAGGTCAAGGCGGGCAAGGAAAAGGCACAGTGGGGCGGACTGTGGGAGCAGGTTTTGGGGTGGAGCTAGAGGGAGTGGTCATAGGACCTGTAGGTGTGCTGGACTGGGTTGTAGGTGCATGCAGTATGTGCATATGTTATGTTATGTTATGTTATTGTATTATAGCTTGTATAGCGCTTTATCTGCCCTGCGCCTCGTAGCGCTTTACACTGACCACTTAATCACAAAAAACATAACATCAAAAACTTCAGGCTCTAAATAACCATGTTTTCAAGGTTTTGCGGAAAGTAGTTTCCTGTAAACATGCTCAGATATTTATCGGCAAGCTATTCTGAAGTTTTGCTCCTTGAAAAGACAGGGATCTTTCTCCCCATCTTGCTTTTTTGACTCTGGGAACCTCAGCAAGGCTGGCCGAGGAGGATCTCAATTGTCTACCTGGTATATAGAATGTGGCTAAAGGTCTGATCATCTCAGGACCCAGATTATGTAATGCTCTGTGCATATAACATAGAGTCTTAAACTGAATTCTTTTTGCAACAGGGAGCCAATGTAGAGAGGAGATTCCCTTGCGTATAGACTGATGTTTAGGAATTTTTAAAAGCTTTCGTGCTGCAGCATTTTGAACTCTCTGTAGTCTATCTATTACATATTTGGGTGACCCTATGAATAAGGCGTTCCCGTAATCAAGTCGGGAGCCTATCAAGGCCTGAATAATCAGTCTTTTAGCAGTGAAAGGCAGAATTGCTAGTACCTTCCTTAGCATCCTCAAGAGCGCAAAGAAGGCTCCAGTTATTCTGTTGGCATGTTGGGGCATTGATAAACAGGGATCCAGCCACACTCCCAGACTTTTTACAAGATCTTTGGGCGGCGTGAGAGCACCTACCCCATCTATAATTGTAGAGTCTGTAAGTGGGTTCTTGGGGAGTCCGGAAAACATCACCTCAGTTTTTCCATCATTAAGCTTAAGTTTACTAGATGCCAGCCATACGGCCACTGCTTGTAGGCAAGGTTCAAGCGCAGTCCCAAGATCCGGCTACTTGGTGGAGAAGGAGACAATAAGTTGTGTATCGTCTGCATAGGAAACAAGTTTTAAGCCAAACGTTTGAACAATCTCAGGGAGTGGGAGCATATAGATATTGAATAACAGCAGACTTGGGGATGAACCCTGAGGAACTCCACAGCCACTTGAGATAGGTTTGGAGAAGCAAGATTTCTCTAATACCTGATAGGATCTTTCATTAATGAAGGAATCCATCCAAGAGCAGTGTCGGTAATTCCAACATCTTGTAGTCTCTCAGTGAGAACCTCCAGATCTACCATATCAAACGCGGCACTGAGATCTAACAAAATAATAGCTGTTTCGATCCCTGTATCAAGCTGCATTTTTAATTCTTCCGTAATCACTATTAATGCGGTTTCTGTGCCACATCGTGGCCTGAAACCCATCTGCGTGGGATGAAGGATCTTATTTTCTTCCAAAAATAGTGAGAGTTGGACCTGCACTTGTCTTTCGGCTATTTTAGCTATAATGGGTAGCAGTGAAATGCGACGATAATTATTCATGATTTCTGGGTCCAAATTAGTTTTTTTCAGGAGAGGCTTGACAATGGCCTGCTTCCAAAAATCTGGCACTATAGCCATATAGAATGAAGAGTTGATGAGATTAGCAATCACCGGGCTTACCAGTGGCGAACCCATAAGGAGGATCTGAGGTGTTGCTGGATCCATTGGTGAACCGGATTTAATGGAACCCAGACATCGGGTTACAGTGCGGATCCTCAATGAGGTGTGGTTTATCTGGGGTATTAATTAAGTCTTCAAGGTGACATCCTTCTCCGGGGTCTGTCATTTAGATCGTAGAAGGGTATAAGTTCATCAAGGCTATCACAAATCCACTTAGTGAATGAATGAGACAGGAGCGTTATATTTTTTAAGTTCTGTTGCCTGTCATTATCCCTTATTTTAGGCACAACCCTAGTGTCTCCTAAATTCTCTGGCCTATTCTTTTCTAGAGAATTGATAAAGTCGGTGGGCTTTAGTTTATGTAACTTTCTCGTGCGAATAGGTGTTTTACCCACCCTTGAATTGTGTTTGGGGATAGCTAATTCCAATTCTATTAGGTGATGGTCAGACCAAATCAGAAGATGGAATCTCAAATATATTAATTCCCGAGTATTAGAAAAAACAAGATCAATAGTGTGACCTTTACTATGGATGGGGTCTGTGATCAGCTGAGTTAGATCGCAAGCTTTCATGTCTGATACCAGACGTCTTGCTGAGGCGTTCTCCACTTCTTCAGCATGTAGATTAAAATCTCCTAGCAGTGTGAAATTAGATTTCATGGGAGCTAGTTGAGATATCTTCTCAGCTAATGAGGTAAGGAAGTCTCCCAATGGCCCAGGGCCTATATATTAGAATGCCGGACATTGTATTATGGGGATTTGGGCTGATAGCAAAAAACAGGCTCTCACATCCTGTAATCTGAAGAGGATTTATACTAACAGAGCATGTATTTCTAAAAATAACTGCAATGCCACCTCCCCTAGAGGGTCTGTACCATCTACTGATTTTACAATCTGGAGGAAGAGCCTTAACAATATCGGGAGCTGAACTATCATCTAACCATGTTTCGGTTAGAAATAAAATAAGTGGTTGTATTTGTTCGAAAAGAATGTGAATATCTAGCTTGTGCACCCCTAAAGAATAACAGTTAGTCAACAGGATAGTATGTTTGTTGATTTCCGAAGGCAACTTTGGGTCAAAGATAAGGGAAGGGGCCCAATTGCACCCTGTGCATGTGTGGCTCTTATTGCTAGGATCAATGGAATTGACACATAAACTATGTGTCCCTAAGTTGAAAGCATACAAAGTATCCCTATCACAACACAATGATACCCTGTAAACTAGGCTCGTTCTGGCTCAGACGGGCGCAGACGGGCTTGCCTTTGGCGCGCCCGCTGCGCGTCGCGTGCATCTGGTCTTAAAATAGGCCAGACGCTGTAAAAACTAGAGCTCTAACCCCAATATGGCGGTCAGAAGTGGGAAATAGCAAGATGGTGATAAGTGAGGTGGATTACTGTTGAGTGTTTGAGTGGGAGCGTATATGTGTTTTGGGAGGAGGGGGAAGAGAGGGAGGGAGAGGACAAACAGGTTTTGTGCATGTATGTTGGGGTGGTGTCTGCAAGTGAGGTGGGTGTGCTGCATGTGGTTGTGATGGTGGTGACCTTGCATGTGGTGTTTGGGGTGCTAGTCTGTGTGTCTGCTGTTGAGGTGACTGTAGGCAAGGCTGAACAGGTGGCAGGATCGGGGACTGAGGATGCAGTGCTTGCAGGTGTGAGTGCTGATGTAATTGTGAGCGAGAAATTGGAGGGGAGACAGTGGAGGCAGTGGCTGTTGTGTGTGCTTCTGTGTGTTGGCTGTGTGCATGCTTGTGGTGTGATCTGTGGTGCTTGTGCCTGTCTTTGTGAGTCCTGTCTGTTGTCTTGGGTGCATTCTCATCTGACTGTGTGATTGGGATGGGTGCCGGAAGATGACTCTGGGACTGGGTACAGGTAGTGGAGGGGGAACATTAGAACTATGGACACTGTCTGGCATCAAAGAGGAGGCTAGAGCCTGAACCAATCTCTGTAGGCCAGCCAAGTCAACATGAATGCACTCCAGGTAGGCATTGCATTGCTGCATCTGGGATGCCAGCTCCTGGATGACATTCACAATGGTTGATTGCCCTACAGAGATGGATCTCAGGAGGTTAGTAACCTCCTCAGTCAGGGCAGCAGGGCTGACTGGGGCAGGGGCTGAGGTGCCTCAAGCGAGGGAGACGCCCACTCTCCTGGGTGAGCGGGCACAGGCAACTGGGTAGGGAGCTACTGGGAGGGTGGTGCTGGAATAGGGGGGTGGCGGAAGATGATGATGCCGGAGTGGTCTCAGAGGGGTCCATCACCACCAGGGAGCTCCCATCGGAGGAGGAATCAGAGTCAGTAGTATCAGCTCCTGTCCCACCCATGGTGCTTCCCTCGCCCTCCAACCCAGTGGTCCCCTCGGCGTCAGTGGACACTGCCTCCTGGGTACCGTGGGCTGCAGCTCCCCCTTCGCCGATGCCCCTGCTCCATCTCCAGATGATGCCAATGCACAAAAGGACAGGAGAAGATAAGGAGGGAGGGTGGGGGGAGAAAGAAAGAGAGCACAGGTTCAATAACACCAATACCAACACATATGTCATACCCATCATAATCGCTCACTGGTAATGTACACTGTGCAGTGACAACCACAATACCACACCATTGCCTGGGAACAACAGCTAAAATGGACTCTGAAGAAACTACCATCTGCACACCTACTGAGACTCACTAATCCATGTCTGCCTGTTGACAAAGGCACAGCTACACTTACTCCGTTACAGTGAGTGCACAATTTGCAATTGCCAGATCACACCACCTAGGCAGTGGACATCAGAGCATCACTCCGACACTGGTGAGTCAGGATGTCGGCCCTTACTGAAACAGAAATCCCAGCAAATGACTAATACCAATTGTACATAACACTCAACATAGCAATGCAGAACTATACAAAATTACCTACAAGGGCATACTGAGGCATACATTGACTATCACCTTGGCATCCAAAGACCATGCCAAGCATTAGGAAACAAATGTACACAGTGAGTACTCACCCCCTTGTGGCTGCTGTTCTGCCCTCAAGCGCCAATCCAACTTTGGGGGATTAGAGTCCAACGGGCATCCCTCCCTCGTTGGGAGGATGTCCCCAGCTGGGCTTCTGTGGTCTTCCGGTCCCAGCCTCTCAGGTCCTCCCACCTCTTTCTACAGTGGGTGCTCCGCTGGCTACGGACCCCCAGGGTCTGCACATCCTTGACGATGGCACGCCATAACTCTTTCTTCTGATGGGTGGTGACCTGCATAGGGAACACAGACAGAAGGACACCATTAACTACACGCTACAGTCAGTTACAGCAGTGAACTACATACTACATAGATCCCACAATCATCATACACATCACTCTTACCTCTGTGTACATATTGCTTGCAGCCGACAACACTCCCTAAAGGACACGCTGCATGCACACACATACATCAAAATACAGTCATGTCACATCCAAAATATCTAAAAGGTGTTCAACTGTTGATCTGGAGGCCCATACAACTGTCCATACAAGGGTACGACCCATCCACAAGCTTCTCCAGTTCTGTGGATGTGAAGGCTGGGGCCCTATCCCCTGTAGCACAGCCATTGTGGCTTCCAGACACAGGACACACCAGCTCACGCAGTAGAGGTCTTGATAGGGTGAAAGATCATCATTGTACCCTGTGCTCCATAGACTTCTAATGTTAACCAATGAGGAGTTGCACGGCGGTTCAGACCGCCCTCCGCCATGACGTCAAATGCCAGCACAGTGAGGTCACTTCCACCTGTCCTATGCATGCAGGACAGGCGGGTGCCATTTTAAGATGATTGTTATGATAGTAGTCAATTAAATGTGCGTCATAGGTACTTATGGTACACACCCAGGCAATTCCTAAACATCTACATTATACATTTGGTGGGAGAATCTGGCTCTTCAATACGAGCTCATACTAGTACACTGCTTGCAGAAGAGTAGTTGACAAAACATGTTAAATGTGATGGTACAAATCACGCCTCACAACTTAGACTACATCTGTGAAGCAGTATGACAATTTAATGAAAATGTATTGTATCAGAAGTCCGTTTGCATGTAGAGTTCACCAGAGCAGATTCCAGTCACTGGTTGCCTGAAATGTATGAGACAGCCCTATTTACTGTGATTTTCTGTGTTTCTATCCTTCCTGCTATCACACACTTGTGATGTTTTGTCTATTCAGATACCAACGTCTGCGGAGGAGGAGGAATGCACCTGTGTACAGACCTCTAATTGACTTGGCTATACTGGAGAAATGCCACATAATTCTCACCTATCGCCTGGACAGGGCTACAATCACTGAACTGTGTGAACAATTGGAGTCAGATCTCGTTCCTGCTCTTTGTAGTCCTAGTGCAATACCTCCTACAGTACAGGTGCTGTCAGTGCTCGACTTCCTGGCCAGTGGATCATTTCAGGTGACAGTGGGCTTGGCTGCAGGTATGTCTCAGCCAATGTTTGCTAAAGTGTTGAGTAGAGATTTAACTGCCTTGCTGAAACACACAAGCAGCTATATCACATTCCCCCAAAGTGATGATTTGCCTACTATTAAGGCTGCTTTCTATACAATGGGACATATTCCACATGGATTGGGGCCTTTAACAGGACCCATATTGCTTTGGTCCCTGCCAGGATAAATGAGCAGATGTTCAGAAATAGAAAGAGTTACCATTTATGAATGTGCAGATGCTGTGCCTTGCTGATCTGTATATTCCCATGTTACTGCCAAGTTTCCAGGATCTGTACATGATGCCTACCTAGTGAGGAACAGCAATGTCCCACAGATGATGACACAACTACAAAGAGAGAGTCTGGCTCATTGGTGAGCGTGATGTTCCACACAATGTATGTCACAGTATGCTACCTGGAGTTGTCCTCTGTGCAATTGTACAAATGTAATGTGAATTTCTCACGATTTCCAGGTGATTCCGACTACCCAAACCTTTCCTGGCTATTGACACCAGTGAGGAATCCAAAGACAGAGGCAGAGAATCAATACAATGAGGCACATGGACAGACCAGAAGAGTCATTGAAAGAACATTTGGGATATTGAATGGCAGGTTCAGGTCCCTACATATTTCTGGTGGATCCCTACTCTACTCCCCTGCAAAGGTCTGGTAGATAATAGTGGGCTGCTGCATGCTTCAGAATTTGGCCCCCAGAAGGCATGTGAAATTCCTACAGGAGGAGGGGGGAAACAATGCACCTGTGGCATCAAAGGAAACTGAAGACAGTGATGAAGATGGGGAGAAGGAGGATGTGGATGTGGACAAAAGGACACATCTGATACACTAGTACTTCCAATGACAGTCAGGTAAGGCTGTAGTTCTGTTCATACCACCAGCTCAATGAAGAGCTGTGTGGCAGCAATGATGTACCAAACTCTAATGTGTGCATGATGAAACCTGACACTGTTCCATCTGTGGTTAGTGTTGTGATGATTGGTTAGAAAGCTAATTCTACTTGTGCAATCTATTAGCTGTTTTGCAGTTTCACATAAATGCCCATGTCCAACTGTGTTCTCAGTCCATACAGTACTTAGCATTTGTTGCTGGAAATGTGTGTGAGTTTAAATGTGCTTACACAACCTCTCTGTGAATTAATTGTCCTGACAGTTTGGCCTGGACTAGGTGTTATAGAGGAGAAATTGGCTTATTGGGAACATGGCACAGCTAGAAACCACGGTATCTTGTCTAAGGCCCTTACAAAAGTTGTGTATTGCTCACAAGTAGTATTTGGAGTTCATTGCAGTGCAAAATATCACGTTGATGTGACCAGATGAATGTAGGCTGTCACGTTACAGGGGCTCATGTTGCTTCACTTTTCTTTACTGCTAATTTGAATGTCATTAAAAGTTTCCCTTTTTTCAGATGTTGGTGTTGTCACTACTGGGTACTCATGGAATGCCTACAGACTGCTTTCACACAGTTTGGTGGATGGTGACTTGCGACAAGCACTCACACTGGGAATGTGTATCCATATCTGGCTTTACATTGGATTGATTCACACGTCACTTGATATTTGCACATGGAATAAAGGTCAAGACATTGCATGTACATGCACGAAATGTACAAGTCCTTCTGTTGTATTAAGTGTGTTTATTACAATTACAAAAAGGAAGGGATAGTGCAATTGAGTGGGGTGATGGTGAGTGAAATCTTCAGTGTAGTGGACCACTTATTTTGTAGCACAGGTCCAGTATCCATGGGACCATAGGACAAAAGAGCAGTGGCAGTCCAAAGTGAGCAAGGTGTCTCATTGGCACACAAGGGAGACATGTTAGTAAGGCTCACTTCCTGCCAGTGGTTTTGGTCTTGGCTACAGTCTCTGGAGGATGTCTGGCTCACAGGGAACGTTTGCAGGGTGGTTCCTCTGCTACAGAAGGAGGGGTGCTGGTGGTCTGTGAGTCCTGTGGCAGGTCCTCCAGTCCACTAGCTGCAGCAGATGTAAAGGGCTAGTCAGTACTCTGGCTAATGGAAGGGAGCTGCTGATGTGTTGTGGACTCATGCATGATGGTGGCAATTTCACTGAGCACTCCTGCAATAGAGCCCATGTTGGCATTGTGGGCCTGCAACTGCTCCATGACCTCCTGGTGGTGTTCCCTCTGCCGCCTCTGGTTCTCCTGCAAGATAGTAAGCACCTGGACCATCCTGTCCTGGGATTTCTGGAATGCTCCCAGACATGTAACAGTGCCTCCTGGGCAGTCGGTCCCCTGGGTTTGGGCCACTCCATGGTGCACAGATATCCTCCCACTGGACATGGCCCCCTGTGCTTATGTCCCCCGAACTGTGTGCCCAGTCCCACTGACACTAGGACCTTTGTTGTCTTGACTGAGAGGTGTTGACTCCGGTCCCTGTACAGGTGGGCACACTGTTGATTGACGGGTCCTGAGGACTGAGGTTTGGGGACGTTGGGTGGCTGCTGTTATTGTGGAGTAGGATGTAGGGTTCTCTGGGGTGGACTGGGTGTTGCTTGTGGTGTCTGAGTGACTAGTGGTACCAGATGGGCCAGGGAGATCTTCCATATCCAGAATAGCTGTCATCACTGGGGCTTTCTTCTGGTGGAGGACTGGGTAGATGTGGCACATGCTGCCGGCTGACATTGGCTGGAGTGCCTTTGGACATGCATGATAGTTGTTAATTTCATCCTCAGATACATGTTAAGCATTTATGGGTTTTCCTGTGGGATGGGTGTTTTTTTCCACCTTTGGTTTGTGTATGGTAATGCATTGTGGGCTTGGTAGTGCTTCATGTTGATCATGCATTACTTATGTATGTGAATGATGACCTTGGAGAGGTGTGATTTAAGAGGGAGTGCAGGGGAAAATTGTTGATGGTGGTTATGGGTGTTGTTCTAAGTTTGGGATGGAGTGGTTGTAAGGAGATAGGGTGTTGGGGAGACATGCCATTCAGGTGTACGTGTGGTACAGAAGTGATGGTGACTTACCAGTGTCCAGCCCTCCAGTGATTCCAGTGAGGCCCTTGGGATGCAGGATAGCCACAACCTTCTCCTCCCATGTTGTCGACTGTGGAGGAGGAGGTGGGGGTCCACCGTCAGTCTTCATGATGTCAATGTATGCCTGGATGCCATTGCATGCATATTCCCCTGTAGGTAGTTCCACCTCTTCCTTGTGTTATTCCTTGTGCGTGGATAGGTTCCCACAGAGTTCACCTTGTCCACAATTCTCCACCGTAGCTCCATCTTCCTGACAATGGATATCTGCTGGGCCTGTGCCCCAAACAGCTGTGACTCTACCCTGGTGATTTTGTCTACCATGACCCACAACTCCTCATCAGTGAAACGTGGGTTCTTTTGTGGGGATATGAAGATTGTGTAGTGGGTGTAGTGTGTGTGTTGTGCAGAGGGCAGAATGTTTGATGGTGGTGCAGGTTGTGTGAGTATGTGCGATGCTGTGAAGTAGTGATTGAGTGCAGTGTTGTGTATGTTTGGTGTAGAGGTATGATGTGTGGTGTGTGATGCGTGAAGGGTGTATAGGTGGCTGTGGTTTGTGTGTACAGTTCTGGGGATATGTGGGCTGGCAACATATAGCAGATTTTGTACCCAAGAATCTCATAGCCACTCTCTATACAAGTTGTATTCGGCAACACATATAGATGGTGGAATTAGGCACACAAGA
This sequence comes from Pleurodeles waltl, assembly GCF_031143425.1. Taxonomy (NCBI): domain Eukaryota; kingdom Metazoa; phylum Chordata; class Amphibia; order Caudata; family Salamandridae; genus Pleurodeles; species Pleurodeles waltl. Next base: position 1,560,515,797 of record NC_090440.1, read on the forward strand.
TATTTCTACTATCAACATGATGCCTCTCATGCATACCTATATTGCTGCATGTGAAATATCCATCCATGCTCCATGGTTTCCTGTGTGCTTGCGTAGGCTATAGTCATACAAAATCAGCAATGGGGCAGGAGAAACAGCATGAATGTTTTGTAACCAGTTATGGAAATTACTTTAATTACAATGCCCATTCAGACACAGAAATGTATTAGGGAGTATATCATTGCTGCACAGTGTGTCTATGCACATTCTAAACCCCTCTGTTTATGATCACAGGACATTGCTTCAAATGCAACAATGATACCCATGTGTCTGATTTTAATCAGCATCATGATATACAACACACACACTCAGTCATCTCACAATGTTTGGACCGAGATTTATTTGGAACTGTGCCTGAATGTCAGAAAGTGAACACACACTTGGAGCACACACACTGTTCCAGAATGCTTGATTTCAGTTGTCTCTGTTTGGGCCTGTCACATACCTCTGCCACATGGTGATGATATGCACACTGTTTTGGGTCTAGATGATGTTGTGATGGGATGAAGCCTAACACGTCGCAAGATACTTTTGGGATAGGCCTTAATCTAATTGAGGAACTGTGAGTGTTGTGATGTTTACAATGATTGAGATATGAAATTGGTAACACAAAGGTAGTGTATAAACATTTATTTACATTTTGCAGACATCAGTCCATAAATTAAAATCAAGTCCATCCAGGCACAGAACATTTATGAAAAATAGATTTGGGCAATGTTGTTGATTTCCCATGTCCCAGCAATTGATTGTTTAATTTCTACTCTTTCCTCATCAATAGCCTAGTCCATTGCTTCGAGCATCCGGGGACACATCCCATGGTACATTTGTCCTTAAAGATATGTTAGAAATGCGGTCTCCAGTTGGCAGAGGTATACACCTTTGTCCAAATAGGGATCAGAATCCTAGTCAGGGTAAATCACACACAATCCAAATGATCCTGTGCCCACCCTCAGGTAGTTTGGCACTCAGCAGTCAGGCTTAACGTAGAAGGCAATGTGTAAAGTATTTGTGCAATAAATCATGTAATAACACAGTGAGAACACTACAAAAGACACCACACAGGTTTAGAAAAATATAAGATATTTACTGATTAAATTAAGGTCACAACAATCAAGATTTGATAATCACAAGTTGAAATATCACTTTTGTAATGATAAAAAGAGTCTTTAGTTCTTAAAAGCAACAATTGTCTCTTACAAGCAAAAAGTGCCTGGTTTGTGCCAATATTACACGCACAAAGAGTGCAGAGGAGTTGCTTAGAAAAAGGTAGGTGTTTGTCGAATTTCTGGGCACACACAGACAATGCATCAATTATTTTCCATGGGGCAAGGGCTTTGCATTGAATTCCAGCTTGCAGGCTTGAATCCTCTTTGCGATGCGGGGACTGTTGATGCCGAGGGACAATGTGTGGAAATCCTGGGCATGCGGGACGAAGTCACCGCTGCTGCATCGATCCGGTGGGCAAAGCGTTGGAGTGTCTGACGCACGGCAGGCACTGCATTAATTCCTCTTGCAGGAAGTAGGGCTGCGTTGTTCCGGCTCTGCGATGAGTCGATCCGGTGGGATATGCGTTGAAGTTCTGGTCGCAACCCTGGCGATGTGTTGATCTCCACTTAGAGAGCCTGGCTGCGTTGTTCTGGTTCAGTGATGCAGTGATTTTCTCACCACTGGGCAGGCTGTGCATAGATTCTGGCAGGCTGTGCATCGATGTTCGCCGCACAAGGAGTTTCTTTGCAGAGTTTTTTTGGACATGTTGCCTAGGGCAGTTTTGGGATCCAAGGGACCAATGACGTTGATGCCCACCCTTTCAAAGGAGGTGTCAATGACAAGGAGTGGGCTCAAGGGGCCTTTAGCCTTTTCCCTGTCTTCCCACTAGCCTGGCAGGTTGGGCAGGACCTACGGAAAGCACCTGAGGCTACCTGCATTTGGGGCCAATAAAAGTGGGTGACAAGCCTGGCGAAGGTCTTGTCTTGCCCCAAATGTCCCGCCAGGGGGATGTCGTGAGCCAGACCCAGTAGGAAGGCCCAGTAGCACTGGGGGACCACCAGCACACATGCTGCCCCAGCTTCCGGCACCTTGGGCTCACTGTAAAGGAGATAATTCTCCCAATAGATATGGTGATCGCCAGAGGCTTCACCTGCTGCCTGGGCCACAGCCTGTTGCCTCAAACCCTCAAGAGTATGGCACTCTTTCTGCACTTTGCAGAATTCCTCCCTGGTTGGCCCACCCTCAACTTGCCAGCCAGCAAGCTCAGGCAGTTTACCCAGGGTAGCAATGTCTTCCACAGTTGGCTCAGGGACCTCCTCCTCCAGGATCCCATCAACCACTGCTGGAACTTCTGGGTAGGTTTGCGCGCCCCTTGCCCCTCTTCTTTGCATCTGTCTCGGCCATTGTTCCAGGCTTCAGTGGCCCTGGACTCCCTTCCCGGGCCGCCATGGACCATGTGATCATGCAAACCTACTCAGGCAAACCTAACATCTCCAAGTGGGACCTGAGTTCTACCTCTTTCCAGGCAGTATGCTCAAGGTTGTTGCCTAACAGACAATCTACAGCTATGGCAGGACTCACAGCTACTTTAAGAGTACCAGAGAACGCCCCACTCAAAGGGAACGAGATCCGCCAGTAGGTGACTCTCACCATTGTTAGCGACTATGACTTGGTGGAATGTATTGGGGATGACCTGCTCTGCTGACACCAGCTGACCCCTGACATTAGTCATGCTGGCTCCTGAGTCACGCAGAGCCTCCACCCTTTGCCCATTAATGGTGACCCACTGCCTATACTTGGAAGTATTTGCAGGCATGTGAGCTTTTGGCAACATTTCCTCATCTCCAGGGACACTATGGTTACCTCTATCTGTTCCCCAAAGCTATTTGGGACTACCTCCTCCCCAAGTGCTACATTGGCCAACCCCGGTGTCTGCCCTCCAGTGGGGGGCTGTGCCTTCAGTGGACACTTCGTGTCGCCCTTGAAGTGACCATCCTTGGCGCCCTCTAAGCTTTTGGGTACAACCTTCCCTTTCTTTCTGTCAAAGAAGCCTGGCTTCTCTTCAGAATCAGGCTGGGACTGGTTACCACCACCCCCCCCGGAATTATTTTGGGGGCCTTTTGAGAACTCCTTATTTTTAAGTCCCCCCCCCTTTCTTCTGATGGGAACCCTGACCACCTTTGTGGATGTCCCTCCAGATACCTTTTTGGACATTCTGGTGCTAACCCAGAAGTTCGCCTCCTCAGCAAGCTTTCTAGGAACAGTCAGCTTAACGTCAATCAAGTGCTAGTGCAACTCTGTAAAGCAAACACTGAGCATATGCACTCTCAGGATCAAGTCATACATCCTCACATAGTCATCTACTTTACTGCCCCACACCCATCCATTCAGTGCCTTACTGGAAAAATCAAAGAAGTCTACCCAAGTTTCTATGGAGAGTTTGGTGCTGTCCCTGAACCTCTGATGGTACCACTCAGGTGTCAGCCCAAACGTGGCAATCAAAATGGCCTTCATGGGCGAGTATGTGTTCTCATCCTTTGGGTCTAATGTTAGGTACGCGTCCCTCCCAACAGCTGGAACATGTTTCCACAGACCTGCCCCCACTGGTCTTCAGAAACCCATGGGCCCTTAGTGCAACTTTATATGCAGCAAATGATTTACAATATAATCTCCCACCACATAACCAGGCACTACTTCTTTGGGCTTTCTCCTGCAGGTCCTGCAAGCATGCTGCCACCATCACTGCGGAACTAAGACTGCCTAGACCTGAGGTCCAGCTCTTTGATATTCAGTTTGTGAGCCAGAAGAAGTTTATTTTCAGCCAAGGCTCTCTCTTAGCTACAGCCTCAGCTCTCCTCTCCTCTTCACTCTCTCTGAGCTTTCCTTCTCTCTGCCTCCATGTTTAACCTTGCCATTTGCAATTGAAGTTCTCTCTCCTCCCTCCTTTCCTCTGCAGTCAGGCCATGGCTAGAGACACTGCTCCCTGGTTTACCAGGGGGCACAATTCCAGGGGTAACATCTCCACTGCTGGTGGCAAATCCTCTGAGGGGCCAACCTCTGGCTCCTCCACTTCAACATCCTCTTGTGAATGGGCTTCTGCCCAGGTCCTCTGCGCCTTTTCGTACTCCTCCTTCCTAGAGTCACCCCGGGTAGGTACTCCCATCCCCTTGCAGAACCCTGTCAGTTGGCTGACAGTGATTGTCTCCAGCTTGGCTAGGTCGAACTCTCCAGCTCCTACTTGAGACCCAGCCAGAGACTTGTTGCTTGAGGATCTGGTTAAAATGTGAAGCAGAAAAATGAAATCGCAGGAAAAGAGAAGAAATCAAGTTAACCTTCATCTGTGGGTAGGTGTGTACATGTAGCCATTGTATGTTACTGCACAAATACAAAGTCCTATTCTCACCGCTGATCACCAGTGTTGCAAATGGGGTCTCTAGTTGGCAGAGGTATACACCTTTGTCCAAAATGAGATCACAATCCTAGTCAGGGTAAGTCACACACACTCCAGATTATCCTGTGCCCACCCTCGGGTAGCTTGGCACTGAGCAGTCAAGCTTAACTTATAAGGCAATGTATAAAGTATTTGTTCAATAAATCATGCAATAACTCTGTGAAAACACTACAAAAAGACACCACACTGGTTTAGAAAAATATAAGATATTTATCTGATTAAATTAAGGTCAAAACGATCCAGATTTGATAATCACAAGTTGAAGTATCACTTTTGTAATGATAAGAAGAGTCTTTAGTTCTTAAAAGCAACAATTGTCTCCTGCAAGCACAAAGTACCTGGTTTGCGTCAAAATTACTTGCCCGAAGACCATGTGGAAAAAGGTAGGTGTGCGTCGGGTTTTCCAGGCGCACACAGATGATGTGTCTATTCTTTTCCACGTGGCAAGGGCTTTCATTGAATTTCGGCTTGCAGGTTTGAAATCTCTTTGCGATGCAGGTTCTTTTATTGCCCAGGGAGGATGTGTGGAAATCCTGGGCGTGCTGGACGAAGTTACAGGTGCTGTGTCCATCTGGTGGGCAAAGCATTGGAGTTTCTGTTGCACAGTAGGCACTGAGTCAATTCCTGACACAGGAAGTCGGGCAGCGTCCTTCTGGCTTGGTGATGCGTCGATCCGATGGGCTGTGTGTCGAAGTTCCAGCCACAACGCTGGCACTGCGTTAATCTCTACTCAGGGAGCTGGGCTGCATCTTTCTGGCTCACTAGGCAGGCTGTGCATATATTCCGGCAGGTTGTACGTCAATTTTTGCCGCACAAGGAGTTTCTTTGCAGAGATGAAGTCTTTTTAGTCCTGAGACTTCAGGAACAAGAGGAAAGCTCAATCTAAGCCCTTGGAGAGCACTTCTCAGCAGAGCCGGAGGCCAGCAAAGCAGCAGGACAACAGCAAGGCAGCAGTCCTTTACAGCAAAGCAGTCCAGGTGAATCCTTTGGGCAGCCAGGCAGCTTCTCTTGGCAGGATGCACTTTCTGGTGCAGAGTGTCTTTCCCAATAAGTGTCTGAGTTGGTAGGGTCTGGGACCCAGTTTATATACCCAAAAGTGGCTTTGAAGGGGGGGAGACTTCAAAGAGTGGTTTTGAAGTGCACAAGGTCCCCTTACAGTACAATCCTCTCTGCCAGTGTCTCAGTAGGGGGTTTGGAAGTTCAGTGTGTGAGGGCAGGCCACTGTCCTTAGAAAGTGTCAGGCCCTCCACCCTTCCAGCCCAGGAAGTCCCATTCAGTATGCAGATGTGTGCAGGTGTGACTGAGCATCCTGTGTTTGCGGTTGTCTGGGAGAAATGCATAAGGGAGCTGTCAACCAGCCCAGACATGGATTGGAGAGAGGCTGTAAGGCACAGGAGGATTTTAAGTGCAGAGAAATGCTCACTTTCTAAAAGTGGTATTTCTAAAATAGTAATATAAAATCTAACCTCAACAGTCAGCTGGATTTTGTATTCACATTCTTGCCATACTAAATATGACCTGTCTACCCCTTTCTGATTAGAACCTACCACTCAAATAGTATATGAGAGTAGCCCTAATGTTAGCCTACGAAAGAGCAGTCCTTACAACAGCGAAAAACAAACTTAGTAGTCGTCCTACTACCAGGACATATAAAACACACAGGTATTTGTCCTGATTTTTACCTATGTAGTACCTTGCCCTGGGGCTTACCCAGGGCCTACCTTAGGGGTGACTTATATGTGGAAAAAGGGGAGTTTCAGGCTTGGCAAGTACTTTAAAATGCCAAGTCGAAGTGGCAGTGAATCTGCACACACAGGCTTTGCAATGGCTGGCCTGAGACATGGTTAAGGAGCTACTTAGGTAGTGCTGCAGGCCTACTAGTAGCAATTAATTTACAGGCCCTGGGCACATGCAGTGCACTTTACTAGGGACATACAAGTAAATTAAATATGCCAATTGGGTATGAGCCAATGTCACCATATTTTAAGGGAGAGCGCATAAGCAGTTTAGCACTGGTTAGCAGTGGTAAAATCTGCAGAGTCCTAAAACCAGCAAAAACAGTGTCAAAGAGTGGAGGGAGGCAGGCAAAAAGTTGGAGGTGACTACCCTAAGGCTGTCAGGTCCAACGACATACCAGGATTATTTTGCACACCATAATAGGAGAGTATAGCAATCTGCAGTCCGACATGTCCAGGCAGCAGAAGCAAGACTTCAGGACCCCGAAAGTCTACTCCACAATACCCCTGGTATTGCCAAGTGCTTGGTTGTAGTTTCGCTGTGCCTCTGTCTGGGGATGTGCAAATGGGGTCATGACCCATGGTGGCAGGCCATATCCTTGGTCAGCTGAAAAGACAGAAAAATATAATTTAATCAATGATCATGATGACTGATTGACCCACATTCAAGTACATGTCTGTTATGTTCACCGAATGACTCATAAACATTTCTGCCAGTATGGGGCATACACTGACATTGGATGGTGCACATGGCCTTACATATTTGTTGTTACTGACACTTTACTACACATACAAGTCTACTGGCATGTGTGATACACTTACTAATTTACACATTTCTTTTTCGGACTAGCATGATGAAGATGAGTCTTCACTGATATGGAGAGTAAGACCCTGATTTATACTTTTTGGTGCAAAACTGCATTTCAGCCGGGCACCATATTTATGGTATGGTGCAAGCGGGTGCAAAGGGTGGGCTAGCGTAAAAATAAATGACGTTAGCCGGGTGAGGCTGGCGGTATGGAAGAAGGGGGTTTTGCACCAAAAAATGACGTTAGGCAGGTTAGTGTAAAAAAAATTACTTTAACCAGCCTAGCGTCATTTTCTGACGCAAAACCATCCATACCACATGACTCCTCTCTTAAAAAAGTCAGGAGTCATGCCCACCACCTCAATGCCCAGCACAGAGGACCAGGGCTCCCTGGCCATGGCCATTGCACCCAGTGCCCTGTAGGGGGGCCCATTTCAGGTCCCCCAATTGCACTTAAAAAAAAAAATACTTACCTGTACTTACCTATACTTACCTGGGATGGGGTCCCCCATCCTCCGCTGTTCCTCTGCTGTGGGTTGGGGTGTCCCTGGGGCCTGGGGAAGACATCTGTGGGCTTATTCCGTGGTGTCCCACCATGAAAATAGGCCCACAGGTCCCCTAACGCCTGCCCTGACCCAGGTGTTAAATAGTGGTGCAAAGCAAGCTGTGCATCATTATTTGACCCCTCCTCCCCGTGTGTCATTTTAGCACAGGATAAATATGGCGCTAAGGCCATAGAGTCAATTTTTGCATGGGAATGCCTACTGTGCATCTCATTGACGCAAAGTAGGTTTCCACGTCCCAAAAAATACTTTAACTCCATAAATTTGGCGCTAGACGGGTCTAGCGCCAAGGTATAAATATGGAGTTAGTTTTGCACCAGATTTGCATTAAACAATTATGCAAATTTGGAGCAAAACAAGTATAAATACACCCCTAAGTACGCCATTGAGGAGACACTTATGTCACTCTATTGTGTTTGCTTGGGAGTATTTTTGGCATTTGTGGCCTACTACAATGAATATTTTTTATTAGTTACCCAGTGCAGGTGATGTGGTACCATTCATTCACACAGATTTAAATGAGACAGTAGTAGTCACCGATGTTCAGTAGCTACTGCCATTGATAGAGTAGCGAGTGCATTTCAATTAGGAACATTATTGTCTACACGTTACAGTGTGTTGGGGCAGTGACGTGAACAGGAGATAAGGGCCTAGATATATAGAAATATGATGCTGTTCAGTGCATCAATTAAACTATCAGCACTGCAGTGCGTCACTGAGAAAGACTGAGAAAGGACAGTGCAAGATATATTTGACACCATACAGCACAGCCCTGAGTTTATATGCGGCACTGGCACACAATTGGCTGTGTAGCACCAAGACAGGCACAATTGCAACATGGGGATTGACTGGCTGCATTTAATGTGAGACTTACTTTGTGCATGAGGGGCTGCCTTCATGCATAACGTGAACCCTTGGAGACCTGACTGCCTATGTCTGTGTGCCATGAACTGCACCACCCATAAGTGGCTAGAGTGTGTTGGGTGACTCAAGTATTTTTCCGGTAGGACACATGACCTGGGGAGAGCAATTGATTCCATATATTTCACAGTTTACCTGGTGTGAGATACATGACATGCCTCATGAACAATGGGAGTTACATATGGACACACAGACAACAGCCATGGAAACCCTTCCTTGCACACAGGGATTTAACACAGATTTGTTCCTGGTGTTGCATTGTTCAGGTTCTTATCACTACTGATAGGCACACACAGGGGCATATTTACTAGGAACTGGAGTAGGGCAGCACCACAAGCCTTTCTAATGCTCTGCCCTATGCCAATTTGAAAGGGCAGAAATGCACTGTATTTAAAAAATAAGGTGTTTTTTTTCCTTTCCACCTGTGCTGGGGCACAAATTACTGGCTAGCGTCAATGCAGGCAGCCTTGCACCATGATGCAAGGGTGTCTGCATTGCTGGCAGGATTGTTTTTGTGCAGGAAGGGACAACGTCCTGCAGAAAATCAATCCTGAGAGGCATTTTCCTTGTTCTATGTGTGCAGCAGAATGCAGAACATATAGAAAGTGGAAACAACAGGGAGAAATAGAGATATTTCTCCTTGTTGCAGCTGCCCTGAAGAGGCCTACAGTTTTTCTGCATTTCAAGGTTTACAGATTTTAGGTAATTTGGGTATGTGTCAAAACCCATGGGTGTTGGTTGAAAACATCCACTACAATACCCATGGTATGCCTCCCTGATGTAGTGTAAGGCAATGCAGCAACTTGCACAGCATTGCCTTACACCATATCTATGAGGCCATGAAAACCCACAAAAAGTGGCTTTTCATGGTCATGTTGATATGGGTCTGCACTGTGCACAGCTGGTACACCACTAACAGTTACCCACCGGCGGCACATGAGTGTTGTAGTTATGTCTCCCATTTGCTTAGCATGTCTTAACATGTGTTACTTGTGGGTTTGCATTGCACATGTGCTATGATATATGGTTCCAGTATGAGGCACACACCTTCAAAATATCCACTGTCTTAGGTAGGAAACACAGAGATGGCTTATTTGTCATACATTATGTACTATTCATGGGTATGTTGTACTTCAAACCTGATTACCAACTATTAGGCCATTTCCATATCTCCCATTCAAGTTGTGCTCATTGGTGATGGGATGCCTGTAGATGTAGACATCATGAATACTCTCAGGGGGGAAACACCCTGAACAACGACTCCGAAACCACGAAGTCGTGAAAAAAGAAAGCGAAACAACGCTTTCGTTTTCAACGACTTCCTGGTTTTAGTACCTTAACCACGCACATGCGTAGTTAAGGTACAGGAGTCGGAGTCGATGCGGTGAAGGAGGAGGTAAGTTGGGCTGGGGCTGTTTTTTTTGGGGGGTGGAGAGCTTGGGGTGATTTGGGTTTAGGGGTAGGGGGTCAGGGTTTAAGTTTAAGGGGTGGGTTGGGGTGTTTAGGTTTTAGGGGTGGGGTGGGGACTCAGGGACTTTTTCGTTTTTGGGGTGGGGCGGGGGCTGGGGGTTATTAGGGTTTGGGGGGAGGAGGGGTCAGGGTTTAGGTTTAAGGGGTTGGTTGGGGTGGTTTAGGTTTTAGGGGAGGGGGATTGGGATTGTAGTAATTTAGGGGGTGGGGGTTGGGGTAGTTGTGGGGATGGGGGGATCACAGTAATTTTTGGGAGTGGTGGGCTAGGGGGGAAGCAGGCTGGAACCGTGCATGCTGATTACTAATGCCTTTACCAGGAATGCGTTTACTACGAAAAATTGTTGTAAACGCATTCGTGGTAAAGGTATTAGTGATAAGAATGAAGTTGTTGTTCCAACCTCGTTGTTGAGCCATGAGTGCTTGAAGCACTTGTGGTTCCGACATATAACCCTCTCAGGGTACTTTGCCAGGACATTGATGAACATCCCCAGATGGTCCACTATTCCCTGTTCATTTATTGAGTAGGTGTGCTTCCTATTTGAGGTATAGGTGGGATGTTGCATCAGGAGCTACCAGTTGCACATGTATGCAATCCATTGCCCCCAAGACATGTGGGAAGCTAGCTATTGCAGAAAAGCCTTGGTCAGTGTCCAACTCTTGCTGCTGAGTATTGGGGAACATGAGTGAGCTAGGATGTCAAGCTGATGATGGCATCCAGGACAGAGAGAAGGAATGCCAAAAAAGATGGATGTGAGATTTCTGCTACTCTGGCTGTGATGGCCTGGAATGACCCAGATGCCAGCATGTGGAGGACTGACTTCAGCTTGCCCTGTGGAGAGATGTTGGTGCACCTCCACAGGGTTAGCTGCAGCCTTGGTGCAATCTGATTCAGGAGCTGGATGATGGACTGCCTCCTGAGCCTGTAGTAGGTGATGACCTCCTTCTCCCTGAGGTCAATGAGCGTAGTCCTTTAGTGGTATACAAGCTCCCTTCTTCTGCGCTGCCTACGTGGTGGTGATGGAGGTGGTGGTGGGCTTCTCACTGCTCCTAGCTGAAGTATTAGGACTTCCGATGGGTAGTTGAGCTTGCCAAAGTGCGTTAGGAGTGTTCTGTTAATATGCCAGTATAAATACATCATTTCATATGCCTGGGTTGCCAATGCACAAGAATTGTGGCACATTTCAGGCTCTGCTTGCCGTTTGCTGAAGATGCATTACTTTTCCCTAAACTTGTAAATATCACTTAGTCAGTTGGATTTTATGAAGGAATGCCTTCCTTGCATATATTTTAAGTTGCTTGACATAGCCTGTTCAGGCGCAGGGAAATTCTGATGCAGGCCTCCAAAAAGTGACGAATTGGCTAAGATGCATCACCTTGTAAATATGGAGTACTGACAGCGCTGACGATGCATCAAAACAAATGAAGCAACAATAGCGCAAGCTCCTTGTAAATATGCCCCTTAGACCTTAAATCAAATTTGGAGTCTGGAAATGGACTGTAGGAAGTGGAGCTCGAGGTCCTCAAAATTGTGAACTGTCAAGCAGCCAAGCGGGTTGCATGTATGCAAAACCTATGCCTGTGACCAGGCCTGGGAGCTAAGGTCTGCCAGTTTAAAGCTGGCTGAGGGGATGTCACCCAGGGTAATCCAAGACCATATGCCCCTAGAGCATTGAGCACTTGTGCCTGCCTGCTTACCATGAACAGTGTGCCCTGTGTAGAAGAGAAGAGCACTTGGAAGAAATGAGGTCATGTGGGGGATCATGGCCAATGGATCCCTATAGTGAGATGTAAGGAGACAGCTACTACACTGATTGGGCGGTCACCTGTGTACAGAGTAATGTCGGCAACCCAGTATGCCAAAGGAGGCTGCTTTAAAGATTGCTGCCATGCCAATCACGCTCTAGCCTTTTTGTGGTGTGAAGTTGACTACCCCGTATGCCAGATGGGGCCTCTGTGAAGATTACTGACATGCTGATCGGGCCATAGACTAGGTGCGGAGTTAAATTGGCAACCCTGTATGCAAGAGGAAATTAATGCTGTGCTAATCTGGCCTTCATCTGTGTGGGGAGTAAGGTCAGTGGGCCTATATACCGCGGGGCACGTTGAAGAACAAAGTACATTCCCTGGTTTTGTCATCGTTGAGAGAAGATGCCATGGAGACCAGTGCATACCCAAGCCACAACTGAGGATAGGAAAGCAAGTGATCATCCCACCCACCTGTGAGAAAGATCAAAGTAACTTATTGTCTCACCAGAAGAAGTGCAGTGGACATCTAGCTCCAGCCCCTGCAGAGCTGGGATTACTAATCACTGTAAGCAGGCATTGAAGTCATCTGTGACTTCTTGTGAAATGCTCCCAGGGACTCCAGCAGCATGGCCCCTGTAGGAGCAGGTAAAACTGATCACAGGGCAGAAGGTCTGGGGTAACTTGTTCTGCCGCATACCGCTTTGTGCTGCTGAAACACTTTTGATTTTGAAAGAGTTGGAGTGAGACTTCTGAGATTCAGACAACTAGTGGGCCTTAACCTGAACGTTGTTTACAAAGAATGGGGAATAACCACTACTTTTAGTGAGAGGTAAGTGGTACTCGGGGACCTATCTTTTGAGCACTGTAGCCCCAATCTCAGGAAACTGCATATACTGTTTCTGTATGCCATATTTTACTTGTTTTTCATATATAAATAATCATATTTAACAAAAACAAGTATTTGACTGGACGATCATTTACTGCTGCTATTGAACGCATTTTGAGACACTTTGTTCTCTCCCCCCTATATCTACCTCAACCTTGAGAAGCCTTGCACTGCATAATCCACACTAATACTGAGAGTCAAATGCTGAAGGGGTACTTGGCCCACTTGCTCACGACCCATAGTCGGGTCCCAGGACATCAGGAGTAAAAGCCCTATCCCCGTGGTTAGACCCAGTAGCTCCTGCTTGCCCCATGGCCCTCTGAAAGGGCTGCTAACAACTAGTAATTTGCATTTTTCCTGTTAATTCAAGCTATATATATATGTAGTTTATAGTGAGGTAGAGACAATGTCCATATCATACAGATCACACCAGTATTCCTCTGCTGTGGAAGAATTTACTCTTACCAAGAAAATTATCACTGCAGTGTGGACAGAGATACTAAAGGAGTGTCCTCTAACTCAGGGAAAATAAATAATTATAGTTTTTCACATACCTACACGTAAAGCAGGAGCAAATTCTTGTTTACTGAATGCATGCATTCTATACTTCTTTGATTGCAGCGGTCCGCTTCTTTAAATGCTACTTATGTAAAATTTGAATATGATTCAACATTTCATAATCAGGAATTTTCACAATGCACAACATATTTCACAAACTCCAAATTTATTACCCATACGTGAGTATATGACCGTGTTGTAGTAAGGCAAGGAGTTTTAGAAGCAGATTTACAGTGGCATGCACACACACTACAGTCTTGGGTGATTCCACTGAACATCTAGCAGAAATACATGCCATCTACTTGCACCCTCAAAAAGCTGAGCTTCTGTTCCGACACTTCTGGTGTCAGATTAATTTTGTCTACACCACCACTACAATGTAAATTTACCACATTGGCGAGTAAGCAAAAATTGAAAGGAGAAGTCAAAAAAATGTAAACAACTTGGGGGAAAGGTAATTGTTTTACAGAAGAAGTATCCTTTGGTCCATACACAGTACATCATCATCCTTAAAAGTTGTGAAGGAATTACCTCTAAAAGGAACTTTGCAGCAGATGTGGCTGTTAAAGCAACAGGACAAATTGCTAAGGTAGCTGTTCTAACTCGATCTCAAAGAAAGATTGTTGCAGGCATTTAAGTGGCAATACAGGTAACTTAAAAATTAATTGGAAAAGGGTCCTCTAAATGTCCTCTATATTTGTTCCTACATTCTTACTAAAGACCACGTCCCCTTGGTTTTTAGATATGCTGTTATGCAGTTGTAATACAATTCAAATTCATATGCCTCGTGGTAAACAAAGGACCCTTTTTGAGTGCCAACAATCATCAAGCTATGTTTTGTTTTCATGGATCAAAAGGTCCTAGAGAAATATACAAATATAGATGTTGGGAGCATTATAGGACCCCACCCATGCCCAGTCTAATAACTTTCAGAGGAGAATTTACTGCTGCAATAGTGATGATAGTTCTGATCCATCTGCTTGTATTACTCTCAAGAGCCTAAAAAAACATGAAAAAGATTGTTTATGAAAATCACAGATTTATCTATTCTCTTTAGGTAATTGATTAATTTGCAACAAGTCTATGCATATTGTAAAGAAAGTATACATGAAAAAGGGTGTGAGGCTCAAACCTTTGGCAAATTAAGAGCACTGTATCCTTCTCAGGAGCATGCATAATTTCCAGAAAATTCATACTTTAAACAAGTTAGTGCAGTAGTCTGCATACATGAGCACTGCATCTTTTAGAGAATTAAAGACAGCATCAATTGCAAAAATTAATTTGACACATCTTCCAGGTTGGAAATGGAAAAAGAACATCACCAATAGTGTTTAGAATTAAGTGGTACACAATGAAACATATAATCTAACCATGTTTAATTCTGATGGAATGACCTTGTGCGCAATAGATACTGATTTGTGGATGCTCAGATTTTTGACAAAAACTATTGGTTCATTAGCAATGACAGTAACCACTTATAGTGCTGGTAAATTATGCCAAAAGTGGTTAACTCATTCAAGTGTGAATGCTGTAAAGGAGCGTCCATCAAAGCTTAGTAAAGATATTGGTTTAAATGATTTCTTTTTACGACATCATCCCATATTTATATGTACACACTATAAAAGAAGAGGAGACATATTCTAAAAGAGAAGCAGTGGAAAGAATCATAGAAACTAAAAAAAATGCAAAGTACATTTAAAGTTATTGGTAATGTTTTCCAAACATTCCCACAATGTGTATACACATTCTCAACCATGATCACTTCCACACACAATCTTCTGAATCTTTAACAACAAGGACAGGCCCAGATGTAAGCAATACTGCAATTAAATTGGCATTACATATTCTGAAATAAATAAAGTGCAATGGCAGCTCATAAACAAATCTGGCATGTGCGCCCTATAATTTGATCTCCAAGCTAATAAAGATCTCTAAGAAGGAGGCATTGCCTAATCTCTTGTCAATATAGCAGGTATAGAACATCCTGTTTCCTGTAGCAGAAGATTCATATCTTATATACCTTCTGCATTGAGTAATCTCCCAACCGATCAACACCTTTCATTTCAATATGACTGTCAAAAACATGCATCTTTTGGTTGGTATGAAAAAGACATAGGTGGTCATTACAACCCTGGCGGACGGTGTTAAACCGGCGGGAAGACCGCCAACAGGCCAGCGGTAAAAAATGTGGAATTACGACCGTGGTGGAAACCGGCAACAAAGACAGCCACTTTAACACTCCGACCGCCACAGCGGTACAAACAAACAGCGCGGCAGTCACCGCCAACAGACAGGCGGAGGACAATGTACCACCCACACTATTATGACAGGCCAAACCGCCACCTTTTCCGGGGTGGATTCACCGCGGATAAAAACACAGAGGAAACAGGAATTTCGAAGGGAAAACGCTCACCTCTACACACTCCACGAGGAAGGAGGACACCATGGACCCGGAAACTCCAAATCCTACCTGCGATAGTCTTACTGCTCCTGTACCAGGAGCACGAACTCCGGCGGCGAAGACCACGGTGAGTACTGCTCCTACGACACAGGGGAGGGGGAGGCAAAAAACAGGGACACACACACGCAACACCCCCACCCCCACCCTCACCCACTACAACACACACACTAATACATATCTATACATTATAGTTACACCTCCAACCCCCCCGGTAGAATGCAAAGACAAAAGGAAACGAGTGTAACCATTGTAATCTATTAAAATGCAGTACGCAAAAATATACATATATACACTATTAACAAAATATTCTCCAAGAATAGTAGTCCAGGTATTGCACCATTCATAGTCCGTGGACCACTGGGCCCAAAATGCAAGGGTGAGGCCCACACTCGATACCAGATCAAAACAGAGAGAACACTGCAGGGGCATCAGATAGAAATACAACAGGCACCTCAGGGGGAAGGGAAGATGGGGCACCTCAGCCGGATGAGTGCACAACGCCAGATCCACGAGGGGGCTCCATGCCCATTGATGTATCCTGGGGAGTGCAAAGCCACAGTCTCTCAAGTCTCTCCAGTGGGTGGTTTGCCAATTGCATTATCCTGGGGAGTGCAAAGCCACAGTCTCTCAAGTCTCTACAGTGGGTGGTTTGCCCACTGCTGCATCCTGGGGAGTGCAAAGCCACAGTCTCTCAAGTCTCTGCAGTGGGTGGTTTGCCCACTGCTGCATCCTGGGGAGTGCAAAGCCACAGTCTCTCAAGTGGATAACAGTATCCACTGGTTCTGGAGGGGGACTGGTGCCCAGAGTGCTTCATCCTGTGAAGGACAGAGGTAGTGGATGGATCTCTCCACTGGTTCTGGAGGGGGACTGGTGCCCAGGGTGCTTCATCCTGTGAAGGACAGAGGTAGTGGATGCATGTCTCCACTGGTTCTGGAGGGGGACTGGTGCCCAGAGTGCTTCATCCTGTGAAGGACAGAGGTAGTGGATGGATCTCTCCACTGGTTCTGGAGGGGGGGCTGGTGCCCAGAGTGCTTCATCCTGTGAAGGACAGAGGTAGTGGATGGATCTCTCCACTGGTTCTGGAGGGGGAACTGGAGCCAAGAGTGCATCACTCACCCCGTGACGGTCCCAGTTGCGTCAGTGCCCCTGCCGCTCATGGGCTAGCGGTGCTTGATTTGGCGGTGCCCTGTTCATTGGTGCTTGCCCTGTTCAGCGGTGCTTGAGTTGGCGGTGCCCTGTTCAGCGGTGCTTGAGTTGGCGGTGCCCTGTTCTGGTGCTTGATTTGGCAGTGCCCTGTTCAGCGGTGCTTGATTTTGCGGTGTCCTGTTCAGCGGTGCTTGATTTGGCGGTGCCCTGTTCAGCGGTGTTTGCTTTGGCGGTGCCCTGTTCAGCTGTGCTTGAGTTGGCGCTCCTTCATGGCCCAGCGGTGCTTGAGTTGGTGGTCCTTCATGGCCCAGCGGGTCTTGTGCTGGCGGTCCTTCATGGCCCAGCTGGGTGTGGGCTGGCGGTCCTTCATGGCCCAGCTGGGCTGTGGCTGGCGGGGCCCTCGTGGGCAGCTGGGCTGGGGCTGGTGGGGCCCTCCTGGGCAGCTGAGCTGGGACTGGCAGGGCCCTCCTGGGCAGCGGGGATGGGGCTGGCGGGGCCCTCCTGGGCAGCTGGGCTGGCGGTGGCCTCCTGGGCAGCTGTGCTGGGGCTGGCGGTGGCCTCCTGGGCAGCGGGGATGGGGCTGGCGGGGCCCTCTTGGGCAGCGGGGATGGGGCTGGTGGGGCCCTCCTGGGCAGCTGGGCTGGGGCTGGCGGTGGCCTCATGGGAAGCTGGGCTGGGGCTGGCGGTGGCCTCCTGGGCAGCGGGGATGGGGCTGGCGGGGCCCTCCTGGGCAGCAGGGATGATGGCGGTCTTCTCCGCCGTGCTGCTCTTCCCAGACTTGCCGGGTTTCTTGTGGCCCTTCCCCACCTTGGGAGGTGTCACAGCTGCGTCCACACTCCCACCGGGACCCTTGGGAGCGGCTTGGGTGGCTGGAGTCTTCCCCCTCTCCCACCGGGCACTGGCCAACTTCTGGTGCTTCACAGGGGGGGGGGGGACTGGCTGTGCTGTGGCTCCGTGCCACACTGGCTGTCCTGGTGGCCGGTGCACTCCACATACCTGTGACTACAGGCACCACTGGTCCCGGAGATGTTGTGGCTGAGGTGCTAGTTCGGGACCTATGAGATGGACGGGGGGGTAGGTGTGGGAAAAAGGTCAAGGCTGGACAGGAAACGTTTTTTGGACACATTGGGACGGGTAGCTGGAGGGGGTTTGGGAGTGGAGGAAGAGGTGGTGGTAGTAGGAGCTGCACGTTTGGTGACTTTGGGTGCAGGTGCATGCGCTGGAGGCTGTCGTGAGTTGGATGGCTGTTGGGTGGGTGTGTGCCTGCGTTTGTGTATCTTGGGAGGAGGCGTCACAGACACACTGGGAGAGGACACAGGGGACATGTGAATGGTAGTGGGGGTGGTGACTGCACGTGAGCGGGCTGTGCTGGTGGGTGTGCTGGTGATTGACGTAGTGGCTGTAGAGGTAGTGCATGCAGGTGTGTGTGTAGACGAGACTGGGAGGGAGGAGGGAGACGACGAGGAGGGGGACACAGTGGAGGCAGTGGATGTTGGTGTGTCTGCATGTGTGTGATGCTTGCGTGAGTGCCTGTGGGATGTGTGGTGCTTATGTTTGCCTGAGCTTCCCTTGTGTGGTGAGGTGTGTGCAGGCTGGTCTGATGGTGTGCTTGGGATAGGCAAAGGTGCAGGGGATTGAGTCTGGGTGGAGGAAGTTGGAGGGGGGAGGCTAGACACAGAGACAATGGCTGCCATCAGTGCTGAGGCCAGAGTTTGAAAGGCTAGGTGAACGCGCGCCTGACCAGAATGAATGCCCTCCAGGAATGCATTTGTTTGTTGCAACTGCCTTTCTACACCCTGGATGGCATTCAAAATGGTAGACTGCCCAACAGTGAGTGACCTGAGGAGGTCAATGGCCTCCTCACTGAGGGCAGCAGGGGTGACTGGGGCAGGGCCTGAGGTGCCTGGGGCGAACGTGATGCCCACCCACCTGGGTGAGCAGGCACGGGGCGAAGGCTGAGGGGCTGCTGAGAGGGCGGTGCTGGTAGGGGGGGTGGCGGCTGTACCTGTAGATGCGGGGGCACAGATGTTGCCGCCACCACAAGGGAGCTCCCATCAGAGGACGAGTCCTGTCGCTGGTGTCAGCTCCTGTCCCCACCGTGGAGCTCCCGTCACCCTCCGTCCCACTGGTGAATTCTGAGTCCGTAGTGTGGCCCTCCATGGCCATGTGGGATGCAGCTCCCTCGTTCCTTGGTGCCACTGCTCCTCCGCCTGATGATGCTAATGCACACAAGAACAGGGAGACCACAAAAAGGGGGGGAGGAAACAGAATAAAGACATGTTGAGTGCATGGATTACCGCTACCGCTGGCGGACAAGACAGACACAGAAGCCCCCTGCACTACGCCGCGCTCTTGGGCTCTACAGTGCAATTCCTGCGAAATAGCCTACAAGGCTATGGACGACATCGGCACACATAGATGACACAGGGGCATGAATAGCTGTACTTGGCACTCTACAGAGGTGGGGTGGGGGCCACAGGGCCATGCCTTACGGAGGGGCCTAGCCAACGGAATTCGCCCTGGCCTAGGGAAACCCACAGCCCTCCTCCCCCACCCAGACAACTCCACTGCACGCAAAGTCAGCTGAATGAGAGTGTACTCACCCCCTTGTGTCTGCTGTGATGCCCTCAAGCACCCATCCAACTCCGGGTAGGCCATTGCCAGGATCCTGAACATCAGGGGGGTCATGGTTCGACGGGCACCCCTCCAACGTTGGGAGGCCATCCCCAGCTGAGCCTCCGCTGTCTTCTTGCTCCAGCGGCAAATGTCCTCCCATCTTTTCCGGCAGTGGGTGCTCCGTCTGTGGTAGACCCCCAGGGTCCGGACGTCCTTGGCGATGGCACGCCAAATATCTTTCTTCTGGTGGGCGCAGACCTACATGAAATGTACAGGGGAAGAAGAGAAGTCATTACCAAATGCACCGTCAAAGTGAGTGGCCCCCATCCCTACCTTTGCCATGTGGCACATGCACCCACTGTCTTTCATGCATGCAGAACTCCTCCCCCTTCCTTCTTACATCCAGCCCTCTCCACAAAGGCATAGCCCATACAACATGCTCCCTGTGTACTTACCTGTTTGTCTGGAGGACCGTAGAGTAACGTGTACTGGGGGAGGACCCCATCGACGAGCTTCTCCGACTCCTCCGATGTGAATGCAGGGGCCCTTTCCCCAAATGCACGAGCCATTGTCTCTTCCAGACCGAGGTCACAGCAGCACTTGCAGTGTAGGTCCTCTCCTGTTGAAGATCAGGTATCGAGTGATTAAACAGATAGAAAATGGCGGTCACGTCCGCGGCGGTGCGTACCATCACCGCCGGCGTACATCATCATTGGCTCCTGGGACCCATAGGGTCCAATGTTAACCAATGCAGCATTGCGCCGCGGTCACCGACCGCCTACCGCGATGGTGTACAACCTCAGCGCAGTTACCTCACATCCCAATGTCACACTTTAGAGGTCTGGCAGCTGCCATTTCAGGGGCCCACATGGCCTAATTTCCAACTGTGTCACACATACCTAGGCCTAGTCTCAACACACATACGGGCCATATTTTGAGTATGATTGGTGTTCTGGGTAAACTGTGGGTACGTAACTCTGAGCTGTTTGACTCTGTGCTCGCTGTTGTCCTTCATAGGCACCGTCCGCTGAGACTTGTGAGGAGATGGCGGAATCCTCTGGTGTACCGACCGCTGGTGGACCTGTCGACAATGGAGGAAAGACATTTGATAATCACCTACAGGTTTGACCGTGCCACAATCCAGGAACTGTGTACCCAGTTGGAGCCAGACCTGATGTCAGCAATCCACCATCCCACAGGAATCCCCCCTCAAGTGCAGGTGCTATCAGTGCTCCATTTCCTTGCAAGTGGGTATTTTCAAACAACTGTGGCCATGGCAAAAGGGATGTCCCAGCCTATGTTTTCCAACGTATTGTCCAGAGTGTTGTCTGCCCTGCTGAAACACATGCAAAGCTACATCATTTTCCCTCAGGTGGAGGATTTGCCTACAGTGAAAGGTGACTTCTATGCCCTTGGACATATCCCCAACATCATAGGTGCCATTGATGGGACCCTTGTGGCTTTGTTCCCCTCCCCACAGGAGTAAACAGGTGTACAGAAACCGGAAGAGTTGTCATTCCATGAATGTACAGAAGGTATGTTTGGCAGACCAGTACATCTCCCTTGTGAATGCCATGTTCCCTGGCTCAGTGCATGACGCCTACATCCTGCGGAATAGCAGCATCCCTTATGTGATGGGTCAACTCCAGAGGCACTGTGTGTGGCTATTAGGTGAGCCCTGGAAGCAAGACAATGGGAATGGTTGTCTGGGGTTATCCCTACAGGTTAGTGTGTGTCTAACAGTTGTCCCTCGCCATTTGCAGGTGACTCTGGGTACCCCAACCTGTCATGGCTACTGACCCCATTGAGGAATCCCAGGACCAGGGCAGAGGAACGCTACAATGAGGCCCATGGGCAAACTAAGAGGGTGATCCAGCAGACATTCGGCCTCCTGAAGGCCAGGTTCAGGTGCCTGCATATGACAGGTGGATCCCTATTCTACTCACCAAAGAAGGTGTGCCAGATCATCGTGGCCTGCTGTATGCTTCACAACTTGGCTTTGCGACAACAGGTGCCTTTTCTGCAGGAGGATGGTCCAGATGGCGGTGTTGTGGCAGCTGTGGAGCCTGTGGACAGTGATGAGGATGAAGCAGAGGAAGAAGACATGCAGAACAGGGACTCAGTGGTCTAGCAATATTTCCAGTGAAACACAGGTGAGAATACTTTCCTGCCTACTACATGTACTTTTACACTACTACCTCTATCCTGTCTGTCGTTTTCACCCAGTGTATGGTCACTGAGTTGTCACTTTCCCTTACGGTTTCACAGATTGGGGTCCCAACGTGTGTCATCTGCTTACATTCCTCATGGACTAGAGCTGTGTGACATAGGTATGTTGACATTAGTATTTCAAGAACATTTTGTCACTGTAATTGCAAATACACTATTTCGAAATCACAGACAGACTCCAGATCTTTTTGTGCTTTAGGTGTGTTTATTTAAATGCAAAATATTGGAGGGGGAAGTTAAATGTTGAGGGGTGATGGCGGAGGAGTGTCCATGGCAGAGTCCAGTCTATTAGTCTCACAGGTGCATTGCCCATATGGGCATAGGAAGTGGAGCTGGGGCAGTTTAATTATGGACAGGGTGACAAAGTGGGACTGTGGGATAACAATCAGGGTGGTCTCATTTCTTGGCGGAAGTCTTTGCATCGTGCTCTGTCTTGTTCCTGGATCTCAGGGACCGTTTGTGGGATGGTTCTCCGTCTGCAGGGGGTGGGGTGCTGGTGTGGTGGTCCTGTGGCGGGGTGTCCTGTCCACTAGCGCCGGCGGAGGTGGTGGGCAGTTCATCGTCCATGCTAGTGTCAGAGGCCCCTTGTAGTGCTACAGTGTCCCTCCTGGTGTTGAGTACTTCCTTCAGCACCCCTACGATGGTGCCCAGGGCGGAGCTGATGGTTCTAAGTTCCTCCCTGAAGCCCAAATACTGTTCCTCCTGCATGCGCTGGGTCTCCTGAAACTTGGCCAGTACCGTTGCCATCGTCTCCTGGGAGTGGTGGTATGCTCCCATGATGGAGGAGAGGGCCTCGTGGAGAGTGGGTTCCCTTGGCTTGTCCGCCCCCTGTCGCACGGCAGCCCTCCCAGTTCCCCTGTGCTCCTGGCCTCCGTCCCCTGGACCGTGTGCCCACTGCCACTGCCCCCAGGTCCCTGTTGTTGTTGGGGTGGTGGGTTATTCCTGGGTTCCCTGTAGTGGTGGACACACAGCTGATTGACGTGTCCTGGAGACGGAGGTATGGGCCCGCTGGGTGGGTGCTGTGCTGGTGTTTCCAGAGGGGGGAAGGTCTGTGGTGGCCTATGCCTGTGTGAGGGGAACTGACTGTCCCGAGGCCCACGATGGTCCGGGCTGGTCATCTAGATCCAGTTGGACAGAGGTGCTATCATCACTGTGGGCCTCTTCTGTGGGTGGAGTGGACATATCTGGACCCTCCTGTCTGGTGATGTTGGTTAGTGGTCCTGCAGGGGTGGAAAGGCATGATTATTGCATCTGTGTGTGTCATGGTGTGCAATGGGTGGGTGACCATGTACCCCAGTGCTGGCATTCCTGTGTGTGAGCTTGTGTGATGATGGTTTAGGGGGGTCTATCGGTATGTGCAGTGGGCATGCTTTAGTGATGGGTGTCCATGCTTTGTTGTTGCATGCAGGGCTTGGTGTTGGGATGTGTGGTTTGTGATATTGGTACATTTGTGGAGTTGGAGCGATAGGGGTGAGGGCGAGGGTGGGGGTATGTGATAGCATGCAGGTAGGGTGGGGGACGTAATAGTTAAGATTTGACTTACCAGAGTCCATTCCTACACCAACTCCTGCGAGGTCCTCAGGATGCAGAATCGCCAAGACCTGCTCCTCCCATGTTGTTAGTTGTGGGTGAGGAGGTGGGGGTCCGCCTCCAGTCCGCTGAACCGCCTGGTGGTGTCTTGAGACCACGAACGCACCTTCCCCCGTAGGTCGTTCCACCTTTTCCTGATGTCCTCCCGGTTTCTTGGGTGTTGTCCCACTGCATTGATCCTGTCCACTATTCTTCGCCATAGCTCCATCTTCCTTGCAATTGAGGTGTGCTGCACCTGTGATCCAAATAGCTGTGGCTCTACCCGGACGATTTCCTCCACCCTGACCCTGAGCTCCTCCTCTGAGAACCTGGGCTGTCTTTGCCGTGCCATGGGGTGATGTAGGTGATGTGTGGGGTGGTGTGTGTAGTGATAAGTGTGGTGATATGTAGTGGTGTGTTGTGTGAGGTGCGTGGAAGTTGTGTGGGTGATGGTGTTGTGTGCCTGTGGATGCTAGTATTGTTGATGGTGGTGTCTCTCTCTGGCCTTCGTTCGTGATTTTTGGTCGTAGGGGTTTGTGGGTGATGTGCGTGTGTGTTTTATATTGTATTGGGTGTGTGGGAGTGGTGTGTGTATGTGTATCAGGTGTGTGTATTTCAAATTGTCCAATGTGGCTGTGGTTTTGTAAGAGTGTGTGTATTTTGAGCGCAGCAGTGTGTACCGCCAATGGAATACCGCGGTTGAAAGACCACCGCGTGGATTCGTGTGTCGTGATAGTGTGGGCGTATTTCTGTTGGTGTGACGGTGGAGGTTTTGTTTTCGCCAGTTTATCACTGACCTTTGGTGTGGCGGACTTGTGTGGGTGTCTGAATTTTGGTGGATTCCGAGCAGTGGGTCATAATGACCATGGCGGAATTCCGCGGCGGTGTGTTGGCGGTCTTCTGCACGGCGGTAAGCGGCTTTTACCGCCAATGTTGTAATGACCCCCATAATGTCTTTCTTTCACACATTTGAAAGTTTCCTTTCAAGTTCAGTTGCTGAACAAAAGACAATGGGGGTCATTACGACCCTGGCGGTCAGAGACCGCCAGGGGTAATGTGGCGTCCATACCGCCAACAGGCTGGCGGTACGGAGACCCGTATTACGACCGCGGCGGTAGCGCCGCGGTCGCACCGCCGGGTCCGGCGGTTTCCCGACGTTTTAGCCCCGGCGGTGATAATCCGCCAGGGCAGCGCTGCCCTACCGCCAGCCTTTTTCTGGCAGTTTGCACCGCCAGGAAGAGGCTGGCGGTAAGGGGTGTCCTGGGGCCCCTGGGGGCCCCGAGCAGCTTTTCACTGTCTGCATAGCAGACAGTGAAAAGCGCGACGGGTGCTACTGCACCCGTCGCACAGCGCTCCTAGGTTGCGGCCTCATCCCCACTGGGCCGGCGGGCGTAAACTTGGTTTGCGCCCGCCGGCCCAGCGGGGATGTCGTAATGGGGTCTGCAGGTTGTGCGGCCGCATTGGTAATGATCCCCTTTGTCACATTCATTAACACATCTTTATGCACCAACCTGTTTGGACACTCACTCCTCTGTGATTCTATCAATTTGAAACCTACTTGTAACCGTGCGAAGCATGACCTTCCTCACAAATTACTTGCAGTACCTGCTTCATTCGCTCTACCTTACCATACACTCCTAGGCAATGCTTTGTATTCAATTAAACACATGAAAGTTGCTATGGTTTGACCCTGGATTTTATCTATGTACTAGAAGTTTAACAAACAGTAAAATTGCTGTGGTATTACATTTTATTCTTCTAAAGAAGCCATTGAAAGTGTTCTCTGGCCAAAAATAGACATGAGAAATGCACGCATTGGTAAATTAAATAAACTTGTTATGATTCTGACACAGAATTCTTTTTTTAACCCCTGCAGCAGAAACATTTACCTTGTTACCAGCCTGGTGTGCTCCCAAAATACAGCAGCTTCTGCAGACTCAATTTGTGGCACATTTTGCTGGTTTTTGCGAACATCGTTTATGCATCAAATTCAACAGGTTTTTAAGACATTGGTTTTGGCCTATTAATTGCCTGCAAGAATGTTTTTAGAATAATAATTCCTTAATTCTTCAGTTCATTGTTTTGGTGGAAGTTTCATTACACATCTGATCGTTGATTGTCCAATTCTTATGTTTATCCTTTTAAAGTAATAAAGTTAGCATGAATTCCGATCCCTGGAGGAAGTGAAATCTATCTGAATCAACAACCATGTTGTGAAGGAATGCCATTCTACTTTGAAGGAGACCTCTTGAACTGGGTAAGTGAAAACTAGATATTGTCATTTCTTAAATTCTTAGATCTCCGAGTGAGACCAGCTTTCTGGTGCATGACCTGTTTTGAAACAGTCCATTTGGACAGTCCTTTGGAACAACCACTAATAATGACCCTGGATATTAGGAAAATAATTGAACCAATAACAATGTCTTCTCTGAAGATGCATCAACTTCATCTTTGATGGCAAGAAGGTTTGTATTTCTAGATTTGATTAATGCTGTGCTGCAAGGTGCTTTGGCTTTATCTTCAATATCAACAAAGACACTGTTCTCATCTTTGATTTCTTCATCCTCATTTTTTGAGAGATGTATGGCAACCTCGCCATTGTCTACTTCTGAAGCAAATTCATGTGTGTACCAAAGCCTGAAATGTTTATTCTTTTCAATGTCATTATTGATAAACCATAATTTTTTAACAAGTTTTTTTTAATTCACTTTTAAATTAGATTTGTGACTCTTTTTGAGGACGCATCCAAAATTATTGAGAATATAAAATAGCCTATTTTTTTCACTTATTATGGGACATAAAGCATGAATATCCATAAAAATAATTATCATATATTTTCCTTCCTAAGTACCCTCTTTTACAATCATGTATCTCCATTACATTCAGGTGCATGATTCAATTATAAAATGCACATTTATTAATTTTGTTTATTCAGTATAGCATGTTGTTGCTGTATGGTTTTGAAATGTACCTTTCCATTGATTGTTTCTAAACAAAGAATATTTTTTCAAGGAAATCAATCTCGACATTTCTTGTATTGTTTTTAGACAACGAGCATGGTATCATGGAATGTAAATAAGTGAAAAGTTAGAAGGACTTTGCTAGTAGTTGATTATTTTGAAATGTTTTAACAATGTTCAGACACAACATATAAACTAGAACCAAACATTACAAAAGAGATAGGAACTTCATACCAGTCACTGAAAACAGAGGGTCACATAGAGCAATAATCATAAGCTGTCGGGAAGGCACACCAAACCTTCGCTTGGCTAATCGGTTAATATGCAGATGCTGATGCAGCTTCTGTCTTTCTATGGATCATTGATTCTATTGTTCAAAAAATGTATGTAGGTGTAAGCAATCTATGAAACCTGGAGTAGGCTCTTTTTGGTGCTAAGTTTAGCTTATTCAGCCGAAAGCAAGAAAGGGTTGAAAATATTGATATGATGAAGCTTTTAGTATAATCAAAATGCTGAAAAATTGTATTCACCATTTTCGTAAATATTTTTGTTGCTATTTTCTTTTTTAATAATAGTTATAATTCACCCTATGTGAACTAGGAGAGGATTTAGATTTTTATAAATTTCTTGAACCTATATTGAATGTTTCTAGTGCTCTTGAATGCACCTATTCATGATTTAAGAGGTTTGTGGTTTCACTAGTCTCCCTGTGATATCTCACAGGACTGACTGTCACCTAGAATGCATCTCACTCAAGTAATTCTTAGTGGTTTGCTGTGTGACTGCAATGCAATAGATTTGCTGTCTAAGGGGCTGTTTTAATTCTTAGCAAACATAGTAATTACTGTTGCCATGGCAGAGCACTTTACTCCTGCCATAGGGATGGTACTCCACCTTCTGTATTTGGAGATGCCAACTGCCTTTGAGGCCATCTCTTGCAATTCTAGGAACCTCCATCATGGTTATGATGATTCTTGGAAATGCATTGTACGTTTGCGAGATGACTCTGCCAACATGATGGAACTGTACATCAAACTTCCAACTTTTTTTTTTATTTTCAAAAAGAAAATCCCAAAGCAGGATTTTCTTTTTGAAAATAAAAATGAACAATGACTCTATCACCATGAAAACATTCTCCCATGGCGTGGGATTCATTTAAAAGTTTTCACTTTCCCTCACTGCCACATTTTTCGTGGCGATGACAGGCAGTGGCCACTCTGAATCGGGCAGGGGGACACATGGTGAAACTTCTGATGGCCCTTGCTTACCCAAAGGAGTCCATATCAGCATTCCCCTCCCCCACCCAAATGAAATGTCCGGCAGATACACACATACACACACACACACACACACACACACACACACACACACATAAAAGATACACACGTTATTTAGTTAAAAACAATGTATAATGTTTCTGATTATTTTCACTAGAGAGACAACGTAGCCTTATGGGGTGCTCCATGCATAGTGAAAAGAAAGTGCTTGTGGAGAAAAAAGTGTGATGATCACACATTGTGCACTACACTAATATTTGTCAATAGCATATCATGGACAAATTTGTCAAGCCCTTTAAAGATGTACCAAGTCATCGTAACATTTATCATCTCCTACTAACCACCTATTTAAGTAGTAAATGCCTATTGAACGTAATAATAATAATAATAATAATAAGAAGAAGAAGAAGAAGAAGAAGAAGAAGAAGAATAGCCTCAATAATCATCCAAAATATCAAAGGAACAAGAAAACATGGATTCTCACAATACATAGTCTAAATTTTATTTATATCAAATCATTTTCTATATTTTCCGGTGAGCGGTAAAGTGCCCCAGCTGTCTGTTTCGTATATCTCCTTTCATTTGTTCAGTTCTATATAGGTTCTATTTGCCTTAAACAAGGGTATCCTGCGGTACTTTACAAACAAACACCCCATTCTAATTTCGCACGAGTTTGAACGTCGTACAAGTTGACCATGAGACAAATAATTGGGCATTACCTAATTTTGCTGTACTGGCTAGAAATGGAGCAAACTCCAACCTCTTCCATTACACTGATTTTGAAACATGCTGTAAAAATAGAAAATACACAGGATGAATAATGGCTGCTTTTGGCACATGACTGATGGGAGGGGATATATTTACAAATTACAGGGCAATGTAATCACCCATAGTGAACACTGGAGCTGCAATTGATGAACTAGGATTGAGACTTCCTCAAGAGATTGTGCAATTATAAGTCAGGTCCCGCATGGAAATGGTTCAGAAAATTTGGCAGATGTTCTAATGAAAATGAAGCATTGCTGTTGTCTGTTATTGCTGTATGTGTATTACCGAAAGGCAGAGCATTCAGATGTCTAAAGTATGGGACAAGGGGGGCTGAATCGCCGGTCTTCCACCAAACATTAAATCAGAATACAGCGTTAAAGTAGCAATTTAAATATTCAAAGTCGATTCTAATATTCCCATTGATACGGGCTTGATAATGTGAAACTGCTATTTGGTTGAGTTGTTTTTTAATTGCTATTTTATTTACATATTTAAATTAAAAATATAGATATACGCTCCATTTTAAATTTATCAGCATGGGATGTTATACTATTTGGACATAATAATTAAATGTGTTTCAAATATATATATTAAAATATGCATATTCTATATTCAGCAAACGGCCAGAGCAAACCCATGGCACACTGCTGAAACAAACTAGCTTCCTTCTCAGCGCCGACATTTTAGTTACATTACAATGGGCGTGTTTTTCCTCGTGCTTTCACCGAAATGGGGGTTGTGAAGCTTAACCGAATTGAAAAGCTCAGCAAATTTGTGTACTTTTTAATTTCTTAAAGTACAGGCCGATATCAAATATGTATTTTAGCTATGTTACACCTGATATGAAATAAAGTACCTGCTGGCAAAATCACATCACTTAGTCTCTAATTTTAAAAGTACACTGTATTTTAATACCTTTTTTAAACAGATAGCTATTTTTATGAAGCAGTACACGAGTTGTTGATGGATAAATCAGCCAAGCATGGTTAAAGAGAACCTAATCTCCAGCTGGTACCAAGCCCATTTAATTGTATCCTCTGACCTCGTCTCACCTGAGCCTGCATTACAATCATAACACAGTTCAAGTGTAAAAATGATATACTGTTTATTTTCCTTATTTTTAGGGTACCAATTACACAGTTAAACGCAGATGTTCAAATCAGAATTGCAGGCTGGAAAAGAATGAACAAATCAAACTGTTTATTTTCTTTTACAGATTTTTCAAAATAGTCAGGATCTCAAGTTCACCGTAACAAAATTATAGAATATATATTTTGCAACTATTGTAGCCAATTAATAACATGAGTACATGAACATCAGAATATACTGAGCCAAGGATAACTTTCCAATGGAACAACCTAATCCGATGTTGGTCAGTGCGGAATCCTTAAAATAAAAGCTTACACCAGTAACATACGCTCATTTGTCAGTTAGTGCTCCTGCTTAAAAGCTCAGAAATTTACTCCCATAGACTCAGAATACGTTTGGTGTAAATGTCTGACTTTTATGTAATTCACGGAGAATTCCGGCAGTACATCTTGGAGGTTGTGACTGGTGTGGCGTTCCAGGAGTAGTTATAGAAGTCTTAATACCTTCCAGGTTACTCCATTACAGAGAATTTTGCATGCATAAATATAGTTACTATGCAAGCGAGTATGTGTAAATATGCCGCTCAATAATATTTTTACTTTAGAAGGTTTTCCTGTTTATCCCTGAATAGTTCCTTATCCTGTACGGGACCCTCCCCACACCATCAATTTGTGGGATATTCTGTCCCCATTCCCAATTCAGCCTAATCCATTCGTAGACCTCATATTTTCCAACCTTATCTGGGTTGGGATTTTGCTTTAAAAGTGTCTGAACACCCACAAACTCGTGGATTTTTGGACTTAAATCTACTTTCCATTATATTTCCAATTTGCAGTGCCAAGTCAAAGTCCCTGGTCCCTCGCACCATACTGTTTTCAAATTATGTGTGATTAATTTCAGTTGCATGCACACATTAACTTTTTTTAAAGGTGAATTTACTCTTGTAAATCAGGCTGCCTGTGCCCGTATATTCAAGTGACTTGTGAATCAGGTCCTATGAAATGTAATTTTCTTCATCATATATAACCTGGGTCATTGTACATAATTTATGCAAGATTGACCGCGTCCTCATCAAAGTCTTTCGTTTTTTGTGGACAATCCATTCCTGGCACTCTGCTGCTCTAAATAAATCAGGGTTTATTTTTAAAGGTGTACATTCTGGTTGACTGTTGCTATAGTGAGGTCCCCTGCCTATATCTTCAACTACATCAGAATGAGGGAAATTAAGTGCTACATCCGGCCCACTCCATTGACTTTATGCCTAAATCATCTCTAACTCTAAAGCGTACTGTATCACTATCCCTAATACTGGCCCAAATGTAATCCTTTTCTTAATGCTTCCCTTCCCCTACCCCGCCCCTACTTGTAACTCTGTCTACTCTTTAACCTGAACCCCAACTATCACCCAATGCTTGAACACATCTCATAGCTTCAACCTATTGCTAACCATGAATGCTATCCTTACCTGAATTCTATTCACAGCCCTAACCCTATCCTAACCCTACCCTAACCAAATCTTAAAACTTCCTCTACCCCAAAATCTAACTCTAGGACTAATGCTTGCCCTATTCCTAAATTTAATTCTAACACTAAACCTTACCAAATCACCGGGTATAACCATATCCCTAAAAATAATATTATTTCTTATCCTCACACACAATCACCATTAAGTTTACCCCTTAAATTTATCTTAATTGATTCAGTGGCATTCTCAATATTAGAATTCTCAATGTAATGTCTATTATGGGAAGATAGGTTAATGCAGTGCATTTCGAGTAGGGGCACGCGCCACTTTTCTATGATGTTACTAACAGAAAGGCAATCATCTTGTTTATTTGATCAAAGATTCAAACACATAGTTGAAATTGAAATACCATATTTAATAGCCTGGTTATAATTGTTGAAATCTAAAATTGTATGTCCAGTGGTTAATACATTCACAGACAAACTCATCATTTTTTTTAACAATTTATAGAATCAGCATACTTTGGGTATAACTAGAAATAATGTAAATTACTGTAAGAAGTCAGTCAAATGCTCATCTTTTTGTGAATATGTGTATGTAATGGTGTTCATGTAGCACAAGTAAGTAACCCAAAGCTGAACAATTGACAAAGGGTATAAACCAAGGGCCAGATGTATCACCACGGCCCTTTGCGATTCGGAAATATCGATTTTTAAGAAATCGCTATTTCCGACTCGCAAAGTGCCATGTATCACATTTGCGAATCAGTAATAGCGATTTCTTAAGAATTGCAAATGCTATTACCGAATCGCAAATAGTGATATAGGCCCCATTGGGCCATATCTGCAAATTTTTTGCATTTCCAAAATTGCGAGTTCTGAACCAGGAAATGCAAACCCCCATGGTGCTGGGGAGCTAAGGCCCCCTCTGCTGCACCACAAAAGTATTTTTGGGAACATTTAAGGTGTACACACACCAAAAGGGCATGTGTGCTTTACATGTACAATTTAAAAATGCATTTTAAATGCATTTTTAAATTTTGCACATGGTTACCACCAAGTTCAACTTGGTGGTAATTAGCGATTCCTAAATGCCAAAATCGCATTTAGGAATGGCTTCATGCATGTGCTAAGAAATCGCAAATAAGGTCGCAATTTTAAAGAATCGCTATTTTAGCGATTCCTTTAAATTGCGTTCAGAATGTATTTCATACATTCTGGAATGGCATTTTGCATTCGCAAACGGGCATTCGCACCGTTTGCGAATGCAAAATGCTTTCATACATTTGCCCCCAAATCATTTACTGGGAGGCAGGTAATGAGTAAGTTTGTGCTTGACCGGGTTTTAGAAATTGAGTCTCTAGTTGGCAGATGTGTGCATCCCGTACAAGAAGTGACCACCTCCTAGTCAGTGTAAGTCAGATGCACACCCTAAATCAACCTGTGCTCACCCTGTGGTAGCTTGGCACAGAGCAGTCAGGCTTAACCTAAGAAGCAATCTTTAAAATATTTTCGCAACACTTAATTACAGTAACAGAGTGAAAGACACCACAAAAGCCTGCATGCCAGTTTACAGAAATGAAAAATGTTTATATGAGTAAAACAAAAACAAAATGATAAAATTCCAATCAATAGAAGTCGAGATATGAATTTTTAACATTTAAATGTTAAAACTGCTTAGAAGTCACAAGTGTTCAAAAGATTACTTCAGGTCACGTGGAACTGGTGCAAATCCAAAATTGAGACCTTCCCAGATGGAGGGTAGGCCAGCTACATAACCCATTTTTGTGGCTGCTGAAACAGTACCTTTGATGGAGCAAAGCATCAACATTGAGGGTACAATGTGTTGTTATTTTCTGAAATAAGCTGCAGAACCCACTTCTAAGGCCAAGGACTGGAGGGGGCACCTCAGGCAAGGGTAGGACTCACAGATTGCAGAGTCCAGCTGCACCAGGAAAGTTGCAGGATGTCTGTGATGTTCCTGAGACTGCAGAGAACAGGGGCAAGCCAACAAGTACTTGAATAATCATGGGTTCAAGGATGAAAGAACAGGTCCAGTCCTTCTCACTCCAGACAAGAAGCAACAGGAAGCAGGCCATCACAACAAAGCAAGTAGCAAAGTGGAGGTCCCTCCTACAGCACAGCACACAGCAAGCAGTAGGCTGACATAGCAATGCAGTTGAGAGTGTCAGTCCCTCCTGGAAACACAGCAGTCCTTCTTCCTGGCAGAATGTCTTTAGTTCCAGTGGAGTTCTGATTTGGTGGAGTTTGGATTCCAGGACGTATTCCCAACTGTGCCTTTGAAATAGGGAAGTCTTCAAAGAAGCCTTTAAAGATTACAAGGTCCCTGCCCTTCCTTCCCTAGGTCCAGATATTCTACAAGAGGTTATGCGGACCTTTGTGTGGGGAAAGGCACAGCCCTATTCAGGTGTAAGTGAGACAGTGTTAAGCTCCTCCCCCATCATGCCAGTTAATAGCCTTTAAAGTCAAATGTAAGCTCCCATTGTGTGTGACTGTCTAGAAGAAATGCACACAGCCCAGCCATCACCAGCCTCAGATGGTGTATTCAGAGATAGGTAGAGGCACAAAATGGTTCAAAGGTAAATTAGCTCAGAATTGCACTTTGTAAGTAAAAATCCCTCACTTTTACCTGGTGTTCCACATTCGTTCTGCGAACTCATCTTTTCAGCACGTGAAAAGCTGAGGTTGCAAAGTGTATTAATGAGTCATTAAGAGCCATGTCACATAATTATGTCCTGTCCTCCGTAAATTAATTGCACTTGGCATCTTGACTTTATTGCGTCCATTTAAAGGCCATGAATACCCTGTAATCAATTCATCAGTTGTTTTGCCATCATCTAATAATTGTTCCCATGATCACATGTATAATTTCACAGGAAATAATACAATAAAACAATAATTGCCTCTCTTACCAGTAGAGAGATAGGATCCAGACAACTGACAGACTGCCCTAGCTGTGCCTGTAGTACTGTTAGAACATGTCAGAATGTGATTGATGCGAGCCCTTATCCTGACCATTGGTGTTTGGAGGGAATGGAGACTAAGGGCTCAACTAGGTTATTTTTCATGTTATTGACTATTGTAATGTTATTGGTCTCCAATGCGTATCAGTGTGTGCTCTAAGCCTGTAGTCCTCAGTGAATGCCATGCACTTAGCTGATTAATGCAAGGGCGATGCAGCAGATATACAAACAATGTTCTCTGAGTGGGTGTAAGTCAATACTGACCTAACCACAATAAAAAAGCCCAAGGTATTTAAAAATATGAAAGGGTATTATTTATTTTTAAAGGTGGTTGACAACTGCATTTTCTAATAAATAAGGTACCCTATTGCTACTCATGTACCTACATAATGCTATTCACAAACCTATGGGCAAAGAGCTCTGCCTCCCCAATTCTTCTGTGCGGAGATCTGCACAACAGTGGCTTAGATCCTATACACAAAGGAATACATTTTAGTAGTAAATGTGGAAGAAACAAGGATGAGAGGCTGAAAGATGGGCAATACGTACCACAAAAAGAAAGAGGTTTGGGGAAATTTAGAGAGGTGTTTATGGAGGGACATGCTAATACAAACACACATATCTAAAAAAGAGTGAATGCATTGCTTGCAACAAACTATAAAGCTATAATTACAACACCACTAGAAATGTAAAAAAAGGTGTAAATGCACTCAGGTCCAGCCTTGGAGTTTGTCATGCACCATACTTGGTGACTCACAGGTACTGAAACACACTTCCATTGAAAACTATAGAATCAGAAAAATAAAATAGAAGCCCACAGGAACCAATGTTAAAATTATTAATGACAAAAGTGTGGCACACCTTAACACCGGCTGTAAGAAATTAGGTTATTGGTTGAGAGGGGTGGAAGCCCCACTCAAGCACCAACCACAATCTTTGTCAGGGTGAACCACAATGTCGGTACATTTATCTGAGCTTAAACCTCTGGTAGCTTGGCTGCAAGAGCAGTCGGGCTTAAATTTGAGGCAATGTGTAAAGTATTTATGCAGCATGCAAACAGTAATAAAATGAAAACACATCCCAAGAAAATCCCTAATTCCATTTAGAAAAAATATAGTAAATTGTAACAAATAAAATGATACAAGAACAACAAATATTCAGTACTACTGAAGATATTTAAATTTAAATTTTGGGGTTAAAATAGCACTTCAAAAAAACACAAAGTGCTCCTCATGGTCATCTGGTTGTGCAAAACAAAGAGAATGTCACACGTTCAGGCCAACCACAATGGAGCGCAGGCCGTGTACAGGGACCAGATTAGCCCTGTTGAAGAGTTACTTTCTTAAATTCAACGTGAAGAGTTCCATTTACATTGGAGAAGGCAGTGAGGAGGAGGCTTTTGGAGTGAAGAGCATGTTGAGTGACGCAGACTGTCATCGCTGGAGTGAACATCCAGTCAAGACTGGAGCTTCGCATTGGTGGTTCATCACGGACAGTCGATGTTGGTGTAAAGTGCAGGTCTCGCACTGCGGGTCGTCATGGACAGTTGCTGTCATAAAGAGCAGATCTCACCAGAACTTTGCATTGGTGGTGGTCATGGGCAGCAAAGTTTATGTGCCAACTGGCCTATTTGAGGTCTGGGGCACCTCTTAGGGATCAGGGCTATAGTAGAGGCCAGCAGCAGAGCTCAGGCAGATACCAGCAGTTCCAGGCATGTCATGTTACAGCTGGGCAGTTTCAGGGAGGCCTCTGAAGCCTATTGTGTTCCTGTTGCTCACACAGGTGGTCAACCAACTGCCCCTTGGAGTCACTCTCGGTACCCTGGGATCAAGGTACGCATGTCCAGTCATTCTTTTTTTAGATACCAAGGCAGTCCTCCAAGCAGTGGACCAGGTCTTCTGGTAGCAGGGCCGTCCTTCTTCTAAATCATCCACAGGTCCAGGAGTATTCTGAGGTCAGGTACCGCCCTTTTATCCCCAGTACCAGGCCATGAGTGGGGGAGAGTCCTTTGCTAATCTCTCCCCTTGCCTGGGTTTGGAACCGAACTAGCTAGGTTCAACAAATGACAGGCTGGCCTAGATGTGGACTGCATTTTAGTGGCAGGTAAAGTAACCTCTAGAAGTCAGGAAGTGGGTGGGTAAGCACCTAGGCTGTCCATATAAAGCTCAGTGCCACCCGCAATACATCCTACTCAAGGAAGGAACATCCTGGCCCACACCCAAACCTCTTCCATATCTGCGCCAAAATCCTATGCCTGCTTGAGGCAGGCACAACTAGATGAATTGTTTCAATATCTCCTCATTTTCCTACTTTGCATTTGTGCTGCATTGTACAACACATATACAAAGTAGGAAAAGCTTAAAGTATAGTTTTTTTTTACTGGAGGAGGCCCCTTTCAGCTCAAAATATATGCTTTAGTGAGTACAGACACCTTATGCACTATGGCCTAAGGGTATCTGTGTTTGCACATGGTTTCTAAAAGTGCACCAGTTCAGGGAGAGAGAAGAACAGTGCCACATATTAGTATAGATGGTGCTATTTTGCACTCTCCCATTGTTCCCTGCATCAAGCCCCTTTTTTCTGATTGCGGGTCCCACCGGACCTGATCCTCTTCTCCTTACTTTTTTAGAAACTTGATCTGGCCCCTTCCTCCCTCTGATCCTTCTTACATTCCCTGCCCCTTGATCCATCTTGGTCCCTTGCCTTTGTGAATCACTTCTTTGTCCATGTACCCAACAGCCCATAACCTGTTTCTTTTTACTGAGTCATCATTGGGATCCCTGTTTGACTTTCGATCAACTTCCCTTCCCTCTAACCCATTTTCTTTTTTTATTAAGAATGGTACCCCACAAACCCAGTCTGCTTTCATTTTTTTGAGAAGCCAGGTGTAGCTCATATGCACCCCCTCCTTAACCTACGCTCTTACATTCTCTGATTTCCTTTTTCTTTTATCTTTGTAGTCAATTCAGTTAATAGCCAGTTTGGCAATTCTTTAAAACAATAGTTTAGATATTTTATTTATGATGAAATGGTATTAGTTTAGTTGGTTTTTATTCAAGTTATGGTAGCTCTTACCTAGCAGCCACCTGCTTCCTGCCTCTCCCTTCTGGTCATAGCAAGCATATTGGGGGAATATACCTGACTTGCGGGTGATCCCTGAGTAAAGTGGCAGGATGCTAGTAATGAAGTACTTAGCCTTGCACATTACTTGTATGTTCAGTGACTTCTTGCTCTTTCTGCTCCTGTCAAAATTCTCATTGCTGCAGGGGGCAAATGTGTGTGCCTCACACATAACTTATGACGTGGAAATTGTGCAAGCCTGCAGAATTACACCATGGTGTCGTGGTTATTGAAAAACTCTAGTTGGGTGGATTTTGGACAACACAGCATCAAAAAGTTCACTAAATATAATAAATTGGGCACTCTGGGGTAGGCCACCTGCCAAAGCTATTTTGCCTTGAAAGCATCTTGATGCAAGCAGCTATAGTGCACACAGGACCTGTTCATGTGTGGGGATGGCCTATTTGCATAGTTTGTCTGTCTAGCACAGCCAGTGTCTTTTTCTGTCTGGTCTATTAGAACGCGTCTTCTTAGCATGTAGCGTCATAAATGTCCTCCTCTGCTTAGCCAAAAGTGTGGAACTCTCAGCCAGGAACTTCCATCCCTTATCCTTTTTCTCTTGGGCCCACAGAATACACCTGCGTCTCATTCTGGTACAGAGGGCTTCCATTTCACAAGTTTGTGCTGCATTTTCACCCTCCTTTTATAATTTGCACCTTATTCCATTGCAAGAGCCCTTTGCTGTTTTTAGGTCTATCGATATTTTACAATATTTCAAACATATATTTTGTAAATTGCAATGTAGAAATCGTTATTCACTAATTGCAATTTCTTGATGTATTGTGCGAATTTCTGATTCGATGAGCTGTTCAATTGTTGTGAATCCATGCATTGTGATGATTCTTGAATTGATTTGTGAATTTTGTGGCAAAGAATCAGTTTGTGACAGATTTGCAAGTCCCAAAGGCTCCATACATTTATAGTTTTGAATCTGTATGAACTCTGGGTTTACATTTCTCCTTATGTCACTCTACATTCTAGTCTCAACTTTCCACAGCGTCACTCATTAACTCATTAATCAGTGGCGGCCGGTAATTTTAGGAGAGGGGACGGGCGACAAGCACATTCCCACTCATTCATTCACACATGCACACACATCCATTCACAACACTCAACAACATTTAAACATACACGCTCGCACTAAACATTCATTTAAAAAACACACACACACACTTACCTTCAGCTCGGAGGTCCCAGGAGGGTTGGGACTGCTGCCTTCCCTCGTCAGCCAGTGAGGGAAGGCAGCAGTCCCAACTTCATCACAGAGTGGGATGGGGTCAGTGAGACTTCTGACCCCACCCCACTCCATGACGAGGTGTCACTGATTGACAGTCACCCAGGGCGCTTCAGGGGGTAAACCTGAAGCGCCCAGGTCGAAGTCAATGGGTGACGCTTCCCCTCATCACCGAGGGGAAGGGCCTTGAGGCACCTTTGCTGAGCCAAGGAGGTCACGCCAATAGGAGCTGTGACCTCTTCAGCCCAGCAAAGTTCAGCTCAGGCAGCCATGAATCTGCGCAAATCGCACATGTCTCGCTCCTGGCTGCCTGAGCGCAAATTGCACGTCTCGCTCCTGGCTGCCTGAGCTGAACATGAAGAGTGTCTGTCAGGCTGACCTTTGCTCAGCCTGACAGACACTCTTCATGAGAGGCAAAAGGTGGGGGCTGTGGCCCCTGTGCCCTAAAGGACAGGCTACGGCTGTCATTAATATTCAAGGACACAACGGGACTGGGTGGTGAAATAGGAGAAATAAGGTAAATGACCTGAGCAGCAGAGTAGGTGGCAAATTCACAACATTTTTGCATGACTTTATGAATCGACATCCAAACGTCCAGCTCCTGATTATTAAAGGCACAAAGGGCAGTAATTTCTCTCTCTACTAATTTATATGAATAGTCCCCCAATATTCCCCCTGTATTCCCATTTGTAAATAGCCCCGGGTACGTTTTCATTTTTTTGCATTACATAAAAAAGCAGCTCCAAGATACACACAATAATACTTACAAATTCGGAATTAATTGCTGTTTATGTTATATGCGTCTCACCACTGCCATTTGACATAAAGATAATATGATCGAAAACGCATTTTATAATACAGCACATTACTAAATATGCCCGTGGGATTGCTGCAACGATTCTTTGTGCCACCCGAAGAGCTGAAGGGTTAATTTCGCTTCAGTCGCTTGAAATAACATACTATCTTATGTCACTAAACAAAAAAACGCATGCTTTAAAAAGAAGATATTTCTGGTCAAATGAACGAGTTTAAGTTTAAGAACAAGCAACAGTTTCCTTTGGC
The DNA here is from genome assembly GCF_031143425.1 of Pleurodeles waltl. Lineage (NCBI taxonomy): Eukaryota > Metazoa > Chordata > Amphibia > Caudata > Salamandridae > Pleurodeles > Pleurodeles waltl. The sequence goes on from NC_090440.1 coordinate 1,560,554,941, forward strand.
AGAATGAGCAGCATAATTACTAATGACTTTTTGTCCATATTTATTAACTGCCTCCATTTACACATGTAGAGTTAACTTCTGATTAAACAGTAATTAATTGCCCATACTAATTCGGTATTTAACAGCACTAATACAATTCCCCGTGAGATGAAAAGTAACTATTAACTAAGGCACCTCCTTAGCATCTTGTTCTCATTATGCAGTTCATCAGGCACTGTGAATGCGGAGTAGTCCAGACTGAGTCTAGGCGAATTATGTTAGGTTTCAAGTAGTAATGCCTCACAATTATGCAGTAGAAATTGTTAGGTAGATGAAAGCTACGGAACAAAAAAAATTACTATGAGATGCCTCTACACTGGAAGCAGACTTTCACATGCCGATACAAAGAATATATTTTTCAACAATTTAAACAATCAAAATGTTACAAAGAAGAAAAAATGTAATAAAAGATCCCATTGAGAATTTTCAAAAATATCTTTGGAGACTGAGTTTACCCAAAGATTTATTTATAAAGCAGTACACGGATATTTTCCAAGAAACAGGGTTTAACTCATAAGCTAGAAATGTTACACTAGGGAGTTTTCTAAAGCTCGCAGTATCATTTAGAATATATAGAGAGAATTAATTTAAATCCCCATGTAAGGAATCCTTTAAAATAAGAAATCCAGGACATTCGCACAATACCCTCTCCATCTAATACTGAGCTGTTGGTGGCTATTTCCTAGGCCTGCCAGGATGCAGATCAAACTGGGGTAAGCGATCAGGGATTAGCCCATCTGTTTTCCGTGAGGGTGAAGACTTGGGCATTTTTAAACTCTGATATTAGTCTGGGGCCTTATGTTGTAGCTACTGGTAATGTGTACTTTTTCCATCTTATCCATCTAGTCTAAATTTGTCTTACTCGGATATAAACTGGATTAAACAATTGGGATTTTCTGCAGCCGTCAGCATTTGTTATTAAGTCTGCAGTAACTTCAGAAAGTAGCCACGTGCTCTATCCATTATTTTATAGAGACTTTATGTGTGATACGTTGCTCATTGCATGGCCAGGGCGTTCCAAGGAGAAAAAGTCAAGCGTATCAACCTAACAGAATCAGCATTCTTCTTCAGTAAACCAATTAAAGGTCACATTTTCACAGAGCCCGTTTTGCGTCTGTTGTTTTCTGTCCTAACTCGTCTGCTGTGGAGCTATTTACTTACCGAGTGAAGATGTGTTTCAAATGTGTTTACTTTTCACAATACACTAACAAACTATTTATTTTCCTAGGTTGATGTCATTAGGTTTGACTTGGTTCAACTGACCCCACCTATTGTCAATGCCAAGAGATGTTGGGGTAAATTATGGTTATTAAATGCAAACACAAGAAACATACTGTGGGTATACACACACCATCACACAACACTCCACCTCAGCACTTCAATCATCTCCCCACATCCATCAGATGAAGCGCATCCATCTATAAATAACTGGTTGCAGATGGAGACCACTTTCTATTGCAGGTCGTCATTTCATCAAGTGCTCTGCCAGGATTGGATTTAGAATAGATAAATAATTGCACTATGCCAATATTACTCATCCTAAAGTCAAAGGCCCTATCAAGAAGAACTGGGACGTTTTGTTTGTTCTGTGTGTTTGATAGTATGAGTATGTAGTTTGGCATACACAGTTGTAGCATGCCTTGGATTTGGTGAGTGTTTCTTGCTAAAAGATTCAATTTGCTCTAGTGCATTAATACCACTTCCAGAATGGACCGATTACATAACCTGTCTACATTATTTCAATTTGCACCAATGTGGTGTTTTTCAACGTGTTCTACTATAAAAGTGCATTAATTATCTACATTTCAATTTGGTGTGATCAATGCTATTTGACAGCAAAAATTAATATCAATATTTTCTCAAACAAGGGGGCTCATTTTTCTGAGTTTCCTGCAGCATTTAACAACAGAACTGCTTTTTGCATGTCAATTTACACCTCATGGCACATAGGGGGTCATTTTGAACTCAGCGGTCTTTTTGAAAGACCGCCGAGGGACCGCCGTGCTGAAGGTTTTCCGCTCGGTGTATTATGACTGTTGGCAGCTCTCCGTCCTTTTTCGGATGGAGAGCCGCCAACAGCCATACTGGCGGGCGGCAGGGAAGTGGAGGTTGCAGTTCGTCACCACGTGACCACGTCAACAGAACACCGCCCACGGAATCACGTCCTGTGATTCGGCGTGGCGGTGTTCTGTTGACGGTGTGGTGTCGGCGGAGCAGCCCCCATGGATCCCGTCCACTCCCGGAGGATCGACGGACCAGGTAAGTCAATCGTCCATTAGGGGAGGGGGTGGGGGGTTGTTGTGTGTTATGTGCATGCATGGGGGTGTGCGTGTGTGTATGTAGAGGGGGTGTGTGAGTGTGTGTATGCTTGCGGGGGTGTTGTGTGTTTGGGAATGAGTGCATGTATGTCTGTGGGTATGTCTGTATGGATGTGTGCGTGTATGTTCGAATGTGGGTGTGTGTGTCTAACTGTGTGTGTGGATGTTGGCATGTATGTCGGTGTGTGTGCGTGTATGTGTGTTGGTGGTGCCTGCGTGCGTGTCGTGTGTGATTGAGTGATGTCTAATGTTGGGGGTCGGGTTGGGGACAGGGTCCTGCCACCTTTGGGGGGTGGCAGGGGTGGTGGGCGGTGTAGGGGAGGGAGTCGGGGTGGGGGTGGGGGCTGGGGGAGACCTATATCAGGGAAGGAATTCCCAGACACTGATAGTGCTTACCGCCATGGATTTCATGGCAGTTCCAAACCGCATGAAATCCATGGCGGTCAGCCGGGTCCAAATACCGCCGGCGGTATAGTGACGACCGGCGGGCTGGAGACCCAGGTCTCCAGCCCAGCGGTCGTCTCCCCCCTGGTGGGTGGAACGGAGAAGCGACGGATGACCATGGCGGTAACCACCATGGTCATAATTGCAAAAAAAAGACCGCCAGCCTGTCTTACCACCGCTTCTCCGCCGTCCACCAGGGTCGTAATGACCCCCATAATTTGGTGTTTGCAGTACTCCTATGCCCAATACTCATATCCAAATGTCCACAGAATGCATACCAAATTAGGTAATCTAAGTATCATGCAATGGCTTGATAATGCAAATTGCTCAATTGAGTCTAATTTATGCATAGATGGTATTTAACACATTTAATGTAAGTGAACAAAAGTGATTTAAAATATTACAACCGCCAAATACTGCTCTTCTTTGACAGAAATGTTTCTCTTAAATAAGGACCTGCCAGTTGATTATCTATTTGTGTCCCAGTATGTTTTACCATCATGCAGTCAATTGTTTCATATTTTATGTACCAACTGATTATTACGTGAATGTTAATGAAGTTCACATTTTAAATTGTGAACACAAACATTGTGACCAGGTTTGGGAAAATGTAAGCATTTTTTGTGGTGAGTACAAGGGATACTCAAGTCTAATAACACATTAGTTACCCCATGACACTAATTCACATGACTTTAAAAGGTATAAAAAAAATGAAACTATCATTTTAATTTTCATATTTTAATGAAACGCCGGCACTACCTGATGTCAATGGCATACCTTCACAGGACTTAAAATTCCTCCTCATAGCAACCTTTAGCTGAACCAATCCTCCAGATACCTTTGATATTTGCAACTATGAACCGATTTTTCAACTGTTAAAACATTTAAATGAGATATGGTCTATTTTAGTGGGCTCTTTGACTCTTAACAGGCAATAATATCACTTGAAATTCTGGGCAGTTTCAAAGACTACCTGTCATCTTTTCCATTTGAAACACAACTAGCAACACCTCCCAATAGCCAAGGTGATATAGAGCTAAACACAACACCTAACCAAACCATTTTCACTAATGCTGATATTTGACAGGCTATATTGACAGTTATGGTTGTGATATTCAATGCATTGACATCGATTGCACAAGCCACAGATTAGCATTTTAAAAAATTATGTTTCATTAAATATCATTTGAAGTTTTGCCAAAGCATCTTAACCAGTTTTTACTTCAAAATATCAATAAATCACGAAGTCTATTGCCAGAATTACTGTACAATAGAAAAGTCCACCAAAACTATGACTAGTTCAGCCAAGAGAAACAGACACTGCCACAGGACACAGTAAAAAGAGAGCAGGATGATGAAATAGTCATCACAAAACAATGCAGAGCAAAAATAGCATGGAAAAAGCATCAACCACAAAAATATCAACTTTATACACCTATAATATAAAGTACAATAATAGCATGGTCAACAATATGATCCATTAAAGTGATAAGTACATATTTAATTGTAATTAACATTCCTGTAATTCAAAATAAAAGTTAAATTGTATTAAATCAATATACTCAAAATGTGTAACATAAAACATACAAATATTAATTTACTAAAAGTCTTTTTCTATATATAAGATACCTTTATAAAAATAGCTAAGTAAGAATACATTTTATGATTAAGTTACAAATCACAATAAATGTACTATGCATGTAAAATAATTATTGAACAAAAACATATACTAACAGTACATTATTTTGAAATATAATTTTACACAACATTCAAATAAATACTAAATGCATTCAACCAATATAAACTATATTATTTAATAATATATAATAAACATGTTAAAGTAGACAATAAAAGCACAATAGCAACCATATTTAAAAAAAAAACCTTAAATGTTTATTTAAAAATATAATTTTAAATTAGATATTTTCAAACTATTCTTAACAAATTCAGCATAGAGTAATATGCATTGCCCTAATTCCATTCCACAATTAAAAAATATACTATTGTAAATAAAAAAAACTACAAAAAAGTAAAAATGCATACAATGGTAAATCCATCATTACTATTCTAATTTCAAGGTAAACATGAAGTGGTATGCATACACTGGGAGGGATAGATTTTCTGTCCTGTTTAAAAAACTGTGTTGAAAGCACATACAATGTAGGGTTAGAATAACTATTCTAACTCTAATTTAAATAACATTGGGGAATGAAGATACATTGCTGGTGGAGGGGCTCAACTAAAACTCGTGTAAATAGCATTAAAGCCTGTTTCATAAATGTAAATTAAAAAACAGTAAACCTTAAAGAATAATAAATGTATTACAGATGCAATTATTTCCTATTTAATGACTACATGATTAACATAAATATTACCCTTCAAAAACCTCCCCCATAACACAAACACATAAAAGAGAAGTAAAAGAATCTGTGTTTATCAAAATTATTTTTATTTAATTATAATGTAAATTTTATGAATTAAAAAACTGCCCATTCATTCTCAAATGAACCCTATATTCCTGAGTATGTAAAATAGAAACAAAATCAAATATTGAAGTGTTAAAGTATTTTCAAGTATTAAACAACTAATAATAATTATTCACACTTCAAGATTAGGAATAGGCATCACTATGCAAAACGTTGCATAAAATAATAGTGTACAAAAATATATCAAATTGTTTTTAGAAATGTAAAATCATTAAAGATATAGATACCAAAGTAATGCAAAAATCTAACTTAAAATACAATGATCAATTACTATCAACATACCTTTATTTTAATTAAATACTAGCCACCTATCCCACAATAACACTTCAACACACAATTAAAGAGTATTATTTAATTTAAAAATGCATTAAACATGTAAACAAAAAATAGCAATTGAAATAATTATCAATTAACCCACGAAAGGACACAACCTGAAAAGAAAATATAATAAACAATTACAGATGTAATAATTATTTGAATAAATAGATAACAAATAAAAGCATTAGATAATTCAATTAAAATGAATTAGTATATGTTTTTAAAAAATACACCCAAATCCCACAGAAACCCAAACCACCCCCAAAAATGTATATCACTTTAATATTATTAGACAATATAATTATATTTACATTTCACATAATCCACATAGTGGAAATAACAACATAATGCAATACAATAAAACAATATAATAAAACACTATTATAGTGAACTGTATTTTATATGTCAATATGTTAAAAATTAAAAATAGATATACTTAGCTTTGGTATCTTTGGCCACAATATTTTTTTAGCCATAATATTTTGACCATGACATATCGGTAAAATAGTATCTTTGAGTTGATATTCCAAGGGCACACCATAAGAAAGATATCACAATTCTCGAAAGTGACTTACTGCAATTCTCTCTGATGTTAACCCACATATGGGACTTCATGGAATCTTAGGTTGGCTCAGGCTGTGACAATCTGATACGTAGATCTTAACCCATAAAACTACAAGACATAAAATATATTTATGTTCAACCTTAGAAGAACCATGTAGATATTTTAAGATGATAATTTTGTTATGTAAAAAATGCTGTAGTTACATTTGCAATTCAACTTTACTATGATGGTACTATTGATGTCATTTGCACTAAAATGGCACAATTTTGAAAAATGGTTCAGGAGCCATTAGAAAATGAATAGGTCAACTTATAAACCTCAAGTAGTTTCATGATTTTAAAAGGAGAGTGAGACATTGGTTACATTTTATTTATGACTCTGTGTGTATTTGATCAAATCATAAATAACGTTCAATCTAACTGCTATGATGAACACATTCTCAGTTCAGTCAACCTGAAGGTTACAGAATTAATAAATGTTTGCATTGTCAATAAGGGATGCAAGTGCCTTAAACTAAGACAAAGGGCCTGATTACGAGTTTGGAGGTCAGAAAACCAAACCACCAGACCTGCGGTGAGGAGACCACGCTGAGCTGGTGATCTCCCCACTAGCCCCCATTTCCGAGGTTTCCTGCAGTCAGCCCAGTGGAAAACATGCGGTACCACTGGACTCAGCTCCACATGGAGCAGAGTCCAATGCCGTTGCACAGGGTCCCCTTAGCACTGTCGGAATGCACACTGTCTGCACAGCACGCAGTGTGCATTCCAACAGTGCTGGGGTAGGGGGACCCCTGCCCCGTGCATGACACTGTCGTGGGCAGTGTAGGAGGCCCCCGAGGCCCCATGCACTTGTTCTCTGCCAGCCTTTTCATGGCAGTTGAACTACCATGAAAACACTGGCAGAGAACATGGTTGTAATAAGCACTGTGGTGCTGACTTCAGTGCCGCCATGGCTGATTACAACCTTTTCCTCCATCATCCCATCGGGATCAGAGATCCTGGCGGTGACAGCAGTCTTTTCGCAGGCACCAACTCCCAATCTTGTAATATGGTAGTCAGACCACCACAGCCGCAGTGGTCCAGCCTCCACTGAGAGTCTGGCTGTCTTTGGAACACCAGCCTCATAACTGAGCCCAAAGTCTTGCAAAATATGAACGATCCAGGGCAAAGGGTGTTTTGCACTGGAAAGATGCCCTTTTAGCAACAGTTACACTGCTTTGCATCACTTTACATCAATGGGACTTAAGTGGGGTTGATAAGCCTCAACAACCTACAGATTTTGGCACAATCCAGTCTACTAGCAGGCAGACTGGGCTTTGCATAAACTGATCATGCCTACTGGAAGCAGATAAATAAGGGGCAAAAATTCATTTCTACAAACAAACAAATACATTACATGTGTGCCGCAGTGCCCAGCAAATACAAATGCCTGGGATACTTCTTAATGTGTCTAAGCATTGTAATCCGTGCTTTATGTGTATGCTATCAGTACCAGTTCTATGCTAGATGTCACAATCTCGCCTCTCCCCTATGTTGGGAGTTATGTGCCATGCAAGGCAGAATGTTTGTGGGCTAGTACAGAGAATTACATTCCAGCAGGCCAATCTTAGTAGATATAATTTGCTGCAACACAGAAAATATGGTTGTTGCACTGCATTGCAAGAAAAATGAATAAATCTGGGCTTTTAGTTGTTATTTAGCAATATAGTACCTGACATGTACATGTCAGGAATCTAAACAAACTATCACTCTAACTCCAACCCCACTAAAACTAGCAAGTCAATTTGTGCAAAGTTGATATCATAAAAATAGACTTAAGTACAATTAAATTTATACAAACCCACCAAAATAAAACCAAATATATATCTATAGTACAATCGATCAGAAATCTTACTAACCTAAATATAATTAAACACACCAGGAACTACAATTAATATACTAACAATTCCTATTAACAAGTAAAATATTGAAATAATGTATAAATGTTTAATAAAATTGAAATAATTGAAAAAAACTAAGGCCCTCATTACAACCGTGGCGGTCAGTGGAGAAGTGGCAGTAATACCGCAAACAGGCCTGCGGTAAAAAAAAATGAAATTACAATCAAGGCGGTGACCGCCATGCAAAACTGTCACTTCTTCACTTCGACCGCCAGGGTGGTAACAACCTCTGGGCTGGAGACATCGGTCGCCAGCCCTGTGGCTGTCACAACACCGTCGGCGGTATCACGACCCTCATACCGCCATGGATTTCATGGGGTTCTGTACCACCACGAAATCCATGGGGGTAGGCACTATTAGTGCCAGGGAATACATTTCCTGGCACTGATAGGGGTCTCCCCTCCCCAGAGTCCTCCCCCCAAACCCACAACCCCCCTACCACCCCCCAAAGGTGGTAGGACCCCCTCCCCACACTCCACCCCACACCCCCAACATTGACACACACACCCCTACACGCACACTCACACATCTACACATACACGCACACATACACAGCCACATACACACAGACATGCACACAGACATACATGCACACATTTTCCATACACACAACATACCCCTGTAAGCATACACACACTCACACAACCCCTCTACACACTCACACGCACACCCCCATGCATGCACACAACACCCCCTCACCCCCTTCCCCTAACAGACGATCACCTTACCTGGTTCGGTGATCCTCCGGGAGGGAACGGGATCCATGGGGGCTGCTCTGCCCCCAGCTCCCCATCACCAGAACACCGCCACACTGAATCCTGGGACGTGATTCGGTGGGCGATGTTCTGAGGACATGGCGGTGGAGCAGCCTCCACTTCACCGATGACCACCAGTATGGCTGCTGGTGGCTCTCCATCCAGAAAAGGGCAGAGGGCTGCCAGCAGTCATAATACACTGTGCGGAAAACTGCTTGCACTGGCGGTCTTCAGCACGGCGATACCTCTGCGGTCTTGTGAAAAGACCACTGAGGTCCAAATGAGGCCCTAAATGTATTCAGTACAAACATAGAATTCAATGTAAAATAAACAACCTTTTAAACATTTTCAAATAACTTTAATAACTATAAAATATAATAAAAATATAATAAACATTCCAAAACAAATGAAAATACAAATACTCTATCCAAAAATAATTTAACATGTTTTAAAACTGCCACCATTCAACCAAATAAAACTTGAAAACTCAAAATAATATAAATAACACCTTTAAAAATTAAAAATTAAAAAATATATATAGTTTTAATACACTACCCATTATTTGAAAACAAAAAAACTCAATAGTAACTCACAAACCTAAAAATAACAAATATATTTGAAAAATAAATAAATAAAGTTAAATCATTTTAAACAACTTAAAACATTGAATCGATGTACACTTTTAAAGCACTACCCCAGTACAAATCAACAACCTAAATAAAACCTGAAACGCTAAAACATTAAAAAATAAAAAAATATAATTTTAAAATAATGTAATTTCAACAATTGTATACTTCAGAAACCTTTTTAGAAAACTGTATATTTTATTACACTACCCAAACATAAAACCCAGCAACCCTATAGTAATATGAAAATAATAAAATGTACAACTTATACTGAAAAAAATAACACTTCGAAAACAATATAAATCACCTAAAAAGTGTATTAACCGCGACAGCACTAATGCATTACATTTTCAAAACTTACATTTTAATGAGAATAAAAGATATGCTTGCCCTGGACATCCCCCCTATGTTATCGTATTCACAATATCATGTCAATTTTAGAGACCATCAGTATTTTGACAGTAATATTTAGAATCTGTAGCAACATAGGCATTACTACTAGCTAGAAAAAAGGTAATGACATTTCTGCTTTGACATCAATATCTAAATGGGGTTAATACAATTAAACCAAAGTTTTAGTATGAAATTAATGTTGCCACTAAATTCCCTATATCCCTGTCATGTCACCAGGTACACTTTTTATAATAGTAACCCTTCTGTTAGCGAAAATCGTGATGCCAATTTCACAAATCCGCCAAACTTAGTGGTGCAGAGTCTTATATTCCCTGTTTATTTGTATTTAGGTTTTCAAAACACAAAAAACCTGGGGGACCAGGATACAGTCAAAAGCATTAATCGCGTACCCTAGAATAAATCTGACGTTAAGCCACCAGGCAAAACTTGTGCATAGTGTGTATCACTTTCAAATGGTGCAGCACTGCAAAAGAGGCTATTCACCAAATCAATCAACATTGGGGCCTAAGAGACCTCAAAAGCTAGAATGATTTACAAATGGAGACCACAGATTTAGAGCATCTCTCCCCTAATTGAGATTTTTCAGTGATGCTGTGGCTATTGCCTAGAGCTCCTTACTTCCAGGTAGTAGAACTGAGCCTACCCATGTTGCTATCAAGCAACACCTAAAAACTCACAACTTATGCCTCTTTTTCAACAGTTACCATCCTTCTTCAGCCTTCAAATCACATCAGACAAATTATCTGAAACTGCTGTGTCTGTTTGTTTTAACCCATCCACTATGCAATCTTTCTAGATTTAAATTGCTGCTCTTTGTTTAATCTATGTGAAATGTTCATTTTTAAGTAAACCACACTAACTGCTTCTGCTGCACGAGGTCTATATAAGACAGTTAAATAAATATTTGTGAGAGGTATCTGTATCTTGGGAAAATATGGGACGACTACTAATGATTTGCTTAAGGGACAAGTAAAAAAGTACTGGCAAGTACCTGACCCCTTATCCCTGTTTTGTCCTCGTTCTGTGACCACAGGGAGAATGATGCTTGATGCTGACAGCAGACCTTTGTTTCTTTCTTCTGGAGGTTGACATGTAAGAAGCAGACGTTTTAGGACGTCTGATAATGATTTCCAGTAATGCATCCATAGTATAATTGATGTCCTTTTTTGGGAAAAATAAATATAGTAAAACAAGGAGAGAACTGGAAATCCTTGTGTGGGCTGTGACAGGTTACAGAGTCAAGCAACCTAAGCTAAAATGACTTGAGTGGCCAGGTGGGATGTCCATGCACACAGTGCACAGGAACTGCGCAGAAGGTTATGTGACAGACTCGAGTTCATTACAAGACGGAAGGATGAGCTGCACCACAGGAGGTACCCTACTCAATGTATTATTAGAAACACATTTACCTGTTGAGATGCTAATAAGGAGGAATGTGAACACCCACTATGAAAAAGCCCTATATTATCTAGGGAATGGCCCAAAGCCTTGAAAGCAAGCCAATCCGGCATTAGCTTCATTGAGAGAAAGGTGCATCTTGGTATATATGTGCTACCAGAGGATCGCAACATTACTTTATAGTGAGGTTGACAGAAATAAACTATTTGTGCTTGTGTATTGCACATGCATAGGTCAGTGATTGGTGCACATGTAATGTGGGCTGCTGCAGTTTTTTTGTGGACCACATTAATTCCATGCATGCATACAAAAAACAGAATTTTATGGACACTGCATTGGCAATTTGCATGTCTTTCAGGGGCACCGCCAAATACAAGTTTATATACAGCTTGAAGTCAATTGCAACAAGAAGTTGCAAGACCACCAGCACATTGTGCCTAACCCATCTTGTTTTTCATTTGTTGTTTGGTACATTCAGTAACACAAGAAAAAGAAAGGAAAGGGAAAAATTCCCTTTGAAAGCAATTGCTCCACCAACTGAAGATGACCATTTTATCCAACTAGTTGTCAATTTCCAATATTAGTAAGACAACAAATATTAAACAAAGAGACCATTTTGAGGATTCATATGTAGAGTCATGACTCCTAGGTTAGTCCTGTGAAAAAGTGAGAGTGTTGCCACAGCATCCATAATGAGAGACACTTCCTGTTATTACTGGACTTTTAAAGAGACTATTTTCCAGACTGCGGGCCTCATTACGAGACTGGCTGTTTTGAGCCCTTCAGCCTCGTGGTGGTAGTTGGACTGCTGCACTCCAGGTCAGACCAGTAGGGGACTGCAGTCCCCACCAGGTGCATGTTTCCTAATGGGCTGATGGTGGTCAGAGTTGTGGTCAGCCACAGCGGCACTGAGTTCAGCACTCCCATGCTGATCACAAGCCCCCTTTCCAACAGTCTTTTGATGGCGATTTAACCCCCATGAAAAGGCTGGCAGAAAGGAAGTGCTGTGGGTTACAGGTGGGCCCCTGCACTGCCCACGGCCATGTCATGGGCAGTGTAGGGCCCCCTCTACCCAGCACTCTCAAAATGTCCACTGTCTGCTTTGCAGACAGTGCACATTCTGAGGGTGCAGTTGTGCTACATTATTGGCCTCAGGACCATGAAGGGAACCAAGACCAATACCATAGTACTGTTCCCGCCGGCTGACCAGTGGGAACGTTATAATACGATGTTCCTGCTGGTTAGCGCGGTAGGAACATCGTGATACGAATGGGGGTGAGGCTGCCGGGTTGAAGGTGGCTCATCCCCCGAGTTCGGCAGTTGGCTTGTCTGACTGCCAAACTCATAATCAGGCTTAAGAGGGTGGCATTCTTGGCCTTCCTAATCGTGGCAGAGGACCATTCACCCTATTTACATATCCCTGGCTGCCTGGAATTTTGGTTTGTCTAAACAAAAAATGACCCTGAGGTGAAGGGAGTTTTTTCCCTTCACATGGGACTATTCTCAAAAGGGCAGGACAGCTGTAGGACAGAGGTTTAATATGGCAGAGCCAGCAGAGTCTCTGCCTTTGGGAACATACCACTTGCCCTGACTTCAAATAGACGAGGGTAAAGCCAAGTTTGACAGAGCACGAGTACTGGTAATTTACAGCAGTGCTCCGGCTCTGTAAACTCTAAGGGCTGAATTCACAAGGTAAACCTAGACATTTGGTCTAAACTTAGACCAAACGTCTAAGTTAACAACTTTGGGAATTCACAAAGGGCATTTACGAGTAGAATTTTTAGGTCCGCACTCAGGGCAGATCTCCGCCCCGAGTGTGGGCCTAAAGATACTACATGTAAATGCCCTTTGTGAGTTCCCATAGTCGTAAACGTAGACATTTATTCTAAGTTTAGACCAAACGTCTAAGTTTTCCTTTGTGGATTAGGCCCAGAATGAGGCCTTCTGTCAAGATTCAAGTATAACATGAAAAGAAAAAAAGTGTTACTCAGATTGTCTTTTGCTCCAATTGTAGTTTTGGGTCCTTTGAATGATTAGTTAGACATGCGAAACATCCATCTCAAAATGTAGGAAAAACTCAAAGTTCAAGTTTTAAAGCTTGTAATACAAAATTGCAGACGTTATTAGGTGGTAATACTGCACCAGGAAAAAACAAACACTGTGAAATTGATAGTTCCCTAGACCGGATTTACCCCACAAAAATACTACATACGCTAGCAAGAGGTCCAGTGCGCATTACTTGATCTGCTTATTCACATATGTTCTCTTTTTCCCTATCATGCACAAAGTTCAATCATTAAAACACAAATTCCCATGAGAGCTTCCACCGCACAAGAATAACCTCTGTTTTAGGCGAAAGGAGATCTCACTATGCCTGGGTCTCTACTTCGTCAAGGAGTATGCATAATGTTTTTTTCCAAATGATTATGGAATGTGCTAACTATGGAAATGATGACAGTAAAAACCTATTTAAAAAAAAAAAAAATTCTGACAATTGAAAGCAAAGCCTCCACAGCAGTCATTAAGTTGATTAGAGTGTGGCCTTCTAACTCATAGCTTTAAGCTGAAAAGAGCAAATGACTAAAGAGAAAAGAGCAGGTGATGATCTTCCGATGAGGTGTGGGTCATTGTCAACCCACGCACTGACAGTGGACATGTTTGCATGCCAGAGGTGGAGGCTGGGCATCAAGGGGCACTGCAAAATGAACGCACTAGCCTTTCGTCATAACAAGCACAGGTTCCCTTTTTGATTGGGTCAGAGGTTCAATTAATGTAGCAGTCGCAGTTCACGCCATAACCGACATTCATCTATGCAGATATGAGTACTCACAGTAATTGAGCACGACTGGAAGTAAAGTCCTCAGAAAGTCTCGGCACTGAGAAAAATGGAAGAGTTACAGGTTAAAACCATAGTACATTGTCAGAGCTCCAGTGATAAATATCAACCGCACAAACTCTGAACCCTTTTGTTTTACAAGTTGTACCATATCTGACGGGCAAGCAGCAACCCGGAAGAAATGAGAACTAAGACTGGAAAGCTGAAGCCCATTCGAGATTATAAAAGTTGGCGAATGCCTAAAGCAATAAAATACTTAGGAGACATGGGTTTGTGAACACAACTTTGATGTTTCAAACGTGTGTTTGTGTGTGTACGCGCTCCGCGAGCACACGTTTCTCGAACTGGTCCTAGTACTGTTGGTTAACCCTGACAGAGCCAGACAGACACCATCTCTGTGAGGACCAGTGTGCTGTGATTGGTCCAGGTAGTGTTTTAGGTACTTTCGAGTGAGTGTATCAAAGTAAAAGTGCAGTTATATCTGCTTCTGTCTGCTTTATAACCTACCCCAGTATCAAAGCGTGCATGGGGTTAGACTAGTAAATACAGGCACTATTATCGTCTGTGACTAGTTCTCATATGGAGGCGGTGGGATGTGTAAGTGTGTCTGTGTAGGCACGCGCCAAGATCAAAATCCCAGACCCACATAGAAACGACGCCAAGAATCTGATTGTGCTAAGATGTCATACGAATGACTTAAGGGACATTTACAAGTGCTGGTACTATACAATACAACAATCATGTATTTATTAATTCAAAGGTAGCTTGTTTCGGTGTACTTATGTAGTGGACTGTATATTTGGAAGTTTGGCCAACATATGCCAGGTAGACATAGACAGGCCTAAAATGCAGTGTGGTATTGGGGTAGCTGTCTGCCTCCAGTCTAAAGCCTTTGTCCCTATGACTGAGACAGTATGGGCTTGTGGAAGAACCGTGCTCTCGCTCAATGCTGCTTCTTTCACATCTGGAAGCCAAAGAGTCACTCTGTCACACTGCAGCCTGCTAATGAGATCCCCCATTTAATTAATACCATAAGAATTTTAATTCTGACTGAATCAATTTAACGTGATGTGATTTTGTCAGCTCTATTCCCCAAGTAAAAAGTGAGCCTGATGCTTATTACATACATCATTTCACGGGCTCTGCATTCCCTGCTGACTTAAACAAATTCTAATTAAGACTAATTAAAGCATCATTTATGAAAGCGCTTGTGATAGCTATGCAAACATTCTGGGTGGGTATGCTTTGCATGATAATTATCCTAGTTAATATTAACGCTGGGTGCTTGGCAATTAGATCGTTGAAACGGAGAGTTATTCTGGATTTAGGCCTTTTTTCAGCGGGAGCAATTAAACCAAAAAGATGTTCCGATTTTATGTGGTGGGTAGTTTTATTAATAAAATGTATTTGAAAGGAGTGGTACTGTTTGTATTGTTTACCGACGTATAATTTTTTTAACCATGTGACAGTTATTGAAATAAAAGCAAGCGAATTCCCCTCTGCTTAGTTTATTGTGTACGTGAAAGGTGAAAAATAACCAAAGCTCTTTAGCTGTGACGCGCGCTGAAATAAAAACAGTCATGCTGAAGAGCACTTTGTTTAAAATTGTGATAATGCGGTTGCATTGCAACCCCAAACTGATCGTATGTGCAGCTCAACATACAAATCTCCTGAATACTGAAAAAATATGCCTATAAAATCTGTTCTGTGACAAGCTCATTATTCTTCTGTGAAAAAAAATAAAAGCCTGTCAATTAGGCATTGAAATCTAATTGCTAGATGTGATAAGTTACTAAATTGTTTTGAATTATAGTTCGTATAGGTAGGCCCAAATTTGCAGATGGAAATGTTCTCTAGCACACTCTGCAACCAATGCCTTGGAAATTCGCCCAACATTCTCAAATTATCTCCTTGTGCTTTTCACATAAGATCGACATTATAAATACATAAATAACCCTTCCTTTCAGCATGAAAAAGCAGGTGAAAATATCAGTCTTTCAACAGACTGTAAAATGGGAACTGGGGACCCCTGCAAGGCCATTTCATGAATAAACTGACTTTCAATGTAAAGAACAAGTGAAAAATGGAATTGCACCTGTCCCACTCGTCCAAAAACTGCAAGAGCATTCTATAGATTTATCTTAGTAACATCATTTAGAGGTTAATAGAAGTCACAAATGCCCTCCCCCCTGGCCTCGCTTTTTGGTGCTATTGGCACTGCCCTTCCACCCGTTGGTTCACATATCACAAGGATGGTGACAGCTCTTGGATGCAAACATGGTTTTCTAAAATAAATGTTTACTTTCTGCAGTTTCTGCCTTCAGTTGGTTTTCGGCCTTTTTCGACGGCGTCTTCTAATTGGTTAGAGGCTGGGGAAAGGTAAGAGGGTATACAACGTTGATGTCTCTACACATTATACTGTGGTGTAGATGGGAAGAAGGTAATGGCAGGGGGAGATCCCCCTGGCTACCCTGTTTCCTGCACCGAACACAGACACGTAGATTGCTCATCTCACTCGCATCTCTTTCCCGCTCCTCCTGCTGCCTCAGCTCTTTTAACAGAGGTATGTGCTTGGTTATGAAACTTATGGATATACATTCTTAAACTTTTTCCATGGTTGAGGAACGTAGTCCTTAAGAGATAGGGGGAATGATTTGACCAAATGAGGAAATGTCTCTGGGGCTGTACAAGGGGCATATAGGACTGTGCCGGTAATATTGACGTGGTACTGGTTTCATGAGTCTGGGCATCTGCGGCTGCTCTTAATAATACAAAAATGTACCCGGTATATGATGTTGTGTGTACGTATATGAGATTGCACTTGGACATTTGAATGTATAGTCGGCACTAGAGGCTATCTTTCAGCATATAAAGCCGTTTCCAAGGATTTATTAATGGGCCTGTGTACTAATGAATACTCTCGGGCACAGGACACTGTGCCTGGAGTAAGGGAGCAAGGCCTGACTATTTGATGCATTTCCTGGGCATACAAGGGTGTGAATGGAACATGATGCTGTTCCTGGGCATTCGAGACTGTACTTAGAATGATGGGTGTTTGGACATTCAAGGCTGTGCCTGCGTATGTGATACTGGTTCTAGACAAAACAGTATGTATTTGGGTAAACTCGATTTTATCTGGGCATGTGAGACAGTACTTGGTCATGGCAGGCTGTATTTGAGTATGTGTGGTTGTGACTATCTCTTCATATAAGGTGACGCCTGGCTTATCCGACTGAGCCTGTGCATGGAATGTGGGGACTTTGCACATGAAGTTCAGTCTTGGCACCTGAGTCTTTGCTTGGGCATATGGTGCTATACCTGTGTATAAACGTCTCTGTCTATGAAACTGCGACTGTGTATGATTGACTATCCTCTGCTACGCCAGTGTTTTTGGAGTCAGTCTCCACAGTTCCAGTTTGATTGTTTTTTTTCAGTCTGTCCGTTTGCGATCTTTGTCCTCTTTTGACTACAGCTCCAAATCGGTCACATAGGAACGCATCGTGACGTCACCCTTAAGTTTTATTTACAATATGAGGTCCACGGTCATTAAGGTGACATGAAAAGTTTCAAAGAGACTGAGGTCAGCCAGCTCATTGTGCACTTTGAGAGCAAGCAGAGCATGCTCAGACTATTGGTGATGAAAGTGAATCAGGTTTCAAAGTGGAAAAATAATTAATTGTCACATTCTCAATTTTTCCTAATACGTGAAGCAATAAACTGAACAGTCCAAGAGCCGTTATTTAAATAGCAATGGGATCCATGGAACTAATTTGAATAATCACAAAGGTATTTCTGGTTCACAGTTTTAAAACAGGAAGACACCAAGGGGTAGATTTACTAACATTTCGCTGGGTTTGCAACATAAAAGTGACACAAACCACCTCAAAATGTTTCTTTGTTATTTACTTTCCAGAACAAAACTTGTTTTGCCCAAGGACGTTGCCTAAAAGGGATGCAAAGTAGTGTCTAGCGACCCATGGCTGGTACATGGATGTTCCCATGCAATCACCCACGTTTTGTGATGCAAAACATTATCTAGGAAAAATTTTAATCTGGGTTTTGGGTCAAAATCTAACACAATTTGTCATCAGGTGTTAAAAGGATAAATGTTTTAATTTCTCCTTTTTTCCCTGCTCTACATGTATGCTACACTGTACTGCACACATACAAAGTAAGAAAGGTTTTAAATGTAGCCTATGCATAGTATTTTGTACTGCAAGGGTACCTTTTCCAGTACAAAAACCTGCGCTAGAATCATTCACATAACTTTGCAACATGGCACAAAGGTGTGTGCGTGGTACTCGGCAGCAAAACGTCTGAGCCCGCACCTAGTGGGAGAGGAGGAGAGAGCTACATCACTGTAGATGTGGTGCTCTGTTGGTCTTTCCTTCTCAAGCAATGCAGCACAGCCGTGTTGCATGAGAATTTGATAAATCAGGCCCCATATGTCAGGAGTGCCTTACCACTTAGTTGTTTGGGGCAGCCTGGAAGAGGCACTTGATACATAAAGAACAGATGATACCTATTTTCTTGATGCAGAACCAAAGAAATAACTAAAGGGGCACACCTTGCTGAGAATAAGGAGGGGACTAGCAATCGTCAAGATCAAGGTATCTGTCAAGTACCCAGTAAAGCTGGCAATAACTTACCTAGAAAAGCTGTATTTGTTTGTTGATTCAGTGTGATGAAGTTTGGGCATTCCTGAAGGAACTGAAGAAGAAAAACCCTTAAATTACCAGTCTCACTTTGGATGAGGTGCTTGTTGTAATGCTACATATACTGAGCAGTAGTCAGTGTTTAGGACTGACATTGAGACAGGTTTAGTTGTCTCACCAACAGACTGTAATCAAATATATTCATAAATAAAAAATAGGTACTTATAGACATACAAAGATGGGCTTTGGGTCATCCCTCTTCATCCATTGGTCTATTCAGTGGTCATTCAAGTTTGCTTCCACCCACAACAGCATAGAGCATGGGACTTTTGGTCAGCCCTCTTCACATATTGGCTGTCTAGCACTATAATTGATGACATTTTTCTGATCACATGCATTTCCATCTAAAAAGTAGTGTACTTCAGTGCCTGGACTGGTGAGGCAATGCTTTATTGTGTCAATGTTTTTTAATTTCCATTCAGTATCCCTTTATTACTTTTTTGTCATGTATGTGTGTTTAAACCATGTGCTCAGATTACAGTAATTTAAAGGCAACAGTACATGGTCTTTGCACCAATGCAAATCATATTTTCCTGTGATGTGCATTAAAACTTAGAAGGGTTTCTAAATGTGATATAAACACACATGCTGCTAGATACACATCCATTCGGATCTATTACAATTATATGTGATGGCTGTATAGTTATTTAAAATGTGTACTGCAAGCATATGGTCACCATGTCTAAGTTTACTTTTTGCTCTTTCAAGCTTTCCTCTTTTTTGCGTATACATTTTTAACAAAAATAACAACCCATTAGCCATTACATTAGCGTATCAAATCCAGAACTATTGGCTTTGCCAGTGCAAATTCTGACTGTCAGTTTTGACTTTAGTGTGGCTATCTGGCTGAATGTAAGAAGAGGGATTCAAGGACAGTGAGGCAGAAGGTGGGGTGGGTGGAGGTAGTTCAAGTTTTATTTTGGCAAAGAGACAGAATTTTACCACTCCTGATATTTCCCCCAATACTATACCTCCTTTGACAATATGATTTCTGATTTGGAGCGCTACCTAAATATACATAGCTTAAAGTTCATTGGACCTAATAGTTCCTGACCAACAGACGGTGGAATAAAAAGTCAAAAGTCTGAACTTTGGAAAACTCTCTTTGGAATAGGTCTTATATTCGGTCAGCTGTTTATTTACTATTTATAACCATGACTACATGCTTTCTAATTTAAATGACGGATATATAAACTTACATAGGAGAATAATGCCCTCATTACAACCCTGGCGGTCTGTGTTAAAGCAGCAGTAATACCGCCAACAGGCCGGTGGAAAAAAAAATGGAATCACGACCACGGCGGAAACAGCCAACATAGACAGCCACTTTAACACTCCGACCGCCACGGCGGTAGAAACAAACACCGCGGCGGTAACCGCCAACAGACAGGTGGAACACAAGGTTCCGTCCGCTGTATTACAACACACCTATCCGCCACCTTTTCCAGGGCGGTACCAACGCTATCAAAAGCACAGCAGAAACAGGACTTGGAACGGAAACCACTCACCTCTCAACATCCAACAAGGAACCAGGGCGCCATGGAGCCCGAACTACAGGTCCTGCCCATGCTGGTCTACCTCCTCTTGTGTCAGGAGCAGGAAAGACGCCAGTGACGACCACGGTGAGTACTGCACCTAGCACACGGGGGGAAGAGAGTGACACACACACGCAACACGCAACACCCCCAAAACCCACCTTCACCCAGAACGCCATACATGCAAATACATGCAGCAACATTACATATACACCCCGTCACTCTCTGGAAGAACGCAAGGACAAAAGGAAATGATTGTAACAAGTGTAATCGATTAAATATCAGATAGGGCAAATTAAAAAATTAGTATATACAAATATGTACACCAACTGCACAAGTCCGGATATAAATTAAATTATTGTCCGTGGATCAGTGTCCCAAAATGCATAGGCGAAGCCTACACAAGATACCTGATTCGAAACGGAGAGAACACTGCAGGGGCATCAGATGGAAAATAAACAGGCACCTCAGTGGGAGGGGGAGGGGGGCACCTCAGCCGGATGAACGGACAACGCCACTGCTCTACGAGGGGGCTCCATGCCCACTGCTGTATCCTGGGGAGTACAAAGCCAGTCTCTCAAGCCTTTCCAGTGGGTGGCTTGCCCACTGCTGTATCCTGGGGAGTGCAAAGCCACAGTCTCTCAAGTGGATAACAGTCTCCACTGGTTCTGAAGGGGGCATTGTGCCCAGAGTGTGCTTCATCCTGCCAAGGACTGAGGTAGTGGATGTGATTCTCCACTGGTTCTGGAGGGGGTGCTTCATCCTGCCAAGGACTGAGGTAGTGGATGTGATTCTCCACTGGTTCTGGAGGGGGCTTTGTGCCCAGAGTGCTTTATCCTGCCAAGGACTGAGGTAGTGGATGTGATTCTCCACTGGCTCTGGAGGGGGATTTGTGCTTAGAGTGCTTCATCCTGCCAAGGACTGAGGTAGTGGATGTGATTCTCCACTGGTTCTGGAGGGGGCTTGGCGCCCAGAGTGCTTCACATGCAGTGTGGCAGGTCCCATTCCCTCACCTGGGTGTGTGTGCCACGAGATTGCCTGGGAACAGGTAGCATGATACTCCATGGAGGCAGAGACACACTCCACCCTGCTGCGACTTCACCTGCCACCATCAGGTACAAACAGTGGTAGGAGTCATGCCTCATGTACGCTGGGCAGGGTACAGGATGTCTCCTGCAGCCTCGGACGGCTGCCCACTGGGGATGATTGCCATGTCAGCTGTGGTGGCACTGTCTGAGCACGTCGCAGGGCTGGTGGCGAGTCTTGCGGCGGTGTCTGTGGCGGAGGTGCTGGCGGTGGTGCATATGTCTGCACCTGTTGAGAGACACAGCAGGACGTCTCCTGCAGGCTTGGACGGCTGCCCACTGGGGATGATGCTGGGGACTGTTGCTGAGGCAGCAGACGTGCAGGTGGCGGTGCTGGTGGCGGTGCAGGTGGCGGTGCAGGTGGTGGTGCAGGTGGCGGTGTCCACTGCCGTACAGGTTGATGTTGTGGTTGACAGAAGGGGTGACTCTGGTCCCTCATCCTGAGCCACTGTGCCCTGTCCTGACCTGCTCTTTGGCTTGTGTCCCTTCCCCACATTTGATGTCGCTGCTGGTGCCTTGCCACTGTCCCCTTTTGGCTTGGAGGAGCCCTTGCTTGGTGGTAGGTGCGGCTTCTCCCTCCAGCATGTCGGCACCTTCTTCACCTTGGCAGGTGGCAGAATGGTCTGCTCCTTGGCCTCGCTAGGTGGCACACTGGCAGCCCTGATGGGTGGCTCCCGCGATGAGACCGGAGTTGCCGGGACAACTGTGCTTGAGGATTTGGTGGCTGAGGTGCTTGGCTGGGACCTGGACAGCCTGGCCCTCGGGGAAGGACTGGGGGGGAGGTGTAGGGAAGAGGTGAAAGTTTGCGAGGAAGAGTTTCTTAGACACACTGGGATGGGAAGATGGAGGAGGTTTAGGAGTGGAGGAAGAGGTAGTGGTTGTAGGAGGTGTACGTTTGCTGAATTTGGGTGAAGATGCATGGGCCGGAGGCTGATGTGAGGTGGATGGCTGTTGGGTGGGTGTGTGCCTGTGTTTGTGAAGTTTGGGAGGAGGGCTCACAGACACACTGGGAGAGGACACAGGGGATGTGTGAATGGTGGTGGGGGTGGTGATTGCACGTGAGCGGTGTGTGGTGATGGGCATGCTAGTAATGGAGATAGTGGCTAAGGATGCAATACATGCAGGTGTGAGTGGAGACGAGACAGGGAGGGATGAGGAGGACGTGGAGGAGGGGGACATAGTGGAGGCAGTGGATGTTGGTGTGTCTGCATGGGGATGGTGCTTGTGTGAGTGCCTGTGGGATGTGTGGTGCCTATGTTTGCCATGTCCACTCTTGTGTGTTGATGAGTGTGCATGCTGGTCTGATGGTGTGCTTGGGATAGGCTGAGGTACAAGGGATTGGGTCTGGGTGGAGGAAGTTGGAGGGGGGAGGCTGGACACAGGTACAATGGCTGCCATCAGTGCTGAGGCCAGAGCCTGAAATGCTCTCTGTTGGGGCACCTGGCCAGAATGAATGCCCTCAAGGTATGCATTTTTTTTGCTGCAAATGCCTCTCAGCACCCTGGATGGCATTCAAAATGGTAGATTGCCCAACAGTGAGGCATCTCATGAGGTCAATAGCCTCCTCACTGAGGGCAGCAGGGCTGACTGGGGCAGGGCCTGAGGTGCCTGGGGCGAAGGAGATGCCCACCATCCTGGGTGAGCTGGCTCGGTAAACACGCTGAGGGGCTGCTGGGAGGGCAATGCTGGTAGGGGGGGTGGCAGCTCTACCTATTGATGCAGTGACCCCATCAGAGGAGGAGTCGCTGTAGCTGGTGTATGCTCCTGTCCCCGTCGTGGAGCTCCCATCGCCCTCCGTCCCACTGGTGCCTTCAGACTCCATTACTTCACACTCCAGGGCCATGTGGGATGCAGCTCCCTCCTGCTCCGGTGCCACTGCCCCTCCACCAGATGATGCTAATTCACACAAGAACAGGGTGACAAAACAAAAAGGGGGGGAGACAGAAGAGACACATGGTCAATTCATGCAACACCACTACCGTTGGTGGACACAACACACAGGG
This sequence comes from Pleurodeles waltl, assembly GCF_031143425.1. Taxonomy (NCBI): domain Eukaryota; kingdom Metazoa; phylum Chordata; class Amphibia; order Caudata; family Salamandridae; genus Pleurodeles; species Pleurodeles waltl. Next base: position 1,560,578,417 of record NC_090440.1, read on the forward strand.
AGCAGCCCTATGCACTAAGCCATGCACTAACAGTGCAGGGGAAAAGCACATGCCCAAGGGGGACTCTGTCTAGACCCATTTCCTGTACCTCTGGAACCCATGGGAGCCTGAGTAGGTGTGGAAGGCAAATACCACCTTTGGGTTGTAGTGGGAATAAGCCTGCAAATCAATGGATCTACCTTTTCGCGTCTGCCCTGGTCTAGGGGACCCCACAGCCCACCACCCCCACCCAGACACCTCGTCAAGCGTGCAGAGTCATCTGAATGAGGGTGTACTCACCCCCTTGTGGCTGCTGTGATGTCCTCAAGCACCCATCCAACTCTGGATATGCCACCGCCAGGATCCGGTACATCAGGGGGGTCATGGTGCAATGGGCATCCCTTCCACGTTGGGAGGCCATCCCTGGCTTGGCTTCTGCCGTCTTCTTGCTCCAGCCGCCCAGGTCCTCCTACCTTTTTGAGCAGTGGCTGCTCCGTCTATGATAGACCCCCTTGGCGATGGCACGCCAAATACCCTTCTTCTGGTAGGCGCTGACCTAGAGGAAAAGTGAAGTTAGAATGGATGTTACTCTCCCGTACAGTTCTTCTCACACATTGCCCACAAAACCTCCCACCATGGCCCAGACATACATACAAACACCATCCTCACATGCTGGCCTGCCTCCTCCCTTCCATCCACAACACTCCAAACAATCATGTGCCATCCACAATGCTCACAGTGTACTCACCTGTTTGTTTGGAGGACCGTACAGTTGTGTGTACTGAGGGAGGACCCCATTCACCAGTTTCTCCAACTCCTCTGAAGTGAAGGCAGGGGCCCTTTCCCCAGACACTGTAGCCATTGTCACTTCCAGACACAGGTCACAGCAGCACTTGCAGTGTAGGTCCTCTCCTATTGAAGGTCAGGTATCAAGTGAGGGAACTGATAGAAAATTGCGGTCACGTCCGTGGTGGTGCGTACCGTCACCGCTGGCGTACATCGTCATTGGCTCCTGGAACCCATAGGGCCCAATGATAACCAATGCTGAATTGCGCCGCGGTCTTCGACCGCATACCGCGACGGTGTACAATGCCAGCGCAGTTACCTCATTTCCTCTTGTCCCACCTTACAGGTCAGGCACTGCCATTTCAGGGGGCCACATGGCAAGCCAAATAACTGCGTCACACCTATTTAGGCCAGGAATACGGACAGTCAAAGGCACATAGAGAAAATTTTACGTTTTTGCTAAACAGCCTTGTGATACCTAAGTGTTGTATGACCCTCTGCTCACCTTTCTCCTCCATAAGGCACGTCCGCTGGGGCAGATGATGAGATGGTGGCATCCTCTGGTGTACAGACCTCTGGTGGACCTGTCGACAATGGAAGACAGGCACATCATTATCACTTACAGACTTGATTGTGCAACAATCCCGGAACTGTGTGCCCAGTTTGAGCCTGACCTGATGTCAGCTATCCACCATCCCACAGGAATACCCCCTCGAGTGCAGGTCCTGTCTGTACTCCATTTCCTGGCCAGTGGGTCTTTTCAAACAACAGTGACCATGGCATCAGGGATGTCCTAGCTAATGTTCTCTAACGTGTTGTCCAGAGTGTTGTCTGCCCTGCTGAAACACATGCGCAGCTACATCGTTTTCCCTCAAGTGGAGGATTTGCCCACAGTGAAAGGTGACTTCTATGCCCTGGGACATATCCCCAACATCATTGGTGCCATTGATGGTACACATGTGACTTTTGTAACCCCAACCCCCCCGCAGGAATGAACAGGTGTACAGAAACCGGAAAAGCTACCATTCTATGAATGTGCAGATGGTGTGCTTGGCAGACCAGTACATCTCCCATGTGAATGACAAGTATCCTGGCTCAGTGCATGACACTTAAATTTTTAGGAATAGCAGCATCCCTTATGTGATGGGGCAACTCCGGAGGTACTGTGTGTGGCTAATAGGTGAACCTAAAGTCCACACACAGTTTAATTTGCTGTCTGGGTATGGGAGATTCACTAATGTTTGTCCCTCGATATTTGCAGGTGACTCTGGTTACCCCAACCTGTCATGGCTACTGACCCCAGTGAGGAATCCCAGGACCAGGGCAGAGGAACGCTACAATGAGGCACATGGGCTAACTAGGAGGATAATAGAGCGCACCTTTGGCCTCCTGATGGCCAGATTCAGGTGCCTCCATCTGACCGGTGGCTCCCTATACTACTCACCGAAGAAGGTTTGCCAGATCATCGTGGCCTGCTGTATGTTGCACAACCTGGCTTTGCAACAGCAGGTGCCTTTTCTGAAGGAGGATGGGCCTGAAGCTGGTCTTGTGGCAGCTGTGGAGCCTGTGGACAGTGAAGAAGAGGAGGCAGAAGAAGAAGATGTAGATAACCGAAACAACATCATCATGCAATACTTCCAGTGAGATCCAGGTAAGAAGATGGAACTGCTTTTCACATCTCACACTATTGTAGGACCTAGCATAAGTCTGCATTTTTACCTCTGTGTATGGACCCTGACTTGTCACTTTGACTTTCCATTTCAAAGATCTGGGTCCCAATTTGTGTCCTCTGCTATGTTTACTCCTGGCCCACAGCTGTGTAACATTGGTATGTGAACAAGTACATTGACATTGCTACATTCCAGAGATTTTGCAATTACACATTTGTGAAAGCACAGACTGACTCCAGATTTTTTGGTGATTCAATGGTGTTTACTTTTGTGCTAATAAGTGGAGGGGGGTGTGAAATGGGCTGGGGTGATGGTGGAGAAATGTCCATGGCAGAGTCCAGTCTCTTGGTCTCACAGGTGCATTGTCTAATGGGGCATAGGAAGTGGAGCAATGGCAGTTTAAGGTGGACAGGGCGACAAAGTGGGACAAAAGGGTGACATTCAGGAGGGTCTTATTTCCTGGTGGGGGTCTTGGCAATGTTCTCTGTCTTGTTCCTGGCTCTCAGGGACCGTTTGCGGGGTGGTTCTCCTTCTGCAGGGGGTGGGGTGCCGGTGGCCTGTTGGTCCTGTGGCGGTGCCTCCTGTCCACTAGCGCCGGCGGAGGTGGAGGGCTGTGCATCGTCCAGGCTAGTGTCAGGGGCCTGTTGGTGTGCCACTGTGTCCCTCATGGTGTTGACAAGGTCTGCCAGCACCCCTGCAATGGTGACCAGGGTGGTATTAATGGCCTTCAAGTCCTCCTTGAGCCCCAGGTAGTGTTCCTCTTGCAGCCGCTGGGTCTCCTGAAACTTGGCCAGTAGTGTGCCCATGGTCTCCTGTGATCCTGTGCCCATGGTCCCTGTTATCCTGTGCCTCTGTCCCCTGAACTGTGTGCACACTGACTCCAGGTACCTGATTTTCTTGGGTTGGTGGGTTTGCCTGGGTTCGCTGTAGTGGTGGACACACTGCTGATTGACGTGTCCTCGGACAGAGGGATGGGCCCGCTGGGTGGGTGCTGTGGCGGTATTTCCTGAGGGGGGAGGTTCTGTGGTGGTTTGGGACTGTGTCAGGGGAACCGACTGTCCCGAGGTCCCTGATAGGCCAGGCTGGTCATCTTGATCCAGGCGTGCAGAGCTGCTGTCATCACTGTGGGCCTCTTCTGTGGGGGGACTGGATATGTCTGGCACCTCCTGTCCGGTGACATTGGGTATGGGTTCTGTTGGTGTGTAAATGCATAGTTTTTGTATCTGTGTGTGCCATCTTGTGCATTGGGTGAGGTACCCTCTACTCCTGTGCTTGCATCATTGTGTTTTCCCTTTTGTGATAGTTGGTTCGGGGTCTGTGTGGGTATCTGTAATGGACAAGCTTTGGTGACTGTGGTCCATGCATAGGTGTTGCATGCAGGGCCTTGGTATTGAGATGTGTGGGTTGTGATAGTGGGACATATGTGAGATGATGGAGTGATGGGAGTAAGGGTTAAGGTTGGGGGTATGTGATGGCATGCAGGTGGGGTGTGGGGGATATGGTAGTAAAGATTTGACTTACCAGAGTCCAGTCCTCCTGCTACTCCTGCGAGGCCCTCAGGATACAGTATTGCCAAGACTTACTCCTCCCATGTTGTTAGTTGTGGGGGAGGATGTGGGGGTCCACCGCCAGTCCTCTGTACAGCAATCTGGCGTCTTGAAACCACAGATCGCACCTTCCCCCGTAGGTCGTTCCACCTCTACCTGATGTCATCCCATGTTCTTGGATGCTGTCCCACTGCATTGACCCTGTCGACGATTCTCCGCCATAGCTCTATCTTCCTCGCAATGGAGGTGTGCTGCACCTGTGATCCAAAAAGCTATGGCTCTACCCGGATGATTTCCTCTACCATGACCCTGAGCTCCTCCTCTGAAAACCTGGGGTGTCTTTGAGGTGCCATGATGTGGTGTGGGTGATGTGTGAGGTGCTGTCTGTTGTGATGTGTGGGGGGATATGTTAGTGTGTGTTGTTTGAGGTGCGTGGATGTTGTATAAGTGATGGTGTTGTGTGTCTGTGGATGCTGGTGTTGTGTTTGCTAATCTTTCTCTGGCCTTCTTACAAATGTTACATTGTAAGGGTTTGTGGGTAATGTGGGTGTGTGTTTTATTGTGGTGTGAGTGTGTGGGTTTGGTGTGTGTATGTGTATCAGGTGTGTGTATTTCAAATTGTCCAATGTAGTTGTGTTTTTTAAGTGTGTGTGTATTTTGAGCGCAGCAGTGTGTACTGCCAATGGATTACCGCGGTTAAAAGACTGCCACGTTGATTCATGGGTCTTTATAGTGTGGGCGTATTCCTGGTGGCGTGACCGTGTGGGTTTTGGTATCACCAGTTTATCACTGACCTTTGGTGTGGCGGACTTGTGTGGGTGTCTGTATTGTGGCGGATTCCGAGATGTGGGTCGTAATACCTGTAGTGGAATTCTGCCGCCGCAACAGTATGTTGGTGGTCTTCAGCACGGCAGAAAGCGGGATTTACCACCAGGGTTGTAATGAGGGCCTAAGTGTACTTAACAACGTTTGATACGCATGCATAGAATTGGATTGCAGAGGAAATACCAGACAAGGTAGTTATGAAGGGATTAGAATGACAGTGAATGCAAGAAAAGATTCAGATTTGGCATGAGTAACTGAAACTCGCCTTTCCTCAATCCCATGGGAGGGCAAAGGCCAAAAGCTGAACGGTATTACAATACTGTATTTCTCCAGCATTGAAGTGTATACCCTAGAACTCAGCCAGATGTTCCTCTCCATAAATGTATTGCATATCACAGGCTTCCACTAAATCACTAAGAGGATGGAGAAAAATGGGGTAGGAAATAAGCAATATATATATATATCAAATAAAGCAGTTTCCTCAATCTAGGAAAAGGAATCCGAACACCATGGCAATGCAGTCTTATTTTATTGACGCGTTTCGGCCGTAGCCTTGTTCACAATATTGTGTCACAAAAGAGTAGTACCTTACCACCAGTTTCAAACTGGTGGTAACCTATTCTCAAAGGGTAAGGGGCCATCAAGGGACCCATTCCCCTTTGATTGGGCACCACTTCCGCTTTCAGAATGTAAATAATAATATTTTTTAGGAGCAGGCAGTGGTCCCGCGGAGCACTGCTTACTCTTACAAAATGAAACTTCAAAATTTCAATTTTTACTTTCTAAACACACCTGTTTTCCTTTAAGGAAAGGAAAATGGGATGCATTAAAACAAAGATTGCTTTGTTAAAAAGCAGTCACAGAAATGGTGGTCTGCTGAGGTCAGCAGGCCTCCATCTTTGCGGTGGCTGCAATTCCTAATGTGTCACAAATGTGACCTACCTCATTAATATTCATGAGGTAGGTCTATTTGCTGCCCACTAGGAATCACTAATGAAAGTCAAAGGAGTTTCATACATTAGAAATACTGATTGCCTATTTGAGATTCAGAGAGAATCGCAATTAGAAAATTGGTATTCCTAAAGTTACTACATCTAACCCTTACATCCCTGTACAACGATGCCTACTCTATCTACCTATTACTCAATTAACTAAAATGCTACTTGATAAAATACCTAGGGAGTCACTTTTTTAAATACATATTCACATTACACTGTACTGTCTATCAAATGAGTATCCAGAAATGTAAATCATCCAGCACTTTCAACCAAGCTAGCATCAGACAGTACATCAATTGAGTCCACCCGTCCCGCTAGAGTCCTTTCACTCTCACATCTACCATCTATTAATCCATCCACCCTCTCACTTTTCAATTCAACCACCCATCCATCCCTTCATCCCACCAACTTTTTACCTTTTCACTGTTCCATCCTTTCACCAATTTTGTATCCATCTGTTCACACATCTATTCATTCTTTCACCCACCAACCTACCCACTCATCTGTTCAATAATTTGTCCATCAATCCCTTTACCCTTCCATCATCCACCCTTTCATCCATACATTCATTGTTTGTCATTCCAACCATCCATCCATCCATCCAAACTTGCACTCTTCTATCCATCCATTCTTTCACTCACCTCTGCAATTTGGGCACACCCTCCCCAGTCACCTTCCCCTCTCACTTTCAGTGCACCTCTCCTGATCATGGTAGTGAATGCTGAAACCTAAGGATGTCCTAGTCTCATGAGATTTAGAGTCATTATGCCAACTCACCAATGTGAAGTCAGAAACATCCACTGTATCATAAGTGCATTATATGCTATGTCATCTGTAATAGGGAAACATTACCTCCTTACATTTGTGATGGAGCATCACACCTGACAGAATCCTCAATTGGGGCCTGTTTGGTATAACTGTCTCTCACCACATAGACAAAATCCAGGTACCTCTTTTTTTTTAGGTAGGTACGTGTCTCCTCAAAACAGTTCTTGGGTTGTGACAAGGAATCTAGTGGCAACCTTTAGTACAAATCAATACACAAAACCCATCATCATAAACCTTGTCCAAAATGTGCACCCAATGAACAAGTGTGTGTAAGAATGGGACATATTTCTACGAGTGATTAAGAGCCCGTTTCATATGTACTTGCAGCACAGAATATACCTTTCCTCATATGTGGCACCATTACATGGATAGTACATACAGATACTCATTTAACAGAACATGGGATACATATAAAGTAATAAAAAAATACAGACAGTCCATAACCAAAAAGTTTTTTCTTGCACTTTGTTGGAAAATGGGCTATTGGTAAGGACAGGTAGGTACCTACACTTAGCAATAGGCCACTAACCTCCACTAAGGTCCAGTTAGGTCTAAGTATATTAAACCCAGCTCAACCCTTGGTAGCTTGGCAACGAGCGTCAAGGCTTAACTTAGGAGACAGAGTGTAAAGCATTCAAATATCACAGTAAATAAATAAAACACAGGAAACAGTTTAAAAATCCAAAACCAATTTTAAAAAATAGATTATATTTTTATCTTTAAAATGACACAAAAACGAATAACATCGGAAAAGGGTAACCAGAGATATGAATTTTTAAAGAATGATTGTTTTTTAGCGCCTAGAAACAAAAAGCGCCAATCGGGTCATCTGGTTGCACCTCGACTGGGGCAAAGTCAACGTTTAAGGCTGACCGCGATGGAGCCCTGCTCGGCTACAGGCCGCGGGAGGCCTCGGTTAAAAGTTTACCTTCACACTTAGGGGGTCATTACAACATTGGCGGTAAAATCCGCTTACTGCCGCGCAGAAGACCGCCAACACACCGCCGCAGCCACGGAATTCCGCCACGGTCAGTATGACCCACTCCTCAGAATCTGCCAAAATTCAGATACCCACACAAGTCCGCCACACCAAAGGTCAGTGATAAACTGGCGAAAACAAAACCAACACCGTCACGCCAACAGAAATATGCCCACACAATCACGACACACGAATCCACGCGGCGGTCTTTCAACCGCGGTATTCCATTGGCGGTACACACCGCCGCGCTCAAAATACACACACTCTTACAAAACACAGCCACATTGGACAATTTGAAATACACACACCTGATACACATACACACACCACTCCCACACACCCAATACAATATAAAACACACACCCACATCACCCACAAACCCCTACGACCAAAAATCACGAACGAAGGCCAGAGAGAGACACCACCATCAACAAACTAGCATCCACAGGCACACAACACCATCACCCACACAACTTCCACGCACCTCACACAACACACCACTACATATCACCACACTTATCACCACACACACCACCCCACACATCACCTACACCACCCCATGACACGGCAAAGACAGCCCAGGTTCTCGGAGGAGGAGCTCAGGGTCATGGTGAAGGAAATCGTCCGGGTAGAGCCACTGCTATTTGGATCACAGGTGCAGCACACCTCAATTGCAAAGAAGATGGAGCTATGGCGAAGAATAGTCGACAGGGTCAACGCAGTGGGACAACACCCAAGGAATCGGGAGGACATCAGGAAAAGGTGGAACGACCTACGGGGGAAGGTGCGTTCCGTGGTCTCAAGACACCACCAGGCGGTTCAGCGGACTGGCGGCGGACCCCCACCTCCTCACACCACAACTAATAACATGGGAGGAGCAGGTCTTGGCGATTCTGCATCCTGAGGGCCTCGCAGGAGTTGGTGGAGGAATGGACTCTGGTAAGTCAAATCTTAACTATTACATCCCCCACCCTACCTACATGCTATCACATACCCCCACCCTCGCCCTCACCCCTATCACTCCAACTCCTCACAAATGTACCAATATCACAAACTACACATCCCAACACCAAGCCCTGCATGCAACAACAAAGCATGGACACCCATCACTAAAGCATGCCCACTGCACATACCCATACACCCCCCTAAACCATCATCACACAAGCTCCCACACAGGAATGCCAGCACTGGGGTACACGGTCACCCACCCATTGCACACCATGACACACACAGATGCCTTAATCATGGCTTTCCACCCCTGCAGGACCACTACCCAACATCACCAGACAGGAGGGTCCAGACATGTCCACTCCACCCACAGAAGAGGCCCACAGTGATGACAGCACCTCTGTCCAATTGGATCTAGATGACCGGACCATCGTAGGCCTCGGGACAGTTGGTTCCCCTCACACAGGCACAGGCCACCACAGACCTTCCCCCCTCTGGAAACACCAGCACAGCACCCACCCAGCGTGCCCATACCTACGTCCACAGAACATGTCAATCAGCTGTGTGTCCACCACTACAGGGAACCCAGGATAATCCACCACCCCAACAACACCAGGGACCTGGGGGCAGTGGGCACACGGTCCAGGGGACGGAGGCCCAGGAACACAGGGGAACTGGGAGGGTTGCCGTGAGACAGGGGGCGGACAGGCCAAGGGAACCCACTTTCCACGAGGCCCTCTCCTCCATCATGGGAGCATACCACCACTCCCAGTAGACGATGGCAACGGTACTGGCCAAGTTTCAGGAGATCCCAGCGCATGCAGGAGGAACAGTATATGGGCTTCAGGGAGGAACTCAGAACCATCAGCTCCACCCTGGGCACCATCGTAGGGGTGCTGAAGGAAGTAGTCAACACCAGGAGGGACACTGTGGCACTACAAGCGCCTCTGACACTAGCATGGACGATGAACTGCCCACCACCTCCGCCAGCGCTAGTGGACAGGACCACCACACCAGCACCCCACCCCCTGCAGACAGAGAACCACCCCGCAAACGGTCCCTGAGATCCAGGAACAAGACAGAGCACGATGCCAATACCCCGCCAAGAAATGAGACCACCCTCAATGTCATCCCACTGTCCCACTTTATCACCCTGTCCATATTTAAACTGCCCCAGCTCCACTTCCTATGCCCATATGGGCAATGCACCTGTGAGACTAATAGACTGGACTCTGCCATGGACACTCCTCCGCCATCACCCCTCACCATTTAACTTCCCCCTCCAATATCTTGCATTTAAATAAACACACCTAAAGCACAAAAAGATCTGGAGTCTGTCTGTGATTTTGAAATAGTGTATTTGCAATTACAGTGAGAAAATGTTCTTGAAATAGTAATGTCAACATACCTATGTCACACAGCTCTAGTCCATGAGGAATCTAAGCAGATGACAAACGTTGGGACCCACATCTATGAAACCATAAGGGAAAGTGACAACTCAGTGACCATACACTGGGTGAAAACGACAGACAGGATAGAGGTAGTAGTGTAAAAGTACATGTAGTAGGCAGGAATGTATTTTTACCTGTGTTTCACTGGAAATATTGCTGGATCACTGAGTCCCTGTTCTGCATGTCTTCTTCCTCTGCTTCATCCTCATCACTGTCCACAGGCTCCACAGCTGCCACAAAACCGCCATCTGGACCATCCTCCTGCAAAAAAAGGCACCTGGCATCGCAAAGCCAAGTTGTGAAGCATATAGCAGGCCACCTTCTTTGGTGAGTAGAATAGGTATCCACCTGTTATATGCAGGCACCTGAACCTGGCCTTCAGGAGGCCGAAGGTCCGCTCGATCACCCTCCTAGTTCGCCCATGGGCCCCATTGTAGCTTTCCTCTGCCCTGGTCCTGGGATTCCTCACTGGGGTCAGTAGTCATGAACGGGTTGGGGTACCCAGAGTCACCTGCAAATGGCGAGGGACAACTGTTAGACACACATTAACCTGTAGGGACAACCCCAGGCAACCATTCCCACTGTCTTGCTTCCAGGGGCTCACCTAATAGCCACACACGGTGCCTCTGGAGTTGACCCATCACATAAGGGATGCTGCTATTCCGCAGGATGTAGGCGTCATGCACTGAGCCAGGGAACATGGCATTCACATAGGAGATGTACTGGTTTGCCAAACATACCATCTGTACATTCATGGAATGATAACTCTTCCGGTTTCTGTACACCTGTTCACTCCTGTGGGGGGGGGGGACTAAAGCCACATGGGTCCCATCAATGGCACCTATGATGTTGGGGATATGTCCAAGGGCATAGAAGTCACCTTTCACTGTAGGCAAACCCTCCACCTGAGGGAAAACGATGTAGCTCCGCATGTGTTTAAGCAGGGCAGACAACACTCTGGACAATACGTTTGAAAACATAGGCTGGGACATCCCTGATGCCATGGCCACAGTTGTTTGAAAAGACCCACTTGCAAGGAAATGGAGCAATCAATCGATCAATCAATCAATAATATTTATAAAGCACGCTACTCACCCGTGAGGGTCTCAAGGCGCTAGGGGGTGGGGGTTACTGCTGCTCGAAGAGCCAGGTCTTGAGCTGTCTCCGGAATGCGAGATGGTCCAGGGTGGTCCTGAGGTTGGCGGGGAGGGAGTTCCATGTCTTGGCTGCCAGGTAGGAGAAGGATTTCCCACCTGCCGTGGTGCGGCAGATGCGAGGGACGGTGGCGAGTGCGAGGCTGGCGGAGCAAAGTTGACGGGTGGGCGTGTAGAAACTGAGGCGACGGTTGAGGTATTCGGGTCCCTTGTTGTGGAGGGCTTTGTGTGCGTGGGTGAGGAGCCTGAAGGTGATCCTTTTGTTGACGGGTAGCCAGTGCAGGTGTCTCAGGTGGGCGGAGATGTGGCTGTGGCGGGGTATGTCTAGGATGAGGCATGCGGAGGCGTTTTGTATTCGCTGAAGACGTTTGCGCTGATTCCTGCGTATAGGGTGTTTCCGTAGTCCAGGCGGCCTGTGACGAGGGCGTGGGTCACAGTTTTTCTGGTGTCGGCGGGGATCCAGCAGAAGATCTTTCAGAGCATGCAGAGAGTGAGGAAGCAGGAAGACGAGACAGCGTTGACTTGTTTGGTCATGGTGAGAAGCGGGTCCAGGATGAATCTGAGGTTGCGTGCGTGGTCTGAGGGGGTTGGTGCAGTGCCCAGGGCCGTGGGCCACCAAGAGTTATCCCAGGTGGACGGAGTGTTTCTGAGGATGAGGACTTTCGTTTTGTTTGAGTTCAGTTTCAGGCGGCTGAGTTTCATCCATTCTGCGACGTCTTTCATTCCATCCTGCAGGTTGGTGTTGGCAATGGTAGGGTCCTTGGTGAGGGAAAGTATCAGTTGGGTGTCATCGGCGTAGGAGATGATGTTGATGTTGTCTTTGCGTGCGATGTCGGCGAGGGGGCTCATGTAGACATTGAAGAGAGTAGGGCTGAGCGAGGAGCCCTGCGGGACGCCGCAGATGATCTCGGTGGGGTCCGAGTGGAACGGTGGGAGGTAGACTCTTTGGGAGCGGTTGGAGAGGAAAGAGGTGATCCATTCCAGGGCCTGTCCTTGGATACCGGCGGAGCGGAGGCGGGATATTAGGGTTCGCTGGCAGACAGTGTCGAAGCGGCTGAGAGGTCGAGGAGGATGAGGGTGGCTGTTTCTCCTTTGTCCAGCAGAGTTCTGATGTCATCGATGACTGCGATGAGGGCGGTTTCCGTGCTGTGGTTGGCTCAGAATCCAGACTGGGAGGGGTCGAGTAGGTTGTTGTCTTTAAGGAATGTGGTCAGTTGCTTGTTGACTGTCTTCTCAATTACTTTGGCAGGGAAGGGGAGGATCGAGATGGGGCGGAAGTTCTTCAGGTCGCTGAGGTCCGCCGTAGGTTTCTTCAGGAGAGTGTTGACTTCCGCGTATTTCCAGCCTCGGGGAAGGTGACAGAGGCAAACGAGCTGTTGATGATGGTCTGGAGATGGGAGGCGATGATGTCGTTGGTTTTGTTGAAGATGAAGTGGGGGCAGGGGTCCGTGGGGGCACCGGAGTGGATGGTGTTCATGGTAGATTTGGTCTCTTCCGCGCTGATGTGTGTCCAGGCGTTGAGGGTGATGGCTGGGGCTGTGGGTTCTGTCTTGGTTGGCTGGGTCTGAGGACCGAAGCTGTCGTGTAGGTCGGTGATCTTTCGATGGAAGAAGGTAGCGAGGGAGTTGCAGAGATCTTGTGAGGGCGTGATGGAGTTGGAGTTGGCGTTAGGATTGGAGTGCTCTTTGACGATGTTGAAGAGTTCTTTACTGTTGTGAGTGTTCTTGTCCAGTCTGTCTTTGAAGGATGTTCTTTTGGTGGCACGGATCAGCTGATGGTGTTCGCGGGTGGCGTTTTTGAGGGCAGACATGTTTTCTACGGTGTGGTCTTTGCGCCAGGATTTCTCGAGGGTGCGGCAGTTTTTCTTGGATTCCTTGAGGGTGTCCGTGAACCATTGAGGTTTCATAGCGTTGGTCTGTCTTGGGAGGCGTCTGAGGGGTGCGAGGTTGTCAGCGCAGTTGGTGATCCATTGTGTGAGGCTGAGGGCTGCGTTGTTGGCGTCAGTGGTGATGGTAGGTTGGTTGTGGCTGAGAGTGGAGAGTAGCTGTTCCGTGGAGATTTTGTTCCAATGTCTGCGTGGGATGGGTTGTGTGCGGAGGTGGAGAGTCTTGCATCTGAAGGTGAAGTGGACACATCTGTGGTCGGTCCAGTGTATTACGGAGGAGTGGGTGAAGGATACGTGTTTGGTGGCGGAGAAGATGGGGTCGAGCGTGTGTCCAGCGATGTGGGTGGGGGTGTTCACCAGTTGCTTGAGACCGAGGTTGGCGAGGTTGTCGAGCAGGGTGGTGGTGTTGGTGTCGTTGTTCTGCTCCAGGTGGAAGTTGAGGTCTCCGAGGAGGATGTAGTCCTGCGAGGCTAGGGCATGCGGGGAGATGAAGTCCGTGATGGAATCGCTGAAGAGGGCGCGTGGTCCAGGGGGTCTGTAGATGAGAGTACCTATGAGGGTGGTCCTGGGGTCGGTGTGGATCTGGAAGTGCATGTGTTCGGCGGCGAGGGGGGTGTCTTCGATAGAGGTGGTGACGTTGATGGAGTCCTTGAATATGATGGCGATTCCTCCTCTGAGGAATCACGAGGAGCACTGATAGCAGCTGCACTTGAGGGGGGATTCCTGTGGGATGGCAGATTGCTGACATCAGGTCTGGATCCAACTGGGTACACAGTTCCTGGATTGTGGCACGGTCAAACCTGTAGGTGATTATCAAATGTCTTTCCTCCATTGTCGACAGGTCCACCAGTGGTCGGTACACCGGAGGATTCCGCCATCTCCTCACATGTCCCAGCGGACGGTGCCTATGAAGGACAACAGCGACCACAGAGTCAAACGACTCAGAGGTACGTACCCACAGTTTACACAGAACACCAATCATACACAAAATGTGGCCTGTATGTGTGTTGAGACTAGGCCTAGGTATGTGTGACGCAGTTGGAAATTAGGCCATGTGGGCCCCTGAAATGGCGGCTGCCTGACCTCTAAAGTGGGGCAATGGGATATGAGGTAACTGCGCAGGCGTTGTACACAGTTGCGGTAGGCGGTCGGAGACCGCGGCGCAATGCTGCATTGGTTAACATTGGACCCTATGGGTCCCAGGAGCCAATGACGATGTACGCCGGCGGTGATGGTACGCACCGCTGCGGACGTGACCGCCGCGGACGTGACTGCCATTTTCTATCTGTTTAATCACTCGATACCTGATCTTTGACAGGAGAGGACCTACACTGCAAGTGCTGCTGTTACCTCGTTCTGGAAAAGACAATGGCCCGTGCATCTGGCGAAAGGGCCCCTGCCTTCACATCGGAGGAGTTGGAGAAGCTCGTCGATGGGGTCCTCCCCCAGTACACGCTACTCTACGGTCCTCCAGACAAACAGGTAAGTACACAGTGAGCATGTTGTATGGGCTATGCCTGTGTGGAGAGGGCTGGATGTAAGAAGGAAGGGGGCAGAGTTCTGCGTGCATGAAAGACGGTGGGTGCATGTGCCACATGGCAAGGGTAGGGATGGGGGCCACTCACTTTGATGGTGCAGTTGGTAATGACTTCTCTTCTTCGCCTGTACATTTCATGTAGATCAGCGCCCACCAGAAGAAAGATATTTGGCGTGCCATCGGCAAGGACGTCCGGACCCTGGGGGTCTACCACAGATGGAGCACCCACTGCCGGAAAAGATGGGAGGACATTCGCCGCTGGAGCAAGAAGACGGCGGAGGCTCAGCTGGGGATGGCCTCCCAATGTGGGAGGGGTGCCCGTCGAACCATGAGCCCCCTGATGTTCAGGATCCTGGCGGTGGCCTACCCGGAGTTGGATGGGCGCTTGAGGGCATCATAGCAGACACAGGGGGGTGAGTACACTCTCTTTCTGCTGACTTTGCGCGCAGTGGAGTTGTCTGGGTGGGGGAGGAGGGCTGTGGGTTTCCATAGGCCAGGGCGAGTTCTGTAGGCTAGGCCCCTCCGCAAAGGCATGGCCCTGTGGCCCCCCCTCCCCACCTCTGTAGAGTGCCAAGTACAGCTATTCATGCCCCTGTGTCATCTATGTGTGCAGATGTTGTCCATAGCCTTGTAGGCCATTTCCTAGGAATTGCACTATAGAGCCCAAGAGCGCAGCGCAGTGCAGGGGGCTTCTGTGTCTGTCTTGTCCGCCAACGGTAGTGGTAATCCATGAACTCAACATGTCTTTCTTCTGTTTCCCCCCCTTTTTGTGGTCTCCCTGTTCTTGTGTGCATTAGAATCATCAGGCGGAGGAGCAGTGGCACCGGAGCACGAGGGAGCTGCATCCCACATGGCCATGGAGGGCCACACTACGGACTCAGAATTCACCAGTGGGACGGAGGGCAATGGGAGCTCCACGGCGGGGACAGGAGCTGAGACCAGCAACATGGACTCGTCCTCTGATGGGAGCTCCCTTGTGGTGGCAGCAACATCTGTGCCCCCCGCATCTACAGGTACAGCCGCCACCCCCCCTACCAGCACCGCCCTCCCAGCAACCGCTCAGCCTTCACCCCGTGCCCGCTCACCCAGGAGGGTGGGCATCACCTTCGCCCCAGGCACCTCAGGCCCTACCCCAGTCACCCCTGCTGCCCTCAGTGAGGAGGCCATTGACTTCCTCAGGTGACTCACTGTCTACCATTTTGAATGTCATCCAGGGTGTAGAAAGGCAGTTCCAACAAACAAATGCATTCCTGGAGGGCATTCATTCTGGTCAGGCAGCCCTTCACCGAGCCTTTCAAACTCTGGTCTCAGCACTGATGGCAGCCATTGTCCCTGTGTCTAGCCTCCCCCCTCCAACTTCCTCCACCCAGACCCAATCCCCTGTAACTCTGCCTATCCCAAGCAGACCATCAGACCAGCCTGCACACACCTCACCACACAAGGGAAGCTCAGGCAAACATAAGCACCACACATCACACAGGCACTCACGCAAGCATCACACACATGCAGACACACCAACATCCACTGCCTCCACTGTGTCCCCCTCCTCGTCGTCTCCCTCCTCCCTCCCAGTCTCGTCTACACACACACCTGCATGCACTACCTCTACAACCACAACGTCCCTCACCAGCACACCCCGTTCATGTGCAGTCACCACCCCCACTACCATTCACACGTCCCCTGTGTCCTCTCCCAGTGTGTCTGTGACGCCCCCTCCCAAGATACACAAACACAGGCACACACCCACCCAACAGCCATCCACCTCACGACAGACTCCAGCGCATGCACCTGCACCCAAAGTCACCAAACATACACATCCTACTACCACCACCTCTTCCTCCACTCCCAAACCCCCTCCAGCTACCCGTCCCAGTGTGTCCCAAAAACTTTTCCTGTCCAGCCTTGACCTTTTTCCGACACCTCCCCCCGTCCATCTCATAGGTCCCGAAGTAGCACCTCAGCCACAACATCTCCGGTACCAGTGGTGCCTGTAGTCACAGGTATGTGGAGTGCACCGGCCACCAGGACAGCCAGTGTGGCACGGAGCCACAGTACAGCCAGTCCCCCCCCTGTGAAGCACCAGAACTTGGCCAGTGCCCGGCAGGAGTGGGGGAAGACTCCAGCCACCCAAGCCGCTCCCAGGGGTCCCGGTGGGAGTGTGGACTCAGCTGTGACATCTCCCAAGGTGGGGAAGGGCCACAAGAAACCCGGCAAGTCTGGGAAGAGCAGCACGGCGGAGAAGACCGCCATCATCCCCACTGCCCAGGAGTGCCCCGCCAGCCCCATCCCCGCTGCCCAGGAGGCAACCGCCAGCCCCATCCCCGCTGCCCAGGAGGCCACCGCCAGGCCCAGCCCAGCTGCCCAGGAGGCCACCGCCAGCCCCAGCCCAGCTGCCCAGGAGGGCCCCGCCAGACATAGCCCAGCTGCCCAGGAGGCCACCGCCAGCCCCAGCCCAGCTGCCCAGGAGGCCACCGCCAGCCCCAGCCCAGCTGCCCAGGAGGGCCCCGCCAGCCACAGCCCAGCTACCCAGGAGGGCCCCACCAGCCACAGCCCAGCTGCCCAGGAGGGCCCCGTCAGCCACCGCCCAGCTGCCCAGGAGGGCCCCGCCAGCCACAGCCCAGCTGGGCCATGAAGGACCGCCAGCCCCAGCCCAGCTGGGCCATGAACGACCGCCAACTCAAGCACCGCTGGGCCATGAAGGACAACTCAAGCACCACTGAACAGGGCAAGCACCGCTGAACAGGGCACCGCCAACTCAAGCACCGCTGAACAGGGCACCGCCAACTCAAGCACCGCTGAACAGGGCACTGCCAAATCAAGCAGCGCTTGCCCATAAGCGGCAGGGGCACTGACGCAACTGGGACCGTCACGGGGTGAGTGATGCACTCTGGGCACCAGTCCCCCTCCAGAACCAATGGAGACATGCATCCACTACCTCTGTCCTTCACAGGATGAAGCACTCTGTGCACCAGTCCCCCTCCAGAACCAGTGGAGACATGCATCCACTACCTCTGTCCTTCACAGGATGAAGCACTCTGGGCAGCAGTCCCCCTCCAGATCCAGTGGAGACTGTTATCCACTTGAGAGACTGTGGCTTTGCACTCCCCAGGATGCAGCAGTAGGCAAACCACCCACTGTAGTGACTTGAGAGACTGTAGCTATGCACTCCCCAGGATGCAGCAGTGGGCAAACCACCCACTGTAGAGACTTGAGAGACTGTGGCTTTGCACTCCCCAGGATGCAGCAGTGGGCAAACCACCCACTGGAGAGACTTGAGAGACTGTGGCTTTGCACTCCCCAGGATGCAGCAGTGGGCAAACCACCCACTGGAGAGACTTGAGAGACTGTGGCTTTGCACTCCCCCGGATGCAGCAGTGGGCAACCCACCCACTGTAGAGACCTGAGAGACTGTGGCTTTGCACTCCCCAGGATACAGCAATGGGCATGGAGCCCCCTTGTGGATCTGGCGTCGTGCACTCATCCGGGAGAGGTGCCCCCCTTTCCCCCTGAGGTGCCTGTTGTATTTCTATCTGATGCCCCTGCAGTGCTCTCTCTGTTTTGATCTGGTATCGAGTGTGGGCCTCGCCCATGCATTTTGGGCCCAGTGGTCCACGGACTATGAATGGTGCAATACCTGGACTATTATTCTTGGTGTATATTTTGTTAATAGTGTATATATGTATATTTTTGTGTACTGCATTTTAATATATTACAATGGTACACTCATTTCCTTTTGTCTTTGCATTCTTCCGGGGGGGCTGGGGGTGTAACTATAATGTATAGATATGTATTAGTGTGTGTGTTGTAGTGGGTGAGGGTGGGGGTGGGGGTGTTGCATGTGTGAGTCCCTGTTTTTTCCCTCCCCTGTGTCGTAGGTGCAGTACTCACCGTGGTCTTCGCCGCCGGCGTTCGTGCTCCTGGCACAGGAGCAGGAAGACTATCGCAGGTAGGATTTGGAGTTCCCGGTCCATGGCGTCCTCCTTCCTCGTGGAGTGTGTAGAGGTGAACGTTTTCCCTTCGAAATTCCAGTTTCCGCCGTGTTTTTATCCGCGGTGAATCCGCCCCGGAAAAGGTGGCGGATTGGCCTGTCATAATAGTGTGGGCGGTACATTGTCCTCCGCCTGTCTGTTGGCGATGACCGCCGCGCTGTTTGTTTGTACCGCCGTGGCGGTCGGAGTGTTAAAGTGGCTGTCTTTGTTGGCGGTTTCCGCCACGGTCGTAATTCCAAATTATTTACCGCCGGCCTGTTGGCAGTCTTACCGTCGCTTTAACACCGTCTGGCAGGGTTGTAATGACCACCTTAGTCTCTTTTTCGAAGATTTTCTTCAGCGGGACGAACCTGCCAGTCCAATCTGACCTCCTGGAGCCCTTCTCCGGATACTCGTTGCGGGAATCCTCGGTGGAGTTTTTTACCTTTGGGCTGAGTCGTTTTTTCGAGGTGAAAATCCTTCGACCGGGGTAAACCTGGATCTTGATCCGACGTCCCTGGAGCCCTCCTCGGATACGCTGGCTGGAAGGTCCCGGTCAACTTTTTACCTTCGGACTTACTCTCTTTTTCTGAGATTTTCTTTACCGGGACGAACCAGCAAATCAGGCCGGGTCGCGGTTGAGGCAAGCCGGCTAGAGTTGCCGTGGCGGGTCGGTCCCTCTATGGAGCTTTTTTACAGAAGTTCTCCAAACTTCTCCAAACTTCTGGGGCTTCTCCCAGATGTCCTTTTAAAGTTCTTTTGAGGTCCACAGCTCACCCCAAGCGTCCAGAAGTTCTGAGATGGTCCTTGGGGGGTGTGGACTACAACTCCCAGAATGCACCTGGCGCAAACTCCTTTTTGGCCACTGGACAGTGGTCAGCTGATCGCTTTCTTCAGGAGTTGGTGCAGGGGACTCTGGTTAGCAATTTTTCACCTGCAGCAAACAGGGAGTCCCTCCTTGAACCAGTTGAAGCCAGGCAAAGTCCTTCTTGTGGTGAAGCCCAGGTGTACAGCTGGTGCAGTCCTTCTGAGTGCAGGTTCCAGGTGCAGGCCAGGGGTCCAGCAGGGCAGTCCTTCTTCTCCTTTGGTTCTTCCTTGTTGGAATCTGATGGGGATCTGAGGTGTGGGTGCAGGTCTGCCAGTTTTATCCTTGCTTCTGGGTGAAAAGCAGGGGGATCCTGGTTCTCCAATCAGGTGCAGGGTCCTTCCCCCTGCGGTGACCACTTCCTGGGAAGTCTGGCAAAAATCAATCCCAGGAGGCAACATTCTTCAAAAATCCATCATGGCTGAAACTGATTTTTGGAGGTTACATCTGGCTGAGCCCACCCACTGGTGTGGCTAAAAATCATAAACACACCCCTCTCCTGCCCTCTCCTAATCTAATCAAGGGGGCACCTAGTGGTCTGGGGTTGCAGGATGTGGGAGTGTTGCTTGTTGCTCCAAATGTTCTTCTCTGCCTTTGAAGACCAGTTTGGCAGCCCTCCCCCGTCCTGCCTCACCATCTGCTGAGGGGAGATTCCCTCCCACAGGCACATTCCTTTGTGTGAAGCCAGGCCACTTCACACCTCATCAAGGCAGCCTGGCCAGGCTGCTAGAGGCTGGCCAATCAGGACACCGCAGCAAAAACAATGCAGGGCTGAAATTGGCAACTTTTCAGGTAAAGTTTAAAACTCTTTACCTGAACAAGTTATATTAAATCCAACAACTGGAAGTTGTGGGATTTATTATAACAATTAATTTGATACCAAACTCTTGATATCCATTATTTAAGGGGACTTTAAAAATTAAAATAACGTCTCCCCATTCTAGCCTATGGAGGCCATTCACTACAATGAGGGAAAAACTAATTTGGCTGTTTTCACCTCACCAGGGCTTATAAAACTATTTTTATAAGGTCCCTGCTTATAGTTACATGGCACCCAGCCCCAGGGGCACATAGGGCACACCTTAGGGGTGACCTATATGTAAAAATAAGGTAGTTTAAGACTTTGGAACTACTTTTAATTCCAAAGTCACATTTGCATATAACTTTAATTTAAAAGCAGCCAGCAAGGCAGGCCTGCCTTTAAAATGACACTGGGCACCTCAGCAGTGGACCTATGGGTGCACTACCTATGCTGTGGTCCCTAAACATACATGCCCTACAATATACTACGGACTTATAGGTAGGTTAACTTAGCCAATTATAATTAGCCTAATTTGCATATCCATTTCACATAGAGCACAGGCCCTGGGACTGGTTAGCAGTGCCCAGGGCACCACCAGAGTCAGGAAAACACCAGCAAAAAGTGGAAAATGGGGGCAAAAAGTTAGGGGGCCTCTGCAATCAGCCCTGTTTTCTCACACGCTTTACATTTCTCTCATTTTGACACATGGCGGTATTTTTCACTCATACGTATGGTATAGAGTCTTCTGGCCACTGGAAGTAAGGGGCATGTAGTTTGTAAATGTTACATCATGATTTGTGGGTAAATCAAAATGAAACATCACCTTATTCATTCAGATTACTGTCCCTTTCAATTTACAGGCACTTAAAAACATTGTTGAACTTCATTTTGTGCCCAGTCAAAGTATTGAGTTTAGTACACTCCAATCACAACACTTCACTCAGGAACTAAAAGGGTCAAATTAGCCTGTGGTTAAAAAAAACAAGTTACTAAGAAATACTTTTGCCATTCAAACATATCTGTTCCTCTGGGTTCCCATACATCTATGTTAGACCTGATAGCCTTAGGGTGGTTACCCCTAACCTTTTTGCCTGCCTCCTGCCACTTTTTGGACACTGTTTTTGCTGCTTTTAGGAATCTGTGCACTTTACCACTGCTAACCAGTGCTAAAGTGCATATGCTCTCTCCCTTAAAACATTGTGACATTGGTTTATACTCAATTGGCTTATTTAATCTACTTGTAAGTCCCCAGCAAAGTGCACTACATGTGCCCCAGGGCCTACAGATTAAATGCTACTTGTGGGCCTGCAGCACTGATTGTGCCACCCACCTAAGCAGCCCCTTAACCATGCCTCAGGCCTGCCATTGCAAGGCCTGTGTGTGCAGTTGCACTGCCACTTCGACTTGGCACTTGCCAAACCTTAAACTCCACTTTTTCTACATATAGCTCACCCCCAAGGTAGGCCCTAGGTAACCCAGGGCAGGGTGCATGTAGTTAAAAGGCAGGACATATACCTGTGTTACTTACATGTCCTGGTAGTTTAAAACTCCTAAATTCATTTTACACTGCTGTGAGGCCTCCTCCTTTCATGGGCTAACATTAGGGCTACCCTCATATACTGTTTGAGTGGTAGCTTCTGATCTGAAAGGAGTAACAAGGTCATATTTAGTATGGCCAGAATGGTAATACAAAATCCTGCTGACTAGTGAAGTTGGATTTAATATTATTGTTTAAGAAATGCCACTTTTAGAAAGTGAGTCTTTCTCTGCACTTAAATCTTTCTGTGCCTTAAAATTCACGTCTGGCTTGTTTAGTTGACAGCTTCCTTGGGCATTCTACTCAGACAACCCCAAACACGGGAAACTCAGTCACACCTGCACACATCTGCATACTGAATGGGTCTTCCAGGGCTGGGAGGGTGGAGGGCCTGACACTTACATGTCAAAGGACAGTAGCCTGCCCTCACACAATAGACTGCCACTCCCTGTACTGGGACCCTGCAGACAGGATGGAACTGAAAGGGGATCTTGTGCACTTCTAAGAAACTCTTTGAAGTCTCCCCCACTTCAAAGGCACATTTGGGTATTTAAGCAGGGTCCCTGACCCTACCAACTCAGACACCTCTGAGCAGGATACCACTGGAGAAGACACCCTGAACCAGAACCTGCAACCTACCAAAATGAACTGCCTGGTTGCCCAAAGGACTCACCTGGCTTTTCTGCAAAGGGCTGCTGCCCTGCTGTTGCCCTGTTGCCTTGCTGCCCTCTGGTTCTGCTGAGAAGTGCTCTCCAAGGGCTTGGATAGTGCTTGCCTCCTGTTCCTTGAAGTCTGAGGACCAAAAAGACTTCATCCTGTAAAGAACTCCTTGTGCGGCGAAAATTCTACGCACAGCATGCAAGAGACGAAGCACAGTCTGCATCGCAGTGAAAAAATTACCGCATGCAGAACCAAAACAACGCAGCCTGGCTCCCTGAGAGGAGATTGACGCAGCGCCAGTATTGCTACTGAAACTTTATCGCGCGGCCCACTGGAACGACGCAAAGCCGAGCCGGAACGACGCAGCATGACTTTGTGCGAGAAGAATCGATGCATCGCCTGCTGTGCAACAGAAATTTCCACGCATCGCTTAAAGCATCTACGCAGCCTCTGTGATTTTATCCTGCACACCCAGGGTTTCTCTGCATGGCCCCCAGGGCTCAGAAAACCCCGCAACCCGAAGAGGATCCCAGTCTTTGCACCGGAAATCGACGCAAAGCCTGCCCTGCGTGAAAACTTATTGATGCATCAACTGTGGGCGCTGGAAAAATCAACGCACACCTCCCTGTTTTCCACGTATCTCCTCCTCTGCAGTCCCTTGCGGAGAGTTTGAACAAAAACCAGGTACTTTATGATTGCAAGAGACACCTGTTGCTTTTTAAGAACTAAAAACTCCTTTTATCATTTTCTATAGTGATAATTCAAAGTGTACTTATCAAATCTGGATCGTTTTGACCTGCATTTAATCAGATAAATATTATATATTTTTCTAAACACTGTGTGGTGTATATTTGTGGTGTTATACAGTATTTATGAATGATTTATTGCACAAATACTTTACACATTGCCTTCTAAGTTAAGCCTGAATGCTCACTGCCAGGCTAGCAGAGGGTGGGAACAGGATAATTTGGATTGTGTGTGACTTACCCTGACTAGAGTGAGGCTCCTTACTTGGACACGGGATAACCTGACTGCCAACCAAAGATTCAATTTCTAACATTGGTGATCAGTGGTGAGGATAGGACTTGTATTTGTGCAGTGATATACAATACCTAATTGTACACTACCTACCCACAGTTGGAGGTCAACTTGCTTTTTTATCTTTTTCTGCAACTTCGTTTTCTGCCTGACAGTTTTGACTAAATCCTCATTCAACATGTCTCTGGCTGGGTCTCAAGCAGGAGCTGAAGATTTTGACCATTCCAAGCTGGAGCCATACACTCTTATGCAGCTGAAGGGGTTCTGCAAGGGTATGGGAGTACTTACCCAGGGTGCCTCCAGAAAGGAGGAATACCAAAAGGCGCTGAGGGCCTGGGCAGAAGCCCATTCAGATGAGAATGTTAGGAGGAGGGTTAAGAGGATGGCCCAACAGAGGATTTTTTGCCAGTGGGGGGATGTTACCCCTGGAATTGTGCCCCCTAGTAAACCAGGGAGCAGTGTCTCTAGCCAAGGCCTGACCTCGGAGGAAAGGAGGGAGGAGAGAGAATTTCAACTACAAATGGCAAGGTTAAACGTGGAAGCAGAGGAGAGGAAAGCAGAGAGAGAGGCTGAGAGAGCAGCCAAACAAGCTGAAGCTGAGAGAGTTGAAGCTGCAGCTGGGAGCCTTGGCTGAAAATAAACTTTTGTTGGCTCATGCACTCAAAGAGCTGGATATCAAGGCATGGCACTCCGGCAGTGATAAAGGCAGCATACATGCAGGACCTGCTGGGGAAAGGAAGGTTTGTATACCCAAAAATATAGTGCCAAGTTATGTGGTGGGAGATGACATTGACAAGTGGTTGGCTGCCTATGAAGTTGCACTAAGGGCTCATGGGGTCTCTGAAGAGCAATGGGGGGGGGCAGCCTTCTGGTGGTATGTACCAGTAGTGGGGAGGGACACACTCCTTGCATTGGATCCTAAGGATCAAAACTAATACACACCCATGAAAACAGCTTTGCTTGCCAAGTTCGGGCTGACACCTGAGAAGTCCCGTTAGAGGTTCAGGGACGGCACCAAACTCTCCACACAGAACTGGGTAGACTTTTTTGATTTCTCCAGTAAGACACTGGATGGATGGGTGTGGGCAGTAAAGTAAATGACTATTTGGGGTTATATAATTTGATCCTGCAAAAGCATATGTTCAGTGTTTGCTTTACAAAGTTGCGCCAGCACCTAGTTGACAGTAAGCTGACTGATCCTAGAAAGCTTGCTGAGGAGGCAGACCTCTGGGTTAGCACCAGAGTGTCCAAGAAGGTACCTGGGAGGACACCCACAAAGATGGTCAGGGTTCCCAACAGAAGAAAGAGGGGGGATAAAAACTTAAAAACACGGAGTTCTCAAAAGGCCCCCAAAACAATTCCCAGGAGGGGTACCCCGTCCCAGCCTGAGTCTGAGAGTAGGTCAGGGTTCTTTGACAAACAGAAAGGGAAGTTCTTCCCCAAATGCTTAGAGTTCTTCAAGTTTGGACACTCTAAGGGTGACTCCCAGTGTCCCAAGAGGGCAAAGCCCACCACTGGAGGGCTGACACCTGAGTTGGCTAGTGTAGCGCTCGGGGGGGAGATGGTCCCAGTTAGCTTGGGGAAACAGATAGAGGTATCACTAGTGTCCCTGGGAGATAAGGAAATCGTGCCAAAAGCCCACATGCCTTCCAATACTTCCAAGTATAGGCAGTGGGTCACCATTGATGGGCAAAGGGTAGAGGCTCTGCGTGACATAGGAGCCAGTATGACTACTGTCAGGGGTCTGCTGGAGTCAGCAGAGCAGGTCATCCCTAATTCATTCCACCAGGTCATAGTCGCTGACAACAGCGAGAGCCACCTACTGGTAGCTCTGGTTCCCTTTGAGTGGGTGGGGGAGGTTGCTGGTATTCTAAAAGTAGCTGTGAGTCCTGCCATGCCTGTAGATTGTCTGTTAGGCAATGATCTTGAGCATACTGCCTGGAAGGAGGTAGAGCTCAGATCCACCTGGCGATGTTAGGTTTGCCTGAGTGGGTCTGCATGACCACATGGTCCATGGCTGCCCGGGAAGGGAATTAAGGGCTTAGGGAGTCTGGAACAATGGCCCAGCCAGCTGCACAGAGGAAGGACAAGGGGCGTAGGAAACCGGCCACAGAGATTGCTGCAGTTGTTGATGGGGTCCCTGAAGAGGAGGCCCCTGAGGCAACTGGGGAGGATATTGCCGACCTGGGTAACCTGCCTGAACTTGCTGGCTGGCAAGTAGAGGGTGGGATAACCAGGGAGGAATTCTGCAAAGCACAGACGGAGTGCCCCACTCTTGAGGGTCTGAGGCAATAGACCTCAGCCCAAGCAGCAGGTGAAGCCTCTTGTGATCACCACATATATTTGGAGAATGATCTCCTCTACAGTTAGCCTAAGGTACCGTCCACTGGGGCAGCACGTGTGCTGGTGGTCCCTTAGTGTTACAGTGCCTTTCTACTGGGCATGGCTCACAACACCCCCCTGGCAGGGCATTTGGGGCAAGACAAGACCTTTGCCAGGCTTGTCACCCACTTCCATTGGCATCAAATGAGGGAAGCCTCAGATAAATTCTGTAGGGCCTGCCCAACCTGCCAGGCTAGTGGGAAGACAGGGAAAAGGCTTAAGGCCCCCCTATCCCCCTCACCGTCATTGGCACCCCCTTTGAAAGGGTGAGCATTGACGTCATTGGCACCTTGGACCCTAAAACCACCCTAGGCAATGGGTTTATCCTGTTTTGGTGGACCATGTCACCTTCTATCCAGAGGGCACAGTGACTGCACTGGTGGTGACCAGAACTCTGATAAGAATATTTACCCATGTGGGGTTCCCAAAGAAGGTTGTATCTGACAGAGGCACAAACTTCATGTCAGAGTACATGAAGTCCATGTGAGATGAGCGTGGGTTAACCTAAAGGTTTACCACTCCTTATCATCCTCAAACCAATGGGCTTGTTGTGTAGTGTGGTCAGTTTTACGTATTCGTTGCGCTTTAGCTTCAGGCTTTAGGCCTTTGTGCACTTTGCCCTGAATATATTTTATTCATTTGCTGACAGCTTAGAGCCTCTGTGCACTTTGCTCTACATGCTTTTTATTAGGCTTCGTACTGTTATTTTTCGAATAGCCAGTTCTACGGTGTTGTTTTGTTATTCATATCACACTGTTTTGCCTACTTCAGCACTGGAGTTCTCCATAACATATTTACTCTGTGCTTCAGTCAAGGATACAGTCTGGTACATTGCCGATAGACGTGGTAGGAGTTTAGACTTGGCATTCCTGCGTAGGGACATTTTGGGATCACGATGACATGTTAGTTATAAAATCACTTCTTTGTCCCAATACACGCAAGAGGGAGATTCCGACCAGGGAACCACAACTAGACGCTGACTGCCTCGTTGCAGATGCTGAACCAAGATCACAGGTCTTTGCTCAGGTATGAGGTCTGATGTCTCCACAGTGATTCTGACAGGCAAGCTAGAAGCTTAACATGCTGTGCTCTAAATAGAACAAGCAGAGGGAGAGTAGAAACTGTTAGACAATATGATGGCTTTGTTCTTATGTTTTACTCTCCTGGTGACTATTTCAATCCTACTGTGTTGTATCGTTCTGGTTATTGCGGCTCACGCCTTAATATCTAAAATACAGTTGTTTTATTAAAATATTATATAAAACATACTGTCTTTGTCATTTGTATATGAGATCATATTGGAAATAAGAGAGTTGGTTTGGATCTGAGTGACCACGACTTCCCTGAGAAGTTCCAAAGATGTCATGCGCTCGGCTGCCAAATCATTCCTTCCTCATGGGAAAAATGAGGCACTGCTAGTTAGCCGGAGCAAAAAACGGATTTAGGGTGACAGAGTTCTTTACACGTGGGTCAGACTCAGTCCCCCACACCGTTATCGATCCTGCCGTCTAGAAATCCAGTAGTCTCATTTAGAATAATGAGAGCCCACGCGACATGGCGCCGCCAACGTTTGGTCTGGCTCTGATGTTTAGGTCCGACTGACTCTCTTGGTCTCATATATATTTTGACTCCTCGGTTCCGTATACGGAGACGTCTGTGGGGCTGAGGCTTTCCGCCGCCACGGGATAGGTGCTTCCTATGGCTTAGTGGTTGGTTGTTCAAGCTTGAACTTTGAAAGGAAAACCCCGATATTGGTGTGCCTTCTCTGACCTGGAGCTATTTTTTATAAATGGCGAATCCTAATGTAGTGAATATAGCAATCAATATGCGTCAACCGCTCACAGGACATCTGTTGGCACATGGACTGACGGTCCAGGGGGGTCCAGTCACTTTTGTGGTGCACGCCCATGCAGCCTATAGAACGGAACTTTTTTATTCTTGGGTCGGATTTCCAGCAGTGGATGGGGGTACAAATACTTTTCACCAATACACTGTTGCGAATGTCCCTGGACAATACAGGGCTAACGCTTACTTAGAAATACCTCTATCTTATCAAGAACACCATAATTGGCTTGATGGCGCCCTCCCACACACTGTTGCAC
The DNA here is from genome assembly GCF_031143425.1 of Pleurodeles waltl. Lineage (NCBI taxonomy): Eukaryota > Metazoa > Chordata > Amphibia > Caudata > Salamandridae > Pleurodeles > Pleurodeles waltl. The sequence continues at coordinate 1,560,606,358 of NC_090440.1, forward strand.
AAGTTAGGTTAGGTCCACTGAGTAATGATGGTCCTACCTGGCCTTTATTGGCTACGTATACACCTCATCCTGCGGTTGCTCAATTGGCAGTGGTTGAAGTTCGTTGTTTATATACAGACTTAACGGCCACATATAGACGATTAGTTCAGTTTGTAATGCAGACACTAAATACAAACGCAGCGCATGCTGCTCCAGCGCACCCACAGGCAGTGGTTCCGGGTATTAATCCGGCCACTGTACACTCAGTTATGGGTAAGGTACCGGCTAAACGAGAGGAGACTCCATTTTGGCTGGCGCAGAAAATTAATACGCTGGAAGCAGTATTTCCCCATACGGGACCTCAGGATAAACATAGAATTTTGACGATGTGTTTGCCATATGGGATGGTTCCTCCGGTGGACCTTTGTAATACCTGGGGCACGGTGTTTGCCGCGCTCTACACTACGGCACACAGTACACCGACATTAGCTAATTTACCGGACGTGCTTAAACAAATTCAAGATGAATATGGGGCTGCCCCTGCCTTAGATTTGGGCATGCAGTTGCTGGGCAATTTTGCCACAGTTTTTTCTATTATTTTGAGTAATCTCAAAGGAGAGGCAGTAGCACTAGCGGTGCAAATGCGTCTTCGGGATGTTCCGCTGCTTAATCAGAAGAGGGAACTTCTGAGAATAATAGCGGAAACATATTCTAGTATTGGTCGAGATAGCCTAGGTGCTAGACCACAGAAACCCCAGTTACAGGGTAAAAATAATAAAGATAATGCTAAACAGCAACAACCTGAGGGTTCAAAAAAGCGCTGGGAAAAGAAACAGCAAACACCAAAAAAAGATGGTGGGCAGTCTCCGCAACCGGAGACCCCACAGAATAAGTATAATCTCCGGAATAGGGATACTTTGAAGACGCCTGATAGATATCAATATACTGATACACGCCAATCTCATTCCTTTCAGGACTCCTCGGAAAAGAGAAGTGAGAGAGGTGGGCGGTCAGAGCGGAGGACGGAGTACGTGAAACCAAGACAGGATTCACAACGCTCGGCGGAGGTTTCTATTAAACAAGAAGAGAAACCGCTGCAACAAAAACAGCAATTTAAAAAGAAGAAAGTGGCAGCAGTCTCAGTTAGACATGCCGCTCAAGAAGAGAGTTCTCTTGACGAACAAGACATGGGCGTTAGCACTGTTAGACAGCGCGGCAGAGGTCACAATAGTTCGCCGGAGTCTTCTAGAGCATCTGGAGCTGAAAGCAACTGATGACTTCATACAAGTCGAGACGGCGGATATGCGAGTCTCTGATCCTGATAGAGTATATGAAGTGACTCTGCGATTGGAAGGGGACATTGACCGTATTATAAACGCCATTTTTTGGGACCATGTGGTAAAATCATATGATGTTCTGCTGGCCGAACAGGATTGGCCACCTGACTTTGTTCGCGACTGTCCGGTTGGGGAGGAGGTTATTACACCTTCCTTCTCACCACTTGTTCCGAGAGAACTAGCGGAGTCCTATAGTAAATCATGGGCTCTAGCACAGGCTCCTGCCTTGTATAGAAATAACGTGGGGTGGGACAGACAATCACCTTATCACGCAATTCCGATAAAGGGCGAACCTCAGCCACAACCGCAGTATCCTATTAAATTTGAAGCAAGGGCATTGGTTAGGAAAATTCTTACACAATTGGAGTACCAGGGTGTAATTGAGCCCTGTGTCTCGCCGATGATTAATCCCTTATTTCCGGTTGCTAAACCGGACCATTCATATAGGATAGTGGTGGATTATAGACATTTGAATAGTCATACACGCACATATGCAATACAGAATTCACATAGCGCAGCGCTTATGAATAATATAGTGCGTAAAAAATACAAAACTACATTAGATATTTCGAATGGATTTTTCTGCCAGAATATAGCGCCCGAAAGTCGGGACTATACCAGTTTCAGTGCGTTTGGCTCTCAGAAATTATTTTGTCGTTTGCCTCAGGGATATAAGAATAGCCCAGGACTGTTTGCGGCTCGTGTAACTGAAATGCTGCACGAGTTCGACCCTGAAGCGTTATCATATGTTGATGACATATATCTGACAGACGATGAGATTCTGCAACATCTAAGGTGTGTATCGCGTAGTGTTGTGGGGTTTGCTGATATTGGCTATAAGTTTAATTTTAGGAAATCAAAGATTGCCTTCCACAGCGTCATTTTCCTGGGATATGAGTTGTCGAGTGAGGGCAAGAGCTTAGCGCCACATTTTTTGGAGAAATGTGCTTTATTGCAGCCTCCTAATACGGTTCGGAAGCTCCAGTCATTGTTGGGGTTTCTGAATTTTGGCAGAACTTACATTCCTGATTATGCTACGCGTATAAAACCCTTATACGAATTGATTCGCCCGAATTTTTCGAGTAAATTTTGGACGATTGAGCATACACACATACTACGAGAGTTACAGACTGATCTCTTAGCAGTTAAACACTTACACACACGGGACAATAAGACACATTTAGTCATCAGGGTGATACCTGGGGCTGTTGGGTTTACGTATGTCACCTTTAATGAGGGTGAGACAGTCCCGATTGTATACAAGTCCCACTTGTATTCTGCTGCAGAACAACGATTTGCACAGACTGAGAAAATACTCACTGCAGTACAGATGGCTGTGATTAAAGAAAGACCGCTTGCCCAGGGCCAACGCATCATTGTCGTTTCCCCGATTCCGGCCTTAGAGGCTGTTACAAAAGCGAGTGTTCCTAATTCGAAAGCTTTACACCCGCGATGGATACAATGGGCTACGTCTTTGACAGCCACTGATGTAGATTATGTATTTGACCCTAAACTGCAGACTCAAGAATTTCTTCAATATGAGATGGAATACCCTGTTCCTGCTGGTATGTTGCCTATTGACCAATATCAAGTGGTCATGTATACCGATGGCTCTGCGCAACCAGCGGTTGGGACTAAACAACAGTATTCTGCTGCATGTGCGGTGGTGAGCGGCACTATGGAGGGGGAAGTGTTCTGCCCCCGACATACTTATACTAAAACCTTGGGAGATTGCACGGCACAGCTGGCTGAGCTCAAAGCTCTATTGTTAGCGTTGGAGCACGCGGATCCGGCGATTTTAACCTTGCTGGTCTGTGACTCCTACTACTGTGTACAGTCTTTCAATGAATATTTACACTATTGGAAGATGAATGGGTTCAGAGATTCTAAAGGCAACACCATTAAACATAAAATGTTGTGGGGTAAGGTTGCGGATCTGAAGGAAATGCTTCCTAACGTCCATGTTGTGCATACACTTGGACACCAGCGCGTTGGAATACACGTTGCTGGTAATACTTTGGCTGATGAAGCCGCGAAATCGGCAGTGGCTGTCGCCACTGTGGCCGCAGTGACTCGTTCGAGTTCCAAACCAGACACAGAAATTTCGGCTGCCATAAAGGCTACGGCTGATGGCACGCCTTTTCCTAAAGGATTTCCTTCTAAATATAGTTACTGCTTGAATGGTGCGCTGAATGCTACTGTTACAATTCCAGGCATTGGTGTACGTGAAATTCCCAATAAAATTGAGAGACCTCGATTAATTTCTGCAGCACATGAGGGGGTGGCTTCTGCACATGCTGGGGTGGCTGCCACAATTTCACTTTTACAGGCTCGTTACTGGTGGCCTGGTCTCTATAAAGAGACGAAGCAATATGTCCTTTGTTGTGACGTTTGTCAACAAATTAAAGCGTCGTCGGCTAGATGCCCGCAGCAGACACCCCTTCTGATTTCAAATAAACCTTTACAGTGTGTGTACTTGGATCATTGTGGTCCGCTGACACCAGATAGTGCATACAAATATATATTGGTTGCTGTAGATTCGTGCTCCAGATTTGTGTGGGAGTGGCCACAACGCTCGAACTGTTATTAAAGATTTGCGCATCTTTGTCGATACATTTGCAGTTGCGGCTTTTCATTCGGACCAGGGCCCTGCTTTTGCCTCTAAGGCATTCAGGGACACCATGGCTTCGTTGGGGGTCCAACTCCAATTCTCGTCTCCATTTCATCCCGAGGGAAATTCTGTCGTGGAGCGTTTAAATTGTGATTTAAAGCAATCCTTAACGGCCAGGGTTATAGGTACGGGTCGTGGTTGGCTAGCCCACCTATATGGAGTACAGAGAGCACTTAATAACTTGCCTAGAAGGTCACTGGGGGGTCGTACTTCATATGAGTTCCTGTTTGGAACACAAATGTATGTTCCTGATCTAGATGGTCCTGGTGTGGAGGCGGCAGATACGCCCTTTGACATAAATGATCGTGTCACTATTTTGCAGGATTTACAACAATTCCGTGAAGATAACTCTTCTGCCAGTGCTGCCTCCTCAGGAATTAAGGATGAGCCAGTAACACCTACTGGTTGGATACCCAGGATTGGGGATCTAGTGCGTGAAAAGGTCGCAGTTAAAAAAGAATTTGGTCCTTCTTATCGAGCACCTGTCCCTGTGTTGGAGGTAAGCGGCACGAGAACTGTGATTTTACCGCCGCTGCGAGGGGCCAAAGGAAATCGCTTTGTTTCCATTGATAATGTCAAGTTACAACATGTGGCCGATTCTGCACAGCAGACCAAGAGGGACACCCAGTAGTTCCGGAATCCCTCTCACTACTGGGGAAGAAGTCCCGCTGCAGGTGATTTTCACCGACACTGTTTCCTCTCCGAGCTTTTGGAGGGTGGATGATGATCTTGCGATTGTTCCACCGACGACGATTAATATGGAATCTTTTGATCAACTTGCTGTACGTTCTACTGATGTTTCTGAACATGTGGTTTATAGCGTGCCAAGGCGAGAGCCTCCATCTGCTTCTTTGTTCACAGTTGCACCTTTTGCTAGAACTGCCTCTGGCTGTTTTAACAACGCTGATAATGATGTGTCCTGCTCCTCGTCCTCGATGTCTTCTGTCCACGGTCCACGTCGGATGCTGGATTGGCTTAAATGCACATATTTTGTTTTTCCTCTGAACTATTTGTGGCTGTTTTTGGCCGTGATGACTCTTTTATTATGCTTGGGATTTGTGGTTACTTTTTTTCTGATAATACGTGGTCATTTTCTTCCTGATCGATCTGACATTGAGCACGTGGAGACTGTGTTAAAACCGCATTTTTCGTGTCATATGGTTCGAAGAGACTTGTCCACAGTAAACATTTCTGCTATACCAATTCCGGATGGGAATGTGTGGGATAAAGTAAAGTTTGATATATATGGTCCCACTGAATTGATTCAAATACCGTATGTCCTCAAATTATCAATGAATGATATTGTTATACCTGGCATTGTTTCTGATGATTGGGATGTGAAGACAGTAGATTCTATGCTAACGGATTTGCAATATTATACTGTCTATGACGATGAAGATGCTTACCAATTTAGAGATAATCATGGTGACATGTTTTGCTACAACTATTATGGACACCACTTTATTCATAAAGCTAGTAGCCCTAAGTCCATATTTAATTATGTGCAATGGGAACATTGCTCAACTCCTCCGCAGGGGAGTTCGAAAACGTATTATGATAAATTTGCATATTTTTCTGGGCATGATCAACGAAATGCTAAGTCTTACTATTTTAAAGTTGCACCGTATTCCAATAAGCAAATGTTATTGACCGATACTAAATTACTGTATTCAAATTTGTTTGTATCTAAACTTTCGGTCGAGGGGTATGAATACTGGTTTAAAACTGTTGATTTGAAAAGTGTTTGGGGTTCAAAAAATTGGCAAATTCGAGGCAGGGACACGTTATTTAGAGCATGTATTATCCCTGTGCTGATGATTTTCCTCAATGACACAGTACAACAGACTAGCTGTTTGGGCTTAGCGACAATTAGGGAGTTGACTTTGCCTAGCATACCTGTCCCTTCTAAATTGAAAGATTGGCAGCATTATGTGAATGCTACCTTTAGTGAATTTACACATTGGGTCCAGAATGGTACGCTTAACATTTCATCGTTACATCCAGGCGGGTTGTTATTATGGCCTGTAGACACTAATGTGTGTCATCAACGTTTTGTCACCTCTTCAGGGGGGTTCAGGACTAGTAGGGCAGACCCTCGTTACGTTTCACCAGAACATGCTGATATTATAACTACATACAGTGTGGGGAAGCTTTGTCAGCAATGGTTGAAGTCATCCACGCTGGATCCAGTTAAGTCACATCTCACGTTACTGTCTAATGAGACTGATTTACAAGATTTTTTGTCAGGTCCCAAAGTACCACGGAAGAAAAGGTTCCTATACGAAGTTTATAATGAGATTTGGAAGCTTTCACAACAAGAGGCTGCAGCCCGGTTGAGGCAGATTGATCAGGAAAACCTGATGCAGACTTTGTCTGTTGTTGATAATGGTATGCATACCCTTTCTGACCGTGTTTACACGATTGACAGCATTGTTTCCTCTGCCATTGACATTATTAAATCGGACATGTCTTCTTTATATCATGGGCAGAGTCAGACGCGGTCCATCATGCAGCTGGGTTGGACTCTTCAGACCTTGAAGGCGGGTCGCATTCCATGGCAGCAGGTTCGTGCCAGAGAGATCTTTATCTCTTTTAATTTGACTCGTCAGCAACAACTGATGGCTAAAAAGGATGTTATGTTAAATATTGAGAAATTAGAGAAACTGCCTTTCACGGTAGCTGAGATTCCATCAGCTGAGTGGTTGATTCATGGGGTTATTAATTTGCCTATCTCCACTTTGCAATTTACTTCGTGTTTGAAGCACATTCCGGTGGGTAGATATGAACTATTGGGAGACAGTTACATACACAAGGTGTGGAAGCTTCCCTTTCAGTACAGATGTGTTAATGGTTTGAGGGAGGCTTTTCTTAGCGGCAGCGAATGCGAAGCTTCTGTCAGCCATTCAATGGTTTGTAAACAGCTGTCCTTGCACGGGGCGTGTAACGCTTCGATTGCTAACTTAGCTTGTTATCTGAAGGGAGTTCCAGTCCCAGTTATTAAAAACACTTTCCAGGTGCTTTCTAACGGCATTTACTTTGTTCTTAACAGCAAACGTTGCTGTGGCATGCGTGCCGGAATAGTTTACATCGTCGTTGTCAACAAGGCCGTTACATGCTGCGGGAATGTGTTGTTTCCCCCCACTCAAATTAGGGAGGTAGCAGACATCTGGCCTCATATTGCTACTTCCAAGGTTGATTTCGACAAGTTGAGTCAGCTAAAAGCTTTATTGTTTCAAAAGCATGTGGCCCTTACATCTGCTAGCGAGACCGACGCACTTCAAGTGGCAAGGTCATCGGCGGAGATACAGTCCCTTTTGAATACTAACTTTCCAAGTCACTTCGGTGAACTTGTGGGACGTGTATTTAATGCATCCAGCACTGCTGGTATTGCACATTTTTTCAAAGCCGTCGGTGTTGGTTTTACTCACACCTTCTCTTCCATATTCAGTTTGATACCTTCGGCTATACATTCTATTTTCGGAAGCATTTTTGGGGGTTTCCTGATTACTTTGGCTTTATTGGCTGGAGTTTTGCTGTTGTTGCTATTTTTTCGCAATGGCTGTCCCGTCACGACGAGATCCTGTATTACTGCTCCCGTCAGCGCAGCTGTGTCGTGAACGCATGATGCAGCATTTTGGAGCTATACTCCTGGGACATTTGCTTAGTCTGCGTTACCCTGCCAAACCACTAAAATGTCATCTATGTAGCGTCGCCACAATCTGATGTTGGTAAAAAATGGTTGATCAGGGGTGAGGATATGGCGTTTTTCAAAAGCAAACATGTATAAACACGCCAGACTAGGCGCAAAAGTACTTCCCATGGAAGTGCCCTGTATCTGGAGAAAGAGAAATTTTTCAAATTGAAAAAAAAATTCTTTGAGGGCCATACTTGCACATTGCATAATGAAGCTCATGCTTACAACCTTTTGGTTTCCCTGATTTGCAGAACCGGTAGAGACTATTTCCCGCCTTTTGGAACTGTGTGTGCAATATTTTGACTGTTTCAATCCTACTGTGTTGTATCGTTTTGGTTATTGCGGCTCACGCCTTAATATCTAAAATACAGTCGTTTTATTAAAATATTATATAAAACTTATACTGTCTTTGTCATTTGTATATGAGATCATATTGGAAATAAGAGAGTTGGTTTTGATCTGAGTGACCACGACTTCCCTGAGACGTTCCAAAGATGTCATGCGCTCGGCTGCCAAATCATTCCTTCCTCATGGGAAAAATGAGGCACTGCTAGCTAGCCGGAGCAAAAACCGGATTTAGGGTGACAGAGTTCTTTATACGTGGGTCAGACTCAGTCCCCCACACCGTTATCGATCCTGCCGCCTAGAAATCCAGTAGTCTCATTTAGAATAATGAGAGCCCACGCGACAGTTGAAAGATTCAACAAGACCCTGAAAGGCATGATCACTGGCCTGCGTGAGGCCATGAGGCGTAAGTGGGACGTTCTCTTGCCATGCCTTCTCTTAGCTTATAGGGAGGTGCCCCAGAAAGGGGTGGGGTTCAGCCCCTTTGAACTTCTCTATGGTTTGTCGGGTGACTACTAAGCCTAGTCAAGGAGGGATGGAAGACAGCTCCCAAGAAACCTCCCCAGGATGTGGTCAGTTACATGCTGGCCCTTCACAACCAGACACAGTGTTTCAGGAAACAGGCCAAGAGCAACCATGAGGCCAGTCAGGAGGTGATGAAGGAGTGGTATTACCCGAAGGCTACTCTGGTAGAATTCTCACCTGGAGTCAAAGTATGGGTGATGGAGCCAGTAGAGCCTAGAGCGCTCCAGGACCGCTGGACTGGCCCATTTGAAGTGAAGGAGCGAAAGGGGGAGGCCACTTACCTAGTGGACCTCAAGACCCCTAGAAACCTCCTAAGGGTTCTCCACCACAACCAACTGAAGCCTCATTTTAAGGGGTCTGATGTCAGTTTGCTCCTTGTGACAGATGAGGGCATGGAAAAGGAGAGTGAGCCTCTCCCCGACCTCCTCTCTGTCAAAGAATGTGATGGGTCAGTGGAGGGTGTTGATCTCTCTGACTCCCTGACTCTAGAACAGAGAGGAGAATGCTATGAATTATTGGAGCTGATCTTTTCCCTGTTTTCACTCACCAATGGACTCACCTACTTGTGTGTCCACGACATTGACATGGGAGACAGTCCCCCTGTAAAAAACAAAATGCACAGGTTGTCAGACAAGGTGACGGCCAGCATCAAGGAGGAAGTAGCCAAGATGCTAGCCCTAGGGGTTATTGAGAAGTCCAGTAGTCCCTGGGTCAGCCACGTGGTGATGCTACCCAAGACTGCTGCACCCGGTACCAAGCCAAAACTCCAGTTCTGGGTGGACTACCAGGGTCTTAACTGAGTCACAAGGACTGACACTAACCCCATCCCCGGGGCTGATGAGCTCGTAGACAGGCTAGGCGCTGCCAAGTTCCTCAGTACTTTTGATCTCACATCAGGGTACTTGCAGATCACCTTGACTGAGGGGGCTAAAGGGAGATCTGCATTTTCCCCACCTGAGGGCCATTACCAATTCAGGGTGATGCTCTTTGCGTTGAAAAATACCCCCATACCTTCCAACGATTGGGGTCCTAGCTGGCAAGGATGCCTTCTGCACAGCCTCCCTAGACAACATTGCCATCTATAGTTCCAGCTGGGAGGAACACCGGTTCCACCTTAAGGAGGTACTTCAGGCCATGCAACAGGCAGGCCTGACCATCAAGGCCAGCCAGTAAGTATCAGATTGGGCAGGGTTCCGTTGTGTACTAGGGACATCTAGTAGGTGGTGGCAACGTGCAGCCCCTCCAGGCCAAGAATGAAACTATCATGGCTTGGCAACCAGCTAGAACCCAAACCGAGGTGAGGGCCTTCTTGGGCCTCACTGGTTATTACCATAGTTTGTCAAGGGCTATGGAACCATTGTGTCACCCTTGACAGAACTCACATCCAAAAAGCAACCTAGGTTGGTGAATTGGACAGAGGCTTGTCAGAAAGCCTTTGACTCCCTGAAGGAAACCATGTGCAACGCCCTGTGCTCAAGGCACCTGACTATTCCCAGGAATTTATTGTGCAGACGGACGCTTCAGAGCATGGCATAGAGGCAGTTCTAGCACAGCTAAATGAGGAGGGCCTAGACCAACCAGTAGTCTTTATTAGCAGAAGGCTATTACAACGGGAACAGAGGTGGAGTGCTATTGAGAGAGAAGCATTTGCTGTGGTCTGGGCACTAAAGAAGCTGAGACCTGTTTGGGACTCACTTCTGGTTTCAGACAGACCACAGGCCCCTCAGATGGCTCATGCAGATAAGGGGTGAGAATCCTAAACTCTGGAGGTGGTCCATTTCCCTATAAGGGATGGCCTTTACGGTGGAGCATCGCCCTTGGGATCGACCACGCCAATGCTGATGATCGCCTCTCCAGATACTTGTGCCTTAGCAATGAGAGCTCCCAGGAGGATGGGTAGCTCTCCCCACTTTCAGCTGGGGGGACATTGTTAGACCTGACAGCCTTAGGGAGGTCATCCCTAACTTTTTTGCCTGCCTTCCTCCACTTTTTGGACACTGTGTTTGCTGGTTTTAGGACTCTGTGCACTTTACCACTGCTAACCAGTGCTAACATGCATATGCTGTCTCCCTTAAAACATGGTGACATTTATTTATACCCAATTGGCATATTTAATCTATTTGTAAGTCCCCAGTAAAGTGCACTACATGTACCCAGGGCCTATAGATTAAAATGCTACTTGTGGGCCTGCAGCCTTAAACTCCCATTTTTCTATATATGAGTCACCCCTAAGGTAGGCCCTAGGTAACCCAGGACATGGTGCTATGTAGGTAAAAGGCAGGACATATACCTGTGTAGTTTATTTGTCCTGGTAGTTTAAAACTCCTACATTCATTTTACAATGCTGTGAGGCCTCCTCCTTTCATGGGCTAACATTAGGGCTACCCTCATATACTGTTTGAGTGGTAACTTCTGATCTGAAAGGAGTAACACAGTCATGTTTAGTATGGCCAGAATGGTAATGCAAAATCCTGCTGACTAGTGAAGTTGGTTTAAACATTATTGTTTAGAAAATGGCACTTTTAGAAAATGAGCCTTTCTCTGCACTGAAATCCTTCTGAGCCTTAAAGTCCACGTCTGGCTTGGTTAGTTGACAGGTCCCTTGTGCATTCTACTCAGACAACCCCAAACACAGGATACGCAGTCACATCTGCACACATCTGCATACTGAATGGGTCTTCCTGGGCTGGGAGGGTTGAGGGCCTGACACTTACATGTCAAGGGACAGTAGCCTGCCCTCACACAATGGACTGACACTCCCCCTACTGGGACCCTGGTAGACATGATGGAACTGAAAGGGGATCTTGTGCTCTTCTAAGAAACTCTTCGAAGTCTCCCCCACTTCAAAGGCACATTTGGGTATTCAAGCAGGGTCCCTGACCCTACCAACTCAGACACTTCTGGACAAGATACCACTGGAGAAGAAACCCTGAACCAGAACCTGCAACCTGCCAAGAGGAACTGTCTGGCTGCCCAAAGGACTCACCTGGCTTTTCTGCAAAGGACTGCTTCCCTGCTGTTGCCCTGCTGCCTTGCTGCCTGGTTCTACTGAGAAGTGCTCTCCAAGAAGTTGGATAGAGCTTGCCTCCTGTTCCTTGAATTGCCAGGACCAAAAAGACTTCATCCTGCAAAGAACTCCTTGTGCCGCGAAAATTCTACGCACAGCCGGCAAGAAACGATGCAGAAAATGACCGCACACAGAACTGGAATGACGCAGCCTGGCTTCCCGAGAGGAGATTGACGCAGCACCAGCATTGCAACTGGAACTTCAACGCACAGCCCACTGGAACAACACAAATCCGAGCTGGAACGACGCAGCCCGACGTCCTACAGGAAGAATTGACGCAGCGCCTGCCGTGCGACAGAACTTTACACGCATCACCCACCGAATCCACGCAGCCCCTGTGATTTCATCATGCACGCCCAGGATTTCTCTGTATCGCCCCTGGGGCATCCGGAAACTCCGCAACCCGAAGAGGATCCCAGTCATTGCACTGGAAATCGATGCAAAGCCTGCCCTGTGTGAAAACATATCGACGCATCATCTGTGTGCACTGGAAAATCGACCAAAACCTCCCCATTTTCCATGCATCTCCTCCTCTGCAGTCCCTTGCGGAGAATTTGAACATGAACCAGGTACCTTGTGATTGCAAGAGACACCTGTTGCTTTTTATGAACTAAAAACTCCTTTTATCATTTTCTACAGTGATAATTCAAAGTGTACTTATCAAATCTGGATCGTTTTGACTTGCGTTTATTCAGATATATATTATATATTTTTCTAAACACTGTAGTGTATTTTTGTGGTATTATATTGTGTTAGTGCATGATTTATTGCACAAATACTTTACACATTGCCTTCTAAGTTAAGCCTGACTGCTCCGTGCCATGCTAGCAGAGGGTGGGCACAGGATAATTTGGATTGTGTGTGACTTACCCTGACTAGAGTGAGGGTCCTTGCTTGGACGGGGGTAACCTGACTGCCAACCAAAGACCCCATTTCTAACACTCTGGCTCTACAGGGACAGGGCCCCTATGGTCAGACACTCTAACTCCTCAACTGAGAAGTTAAGGGTCCTGTCACCTGCTTTGCCTGGCATCATGGCTCAAAGGTCGATAGCTGTAAAAGTAGCGGACGTTTTGTTGGGTGCAGTGTTAGAAGGCAAGTGAGCTTTTTTTTCATAATGGCAAGTACATGTACATGACGTACACAATCTTCAACAGAAACAGACACAGCCATTGGCTTTTGTACATTGCTGTCACACACGTTAGTCTATGTCAGTGTCTGTTGTTGAGTGTTGCACCTACTATGCAGCCAACTTCCTCCAAAGGACGTCAGATTGAAATGTCTTGATGGCAAGGTCAGGTGGCTGCCATTTTAGCATGTGAACCAGTGTATTTTTACATGCTCTGTGCATCACTACCACTCAAAATAGTGGTTAGGGTTCTTTCCAATGCAAAATGTGTACATTACTGATAGTGGCACAGTTTATTTCATACTTCCATTGATGGAATAAACATAAATAATAATGTGTAAATAATACATTTAATGTATTATTTACACATTATTTTATGAAAATATCAGACTTGTAAAAAGTTGTTCATCTAAGTTGCAATATCACTGAAAAAGTATGTGTACATATATGTCACAAAACATCTGGGATTTTCCAAAGACATGAGATGTGTGTTGATTATCAAAATATTATTTGCCCATTTAACCCCTTTGCTGCCAGGCCTTTTCCCACCAGGTCCCAGGCCTTCTTTTGGCTATTTGGAGCATTTCGCACTTAGGCCCTCATAACTTTTTGCCCACATAACCTACCCACGCCAAATTTGCGTCCTTCTTTTCCAACATCCTAGGGAGTCTAGATGTACCCATACTTTGTGGGTTCCCCTCAAGGAGACCAAGAAATTAGGCAAAATACAGCAAAAAGTTTTTAGTTTTTTTTTTTAAATGGGAAAAAAGGGCTGCAGAAGAAGGCTAGTGGTTTTTTTCTCTGAAAATGGCATCAACAAAGAATTTGCAGTGCTAAAATCACCATCTTCTCAGCTTTCAGGAACAGGCAGACTTGAATCAGGAAATCAAATTTTTCAACACAATTTTGGCATTTTACTGGTACATACCCCATTTTTACTATTTTTGTGGTTTCAGCCTCCTTCCAGTTAGTGACAGAAATGGGAGTGAAATCAATGTTAGATCTAAGAAAGCTAAACATTTCTGGAAAGTAGACAAAGTTCTGAATTCAGCAAGGGCTAATATGTGTAGATCCTACAAGGGTTTCCTACAGGAAATAACAGCTGAAATAAAACAATATTGAAATTGAGGTTAAAAAAACAGCCATTTTTCTCCACGTTTTACTCTGTAACGTTTTCCTGCAATGTCTGATTTTTTAAAGCAATATACCGTTACGTCTGCGGGACTCCTCTAGTTTTGGGGATATATAGGGCTTCTAGGTTCATCAAGAACCCTAGGTACCCAGAGCCAATAAATGAGCTGCACCTTGCAATGGGTTTTCACTCTATACCAGGTATACAGCAATTCATTTCCTGAAATTTAAAGAGTGAAAAATAGGTATCAAGAAAACCTTTGTATTTCCAAAATGGAAACAAGATAAGATGTTGAGAAGCAGTGGTTATTTGTACATCTCTGAATTCCGAGGTGCCCATATTAGCATGTGAATTACAGGGCATTTCTCAAATAGATGTCTTTTTTACACGGTCTTAGATATGGAAGGAAAAAATGTAAAGCAAGACAAGTGGCAATATCATTTTGTTTTGCTATTCTGTGTTCCCCCAAGTCTCACAATAAAAATGGTACCGCACTAGCGTGGGTAGGCCTAATGCTTGCGACAGGAAACTCAACATGGACACATCACATTTTTACATTGAAATCTGAAGTGTTTTTTGCAAAGTGCCTAGCTGTATATTTTGGCCTCTTGCTCAGCCGGCACCTAGGGAAACCTACCAAACCTGTGCATTTTTTAAAAACTAGACACGTAGGGGAATCCAAGATGGGGTGACTTGTGGGGCTCTCACCAGGTTCTGTTACCCCAAATCCTTTGCAAACCTCAAAATCCGGTAAAAAAACACACTTTTTCCTCACATTTTGGTGACAGATTCTGAGAGGAGCCACAAATTTCCTTCTAGCCAGCGTTCCCCAGGTCTCCCAATAAAAATGGTACCTCTCTTGTGTGGGAAGGCCTGGCGCCCGCGACAGGAAATGCCCCAAAACACAAAGTGGACACATCACATTTTCCCAAAGAAAACAGAGCTGTTTTGGGGAAAATGCCTAGCTGTGGATTTTGGTCTCTAGCTCAGCTGGCAACTAAGGAAACCTACCAAACCTGTGCATTTTTTAAAACTAGACACCCAGGGGAATCCAGGATGGGGTGAGGTGTGGGGCTCTCACCAGGTTCTGTTACCCAGAATCCTCTGCAAACCTCAAAATTTGGCCAAAAAACACTTTTCCTCACATTTCGGTGACAGAAAGTTTTTAGAATCTGAGAGGAGCCATAAATTTTCTTCCACCCAGCATTTCCCCAAGCCTCCTGATAAAAATGGTACCTCACTTGTGTGGGTAGGCCTAGTGCCCACAAAAGGAAATGCCCTAAAACACTATCTGGACACATCAAAATTATCAAATACCTAAAAACTACTTGTTTTTGCGGGGGCCACCTACGTTTTTGGTCCTGGGCTCAGCATCCATCTGGGGAAACCTACCAAACCCAGACATTTTTGAAAACTAGATACCCAAGGGAGTCCAGAGAGGTGTGACTTGCGTGGATCCTTCAATGTTTTCTTACCCAGAATCCTCAGCAAACCTCAAATTTAGTTTAAAAAATCATATTTTTTCCTACATTTCTGTGTGGGATCACCGCACCGCGACGAATTATCTACCACCCAACGTTCCACTCAGTCTCCTGGTAAAAATGATACCTCACTTGTGTAGGTGGGCCAAGTGCCTGTGACAGGGAAGAGCCAAAAATATGTCAAAATTGAGGGGAACCCAAAGCGGGTCCAAAAGAGCAGTTTGAAAAAAAAGATTTTTAGGCTGACAAGTGCAGCAGAATTTTTATCAGTATAGATGAGACAATGCTGGGTGTTAGCAATTTTGTGGATTCCTGCAGATTCCGGAAGGTTCCATCAAACAAATGTGGGAAAAATGTGTGATTTTCAGCGAAGTTGGAGGTTTGCATTGTGGGTAAGAAAATGGTGTGGGGTGCATGTAAAGCACACCACCCTGGAATCACCCAGATGTTTAGATTTCAGATATGTCTAGGTCTTGTGGATTTTTCTACATTGCAGCATCCCAAAGTCCAAAAAGTGCAGCTCTCACCATTCCTATTTGGATGATTTTGAGAGTTAGCCAAGCTCTTTCAGCCCAAATGTAAAACTGAAACCCAAAGTAATCAAATGTCCTCTTTCTTGCTGTTGGATAAGATGTTTTAGTGTGTGAGGGAAGAGCTGAAAGACTGTTCCCCCTTCAGTTGAGGTGGGGGCATAACCAGGCTCATACTGGTTGGTTGCCTCCCCCCACTATTTCTTTTTTTTAAATTCCCTTTCATCTAGTAGACTTTCTACCCACCCGGGTGTGGATGTATAAACATAAATAAAAAACAAAATTCCCTGGTGTCTAGTGGTTTGTGCCCCCCTTGGGGGCAGAATGGCCTAATAAAAATAAGCTGATCTGCCCCCAAGGGGGGCAGAAATGGCTTAAAAGTAAATTTGCCCCAAGGGAGCTACCCTTGATTAAGGAGTTGCGCCCACATACATAAAAAAATGACTAGCGGTTTCTGCCACACCCCCCCCGGGGCCAGATTGGCCTAATTATAATAGGCCGATCTGTCCCCAGGGGTGGCAGAAATGGCCTAAAAATAAATTGCCCCCTTGGGGAGTGGCCCTTGCCCAAGGGACCGCTCCCCTTATTTAATAACAAAAAATAAATCCTTGGTGTCTAGTGGGCATTTCTGCTGCCCAATCGCGATCGGGCTGCAGAAATGCTGACAAAGTCATCAAAGGAAAGGAAAGGCCTTTCCTTTCCTTTGATGCCTTTCTCAGCCCCTCCAGTGATCTGAGGAGAAATGCAAAAGCATTTCTCCTCCGATCGGCACTGGAAGCTGAGCTTCCAGAGCGGATGGGCAGGCCTCTGATGAGTCGCTGATATCATCAGACGCCACAAGGGTGTCGGGTGGGAGGCGGGGGTGGAAGGGGAAGGGATTCCCCTTCCATCTCTGCCCAGGGGAGAGGGGTGCCAGGCCCCTGGGGGCGAGCGCTTCCCCCATGGGCCCTAGTTGGACGTAACGGTTATGTCCTGGGCACCCGAGCGGTGCTGCCCAGGACGTAACCGTTACATCCAGACCACCTGAGGGGTGAAAGTGATATTTCGTTTTTGTCTTAAATGCAAATATATTAACCTAGAGAGAAGTAGAAGACAACAGCCTCTAATGTTTAGGCCATTTCCAGACCTTGCCTCCGTGGAAGAAAGGGATATTATAAAACAGATTCAGATTGAATAGCCAACTATTCTGGATTTATGTCAACAGCTGGAGACAGTTCTTCAGCCTCATAAGAGGAATCTCATATCAATAGCACCAATAGTGAAAATCATGGCAGTACTCTATTTTGTGGCCAGAGGATCCTTGGAATACATAGTGGTAGTATACGGAGGCATGTCATAACCAACTATCACTGGAAGAGATTAGGGCCCATATTCATACTTTTTGCCGCAAAACTGCGCAAACGTAGTTTTAAGGCAAAAAGTATAGCGCCGGCTTGTGGAATTTATTTATGGAATAGCGCAAGCTTGCGCTCAGGTTTGGCTAGCATCAGAAAAATGACATATAATGCTATAATGGGATTTATAATTCATCATACAGGATATCCATGACTGTTATGATGGAGTAATCCCTCCGCCAAACTCTAAATCAGGCCCTTAGTAGGAATAATGGCATTGGTCATCAGATGAACTTTGCCAAGTAAAGGTTTTAGCATGCTACTTATATTCTGCATACAACATGGCAAGATATAAAATATTAAGTCAACATACTTTGAGCAGAGTAACCAATTACATCACTTTAATTAAATGATAAGAAAGTGACTACATAGAAATTAACATGTAAATATCCACTTTTTATTCATTACATAAAATGTGGTTTGATAAATGCCAGACATTTTGCCATCTGTGCATATTTGTAAGAAAAGGGAGACCAACCAACATCACATTGCAAACATATTTTCCATGTACTTAAGACAACATGGTAGTAGTCCTTTAAATTTGATATTGCCAACACTAGGGAAATTGTAAGTTGAACATTTCTAGTCAAATATATGCAGTGAGGATGTGCACACATTAAAAAAAGTATGGCATATGTGAAATATATTAAAAGGTGAAAAAATACTTATAAGCACCATACCTGCATGGTATAATGGATGGGGTCTTGAACCTTTTATTTTAACTACAACAAAATACATTCAAACATACAAACAATCAAATAAGGATAAATGAAGAGCAAAACTCATAATTACTTCACGCATTGCCCAGTAGTGAAAGGAGTGTTGGTACCATCATTTTACTAATTTGATGATGACAATAGATTTGTGATTTTTGTAACTGGTCTTATATATTTTGCAAAGGTGGAAAAAACATTATGTGCAACTGATTTAGGAGCTAAAAGTACATTTATGATTAGTGACAAATGCACAAATCTAATTTACCAGTCTCCACTCCACCTGAGATTCATGTCAAGCATTCACGATGCAAGACCTTTTCCTTCAAGGGAAAAACCTTAAGCGGGACTGTGAGAATCGCCACCAGTCCTCTGGGCCTCCAGGTGATGCATGGAGACCAGCGAATGCACTCTCCCCCGCAGGTCTTTCCACTTCTTCCTAATTTCCTTCTGTGTGCGCAGGTTGTTTGGTACAGCATTCACTCTGTCAACATCTGACCCACATTTGACTTTTCTGAGGTATGGTTGTATGTTGTACTTGAGCTCCAAACAATTGTGTCTCTACTTGAATGATTTCATGCACCATGATTGACAATTCTCCCTCTGTAACATGTGGATTTCTCCTATCTGCCTTTATGAGTTTAACTGAAATAGTGGCCCACAAGTTAATGAAAAACTAAAAATGATCAAAACGTAAAATTAACAGAGGGAGTGAAAAAAATAAAATTGTGTTTTATAGTGTGGTATGCAGGTGTTCACAAATGGCCAACATATATCAAGTGTGTGCTTCTGCCATCCATCCAATAGCCACAGCCATAGTGCAATATTAAGTGGGTCCCGCGACGGACTCAGTCCATCAGGAATCCAGTGCCAGAACAACATCAGCATGACTGTGACATCTTAATATGCTTGGTGCAATCTCGCTGCCCTGACGGCAACGGAGTACTGTTAGCCAGCATTGGAGTCCGCCTCATCAGCAGCAGTAGACCGCTCATGCTGCGGACTCTACTCTGTTGACGTGAATGGAGGGTCAGCTGCCAAACATCTAAATATGGCATTCGGAACTCCGTCAGCTTTATGGAGTACTTGGAACCACCATCACAGTGGTACAACAGAACTCCCATTAATATCTAAACCAAACCCTAAGTCTTTTCCTGGGCACATAAAAACTGAAGCTTGAACTAGAGTGCATCCTAGACATTATTATGGTGAAAAAAGCAAGATTCATTAAAATAAGGAGAACTATTCCTGATTGCTTTGAGGACATTGAGTTTAGTAAATGAGGAACTCAACCAGATTTGAGTTTTGAAGACATTAAGTTGGCACCTTGGAGGGCTCCAATTGAGTGTGAGAGAGAGAAAACCATTAGAAGAGACTTAAAAAACAGGTCATTCACACATTGTACATGCTGCTAAGAATACAGATTTGTCAACGTTCCTACACTTCTTTTTTCTGACCACCCTACCCCAACTCCCTTTTCCCTTGGGAACAGGAGTCAGCACTCATTGTCAGTGATTGTTGAGGGTTGTTCGCATAGTCTTTGAATAAATCATCTTCGCCCCAGCAGATCCCAGAGTTTTCAGGTGATAGGTGACTTGAAGGAAGGCTGACCCATGCTTACCTGTCTTCCCGGGTGAAGATGAAGACATTAACCATTTTAATTTTATGGATTTACCATAGACTCTACTTGCCACCTCATCTGGATTCACAGTGGATAAACTGGCTAGGGTCCTATCAGTGATGCAGGCTGACGTCCAAAACGTGAAACACAAGAACCAACAGTTGAAGTCCAAGTTAGCACAATAGAAACCAAGGGAAGAACCATAGGTGAAGACTCCAATGCGATACCCAAAGTTAATGCCCCTCTGATCCAACCGACACACTTCTCAAAACCTGTCACAGACAGTTCTTCCACACAGTCCACTAGCACTCCACTTGTAAATCTGACAGTAATGATCCTCAGTCTGGTGCCATTGGAGGCCCCAGATTGATTCAATGGAGACAGCACAAAATAAAGTGTTTTTGTTAATCAGTGTCATCTTCATTTTCGTGCAGGCCTCCCTCTTTCCCAGATGACATTGCTAGGGTAGCCTTTGTTATTTCTTAATTAGTGGGAGATGTGGCTTCTTGGGCAGTTCCCCTGTTGAGGAAGATGACCTGGTATTTTATAACTTTCCAGCATTTAAGGAAAAAATGCGAAGGCTTTTTGCTAAGCACACTTTCATGTAAGCAAGTGATAATGAGCTATATGTTTAAAAAAACTGGATCCTGCAATCTATTGTCACCTGTGACTAACTTTATTAGATTAGTAGCCCAGACTTATTGGCCCGTTCTTGTTTATCATAGTGAGCAGAAGGAGGCTACCGATAAGAAAGAAACTTAACGGAAGTGAGCCAATGAAAATCAGGGGAATTCGAGGATCACTATCCAATGAGTAAAAAGAAAAAAAGTTAAACTTCTGCGTTTGCTGTAGACAGGGAGGACATTTTGCCAGAGAGTGTCCTGCAAAACCTAAAATCCCTAGGAAAAGTGTGGCCCTTGCCGATTGAAATGACAATAAATTCTGCATCAGAAAGTTATGCACTTGAAGGGGAACAAGATTGACCCTTCGAGTATCATTGCGATATCTAAATATTTGGCACATATGTAACCCATGCCCAAAACATTTTTTACCATCACTGTTATTTTAGCTAAACTATAAAATTATGTAAACCCATTTCTATCTTATTAGGCTCTGGGGCCACTGGTAATTTATTGGATATCACTCTAACAAAAGCTTTGGGTTTTCTTTTTGAATCCAAAGAATGCCCTGAACCTGTCAGAGCAGTTGATGGGTCCGAACGTTCTTCTGGCCTCATCATTTACCATTCCAAGGAGTTGATGATGATTTGCAATAATGGACATTCCGAGACAATCCACTTTGATTTAAATGACACCCATTTTAGAGCTATTCTGTGGGTTACGTGGCTTCTATGGCACAATTCTTATATTGATTGGTCATCCCGCACAGTAATTCTAGACTCACAGTATTGTGTATTGCACTGTTATCTGGAAGCCACAGAATGGGTAACTCCCCTCTCATGTACTGAAACCCCAACCTTGCTTAGCACTAGTTTACCAGCACAGTATGTCATGTTCCATGATGTCTTTTTCAAGCGAAAGCAACAACTCTACCTCTGCAGCGCAGTTTTGACTGCAGGATTGACCTTTTTCCAGATGCTGAGCTGTCCAGCAGTTGCATCTATGCTCTGCCAGAACCAAAAACAAAACACCTGAAGGAATATTTGGATGAATTGGTATTCTATGGTTTCATTCAACATTCATCTTGCCCAATTCTATCTCTGCTTTTCTTTGTTCTACAAAGAATAGGGAAGTGCGTTCCTGCATTGATTACAAGACCCTGAATAAGGCAACCATTAAGAACAAATCGCCCCACTACTCATTCTCGTGTCTTGGACCAGCTCAAAGACTTCACTATGTATAGTAAACTAGATCTTTAAGGTAGTTACCATTTGATTCTGCTCCAAGAAAGAGATGAGCAGAAAATTGTCACCTTATGAAGTATGGGCTGTATGAATAATGTCATTCGGGTTATGTAATGTCCCAGCAGCATTCCAGTTTTTCAACAATGAGGTTCTATTTGATCTTTTTGGAACTCTTCGTTATTATATATATTGATGACATATTGATTTATTCCCAGAATAAAGAACACATCACGCATGTTAAAAGGGTTTTACAATGCTTACAGACTCATCATTTGTTTACTAAGTACATCAAATGCATCTTTCACACAACCTGTGTTAATTTTTTGGGCTTCATCCTTTCCCCTACTGGAATCCATATGGATTCCAAGGAAATCGAAGCAGTTGTGCATTGGTCAAGCCCAATCTTGGTACAAGACATTCAGTAATCAATTTTTATTGGTGTTTGATTACACATTTTGCCAATATTGTGACCTCTATCATGAAATTGATTTGTAAAGGGATTTTTTCCAGTTGGACAGACACCACAGTTCATGCCTTTGCATGACCCAGGGAAACATGTATCTCCACTCTCATTCTGAAACACGCTGACCTCATTCAACCTCATGTTGTGGAGTTAGAAGCCCTTCAATTGGCTCTAGGAGAGGTGTTACCTCAGTGAAATGCTCAGTTATCCAGAATGCATCCCAAAGTTTTATTCTCCAAGAAACTGTTGCCTGCAGAACAGAATTATACTATAACCGAGTGAGGATTGCTAGCCTGCAAGCTGGTCTTCCAGAAGTAGACGCATTATCTCTTGGTATTACATCATACCATTTTTTAGGTTAGCCAGAGCTCTCACTCCTTGACAGATGAGATAGGTTATTTTCTTTAGTGAGTACAAATTTTTGATCACCTAGGGACCAGGGAAGAAACAGGGAAAAGCAGATGCTCTCTCATGTCTAGACAAACATTCTAACACTTCCAGCTGTCTCAGTGATCCAATAGCCATCATACCACAAGATAGAATTATTGGCAGATATGAAAGTACCAAGAATAAATCTGAAACATTTCTTAACAATGAAAAAATAGCTCTCCAGACAGCTGAGCCACATGCTTGGCTACAGGACCTAAGTGACCATGCAGACAAGTTATTCTTCCACACCCATAAGCATTACACTGGTGCCGCTCATGGACACCTCAGAGAAGCAAACACAGAGCAGAACTGTCAATGCTGGTTTTGGTGGGAGAGTAAGTCTAAAGGTGTGCAAACCTACGTGGGGACTTGCTCAACTTGTACCCTGCTAAAAACCTCTCATTCCTCTTCTGCAGGGCTCTTACAATCTATGCAAATCTCTCCAACCCCTTGGCACTCCATTAGTGTGAACTTTGTTATAGACCTATCCCCGGCTGACGGGTTTACACAATACTCCCGGCATTCAAATCAAAATGACCTATTTCATTCCCCTCAAAAAGCGAAACTGACACTATTAAAAGACTTGATTATTCTTTTCATATGCCAGATAATCTGGTTACACAGCCTATCCTCTATTATCATCTCTGACCATGGGACACAATTTGATTTCAAGTTCTGCCAATTGGTCTGTACACACTTTAAATTGATCATCATTTGTCCTCAGTTTACCACCTTCAAACAGGTGGGCAAACGGAATGAAGAAATCAATCAATGGAACAACGTTTACAATGTCTACTGAGCACCTGTTTTGGATGCTAGGTGTAGACATTGCCTCTAGCATAACTATATCATAACAGCAGTACACATTCAGCCACAGGGATATCTGATTTAAATTATTCTGTTGGGCTTCATCCAAAGGCTATCCCCCTACACATATCCATGGACATGACTGCCATTCCAGCAGTCAACAAACCTAATGGAAATATGGGCAAAAGCCAGAACAGAACTACAATGATCCAAGCAACTAATGAATGTCCAAGCTGATCAACATTATCGTCCAGCTCCTCCCTATGTTGTTGGTGACCAAGTTTGGTTGTCAACTAAAAACATACATCTAGCAGAACTACACAAATTACAACCATGCTGCATTTGGCCCTATAAGGTTTCCAAAGTCATTAACCAAGTAGCTCTGAGATTGAAACTACCACCTAAACTCCAAATACACCCAATGTTCCATTCAACACCTTCAACCCCTCTACTTGCCATGAGAATCAACCCCCATTGTTCGTCCTTGAAGGCCATGTCAAGTTTGACATATGCTATATTGTAGGTTCCAAATGGCAACAGGGCAAACTCTTTTACTTTGTATATTAGGTTGAATATTTCCCTGAAGATAGGTCTTGGAAGCCTGCCGATCACTCCATTGTGCTTACCTGGTACAGAGGTTCCATAATCTCTATCCCAAGAATCCAGGCCTAGTGGGATAGCCTTGGGGGTGGAGAACTGTTACACACCACTCTACCTGTACCTTGTCTGGCTTATGGTCTACAGGCAATTGGGCTCCAGCGTGAGAGAAGGTAACACCGTGGACCTCCCCAGCTCTAACCATGTCTGTATACACTGTTAAGCTAAAGTAGGAGAAGAGTGATCCCCTAAATCTTTTCTGCCTCTACCCGTGTTAAGTATGCCAAAGTTAACTTTGTTGCTTTGAGATTATTTGCACTGCTGCAATTTAGGCAAACCCCCACCCTTTGCCTCCTTCTCCCACTTTCAGTGCACCTCTCCTATCCTGATAGTGGATGCAGAAATATTCTAAGAGTTTGGAGACTTGTGAAGTTTGGCAGCCACCTTGGGTGTGGTGGTATAAATAGTGTGGCCAACACGTGAAGCCATGCTTGGCTTCAAGATTCCATCCTAAAGGAGGTCTGTGTTTCAGCTCTTAGTTATCTGTGGGTGACTTTGTGAGTTTTGGCAAGCTTTTCCTGTTTCAGCATCAATCCTTGGGAGCCTTGACATATTATGGACATCACCTCTTCAAAGACACAGAAATCGAGAAGATCAGTAGCAGCTGATCAAAGTACTTTCAGGTCAGTGCACTGAGCCTAAAACTGCAGTCCTTTTTGGGCACACAAAAACTGAAGATTGAACTAGAGTGCGACCTAGACATTGTTATAGTGAAATGAGCAAGACATATGAGAATAAGGAGAATTATTCATGTTTTAAAAACACTGAGTTGAGTGAATTGGGAACTCAACCAGGTTTGAGTGCTGCGGACATTGAGTTGGCCCCTTGGAGGGTTCCAGGTGAGTGTGAGAGAGAGAAAGGTATTAGAGGCGAACACACAGTGACCTTATGTATACTTAATATTCTGTCTTCATTAATTGTGTACCTGTGTTTTTAGCATCCAGTGGGATCCCCAAGAGAGTAGAGAGGAGACTCAGACAACAGACCATCCACAGACTGTACACGCTGTTAAGAATACCTGAAGATTTTTTAGCTCTCCTATCCTAAGTGAGTTTTGAGGGTTGTTCTCAGGGGGCTTGGGTGGATCATCTTTGCCCCTGCAGTTCCCTACATTTTCAGGTGAGTAGTGCCTTGACACTAAGTTGAGGAATATTTTTAAACTTTTGGACAATATTATTCCACAGGAATAAGCAAACAAATAAACTGTGTTTGAAATAATTAATAATCCTGTATCCTTAGTGGGAGCAAGTGGCTTACTTGAAAGAGAAGAAACATATTTCTTAGCATAGCTCAAGAATTAGTGTCATAGTCAAGGTGCCCTGTTAGTACAACATTATAAAGAATAGAAACACAGCCCAGATGACATTAAATAGTCAGTGTAAGCAGTAGTGGAACATGGTCCTAGAGGCAACCAAGTCACAACTTGCACATTTTGAAGCCAGGCTAATAGTAAAACATCAAACACCCATCTTGAGCCTGAACGATCATGATGAACTGTACATCTTCAAGAGAATATAAAATGCTTTATTTTTGTAACAAAAATGTGTCTACTTCTGTGTTAATGTGCATGAGTTACCTATGTGTATCATTTTAAAATTATTTTTATACATTCTATAACCAATGATCAAGGCACAGTATGTTGGTTATGAGATAAGGGTTTCACACTCCATGTATGGGCGATCAACCATTCACTTATGATAGACAATATGTATGGAAAGTTAGCAACATTTCCAAAATGTTTGTACTGTGCGTTTGGGAAGTGGCTGTTTATGAGAATACACATCCTATTCTCAAATATCCATGTACTGGTTACTTGGCAAAGATAATGTTCTATTTAAAGGGTGTTTGGATATCTATCTCTGTTTGAGAACCCCCTTCAAAAAAGGACCACAGAGCAAATATGAATACATGCCCCCTACTAGATTGCGGCCCTACACTTAATCTAAGTAATATCACCGACCAATTGGCCTCCTTTTTCAAGATATGTGGACTGGTGCTGTACGGATGACGTCATTATCCCCGTGGTATGGGTCATGCTGAAACTATCCACCATCCTCATTTACATAGGCCGTAAATTATTGCTGCTTGAAATATTGTCTATAAGAAGCCCATCTTCATCACCACTTACAAGCCAGACTATGGATGCCTCTAAACTAATTGGAACATCTTCAGTGGCCTTTCCCAAACACAGGGCCATCATTCATTACCACTACCATCTATAGAAATACTTTGATGAGTAGAAATGCAACCTTGAATGTCTGCAGTTTGTTTGATTAACCTATATACAACACCATTCTTTTATTTTGACATTAGTATTTTCACACAGGACCACATTGACACCTTGATGGAAAGGGTATAGCCCCTTAGGAGTCAGTGGACATATTACCTTATTTTAGGTAACAGACCTTCTCCTAGCAATAATGCTTCTACAAAGTATTAATATTTGGTATAATAGGATTACAGTAGTAGTACAATACTGCCTTTGAATTGACGCATTATGGTACATGATACTTCAAAGGGAAAGAATAGTTGCTACTCAGAGTTAAATAACCAAATGATGTACATCACAGTTTATATACATATATTTGGTTTGCTTATAACTTTGGTTCCGTTTGACAAATCTTCATGAAATGTTTCAAAACAATGTTTTTCCGTCCAGCTTCTTCCTAGCAAGTTTTACGATGATTCGTGAAGCGGAGTCCAAGAAAAGAGGGAGATCCAAAGCCACTTTCTTTCCCTATTCATTTTTCCATAGGAAAATTAGGCATAGCTACAGCTCAAACTCCTAAACAAACTTGCATCAAATTTGTCAGAAAGCTAGATCTTGCTAAACCTTGGTACAGAAAGCAAGCTTTTTGTAATTTGGTGTAAATCCATTTAGTGGTGTTAGAGAAATCAAAGTAAAAAATATATTAATATCTAGGATTGCAGACAATTTGTGGATCCAACACATCTCAAGATAAGACTTGATTGGCTGCCACCACATTAATGAAGAAGTGTCAGCATCCATATTAGGGCTCAGAGACTGTGGGCCATATTTATACTTTTCGACCCACAACTGCGCCAACGCAGTTGTGCGTCAAAAAATCTAACGCCATTCTGAAGCGCCATGCGGGCGCCGTATTTATTCAATGCCTGGTGTGCGTAAAAAAAAATGACTTACACCAGGCAGCGCCGGCGTAGGGGAATATGGAGCTTGGGCGTCAAAAAATGGGGCAAGTCAGGCTGAGGCAAAATTTTCGCCTCAACCCGATTTGCGCCATTTTTTTTTACTCCCAACCCCCATTGAATTGACTCCTGTCTTAGCAAAGACAGGAGTCATGCCCCCTTGCCCAATGACCATGCCCAGGGGACTTCTGTCCCCTGGGCATGGTCATTGGGCATAGTGGCATGTAGGGGGGCACAAATCAGGCCCCCCATGCCACAAAAAAAAAAAAATAATACTTACCTGAACTTACCTTAAGCTCCCTGGGATGGGTCCCTCCATCCTTGGGTGTCCTCCTGGGGTGGGCAAGGGTGACAGGGGGTGTCCCTGGGGGCATGGGAGGGCACCTCTGGGCTCCTTCCGAGCCCACAGGTCCCTTAACGCCTGCCCTGACCAGGCGCTAAAAAACAACGCAAAAGCAGCTGGACATCATTTTCTTTGACCCGCCCACTCCCGGGCGTCATTTTTGCCCGGGAGTGTAAATACGGCGCACATGCCTCTGAGTAATTTTTTAGAAGGGAACGCCTACCTTGCATATCATTAACGCAAAGTAGGTGTCCACGCAAAAAAATGACGCAAACTCCATGAACTTTGGCGCTAGACGCGTCTAACGCCAGAGTATAAATATGGAGTTCGTTTTGCGTCTAATTTGCGTAAAAAAAACGACGCAAATCCGGCGCAAACGGAGTATAAATATGGCCCTCAGTCTCCAATCCTACAAAAATTATTAACACATGTAAGGGTTCGAGGTAGGCATACGCTGCACCGCTAGGTCGGGGGGGAGAGCTCAGACAGTAGATCCAAAAATCTGCGGCAAAATATATTTTAAAAAAATGCAGGCTTCCTTGCTATAAAAAACTCCCTGGTTGGTGGACCAGGCCTGTTAAAGCGGCACTTATTCATTAATTAGGGGAGACAGGCACAGTGCCTTAATTGAGCCCAGATAACAAATCCCCCCTGGGCCAGTTTGTTGATAATAATAAGAGAGGGAACGTGCCTTTAAGAAGACCCAAAACCTAATTCCCTGGAATTGCATTGATTTTAAAGGGGAGGAGGACAAGCTGCCCCTTCCCCAGCCATTATGCAGGCCTGAAGATCCCATCCCCCTGGCTGGTAATTAACAACTAGGTTTGACTTGGCCTATACGGCAACTAGGCACTGCTTGAAAGACTGGTTTGACAGATCAGAGTGTGGGCATTTTTGATGGGTGTTTGTGGGCCTGTTTTATGGTCTGGTGGGTCGATTTTCACTCTTGATTTCCTTGATATTACCATAAACATTATCTGAAGCAAGCCCAAATGCATGCAGAACCACATATCTTGCAAAATAGATATATAGTGTGTCCACACAATACAAACTGCCCTGATTTGAAGACACATTTTTAGCTATCTAATTCAGTAAAGGGACAATTTTATTTTAGCTACAGGGCCTATTTTCTTTCCAAGTCTGATCCTGTTTAGAAAGTGAAGCCGTTGGCTCCCCTCCCCTCCTTGAGCCTTTTAAAAGGCCCACGACCCCATCCCCTGAGCCGTATTGATTTTGAAAGCTGTAACTATAACTTGTGCCCTAAGTAACTATAACTCACATCCTCACCAAGCACTGCTTATGATCTCACAAATTACATCCCTTTTAGCATGTGTAGTATCCACATAGCATTTCATTGAGTCTGTTTCTTGTTTCTTTATCTTGTAGAATGTTTAACATGTCACTGTGATGCACATTGCATTCCTATGTGGAATCCTGGTTGCTGGGTGAGTTCAGACTTTCCCTGTACTTCACCTGGCTAGCAGCGGTTCTCTGTGGGTCCTTGTTTACCTTCAAATAAACTTCACCTAAAAGGTATTATTCTGCTTTTAGTCTTCCTTTGTTGGCTACTACAATTTGGTACCAGGAGTGGGGTATCTATTTGACCCCTTATTCTCAGCGGACATTTTCCAGGACCCACAGGATTAGGAACTCTGGCTGCATGTAGGATTTATCCTATTGTAAAAGGTACTGTGACTGAGTTTTTTATTTGAAAAAAAAAGAAAACTGAGAGGAAGATTTCAGTAAACCTTGCTGCCTCTGATACCTTGCTGCCTTCGCCCGCAGTTTCATTTCATGTTTGCCACTTTCATCTTGAAACAGGAGTTCTGCTGTGTCATTCTCTGCAACTGCCATTGCCCTCGAGTGCTGCCTCTCTTATGTGCTGTGTCACGATCTGCTGCTAAAGTGCGCACCTGCCACAACGCATGAATCTTTGGTTTGATGGCAGGCAAACGGTGCGGTGACAAGCTTTCACCGCAGTGATGCGTACACCACACTAGCTTTCACATCACTGTGTTTTAACTTTCTCTTTAAAATGTTTTATTTTCTTGTTATTTTTCTATGTTTAGACATTATTGCAGTGTTTGAATTGTATTGTTACTTTGACTTTATTTAACATTTTATTACGTATCCATATTATGGCTACTAATGAAAATGTAATACATCCACCACCGTTTTTACAGAAATCTAGTAAACCCGAAATCAAATGGAAACAGTGGATTACGCATTTTTGAGAACTATTTGCTGACTATTGATGCTTTTCACTATTACCCTACCAGAAAATTGGCCTTGTTGTTTAGTCATTTAGGCATTGAAGGGCAAATTTTTTTTGGACAATATTCATTTGATACCTAATCCAGTTGGGGATGGTGACTCGGATATATATTCGGAAGCCAAAGAAAGGTTAAAAAAAACAATATTCTGACAAAGCCAGAGTACTTCTTGAAAGACATTGGCCCTCATTACAACCCTGGCGGTCGGTGTTAAAGCAGCAGTAACACTGCCAACAGGCCGGCGGTAAAAGAAAATGGAATTATGACCACGGCGGAAACCGCCAACACATACAGCCACTTTCACACTCTGACCGCCACGGCGGTAGCAACAAACACTGCAGCAGAAACTGCCAACAGCCAGACGGAAGACAATGTATCGCCCACTCCATTACAATCCGCCCCTCCGCCAGCTTTTCCGGGGCAGTACCAACGCCATCAAAAGCAAGGCGGAAACAGTGTTCTGAAGGGAAACGACTCACCTCTCGACACTCAAGGAAGAACCAGGACGCCATGGAGCCCGAGCTGCATGTCTTCCCATGCTGGTGTATCTGCTCATGTACCAGGAGTACCAACGCCGGCGATGACAACCACGGTGAGTACTGCACCTAGCACACAAGGGAGGAGGGAAGAAAAAGAGAGTGACACACACACGCAACACCCCCACCCCCACCTTCACCCCTAACACCACACACACAAACATATGCAACAACATTACATTTACACCTGTAACCCTCAGGAATAACGCAAGGACAAAAGGAATGGAGTAAAATGAGTGTAATATTAGAAATCCATACAGAAAGCAAAAACAGTATTTACAATATATACAATATATATAAAAGCGGGACAATGCCCACTCAAAATGTCCATTGCACACTGGGCCAAAACACATAGGCCAAGCCCACACTTGACTCCTGCCTCAATACGGAGAGAACACTGCAGGAGCATCAGGTCGAAAACACACAGGCACCACAGGGGGATGGGGAAGGGGGGCACTTCAGCCAGAGATGGTACAACGCCACTGCTCCTGGAGGGAGCTCCATGCCCACTGCTTGGTCCTGGGGAGTGCAAAGCCACAGTCCCTCAATTGGCTGATTTGCCCACTGCTTGTTCCTGGGGAGTGAAAGGCCACAGTCTCTCAAGTAGGTGGTTTGGCCACTGCTTGGTCCTGGGGAGTGCAAAGCCACAGTCTCTCAAGTGGGTGCTTTGCCCACTGCTTGGTCCTGGGGAGTGCAACGCAAAAGTCTCTCTAATGTATGCCTTCTTCCACTGGTTCTGGGGGGGCCTTGTGCCCAGTGTGCTTCATCCTGCCAAGGATAGGGTGAGTGGATGCCTTCTTCCACTGGTTCTGAAGGGGGCCTTGTGCCCAGTGATGCAGATCTTGGGGAGTGCAAGGTCACAGTCACTCACCTGGGTGTCAGACCCACACGATTTTCTGTGGGCAGGATGCATGACACTCCATGGAGGTAGGACTACAGTCCATCCGCCGGCAGAGACGGCTGTGCAGTGGTGGCAGTGCCGGTACCGGTGTCGGTGCTGCCAGTGCTGGGGGGAGGCTCCAGCCCTTCCACTGCAGCCTCGGATGGCTGCCCATGGGGCTGCTGCTGCTGGCAGTGGTGCTGCTTGCCGCGGGGCAGGTGGCAGTGCTTGCGGCAGTGCTTGCGGTGGTGCAGGTGAGGGTGCTGGCTGTGGTGCAGGTGGCGGTGCTGGCGGTTGTGGTGGTAGCCTCCAGGCCTTCACCTGCAGCCTCGGACGGCTGAAGTTCCCTGGCTGGTGTTCTGTGCCCCTTCCTGCCCTAGGCAGATGGTGGTGCCTCCTTGCTTCTGCCAGCTGGAGACTTTGACTTGGACTTGCTGGATGGTTGTGGCTCCTTCTCCTTGCTGGATGCTGTCCCCTTCTTGCCCTTGCCAGGTGTTTAAACCTTCTTGGCCTTGGCAGGTGTTGGTGGCACACTGGCTGGGCTGACGGGTGCCTCCTTAGAGCCTCTCACAGCTGCAGAAACCACAGACGTGGACTTGGTGGCTGAGGTGCTGCGCTGGGCTGGGTTCTGGCCACCCTGGCCCTAAGTGAAGGACGGGGGAGGGGTAGGGAATAGGTCTATGTTGGCTAGGAAAAGCTTCTTAGGGACATTGGGGTGGGAAGAGGGTGAAGGTTTGGGAGTGGAGGAAGAGGGAGTGCTTGTAGGAGGTGTCAGTCTGCTGTGTTCGGTGCAGGTGCATGAGCTGGATGCTGTTGTGAGGTGGATGGCTGTTGGGTGGGTGTGTGCTTGCGTTCGTGTACTTTGGGAGGAGGGGTCACAGACACAGTGGGAGAGGACACAGGGGACGTGTGCATGGATGTGGGGGTGGTGACTGCCAGTGAGGGGCGTGTAGTGATAGGCATGCTGGTGATGGAGG
The DNA here is from genome assembly GCF_031143425.1 of Pleurodeles waltl. NCBI lineage: Eukaryota > Metazoa > Chordata > Amphibia > Caudata > Salamandridae > Pleurodeles > Pleurodeles waltl. Next base: position 1,560,638,373 of record NC_090440.1, read on the forward strand.
TAGTGGATGAGGATGTAGTGCATGCAGGTGTGAGTGGAGATGCAACTGGGAGGGAGGTGGACGAGGAGGAGGGGGACACAGTGGATGCAGAGGATGTTGGTGTGTCTGCATGGGGATGGTGCTTGTGTCAGTGCCTGTGAGATGAAGTGTGGTGCTTGTATTTGCCTGAGCCACTTCTGTGTGTTGATTTGGGTGATTGCTGGCCTGGAGGTGTGCTTGGGATAGGTTGGGGTTGAGGGGATTGGGACTAGGTAGAGGAAGTTGGAGGGGGGAGTCTGGAGACAGGTACAATGGCTGCCATCAGTGTGGAGGCCAGAGCCTGAAATGCTCTCTGTTGGGCCGCCACGCCAGGGTGAATGCCCTCCCGGTATGCATTTGTTTGTTGCAAATGCCTTTTGACACCCTGGATGGCATTCAATATGGTTGACTGCCCAACAGTGAGGGATCTCAGGTGGTCAATAGCCTCCTCACTGAGGGCAGCAGGGCTGACTGGGGCAGGGCCTGAGGTTCCTGGGGCAAAGGAGATGCCCACCCTCCTGGGTGAGCGGGCACAGGAAACACACTGAGGGGCTGCTGGGAGGGCGGTGTACCTGTAGTTGGGGTGGGCACTGAGGTCTCCGCCACTGCCAGGGAGCTTCCATCGGAGGAGGAGTTGCTGTCTGTAGTCACCGTCGATGAGGGCACCAGTGGGACGGAGGGCCCCTGTGGGATGCAGCTCCCTCCGTCACCGGTGCCTCTGCTCCTCCACCAGATGATGCTAATGCACACAAGGACAGAGTGACAAAACAAGAAGTGGGGGAGACACAGAGGATACACTTGGTCAATGCCAGCAACAACACTACCGTTTGCATACACAACACGATGAGATCAGCCCTATGCACTAGGCCATGCACTACCAGTTACAAAGCTAGTCACCAGCTCATGGGGTACAATGCCTAACGCCATTAGCTGGACACCTAAAACCAACAGGACCCTGCCCAGTAGTAGATGCCCACTAACAATATTGGGGTTGGAGTGCTTCAGAGCCTGACCAACAAGGGACCTACCCTGCCATTTCACTCTGGCCTACGGGCACCCACAGCCCACATGCCCCACCCAGGTACAGCCTTAACGCACGCAAAGTCATGCTTCAGAATCTGTACTCACCACTTGTGGCTTCTGTGATGCCTTCAAGCGCCCATCCAACTCCGGATAAGCCACCGACACGATGCGGACATCAGGGGGGTCAGGGTACGACGGGCCCCCCTTCCTCGTTGGGAGGCCAGCCCCAGCTGAGCCTCCGCCATCTTCCTTGCGCAGTGGCGCAGCTCCTCCCACCATTTGCAGCAGTGGGTGCTCCACCTGTCAAAGACCCCCAGGGTCCGCACCTCCTTGGTGATGGCAAGCCAAATACCCTTTTTCTGATGGGCGCTGACCTGTAGGAAAAGAAACATTGAAAAAAGGGATTAGTCATACGGTCTACACTGTTACACTCATGGCCAACAATATTCCTCCCGTCCCCTTACACACAGACATTGACCACCATACATGCAGCACTCTGTCCAGGACCCCTCACCCCCACCCAACACGAGGCTTACAAACACATCAATACCTACATTCATGGCCCATGCATCATGCTCACAGTGTACTCACCTGTATGTCTGGAGGACCATAGAGTAAAGTGTAGTGGGGTAAGACTCCATCCACCAGTCTCTTCAACTCCTCCGAAGTGAAGGCGGGGGCCCTTTCCACAGACACTTGAGCCATTGTCGCTTCCAGACACACGTCACAGCAGCATTTGCAATGTAGGTCGTCTCCTGTTGAAGGTAAGGCAGCAAGTGAGTGAACAGATAGAAAATGGCAGTCTCGTCCGTGGCGGTGCGTACCATCACTGCCGGCGTACATCTCCATTGGCTCCTAGAACCCATAGGGCCCAATGTTAACCAATGGGAAGTTGCGGCAGTCCTCGAATGCCGACCACAACGGCGCACAACACCAGCGGAATTACCTCATTTCCACTTGTCTCTCCTCACAGGTCAGGCAGCCGCCATTTCAGGGGAAACAGGCCCTGGCACCTAACTGTGTCACAGCAGACATTGGCAGATCAACTGACTTTCGTATTCAAATACTGTTTCTGTAAAGGAACAATGCATTTTCATTTTCAAATATGTTTGAATATGACCCTCTGCTCACCTTTTTCCACCCTAGAGTTCAACCGGTGAGGATGAATAGGAGATGGAGACCTCCCCCGTGTACAGACCCCTCGTGGACCTGGCGACAATGGATAGGGCCACAATCCAAGAACTGTGTGCCCAATTGGAGCCAGACCTGATTTCAATTATCCGCCAGCCCACAGGTATCCCCCCTCTTGTGCAGGTCCTGTCAGTGCTCCATTTCCTGGCAAGTGGTTCATTCCAAGCAACAGTGGCCGTGGCCGTGGCATCGGGTTGTCTCAGCCAATGTTCTCCAACGTGTTGACCAGAGTGTTGTCTGCCCTGCTGAAACACATGTGCAGTTACATCGTATTTCCCCAGGTGGAGGATTTGGCCACAGTGAAGGCTGACTTTTATGCCCTGGGACATATCCCCAACATCATTGGTGCCATTGATGGTGCACATATAGCATTTGTGTCCCCCGGAGAAATGAACAAGTGTTCAGGAATAATAGAAAAAGCTTTCACTCTCTGAATGTGCAGATGGTGTGTTTGCCAGAACAGTACATGTCCCATGTGAATGCCAAGTATCCTGGCTCTGCGCATGATGCCTTTATCTTGAGGAATAGAAGCATTCCATATGTCTCAACTCCAGAGGCACAGGGTGTGGCTAATAGGTGAGTCCATGGTCCCCCCCAGTTGATGTAGGTATATACCCCAACCTCTCATAGCTACTGACCCCCAGTGAGGAATGCCAGGACAAGGGCAGAGGAACGTTACAATGAGGCACATGGGCGAACAATGAGGATAATTCAAAGAACCTTTGGTCTCCTGAAGGCCATATTCCGGTGCCTCCATCTGACAGGTGGATCCCTGTACTACTCACCCAAGAAGGTCTGCTAGATCATCGTTGCATGTTGCATGTTGCACAACATGGCCTTGAGACGCCAGGTGCCTTTTCTGCAGGAAGATGAGCCTGGAGATGGTCCTGTGGCAGCGGTGGAGCCTGTGGACAGTGAAGAAGAGGAGGCAGAAGAAGAAGATGTGGACAACAGAAGATCACTCATTCAACAGCTCTTCCAGTGACACACAGGTAAGACACTGTAACTTCACTTTCCATTGCAGTTTTGTGTTGGACATTGCACTTGGCAGCCTGATTTGCCAATTCTATGGCCGCTTACTGTACCCTTTGACATCTCTATTTTCAGATATCTGTGCCCCACTCTGGCTCCTGATGTGTTTACTGCTGCCCACTACAGGTCACACCTATTTATGCATAACTGTACAGTTGAATTGCAATGTTTACAGCTTGTTAAACAAATACATATTTCAATCAATTGACAGACTCCATACGTGTATTAGTTCCAAGAGTGTTTACTTATGTGCTAATAAGTGGTGGGGGTATTGCAATGGGCTGGTTTGCTGACAGAGGAAAGTCCAGGGTAGATTCCAGTCTATTTGTATCACATGTGCATTGTCCAAAGGGGCATAGGAAGTGGAGCAATGTCAATTGAAGGTGGACAGGGTGACAAAGTGGGACAGAAGGGTGACAATCAGGAGAGTCCTATTTCCTGGCAGGGGTCTTGGCAATATTTTCTGGCTTCTGCTTCGATCACAGGGACCATGTGCGTGGTGGTTTTCCTTCTGCAGGGGGTGGGGTGCTGGTGGCCTGTTGGTCCCCTGGCAGGGCCTCCTGTCCACTTGCGCTGGCGGAGGTGGAGGGCTGTTCTTCGGTTTGGCTAGTGTCAGGGGCCCGTTGGTGTGCCACTGCCTCCCTCATGGTGTTGGCAATGTCTGCTAGCACCCCTGCAAGGGTGACCAGGGTGGTGTGGAGGTCTTTGAGGTCCTCCCTGATCCCCAGGTACTGTCCCTCCTGCAGCCGCTGGGTCTCATGCAACTTGGCCAGTATCTGGCCTATGGTCTCCTGGGAATGGTGGTATGCTCCTAGGATCCTGCAAGTGCCTCGTGGAGAGTGGATTCCCTGGGCCTGTCCTCCCCCTGTTGCACAGCAGTCCTCCCAGCTTCCCTGTTGTCCTGTGCCTCTGTCCCTTGAACCGTGTGCCCACTACCACTGACCCCAGGTCTCTGATTGTCTTGGGTTTGTGGGGTTGCCTGGGGTCCCTGTAGTGGTGGCCACACTGCTGATTAACATGTCCTAGGGACAGAGGTATGGGCCGCTGGGTGGGTGCTGTGCTGGTGTTTCCTGAGGGGGAGGCTCTGTGGAGGGTTGGGCCTGTGGCAGGGTAACCGACTGTCCAGAGGTCCCTGATAGGCCAGGTTGGTCATCCTGATCCAGACGTGCAGAGCTGCTGTCGTCACTGTGGGCCTCTTCTGTGGGGGGACTTGATGTTGTTGGCACCTCCTCTCCGGTGACGTTGAGTAGGGGTCCTGTGGGAATGTAAATGCAGCGTTATTGTATCTGCGTGTGCCACCTTGTGCATGGATATGTTTCCCTCTATGGTTGTTATTAGCAAGGCACGTTTGGGTTGTGTGAGATGTTATTGGTTTGGCTAAGTGGTTGTCACTAGTGTGGTGATGGGTGTCCATGAGGGACTGTGATGGGTGTCCATGAATTGTTGTTGCATGCAGGGCTTGGTATTGGGATGGGTGGGTTGTGATAGTGGGGTAAATGTGAGGTGGTGGAGTGATGGGGGTGAGAGTAGGAGTTTGTGATGGCATGCAGGTAGTGTGGGGGATATAGTAGTAAAGATTTGACTTACCAGAGTCCAGTCCTCCTGCTACTCCTGCGAGGCCCTCAGGATGCATGATCACCAAGACTTGGTCCTCCCATGTTGTTAGTTGTGGGGGAGGAGGTGAGGGTCCACCGCCAGTCCTCTGAACGGCTACCTGGTGTCTTGCTACCACAGAATGCACCTTCCCCCATAGGTCGTTCCACCTCTTCCTGATGTCATCCCTTGTTCTGGGGTGCTGTCCCACGGTGTTGACCATGTCCACAACTCTCCGCCATAGGTCCATCTTCCTTGTAATGGACGTCTGCTGCACCTGTGATCCGAATAGCTGTGACTCTACCTGGATGATTTCCTCCACCATGACCCTTAGCTCCTCCTCTGAGAACCTGGGGTGTCTTTGTGGTGCCATGGGTGTAGTGTGAGTGGTATGTGTGAGGGTGTGTGGGGGTGATGTGTTGGGGTATGTGCTGTGAGGTGCGTGGATGGTGTATGGGTGATGGTGTTATGTGGCTCAGGTTCAGTGGGTGCTCCTGGCTTGTCCCTCTCTCAGGTGGCCATATATTTGTTTCGTCAGGAAGGGTTGTAGGTAATGTGGATGTGTGTTTTATATTGGATTGGGTGTGTGAGTGTGGTGTTTGTATGTGTGTCAGGTGTGTGTAGTTTGAATTGTCCAATGTGGTGTAGTTTTGATAGTGTGTGTGTATTTTGAGTGCGGCGGTGTGTACCGCCAATGGTTTACCGTGGTTGAATGTCCGCCGTTGTGATTCGTGGGTCATGATGCTGTGGGCGTATTTCTGTTGGCGTAATGGAGTAGGTACCAACAGTTTATCACTGACCTTTGGTCTGGCGGACTTGTGTGTGTGTCTGTATAGTGGCGGATTTCTCTGTGTGGGTCATAATACCTGTAACGGTATACCACCACGGTCACGGTATGTTGGCGGCCGTCAGCACGGCAGTCAGCAGCATTTACCACCAGGGTTGTAATGAGGGCCATAGCTTTTTTAAGGAAAAGCAGTTTCCTGATGAATCAGGCGAAGAAGACACAGCTGCTTTACACATTCTAGCTTCATCATGCAAATTTGAAAGTTGTGTAGACAGTTATATTAGAGATCAATTTGTTTTTAATTGCTTTTCCAAGAAAATGCAAGAAAGATTATTCACATGTAGGAATCCTTCATTATCCAAAGTCATAGACAATGCTAAAAGTATGGAGAGATCCATAATCTCTACTCAGGCATTGAATAGTCAAGAAGGCCACTCACCTGTTTCTTATATTACTGAGAATGAAACAGTATGTGCCATAAATATGAGGATAACAAAAGGCAGAAAAAAGAAATTCACGTGTTATCGTTATGGTTCTAAAAATCATTTAGGCAACAGTTCAGCATGTCAAGCTATTGGTAAAAAGTGCACAAAGTTTAGTAAAATTGGACATTTTCAAGCTGTCTGTAAGTCTCAATCTGCTGGATCATCTGCCAGAATACATAATGGTAATGTTCCTAGTGATGCTCCCATTAGTGATATTCAAGAATGTTCCAACAGATTTTCGAATGTACTTTTCACTACACAAAATACTCAAAAAGATATTAAGGTTAAAGGTCCCATGTGCCAAGTTCTTATAAATGCAAATCCATTACTGTCATGGCAGATGCAGGAGTGCCTATTACGGTTTTAGCAGATTAAACATTCTTTTCATTGTGGCATAACTCAATCAAATTGCAAAGCCCAGATATTAACCCTAGAGCATTTTTTAGAGAAGGAAATAGACTTACTGGGTTACTTTCATTCACACCTCAACATCCTTGGTAGAGATACTTGGATGAAAATGTATGTTGCCGTAAATGGCAGAGATTTCGTAGGATGGATGGATTTAGCCAAATTGGGTTTGCAGTTTAAACCTGGGGAAGACAATCCCATTGTATTGGGAAGGATGCCTGTTTTATCCATAGATATTGAGGATGATATTCTATCCATCTTGATTTCTAAGTTTCCTAAACTTTTTTTTAAATGAGATAGGCTCAATGAAAGATTTTGAGCATGTCATAAGGTTGAAGAAAGATGATATTCCAGTCAAACATAAGGTCAGACCTGTACCTATCAGTGTACGAAATGATTTTTTTTTAAATTGCGTGTTCTTAATAAGGAAGGAGTTATTTCTCCAACAAATTCATCAGAATGGGTTTCACCTATTGTTTTAGCTTAAAAAAAGTCTGGAGAGCTTCGTCTATGTGCTGATCTGATATCTTCAAACGATAATATTATTATTGATTGTCATCCTTTACCGCGTATTCAGGAAATGTTAGCCAATATTGGGAATTCTAAATATTTTTCAGCGATTGATTTGCACTCAGCTTACCATCAATAGAGTTAAGTACTGAATCTCAAGAGTTCACCACGTTTGTAACACCTTTTAGAGCTTACAAATATCTAAGACTTCCTTTTGGACTTTCCCTCTGCTGCAAGGGTTTTTCAAAAGGCGATGGATGTTCTGTTCACTAACATGACCAACGTTCAGGTATTTCAGGATGATATACTTATTTTCACCGATACTAAAGAATAGCATTTTGAAATTTTGGAAAAGGTGTTACATATATTGGAATATATTTGTGTAACAGTTAAGCCAGAAAAATGTACATATTTAGTCGAACAATTGGATTACTTAGGACACACCATTTCTGCTGATGGTATTAATCCTAAATTCTGCTATTCAGAAGCGATACTTAAGGCACCGTCACCAGAAAATAAAGATGCTCTCAGGTCCTTTTGGGGTTTATGTGAATAATATGGCCGCTTTGTACCTGATAATGCCATGGTAGTGCAACCCTTATGTAATTGATGCACCATTCACTGAGCTCAAGGTTCTTGTTTGTGGTGCCCCTGCCTTAAGCATCACTATTGATGCTAGTGTAAAAGGCATTGGAGTGGTTTTCAATCAATCTGTGAATGGTAAAATCATCACCATGGCATTTGCTTCCAGAACTCTGCTGGAATCTGAAACTAACTACAGTACCATAGAGAGGGAAGCGTTAGCTTGTGTTTGGGCAGTTCAAAAATTTTAAACGTATCTATGGGGTAATTTTTTTGAAATATACCATGACCACAAACCTGTAATATTTTTGTGGAATGGTGATGGGGTTGGCAAGGCTTCAGCTGGACTTGTATGTTTACTTTCCAAAATGCAAGAGTATGATTTCACTATCAAGTACACTCAAGGAGGAAGACTTTTCAGGCTGACTGTCTCTGACGTATGCCTCTACCTCTTTCAGAAAACATCCAGGAAGAGTACGAATGTGTTGTTGCTGTTATTGATGCGGTCTGTGATCTTAATGGATCTATTTCTGAAACTGATTGGACAAATGCCACCATACATGATGAGATTTTAATTAAAGTTCTGGATTTTTTAAAAACAAGGTTTGCCTCCCATTCGTAGTATCCCAGATTATTTGAAAACATTTGCTCAAGTTTCATCAGAACTATCTTGTGAAAATGGTATTTCCATTCGTAACAGTTGTTTTATTCCACCTATTAGTTTAAGAGAAAAAAATCATAAAGTTAGCTCCTGATGGTCCTCTAGGCATTACTGCCACCTGCAGGATGTTGAGGGAACACTATTGGTGGCCGTCCATGAATAAACAAGTTGAGAATGTTATTAATTTAACATTGGAATACTATACAGAAACCTCTTCAAAACGTGCCTTTGCCAGATCAGCCCTGGTCTAAAGTAGCATTGGATTTTGCGGGTCCATTCAATTTGATCCCTGCAACCAAAAGATTTACAATAATTTTGATTGATTATTATTCAAAGTGGATATATTACTCCTTTGTAGATTCTCCTTCCACTAATGCAGTTGTCTCATTTCTTGAAAATGTTTTTGCATTGGAAGGAGCTCCAAAAGAAATAATAACTGACAATGGCACCCATTTTGTTTCTAAAATGATGAAAACGTTTCTCACCAATCACAACATCACTCTCATTCAAGTTGCTTTGTATAGTCCTTCCGCAAATGGTTTAGTGGAAAAGGCAAATCATTTAATTAAAGATGGAATACAGACTGCTCTTTCCCTGGGTATTGCTGTTGCGGACTTCCTAAAACAGAAAATTGCAGGGTATCATTCCACTCCTCATTTCACTACAGGAATTACTCCTTTTGAGTTATGGAGAGGAAGGAAATGTAGGTCAAGAGTAATACCCAGCTGGCTAGACTCTTTGCACTTTTTGAAATCTAAACATGATAATTCTGCAGTCTCTGTGAGGGAAATAGTTGATATTATACAAAAAAAAACAAAAGCAATATTTTGATTTGTTAAAACATACTTATGATAGAGAAGTTTGTGTGGGAGACTGGGTTCTTATTAAGAAACCTTTTAAAGGGAAAAGGGGAATCCACATTCACCTTTCCTTTTAGGATTGACAGAGTCACAAAAAATGCTGTATTAGAACATGACAAAGGTTGGTGGAATAAATCTAGATTGGTTCCTATTTCTGATGTGCAGGCACAAATATATAACAGAACTCGTATTAGTACTAATGAGAGTTCCATTTTGTTTGAGCCTAATAAGGTCCGTGTTGATAACAGTGTGTCTCCAGACACTGCTTCTCCTCTTGCTCCTTGTAACTTTAATGTAGCAGAGGATGATTGTTCTGATGGACAAATCTCTGAGGATGCTCAACACATGTGTGATGATATTGCCAATATAAATAGTTCTCAACATATGCGTAATGTTATTACTCCTTCTCCATTCCAATCTAATGTTAATAGCAAAAGAATGAGCAGATTACCTGTATGTCCCAAAGACTACGATTTAGGTTAATTCTTTTATGGGAAGGGGGTGTTGTAGTATCCACATAACATTCCATTGAGTCTGTTTCTTATTTCTTTATCTTGTAGAATGTTTGACATGTCACTGTGATGCACATTGCATTCCTATGTGGAATCCTGCATCAGCATATAATGGTGAATCATTTTTAAAATAATATTTTAGGAAAACAACAAAGGGTGATAGTTAAAAAAGTGACCCCCCATGTGAGAAAAGAGGCACCACACCATAAAGCAATAACAAAATTGTTAATAGTTCTGTGATCTTTGGTGTATCTCACAAAGACAGCCTCTTATTAACAGATAAAGTATGCTCGCCAATACATTGATTTATAATTCAAAACATAATCGAAGAGGTCTTGTCTGATTAACATGTCAATGACGTTTGACCCTCATGCTGCATTCTAGGGTTTCATCAGGACAAAAAATTACCTGGGGAACTGTCAAGGAAAAGACCATCAGTTGTACAGGAAAAATACTTATATGAAACACCACAGGTTACATTTAGAAGGAGTAGCTCCCTGAGGGATAGACTTAGAACTTGGTTACAGATGCCAACCCTGGTGGACATATGAATGACATTAAAGAGTTCCTATGTTGCATGCAGTGCAAGGCCTGTAAAACAATGTGAATTGTAAAAGTCTGACCATACCTAGAACAAATAGGACACATCTTATCAAAGGGAATTACAACTGCAATGCTACATATTGTGTGTACTATTGTACTATGTTACATAATGTACACAGGAAGCACAATTGACCATGCCAAGAAACCGATACTGAAACACATTCGGGCAATTAGACATAAAACCCATCAACAACCTATGGCAAGGCACTTTTATTAGATGCATTTTGGCAATGAGAATTTGCCTAGATATACTGTCATTGATGCAGTCTGCTTGGATGAGAGAGGTGGTGACAGGGAGCAGAGCTTGAGAATACTGGAATCTAAATATATTCTTGACTTTGACACAAATTTACCCAAATGACTGAACTCCAGTGAAGAAATGTTGGTACAATTGTAAATGATTGTATACAAGTACAAGAGTATAACCGTCTTCTAAGTTTGTTTAGAGTATAGAACTTATTATAATGATTAATTTCATGTTTGTTTTTACACAGGAATCATGTACTGCACTGTGGTGGGAGGAGCAGCCAAGCTATGTACGAACTTGCTTTGCATCGTCGTTTACAACAGTCATGGCCCACATGGGCAAGAGTTAAAATGAGGGCAGCACGTATGGCACAGATCAGTCAAGCTGCATGATAGAAAGGAATTTTCTATGCAACATTTTGGGAACTGCTATTGTCCAGTTCCCGCGTAGGAGGATACATTGTTGCATGATTTATATTATGTATCACACGGACACTTGCACCAGGTATTAGAATCCTATGACAGCCGCTTATTACTGTTTGGCCAATGTGGTCTGGTTTATGCGGTAGTGCAATGGCACAGGCCTCCATGCTAGAATCATTATGCAGCGTCTGTCAGTACACTTGTTTTAACATGTTTGATTAATCTTGCCGCAATCGCATAGGCCCCCATACTAGGGTGAATATGCAGTGTTTGTCAATGCACTTACTTCAACATGTTTGATTATTCATGCCGCCTGAGCCGATGTACCAACTTGAAATCACAGAAGCTATAATGTATCCTCTTGGACTCCCATGTCATAGTCACTAAGAGTTAGGTTCATGGATTTGATAATAGTTCTTGGCCAAATAACTATGCTCTAGTAGCAAGAGAAGTGCCAATCCTTATTACTAATTACCCTGTAAACTGCAATATGGTGAGGACCATTTGTGTTGTACATGAACCTCTCTGCAGTGACACCACCAAAGCTTTTACCTTCACCACTCCTATTTTTGCTGAAATTGTGTTTTGTTTGGCTTAGGCCTCTGTGAACTTTATCACTGCTTATCAATGCTAAACTGCTTGTGCGCACTCCCTTAAACATGGTAATATTGGCTTACACCTGTTTGTTTCTTTAATTTAATTGCAAGTCCCTAGTAACGTGGTATGCCATATTCCAAGGGCCTGTGAATTAAATGCTACTAGGGAGCCTGCTGCACGTATTGCGTCACTCACTTAAGTAGCCCTTTAAAACATGTCTTAGGTCTGCCAATAAAGCTTAAATGCAGTTTTAAGTGGCCAATTCGACTTGACAAAATAACTGCCTTACCAACCCCTAAACTCCCCTTTTATTACATATGTAACTCCTAATGTAGGTAACCCATATCACAGGGTGTATTGTAATTAAAAGGTTGGGTATGTACCTTTATGTTTTGCATGTCCTGGTAGTGAAATACTTCTAAATGTGTTTGTAACTATGATGCCTACCTCTCCTATAACATTGGGTTGCCTTATTATATTGAATAAGTGCTAAATTTTGATTGGAAGTGGTAAAGGTTTCATGTTTGGTGTAGGAAAGTCTTCCTTTTTTGCCCTCGTCACCCCAAACGTTTTCACTGATACCGGTTGTTATTGACTCTGACTGTGCCCTGGGTACAGCTAATCAGTCCCAGAGCCAGTGCTCTTTGTAAAATAGATGATGGAAATTAGGCTAATTATTATTGGCTGTCTCAACCTAACTATAAGTCCCTAGTATATGGTAGGACATGCATGTTTAGTGACCCCAGCATAGGTAGTACACCCATAGGTGCACCACTGTGGTGCCCAGTGTCATTTTAAAGGCAGACCTGCCTTGCTGGCTGCTTTTAAATTAAAGTTAACCCCAAATTCAACTTTGGAATTAAAAGTACTTCCACAGACCTAAGCTACTTTAGTTTTTCATATAAGTCACCCCTACGGTATGCCCTAAGTGCCCCCAAGTTTGTGTGCAGTGTAACTATAAGAAGGGATATTAAAAGGTGTTTTATACATCCTGGTGAGAGAAAAACAACTAAATTAATTGTTTCCCATTGTCGTGAATGAGCTCCATAGGCTAACATGGTGAGACTTTATTTTAAAATAATAAAGTCTTATTTTCCATAGGAAGCACTAAATATGGCAAGTTTAGTGTCAAATTAAAAGTTATAATACATCCAACAACTTGTCACTGTTGAATTTAATATATTTTGTACCTAGAAAACATTTTTAAACTCTTGCTAAAAGTTACTAACTTCAGCTCTATAGTGCCATTCTCTGAATGAGCCCAGCTGCCTTGATGCGGTGTGAAATGATCTAGGATGAAACAAAGGAAGCATCTGGTGGGAGGAGATCTGCCTCAGGAGACAAAAGAAGAGGATAGGAGAGAGAAGCCAAACTGGATTTCAAAGGGAGGTGGGACATTGCGACAGTACCTGAATCTCCCCCATTTCCTGCAAACCCAGACAGCCAGGTGCCCCCTGATTACATTAAGAGAGGGCTGAAAAGGGGTTCATTAAGGGAAATTTAGGCCCACCAGTGGGTAGAGTCGGCCAGATCTAAACTCTAGGATTTAATTTTTGCCATCTTGGATTTTAGAGGAATGCTGCTACCTGGGATTGCTTTTTGCCACACTTTCCAGGAAGTGGTAACTTAAGACGGTGGTGGCCTGCACATAATTGGACAGAGCAGCCACCTGCTTGCCACCCCAGGAGTAAGGATACATATATCAGAGCTGCACCCCACCTCAGAACCCTACAGGAACAAGACAAGAAGAAGGACTGCCCTGCTGGACCCCTGGCCTGCACCTTGACACTGCACTCAGAAAGACTGTACCAGCTACACACTTGGGCCTCACCAAGGAAAGGACTTTGCCTGACTTCGACTGCTTCAAGAAACGACTCCCTGTATGCTACAGGTAGAAAATGGCTGACCAGAGTCCCCTGCATCAAGCTCTGAAGATAGTGACTGGCTGACCAGTGGTCAGTTTTGGATTTACATCAGGTGCATTCTGGGAGGTGGAGTCCTAACCCCCAAGAAGCACCTCAGAGCTGCTGGAACCTTGGGATGAGTTGTGGACACCTGAAGAACCTTAAAACAAATTCTGGAAGAAGGTCCATAAGTTTGGAGAAGTTTGGAGCAACTTTGGAAAAAAGCTCCATAAGTGGACCAATGTTGCAAGCGAAGCCCGCCAACCTCGACTGCGACCCGGCCTGACTTGCAGGTTAATCCCACTGAGAAGCTCCAAGCTCTGGAGCCCCAGACTTCCAGGATTTCACCCGGGGCTCATGTAAAGGCAATCTGATGATGTCACATTGAAATCTGCTTGCTGTGGAGGGTTGTCTGACATAGGAGAGGAAGAGCTCCAAAAAAGGTTTTTAAGTATGGAGGTAAAAAGTTGACAGAGGCATCTTGCGCAGTGTATCCAAGGAGAGCACCAGCGAGGTCCACTTCAACTTTGACTTGGTCCCGGATGATGATTTCCATCCTGAAAAATCATCTAAGTCAGAACATATAACTCTTCACTGAGGCCTCCTGCTATGCTTATCCAAAGAGGGTTCCAGCGAGGTCGGCTTTAACTTGTGACTTTGTTTTAGTCAGTGAGAGATCTTCTCAAATTCTTCTAAGTCCAAAGGTGAAAATTTGATCAAGGCCTCTCGCTCAGTGTAGCCAAGCAGGGCTTCATCGCGGACAGCCTCAACTTTTGACTTTTCCCCTGGTCAAGTGTGACCAGATGCCCTGTTTGGCGCTTTTGATTTCTATGAGCTAGAAAATATGTAGGGCCTCATTATGACTTTTGCAGTCTGACAGTAAGATCGCCGTGGTTGCAGCCATCAAAAAACAGCCAATTTCCAGAAACTGCCAGGACACTGATGGACGGAAAAAAGGCGTTTCGACCACCAGCACCGTCAGCCCTACAAAAATCAACTGATCTAATTACGATCCACAAATCATGAGAGCGGTTCTACCATGGGGAAAAGCATTATCGGTGCAAACCACGACGGTCTGAACTCACATTGGTCAGAACACTACACCACATTGGATAGTTTGAATACTTCACACCTGACACACATTTACACACCTGACACACCTAGGCACTGCACTATAAAACACACCCCTACACAACCCACAATCCTTCGCAACCAGAATGCCACTGACAGCCAGACACTAGTCAAAATTAAGATAACAAGCCAAACAGACAATAGGCACCCGTACACATAACACTCAGCACACATCCCACATTTGCACAGCATACACAACACAATACACAAAAACAACTGTCAACCACTCATATCACAGCTACCACACCTCACCACAAATAATTTACATCCTTTCATTCACAACCTAACTGTCTTTACCACCACTACCAGGTCCCCACGAAAAAAAACACGTTTCACTGATGATGAGGTGAGGGTATTGGTGGACGAAATTATCAGGGTAGAGCCATATCTGTTAGGAGCATGGGTCCAACAAACATCATTAGCCAGGAAAATGGAGTTGTGGCAAAGAATATTTGACAGGGTAAATGCAGTAGGCAGGTAGCCATGCACAAGGGAGGACATGAGGAAGAGGTGGAACTACCTCAGAGGGAAGGTCTGTTCCATGGCATCCAGACCCCAGCTGGCAGAACTCAAGGCTGGCGGTGGGCCTCCACCTCCTCCCCCACAGTTCACATCATAGGAGAAAAAGGTCTTACACATCCTGCATTCTGAGGGAGTGACAGGAATACCCGGGGGAGAGGAGTTGGGGAAGTAACAACATTCATGTCACAAAACAGTTTTGTCTTGCATGCTCATGCATCAACATTTCCCACTCCAATGACCAAACCACCCACCACCCCCTGTCCAAATCTCCAAATATACGTCCCCCAGGCTCCCTTGCTGCCAACTTGCGCTTCTTAAGCGCTAATCGATCCCTGCAGGGCGGGATGCGCGTGGGACACGCGCAGGCGTGTGCATGGGTGAAGACTTGTCTGACAGAGGCTGGGCTGGTCGCTACTATTTTCTACAGAAGTAAGTTTTAACGTTAGGATGTGCCTTATTGCTTGACTTATCTGTTTACACACCTTTGTTGTTCATTACTTTGCCATCCAGAGATGGGGAAACGAAAGGCTGTTGACACTCTTGCTCATGTTAGTGGCTCAAAAAAATCAAGGAATCGGTCCAAAAACAAAACAAGCCTTATATCTAACCAAGGAAGCCACTCCTTGGAAGACATAGATATTTTGATTGAAGAAGTGGAGGCCATTTTAAGAGACAATTCAAATTTACTGTCTTTAAAACAGGATCCCCTTGTTATAAAAATACCAGATGTATTTAAGAAAAAGCAACTGCAGCCCAATCCACTTAGGGAGACTGAATCAAAGACAATGCCCCAAGCCCCAAGGTTGGAACTACTTCGAGTGCCCTGTAGTGGGTTGGATGCTGTATTGTGCACTACCGTTGACCTTCCTGTGGGGGATGAGGCTCCCTGTCTTCCCCTGAGTCCTGAGGTATTGGTGATGCCTAAGATCCTGTGTTTTAACCGGTATGGGCCTCTGGGGAAAGAAGAAAGTACCCTGTAACACTGTTACATGTATACGCTATGGGACATGCGTGGATGTTGAAGACGCAATCTATTCACCTTTGGGTTTGGACAGATCGCCGACACTGCAGGGCAACCTTGATTTGGCCTCTGTTCACTGCAGTCTAGATGAAGTGAAGAATCTGGTGTTGACATTGATGAACCAATTGACGAGGGAACCTGGGTTGTTATGTTGTTGTAGATGCTCTCGATCAAGGTTGGATGTGCCCCACCCTGTCACGGGGGGCACATCCACTGTTCTAGCTCCATCCGAACCTAAGCCTCAAGTAGGCAATCAATATTTACAGCCTGGTTCCATTTCTTTTCCCACTTTACCTGCTCTCTATATTGACAGTCCAGAAGCCTGCCCTGAGGCCACTAGGCGCAAGTGCGCGACTGGTACCAAGGATTAGAGTTTTACTGGGCCTGATAGATCCAGTAAAATCATACTTGCTGATTATATCGAGGATCCTGTGGGGGGGGGTGGTTGGCTCTCAGGTGCTGAGTGTACCCAAATTACCTTTGAGGGTTGTGGAAACTTGGGATTCCTTGCTAAATAATGTTATATACTGGTTGAGAGTGCCTCTCTGTTATTCGAGCAGATATTGTGGAGGTGGACCGAAACTGCCAGTTCGACTCCAAATTACATTTTATCTCCATCAGTTTTGTAGACAGGTTGTTAATGGATAATCTTATTGATTTTGAATTGCACACTTGCTATCTTAGGAAGTCCAGTGGGATCAGTATTAGACTCATGAATTGCAAAGATTCAATTGGTGAGAAGGATGACACTAGCCACAAGCGTTCTTTGGCCTTGGCAGAAAACAATTCGCATTTATTATCGGATGTTGATTGACTATCCACTGACTCCAATCTAACAATTTGTATTTGGGGTCCGGTGGGTAAGCTGGGGGCATCTAATAATTCTGTTGATTATGGGGAAGTCCAGTGCCCTGACCCCAATTTAATAATTCCTACTCAGGGTTCGGTGGGTAAGCCTGGGGTGTCCAACGAGTCTATTGATTATGGGGAAGCTCAGTGCCCTGGGCCCAGAGATTTGGGAACTAGTGCTGAACTTTTTATTATGTCTTGGAACTTGGCTGGGCTGGGCAGGAAACTGCTCGATCCTGAATGGGATAATTACATAAATAAGCAGGATATATGCTTATTCCAGGAGACTTGGGCTATGGACCCTGTCTTCCTGGATGGTTTTTTATCATACCAGGGATGGCCATACCAGCAGATGGAAATACTGGTCGGCCCAAGGGAGATCTATTGATACTGCTTAACAAGAGGTTGCAGTGCAACCACTTGGTATTAAAAATTGATTCCCCCGATTTACTAGGTGTGCAACTTGTATTGAACAGAGGTTTCAAGATTATTATAATTAATGCTTATGCAAGAGCAGTGCCGCGGGGACAGGAGTCTCAGACTTTGATACAGTTGTCTGAATATTTAGATACCCTGTCTGTCAAAACCAAGGTAGTGGTTGCAGGGGACATGAATTGCACATTTGAATCCTCTTATTTAAGCAATGACCTAACAGTTGAAGAGGATGAACAATGGGGTATTCCTCGTTTGACGAATGAGCAATCTTGTAGCAGCTCCTGTGTTGCCCTAGTTGACATAATTGTGCCTTAAGTATGGCCTTAGGGCCTGTAATGGTCAAACGCACTCTGATTCAAACATTGAGTCCACCTTCAAACAAGGCCAATTGTCTAGTGTTATTGATTATTTTCTGTTGGATGTCAGGTTATGGCCATTGTTGGAGGACTTCCGCCATGATAGCAACCATAACTCTTTGCTCCTTACTTTACATAGGTGGTCATTCTAACCCTGGCGGTAAAAACCGCCAGGGCGAATGACCGCGGTAGCACCGCCAACAGGCTGGCGGTGCACCGCTGGGCATTCTGACCGCGGCGGTTCAGCCGCGGGCAGAAACGGAAAGTCGGCGGTGTACCGCCGACTTTCCGCTGCCCTTGAGAATCCTCCATGGCGGCGGAGCGCGCTCCGCCGCCATGGGGATTCTGACACCCCCTACCGCCATCCTGTTCCTGGCGGGTCTCCCGCCAGGAACAGGATGGCGGTAGGGGGTGCCGCGGGGCCCCTGGGGGCCCCTGCAGTGCCCATGCCCATGCCCAATGATCACTTTTCTAATCTTTATGGTGTGCCCTGTAATTTTTCCCCTTATAACCTTCATTCCCAACAGTCAGCTGCAGTGTGCCTACCATTTGGTGACCCGGGAATGGATGTGTGCAAACAGGATGACCATATTGTTTTTACCCTGGAGGAAACACTAGCTGCAATTAATTCCCTGAAAAAAATAGGTACTCTAACTAATATAATTCATCTCCTACAGCAGTTACATGAGGGAACATATGCCCAGGTGAGGTGGGGTAATCAGGTTGAATTAACAGACCATATTGCTATTCAACAGGGAGTTCGTCAAGGATATGTTCTGGCACCAACTTTATTTACTTTATATATGTAAATGAGGTGGTACAAGCTATATATCTTTGTCAAAATGATGCCCCTTCCCTAAATGAGCAAAAGATTCCTATACTGCTCTTTGCAGACAACTCTCTCCTCATTTCCAAGACCCCAGTGGGTCTTCAGACCCTTGTGGATAAGTTTATAACCTTCTGTACTGACCATGGGTTGGAACTAAATGCTACCAAAACTAAATTAATGGTGTTTAGCCCAGGACCAGTCAGGAGATGCACTATCACTTTAGCTGGGGCTCCCTTGGGGGAAGTAAACTCAATAGATTATCTGGGTGTGAGGATTTCTAACAAATTGCTCTGTGAAGAACAGATCAGCAAGAGTGTGTCCCTTCTCCAACATAGATTTGGATCCATTCTGCGCTTTTATAAGAGTATAGAAAGCAGGCTATAAAGATTTATCTAGCTAAAGCCAAAATGCTGCTACTTGTGGCGCTGAGGTGTGGGGCTTTTGTAAAATCTCAAAATTATCGGTGGGTGAGAATAACTTTTCTAGAGCACTACTCACGTGCCCAGGTAGCACTCCCCTGATTCCCATCTTTTTGTATCTTGGTCTTAATCGTATCTCTGATATGATAGCTGTAGTACCGTTACTTTTCTGGGTAAGAATTTGGATGACTCCCCAGCTTGTTGTTTATAGGACTCTCTCCTTAACCTCTTAAAAAAATCTAATGTAGCCTCTATCTCATGGTTTAGGAATGTGTCCAACTGGTTTCGCACCCTGGGGCTTGGGAATTACTGGGAGAATCCACAGGATTTAGAGAAGCCCCATAAATTGCCTTTGAAAATAGCTTACTGCTCCTATGTTAGGAATAACTATCTCCTTGGCTCATCGCATTGACGATTGACCAGTGATTTTCTCGGTTTTAAATGGTGTCCTGAGTTTGAGCCCTATTTATATCTTATTCCTGACACTCTGGGGAAGAGTTTATATGCCTGTTTCCGCTATGGGTGCTTATCGTCTTTTGTTGGTAGTTGGAGGTCATCACCGGCACCTAATTTAGGTCCATGCTGCAATACTGTTCCGGAATCAGTTGAACATTTCATGTTCTTCTGGACAGCGTATGTCCTCCCCGACGTAAGCGGATTCGTCCAGTTTGTCAGATGCTGGGCTTTAGGCAATTTGCTACTGCCCTTAGGATTTTAAAGAGCGATACCACTGTTATCTTGATCGATGCAGTTAGCAAGTTTCTTGTGGCTGCATGGTACATACGGACTCGTTTTAAAAAAACGTAATTTATAAATATATATAAACGCCTTGGGACATGTATTCAGAGAATTTACTGGTCTTATTGCTAACAATGAATGATGCTTCTATTGTTTTATTATTTATTTTTTCTACTAAATTTTACTTGTATATTGTAATTATATTAAATATTGTTTTTGTGTTTTTTTTGCTTTGATTGTTTATGACCGAATAAAGCTTGTGTTATGATAAATCTCCAAATACCCCTCACTGCTATGCCACATGTCAAGTAAACTCACCTTGGGCCACAGTCTTTGGGAAGGGCATGTGAAGTCTTGGCAACTGACAACACTACAACTCCCAGAAGCCACTGTTCCAACATTAACAAAACCGGAACAGTGCACCGAATTTGAAATGTCTTGCATGTGAAACTAACTATCAAAATATACATGAATGGTCCACCATTTACCAGTTCATGGCAATGATAGCTGTGCCTTGGCCCATGTCCTGTACCATTACAAGCTAATCACAGCTACAGCTGTGTCCCATACCACACTGGACTCAAAGAAAACATCCCTATAATGTCAAATACTCACCTGGGGTGGACCCACTCTAACAACACTCTTGTGTGCTAGCTCTGACACTATTGTGCATTGTACAGTTTCTAGTTGGCTCATGATGCCATACACCTTACTAGAGAGAGAAAGGTACATTGTTGTGTCTTAACTCAAACAAGATATGAGGGTATTTGCAGCCATTTAAACACCAACATACTCCAATAGCATGGAGCATGCTGTATGCAATAGCAAATCTGTGTGTCCAACATTGCACTAACCCAGATTAAGCAGCAGCTGCTGTCAGAGAAAGACACTACCCCTCTGGATTTAGGCCCCAGTGAGGAAAACAGCCCTGGATGTCTGGACACTGAGGAAGAAGCTGGCCCATCAGAGATACCTGGTCAGCCAACAACTGTCAGCCTCACCCTGTCCATAACAACTCCTCTCAGCCTTGTTGCAACTACATCACAGGCAACCCTTCTCCCCCAAACCTGTGTCCCAAGAATATTTTCTTCCATTGTGTACCCTCCAGTACAGGTACCTGAGTCTCCTCATGTCACCCCTGACAATGAAGGTCCTGCCACCAGCGGGAGTGGGCACATTGTGCCAGGGGCACAGGTATGTAGGGGTAGGGTATTACTCACCTATGTCATCCGTCCTGTAAAGTAGCAACTGATGAGGCACATGTGACTGTGTCATGTGTGTACCACTATACTGCTCTTAGTACCCTGCTGGTTGTTCCTTGCCACCTAAAGATCCATACTCCCAATACCCTGGTGGTAAGTTGTCCTGGTCTTTGCCCTCTTTCCATTCAGCTGCCCCTTGATCCATCTCTATGTGCAGCATTGAGTCTGACAAGTTGAGTAAATGCCTAATATTTCTGAGATTTCCAGTGAACTGCACATGACAGGTGTGCATTGTATTTAAGGTGATGGTATGGTACCTGGCCTTGTCTGTGGGTAAATCCGGTGGGCTAAGCTGGCCCTTATAAGTGTACATGACTTTGTTTACAGGTGGAGAATTACTTAGATGAGTAGCTTTACAAAGTTTCTATCATCCTTTTCCCACATGACTATTGGGCCACATGTTGCTGAGAGTCTATCAAGTCTATTAGAGTCTATCATACCCCAATTAATGGAAAGGCAGGTATAGTTGATGCATGTTTGCATATGTCAATAGTGAGGGTTGTGGACTGCGCCGGTGCAGTTTTGCGTCAAAAATATTACCGCCGGCTAACGCCATTTTGGTGCGCCGTGCGGGCATCATATTTATACTTTGACGCACAGCGGCCCAAACAACAGGTGGGAGTCATTATTTTTGACGCACACTGCGGCGTCAAGTCGTAAAGGAAAACGACGTTAACGCGTCGGAAATGCCTGTGGGTCAATTTACGACACCGCAAACCGGATATGCGCCATTTTTTTTTACGCAATAGCATAAAAAAACACAGCAAACACAGCCATTTCACCAGAGGAGAGCCAAAATGGATCCCAGGTGCCACTACAGACCCCAGGAAGATGACAGCAGACCAGGAACCAGCCAGGAGGACCCACAAAAGAACCAGGACACTTTTAAGAAGAAAAGAAAGTGTCGCTTCAGTGCAGAGGAGCAGGAAATCCTGGTTAAAGAGGTGACGGAACACCAGCACCAACTGTATGTCACATCAAAGTTGCCAAACAGTA
Source organism: Pleurodeles waltl (assembly GCF_031143425.1). Classification (NCBI taxonomy): domain Eukaryota; kingdom Metazoa; phylum Chordata; class Amphibia; order Caudata; family Salamandridae; genus Pleurodeles; species Pleurodeles waltl. The sequence goes on from NC_090440.1 coordinate 1,560,660,366, forward strand.
GGAGAGAGGCTATATGGCAACAAATTGTCGACAAGATTAACAGTGTGGCTGAAGTACGCAGAACAGTCATCGAGTGCAAGAAACGCTGGCATGACTGCAAACGCAGGACCAAGGAAAAGATGGCCAGGAACAGGAAGGCAGCAATGCAGACTGGAGGGGGGAGTACAGCACACCAGGAGGCCCTGGACCACATGGAGGAGATGATCGCAGCCGTCATCCTTGAGGAGATCGTCACAGGGATTCAAGAACAGGACAGCGCAGACTACCAGGAGACAACGCACATGCAGGGTAAGTTGCATGGGGAATTGAAATGCACTAATGTCAACTGCAACCGGGGGGGGGGGAAATACCTACTTCATATTGCATGTAAGTCATCATATACATGGAGTGGCATGGGTAAAGGGGCACAGCAGGGGGGCATGGCCCGTTCTGAGAAGACCTGGGGCACACCATTACACAACACCAACAACAGTCCCATGGGGGCATGCTGTCATGCCAACGATGGAGCAAAGGGAAAGGAGGGAAGGCCACTACGTCAAACTGACATCCTGGCACTCGTCAGCCAACATACCTCCTATATTAACTACGGCCCTATTAGCAATCCTCTAGCCAAACCGACAACTGCAATGTAACTGCAACAACAGTTGCCACTACCACCTCTGATCTGTGTGCAGCTCAAGTAGCCAATGGCAGTAACCTCCCCATGGAACATACATACCTCCATTAGGGGGTGAGGATGACATCTGCAACAATCTCCTGAAACAAGACAAAGGCCCCAGTACACTCAAATGTCAATGCCCATAGTTGTCACAAACATCAGCCAAAGTAAACAACAATAAGAGCTACACAGCACTAAGGACACACCCATGCTGCATTTGTCAGGGTCCATCCTGTGCCTGGGTAACAAGGCAACGTCACAAATGTCATACTGCTAAGACACAGCATTGAGGAGGGGACACATGTAACTGGTCACTGAAATACACCTGCACAGTCAGAGGACGAAATAGGACACTGATACGACTATCAGGGCAATCCAATGTAACACATATTACCCAACATCAGCAGGACCCATTAACAATGTCAACATCCATATCAGATCATAACGTTGCCATGCATAGGATATGCAACATGTCAATTACATTTGAGTCGATGTGAACGATCAGGGATTGGGGCAGGTCCTGATAGTTAAGTGTGCTGCCAGGGCCATCAGAACACCCACAGCCAGTGAAAGGTCTCACCATGAGAATGGATATACACGGAGGGTCGAGTAGGACAAGAAGGTGGCAATTCTCGATTTGGAATAAACCAACACCTAGAGGCGATGAGGCTGACAAGTCTGATAACTCAATAACATACATGTGACACACAGGTGGGCCATAGGCCTGAAACAATGCCCATCTGAAGGACTGCAGATATTAATACAAAACAAGATCACAAAGTGAATTCATCAAAAGGCAGGCACGTCATGTCAAAATTGTTACAACACAGACACACTAATTGTACCCTGTTTCATTGCAGAGGAAGATGGATCTCCTGCCGATATGCCTGTCCCAGATTTCCCTGATGACATGGATGACGAGCCGATAAACATTCCCCAGGAGACTATCCAAAAGGTCCTTGAAACCCTCCAGACCCCACCTTCTGTCACAAGGAGGAGCACAGAACAAGCAGCCATCGCAGAGGATCCACCCACCACCCCAATTGTAAGACCTGCCAGCTCCAATACAGCTGAGGACTCAGACGACACTGGCACCAGCTTTGAGAGAACTGTAGTTGGAGTACAGCGGGAGCTGGCCACGGAGGTGCGGGTGGGGATGCAAAATATGGGAGCCAGCCTTGAGGGGGTGCGTTCGTGCATGATGTCATCTGCAGATCAGGCAGCAGCTATGCAAGCCCTAACATCTATCTTGCAGGAACTGCAGAAAACCCAGAAAGAAATCAGCACAGCTGTAATACAGTTGACCCAACACCTACAACAGCAATCCTGTCAACGCATGCACGAATGCAACATTGAACTCCTCAGGGCCGACCTGGCTGCCTACCATCGTGATGTGGCTGCTATTCTCAAGAACCAGCAGGCCCTCCTTGCAGCAGTACTGCCCTTAAGACCTTCACAGGGAGCAGCGACCGGGATGTCTGACTCCACGTCTTCTAACACTGAGGTGTGTGTTGCCCCTTCACAACCAACAACAACAAGGACAAAGCAGGCAACACACACATCAGAAGAAGAAGACATGGAACAAATCACATTCACAAGGAAAAGTACCCGGAAGCACTAGTGCCTGGCACATGGCCAACTATCACCAAGGTCCTGCGCTTTGTAACTTGCCAGTCTTGCAACAACTGTACTCAAGCACTGTTCTGCAATCCACTGTATATCTTGTCACCCAGCCCAGTGATTGTCTCTCTCCTACTCATTGGCTATGTCTGTCCCTCTGCACTGCCTGAAACAGCAACCCCAGCATGACAAAAGCATTTTGGTAAACCCTTGTGTTGGATCACAATGGAAGATATCACTATAATGGACTCACAATCATGGACAATGTACATATAGCACTACAGCACTTTTCAATAAATAGCACTTACACAACAAATCTGTCTCTGGGTAATGTGACATATCAACTGTGCAGTAGATAACTGAAATGTGCTTACTGTCTGCTATTGGCCTTCAAAGGAGATATGTACATGATATATGTCATTAAGAGTGTGTGTGTATTTGACCATTGTATGTTAGGCATCACATAAGCTCTGGGATGTTCCGTGTCCTACTCAGTATCTCAGCAATGCTTCATGAGGCAACACTCTTATTCTGATAAGTAGAGATGAAGGTGTGTAAAAAGTAATAGCCAGACCATGATATGGTGATTATAATAGGTGTTTATTTAAATTAGTTAACTAAAGTGGTGAAGGTGATCATATTCAGAAGAAATTATTTACAATCTGTTGCCACCTGCGTATACCAGCAGCTGTGTTCTGTAGTTCCCCCTCCTGTTGCAGGCCAGCATCCTCCTCTTCCTCCTCTTCAGGCATGTGTGGCTCTGGTTCTAGGAGGGGAATGTTTGTTCTGATACAAATGTTGTGCAATATTGCACATGTGAGGATGATCCTACAGACCATCTCGGGGGAATATAGGAGGCTACCACCAGTGATGTCGAGGCAGCAGAACCTTGACTTGAGGATGCCGAAGGTCCGCTCGACAATGCTGCGTGTCCTCCTATGGGCCTCGTTGTATGCACGCTCTGTAGCTGTACTCGGGTTGCCAAATGGTGTCATAATCCATGGCTGGATGCCATTCCCCTGATCAGCTGCAAGAGAAAATGAATGGGATCATGTTGATGTAGATGGCACTATTGAAAAGACCTTTAATGGCAGTACTTGTCTTGTTTTGTCTGTGACTCTTTTGTGTACTAATGTGACATCCTATGCTTGTAGGCTATACCATCTGCATTGTGTTGTTTCCTTGGCTGAACAAGTGTTTGTCTGCTAACCGTTTGTCAGCAGTATGTTTTGGGATTTTCAGTACAGTGTGCCCTCCCTAGCATTGTGACTTGTGATACAGGTGTCCGTGTGTCTTCACTGGGGGTGAAATGATAGTTCCATGCACAGTTAAAATTGAAAGTGTTGTTAACACGTTCATATCAAAGTACCCTGGACATCCCATACCTTGACACTTATGCAATGTATTAATGTAAAGGTCATTGGGACACTTACAATTTGCAAGGTGACATTTAGGCAACCACACTCATTGACGTCTTCACATTAGGCTGTACAGTAAATTCCGATGTGTGACAGGTTCAATGGTGACTTAAGAAACATGGCTAGCGATGTCAGGACCTCAGTGTGTTCTTGTTGACATGTTGCTGTTGTGGTGTATGTGTTGTGTGTCCTAGAGGGTTGCTGTGCAGTGTGTATATAAGTAGGTTTTTGTACTTACCAACAAGTAGTCCATTGCCATACCGTCCATCCTGGAAGTGTTCATTGATGGTGCAGTGACGGAAGATGTATGAGTCATGTACACTCCCAGGATATTTAGCCACGATGTTGGTGATCAATCCTTGGTGATCGACTATGGCCTGCACGTTGATGGAATGTGTGTGCTTCCTGTTGCGGTAGAGGTGTTCAGTTGCAGCAGGTGGCACAAGGCGTACATGTGTGCAGTCGATTGCACCAAGGACGTGTGGGAAGCCACTGATTGCGTAGAACCCCTGTTTTGTTTCCTGCTGCTTCTGCAGTGTGTTAGGGAAGCAGATGTGGCGGGGTGTCAGTCGAATGATGGCGTCCAGTACTTTGGGCAAAAAGGCGGAGAATGATGGTTTTGATATTCCGCCAACCAGGGCACCAGTTGTTTGAAAAGAGCCACTTGCCAGCATATGAAGTAGGGCAAGCAGCTTTGTTTCTGTTGGGATGGTGCGGGGTGTCACCAAAGTGGGGGCCAACTGCTGTTCAATGTTTCGCAGCAGCTGCTGAATGGCCTGCCAGTTCAACCGGTACCTCTGTATGATGTTGTGTTCCCTGAGGCCCTGAAGGGTTGTTCTTAGGCTGAATATCCTCTCCTGCCTTCTGCGCTGCCTTTGGGGTCCCTGCTGGTGTTGTTGTAGCTGCTGTTGTTGTTGCTGGGCTCTGCATCTGCGTGCATGCTGGATTAGAATCACCTCCATGGCTCCCTGTTGCTGCTCTGCTGTTTGTTCTGTGTGTTCTGATTAAATACAGGTGTGTTTGCCCCATTTTAACGCCTGCCCTGACCCAGGCGTTAATTTTTGACGCAAATCGGGCTGTGCGTCATTTTCTGGCTCCGCCTCCCAGCCATGCGTCATTTTTGCCCGAAAGCATAAATACGACACACGGCCGTTTAAGCCATTTTTTGGACGGTAACGCCTACCTTGCATATAATTAACGCAAGGCGGATTGCCGCATCCAAAAAATAACGCATACAGCGGAATTTTGTCATCCGCGGGCTCGGGCGTCAAAGTTTAAATACGGGGCAATGTTTACGCTGATTGTGTGTCAAAGATTTTGACGCACAATCGGCGCAGACGGAGTATAAATAAGCCCCCAAGTCCGAACGTAGAAATCTTCACTACAGTTTTGTCCAGTGGCTGCCCGATGATGGCACCTGCTCCTTGGACACTGTCTGTGGCTTTGCCTCTGAACCTTTACCTTTTCAAAGACCTATTGCTGGAATATTTCTAAGTCCAAAGGTAATTACCAACTGGGCCTAATTCACTTTTTGTATCCAACACATGCTTCATCGCAGTCGGTCATATTTTTCAACTCTGACCCAGTCTTGCGTGACAAAATTTTCACAGATAGTGCTCTGATCTTAAAGGCACTAGTTGTTCCCTTAAACTTTAAAAATTAATGACTCCAGTTCTGCAGACTGGATCTTTGTTATTTTGCTGTCAAATAATTTATTAAAACGTACTCTATTTTCCTAAATTGGTGTGGGATTTTACTTGTATTGTATTTTCACTTTATTACTATTTGTGTACTGCATACATATTTTATACATTGCATACAAATTAAGTCTGACTGCTTTGTGCCAAGTTTCCTAGGGTTAAGCACAGGTAAATTCAGTGACTTTGGTGTTTCACCCTGACAGGGACTGTGACTATTGCTTGAGCAGGGTTAACATTCCATCAACCAACAACCCGATTTTTTCAGATTCTTTTAACTTTTTTTATTTTTCTTACTTCTTCAAAAAGATGAGGAAACGGAGCCTTGTCAGACTTCACAAGAGATTCAGTAACCAACTGGCTGATCCCCTGCCCTTTTCTTCAGTCACTGGAAATTGGTCATATAAAATAATAAATGTGTCTGTTTTTTTCTTTTTCTTTTTTTTAATATCATAAAAGCATGCATACAAATATGCACCCTTCACTGAATTACACATTGGATGTACTTCCTGAACTTTAATCTTTATTTGTCTTATAATGCTGATACCATTGTCTGTGAATTTGCCCTATTTATCTGGCATGCTTGGTTAGAATTAAGAGCTAACTGATTCATGTTGTGTACCATTAGCTAGAAAACAGATTATCTACTTCTGCGGTGCGATTGAATGATGTGCTCACTTGGGCTATAGATGAACATATTTTGTATCTTACTTTGTCAAAGGAGGGGAACTTGTGGACAGATGCATAAGGACCCATTTGAGATGTATTTCAACTCAAGTTGAACACGTCATATAAATTCCAGCAAGGCAAACTATGATATTTTTTGCTGTGGTTCCTCATATCAAAGTTCTATACTTGATTTGGGGCCTTATTTAGATTTCGGTGGGGGCGTTACTCCATCACAACGGTGACGGATATCCAGTCCGCCGAAATCGGAATCCCATTGTTTCTTGTGGGATTTAGATTTTGTTGGATGGGAACACCATCACCGTTGTGATGAAATAACCATTCCATCGAAATCGAAATTAGGTCCATGGTGATAAACATTCATAACAATTAATGATGAATGATTTGGTTTCATATTATGTCCCAAAACATATTCAACAGTTACAGGGGGAGATTTGGAGATTATTTGTCAAAAGATATGAGATGAAATGAAGAACAAAACCTACAAATCACTTTCTTAATATTTATTTGAATCAATATGAACTGTTCCAAGATAGTATTGCTACTAATAGCCTGGGATGGAATCTTTTATAATGTGTCCTTGAAATGTGTTTATTCAGTATGTATAGACTGTTGTGACTACTCAGCTGCATTAGCCCCTGGTTACAGTCAAAACGTGTCAAGAGTTGTTTATTCCATTTAAAAAAACACTTCATTATAGCAGCCTGTGAGCACAAACTCTTATTTTGATATGTATATATATAAAAAAAAAAAATATATATGTATATATATATATATATATGTATATATATATATATATATATATACATATATATATAAACCACAACAACACTTTTTGGGGGAAATTTTGTGAAGACTCGTCAAATGGTGCCAAAGATTTAGGCCCCTCACCACTAGGGTATATATATATATATGGTGGTTCTTAATGTGCACGGAAAGTTTTGGGGTGATCCGTCAAGCGGGGGCCGAGAAAAAGAGTGGTAAAAAACCATTGCATTTCCCATGTTAATTCCCATAGGACATTGAGACATGTCTACAGCCCGAGACACTGGACAGAATTACAACAAATTTGGCAGAAAACTAACTTTCGGTATGCAGATTACCCTTTCGCTTATTTGGTGTAAACCTGTTCAGTAGTTTTAGAGAAATTTAGGGAAATCTAAATGTGTACATCTCTGGCAGCAAAGTATTAGCGAAAAAAGACGAGCTTGTGCAGGGAAATTCACAGTTCTGATTGGCTACCAACACTTCAAACCAGGAAGTTTTGGCAGCCACTTGGGACTCAGCTTGAGCCGAGCCAAGTAAAAAAGTAAAAAGAAAAAGAAAAGGGGCCAGGGTACAGAAAACTCCTAAATTTGTTTTGCATTGCTGTGAGGCCTGCTCCTTTCATAGCCTAACATTAGGGCTACCCTCACATACTGTTTGAGAGGTGTCTTTTCATCTGAAAGGAGTAACAAGGTCATATTTAGTATGGCCACAATGGTAATACAAAATCCTGCTGACTGGTGAAGTTGGATTTAATATTACTATTTTAGAAACGCTACTTTTAGAAAGTGAGCATTTCTCTGCACTTAAGTACTTCTGTGCCTCACAATCCACGTCTGGCTTGGTTAGTTGACAGCTCCCTTGTGCATTCTACTTAGACAACCCCAAACACAGGATACTCAGTCACACCTGCACACATATGCATACTGAATGGGTCTTCCTGTGCTTGGAGGGTGGAGGGCCTGACACTTACATGTCAAAGGACAGTAGCCTGCCCTCACACAAAGGACTGCCACACCCCCTACTGGGACCCTAGCAGACAGGATAGAACTGAAACGGGACCTTGTGCACTTCTAAGCCACTCTTTGAAGTCTTCCCCACTTCAAAGGCACATTTGGGTATTTAAGCAGGGTCTCTGACCCTACCAAATTAGACACTTTTGAGGTAGACACTCTACACTCTACTTCATCAAGACACTTCCTGGGGAAGAGAACCTGAACCAGAATGTCGCAACCTGCCAAGATGAACTGCCTGGCTGCCCAAAGGACTCACCTGACTGCTTTTTTGAGAAGGACTGCTGCCTTGCTGCTTTCTGGCTGTGATGCGAAGTGCTCTCCATCTGCTTGGATAGAGCTTGCCTCCTATTCCCTGAAACCTCAGGACCAAAAAGACTTAGGGCCTGATTCTAACTTTGGAGGACGGTGTTAAACCGTCCCAAAAGTGGCGGATATACCACCTACCGTATTACGAGTCCATAGGATATAATGGACTCGTAATACGGAAGGTGGTATATCCGCCACTTTTGGGACGGTTTAACACCGTCCTCCAAAGTTAGAATCAGGCCCTTAATTCCTGCAAGAGAACTGCCTCTGTGGCAAAAATCGACGCACAGACCGCAAGAAACAACGCGCAGCCCGCATCATGGTAAGAAAATCACTGCACGCCGAACCGGAACGACGCAGCCCGACTTCGCAAGGAGACGATCGATGCAGCACCAGCGTAGCAACTGGAAATTCAATGCACTGCCCACTAGATAGACGCAAAGCTGAGCCGCAACGATGCAGCCCGACTTTCTGAGAGGAACTGACACAGCATCTGCTGTGGGGTAGAAATTTCCACGCAACGCCCACTGGATCGAGGCAACACCTGTGACTTCGTCCTGCAAGCGCCGGATTTCAACGCATCATCCCCGGGGTGTTTAAAAATCCGGCAACCCGAAGAGGATCCCAGTCTATACGCCGGAAATCGACTCAAAGCCTGCCCTGCGGGAAAACTCAACGACCCATCGTCTGTGTGCGCCACAAAAATCGACTCTCACCTCCCCGTTTTCCACACATCTCCTCCTCTGCGGTCCCTTGCAGAGAATTCTAACGCAAACCAGGTACTTTGTGCTTGCACGAGACACTTGTTGCTTTTTAAGAGACTGAAGACACTTTATGTCATTATTACAGTGAAATTTCAACATATACTCATTGCATTTTAATCATTTTGCCCTGCATCCTACCAGATAAATATTATATATTTTTCTAAACACTGTCTGGTATATTTTTGTGGTGTTCTACTGTGTTATTGCATGATTTATTTCACAAATACTTTACACATTGCCTTCTAAGTTAAGCCTGACTGCTCAGTGACAAGATACCAGAGGGTAGGCACAGGATGATTTGGATTGTGTGTGACTAACCATGACTAGAGTGAGGGTTCTTGCTTGGATAGGGATAACCTGACTCCCAATAAAAGACCCAATTTCTAACAGACCCCCACAGAGCAAAAAAGCATTAAAAAAAAATGTAGCCGCATATTTGCAATATTCATGAATTTGTGGGAAAAAAACAAGTGCAGACTCCCACGCTTGTTTTTTAATGGGCCCCTGGGTTGGCCAGGTCCCGGGGACATAAATATTTTTGAATTTGGGGTCCTCTTGGCCCCTCACAGCGTGGGGACAACCACTTCACCAGGGCAATTTTCATGATGTTGATGGGGGGATGATGCCCCCTAAACTCCCGGGGCCACCACCTCCCTGGGGCAAACAATAAAAATAAGAATAAGTAAAGTGGGTCAGTTTTGTGCCTCCAAAGCACAGGGGACCACCACTTCCCCGGGGCAATGTCTATGCAAATTTGTTGCGGGGTGCGTGGCCACCTACAGTCCTAGGGACCACCACCTCCCCAGGCCAAACAATAAAAATAATTAAAGGGGGGTCCAGATACGTCCGCCTTAGCGATGGGAGCAACCAGGAGGTTAGGCAGCTCTCCCCACTTTCAGCTGGGGGGGACACATGTTAGACCTGACGGCCTTAGGGTGGTCACCCCTAACTTTTTGCCTTCCTCCCTCCACTTTTTGGACACTGTTTTTGCTGGTTTCAGGACTCTGCACACTTTACCACTGCTAACCAGTGCTAAAGTACATATGTTCTCTCCCTTAAAACATGGTGACATTGGATGATACCCAATTGGCTTATTTAATTTACTTATGAGTTCCTTGTAAAGTGCACTATATGTGCCCAGGGCCTGTAGATTAAATGCTACTAGTGGGCCTGCAGCACTGATTGTGCCAAGCACTTAAGTAGCCCCTTAACCATGTCTCAGGCCTGCCCCGGGGACCACCACCTCCCCAGGGCAAACAATAAAAATAAGTAAAGTGGGTCTGTTTCGGATATCCAGTAGCCCTGGGGACCACCATCTCCCTGGGATACTTTCTAAATTTGTTGCAGGGGGGTGTGTGGCCCCCCAGAGACCACCACCTCCCCAGGACAATGTTTATATTTGTTGCGCAGCCACGGGGTCCACTACCTCCCTACGGTCAACAATAAAAACAAGTAAAGGGGTTATGTTTCGGATCCCCATTTGTACCGGGGGCCACTACTTCCCTGGGGCTAGCTCCATGTTGGAGGGGGGCCACACAACACCCCTTGAGGAGCCACTGATGGCCCTGGGGAGTTCCTCCCCCCAGGGATGGCTACTGCTATGTCCCAGGGTGCCTACCCCCAAGGCTTAGCTGTTTGCTGTGTCTTGGCTGCAGCTTTGAAGCTGCAGACAAGTCACAGCAAACACTCCAGTTTTTGACAGCGGGACCTATAAAGCAGGTCCTGCTGTCAAAAAGTGGAGCTTTCACCTCCGTCCCCTGCATGCTTTGCGCTCCCGCCATGCACTGCTAATTAATGCACAAATTACAGCACTCATAACATCTCTGAAAACATTTTCGATAGTATTAATATAATATTTGCAGTAAAAAATGTTGGGAAAAAATTGTACATGGTGGGGGCATGAATTATAGTTACCCTAAGGCACAAGTTATAGTAACTTGAGGTAACTCTAACTATAACTGGTAAATTTCTATGGTTTTGGACACTTAAAATGTGAGCCTAACTATAACGCTATAACGTCCCTGTAACCTTTGGTTTTTTTAAGTGAATTTCTATGTTTTTTGTTTCTATTTCCTAACTGTAACGTCACTGTTATCTTTGTTTTTTTAGTGAATATATATATATATACACATATATATATATATATATATATATATATATATATATAGCAAGCTTAGATTGAAACGTGTTGCCATTAAACTTTTGGATTATAACCAGGCTTTGGAGTGAGAGTCCCTTTTGTTCCTGAGAAGGTGCATATTTTGTCTTTTGTTGACAGGGCCAATGACCACAAACTTGCACCAACCCCGCGATTTCCACATGCGTGGATGTAGCCAGCACACGTCGGGATCTGTGACTTCTTATAATATTGCCCCCCCCAAGGAACGGGGTCCAGGGTCCTCTTGGGGATGGGGGCATTTGTGGGCCCAAGCTCATTTTTAATTTTTCCATGGATTTGTTGTTCCTCTGCATATTACCGGTAAAATATAAAAAAATATTGTTTTGGCCCAATGTGGAAGCCCCTACCACCGGGTCTAGGGGATCCAGTTATCCCTACCCTGCCCCTTATGTCTTGTTTTTACAAGTATCATAGAAATATAATTGTGTGTGTGTGTGTGTGTGTATGCGTGGGTGTGTGGGTGTATGTCAAAACAAAACCCTTTCAGAAGAGAGAACTGTGGGTAGTCCCCAGGTTTTGGTGGAGAGCAGCTCCAGTAAGGAGCACCCTGCAACACCAGTGACACTCTGGATTTGGTTGCCTCAAATGTCTGTTTTTCTAGCAAAGTGTTTAAACATAGGATTGGCACAGTGTCATCCACCCCGAGCTGTAGAGACGTAATGATATTGAAACACATGTCGGGGATTGCTTTTGCTCATTTCTGGTTGGCTTGGAGGGTATTATACAAGTCCAAAACTGTAATACTGTGCCTGTAGTGGTGAAGAGCTTTTGACATTTTACAGCTTTTTTACTGTAGTACTAATGAGTTTAAATAGGTTTCACATATACTAGTTGAAGTATAATTCCCCCTTTAAAGTGAGTGTACTATTTATCAGTGAACTTGCCTCTACACTAACAGGTGCCCCCTGCAGATGTATGTGTATAGTAGTGCTTTGTAACAGTTTAACCTGTTCATTGAGACTTCACTCCATAGTGATGGCTCAGTATAGTTCTGTTTTATGACATTCTGACCAGTTTCCTTAAACCATCTGCTTTGTGATGAAGGACTGTAGTAGTAGATTATAATAAATTCATCTTTTCACTAATACATTTCTCTAGAATGATGACTCAGTGTAGAAGACATTTGCAACAGGCTGACCTCTCTGCTCATACCTTTCTCTAGGATCAAGAATGATTTTACTAGTGTTTTGTGACATAGGCGGTCATTCTGACCCTGGCGGTCATGAACCGCCAGGGCCGGGGACCGCGGGAGCACCGCCAACAGGCTGGCGGGGCTCCCAAGGGCATTCTGACCGCGGCGGTACAGCCGCGGTCAGAAACGGAAAACCGGCGGTGTACCGCCGGTTTTCCGCTGCCCTGGGGAATCCTCCGCCGCCATGGAGATTCCGACCCCCATACCGCCATCCTGTTCCTGCCGGCTTTAGCCGACAGGAACAGGATGGCGGTATGGGTTGTCGTGGGGCCCCTGGGGGCCCCTGCAGTGCCCATGCCAATGGCATGGGCACTGCAGGGGCTCCCGTAACAGGGCCCCACTGAGAATTTCAGTGTCTGTATTGCAGACACTGAAATTCACGACGGGTGCAACTGCACCCGTCGCACCCTTTCCACTCTGCCGGCTCCATTCGGAGCCGGCATCCTCGTGGAAAGGGGTTTCCCGCTGGGCGGGCGGGCGGGCGGCCTTCTGGCGGTCGCCTGCCCGCCCAGCGGGAAACACACAATAACCGCAGCGGTCTTCTGACCGCGCAGCGGTATTCTGGCGGCTCCCGCCGGCACCGCGGTTACCGCGGCCGGCGGGAGTGCGAATGACCCCCATAGTGCCTTGTCCACTAAAGGCCGTGCACTAGGTGCGTGTTGTAGTGTTCTCTGTAAAACTGGAACCTGCACCAAAACCTCTTTCCATGTTGATAAATGGTGTTGTTGTGGTTTGTGATAGAGAAACCTATGTGGATAGATTTCTTACTTTGGTGATAACTGAGTAGAGTGGTAATTTATAAGAGGCAGGACTATCTGCCGAGAACTCTCTCCTGTGTAACAACTGAGGTGTAGGAGTTGATGTGGTTTCAGCATGCCCTGTGTTGTATGTCTGTCACTCATCTTCTTTCAATAATTTTAAAAAATAATGCTTTTGGATTAACTGGATTTTTTTCATCCGTGTCATTTAGGATGCCATCAGTGGTTTCACTGACCATGTCATGAGTGATGTAATATGCGATGCTATAGCAGCCACTGCGGGGCGTGAATTGTAGATAGCTCATGTAAATATAACTTCTGAATTTCTATGGTTTTTAGAGTTAAAGTCTAAAGCTAACTATAAAGTCCCTGTAACCTTAGTGTTTTTTCAGTGAATTTCTAGGTTTTTATAAAATAATTTCCTAACTATGGTGTCCCTATAAACTTTAGTTTTTCAGATAATTTCATAGTTATTTTTAATATAAATTGTACAATACTTTCAACTATAAGTACAATTTAGTATTTTAACTTTTACAACTTTATAAATACAGGTTTTGCTCACATTTATTTTATTATGCATCTTAAGAGTAACAATTCACAATTCAAGGTAATCTAGTGTTTTTGTAAATGTAATAAAACAAGCTTTTCTTTTTTATTAAATAATTTATGTCTCCCGGATCCACCACAAATTCAACAAGGGAGTCCATATGGGTACTCTATGGTTACTAGTTCCTGTAACAAAATCACTGCGGATCCCAGATTCTTCAAAACATTAAAAATACAATATAAATATTATATACCTGTCCCTCAAATTTGAACATTAACATTGGAGAAAACATATGCGTACATTAATATTTGGAACACTATGGGGGTCATTACGACCCTGGTGGTCATGGACCGCCAGGGCCGGGGACCGCGGATGCACCGCCAACAGGCTGGCGGTGCATCCAGGCCAATCTGACCGCGGCTGGGAAACCGGCGGTTTCCCGCCGGTTTTCCCCTGGCCTGAGGAATCCTCCATGGCGGCGCTGCAGGCAGCGCCGCCATGGGGATTCCGACCCCCTTACCGCCAGCCTGGTTCTGGCGACTTTGACCGCCAGAACCTGGTTGGCAGTAACGGGTGTCGTGGGGCCCCTGGGGGCCCCTGCAGTGCCCATGCCAATGGCATGGGCACTGCAGGGGCCCCCTAACAGGGCCCCACCAAGATTTTCAGTGTCTGCATAGCAGACACTGAAAATCGCAACGGGTGCAACTGCACCCGTCGCACCCTTTCCACTCCGCCGGCTCCATCCGGAGCCGGCATCCTCGTGGAAGGGGGTTTCCCGCTGGGCTGGCGGGCGGCCTTCTGGCGGTCCCCCGCCAGCCCAGCGGGAAACTCAGAATTACCACGGCGGTCTTTTGACCGCGCAGCGGTATTCTGACGGCTGTACTTTGGCGGGCGGCCTCCGCCGCCCGCCAAGGTCAGAATGAGGCCCAATGTGTGTTTAAAAACAATTATTTGTTTCACGGGTTCAACAAATCCTCGGATCTATCGCAAAGACACAGTAGATCCCCTTCGATGTCAAGAACACATTCAAACCTCAATTTCTGATTGGCTACAATAAGTCCCCACCCATGTACATTACAAACCACACCCTAGCTTACTAATTTGGCTTTCAGATCTCTACAGAGAATATTGGACCCGAGTGCTCCGCAATGTTTTTTGCATTCCTGCAAAGTTCTTTAATTTCAGTAATGCCATGTCTTCTTCAGAGGAACGGAGAGAACCTGAGCTTGTAGAGGATGAAGAAGAGTAATTCCACCACTGAGAAATAGAATCAGATATCTGGGATCGCTTTTCTATTCCATCTGGAGAGAAGAAGGGGGTGGCAAAAATCATACAGTGCAATATCTGTTTGAAAAAGTTGTGACATTGAACGGGGAAGAAATATTCCATTGGAACCGCTTTCATGTGGAACCACTTGAAGACAATAGATCAGTAAACATACAATCATATGATGATGGAGAAGGCAGCAGGTGTTGAATCAACATCAGCAGGACCATCTAGAGAAGCATCAGCACCACAACAAATGATCACCAGCCCTTTTTTCTGGGAAACTTTCTCAGATAGTGACTCTTTGTGGCAAATGTGACATGCCTGTGGGTTTGAACATGTCTTCCGTGGCTTCCTGTATGGATGCTGTGAATAACCACATGTTTTATTATTTATTTGTTTTGTCCTCCCCATTTGATGTTGCATTTTTTGAAAGACTTAAGCCTGTTGCTTACTCCAAGTTTCTTTCCCTTACCCTTTTCACAACTCTGGATAATTTTGTTCCCAAAAAATATTTATAAAATTGTTACTATACAAAAACAAATGCAATGAGGTAATTACATGTTTTATCTTTTTTGTGTGTTTAAATGTTTCTAAGTTTTAGTATGTATATATGTATCACACCCTGCATAAGTGAATTTAAAGTAGTACATGTGACTGCTTTAATATTTACCAAGAGGAATAACTTATAGAGTACTAAAGAAGGCACTGGCAAATGTTTTGCAATGTCACCTAGAATACTAAAATGAAAACAGATGTGGATTGAGTGTATGGGAGTGTGAGTGGGTACGTCAGTGGCTGTATGGGTATACCACTGCTTTTGAAAGTGTCTCTCTCTTTATGTAACTGTAGGAAGTTGGCTTTTTATGTAATAGGCCAATGTAAGGGCACACCATGGAAACAGTCCAGATGACTTGTTTTTGGTTTACAGGGCTTACTTTAATAATCCCAAGTGTTCTATTTGTAGAAGTGTGGTCAAGCAACTTAGGCTTATCAGAGGGGAGTCTTCAGCATTTGTTGCACACACAGTCAATAAACGATACACACATTCAAAATGAAGTCCAAGACCAATTTACAAAAATATACAGACTTTTATATTATTTTAGACCCCAAGATCATTGAATTCAGGTAAGTACTTTTGGAGTTATTAAGTTTACAGGAAAACACAAACAATAGTTTTTAAGGCATGAGCCATGAACGCTGTAATGTTATCCTATGATAGAAAAAACATATACTGCAAACACATGCTTGTAGTCGAACTTTGGGGATTACCTATGGAACTAAGGTGCTAGGGGGCCAAGGTTTACCTGTCCTGGTGCGTCCATGTGCAGAGGTGTTAAATGGGATGGTGTCCTTGAGTGCGACACCGTAGTAAGCAATGGGCACCTATTAAAAAAGGCTACAAAGGGAAACTTGGGGACAAGTCCAGTGAAACCCAAAAGATGTTTTTGCCCGTGAGGGCCTTTAGAACAAGAGGGCACAGTCGGTGGTTGTGAACCTGGGCTGTGGAGCTCGGATGCAGTGGTGTTTGGCCAGCTGTCTATCTGTGTTGGAGGCTCATGCAATTCTCAGGTTGACATGTAGAGGGGAGAAAAACACAACAGTAGGGCCACTCTCAGTGACAGCCTCATTGGTACTGAAGTCCATCATTGGAAAGATTTGTTTGGTGGCAGTGGTGTCTAGACTGGACACTACCAAGCCTTGGTTGGTACAAGTGATCCGGTACTAAGGGTTTTGGTACTGGGGGGCTCCTGGAGGGTCTAGCATCTCAAAACTCAATGGAGAGATGAGGGTGACCTCCCGAAACCACAGAATCTTCCTTTTGGCATTATGCTTCCTCGGTGGGCCCTATGACCAGCAAAATGATGTACTGGACAAGTGCGGTCGGTGCCTGCAGATGCAGGGGTGTGGCTCCTCCACTACAAGGAAGATACTAGATGGTTGTTGAAGTGCTGGACAGTCCTCCCAGTGCGGATGAGGATGTCCAGGTTTCGGATGAGTTGGTTCTTTGCAATTGTCAAGGTACCTACAGCCAGGTAGGTTTTTGTGCCAAGTTCAGTGTAGGTCCTCAGTTCTCACAGTGACAGCTCTTCTTTGTCCTTATCCTCCTCCCAGGTACACAAATATGTTGATTTGGTATTGATGAGTCTCCCAAATGCTCAATTTAGGAGCATCAAGGGGAGTGTAGGGTTGTAGCCAATGGGCTAATTATCCATGGCGTGACTTCACCCCCTATATGACCACTTCCTGTGGAGAGTGGGCAGAACCCTGATCCAGAGTTCTCTTTTTTCACCAAAAACAAGATGTTGAAATTCTTCCTTGGCTGTGCACTTTGAGTAGCCCACCTTAGGGGTGTGACTAGCCTAGATGTTTAACACGCCTCCTGAATATCTAACTTCCTACCTGCTCTAGTGCCAAATAGGCCTCAGGGCAGGGGGTGGCATTCCCCATGTCTGGGGCAAATCAAGAGCTGCAGAGGCGTTGAAACATCTGGCCTTGATATGCCAAATTCACTAACCATCCTGCTGGAGGAGGTGAGATCACCATCTGCTGGGAAGGCATTGTTCCTGGCCTCTGAGAGTATGACCTCTCACCTGCATGGGATCAGAAAATCATCTGTGGTGGCAGGCTGGACTTTACCAGTCAGCCAGCACACTAAGTAACTAGTAGGGAAACAGGGGACACCTCTAAGGTGCCCTCTTGGTGCATCTCATAATACATCTGATACTGGCATCGGTACGGATATGTTAAGATGAGGTGATTGACACCAAACACCTGTATTTTCAGTGAGTCCATAATGTAGCTGGCTAACTTATAATGATGTCCTCCAAATCACTTCCTGAGCACTTGCAATGACTAGCAATGGAACTAGGCAACACAGGAGTACATCTACTCATGCAGATGTGCTTTTACATGTAATATAATGCACCCTGCCTTAGGGATCTAAGGCCTGCTGTGGTGGTGACACACAAAGTATGTGCCGTTTTTGTGGGCATTGCACACAGGGTGTGTGCAGTGTCATGTTTTCAAAGTGTTTTGCACCATTTCATGCATCCCACAATGGCAGTCTGCATATGTTTGAGTATGGGTGCTGCAGCCCTAAGGGACCCTCTGTAGTACTCATGCCCTGGGTACCAAAAGTGAGAAAGTGCCTTTTTTTACATCATTAGCCCCCCTACTTTGTGACTGGAACATGATGTAGTGTCGATCTGTAAGTGCTCTGAACCACTGGTAAACAGATTGCAAGGACCAGATCTCTGTCCCCAAAACTGTACTCTGATTGGCACTTCAGATTTGTAAGTCCCTAGTTAATGGTACCTCTGGTACCTAGGGCATGGGTATTGAAGAGGGCCCCCAGAGCTGCAGTACCAATTGTGCCACTCAGAGAGACCCCACACCAGCCTCATGCAAACTGTCATTGCAAGTGCATGACAAGGTGTACCCAAAGTTGCAAACTCGACATGGCACTCACCATGGGTGCCAGGTCCACTAACAGTGCATGCAATATAGGTAAGTCACCTCTCTCATACGTCTTACAGCCCTAAGGCAGGGGAGTGCATGTGAGGGCATATGTGGATAAGCAGATATCGCCCTACTGTGTCTTTGCTAATTCTTAGAGATAGTAAGTGTACAAGGAAGCCATGGCAAATCCATGTACTGGGCAGGGGTCACTATGAGTTCCCCATCTACATGATGGCCTCTCTGAACCCTAGGGTGTTTGTTATCAGACAACTCGGAATAATAAATCCACATTGATGCCACTGTGGAATTGATTATGAAATGTACCCAGAGGACACCTTAGAGGTAGGTACCCACTGCAAAACCTCACAGCTCTGGCATGGTTGCTGACTGGTCTTAACCAGCCCAGACATGATTCTGGATTTGTGTGGTGACAGCATTTGCTCTCCGCAGCCAGAAGACAAAGCCTGGGTAAAGGCCTCACATCTCCTCCACCAGGCAGACACCCTGCACCAGTGGTCAGTTTCGAAGGCTCTGTCGCCTTTGAAATCTGACACCCCTCCTCTGCTGCTAGAAGAAGAAGGCAGCCCCTGACTGCGAGGACTCCAAGATGCACAATGCCTGTCTGAACTAATTGCCATGCACCTGGCCTCCATGGCCCTGCACCAATGAACCAGCAGGGCCCTCATGGTCCCCAAGCCCTTGCAACCTCCTCACTCCAAGGAGACCCAGCAAACTTTCCTTAAATCCCTCTGTGAAATGTGTTTCCAAGTGGCCCCCTTCTATTTTGGGCACCATCTCCAAGACTTTCAGCTGCTGCTCCTGCTCGAACTGGGACTGCCCAAACATCTTTGGCTGGACTCTTGGACATCTTGAAGACCTCAATCTAAAAACAGATGACACTATTGAGAACATTGCCTGATTTTATCTGCATTTTTAATGTTTTTCCAATTGATTCCTATGATGCGTAATTACGCACAAAAACAGTACATTTTCTAAACTTTGAAAAAGTACTTACTGAAGAATGACAATCCTAAAAAATTCATAGAAATCTAAAGCATTTTTGTAAATTGGTCTTGAGTTATTCTTTCAAGTGTGTGTCTTCATTTGTTGATACTGTGAGTAAAACAAATGCTTAGCACATCTCCTTGATTAGCCTAAATGTTTGCCCACACTCCCACAAAAAACAGAGCATTAGGTGGTCTGCTTGTTACCTCTGGATACCAAAGTGTGGTTGCTTTGACTCTCTGCACAGTGCACGTCATTTTCATACACTAAATAGGGAGATAGCCTCCTATATTTGGTGGATCAGCGGTGGGATCTAAGGGCCATATGTATGAACACTTTTTCCTATAGACACAGAATGGGTAAAGACCTTTGCTACATCTGGCCCTAAGTCTCTGCATTTGCTGATACCTCTTTGTCAATGAGTGATAACATGAATAACTTCAAAAATTGGCGTTATCCTAATAGCAAATTGTTTTTCAATTGGACTATCCTGTTTAAAAAAATTTAATTGATTGCTAGGGCCCTGGTAGGTCCCTGAAATGGCAATTAGAGATGTAAAAGGCCTTATTTTAGTTAGGACTTCGAAAAAGCTTTTCAAAGTTGTTAGAAAGGTCCCAATTTTAGAAAAATAAAATGTCTGATGCAAAGATCCAGATTCAGAAGATCGACCTGACCCCTTGGATGGAGTATCCCCAGCTAAGGGCTCTCTGCAAAGCATACCTAATTTACACTGGTGCTCATGCTACCACAGAGACCCCTTGAAGGCTTGTTACAGAATATGAGTGGAAAGAGGAGAACCCTCAGAAAATCAAGAAAACTCAGAGGAAGCTGAGGAGGAGGTAGGATCCTCTGTCTCAGAAGTAGGAACCCCCTCTGAGAAGACTCTGACTTTGGAAAGGATGACCAAAAGGTTGGCTTTAGAAGCTCAACTTTTAGGAACAAAGATAAAAAGAAGAGAGGTGGGCCTAGGTCCCATATCTGGTGGCAGCATACAAATGAATAGAGAGAAAGAGAAATTGTTTAACATAAAACTCCCCAAAGGAATTGTCGCCCTTACACAAAAGGTGATGACATCATTAAATTGTTTTCTGTCTATGAGAGAGCCTGCATAGTCAGGCACATATATAGGGAACATTGGGGCTCCCTACTGTGGGAACTGTTCTCAGGTAAATGCTGGGATATACTCCTGACTCCTTGAATGAGGCAGATGCTGAGACTTATGACCTCATGAAGGATACCCTGATTGAGGGCTTTGGACTTACATCTGAAGAATACAGAATAAAATACAGGGATACTCGAAAAACCCAGAATAAGTCCTGGGTAGAATGTGTGGATTTCTCAGTAAAAATGCTGGGTGGCTGGTTAGAAGGTAACAAGGTACAAGATTATGATGGACTTCACAATTTAATTTTGAAAGAGCATCTGTTGAATCATTTTTACAATGAGAAACAGCATCATTTCCTGGTGGATCTAGGTCCACTTTCTCCTTTAGAGTTGGGGAAGAAGGCAGACCACTGTGTCAAAACAAGGGTAACCAAAAGTACCACTGGAGGGGGGACCACAAGAAAGAGGCCAAAAAGTCCCCCACCCCAGGAAACAATGGAAACTAAATCAAAAACAAATAGGGGGTGATTCCGATAGAGGCGGGCGGCGGTAGACAGACAGCGGAGGCCATTCAGGCTTTCCCGCTGGGCTGGCGGGCGACCGCCAGGAGGCCGCCCGCCAGCCCAGCGGGAAACCCCTCCCCACGAGGAAGCCGGCTCCGAATGGAGCCGGTGGAGTGGGTATGTGCGACGGGTGCAGTTTGCACCCGTCGCGTATTTCAGTGTCTGCATTGCAGACACTGAAATACACAGTGGGGCCCTCTTACGGGGGCCCCTGCAGTGCCCATGCCATTGGCATGGGCACTGCAGGGGCCCCCAGGGGCCCCGCGGCACCTCCTACCGCCATCCTGTTCCTGGCGGGCGAACCGCCAGGAACAGGATGGCGGTAGGGGGTGTCAGAGAATGCCCTGCGGGGCACCGCCGGTCTGTCGGCGGTGCTCCCGCCGACCCTGGCCCCGGCGGTCTGAGACCGCCGGGGTCAGAATGACCCCCATAGTCTTTATCAGGCCCCCAAAAAGCTGCCCAGGAGGGTGGGTCTGAGACTCCACACAGTTCAAGGGTGGGTAGGAAGGGAGGCACTTTTATTTTAAGAAGGCTTGGTGCCATAACTGTAAAACCACAGAACACCAAACTGGATACCCAAGCTGTAAAAATAAAACAAAATGCGTCTAGTCCACCTACAGTAAATGCAGTTGTTAATCACCAGATGCGATCACAGTTGTAGCCTGACCATGTCAGTGAACCCACTGAGGCAACATTAGTCACTGAGGGATGGGTAATCTTATCCTGTGCTGCCAAGCCCACTAATATGCACAAATACAGGCAGCATCCCTTGATTAATGGGACTAAGGTACAAGCCTTGAGGGACACTGTGGCTAGTGCCACTATGGTAAGCGAGCACCTGCTTCACTCAGATCACTGTCTAATTGGGAATCCTTATCCTGTCACCAGTGCTGACAATGTCCCAAAGATCCATCCTGTGGCTATGGTATCTTTGGACGGGGGGGGTAGTTGGACAGAAGTAAATGGCTGTATCCCCATCCCTCCCTGTAGACTGTCTGGTTGGAAATGACCTGGAGAACTCTCCCTGGGCTGAGGTAGAACAGAGGACCCATGCAACAATGCTTGGGATCACAGAACAGGGTTGTGTCAAAACCAGAGCAAACTCCAAAGTGAACAAGAGGTACTGGACCCTGGAAGAATGGACCAATCCTCCAAGAGAAACAGCAAGAAGACTGGGGGGCCAGCTTCTAAACAGATTCCAAGTCAGCACTAACCTGTCCCATGCTTGACAGCCTGAGGCAGCAAGCTGCACAGGAAAAACAGGGTAATGCCGGTGGTACCCACATGGTCCATTGTGAGGAGGAACCCCTGTCCACTGAGGTCAGAGACCTCAAGCCTGGTGCAACCAGGAGGATGGTAGTACCTCAGCAGTACAGGTGGTTTTTGCTCTCTCTAGCCAATGATATTCACCTGGCTGGGCACCTAGGCCAAAAGAAAATCTGGAGTGAGTCAATGAATCGCCTTTACTGGCCTGGGATGTCCCAAAAGGTGAAGGAACTTTGCCAGTCCTGTGTTTCCAGCCAAACCAGTGGTAAGACAGGAAGCCACCAGAAGGCTCCCTTAATTCCGCTACTTGTGGTTGGGGTGCGTTTGAAAGGGTAAGGGGTTGATATTGTTGGCCCCCTTGACCCTCAAACAGCCTCAGGAAATAGATATGACCTAGTGGTAGTAGATTATCCCACCAGAAATCCTGAACTTATTTCTCTCAGGACTATCACTGACCTTGCAGTGGCCAAGGGCTATCTGGGTATTTTTTTTTACTAGGGTTGGCTTTCCTAAATAGGTGGTATCAGACAGGAGTACAAACTTCATGTCTGCATACTTAAAACACATGTGGCAGGAATATGGTGTGACTTATGAGTTCACCGCCCTAAGCCATCCACAGACCAATAGATTGGTTGAAAGATTTAACCAAACACTGAAAGGCATGATTGGAGGACTCCGTGAAAAACTCAGAAGGAGATGGGATGTACTACTTCCATGTCTGCTTTTTGCTTAGTGTCACAAAAGGGAGTAGGGTTTCCCCCTTTGAACTTTTGTTTGGACATCCTGTTAAGGATCCATTAAGTATTGTAGGGGAAGGCTGGGAGAGGCCTCTCAAAGAGCCCAAACAAGAAACTGTGGATTATGCGCTTGGCCTTCATTCCAAGATAGCTATATACAAGGAGAAAGCAAGAAAAACCCTTCTTGCCAGCCAGGAGCTCCAGAAGCAGAGGTATGACCAGAAAGCTGCCATGGTATATTTCCAATCGGGACAGAAGGTACTGGTCTTGGAATCTGTGGCTCCTAAGGCTCTCAAGAATAAGGTGGTTTGGGCACTACCCTATCCTTGAAAGAAAAGGGGAGGCCACCAACTTGTTTGAACTTGGCAGTTGCAAGAACACCAAGAGGATCTCCATCTCAACCTCCTGAACCCCTATTTTGACAGAGCTGATGTGACCATGCTCATGGTTACAGATGTGAGAGAAGAAAAAGAGAGGGAACCTCTCCATGATCTCCTCCCCAGCACTTCAAAAGATGGTTCTGTTGATGGAGTGGTCTTGTCATACACCCTCACAGAGCAACAGCAGGCCTCTTGCAGGCAAGTCCTCAAACAGTATGCTCAACTCTTCTCTTTGACCCCTGGTAGGATCAGCTGGTGTACCCATGATGTAGACACTGGAGACAGCTTTCCTGTCAAAAACACAATTTATAGACAGTCAGACCATGTCTGAGAAAGCATCCAAGTTGAGGTAAACACAATGTTGTATTTTGGTGTCATTGAACCTTCTGGGAGCCCCTGGGCCAGCCCAGTAGTTTTAGTACCCAACCCTCACTGTAAGGATGAGAAAAGAAAATGAGGTTCTATGTGGACTATAGAGGCTTCAATGCAATAGCAAAAACGGATGCACACCCAGTTTCTAGGGCAGACAAGTTTATTGACAGATTAGGGGCAGCCAAATATCTGGTTACTTTTGATCTTACATCTGGGTACTGCCAGATAGGCCTCACCCCTGGAGCAAAAGAAAGATTTGTATTTCCCACTCCAAATTGACATATCAGTTTACTGTGATGCCTTTTGGAATAACAAATGCTCCTGCCACCTTCTAGAGGTTGGTGAACCAAGTCCTGGCTGAGTTGGGACCCTTAAATGCAGCTTATTTGGATGATATTGCTGTCTACAGCTCCACCTGGCAGGGTCACCTGTTCCACCTTGGGAGGGTCATTGGGGCTCTGCAAAAGGCAAGCCTCACTATCAAGGCTAGTAAGTGCCAGATAGGGCAAGGAAATTATGCATACTTGGGCCACCTAGTAGGTGGGTGCCAAGTTCAACCAGTGCAGCCCAAGATCCAGACAATTCTTGCTTGAAAGGCTCCAACCACTCAGACTCAGGTCAGGGCATTTCTTGGCTTGAAAGGGTACTATAAAAGGTTTGTGAAGGATTATGGCACCAGAGTGGCCACCCTCACAGAAAAAAGATGACCAAAAAGGTTAACTGGACAGTGAGTTGTCAACAGGATTTTGACACTCTGAAGGATGTAATGAGCTATGCCACAGTCCTGAAAGTTCCAGATTACTCTAGGAAGTTTATCATCACAACAGATTTGTTTGAGCCTGGGGTAGGAGCAGTCCTAGCTCAAACAAATGATGAGGGACATGACCAGCCTGTTGCTTTTATAAGCAGAAGACTTCTAAACAGAGAAAAAAATGGAGTGTCATTGAGAGGAAATCCTTTGCTGTGATCTGGGCCTTGAAGAAGCTGAGGCCATTCTTATTTGGCTCTCACCTCATAGTTCAGAAAGACCACAGGCCTCTCAGGTGGCTACAACAAATGACAGGTGAAAAACCCAAGCTGGCAGACCTGGGACTGCCCATGCCAATGCAGATGGCCTTTCCAGGTTCTTCCACTTAGAAGATGACGACTTCCCAGGGGAAGGGGGAGTCTCATCCACTTTCGTTTGGGGGTAGTATGAGAAGTGCCTCTTTTGATATGGTTAGCCCCACACTTTTAGCCTGGAACATGATGTGGGTTCAAACTATAAATGCCCTGGGGCCCTGCTATGCAGGTTCCCAGGGACAGATCTCTTCTCCCAACACTGTACTGTGATTGGCACTTCAGCTACCCTTGTAACTCCTTAGTTAATGGTACTCCTGGTACTTAGGGCATGGGTACTGAAGAGTGTGCCCCAGAGTTGCAGCACCAATTGTGCCACTCTGTGTGGCCCCACACCAGCCTCATGCAGACTGCCATTGCAAGTGCATGACAAGGTGTACGCAAAGTTGCAAACTCAACATGGCACTCCCCATGGGTGCCATGTCCACTAACACTGCATGCAATATAGGTTAGTCATTCCTCTGGCCAACCTTATAACCCTAGGGCAGGATGCACTATAGTGCATGTGAGGACATATATGAATGAGCAGATATGGCCCCACTGTGTCTTTGCTAATTCTTAGACATAGTATGTGTACAGGGAAGCCTTTGCAAATCCATGTAATGGACAATGGCCATTACACGTTCCCCTGCTACATGTTGGCCTCTCTAATCCTTGCATTGTTTGGTATCAAACAACTCATAATAATAAATCCACACTGATGCCAGTGTGTAATTTATTATAAAAATGTACCCAGAAGGCACCCTAGAGATGCCCCCTAAAAGCCTAATAGCTCTGGCATGTTTGCTGATTGGTCTTAGCCAGCTTGCTACCGCCAGACACGATTCTAAACTCCTGAGGTGAGAACTTTTGCTCTTTGGAGCTAGAAGACAAAGCCTTTCCTGGGTGGAGGTGTGAAACCTCCTCACCCAGGCAGGCACCCTGCTCAGACGGGAAGCTTCAAAGGCTATACTGCCTTTGAAATGTGACCTAAACTCTGCTGCTAGCAGCTGTAAGCACTCCCCCAATTCAGCCCCCACTTTCGGTGGCAAAACCAGTGGGAAAACTAGAAATAATAATAGGAGTGGCCACCCTCAGCCAGCACCACCTCTCAGGTGTGGCAGGCGAGTTGATCTGCCATTTAATTTTCCTCCATCTTGGATGGAAGGAAAAAATAGCTAGTCAGGGTTGTGTCCCCCTCCCAAAGGAGGTGGTCACATAGTGGGTGTAGCCAGCCTAAGGTAGGTAGCTCATTGGCTACTACCAGGTACTCCACCTAACAACCCCTATATACAGTATTTAGGTGCATCTGTTGAGCAGAACTTTAGATTCCTGACGACCTAAGAAGAGCCGAACACCACCAAGTCGCACCAGTAGAGAAGACTGATGACTCCATCTGATTTGTCCCCAGCCCTACCAGCCTGTCTGCAGCCTTTGAAGAACCTGCACCAAAAGATGATTTGTCCTACAGCCCAGTAACCTCCAAAGCCTTGGGAGGACTGCCTGCCTTCAATAAAGACCAGGATTTCTCATGGAAAGTTGACCTGTCCAAAAGAAACCAACACCCACTGCCCGAGTCCAAGTAGCCCACCGGTCCTGTGAATGTTCCACAGCACTTCTGAGCAAGATTCTAGCTTGGGCTGGCCCCTGCCAGAATCCAAAGCGATACTTGCAGCCTCTATCCGAAGACTGCCCCTAGCCGCAACCTGCCCGGTAAACTCTTTCCAATGCCAGAAGACACCCCTGTACCTGGAGCCCCTGGGCCTTGGGGAACTGGACTATCAGTGTCCCTACGACCCCTAGCTTCTCTGCTTACCTGGACAGCCTGCAGCCCGTTTCTGAAACTAATCTCCTCCATTGGATAACATTGGGCGCCCAACACTGTGTTGGCACTCTGTACTCGGCCACCCCTGTGCCGCTGAGAGTGTAAGTTGGTGCTGACTTTAGGCCCCTCACTGTAGCTACCTCAACTCCAGGAGATTGACCCCTGACCCCGCTGTAAACACCTGGGAGCAGCGCATCTTTGATTACCCCTGCCTTCTTTGGTTAACATTGGGTTCCCAATGCTGTGTTGGCATTCTGCACCCTGACGCCCCTGTGCCTCTGAGGGTGTAAGTT
This sequence comes from Pleurodeles waltl, assembly GCF_031143425.1. Classification (NCBI taxonomy): domain Eukaryota; kingdom Metazoa; phylum Chordata; class Amphibia; order Caudata; family Salamandridae; genus Pleurodeles; species Pleurodeles waltl. The sequence continues at coordinate 1,560,687,344 of NC_090440.1, forward strand.
TTGTGCTGCCTTGTGGCACCCCGTACTTACCTCAACCCCTGGACACCAACCTCTGATGGCACTTTTACTCACCTGTGATCAGTGTCTCTTCGTTCACCCCAGTCTCCAGTGGTTAGCATTAGAAGCCTGACTTCGAATTTGACCTCTGTACCCAGTCACCCCTCGGCTGCTGTGGACGCACTCTTGGTGCTGATTTGAACCCTGCCTGCTGTTGACCTAAAACCCCAAAGACTAGATCTGTAACTCATGTACTTACCTGCAAAACTGCATTCTTATTTTCCTCTTACAGGTAAACATTGAAGACTCTGAAATTTGCAGTGTGTCAATTTTTGAAACTGAAAAGTATTTTTTATTTAAAAACTGCTTAACTTGTAACGAAGTTCTTGGTCTGAAAAATTATATAAAAATCCATATAATTTTTGTAGATCGGACTCAAGTTATTCTTCTGAGTGTGTGTCTTCATTTATTCATACTGTGAGTACAACAAATGCTTAGTATGATTCCTAGATAAGCCTAATTGCTCACCGACACTACCACAAAAATAGAGCATTGGGATGTCTGATTTTGCCTCTGGATACCAAGGTGGGGTTGCCTGGGCTCTCTGCACATCATTTTTATTCACTACATGGAGCTGTTTATTAGTAAATTAGGAACCTAACTATAACACACTACAATGCCCCTGTTTTTTTTACGTGAATATATACAGTATATTTATGTGTGTGTATATATATATATATATATATATATATATATATATATATATATATATATATATTCTGCCCAGTGGAGGTTGCCACTGAGTAGTTAAAGTTAGGTCAACGGTCCATAGTAAATGTATGCGGAGACCAAGAAAAATGGGAGCTCCCAAAACTCAAAATTCCCATGCATTTTCCATAGACTTTCTTTAAGAACACTGCCTCATTACAGCCCTATGTGGCCATTGTTCTGCCACTGCCCTCCCTGCCTGCTTTGAGCAGTTACCTTGCAGCCCCATCTACCTCCTCCCTACCCTCTTTTCTCTGAGTTCATGCACCAGCCCTCTTCCTCCTGCCCTGCATGGTCTGATGTGCTGCCACTGCCCTCCACTTAGCTTGATGTCCCTGCCAACTCCTCCTGCCCTCCATTGCCCAATTCTATGCCCCATCATTGCCCTCTTAAATAGCGTCTGTGCTTAGCTTGTTGCCCCTGCCCTCCTCCCCCCTGCCCTTCGACATCTCTGTGCATGCCCCTGCTCCCTCCTTTTTGCTCACTATAGTCCATGGACCTGCCACTGCCTATCCTATCTACTCTGAGTGTTCTGTTGAATTGCCATTGCAACTCCTACTTGCTTAGCATGGTCAAGTGGCTGCCGCCTGTCTGTGCCACCTCAACCCTGCCTGCCTGAATGCCATACCCCAATCCCCTCCCTGCTGTCCTCCATGGTCCATTTTGCTGCCACTCCCTTCTGCACTCCATGCTCTGTTGTGCTGCAACAGCTCCTCCAGCCTGCCCTGCGTGGTCTGTTCTGAAGCCAATTACCCTGCCCTCTCTTATCTTTGTCCAGCCCCCACCTTCCCTTCGGTCCTCCATAGTCCTTTGTACTTCCCCCTGCTCCTCCCTCTTACCCACTATGGCTGTTGTACTGCCCCTGATCCTCCCACTTGCAATACATAGGGGGTCATTACAACACTGGCGGACGGTGTTAAAGCGGCGGTAATACGGCCGCAAACAGGCCGGCGGACAAAAAAAGGGAATCATGACCCTGGCGGAAACCGCCAACAAAGACAGCCACTTTAACACACCGCCCGCCACGGCGGTACAGACAAGCAGCGCGACGGTCACCGCCAACAGACAGGCGGAAGACAATGTAGCGCCCATAGTATCACAACCCGCCAATCCGCCACTTTTTCTGGAGCGGTTTCACGGTGGATAAAAACACGGCGGAAACAGTTTCTGCAATAGGAAAATGCTCACCTGAACACATCCCACGAGGAAGGAGGACCCCATGGAGCCGGAATTACAAATCCTACCGGCGCTTGTATTCCTACTCATCTACGAAGACCAACGCCGGCGCCGGCGAAGACAACGGTGAGTACTGCACCTACGACATAGGGGAGGCAAAAGTCAAGGGGACACACACGCAACACCTCCACCACCACCCCCACCCCCACCCTCACAAATTACAACACACACACCAATGCATTGACAAACATCACAGTAATAACCCACAACCCCCCCCGGAAGAATGCAAAGACAAAACGAAATCAGTTCAAACATTGTAATGTATCAATATACATGTTTCAAATAAATACAGATGTATCATAAAATCATTCAAAAATATATACATAACGAGAAGTAGTGCAGATATGCACATATCAATGTCCGTGCACCACTAGTCCAAAAATGCATGGGCGAGGCCCACACAAGATACCTGTCCACAAACGGAGAGAACACTGCCGGGGCATCAGAGAGAAATACAACAGGCACCTCAGGGGGAAGGGAACGGGGGGGGCACCTAGCCGGATGAGTGCAAAACCAGATCTACGACGGGGCTCTATGCCCATTGATGTATCCTGGGGAGTGCAAAGCCACAGTCTCCTAAGTCTCTACAGTGGGTGGTTTGCCCACTGGACCATCCTGGGGAGTGCAAAGCCACAGTCTCTCAAGTCTCTACAGTGGGTGGTTTGCCCACTGGACCATCCTGGGGAGTGCAAAGCCACAGTCTCTCAAGTCTCTACAGTGGGTGGTTTGCCCACTGGACCATCCTGGGGAGTGCAAAGCCACAGTCTCTCAAGTCTCTACAGTGGGTGGCTTGCCCACTGTACCATCCTGGGGCGTGCAAAGCCACAGTCTCTCAAGTAGATAACAGCCTCCACTGGTTCTGGAGGGGGACTGGTGCCCAGAGTGCTTCATCCTGTGCAGGACAGACAGAGTGGATGCATGTCTCCACTGGTTCTGGAGGGGGTCTGGTGCCCAGAGTGCTTCATCCTGTGCAGGACAGACAGAGTGGATGCATGTCTCCACTGGTTCTGGAGGGGGTCTGGTGCCCAGAGTGCTTCGTCCTGTGCAGGGCAGACAGAGTGGATGCATGTCTCCACTGGTTCTGGAGGGGGACTTGTGCCCAGACTGGATTAGTCTCCCTGTAACAGTTCCTGTCCCGTCACTGTCCCAGCTGCACATGGGATAACGATGCTTGATGTGGCGGTCTTTTCCTTCTTCAGCTGTGCTTGCCCTGTTGAGCGGTGCAGGCCCTGTTCAGCGGTGCTTTGCCATGGCGGTTCTGGACTGCTCAGCGGTGCTTTGCCATGGCGATTCTGGACTGTTCAGCGGTGCTATGCCATGGCGGTTCTGGACTGTTCAGCTGTGCTTTGCCATGGCGGTTCTGGACTGTTCAGCGGTGCTTTGCCATGGCGGTTCTGGACTGGGCATTGGTGTGTGGCATGATGTTCTCTGGACTGGGCATTGCTGTGTGGTATGACGGTCCCTCATTGCCCAGCGGGCTGTGGCTGCCGGGGCCCTCCTGGGCACTGACTCCGGCGGTGGCGGTGGTCTCCTGACCAGTGACAATACTTGGGCCCTCCTGGGCAATGACTCCGGTGGTGGTCTCCTGACCAGTGACGACAGTGCTGGCGGTGGCGTCCCGGCCGCCGGGAAGGATGCCGCCCTTGTCCGCCGTGATGCTCACACCAGGCTGTGCAATCTTCTTCGGGCCCTTCCCCACCTTTGGAGGAGTCATAGCTGACTCTGCAATCCCCCTGGGACCCCTGTGAGTTGTTTTGCCTCCAGGAGTCTTCACACGGTCCCGTCGGCCACTTTCCAACTTCAGAGCCTTTACAGGGGGTGGGCTGCCAGTGCCTTGGCTCCGTGTCACACTGCCTGCCCTAGTGGCCGGTGCACTCCACACACCTGTAACACGCATCACTGGTACTGGAGGCTTTTTGGCTGAGGCGCTACGACGGGATTGATGAATTGGAGGGGTGGGGGAGGGGGCAAAAACTTCAACTTTGCAGAGGGACAGTTTCTGACGAACACTGGGATGGGTAGCTGGAGGGGGTCTGGGAGTGGAGGAAGAGGAGGTGGTTGTAGGAGGTGTCACTTTAGGTGTTTTGGGTGCAGGTACTGGAGGCTGTCGTGAGGTAGATGGATGTTGGGTGTGTGGGTGCCCGCATTTGTGTACTTTGGGAGGGGGCGTCACACACATACTGGGAGAGGACACAGGGGACGTGTAAATGGTAGTAGGGGTGGTGAGTGCAGGTGAGTGGGGTGTGGTGCTGGGTGTTCTGGTGCGAGTCCTGGTGCCTGTAGATGTAGTGCATGCAGGTGAGAGTGTAGACGACACTGGGAGGGAGGAGGCAGACGACGAGGAGGGGGACACAGTGGAGGCAGTGGATGTTGCAGTGTTTGCATGTGGGTGATGCTTGTGTGAGTGCCTGTCGGTTGTGTGGTGCTTATGTTTGCCTGAGCTACTTTTGTGTGTTGAGGTGTGTGCATGCTGGTCTGATGGTGTGCTTCGGATAGGCTGGGGTACAGGGGACTGGGTCTGGGTGGAGGAAGTTGGAGGGGGGAGGCTAGACACAGGGACAATGGCTGCCATCAGTGCTGAGGCCAGAGATTGCAGGGTTTGCTGAAGGACAGCCTGAACAGAATGAAAGCCCTTCAGGAATGCATTACCGTGTTGCAACTCCCTTTCTACACCCTGGATGGCATTCACAATGGTAGACTGCCCAACAGTGAGTGACCTAAGGAGGTCAATGGCCTCCTCACTGAGGGCAGCAGGGGTGACTGGGGCAGGGCCTGAGGTGCCTGGGGCGAAGGTGATGCCCACCCTCCTGGGTGAGCGGGCACGGGGCGAACGCTGGGGGGCTGTTGGGAGGGCGGTGCTGGTAGAGTAGGTGGCGTCTGTATCTGTAGAAGTGGGGCGCACAGATGGTGCCGCCACAACAAGGGAGCTCTCATCGGCGGACGAGTCTGTGTCGCTGGTTGGTGATCCGGTGGCCGACGTGAAGCTCTCCTCGCCCTTCGTCCCACTGGTACATTCTGAGTCCGTGGTGTGGCCCTCCACGGCCATGTGCGATGCAGCTCCTTCGTGCTCCGGTGCCACTGTACCTCTGCCTGATGATGCTGATGCACAAAAGAACAGGGAGAGCACAAAAAGGGGTGGGGGAAGACAGAAGAAAAACAGTTTGAGTGCATGGCATACCGCTACCGTTGGCGGACAATACAGACACAGCAGCCCCCTGCACTACGCTGTGCTCCTGGCCTCTACAGATGCAATTTCTGGGATCTGGCCTACATGGTTATGGTGGACATCTGCACACATGGATGCCACAGGGGCATCTATACCTGTACTTGGCACTATACTGCGGTGGGGCAGAGTGCCACATGGCCTGCATTACGGAGGGGCCTAGCCTACGTATTTCTGCGTGGCCTAGGTACACCCACAGCCCTCCTCCCTCAGCCAGCCCCTCCACTACGCGCCAAGTCCCCAGAATGAGGTTGTACTCACCCCCTTGTGTCTGCTGTGATGCCCTCAAGCGCCCATCCAACTCCGGGTAGGCCACCTCCAGGTTCCGGAACATCAGGGGGGTCATGGGGCGACGGGCACACCTCCCACGTTGGGAGGCCATCCCCAGCTGAGCCTCCGCCGTCTTCTTGCTCCAGCGGCGAATGTCCTCCCATCTTTTCCGGCAGTGGGTGCCCCGTCTCTGGTGGACCCCAGGGTCCGGACGTCCTTGGCGATGGCACGCCAAATGTCCTTCTTCCGGTGGGTGCTGACCTACATGACATGCACAAGGGAAGAAGAGAAGTCATTATCAACTGCACCGTCGATGTGAGTGTCCCCCCTCCCTACCCTAGCCATGTGGCACATTCATTCACATACATTCATGTTCCCTGAACTCTGCCCCCTTCCCTTTTACAACCAGCCCTCTCCACCCAGGCCTAGCCCATACAACGTGCTCCCTGTGTACTCACCTGTTGGTCTGGAGGACCGTAGAGTAGCGTGTACTGGGGGAGGACCCTGTCTACTAGTTTCTCCAACTCCTGAGCCGTGAAGGCAGGGGCCCTTTCCCCAGACGCAGCAGCCATCGTCGCTTCCAGACCCAGGTCACAGCAGCACTTGCAGTGTAGGTCCTCTCCTGTCGAAGATCAGGTATCTAGTGATTGTACAGATAGAAAATGGCGGTGACGTCCGCGGCGGTGCGTATCACCACCGGCGGCGCACTTGTTAATTGGCTCCTGGGACCCATAGGGTCCAATGTTAACCAATGCAGCATTGCGCCGCGGTCTACGACGCCTACCGCGACGGTGTGCAACAGCAATACAGTTACCCCACAATCCCATTGTCCCAGTTTAGAGGTCAGGCAGCCGTCATTTCAGGGGCCCACATGGCTTCATTTACTTCTGCGTCACACATAGCTAGGCCTACACTCAACACACATACAGGAAGGGTTTTGTGTTTGGTGTCGTGTTCTGTGTAACTGTGGGTACATACCGGGAAAAAAGTTGACTCTGTGGTCGCTGTTGTCCTTCCTAGGCACCGTCATTTGGGACAATTGAGAAGATGGCGGAATCCTCCGGTGTACCGACTGATGGTGGACCTGTTGACAATGGAGGAGCGACATTTAATCGTCACCTACAGGTTTGACCGTGCCACTATCCAGGAACTATGTACCCAGTTGGAGCCAGACCTGATGTCACCAATCCGCCATCCCACTGGAATCCCCCCTGACGTGCAGGTGCTGTCAGTGCTCCATTTCCTTGCAAGGGGGTCTTTTCAGACAACAGTGGCCATGGCATCAGGGATGTCCCAGCCTATGTTTTCCAACGTGCTGTCCAGAGTGTTGGCTGCCCTGCTGAAACACGTAAGGAGATACATCATTTTCCCTCAGGTGGAAGATTTGGCTACAGTTAAAGGTGACTTCTATGCCCTTGGACATATGCCCAACATCATAGGTGCTATTGATGGGACCCATGTAGCTCTGGTCCCCCCCCCACAGGAGTGAACAGGTGAACTGGAACCGGAAAAGTTATCATTCTATGAATGTACAGAAGGTATGTTTGGCAGACCAGTACATCTCTCAGGTAAATGCTATGTTTCCTGGCTCAGTGCATGACGCCTACATCCTGCGGAATAGGAGCATCCCTGTTATGATGGGTCAACTCCAGAGGCACCGTGTGTGGCTATTAGGAGACTCTGGTTACCCCAACTGTCCTGGCTATTGACCCCAGTGAGGCATCCCAGGACCAGGCCAGAGGAACGCTACAATGAGGCCCATGGGCGAACTAGGAGGGTGATCGAACGCACCTTCGTCCTCCTGAAGGCCAGGTTCAGGTGCCTCCATATGACAGGTGGTTCCCTATTCTACTCACCGAAGAAGGTGTGCCAGATCATCATCGCCTGCTCGATGCTTCACAATCTTGCTTTTCGACGCCAGGTGCCTTTTCTGCAGGAGGATGGTCCAGATGGCGGTGTTGTGGCAGCTGTGGAGCCTGTGGACAGTGATGAGGAGGAAGCTGAGGAAGAAGACAACGACAACAGGGAGTCAGTCATACAGCAATATTTCCAGTGACAAACAGGTGAGAACATTTTCATTTTTACCATTACATTTACTGTCACACGTCTTCCTCTATCCTGTGTGTAATTTCATAGCATTATTTGGTAACTGAGTTGTACCTTTCTATTACGGTTTCACAGGTGTGGTTACCAACGTGTGTCATCTGCATGCATCCTTCAAGGACTTGTGATGTGTGACATAGGTATGTTGCCTTTACAACTAGAAACGCATTTTCACACTGTCAGTGATAATACATTTTACCAAATCATAGACTGACTCCAGATTGTTTTGTGGTTCAAGGGTGTTTATTTAAGTGCTCAAAAATGGAGGGGGGTTGTAAAATGGTGATGGAGGACGGTGGAGGAATGTCCACGGCAGAGTCCAGTCTATTGGTCACACAGGTGCACTGCCCATATGGGCATAGGAAGTGGAGCTGGGGCAGTTTAAGTATGGACAGGGTAACAAAGTGGGACAGTGGGAGGACAATCAGGGTGGTCTCATTTCCTGGCGGGAGTCTTGCCATCTTGCTCTGTCCTGTTCCTGGATCTCAGGGCCCGCTTGCGTGGTGGTTGTCCGTCTGCAGGGGGTGGGGTGCTGGTGTGGTGGTCCTGTGGCAGGGCGACCTGTCCACTAGCGCCGGCGGAGGTGGTGGGCAGTTCATCGTCCTGGCTAGTGTCAGGGGCCCCTTGGAGTGCCACGGTGTCCCTCAAGGTCTGCTGTATGTCCTTCAGCACCCCTACGATGGTGCCCAAGGTGGAGCTGATGGTCCTGAGCTCCTCCCTGAACCCCAAATACTGGTCCTCCTGCAGGCTCTGGGTCTCCTGAAACTTGACCAGGACCGTCGCCATCGTCTCCTGGGAGTGGTGGTGTGCTCCCATGATGGACGAGAGGGCCTCGTGGAGAGTGGGTTCCCTTGGCCTGTCTGCCCCCTGTCGCACAGCCGCCCTCCCAGTTCCCCTGTGTTCCTGTGCCTCCGTCCCCTGGACCGTGTGCCCACTACCACTGCCCCCAGGTCCCTGTTGTTGTTGGGGTGGTGGGTTATCCTGGGTTCCCTGTAGTGGTGGACACACCGCTGATTGACCTGTCCTGGGTACGGAGGTTTGGGCCCGCTGGGTGGGTGCTGTGCTGGTGTTACCAGAGGGTGGAAGGTCAGTGTTGGGCTGTGCTTGTGCAAGGGGAACCGACTGTCCAGAGGCCCACGATGGTCCGGGCTGGTCATCAGGATCCAGTAGGGCAGAGCTGCTATCGTCACTGTGGGCCTCTTCTGTGGGTGGAGTGGAGTTGTCTGGACCCTCTGGGGTGGTGACGGTCCTTCGTGTTCCTGCAGGGGCATAAGTGCATGACTATTGCATGTGTGTGTGTCATGGTGTGCAATTGGTGGCTCACCGTGTACCCCAGTGCAAGCATTCCTGTGTGGAGGCTTGTGTGATGATGGTTTAGGGGGGTGTATGGGTATGTGCAGTGGGCATGCTTTAGTGATGGGTGTCCATGCTTAGTTGTGTCATGCAGGGCTTGGTGTTGGGATGGGTGGTTTGTGTTATGAGTACATTAGTGAGGAGTTGGAGTGATAGATGAGGGGGTGATGGTGGGGGTGTGTGATAGCATGCAGGTAGGGTGGGGGATATGATAGTTAAGAATTGGCTTACCAGTGTCCATTCCTCCACCGACTCCTCCGAGGCCCTCTGGATGCATGATGGTCAAGACTTGCTCCTCCCATGTTGTTAGTTGTGGGGGAGGAGGTGGGGGTCCGCCACCAGTCCGCTGAACCACGATGTTGTGCCTGGAGACCGCTGAACGCACCTTCCCCCGTAGGTCGTTTCACCTCTTCCTGATGTCATCCCGATTTCTTGGATGCTGTCCCACAGCGTTTACCCTGTCGACTTTTCTGCGCCATAGCTCCATCTTCCTGGCTATGGATGTGTGCTGCACCTGTGAGCCAAACAGTTGTGGCTCTACCCGTAGGATTTCCTCCACCATGACCTGGAGCTCCTCCTCGGAAAAGCGGGGGTGTCTTTGGCGTGACATTGGGTGGTGTGTGTGATGTGTGGGGTGGTGTATGTGGTGTTGAGTGTGGTGATGTGTAGTGGTGTGTGGTGTTTTGTGCATGGATGGTGTGTGGGTGATGGTGTTGTGTGCCTCTGTGTGGTGAGGTTGTCTATTCTGTGCTGTCTCTCTGGCCTTCGTGACTAATTTTTGGTCGTAGGTGTTTGTGGGTGATGTGGGAGTGTGTTTTATATAGTGTTGGATGTGTGGGAGTGGTGTTTGTATGTGTCTCAGGTGTGTGTATTTGGAATTGCCCAATGTGGCGGTGTTTTGGAGATGTGTGTTTATTTTGAGCGCAGCGGTGTGTACTGCCAATGGAATACCGCGGTTGAAAGACGCCACATGGATTCGTGGGTCGTAATAGCATGGGCGTGCTTCTGTTGGCTTGAGGTGGAGGTTTTGTTTTCGACACTTTACCACTGACCTTTGGTGTGGCGGACTTGTGTGGGTGCATACCACCACTCCCAGGAGACGATGGCGACGGTCCTGGACAAGTTTCAGGAGACCCAGCGCCTGCAGGAGGACCAGTATTTGGGGTTCAGGGAGGAGCTCAGGACCATCAGCTCCGCCTTGGGCACCATCGTAGGGGTGCTGAAGCACATACAGCAGACCTTGAGGGACACTGTGGCACTACAAGGGGCCCCTGACACTAGCCAGGACGAAGAATTGCCCACCACCTCGGCCGGCGCTAGTGGACAGGACGCCCCTCCACAGGACCACCACACCAGCACCCCACCCCCTGCAGACGGACAACCACCACGCAAGCGGTGCCTGAGATCCAGGAACAGGACAGAGCAAGATGGCAAGACCCCCGCCAGGAAATGAGACCACCCTGATTGTCCTCCCACTGTCCCACTTTGTTACCCAGTCCATACTTAAACTGCCCCAGCTCCACATCCTATGCCCAGATGGGCAGTGCACCTGTGAGACTAATAGACTGGACTCTGCCATGGACATTCCTCCACCATCCTCCATCACCATTTGACAACCCCCCATCCATTTCTGAGCACTTCAATAAACACCCTTGAACCACAAAAAAATCTGGAGTCAGTCTATGATTTGGTAATATGTATTATCAATGACAGTGTCAAAATGCGTTTCTATTTGTAAAGGCAACATACCTATGTCACACATCACAAGTCCTTGAAGGATGCATGCAGATGACACACGTTGGTAACCACACCTGTAAAACCGTAATGGAAAGGAACAACTCAGTTACCAAATAATGCTATGAAATTACACACAGGATAGAGGAAGACGTGTGACAGTGAATGTAATGTAAAAAATGAAAATGTTCTCACCTGTGTGTCACTGGAAATATTGCTGTATGACTGACTCCCTGTTGGTGTTGTCTTCTTCCTCAGCTTCCTACTCATCACTGTCCACAGGCTCCACAGGCGCCACAGCTGCCACAACACCGTCATCTGGACCATCCTCCTGCAGAAAAGGCACCTGCCGTCGCAATGCAAGATTGTGAAGCATGGAGCAGGCGATGATGATCTGGCACACCTTCTTCGGTGAGTAGAATAGGGAACCACTTGTCATGTGGAGGCACCTGAACCAGGCCTTCAGGAGGCCGAAGGTGCGTTCGATCACCCTCCTAGTCCACCCATGGGCCTCATTGTACCGTTCCTCTGCCCTGGTCCTGGGATTCCTCACTGGGGTCAATAGCCAGGACAGGTTGGGGTAACCAGAGTCCCCTAATAGCCACACCCGGTGCCTCTGGAGTTGACCCATCACATACGGGATGCTGCTATTCCGCAGGATGTAGGCGTCATGCACTGAACCAGGGAACATAGCATTAACCTGGGAGATGTACTGGTCACCCAAACAGACCATCTGCACATTCATAGAATGATAACTCTTCCTGTTCCTGTACACCTGTTCACTCCTGTGGGGGGGACCAGAGCTACATGGGTCCCATCAATAGCACCTATGATGTTGGGGATATGTCCAAGGGCATAGAAGTCACCTTTCACTGTAGCCAAATCTTCCACCTCAGGGAAAATGATGTATCTCCTTACGTGTTTCAGCAGGGCAGACAAAACTCTGGACAGGACGTTGGAAAACTTAGGCTGGGACATCCCAGATGCCATGGCCACTGTTGTCTGAAAAGACCCACTTGCAAGGAAATGGAGCACTGACAGCACCTGCACGTCAGGGGAGATTCCAGTGGGATGGCGGATTGGTGACATCAGGTCTGGCTCCAACTGGGTACTTAGTTCCTGGATTGTGGCACGGTCAAACCGGTAGGTGACGATGACATGTCGCTCCTCCATTGTCAACAGGTCCACCAGCGGTCGGTACACCGGAGGATTCCGCCATCTTCTCAAATGTCCCAGCTGACGGTGCCTAGGAAGGGCAACAGCGACGACTGAGTCAAATTGTAGCAAGGTATGTACCCACAGTTACACAGAAGACGACACCAAACACAAAACCCTTCCTGCATGTGTGTTGAGTGTAGGCCTAGCTATGTGTGACGCAGAAGTAAATGAAGCCATGTGGGCCCCTGAAATGGCGGCTTCCTAACCTCTACACTGGGACAATGGGATTGTGGGGTAACTGCGTTGGCGTTGCACACCGTCGCGGTAGGCGGTCGTAGACCGCGGCGCAATGCTGCATTGGTTAACATCGGACCCTATGGGTATCAGGAGCCAATGAACAAGTGCGCCGGCGGTGATGATACGCACCGCTGCGGACGTCACCGCCGCGGACGTCACTGCCATTTTCTATCTGTTCAATCACTAGATGCCTGACCTTCGACAGGAGAGGACCTACACTGCAAGCGCTGCTGTGACCTCAGTCTGGAAGCGACGATGGCTGCTGCGTCTGGGGAAAGGGCCCCTGCCTTCACTGCTCAGGAGTTGGAGAAACTAGTAGACAGGGTCCTCCCCAGTACACGCTACTCTACGGTCCTCCAGACCAACAGGTTAGTACACAGGGAGCACGTTGTATGGGCTAGGGCTGGGTGGAGAGGGCTGGTTGTAAGAGGGAAGGGGGCGGAACATGATTGCATGTGCCAAATGGCAAGGGTAGGGAGGGGGGACACTTACATCTACGGTGCAGTTGGTAATGGCTTCTCTTCTTCCCTTGTGCATGTCATGTAGGTCAGCGCCCACCAGAAGAAGGACATTTGGCGTGCCATCGCCAAGGACGTCCGGAGCCTGGGGGCCCACCAGAGACGGGGCACCCACTGCCAGAAGAGATGGGAGGACATTCGCCGCTGCAGCAAGAAGACGGCGGAGGCTCAGCTGGGGATGGCCTCCCAACGTGGGAGGGGTGCCCGTCGCACCATGACCCCCCTGATGTTCCGGATCCTGGCGGTGGCCTACCCTGAGTTGGATGGGCGCTTGACGGCATCACAGCAGACACAAGGGTGTGAGTACAACCTCATTCTGCGGAGTTTGCGCGCAGTGGAACGGTCTGGGTGGGGGAGGAGGGCTGTGGGTGTAGCTAGGCCAGGCAGATATACGTAGACTAGGCCCCTCTGTAATGCAGGCCATGTGGCACTCTATCCCACCGCAGTATAATGCCAAGTACAGGTATAGATGCCCCTGTGACATCCATGTGTGCAGATGTCCACCATAGCCATGTAGGTCACATCCCAGGAATTGCATCTCCAGATTCCAGGAGCACGGCGTAGTGCTGGGGGCAGCTGTGTCTGTATTGTCCGCCAACGGTAGCGGTATGCCATGCACTCAACCTGTTCTTCTTCTGTCTTCCCCCCCCCCCCTTTTTGTGCTTTTCCTGCTCTTTTGTGCATCAACATCATCAGGCGGAGGTACAGTGGCACCGGAGCACGAGGGAGCTTCATCCCACATGGCCATGGAGGGCCACACCACGGACTCTGAATGCACCAGTGGGACAGAGGGCGAGGGGAGCTTCACGTCGGCCACCGGATCACCAACCAGCGACACGGACTCGTCCGCCGATGGGAGCTCCCTTGTGGTGGCGGCACCATCTGTGCCCCCCACTCCTACAGGTACAGCCGCAACCTCCCCTCCCAGCACCGCCCTCCCAGCAGCCCCTCAGCATTCGCCCCGTGCCCGCTCACCCAGGAGGGTGGGCATCACCTTCGCCCCAGGCACCTCAGGCCCTGCCCCAGTCACCCCTGCTGCCCTCAGTGAGGAGGCCATTGACCTCCTCAGGTCACTCACTGTTGGGCAGTCTACCATTGTGAATGCCATCCAGGGTGTAGAAAGAGAGTTGCAACACGGTAATGCATTCCTGAAGGGCATTCATTCTGGTCAGGCTGTCCTTCAGCGAACCCTGCAATCTCTGGCCTCAGCACTGATGGCAGCCATTGTCCCTGTGTCTAGCCTCCCCCCTCCAACCTCCTCCACCCAGACCCAATCCCCTGTACCCCAGCCCATCCCAAGCACACCAACAGACCAGCATGCAGACATGTCAACACCCAAGGGAAGCTCTGGCAAACATAGGCACCACACAACCCACAGGCACTCAAACAAGCATCACACACATGCAGACACACCAACAGCCACTGCCTCCACTGTGTCCCCATCCTCGTCGTCTGCCTCCTCCCTCCCAGTGTCGTCTACACTCTCACCTGCATACACTGCATCTACAGGCACCAGGAATTGCACCAGGACACCCAGCACCACAAGCCGCTCACCTGCACTCACCCACCTCCACTCCCATTTACACGTCCCCTGTGTCCTCTCCCAGTGTGTCTGTGACGCCCCCACCCAAAGTACACAAACGCGGGCATCCATCCACCTCACGGCAGCCTCCAGTACCTGCACCTGCACCCAAAACACCTAAAGTGAAAACTCCTACAACCACCTCATCTTCCTCCACTCCCAGACCCCCTCCAACTACCCATCCCAGTGTTCATCAGAAACTGTCCCTCTGTAAAATTGACCTTTTTGCCCCCACCCCCCCCTCCAATTCATCAGTCCCGTCGTAGCGCCTCAGCCAAAAAGCCTCCAGTACCAGTGGTGCCTGTTCAAGGTGTGTGGAGTGCACAGGCCACTAGGGCAGGCAGTGTGACCCGGAGCCAAGGCACTGGCAGCCCACCCCCTATAAAGGCTCTGAAATTGGAAGGTGGCCGACTGCACCGTGTGCAGACTCCTGGAGGCAAAACAACTCACAGGGGTTCCAGGGGGATTGCAGAGTCAGCTGTGACTCCTCCAAAGGTGGGGAAGGGCCAGAGGAAGTCTGCACAGCCTGGTGTGAGCATCACGGCGGAGAAGGGCGGCATCCTTCCCGGCGGTCGGGACGCCACCGCCAGCACCGTCGTTACTGGTCCGGAGACCACCGCCAGAGTCAGTGCCCAGGAGGGGCCAAGTATCGTCACTGTTCCGGAGACCACCGCCAGAGTCAGTGCCCAGGAGGGCCCAAGTATCGTCACTGGTCAGGAGACCACCGCCGGAGTCAGTGCCCAGGAGGGCGCAAGTTTCGTCACTGGTCAGGAGTCCACCACCAGAGTCAGTGCCCAGGAGGGCCCAAGTATCGTCACTGGTCAGGAGACCACCGCCACCGCCGGAGTCAATGCCCAGGAGGGCCCAAGTATCGTCACTGGTCAGGAGACCACCGCCACCGTCGGAGTCAGTGCCCAGGAGGGCCCACGTATTGTCACTGGTCCAGAGACCACCGCTAGGGTCAGTGCCCAGGAGGGCCCAAGTATCGTCACTGGTCAGGAGACCACGGCCACCGCCGGAGTCAGTGCCCAGGAGGGCCCAAGTTTCGTCACTGGTCAGGAGACCACCGCCAGAGTCAGTGCCCAGGAGGGCCCAAGTATCGTCACTGGTCAGGAGACCACCGCCACCGCCAGAGTCAGTGCCCAGGAGGGCCCAAGTTTCGTCACTGGTCAGGAGACCACCGCCGGAGTCAGTGCCCAGGAGGGCCCAAGTATCATCACTGGTCAGGAGACCACCGCCGGAGTCAGTGCCCAGGAGGGCCCCAGCTGCCACAGCCCAGCTGGGCAATGAGGGAACGTCATGCCATGCACCAATGCCCAGTCCAGGGAACGTCATGCCACACACCAATGCCCAATCCAGGGAACGTCATGCCACACACCAATGTACAATCCAGGGAATGTCATGCCACACACCAATGCACAGTCCAGAGACCGCCATGGCAAAGCACCGCTGAACAGTCCAGAGACCGCCATGGCAAAGCACCGCTGAACAGTCGAGAACCGCCATGGCAAAGCACTGCTGAACAGTCCAGAGACCGCCATGGCAAAGCACTGCTGAACAGTCCAGAGACCGCCATGGCAAAGCACTGCTGAACAGTCCAGAGACCGCCATGGCAAAGCACCGCTGAACAGTCGAGAACCGCCATGGCAAAGCACCGCTGAACAGTCCAGAGACCGCCATGGCAAAGCACCGCTGAACAGTCCAGAGACCGCCATGACAAAGCACTGCTGAACAGTCCAGAGACTGCCACGGCAAAGCAGCGCTGAACAGTCGAGAACTGCCATGGCAAAGCACCGCTGAACAGTCCAGAGATCGCCATGGCAAAGCACCGCTGAACAGTCCAGAGACCGCCATGGCAAAGCACCGCTGAACAGTCGCGAACCGCCATGGCAAAGCACCGCTGAACAGTCCAGAGACCGCCATGGTAAAGCACCGCTGAACAGTCGCGAACCGCCATGGCAAAGCACCGCTGAACAGGTCATGCACCGGGGAAGGATGACAAGGCCGCCACATCATGCATCGTTATCCTATGTGCAGCTAGGACAGTGACGGGACAGGAACTGTCACAGGGAGACTAATCCAGTCTGGGCACCAGTCCCCCTGAAGAACCAGCGGAGGCTGTTACCTACTTGCGATAACTGTGGCTTTGCACTCCCCAGGATGGTCCAGTGGGCAAACCACCCACTGTATAGACTTAAGAGACTGTGGGGGTGATTCCGATAGAGGCAGGCGGCGGTAGCCGCCCGCCTTGCGGGAACCGCCATATGGCCGCTCCGCGGTCGAAAGACCGCGGAGGCCATTCAGGCTTTCCCACTGGGCTGGCGGGCGACCGCCAGGAGGCCGCCTGCCAGCCCAGCGGGAAACCCCTCCCCACGAGGAAGCCGGCTCCGAATGGAGCCGGCGGAGTGGGTATGTGCGACGGGTGCAGTTTGCACCCGTCGCGTATTTCAGTGTCTGCATTGCAAACACTGAAATACACAGTGGGGCCCTCTTACGGGGGCCCCTGCAGTGCCCATGCCATTGGCATGGGCACTGCAGGGGCCCCCAGGGGCCCCGCGGCACCCCCTACCGCCATCCTGTTCCTGGCGGCCGAACCGCCAGGAACAGGATGGCGGTAGGGGGTGTCAGAATCCCCCATGGCGGCGCAGCAAGCTGCACTGCCATGGGGGATTCCAAGGGCAGCGGAAAACCGGCGGGAGACCGCCGGTTTTCCTTGTCTGACCGCGGCCAAACCGCCGCGGTCAGAATGCCCTGCGGGGCACCGCCGGTCTGTTGGCAGTGCTCCCGCCGACCCTGGCCCCGGCGGTCAGAATGACCCCCTGTGTCTTTGCACTCCCCAGGATGGTCCAGTGGGCAAACCACCCACTGTAGAGATTTGAGAGACTGTGGCTTTGCACTCCCCAGGATGGTACAGTGGGCAACCCACCCACTGTAGAGACTTGAGAGACTGTGGCTTTGCACTCCCCATGATTGAACAGTGGGCAAGCCACCCACTGTAAAGACTTGAGAGACTGTGGCTTTGCACTCCCCAGGATTAAACAGGGGGCAAACCACCCACTGTAGAGACTTGAGAGACTGTGGCTTTGCACTCCCCAGGATACATCAATGGGCATGGAGCCCCGTCGTGGATCTGGCTTTGCAGTCATCCGGCTGAGGTGCCCCCCCTTCCCTTCCCCATGAGGTGCCTGTAGTATTTCTATCTCATGCCCCGGCAGTGTTCTCTCCGTCTGTGGACAGGTATCTTTTGTGGGCCTCGCCCATGCATGTTTGGACTAGTGATGCACGGACATTGATAAATGCATATCTGCACTACTTCTCGTAATGTATATACATTTGACTGATTTAATGATATATCTGTATATTTTTGAGACATCTACATTGCTACATTACAATGTTTGAACTGATTTCGTTTGGTCTTTGCATTCTTCCGGGGGGGTTGTGTGTTGTTCCTGAGATTTTGTGAATGCATTGGTGTGTGTGTTGTACCATGCGTGGGTGGGGGTGAGGGTGGGGGTGTTTCATGTGTGTCCCCCTAACTTTTGCCTCCCCCCTTCCCTATGTCGTAGGTGCAGTACTCACCGTTGTCTTCGCCGGCGCTGGCGTTGGTCTTCGTAGATGAGTAGGAATACAAGCGCCGGTAGGATTTGCAATTCCTGCTCCATGGAGTCCTCCTTCCTCATGGGATGTGTTCAGGTGAGCGTTTTCCCATTGCAGAAACTGTTTCCGCCGTGTTTTTATCCACGGTGAAACTGCCCCGGAAAAGGTGGCGGATTGGCGGGTTGTGATACTGTGGGCGGTACATTGTCTTCCGCCTGTCTGTCGGCGGTTACCGCCGCACTGCTTGTCTGTACCGCCGTGGCGGGCGGTGTGTTAAAGTGGCTGTCTTTGTTGGCGGTATCCACCAGGGTCATAATTCCCTTTTTTTGTCGCCGGCCTGTTTTCTGTATTACCGCACCTTTAACACCGTCCGCCAGGGTTGTAATGACCACCTATATGTTAGAGGATATGACATTACCGCTAGAGCTGCAGACTTTGCAACTGGGGAACCAGGTTCTAGTTTTGACATCAGCAACAGATCCTGTGGTTCTGGGCAAATAACTTAGGCCCTCATTACAACCCTGACGGTCGGTGATAAAGCGGTGATAATACCGCCAACAGGCCGGCTGTAAAAACCATTGAATTTTGACCACGGCGAAACTGCCAACACAGACAGCCACTTTAACACACCGACCACCACAGCGGTAGCAACAAGCACTGCAGCAGTAACAGCCAACAGCCAGGCGGAAGACAATGTATGGCTTACTGTATTATGAGAGGCCAATCCACCACCTTTTCCGGGGCGGTACCAACGGCATCAAAAGCACGGCGGAAACAGTACACAGAAGGGAAATTACTTACCTCTCGACACTCAAGGAAGAACCATGATACCATGGAGCCTGAGTTGCACATATTTCCCATGCCACTCCCAGACACTCCCATGCTACACCAGGAACACAAACGGCGGCGAAGACGACCACAGTGAGTACCGCACCTAGCACACAAGGGAGGGGGGGAGGAAAAGGAGAGTGACCCACACACGCAAAACACAACACCCCCAACACCATACACACAAACAGATGCAACAACATTACATATCCACACCGTAACCCTCAGGAATAACGTAAGGACAAAAGGATGTGAGTAAAGCCAGTGTAATAATAATAATATAGATAAATATGTCCTTAAAACACAAAACAGTATCTACAAAATATACAGATGAAGGGACAATGCCCAGTCCAAAATGTCCCTGGCCCACAGGGCCATAACACATGGGCAAAGGCCACACTTGACTCCTGCCTCAATACGGAAAGAACACTGCTGCGGCATCAGGTCGAAGATACACAGGCACCTCAGGGGGAAGGGGCTCCAGCCCTTCCCCTGCAGCCTCGGATGTCTGCCCACTGGGGCTGCTGGCAGTGGTGCTGCTGACAGTGGTGCAGGGGGCGGTGCAGGTGGCGGTGCTGGCGGCGGTACAGGTGGCGGTGCTGCCAGTGGTGGGGGAGGCTCCAGCCCTTACCCTGCAGCCTCGGACGGCTGAAGTGCCATGGCTGGTGTTGTTTGCCCAGATGCTGCTCCAGGCTCCAGATCCAGCCTGCCTGCGGCGTCTGTGCCTTTTACATTGCCCTTGGCAGCTGTTGTTCCCTTCTTGCCCTTGGCAGATGGTGGTGCATCCTTGCTTCTGCCAGCTGGTGTTCCTTTCCTGCTCTTGCTAGCTGGTGGTGCCTCCTTACTTCTGCCAGCTGGTGTTCCCTTCCTGCCCTTGCTAGCTGGAGGTGCCTCCCTGCCCTTGCTAGCTGGTGGCCACTTCTTGCCCTTCGCAGATGGTTCAGGCACATTGGCAGTGCTGACGGGTGCCTCCTTGGAGCCTGTCACACATGCAGTAGCTGCAGAAACTACAGTGGCCGTGGACTGGGTGGCTGAGGTGCTGGCCTGGGATCTGCCCACCCTGGCCAGAAGTGAAGGACGGGGGGAGGGGCAGGGAAGAGGCCAAGGGTGAAGAGGAAAAGCCTTTAGGGACACTGGGGCTGAAAGAGGGTGAAGGTTTGGGAGTGGAGGAAGAGGGAGTGGTTGTGAGAGGTGTCTGTCTGCTGTGTTTGGGTGCAGGTGCATGGGCTGGATGCTTTCGTGAGGTGGATGGCTGTTGGGTGTCTGAGTGCTTGCATTTGTGTACTTTGGGAGGAGGGACACAGACACAGTGGGTGTGGACACAGGGAACGTGTGCATGGATGTGGGGCTGGTGACTGCCAGTGAGGGGCGTGTAGTGATAGGCGTGATGGTGATGGAGGTAGTGGATGAGGATGTAGTGCATGCAGGTGTGAGTGGAGACGCTACTGGGAGGGAGGTGGACGACGAGGAGAAGGGGCACTCAGTGGAGGCAGTGGATGTTGGTGTGTCTGCATCTGGATGGTGCTTGTGTGAGTGCCTGTGGGATGAAGTGTGGTGCTTGTGTTTGCCTGAGCCACTTCTGTGTGTTAATTTGGGTGCATGCTGGTCTGAAGGTGTGCTTGGGATAGGCTGGGGTTGAGGGGAATAGGACTGGGTAGAGGAAGTTGGAGGTGGGAGGCCAGAGAAAGGGACAATGGCTGCCATCAGTGAGTTGGCCAGAGCCTGGAATGATCTCTGTTGGGCCACCATGCCAGAGTGAATGCCCTACAGGAATGCATTTGTTTGTTGCAAATGCCCTACTAGACCCTGGATGGCATTCAGTATGATTGACTGCCCAACAGAGATGGATCTCAGGAGGTCAATAACCTCCTCACTCAGGGCAGCAGGGCTGACTGCGGCAGGGCCTGAGGTGCCTGGGGCGAAGGAGAGGCCCACCCTCCTGGGTGAGTGGGCAGAGTCAACTCGCTGAGGGGCTGCTGGGAGGGCAGTGCTGGTACAGGGGTGGTAGCTGTACCTGTAGGTGGGGTGGCCACAGAGGTCTCCGACACCGCCAGGGAGCTT
This sequence comes from Pleurodeles waltl, assembly GCF_031143425.1. Classification (NCBI taxonomy): domain Eukaryota; kingdom Metazoa; phylum Chordata; class Amphibia; order Caudata; family Salamandridae; genus Pleurodeles; species Pleurodeles waltl. The sequence continues at coordinate 1,560,708,069 of NC_090440.1, forward strand.
CCATCGGAGGAGGTGTCTCTGTCAGAACTGTCCTCTCCAGTCTCCACCGTAGTGCTCCCTTCGCCCTCCGTCCCACTGGTGCCCTCTTCATCGGTGAATTCGGCCTCCAGGCCCCTGTGGGATGCAGCTCCCTCCGTCGCTGGTGCCCCTGCTCCTCCACCAGATGATGCTAATGCACACAAGGACAGGGTGACAAAACAAAAAGGGGGGAAGAGACAGAGGATAAACTTGGTCAATGCCAGCAACAACACCACAGTTGGCGTACACAACTCACAGGGAACAGCCCTCTGCTCTAGGCAATGCAGTACTAGTTACAATGCTAGTCACCAGGCCATGGGTTACAATGCCTAACACTATTAGCAGCACACCTGAAACCCACAGGACCCTGCCCAGTAGTAGATGCATAATTGGGGTTGGAGTGCATCTGAGCCTGCCCATCATGGAACCTACCCTGCCATGTTCGTCCTGGCCTAGGGGCACCCACAGACCCACACACCCCACCCAGGTAACACCTCAACTTAATGATTATGAAACTGTACTCACTACCTTGTGGCTGCTGTGATGCCTTCAAGCACCTATCCAACTCCGGATAGTCCACAGCCATAATGCGGAACATCAGGGGGATCCGGGTACGAAGGGCACCCCTTCCTCATTGGGAAGCGATCCTCAGCTGGGCCTCTGCCATCTTCCTTGCCCAGCCGCACAGGTCCTCCCACCGTTTGTGACAGTGGGTGCTCTGTCTGTGAAAGACCCCCAGGGTCCGCACCGCCTTGGCGATGGCACAGAAAATACCCTTTCTCTGATGGGCGCTGACCTGCAGAAAAAGATACATTAGAAAAGGTATTAGTCATGCCGTCCGGACTGTTACACTCATGGCCCACCATATCCATCCCATCCCCTTACGCACAGACATTGCCCACCAAACATGCAGCACTCTGCCCAGGACCCTTCAGCCCCCCCACCTTCACCAAGCTTACGCACACAGCACTCCATCCATTCATGCCCATGCATTGTGCTCACAGTGTACTCACCTGTTTGTCTGGAGGACCATAAAGTAAAGGGTACTGGGATAGGACCCCATCCACTAGTCTCTCCAACTCCTCCAAAATGAAGGCAGGGGCCCTTTCCCAATACACTCGTGCCATGGTGGTCTCCAGACACAGGTCACAGCAGCACTTGCAGTGTAGGTCCTCTCATGTTGAATGTCAGGTAGCAAGTAAGTGAACAGGTAGAAAACGGCGGTCCCATCCGCGGCGGTGCTTACCGTCACCGCCGGCGTACATCACCATTTGCACTTGGAACTCTTAGGCCCCAATGATAACCAATGAGGTGTTGCACGGCGGTCATTGACCGCCTCGCGCAACGGTGCACAACGTCAGCGGAATTACCTCATTTCCCCTTGCCCTTCCTCCCAGGTCAGGCTGCCACCATTTCAGGGGGGAAAAGGCCATGGCACCTAATGTCGAGACAGGGCCACTCACCTGAAAAGCAGGATGTCTGCAGGGGCGATGTCTGCATGGGTTGTGTGGTGGAAGTAGTTGGGCCTGAATCGGGTCTAGGAACATTATTAGACGGGTCAAACCGAGGGACCTGTAGTCCTAGGGATCTTTGTTTTAGTTTGACTCCTCCCCAGGGGGTGTCTTGTGGTTTATACCACTGTAGTTCAGTGTGCAACTCCAGGTTCTCTTGCTTTAAGGAAAGAACTTCCTTCTGTAATCCCGCTAGGTCGGTAGTTAAATCTGATAAAGATAGAGCATCCTGATCAGCTGGTAAAGCCTGTGCTAAACCTTTGAAAATACCCATTGAGGAATCCATCGCCCAGGCAGCCATGTTGTGGCTTGGCTTTATGTTGAGATGGGGCAACTCACCTGAAAAGTAGGATGTCTGCAGGGGCGATGGTATGCCCCGACCTCCTGGAACACCTCTTGGCATTTCCTAGTGGACATAAAAGAAAGGGGGAGTAGAAGAGAAAGAGACAAAACACTGCCACGTCTTGCCGGTCGGCACCCTGTATCTTTGGGTGGGCAGGTCATTGTTGACAGAGTGATAGTAGAGTTAGTGCACCAAACTTCCTTGAAACTGAATCTCTCTTTTTGATATAGGCATGGGAGCGGTAGAAGAACATCGGGATGCTCCAGTACTTTTCTTGAATAATTATAACTGTTGGCACAATTACTAACACTGCATTACCAAAAACCCAAACTGAGTACCATAACAATAAGTACTGCAACACTAGGGCTGGCTTCACCGAGATTCACTGTTGCACATTACAATTAGAACTGTGGTTGCACTTATCATGCACAAGAAAGACATACAAGGGCATTAATTATATCACATATAACTTTCCTGCATACATAGGGTTAAACTAAAAGGAACAAAAACAATCCAAGAAATACAAGTGTCCACTCTGGGATTAAACAGTTAGGGTGGCACAGTTTGGTTTGGTTTCACTGTGTTTGTAAAAAAACCCTTTAAAAGCAAATTCCTCAAACCTGAAACACAGGCATGAATGACACAATTTAAATCCAAGAGTTATGCTATTGGAGAAAGAAAAGTCACATAAATGCTCTTTTAAAATTGCACTGTCACTTTTTGTAGTACTTGAGCTCAAGCAGATTTCCTGAAGCACATTTAGGCAAGTAACTACAATAATAATGTAGAATGTTCAGAAATGCATTTGTGTCTTCAAGATAAGCACAAAATTTGAGGTCTGAAATACACCAGCTGTTCTAAGAAAGCGCGGCGCTCAAAAAACAAACTCCCTGGAGAATACTAGTCACTTGGCTGCAGTCTTCTCCAGAGTGCTGGAGGAATGCCTGGTGTTAGCTGGTACAGGAATGAAGAAAAGAATTGCCTCAAAAGTCCTGAATATGAGGATGACAGCAGGGGCTGGACTGCCAAATCAGATGCTGAGATCAGGAAGCAAAACAAAGTAAGCACGGAGGCATGCTTCACTCTACTATTTATAGCCAATCAGGAAAGCAGTTGAGTTTCCACATGTGGATGAGTCACCACACCCAATTAGAAGCACATGTCTACACCACACCCAATTAGAAGCACATGTCTACACCTGCTCACATTAGCAAACAAGCATTGGTAAAACAAGCATTGCTAAAACCAATTGTGTAGCACAGCACATTATGGTGGTCATTCTGACCCTGGCGGCCGGTGACCGCCAGGGTCACCGACCACGGGAGCACCACCAACAGGCTGGCGGTGCTCCCTCGAGCATTCTGACCGCGGTGGTTCAGCCGCGGTCAGAAACGGAAAGTCGGCGGTCTCCCGCCGACTTTCCGCTGCTCGGGGGAATCCTCCATGGCGGCGGAGCGTGCTCCGCCGCCATGGGGATTCTGACACCCCCTACCGCCATCCTGTTCCTGGCGGGTCTCCCGCCAGGAACAGGATGGCGGTAGGGGGTGCAACGGGGCTCCTGGGGGCCCCTGCAGTGCCCATGCCAATGACATGGGCACTGCAGGGGCCCCCGTAAGAGGGCCCCGCAAAGTATTTCAGTGTCTGCAAAGCAGACACTGAAATACGCGACGGGTGCAACTGCACCCGTCGCACCTTCCCACTACGCCGGCTCCATTCGGAGCCGGCGTCCTCGTGGGAAGGTAGATTTGCCCTGGGCTGGCGGGCGGCCTTTTGGCGGCCGCCCGCCAGCCCAGGGCAAATCTCAAAATACCCTCAGCGGTCTTGTGACCGCGGAGCGGTATTTTGTCGGGGGAACGTTAGAATCACCCCCTATGTTTACATAGAAACATGAAGGTTTAACCAAGAACAGAGATGTGATTTAACCCTCATCCCTGGGAATGCTGACAGATAACACAGGATGCACCTAGGGGATTCGTGACACCTAACTGCGTCACAGCAGACATAGGCACATCAATGGACCTACACGTTCACATACTGTTTCTGCAAAAAAATGCAAGGCATTTTACTCTGAGGATATCTTTGAATATGACCATCTGCTCACGGGTTTTCACCCTAGAGTTCAACCGCTTAGGATGAATAGGAGATGGAGACATACCCCTCTGTACAGACCTCTGATGGACCTGGTGACAATGGAAGACAGGCACATTATCCAGGCACATTATCCTAACCTACAGACTTGATAGGGCCACAATCCATGAGCTGTGTGCACAATTCGAACCAGACCTGATCTCAGCTCTCTTCCACCCCACTGGTATCCCCCCTCTTGTGTAGGTCCTGTCAGTGCTCCATTTCTTGGCAAGTGGGTCCTTCCAAGCGACAGTGGCCATGGCAGCAGGGATGTCACAGCCTATGTTCCCAAACTGGCTGACTAGAGTGTTGTCTGCCCTGATGAAACACATGCGCAGCTATATCGTATTCCCCCAGGTACAGGATTTGGCCACAGTGAAGGCTGACTTCTATGCAATGGGACATATCCCCAACATCATTGGTGCTATTGATGGTACAAATATTGCCTTTGCCCCCCCCCAGAGAAATGAACAGGTGTTCAGAAATCAAAAAAGCTTTCACTCTCATGTGCAGATAGTGTGCCTCTCCCATGTCAATGCATAGTATCCTGGATCTGTGCATGATGCCTTTATTTTGAGGAATAGCAGCATTCCATATGTGATGTCTCAACTCCAGAGGCACAGGGTGTGGCACAGGGTGTGGCTAATAGGTGAGCCCATGGTCCCCACCCAGTGTCTGTTGGTATATGGGTGTGGGTTTGGCCCTAAGGGTGAGTGTCTGGCTAACAGGTATCCCTCGATGTTTACAGGTGACTCTGGTTACCCCAACCTCTCATGGCTACTGACCCCAGTGAGGAATGCCAGGACAAGGGCAGAGGAATGTTACAATGAGGCACATGGGTGAACAAGTAGGATCATTGAGCTAACCTTTGGCCTCCTGAAGGCCAGGTTCAGGTGCCTCCATCTGACAGGTGGATCCCTCTGCTACTCATCCATGAAGGTCTGCCAGATCATTGTTGCATGTTGCATGTTGCACAACCTGGCCTTGAGACACCAGGTGCCCTTTCTGCAGGAGGATGAGGCTGGAGATGGTTGTGCGGCAGCAGTGGGGCCTGTGGACAGTGACGAAGCGGAGGCAGTGGAAGAGAATGTGGACAACAGAAAAACTATAATTCAACAGTACTTCCAGTGACACACAGGCAGACACTGTAACTTCACCTTCCATTGCAGTTTTGTGGTGGACATTGTACATGGCAGCCTGATTTTCCAACTTCTATGGCCACTTACTGTACCCTTTGGCATCTCTATTTTCAGATATCTGTGCCCCACCCTGGCTCCTGTTGTGTTTACTGCTGCTCACTACAGGTCATACCTATGTATATATAAATGTACAGTTGAATTTCAATGTTTACAGCTTGTTCAACTAATACATATTTCAATGAATTGACAGACTCCAGTCCAGGATAGAGTCCAGTCTATTGGTATCACAGGTGCATTGTCCAAGGGGGCATAGGGAGTGGGGCAATGACAGTTCAAGGTGGACAGGGTGACTGAGTGGGGCACAAGGGTGGCATTCAGGGGAGTCTTATTTCCTGGCGGGGGTCTTGGCAATGTTCTCTGGCTTCTGCCTGGATCACAGGGACCTTTTGCATGATGGTTCTCCTTCTGCAGGGGGGGGGGGTGCTGGTGGCCTGTTGTTCCTGTGATGGGGCCTCCTGTCTACTGGTGGAGGTGGAGGTCTGTTCATCAGTGTGGCTAGTGTCAGGAGCCCGTTGGTGTGCCACTGTCTCCCTCATGGTGTTGGCCATGTCTGCCAGCACCCCTGCAATGGTGAGCAGGGTGGTGTGGATGTCCCTCAGGTCCTCCCTGATCCCCAGGTACTGTCCCTCCTGCAGCTGCTGGGTCTCCTGCAACTTGGCCAGTATCTGGCCCATGGTCTCCTGGGAATGGTGGTATGCTCCCAGGAAGTTGGTGAGTGCCTTTTAGGGAGTCGGTTCCCTGGGCCTGTCCTCCCCCTGTCGCACAGCAGTCCTCCCAGCTTCCACTTTGTCCTGTGCCTCTGTCCCCTGAACCGTGTGCCCACTGCCACTAACCCCAGGTCCCTGATCGTCCTGTGTTTGTGGGGTTGCCTGGGGTCCCTGTAGTGGTGGACACACTGCTGATTGATGTGTCCTGGGGACAGAGGGATGGGCCCCCTGGGTGGGTGCTGTGCTGGTGTTTCCTGAGGGGGGGCTCTGTGGTGGAATAAGACTGTGCCTGGGTCACCAACTGTCCAGAGGCCCCTGATGGGCCAGGTTGGTCATCCTGATCCAGGCGTGCAGAGCAGCTGTCATCACTGTGGGCCTCTTCAGGGAGGGGGACTGGATGTTGCTGGCTCCTCCTCTCCGGTGACGTTGTGTGGGGGTCCTGTGAGGATGTAAATGCAGTGTTATTGTTACTGCGTGTGACGTCTTGTGCATGGGTATGTTTCCCCCTATGGTTGTTATTACCAAGGCAGCTTTGGCTTGTGTGAGTTGTGATTTGGTTGGCTAAGTGATTGTCACTAGTGTGCATGCTGTGGTGATGGGTGTCCATGCAGGGCTGTGGGTGGTGTTCATGCATTGGTGGTGCATGCAGTGCTGATTTCTGGGATGGGTGGGTTGTGATGGTGAGGTGCATGTGAGGTGGTGGGGTGATGGAGGTAAGGGTAGGGGTATGTGATAGCATGCAGGTAGTAATAGTAGAGAGTTGACTTACCAGAGTCCAGTCCTCCTGCTACTCCTGCCAGGCCCTCAGGATGCATGATCGCCAAGACTTGCTCCTCCCATGTTGTTAGTTGTGGGGGAGGAGGTGGGGGTCCACCGCCAGTCCTCTGTACAGCTATCCGGTGTCTTGCAACCATGGAACACCTCTTCCTGATGTCATCCCTTGTTCTGGGGTGCTGTCCCACGGCGTTGACCCTGTCCATGACTCTCCACCATAGCTCCATCTTCCTAGCAATGGATGTCTGCTGCACCTGTGATCCGAATAGCTGTGGCTCTTCCTGGATAATATCCTCCACCATGACCCTTAGCTCCTCCTCTGAGAACTTGGGGTGTATTTGCGGTGCCATGGGTGTAGTGTGAGTGGTGTGTGTGAGTGTGTGTGGGGTGATGTGTTGGGGTGTGTGCTGTGAGGTGCATGGATGGTGTTTGGATGATGGTGTTCTGTGGCTCTGGTTCTGTGGGTGCTACTGGCGTGTCTCTCTCTCAGTTGTAAATTGTTTGAAGTGGTAAAGGGTTATGGGTAATGTGGGTGTGTGTTTTATAGTGGTGTGGGTATGGTATGTGTATGTGTGTCAAGTGTGTGTAGTTTAAATTGTCCAATGTGGTGTAGTTTTGTATGTGTGTGTGTACCATTGAATGTCCACCGCAGTGATTCGTGGGTCATAATGTTGTGGGCATAGTTCTGTTGGCGTAACGGTGTGGGTTTGGACACCGCCAGTTTATCACTGACCTTTGGGCTGGTGGACTTGTGTGTGTGGCTGTTTAGTGACGGATTGCTATGTGTGTGTCATAATATGGGTAGCGGTGATCCGCTGCGGCGGCGGTATGTTGGCAGCCGTCAGCATGGCAGTAAGCGGTACTTACTGGCAAAGTCATAATGAGGGCCTAAGTGTTTTGCACACTTCTGCCATTGGGCTATACCTGGCCTACATTTCGGTGTCATTTGGGTTATTTTTCTCAGGTGGCCATCTTGGGAGACTTTCTTGTTATGAAGCTCCCTAATTTTCTCATTTACTGCAGTATCCTCAGTAGAAAATGCTTTCTGTCTTCCACTTTGATCCCACCAGGATCGTGTTCAGATGTTCTACACCAGTGGCATAAATTCAGAATGTTAGCACTCTAGTTGTTCATTAGAACACTGTAGTAAAGCTGTTGATTACCAGGGAGTTAATTGGATGTCTGTGCTGGTGTTGAAAGTACATGTTTCAGTCTGATTGTCAGAATGTTTTGATGAAACAGAAGATGAAGATATTTGAGAGCTTACTTAAAATGTGTCCTAATTTTTCTTTCCATAGCACTAACCATAATTACTATGACAAAATGAACCCTCTAATTTTTTTCCTTTCTAAAATAAATATTTTAAGTTTTACCAGTATGATTCAATCAAGATACCTTCAGATATGCCACAGTAGTACACAAGGGAATAAACGGACAAGCTGTTCCAGTTGGATGTACTTGTTTTACTGAGAATTTCAGAATTCATTCTCATATGGCTGAGAAAGATAGTGTCAATTTACAGAAAATATGCTCTCCTTTTAGCTTCTGGAGCAGCTTCCATAACCTCTATGGGAAAATTATGACAACACAGTTTTCTCTCAAACATGATTCATGAAATCCCAGCAGAAGGCTTTTTCACAAATTTAAAATCACCTTAGAATTACACCACAATTCCTAAAATTAGTATGATACCATCATCAAATGATTTATATTGTAATTAAAATCTGTTATCACCCTTTGTATTGTTCTCCTTTTTGTGACCTTCGATACCTGCCATTCACTGCAATGCATTTCAATGAGGTGCTGTCATGTATATTAGCCCCAGGATGGCTGCCTCAACTTCCTGGTTGATGTGCTGCTAGCCATTCAGATCTCACCATGAGGTCTGTGCTTAGGTGCCACCCAGATTTGCAAATTGGGATTTTCTTCAAAATCTCAAATACTATTGAATGGATTTACGCTAAATAATAAAAAGCATGCTTTCTGGACCATAAGCTACTTTTCTGCCAAATTCGGTGTAATTCTATTCAGCAATTCGGGCTGTAGTTGTGTCTAAAATCTCCATGGGAAAATCACTTCCCCGTCCCATTTTTTCTTGGCCAGCTTCACAGATCACCCTGAACTTTCCATACACAACAAGACCCAACACGCGGCCTAATGTAACTATAGCTCACCCACCCGCCATGCACAGTTTTTTCTTCAATAATTTGACTGCTGATGTTTCATTGATATTTTATTTTACGCTATGAAAGTTGCCATGAGTGCCGTAATATCTGGGGTATTTAGCAGTGAACGGCAAGGGCGCAAGTTATATATACCTTAGGCTGATAGTTACTTGAAATAACTGTCTTAGCCTTCGAGTAAATCCAACACCACACTGGCCAACCACTAGTTCTGCAATACACTTCCTTAGAAAATAATGTAGCCACTAAATAACTATAAATATAAAGAAAAATAAAGCTTTTTGAGGATCTTAAATGTTTAACATTTTAAGAAACTCCTTTGTAATTTTTGTCATACACGCTTTTAATTTTCTTTTAAACGAATCCTGATTAATTGCATAACAAGGATTATTTTTTTGTTAAGATTTAATTTTATTTTCTTAAAAGAAAATCCTAATGCCTTTAATAACAAGACTTGTAACACCCCTATTAATGCAAGGAGTAATCATTTTAAACTCCACCACCCATCTATGGGTGAAACACATTTCAGTTCTGTTAGAAATTAGATTTCTGGTTGGCTAGGGTATGCACCTAAGCCAGAGAGGACCCACTCACTCTAGTCAGAGCAAAGGAGTTGCACACCCTAAGGTAACCTCTGCCCCCTCCTTGGTAGCTTGGCACGAGCAGTCAGGCTTTTCCCAGCGGCAATGTGTAAAGCAATTGCACAACACACACATCACACATGATGCAACAAGTACATCACAAAGGAAGCACAACACCAAGTTATATAAAAATAAGCTGTATTGCACAAAACATCATTAGGCCAAACACAACCTGTCAGTAATACACTGTTACACAAGCAGTTGTAAGAACATCACACAGTTACCAGTACTCTGCAAAAGCCAGCAGTAGTCATATAAAACACATAGGTTACGGGTTATTCTGCAACACAAGCAGTAGTCAGGTTGTCATCATTATTACCAAAAATGCACATAGTAGGATAACCATATCACACAAAATGCACATGGCACAGTAAACCCACCATCATAAATGACAAAACAACGTCATGAAGCACATAAAGTGAAACATCACCAATTAGTAGATATCATAAATCTACCCTGCCAGGTAGGTGTGTTGCAGGCAGAAAGTGTTACAATTCATCATGGTAGCGCCTCAGTGCTTCTTTTATAGGATATACAATAAATGCAGCACTTCACTCCCTTGGTCCAACAAGAAGGAGCTCCTGTGCACCTAATAGGGGAAAGGTGGTAATGACAGCAGATTGCGGGCAGGACCAGGGACCTACGGTGTGGTTCACCACCCTGGCCTGCTAATGAAACCGGGGAGCTGTACTGCCATGGCCTCCCCCTCCATTCAACCGGTGAGCCTAAATAAAACAGGGGAGAGACACATGCAATCCCCTACCCCACCCCACCGGGAGGCCTTCCTGGGTCTCCCGCACCTGGCAAAACACCAGCCAAGTCAGAGGCAGCCACCCGCATCCTCATGGTGTGGTTGCTGACTTCCAGCTCTCTAGTCAAGAGATCTATGACCTTCTGGCTCAGGGGGCACAAAGCCCTGTGCTCCCTGCCGGTAGGACTCCTTAACATCCTACCCGGCTGGCGGAATCCCTTCAGCCGCTCACACTTGGGCGGCACGTCCGGAGCCCTCCAGGACCTCACAAGTCGCTGCGCTCTGTTCTCTGGGGCTACTGTCTTCCAACCAACAGTGTGGCGGCTCCGATCCGCAAGCTGCAACTTTTCCCTTTGATTTTTGTGTTGCCCGGGTCACAGTGGCTGACCTTCTAGGAAGCAATTCCTACTAGTGCCCTGGGGGCACTGATCAGGGCGCACTTTGTTTGTGCTGGGAAAAACTCAGCTCTCCCTATGCTCTGGGGCACAGAATCCTCAGGGGGTGGAGAAACAAACACCAAAGCTTCCCTCAGCACTCAGCTCATGGTGATTGCAAAAGGTAAAACACTTCTTGCACTACGAGGTGAGAAAGGGATCAGAATGCTCTCCTCCTGCTCTGCAACATAAGTGACACAATGCACTTCTTGCGCTAGGGAAAACAATTGGATGCAGTGCTCTCCCGCAGTGTGGAGGCAGCAAAATGGGGCACAGGGTGGCAGGGCCCAAGCAAACAGGCCAGCGCAAAGGTTTGCAGGCACTGGCAGTTCCTCTTAGTGACCCAGCAGGTCACAGATCAGTACAGCAGCAGCAGTTCAAAGGCGGTTCCTGGCGAGTCCCTCCAGCAGCATCCTGGGCATTGCTTCAGATGTATATAATTCTCTGATTTCTTTCCAAGTGGTGGCCTCTGCCCCGGTTGAGAAGATCCCCACCAAATGTGCCAAATGTAAAATGCAGTTGTATTGTTACTTATATTATCTATGCAGTCACATTTTACTTTTGTGCAAGTTCCAGTCCTTAAACTGAGTGAGTGGAGACATGTAAGTCTACACTTTGTAGTACGTTTACACTCATAAATGGTGAAAAGTCAAAAGTAGTAAAGTTAATACAAAGTGCAAGAGTAAATTTAAAGGTGCATATTTATTTGCATGTTAATTTACCTTTGTGAAAAGGCTGCTTAGTGTTTAGCTCCTTCAGGTGATGTGCTTTAGCAGATTAGCTTCAACAAAGAGATGTGTTCCACTTGTCTGGCATTTACAACAATCATGAGGAAAGAGATGTCAGTGAAAGGCAGTAATGTCTCCTCACCTAGTCATGTGCATCCAACACAAGGAGGTTCTAGGACACCAAAAACCTCATACAACACAATGGCCCTCATTACGACCTGGCGATCGGCGGTAAATTGGGGAAATGTACTGCCAACAGGCTGGCGGTACCTTTTCCCAAATTATGACATTGACGGTTTGGCTCAAGCCAAACCACCAATGTACCACTCCGCTGACCAGGGTGGTAACCGCCGCTGGGCTGGAGACTTCGGTCTCCAGCCCGGCGGCCGTCACAATCCCACCCTTGGGATTATGACCCTATCTACCGCAATGGTTTTTGTGGCAAGCGTACTGCCGTGAAAACCATGGCGGTAGGCAGTATCAGTTCCATGGAATTCCTTCCCTGGCACTGATAGGGGTCTCCCCCGCCCCTCCCTCTCCCTAGAGGCTTTCCCCCTCCCTCTCCTGCCCCTGCAAATTTACACACGCGCACATATACACACACGAATACCCACATCCACCCATGCATGCATACATACATACCCACACACCGCAACACATACCAACATACAGTGTTGCACACACATTCACAATACACAACATACATGTACACTCACATTCAGTCATTCATGCACTCATTCAACGCGGTTCACACCATACACCCCCAAAAATGCACACACCACCCACCACCCCCTCTCCTGTCGAAGAACCTGACTTACCAGCTTGCAGGAGGTCCTCCGGCAGGAGACGGGACGCAGCACTGCTTCCAGCAGCAGCATCCGCCAGAAAAACACAGCCAGGCCGTATCATTGCTCATGATACAGTCAGCAGTGTTTTGCTGGCGTGGCACTGCTGGTGACAGCAGCTCCACCTTACCTTCTGGCGGAATTCCATCTACGGTCATAATGCCGGTGGGCGGCTGGTACCCAGGGTATGTTGGCTGCCGTCGCAGTGGCTGTAGGCGGTCAATACCACCAATGTTGTAATGAGGGCCAATGTGACTGAACTTAACATATGGCACTGGCCACTAATACCTGCACATTATCCATCCCATTCATGCTACACAGACTGCAATAACTGGCACACATGGGCACATTCTAGCATGCAAGGAGGGAAAGGATGGTGAAGTACATATACAAGTGTGCACATAAAGTACTTACCTGCTTCTCTGGTGAGCCATAGAGCTGTTCATACATGGGTAGGACCTCATTAACAAGCCTCTCCTGTGGAGAGAAGGCAGGGGCCCTACAATCTGCTGGATGTGACATGATTGCTTCCAGATGTAGCACACAGCAGCTCCGGTCCTGGAGGTCTTGCTGGCAGCAGTGTCAGGAGTCAAGTGAGTGAATCTGCAGAACATGGCGGTCACCTCCGCCACATACGTGGTCATTACCGCCAAAGACACATCCATTGGCCCTTGACCGCCACTGGCAGCAGCGATACCCTATGGCTGTGTCCGTCGCTGTTACAACCACCTACAGCCATGATGACTTCTGCCTGCAGTCACGGGCGGTTCTTAATGTCCAAGGAGTAGGTCAGACACCTGACATTTTGGTGGGCCGAAATGATGTTTTGGGCTATATAAACTGTCACAGCTGCAAAAAGGGATTTTTGACCTCACAAACATACTTATCCAGTCTTGTTGTGTAGGTCCTACTACTCAAACACCATTGTAGTATGTTGCAGGGCACAGATGGCATTTAACAGTGGGGCATAGTCTGCTTCCGCCAATGGTCATTTTGGCAGAAGGGATATCCACAAACATTTTGTGGGGCAATTGTGGTGCATATCTTTGAATATGGGCCATATACATGTTGTGACCACATGTATGGAAAACCATGGAGGGCACATTTTACCCTTTTGTTACTTGCAGCTGTGATGTGTACTGGTTGCCATGTCTATCCATTCAGAAATGCCTTGTCACATGATATCATTGACATGCATCATGTATATTGCTGTTGACACACTGACTAATGTTAAAAATCATGTCTTGTCATACATAGGGACTCAGGGAGAGGGGGGATGCGACAACCTCCTGTCTATTGTCTACTGCCAGACTTTCAGACCATGGAAGAATGCCACTTCATACTACTCTACCACCAGAATACGCAACAAATTATGGAACTATGCCTTCAGTTGGAGCCAGATCTGATGCCAGCTATTAGTTATCCAACTAGCATACCACCTATTGTACAAGTCATGTCAGTATTGCACTTCTGAGCCACAGGATCCTTCCAACACACAGTGGCCCTATCTGCTGGTATGTCCCAACCTATATTCAATATGGTATTGAAGGACATCCTCTCAGCAATGTTGAAGCAACTGGACAGCTATATCCAGTTCCCCCGTTAACAGGATTTAGCCCATGTGAAAGCTGACTTTTATGGTTTTGTACATATCCCACATGTGGTGGGGGCCATTGATAGTACACATGTTGGCTTTGTCCCACTGCAGACCAATGAGGAAGTATTTCCCGCAACAGAAATAACTTTCATTCCATCAATGTGTAAGTTAACTGTTTGGCACATCTCTACATTTCACATGTCTGTGCCTGTTATCCAGGTTCAGCCCATGACTCCTTCATAACGCAGAACGGCATCCTACCCCAGCTGATGTCACTACTATACCCAGAGAGGGCCTGGCTGGTTGGTAAGTCACATCTGTACTGTTTGTGTGTGTGCAGTGTCTGGTGCTACAATCATGAAGTGAGTGACTTGGTGCATATATGTCCCATCACTTAACAGGAGATTTCACATGTCCAAGCCATCCTTGGTTGTAGATGGTACTAAGGAATCCAACTACACCAAGGGAAGTCCGCTTCATTGAGGCCCATGGAAGAACAAGGTGGGTAGTGGAGTGGGGTTTTGGACTCCTGAAGGCCAGGTTTAGGTGTATTGATTGGACTGTTGGAGCCCTCCTCCATTTACCCGGAAAAGTGTATCAGATCACTGTGGCATGCTGCGTGCTCCACAACATCGCCCTGTGGAGGAATGTACCATACATCCCAGAAGAGGGGGAGCCTGCAGTACCACCGGGAGAGAATCGAGAAATACCAAGTGAGGATGACAGTGGTGAAGGGGAAGGAACTGACTTGTGGGAAGATCTCATCAACAGCTACTTTTTATGAGTGTGAGTATGTCATGTGATGTAATGACTGACTGTACAATTAACTGTAGTTGTGAGAATGGGTGGAGTTGAGTGTTTTAGCAACGACTGGAGAGCTGATACTCTGCAATATTTAGCCAAAGGCTGCTTGAAGAGTTAGCTTTTGACATAACCCCACCTTCATGATGTTGTTTTGTTTATGTCAGTCTAATTGCGTTGTAATTACATTTCCAGTAGCTTACTATGTGATTTGTGTAATAGGAAGGTTAGAAGCCTATACCCCTCGTTTTCTCTTTGTACAGGTACCTTCACCTTGACATCATCATGTGGTCATTTCAGAGTTGTGACATTGGCAGGTATCTGATGCTGTTCTGACATACAAATGGACATGGATTGTTCCAGGTAATGTAGTTCACAGATTTGGGGTGTATGAGACCTGAGTCTAGGCAGCTTGCACAGTGTTTAGGTGGAAGGTTAGAAGTGCACATTAGGCTTGTTTTGTGTGCTATGTTGGGACGATTGCATCACGTGTGTCATCATGCGGGCATATAATATTTAGTCATCAATTGCAAGGCAGGCATTTACCCTTCACTTTGGCGGTTAAACATTAATCTTGTATGACCTGTATGGAGCTATGTGTTTCATCATTGCCGCCCACAATTCCTGTGCCACAACACTAACATATGTTTGTTTCATACTACTAGATGCATGGGCATTGAATTATGATGGGCCTGTGATCTGGGATTGTTGTACTGCCATCTGTCTGTATCTTTGATTATGTGGTGTTAGATTACTTTGGTGTGGTATGTGATAAGGCTCAAGCTGCTGACATCATCCACTTTAATGCTTGCCTATTCTACAGGACAATGTATGAAAAAGCCCTCCCTTCTGTGGTCTGGGCGGCTGTTCCCTGGAATATGCACTTTACCATAGTATAAGTCACACATTCTTATGTCACACAGGTCTAGACATATGGACAGCCTATGTGCTGTACACTGGAATAAAATGTTTGTTGTGACCAGACATTTGCACTGATGTGTTTGTATGTAATGGTTGTAATACTTAGCAGGACACTGTGTACCTTTAACATATGCCTCCTTGCACAAGTAGCTTGTATCCTCATCATATGGTTCACATGGTCTAACACCTCTACATAGCAAAATGTTGAAAATAACCAAGCAGACAATGAGTGTGGGATGGGTAAATTGTTTACATTGCTGATGCAGGAAATACAATTTGGATGGAAAAGAAGAAAAATAATAAAACAAAGGTGCCAGTCATGGTGAATGAAATCATTGCATGTATGCCACACTATTGGGAGTTTAAAGTTCAGAGTACTCCTCCTATTGTAACTGGTGGGTAGTTCAGCATCAGTCAATAGGGTGAATGTGTGACACACAAAAGAGTTCCTGTAGGAAGATGTCACTTGCTGGCAGCAGTGGGTGTCTTGCCATCCACACCTCCTGAACTCTTTGCCGGACATCCCTGCTTGTGTGGTGGTGAGGGGAATCTGCTGCTACACAGTCAGGGATATCTGAAGCTTGATCCTCTGGCAGGGCCTCCCTTCCACTGGCTGGTACCAATGAATGAATGAATCAATCAAAGCATTTGTAGAGCTCACTACCCACCCGTGAGAGTCTCAAGGCGATGCTGCTACTGCTCAAACAGCCATGTCTTGAGGTGTCTCCTGAAGGTTAGTAGGTCCTGAGTCTATCACAGGTGGATAGGCAGAGTGCTCCATGTTTTGGCGGTGAGGTGGGAGTCGTTCCGGAGCAAAGCTGTTGGGTTGGGGTGTAGAAGGAGAGTCGTCTGTTGAGACACTCTGGTCCTGTGTTGTGCAGTGCTTTGTGAGTGTGAGTGAGGAGTTTAAACTTGATTCTATTGTTGACAGGGAGCCAGTGCAGGTCTCTCAGGTGGGCTGTGATGTGGCTGTGGCAGGGGATGTCCAGGATGAGGCGTGCAGAGGCGTTCTGTATGCGTTGCAGTCTTTGCTGGAGCTTGGCTGTGTTTCCTGCGTAGAGGGCGTTGCCGTAGTCCAGTCTGCTGCTTACGAGGGCTTGGGTGACCGTCCTTCTGATTCCGGTGGGGTTCCATTTGTAGATCTTCCGAAGCATGCAGAGGGTGTTGAAGCAGGAGGAAGAGACAACGTTGACTTGCTGGGTCATGGATAGCGATGAGTCCAGGATGAATCCAAGGTTGCGTACGTGGTAGGTGGGTGTCAGTGTGGTTCCCAGTGTGGAAGGCCACAAGGGGTCGTCCCAGGCGGAGTGGGTGGAGCTGAGGATGAGGACCTCAGTTTTGTCAGAATTCAGTTTCAGGCAGCTGTTCTTCATCCATTCGGCGATGGTCTTCATTCCTTCGTGGAGGTTGGTTTTGGCAGTGGTGGGGTCCTTGATGAGGGAGATGATCAGCTGGGTGCATTCGGCGTATGAGACGATGTTGCGAGCGAAGCCATGTAAACTTTGAAGAGGGTCGGGTTGAGGGACGATCCCTGGGGTACGCCGTAGATTATCTTGGTAGCTTCACAGCGGAATGGAGGGAGGCGAACTCTCTGGGTTCTATTGGTGTGGAAGGAGGTGATCCAGTCCAGGGCTCTGCGGCGGATCCCTGCGTCATTGAGGCGAGTGCATAGGGTGTGGTGGCAGACTAAGTCGAAGCCAGCCGAGAGTTCCAGGAGGATGAGGGCCGCGGTTTTGCGAAGAAGAAGGGCCTGGTGTTGATGCAAGAAAGAAAGGGGTAGAGTGGTGATGTAGAGCCCTGCCCATAGTGCTGTTAATGTTCTTCACCACCCCTGTTAGGGAGGCCATGTTGGTATTGTGAGACTCCCACTGTTCATGCATATTCCTATGGATGTTCCTATGTAACTGCTTTATTTCCCAGACTTCACTCAAGACCTGGCCCATTATGCCTTGGCACTGCTGATAGACCCCCAAGACATGGCTGATGGTGTCCTGGCCAGGAGCAGCCCCAGTGACCACAGCATCCATCCCACATACCCTACCCCCACACACCTGTGCCCTTGCCACAGGGTACACTCTCCCAGTGGTTCCTGGACTCAAATTGGTGGAAGTGTTGCATTGCAACTCAGAATCCATGACTGGGGGGCACAAGATGGTAGACACTGTGCCCAGAACACAGGTTGGGGGGCAAATGGTTGCCTGTGATGCAGGCTTTGTGTTGTTTTTTGCAGGCTGTGCATCAATTTTCACCGCACAAGGAGTTCTTTTGCAGAGATGAAGTCTTTTTGGTCCTGAGACTTTAAGGAACAGGAGGCATGCTTTATCCAAGCCCTTGGAGAGCACTTCTCAGCACAGCCTGAGAGCAGCAAGACAGCAGGGCAACAGCAAGGCAGCAGTTCCTCTCAGAAAAACAGTCCAGGTGAGTCCTTTGGGCAGCCAGGCACTTCTTCTTGGCAGGTTACAGGTTCTAGTTCAGGGTTTCTTCTCCAGGAAGTGGCTGAGTTGGTAGGGTCAGAGACCCTGCTGAAATACCCAAATGTGCCTTTGAAGTGGTGGAGACTTCAAAGAGTGGATTAGAAGTGCACAAGGTCCCTTTTCAGTTCAATCCTGTATGCCAGGGTCCCAGTAGGGGGTGTGGCATTCATTAGTGTGAGGGCCTGACAAATGTAAGTGTCAGGCCCTCCACCCTCCCAGCCAAGGAAGACCCATTCAATATGCAGATGTATGCAAGTGTGACGACTGAGCATCCTGTGTTTTGGGTTGTCTGAGTGAATGCACAAGGGAGCTGTCAACTAAACCTAGCCGGACCTGGATTGTAAGGTACAGAAAGATTTAAGTGCAGAGAAATGCTCACTTTCTAAAAGTGGCATTTCTAAAATAATATTAAATCCAACTTCACCAGTCAGCAGGATTTTGTATTACCATTCTGGCCATACTGAATATGACCCTGTTACTCCTTTCAGATCAGAAGCTACCACCCAAACAGTATATGAGGGTAGCCCTAATATTAGCCCATGAAAGGAGCAGGCCTCACAGCAGTGTAAAATTAATTTAGTTTTACACTACCAGGACATGTAAACTACACAGGTGCATGTCCTGCCTTTTGTCTACACAGCACCCTGCCTTAGGAGTTACCTAGGGCTCACTTTAAGGGTGATTTATATGTAGAAAAAGGGGAGTTTTAGGCTTGGCAAGCACTTTTAAATGCCAAGTCCAATTGCAGTGAAACTACACACACAGGCCTTGCAACGGCAGGCCTGAGCCATGGTTAAGGGGCTACTTAAGTGGGTGGCACAATTAGTGCTGCAGGCCCACTAATAGCATATAATCTATAGGCCGTGGGCACATCTGATGCACTTTACTAGGGACTTATAAGTAAATGAAATAAGCCAATTTGGTATGATCCAATGTCACCATGTTTTAAGGGAGAGAGCATATGCACTTTAGCACTGGTTAGTAGTGGTAAAGTGAGTAGAGTCATAAAACCAGCAAAAACAGTGTCCAAAAAGTGGAGGGAGGCAGGCAAAAAGATAGGGGTGACCACCCTAAGGCTGTCAGGTCTAACAACTACCCTATGTGACTGTTGTGCTGGCTTTGACCGATTGCACCCTGTCTCTCTCTCTCCCTCCCTGTCCTCCTCTGTCTTCGTGTGCATCAGCATCATCTGGTGAAGGAGAAGAGGCACCGGTGAGTGGGGAAGCTGCAGCCTATGGGACCCAAGTGGCTGACACCAGCGGAGCCGAGGGGACCAGTGGGGCAGTGGGTGTGGAGAATGCCAAGGGGGAGACTGGATCGACCACTACATCTTCAGATTCCTCCTCTGATGGTGGCTCCCTGGCAGTGGTGGACCCATCTGGGACCACCCCAGCACTATCCATGTCTGTCACCTCCCATACCAGCACCGCCCTACCTGCAGCTCCCCACCCAGTTGCCTGTGCCCACTCACCCAAGAGGGTGGGCATCTCCTTCGCCAAAGGCACCTCTGCCCATGCCCCAGTCAGCCCTGTTTCCCTCAATGAGGAGCCTATTGACCTCCTGAGGTCCATCTCTGTGGGGCAGAAATCTATGGAGAATGCCATCCAGGGACTGGCATTCCAGATTCAACAGACTTATGCATTCCTTGAAGGTATTCACAGTGGCTTGTCTGGCCTACAGAGATCGTTTTAGGCTCTGGCCTCATCGTTGATGGCAGCCATTGTCTCTTCTTCTTCCATCCCCCCTCCGGCTACCTGTTCCCAAACCCACATCCCTCTCCACTCACCCATCCAAGGCACACCTACTGACCCACATGCATCCACATCAACAGACACGGACGCAAGGACAAACATAGGCACCACAGATGCCATCATTGCCATGCACACACCCATGCAGACATGTAAACATCCACACCCTGCACCGACTCCCCAACCATCGCCCCTCACATTCGACACTAAACACACCTGCAGTCAGCATCACATCAGTAACTGTTACTGCCACATGAGCCCTCACTGCTACCCTCACCAAATCTTCTGACCCCCATTCATGCACCCCATACACCACTGGCGCAGACACCACAGCTATTAACACACCCACAGCACATCCACCCTACCTGCAGACACCACCCCAACATACACTTACACTTGCTCCCTGCTATCTCCCTGCCTCTCATCCCCACCTCCTCCAAGTACATCTAATCGTGCATACTCACCCACCCAACAGTCCCCCAGCACACACATTTCATCCACCCACGCACCTGTACCCATGGCGCACCCACATACACACCTTACTACCATACCGATTCCATCCACTTCCAAAAGTCTTTCCAGTGACCTCCCATATGTTCCCAAAAATGGTTTCATGTATGAGTTTTCCCTGGTCCCCACCACTGACCCTGTCCCTATCCCCCAAGCACCCTGCTACCTTTCCTTTGGCCCAGAATGCCACTGCCCCCGCCTATGCCCCTCCGCCACCTGCCACTTCCGTCCCTGTCACGTTCACTGCTTCCTGCTGCCAAACCCAAGCCAACTCCCTCCTCTTTCCAGGCCAAGCCCACTCCTTCCACCTCCAATGCCAAGCCCATGCCTACCCCGCCTTGCTAAGCCCTCCCATCCAAGGGCAAGCCCAAACCGCAGATCTTTTCTAAGTCCCCAGGCCCAGGGTCGCCCATCTAAGGCCACCCCTAAGGGGCCCCCCTTAGGGCCCAGAACGAAAGACCACCTCCAAGCCCAAGGACCCCCCCCACCCCCACCCTCACCCATGAGGTGCCTGCACTCTCCATTGATGCCCCTGCCCTGTGGAGATCTGCACTTTGTAGTCAGGAGTCAAGTTGGGACATCATCTTGTGCCCAGTGTGCTCAGGGCACTATGGTTTTTGGACTGGCCCTTGGGCCTCTATATACATATGTTTTATCACATATTTGGTTATCATTCAGTACTACACCGTTGGTGTCGTTGTTACCTACCTAGTCCTGGCTTTTATTCTCCATGTATGTGTGGTGGTTGTGGGTATTGGTGTGTGTTGGTACATGTGTTTGTTTGCATGTATGTCATTGGGCATGGCTTCCCGGGTCGTGTTGGTGTTGCGTGTGTGTACTAACGTCGTTCCCTCCAGTGTGTGCAAGGTTGGTGTACTTACGGTTGGTGTTGTGGTCACCGTCGCTGGTCTGAAAGTTGCAGGGCCAGGTAGAGGATTGGAAGGAGTTGCAATTTGTATGCCATGCCGCCTATGGACGTGCCTGTGTTCCTGAAGGTAGGTATTCCCTTTATCTTGTTGGTTTAGGCCAGGGTTTTGGTGACAGCAGTTCCGCCCTGGAAATCCTGGCAGTGTGCAACCTCGCAATATGGTCGTCGGATGCTGCCTGACCACCAGGCTGGAGAGTGCTGCTGCCTGGCGTTCCAGCACTTCTGCTGTAGTGGGGCGGATGGTAACTTGCCTGTGTTCTGCAGGTACCTTTCCAGGACTTGTAATGTGGCGGTCAACTCCACCGCGGCGGTACGCTGACTGCCAGGCTCATAATGAGGACCATAGTGTTTAATTATACACAATGAGAACTTTACCCAACTCCACCAGTAGGAAGTTCCCAAAAATATTTAGACAAATTTGCAGACTTTTCTGGGCATGATACCTCAGATCCTGTATCTTATTACTTTAAATTAGCACCTTAAAAAGCAAGGAAAAATATGCTGACCCACACCAAATGAACTTCTTCAAATTCATTTTTCACAACTAGCAATTAGAGGAAATTATTTGGAAATATACAACTGATTAAAAATTGGTTTGGGGAATAAAACATTGGCAAGTGCAGGGTATGCATGCCCTATTTAAAGACAGATGATTTTTCTGAATGACACAGTACAGCAGACCATTAAAGAAATGAATGTGCCAGTATCCCCTGAATTGCATGTTTTGATAATTAGCAACATTTAGTAAATTACACTAAAGAACAGCTCAATTGTATGCTATAGAATGGTACATTCAACTCTACACTTTCAGGTCCCAATGGGTAGGTATTGAGGCCAGTGGACACAAATGGTGGTCATGCTAATTTTTTAAACTCAGCACAGGGTTTTTAAAGCAATCAGATCAGACCCTCATGAAGTTCAGTCATAGCACTCAGGGTTGGTCACTACTTATAGAGTGAGGAGATTATGTCAGCAGTGGTTGCATCATTCTACTTTATCGGCTATAAAGGAACACCTCTCTCTCATCTCTGATGACTTGATTTTGCAGGTTTTCTTGTTAGGTCCTAGTTCACCGGTTCTGCTTAGCTTCAAACTAAGAGGGAACAAGGGTAAAGAATGTAAAGAATGCAGCACTCTTAGTCTGAGTAATGAATTTATTAAGGCACTTCCCAAGTCTCAAACAAGGGCATACAAAAATATTAACGTGAGCATTTAACTTGAAAGCAGCAAAACATGTGCACATACTAAAACAATCACAGCAGTTGAATACTAATGAGCAGAAAAAGTGCAATACATCAACAATGAATATGTATACAGTGAATATATATATATACATGCACATAGCAAAACTAGATATTTAAGAACTTAAAATTCATCACCATGAGGATTGAACCCCTCATCCTTGCTGGAATCATCAAGCCGAGGAACCCTGGACAGCTGAGGCAGGAGGTTTTCCCAACATGGGGTGTTTCCTGAATGTGTGTCCACCTTCAGGCAAGCTTCTTCTACCTCAGCACCAAGCTTCCCCACCTTACATACCTTAAACAAACCCAGAAGAAGGTTCTGGTAACCTACCTTCCCCCTCCCTTTGAGCAAGTTGGGAAAGGCAGGAGCTGGCAGCACTTGGGCTGTATTGATGTTGGAAAATGGATTATTGGTAAGGGCAGGTAAGTACCTACACTTAGCAGTAGGCCACTAACCTCCACTTAGGTCCAGTTAGGTCTCAATAAATTAAACCCAGCTCAACCCTTGGTAGCTTGGAAACGAGCGACAAGGCTTAACTTAGGATACAAGTTTGTAAAACATACAAGAATCACAAAACAGTAAATAAGAAAAACATAAAACACTATAAAAATCCACCACCAATTTATAGAAATAAATTATATGTTTATCTTTAAAATGACTCCAAAATGATTAAAATTGGATAAGGGGAACTGGAGATATGAATTTTTAAGGAATTACTGTTTTCTAACACATAGAAATTAAAAGCGCCAATCCAGTCATCTGGTCACACCTCAATTGGGGCAAAGTCAAAGTTTAAGGCCGACCATGATGGAGCACTGCTCAGCTACAGCAAGTGGGAGGCCTCGGTCAAAAGTTTACCTTTGGACTTAGGCCCTCATTACAACCCTGGCGGTCGGGGTTAAAGTGCCGGTAATGCCATCAACAGGCCGGCGATAAAAAAAATGAGATCACGACCACAGTGGAAACCGCCAAAACATACTGCCACTTTAACACTCCGACTGCCATAGTGGGAGCAACAAACACTGCAGCGGTAACTGCAAACTGCCAGGCGGAAGACAATGTACCGCCCACCCCATCACAACCCGGCCATCCGCCAACTTTTCCAGGGCAGCACCAATGCCATCAAAAGCACGGTGGAAACAGTACACAGAAGGGAAACCACTCAACTCTCGACACTCAACGAAGAAACAGGACACCAAGGAGCCCGAGCTGCAGGTCTTCCCATGCTGGTGCATCTGCTCATATACCAAGAGTACCAATGGTGGCAGCGGCGATGACGGTGAGTACTGCACCTAGGAGACAGGGGAGGAAAAAGAGAGTGACACACACACGCAACATGCCACCTCCCCACCACCACTCTCACCCACAACACCATACACACAAACACAGGTATCAATATTACATTTACACCCCATAACCCCCTGGAAGAATGCAAGGACGAAAGGAATAGAGTCAAATCAGTGATATATTAGAAATAGTCAGATATACGTAAGAATTTCTAAAACAGTATTTACAAAAATATACAATATGTACATAAGGCAGTACATTGTCAACTCAAAGTGTCCGTGGGCCACTGGGCCAAAACTCATAGGCCAAGCCCACACTTGATTCCTGCCTCAATACGGGGAGAACACTGCAGGGGCATCAGGTCGAAAACACACAGGCACCTCAGGGGGAGGATGAAGTGGGGTGCTCCTCAGCCGGAAGATGGGACAAATCCACTGCTCCTGGAGGGGGCTCCATGCCCACAGCGATGTCACGGGGAGTGCAAGGCCACAGTCGCTCAAGTGGGTGCTTTGCCCACTGCTTGGTCCTGGGGAGTGCAAGGCCACAGTCTCTCAAGTGGGTGGTTTGTCCACTGCTTGCTCCTGGGGAGCGCAAGGTCACAGTCTCTCAAGTGGGTGGTTTGCCCACTGCTTGCTCCTGGGGAGTGCAAGGCCACAGTCTCTCAAGTGGATGGTTTGCCCACTGCTTGCTCCTGGGGAGTGCAAAGCCACAGTCTCTCAAGTGGGTGCTTAGCCCACTGCTTGGTCCTGGGGAGTGCAAAGCCACAGTCTCTCTAGTAGGTGGTTTTCCCACTGTTTGGTCCTGGAGAGTGCAAGGCCACAGTCTCTCAAGTGGGTGGTTTGCCCACTGCTTGCTCCTGGTGAGTGCAAGACCACAGTTACTCGAGTGGATGTCTTCTTACACTGGTTCTGGAGGGGGCTTGGTGACCAGTGATGCAACACTTGGTGTGTGGCAGTTCACAGTCCCTCACCTGGGTGTCTGATGCACAAGATTTGCAGGGACCAGGTTGCATGATAGTCCATAGAGGCAGGGCCAAACTCCATCAGGCGACAGCTACGGCTGCAAACTAGTGGTAGTGCCGGGGCTGGTAGGGGTGCTGCCAGTGGTGAAGGGAGGCTCCAGACATTCTCCTGCAGCCTCGGACGGTTTCCCACTGGGGCTGCTGCCAGTGGTGATACTGTCAGTGGTGCAGGTGGCGGTGCTTGCGGCGGGGCTTGCAGCGCTACTAGCGGCGGTGCAGGAGGTGGTGCAGGTGCTGGTGCTGCCCTTCTCCAGCAGCCTCGGACAGCTGCTCACTGGGGCTGCTGCTGCTGTCAGTAGTAGTGCTTGCGGCGGTGCAGGTGGCGGTGCAGGTGGTGGGGCTTGCGGCGGTGCTAGCGGTGGGGCTACTGGCGGTGCTGGCCACGGTGCAGGTGGCGGTGCTGGCGGTTGTGCTGGTACACAACAGTCCTTCACCTGTAGCCTCAGATGGCTGAAGTGCCTTGGCTGGTTTTTCTGCCCCTTCATCACCTTGGCAGATGGTGGTGTGACCTTGGGTCTGGCAGCTGGAGTCTTTGAGGTGGCCTTGCTGGGTGGTTGTGGTTCCTTCCCCTTGCTGGATCCTGTCCCCCTCTTCACCATGCCAGGTGGCACAATGGCTTTGGCCTTGGCAGGGGTTGGTGGCACACTGGCTGGGCTGATGGGTGCCCCCTTTGAGCCTTTGATAGCTACAGGAACCACAGAGGATGATGATTTGGTGGCTGAGGTGCTGGGTTGGGTTCTGGCCACCCAGGCCCGAGGGGAAGGACAGGGGTAGGGAAGAGTTCAATGTTAGCCAGGAAAACCTTCTTAGGGACACTGGGGGGGAAGAGGGAGAGGGTTTGGGAGTGAAGGAAGAGTGAGTGGTTGTAGGAGGTGTCTGTCTGCTGAGTTTGGGTGCAGGTGCATGGGCTGGATGCTGTTGTGAGGTGGATGGCTGTTGGGTGGGTGGGTGCTTGCGTTTGTGTACTTTGTGAGGAGGTGTCACAGACACAGTGGGAGAGGACACAGGGGACATCTGCATGGATGTGGGGGTTGTGAATGCCAGTGAGGGGCGTGTTGTGATGGGCGTGCTAGTGATGGAGGTAGTGGCTGAGGATGTAGTGCATGCAGGTGTGAGTGGAGACGCTACTGGGAGGGAGGTGGATGAGGAGGAGGAGGGGGGCACAGTGGAAGCAGTGGATATTGGTGTGTCTGCTTGTGGATGGTACTTGTGTGAGTGCCTGTGAGATGAAGTGTGGTGTTTGTGTTTGCCTGAGCCACTTTTGTGTGGTGATTTGGGTGAATGCTGGTCTGAAGTTGTGCTTGGGATAGGATGAGGTTGAGGGGATTGACACTGCGTAGAGGAAGTCATCACTGTGGGCCTTCTCGGGGGGGACTGGATGTTGGTGGCAACTCCTCTCCGGTGACGATGAGTAGGGGTCCTGTGGGTATGAAAATGCAGTGTTATTGTATCTGCGTGTGCCATCTTGTGTCTTGGTTTGTTTCCCTGTATGGTTGTGATTGCCCTGTCAGCTTTGCCTTGTGTGAGTTGTGATTTTGTGGGCTTGGTGATTCTCTCTAATGGGCATGCTGTGGTGATGGGTGTCCATGCAGGTCTGTGATGGGGGTCCATGGATTGGTGTTACATGCAGGACTTGGTATTGGGATGGGTGGGTTGTGATGGTAGGGTATATGTGAGGTGGTGGAGTGGTGTGGTGAGGGTAGGGGTAGGAGTTTGTGATGGCATGCAGGTAGGGTCGGGGATATAGTAGTAAAGATTTGACTTACCAGTGTCCAGTCCTCCTGCTACTCCTGCGAGGCTGTCTGGATGCATTATGGCCAAGACTTGCTCCTCCCATGTTGTTAGTTGTGGGGGAGGAGGTGGGGGTCCACCTCCAGTCCTCTGTATGGCTACCTGGTGTCTTGCAACCATGGAACACACCTTCCCCCATAGGTTGTCCCACCTCTTCAAGATGTCATCCCTTGTTTTTGGGTGCTGTCCCACAGCGTTGACCCTGTCCACGATCCTCCGCCATAGCTCCATCTTCCTAGCAATGGACGTCTGCTGCACCTGTGATCCGAATAGCTGTGGCTCTACCCGGATGATTTCCTCCACCACGACCCTTAGCTCCTTCTCTGAAAACCTGGGGTGTCTTTGGTGTGAGTGATATGTGTGAGGATGTGTGGGGTGATGTGTAGGGTGATGTGTTGTGGTGTGTGGTGTGAGGTGCGTGGATGGTGTATGGGTGATGGTGTTATGTGGCTCAGATTGTGTGGGTGCTCATGGCTTGTGTCTCTCTCTGTTCGCAATTTTTTTTTCATTGAAAGGGTTGTGGGTAATGTGGGTGCGTGTTTTATAGTGGTGTGCGTGTGCAGTATGTGTATGTGTGTCAGGTGTGTGTAGTTTGAATTGTCCAATGTGGTGTAGTTTTGTAAGTGTGTGTGTATTTTGAGCACAGCGGTGTGTACCGCCCATGGTTCACCGCGGTTGAAAGACCGCTGCAGTGATTTGTGGGTCCTGATACTGTGGGCGTATTCCTGTTGGTGTAACGGTGTAGGTTTTGCTACTGCCAATTTATCACTGACCTTTGGTCTGGTGGACTTGTGTGGGTGTCTGTACAGTGGCGGATTTCTCAGTGTGGGTCATAATACTCATAGCGGAATACCGCCACGGTCACGGTATGTTGCCGGCCATCAGCACAGCAGAAGGCGGCATTTACCGCCAGGGTTGTAATGAGGGCCTTAGTCTTTTCTTGAAGATTTTCTTCAGCTGGACCAAGTCGCCAGTCCAGTCCGACCTCCTGGAACTCTTCCTCAGATACACGTCGGGGGAGCTCTCGGTGGAGATATTTTTACCTTCGGACTTAGTCGTTATTTGGAGATGAAAATTCTTCGACCGGGGCAAACCTGAGTCTTGATCTGATGTCCCTGGAGCCCTCTTCGGATACACTGCCTGGGAGGTCCCGGTCAACTTTCTACATTCGGACATAGTCACTTTTTCTGAAATTTTCTTCACCGGGATGATCCTGTAAGCCGGCTAGAGTTGCTGCCGTGGGTCAGTCCCTTTATGGAGCTTTTTTCCAAAAGTTCTCCAAACTTCTGGATCTTCTTCCAGACGTTCTTTTAAGGTTCTTTTGAGGTCCACAGTCCACCCCAAGCTTCCTGAAGCTCTGAGATTCTCCGTGAGGATGCAGACTACAACTGCCAGAGTGCACCTGGCTCAAAAACCAAAACGGCCACTGGACAGTGGTCAGCTGGTCAGTTCCTTCAGGATCTGAGGCAGGGGACTCTGGTTAGCAATTTTTCACCTGTAGCAAACAGGGAGAGCCTCCTTGAAATAAGTTGAAGCCAGGCAAAGTCCTTCTTGTGGTGAAGCCCAAGTGTGCAGCTGGTGCAGTCCTCCAGAGTGCAGTGTCCAGGTACAAATCAGGGGTCCATCAGGGCATTCCTTCTTCTCCTGTAGTTCTTCCTTGTAGGGATCTGGTAGGGATCTGAGGTGTGGGAAGAGCTCTGCCACATTTATCCGTGCTCCTGGGTGAAAAACAGGGGGGTCCTGGTTCTCCAATCAGGTGCAGGGTCCTTCCCCCTGTGATGAACCACTTCCTGGGAAGTGTGGCAAAAATCAATTCCAGGGAGCAACATTCAAAAATTCATCATGGCTGAAACAGATTTTTGGAGGTTACATATGGCTGAGCCCACCGACTGGCGTGGCTAAAAATCTTAAACACACCTCTCGCCTGCCCTCCTGTAATCTAATCAAGAGGGCACCTAATTGCCTGGGGTTGCAGGATGTGAGGGAGCTGCTGGGCTACTCCAAATGTCCTTCCCTGCATTTGAAGACCAGTTTAGCAGCCCTCCCTCCTTCCTGCTTCTCCATCTGCTGAGGGGAGTTCTCCTCCCACAGGCACATTCCTTTGTGTTCAGCCCAGGCTACTTCACACCTCATCAAGGCAGCCTGGCCAGATTGCCAGAGGCTGGCGCATCAGAGCAGAGCACTACAGGGCTCAAGTTGGCAACTTTTTAGGTAGAGTTCAAAACTCTTTATCTGAACAAGTTACATTAAATCCAACAATTGTAAGTTGCGGCATTTATTACAACAATTAATTTTAAACTAAATGTGAGGTATCTGACACTTAAAGGGACTTTTGTAAATTAAAATAAAGTCTCCACATTCTAGCCTATGGAGACCATTCACTACAATGAGGGAAAAATACATTTGGCTGTTTTACCTGACCAGGGCTTATAAAACTATTTTTATAAGGTCCCTGCTTATATTTACATGGCACACAACCCTAGGGGCACTTAGGGCACACCTCAGGGGTGACATGTATAACAATAAGGTAGTTTAAGACTTTAGAAGTACTTTTAATACCAAAGTTGAATTTGCATGTAACTTAAGTTTAAAAGCAGCCATCAAGGCAGCCCTGCCTTTAAAATGGATTGGGCACCTCAGCAGTGCACCTATGGGTGCACTACCTATGCTAAGGTCGATAAACCTACATGCCCTTTCTCATACTAGGGACTTATAGGTAGGTTGTCATAGCCAATTATAATTAGCCTTATTTGCATATTGACTTTCACACAGAGCACAGGCCCAGGGACTGGTTATCAGTACCCAGGACACCATCAGATTTAGGAAAACACCAGCAAAAAGTGAAAAATGGGGGCAAAAAGTTAAGGGGACTCTGCAATCAGCCCTGTTTTCTCACAGTTAATAACACACAAAAGAATTGGCCATATCCCGTTAGAGGAAGAAGTTATGATGCCTTCTTTCTCAACTCTACATCCTAGGGTATTAGGGGAAGCATACACAGTAGATTGGGCATTAGCACAAGCCCCTGCATTGTATCACAATCATTTGGGGTGGAACAGAGACCCTCCATACATTATAATACCTATTAAATCACAACCACAACCTCAACCTCAATATCCAATTAAACATGGGGCTGAAAGCACCTGTGAGAGAAATACTCGCACTGCTTGGGTACCAGAGCGTAATTGAGCCCTGCGTCTCACCAATGAACAACCCCTTGTTTCCTGTAGCTAAGCTGGACCCTTCATGTAGAATAGTCTTAAATTATAGACACTTAAATGGTCCTACACACACATGTGGTATCCAAAATGCACATAGAACAGCACCGATTAACAATATAGTGCACAAAAAAATACAAAACAACACTGGATATATCCAACAGATTTTTCTGCCCAAATATGGCACCTGAAAGCAGGGATTTAACAGCACTTAGCACTTTAGACTCACAAAGAACATTTTGTAGGCTCTCTTAGAGGTATAAGAACTGTTCTGGACTATTCTCGGCATGTGTAACAACCATTCTACTCAAAATTGACCCCCAAGGCATTGTACTATGCAGATGTTATCTACCTTACAGATAATGATCTCTTGGAACAGTTAAGACAGGAAACCCGCATTGCTCTAGGATTTGCCAAAATAGGCTATAAATTTAATTTCAAGAAAACCAAAATTGCATTTCTCAGTGTCCTATTTTTTATCTGATGAAAGAAAGGGCCTGGTGCCTCACTTTCTAGAAAAATGTGCATAATTATAACCACCAAATACCATTAAAGAGCTACAATCATTATTGGACTTTTTCAATTTTGGCAGTACTTACATTCCAGACTATGCACAATGCAGAAAACCATTGTATGATTTAATACACCCTGACTTTTCAAGTAAATATTGGACAGTTGACACATGCGCATTCTAAGAACATTACAGTGGGACATGCTTGAAATAAAACACTTGCAAACATGTGGTAAAAAAAAATGTGGTCATCAGAGTACTTGCTGGTCCCATCAGATTCACCTATGTAACATTCAATGAAGGTGATACCGTACCTATTGCATATAAATCACACCTGTGCTCCACAGCTGAACTATCCTTTGCTCCCACAGAAAATATTCTGACTGCTGTTCAGATGGCTGTTATAAAAGAGAGATCTCTGGCCCAGGGGAACAACATTATTGTTGTAACCCCTATACCAGCCCTCGATGGCTGTTACAAAAGCCAGCGTACCAAGTGCTAAAGCACTACATCCAGGTTGGATCCAATGGGTGATATCTGTGACTGCCACTGATGTAAATTATGTTGAATTATGTTCAATTTGAGCTTGAATACCCAATACCAACAGATATATTGCCTCTTGATCAATACCAAACATTAGTCTATACTGATGGTTTAGCACAAACAGCAGTAGGCACAAAACAACAGAACTCTGCACCATGTGTGGTTGTGAGTGATGATATGAAGTATGGCAAATTCCTTTCTTAAGGCACTTACATGCAGACCCTATGGGACTGCACTACACAATTGGCAGAGCTTAAGGCTCTGGTATTGGCAATGCAGCATAAGGATCTGAAACAGCTAACACTGATAGTGTGTGATTCATACTATTGTGTCCAGTCCTTTAATGAATATCTGCATTACTGGTGCCAAAATGGGTTCACAGATTCAAAAGGGAACACCATCGAAGTCAGATTACTCTAAAGGGAACACCATCAAAGTCAGACTACTCTGGGGGAAATTAGCAGATCTGAAAGAGATGCTACCCAATGCCCATGTAGTCCATACAATGGGTTCTCAACATGTAGGGCTACAC
Source organism: Pleurodeles waltl (assembly GCF_031143425.1). Taxonomy (NCBI): domain Eukaryota; kingdom Metazoa; phylum Chordata; class Amphibia; order Caudata; family Salamandridae; genus Pleurodeles; species Pleurodeles waltl. Next base: position 1,560,739,457 of record NC_090440.1, read on the forward strand.
GTTGCAGGCAATACCTTGGCTGATGAAGCAGCCAAATCAGTAGTAGCCACAGCTACTGTTGCTGTGATTACTCATTCTAGAATGAGTTTGGATGATGAAACATTGGCTGCTGTAAAAGCTGCAGCAGAGAGCAATCCCCTACGAAAGACATATCCTGCCAAATATTCCTACCACAATAGTGCACAGAACATTGCTTTTGTAACAATACAAGGGGTGGGTGATCCTGTGATTACCCAGTTGCTTCTGCCCATGCAGGTGTGGCAGCAACTATTTCTTCATTGCAAAAACATTACTGGTGGCCAGGTCTATATAAACAGACCAAACAGTGTGTCCTTTGTAAAGAATCCACCATCAAGCGCCCACCACAAACACCCCTCCTAATTTCCAACAAACCGCTACAATGTGTGTACCTGGATCACTGTGGAACCTTGACACCTAATGGTGCATAGAAATAAATCTTAGACGCTGTTGACTCTTGCTCCACATTCCTATCGGTATGGCCACAATGATCAGCTGACATGCGAACTGTTATTAAAGATTTGCATATTTTTATTGGGACATATGCAGTTGCAGCATTTCATTCAGACTAGGGCCCTGCTTTGGCCTCAAGGGCATCCAGGGACACCATGGCAATGTCGGGTGTCCAATTGCATTATTCATCTCCCTATCATCCCGAGGATAACAGTATTGTGGAGCAGAAAAAACAAGACTTAAAGAATTCCTTAACAGCGAGAGTATTAGGTATGGGTCGTACTTGGCTTAGTCACCTATACAGAGTCACGAGAGCACTTAACAATATGCCTATAAGGTCCCTGTGAGGGCACACACCATACGAGGTCCTGTGAGGCATACCTATGTATGTCCCGGATCTTGATGGCTCTTGTGCGGTGGTGGAAGATACATCTTTTGACATAAATGAACGTGTCACTTTTTTTCAGGAATTACAGCAATTCCGTAATGAAAACTCATCTGCATGTGCCGCCACATTGGGAATAAGGGATACACCAATAACACTGACTGGCTGGATTCCAAAAGTTGGGGATCTGATACAAGAAAAAGTTGCTGTGACAAAATAATTCGGCCACACTGTACCAGAACTGTCATCCTACCACCACTACCTGGTTTGCAAGGAAACAACTTTGTCTCCATCAACAATGTCAAGTTACACCATGTGACTGATCCTGTGCAGCAAGCCTAAAGGACTCCGGGGTGGTTCCTGAACCCCTCTCACTACCAACCAGGATGTACCTCTACAAGTTCTAGCCAATAATGCTGACATTTCCCCAACTGTGGGGAGGGTGGAAAATGATCTTTCATTAGTACTAGTAACTTTGTCTGTGACAAGCAACGTCCAAACTACTGACCAGTATTATTCAAATTCAACATAAACGGATGGAGTAGTTCACTACAAACCACCCAGGGACACATCTATCAGTTCTCCCTTTCCGGCACTGGCTCCAGTATTTGCACAAACTGCTTTTGGATATTTTGCCGACATCAATGATTCTTTCACTGACACTTTTACATCCTCTGAAGTACCTGTGTCAAGTGCACATAAGCTGTTCACTTACCTTTAAACCAACTATCTGATATGTCCATGGATCTATCTGCGGGTCCTATTAACTGTGCCATCCTTTCTTCTCTGAATTGGTTTTGTCATTGGTTTTTTTGTGCTGTTATATGGTCATTATCTTCCTGAATGCTCTGCTGTTGAACTGGTGGATGAGGTCCTAAAACCACATTTGTCTTCACATAAGGTCTGGAGAGACTTGTTCCTAGTGAACATTTCAGCTATAACGATTCTCAATGGGATCGTTTGGGATAAAGTATCTTTTGATGTCTTTGGGCTAGCGGAGATCCTCCAATTACGATATGAGTTTAAAGTTCCAATGAACAATATTATAACACCAGGAACCGTTTCAGATGATCGGATGTAATGTAAAAATTGTTGATTATATGCTTTCTAAGCTTGAATATTACACTGTATTTGAAAGTGAAGATGTTTATCAAACAGCTGCTAATTATGGCAATATCTTCTGTTACAACCATTATGGACATAATTTCATACATAAAGCTAGCACACTGAGAGATGTTTATAATTACACACCATGGGAACATTGTCCTACTCCGCAAGTGGGTAGTTGTAAAACATATAAGCACAAATGTGCATATTTTACTGGCCATGCTGAGTCTTATTATTTCAAATTACCTACTTTGAAACTGCAAACTATTTTGTTAACAGATACCAAATTGATTTATTCTGACCCCCTTGTTTACCAGTTGGCGGTAGGAGGGTATGAATATTGGTTAAAGTCAATTGATGGAAAAATAGTTTGGGGAACTAAATTTTGGCAAATACAAGAAAGGGAAGCTTTGTTTAGAGCATGCCTTATTCCGTAGCAAATTATTTTTTACATAACAATCTACAGCAAACTAGTTGTCTAGGCTTGGTGAATATTAAGGAAATGAATGCACCCAGTATTCCCGCATCAGCAAAATGTAAAAATTGCCAGAAAATAATAAATTGCACTAAAGAACAGCTTGACGGGGGTCAAGAAAGGAACATTTAACACAACACTTTTAGGTCTTGATGGGTGGTTATTTTGGGCAATGGACACAATTGGCTGTCATGCACGTTTTGTAAATTTCACGGGGGGTTTGGAGCGAGCCAACCTGATCCTCGTTATATATCATCACAACACTCTAATATTGTCACCACATATAGAGTAGGAAAATTATGCCAACAGTGGCTGAAATCTTCCTCACTAGAAGCCATATAAGAACACCTCAGTCTCCTATCAGAAGACACAGATCTACACAATTTCCTGTTGGGCCCCAGAAGATAGTGCAAAAAAGCACTTCCTTCATGCGCTTTACAATGACATTTTGAAACTTTCCAAAATAGAAGCCACAGCCCAGTTAAGGCCAATACATCAGGGAAACTTGCAGAAAGTATTAGCTGTTATAGATAATGTAATGAACATGTTGTCCAACCACATATACACACTCCACAGCATTATTTCTTCTGAGATTGACATTATACAAAATGGCATGTCATCTTTACAACATGGACAAAGTCAACTAAGGTCCATTATGCAGTTAGGTTGGACTTTACATGTCCTAAAAAGTGGTCGCTTACCATGACAATATGTTAGATCAAAAAGGCCTGTTTGACTAATTCAATTTAAAACAACAGCAACAAATAATGGCTGAGAAAGAAGCAACTTATGCCATGCTTGAATCACATTCCTGTAGGCAGATATGAAAGGCTGGGAGATAGCTACATTCATGAGGTGTGGGAGCTGCCCTTCTTATAAAAATGTTTCAATAGCATGATAGAAGTCTCTCTCAGTGGAAGCAAGTGTGAGACTTCTGTAACCCATTCAATGATTTGTAAACAGTTGTCCTTGCATGCAGCATATAATGCTTCACTAGCAAATTTAGCCTGTTATCTGAAGGGAGTTCCTGTCCCTTTGTTTCATCTAGCATTCCAGGTGCTCTTGAATGGGAGCTATGTAGTTCTGAACAGGGAGAATTGTTGTGGAATTCGAGCTAGAATTGCCTACGTCGTTTCTGACTCCCAAATTGTCACCTGTTGCGGTAATCAGCATTTTCCTCCAACACAGCAGGCAAAAATAGCAGAGATATGGCCTCATATTGGTACTTCAAATGTAAATTTTGAAAAGCTGAGCAGACTGAAACCACTTTTGTTTAAAAAACGTGGTGCTTACATGCTCCTGCAAGACCTATGTGCTCCAAATGGTGAAGTTATCTGCAGAGATACAGTAACTTTTAAATAGTAACTTTTCTAAACATTTCGGTGAATTAATTGGGAGAATATTTAAGGCCTCGAACACCAAAGGGATTGCACATATCTTTAAGGCTGTTGGTTCTTGTTCAGTCAGTACTTTTTCCTCTTTATTTGGCATCATACCTTCAGCCATGCACTTTAATTTTTTGAGTGTTTTCGGAGGATTACCTATTACTTTGGAATTCATTGGTGGCATTTTGCTGTTGCCATTCCTTCTTCGTACTGGCTGCCCTTCACAACAAGGAGGACTGATGCCGCTACCGCCAGTGCAACTTTGTCATGAAATCATGATGCAGTAATTTGGCTGGGTCCAAACTGGAATGGCATGGGCAGCAAAGAAACGATGGATTTAGTCCCAGATCTCTGTACTGGGGGTGAATGTTTGTCATTGTTCAGCATTCCGTCCATCACTTGTTCTTTTTGCATTTGTCGCCGTAAGTGGGAAGGGTATGCCCAGACGTGGGTCCCGTGCTTCCCATGCCACTGGATTCAAGCTAGCCGGGCTGATGAGGGGTGAAACCCCGAAACCGGTCCCAGGATGCTTGTTTCCAGTCCAGGGAAGACCTGGCCTGGCAGTTCGGACTGGACTGTTCCCATGAGGAACAGGGTCGAGACTGTTTTTCATATGACTGGGTCCAAACTGGAATGGCATGGGCAGCAAAAAAAACAATGGATTTAGCCCCAGATCTCTGTAATGGGGGTGAATGTTTGACATTTTTCAGCATTCTGTCCATCACTTGTTCTTTTTGTATTTGTCGCCCTAAGTGGGAAGGGTTACTCAGACGTGGGTCCTGTGCTTCCCATGCCACGGGATTCAAGCTAGCCTGGCTGATAAGGGGTGAAACCCCGAAACTGGTCCCAGGATGCTTGCTTCCAGTCCAGGGAAGGCCTGGTAGTTCGGGCTGGACTGTTCTCATGGGGAACAGGGTCAAGACTGATTTGCATATGGCTAGGTCCAAAATGGAATGGCATGGGCAGCAAAAAAATTATGGATTTAGGCCCAGATCTCTGTACTGGGGGTTAATATTTGACATTTTTCAGCATTCCGTCCATCACTTGTTCTTTTTGCATTTGTTGCCCTAACTGGGAAGGGTATGCCCAGACGTGGGTCCCGTGCTTCCCATGCCACTGGATTCAAGCCAGCATGGCTGATGAGGAGTGAAACCCCGAAACCGGTCCCAGGATACTTGTTTCCAGTTCAGGGAAGACCTGGCCTAGCAGTTCGGGCTGGACTGTTCCCATGGGGAACAGGGTCAAGACTGATTTGCATATGGCTGGGTCCAAACAGGAATGGCATGGGCAGCAAAAAAACAATGGATTTAGGCCCAGATCTCTGTACTGGGGGTGAATGTTTGACATTGTTCAGCATTCCGTCCATCACTTGTTTTTGCTTCGGAAAACAACTCCTGGAAGAACTGGAGGGCAACTAGTCTCTGTTATTCAGACCGGTTTTGGCCTGTGTGCAGACTGTCCTTCACTGCTTGTGGTACCCTTTCGAACATGCACCAGAAGTTTGTCCTACTACGCAGTGCATACCTTCTTTGAACGCTGATCTGCTGATGTTCTTGCTGAGGGCTCATTACCAGACATGTACGTTGAGATTGCATTTGCTGCGGGAAGCTTCCTACGAGTTACCTTTTGAGGACCAAGTGGCTCTTGGAACTACAACACCTGGCACTGCACAGGATGCTGCTGAGTCAGCTTGAGCAGAGGCAATTGAATATGAGTGCTCTTTCGCCTTCCTTGCCAACAAATTGGTTACCTTGACATCTGCTGAAGTGGAGTTTTTCATGAATGCTATTAAAGTTGATGACATTGCCGATTTTCCAAAAGACCATGATTATTACTGAGTTATTGACATTTGCCCCAATTTTTGATTACTGTTTTTAAATTCTACATTGACCAGTTTTACTTTGACCTGATTTTTTTCTGCTTGCTTGTCAACATGGACATTTTATTGTATACATTTTAGTATTGACTTTAAGGATTTAGCTGTAGAAATGGCAGTATTTCTTTGGGCTTTGTTAGGGACATATACACTTTGAACCTTCAATAAGGGGGTGTTGTGAAGCTACTTTAGCTATTACACAGGCATCTTATTTTAGCCTAGGCCTGCAGCTTGTGCCCTTTAAATTTTTAAAGCATGCATTTTTATTTCTCTATTTTTTTAACTGAAGCCTTCTCTTAGAGGAGATGTTTTTATTATTGTTTCAACTTGTCCTTTACACAGACTTCTGTTTTTGTTTTCTCTGCATAACTGCTAGACCTGACAGCCTTAGGGTGGTCATCCCCCAACTTTTTGCCTGTCTCCCTCTACTTTTCTGACACTGTTTATGCTGGTTGTAGGACTCTGCACACTTTACCACTAATAACCAGTGCTAAAGTGCATAGCTCTCTCCCTTAAACATGGTAACATTGGTTCATGCCCAATTCTCATATTTAACCTACTTGTAAGTCCCTAGTAAAGTACACTACATGTGCCAAGGGCCTGTAAATTAAATGTTACTAGTGGGCCTGCAAGTATGCAAAGAACATTGGTCATGCGGCTGGGATAAATTAAACTACTTTCTAACAAGACGAATACTTAATATTATCTTGGCTAAATTATTTCTTTATGAAAATGAATTTATTACTTATATTGAGCAAAAAGAATCACCAAAGGGACAGATTGTCCCGATAACATAAACCACAAATACATACAAACATTGGTGTCACATCAAACTACATCAACTACACAAAGTTACATAGAACAAATCGCTAATTCATTCTGAAAAATGTCCCAAACGAATATCCTCCATTGGAGGTAGTGGTATACAACAAACGTCAGTCCTTTTACTATCTTCACCATATGCAAATACATATAAACGGCTATCTGCAGGAGTACGACTTGTTACATCACACGCTGTTTAATCTGATACTGCTGCACCTCTCCATATCGGGTAAGATGCTACGCCTTTTTCTTTGGTATTGTGCTTTCCGACTTAGCATTACCGGTTTTGGAATTACTTTACTCGAACACGGTACTTAAGCACATGGGCTGCAACCGTTAACTTATATGAATGTGCCCTTTACACTTTATAAACCTTGGAGATGTTTACTAATACTGCTGATTCCTCCGCTTGCAGTTCGAATTACATTATGTGCCCGCTTATACGGGTCTTTAGCATCGTCATTTTATTGTATTTGCCAACTATTCATAACGCTGCGTGCATATTATGCCCCTCGGGTCGAGTATTTACCGCCAATGCTTGATTCTTGGACGGTATCATTCCAGACCCTTCCCTACATTTTTTTGCCTCATATTTGTAAATCATTTGTCTTACATATTTCATTTTCTATTAAATATGACCCCTCCCCTCTTTCTCTCTTTAATTAGACTTATTATGGTCCTGTTATAATTTTGGAAACCAATACCAAAACGTATCCTTGGATTTGTCCATAAGACACTTAGGCGGTCATTACAACATTGGCTGTAAAAGCAGCTTACAGCCGTGCAGAAGACCGCCAACCCACTGCCGCGGCCGCGGAATTCCGCCACAGCTATTATGACCCACATTTCGGAATCCGCCAAAATTCAGACACCCACACAAGTCCGCCACACCAAAGGTCAGTGATAAACTGGCGATAACAAAACCGACACCGTCACGCCAACAGAAATACACCCACACTATCACAACACACGAATCCACGCGGCAGTCTTTCAACCGCGGTATTCTATTCGTGGTACACACCGCTGCGCTCAAAATACACACACATTTACAAAACACTACCACATTGGACAATTCAAAATACACACACGACACCAGCACCCCACCCCCTGCAGAGGGAGAACCACCCCGCAAACAGTCCCTGAGATCAAGGACAAAGACAGAGCACAATGCCAAGACCCCCGCCAAGAAATGAGACCACCCTGATTGTCATCCTACTGTCCCACTTTGTCACCCTGTCCATACTGAAACTGCCCCAGCTCCACTTCCTATGCCCATATGGGCAATGCATCTGTGAGACTAACAGACTGGACTCTGGACATTCCTCCGCCATCAGCCCTCACCATTTCACTACCCCCTCCAATATTGAGCACTTAAATAAACACACTTAAAGCACAAAACAATCTGGAGTCTGTCTGTGATTTCGAAATAGTGTATTAGCAATTACAGTGACAAAATGCTCTAGTCCATGAGGAATCTAAGCAGATGTCACACAGTGGGACCCACATCTGTGAAATCGTAAGGGAAAGTGACAACTCAGTGACCATACACTGGGTGAAAACGACACACAGTAGAGAGGCAGTAGTGTTAAAGTACATGTAGGCAAGTTTGTATTCTTACCTGTGTCTCACTGGAAATATTGCTGGATCACTGAGTCCCTGTTGTGCATGTCTTCTTCCCCTGCTTCCTCGTCTTCACTGTCCACAGGCTCCACAGCTGCAACAACACCACCATCCTCCTGCAGAAAAGGCACCCGTCGTCGCAAAGCCAAGTTATGAAGCATACAGCAGGCCACGATGATCTGGCACACCTTCTTTGGTGAGTAGAATAGGGATCCACCTGTCATATGGAGGCACCTGAACCTGGCCTTCAGGAAGCCGAAGGTCTGCTCGATCACCCTCCTAGTTCGCCCATGGGCCTCATTGTAGCGTTCCTCTGCCCTTGTCCTGGGATTCCTCATTGGGGTCAGTAGCCATGACAGGTTGGGGTAACCAGAGTCACCTGCAAATGGTGAGGGACAACTGTTAGACATGCACTAACCTGGAGGGATATCCCCAGACCCAGACAACCATTCCCACTGACTTGCTTCCAGGTGCTCACCTAATAGCCACACACGGTGCCTCTGGAGTTGACCCATCACATAAGGGATTCTGCTATTATGCAGGATGTAGGCGTCATGCACTGAGCCAGGGAACTTGGCATTCACATGGGAGATGTACTGGTCTGCCAAACATACCATCTGTACATTCATCAAATGATAACTCTTCCGGTTTCTGTACAACTGTTCACTCCTGTGGGGGGGTACCAAAGCCACATGTGTCCCATCAATGAAACCTATGATGTTGGGGATGTGTCCCAGGGCATAGAAATCCCCTTTCAATGTAGGCAAATCCTCCACCTGAGGGAAAACGATGTAGCTCCGCATGTGTTTCAGAAAGGCAGACAACACTCTGGACAATACGTTGGAAAACATAGGCTGGGACATCCCTGATGCCATGGCCACTGTTGTCTGAAAGGAACCACTTGCAAGGAAATGGAGCACTGACAGCACCTGCACTTGAGGGGGGATTCCTGTGGGATGGCGGATTGCTGACATCAGGTCTGGCTCCAACTGGGTACACAGTTCCTGGATTGTGGCACGGTCAAGCCTGTATGTGATAATCAAATGTCGCTCCTCCATTGTCGACAGGTCCACCAATGGTCGGTACACTGGAGGATGCCGCCATCTCCTCACATGTCCCAGCGGACAGTGCCTATGAAGGACAACAGCGAGCACAGAGTCAAACAACTCAGAGGTACATACCCACAGTTTACACAGAACACCTATCATACACAAAAGGTGGCCTGTATGTGTGTTGAGTCTAGGCCAAGGTATGAGTGACGCAGTTAGAAATGAAGCCATGTGGGCCCCTGAAATGGCGGCTACCTGACCTGTAAAGTGGGACAATGGGATGTGAGGTAACTGCACTGGCGTTGTACACCGTCGCGGTAGGCGGTCGAAGACCGCGGCGCAATGCTGCATTGGTTAACATTGGACCCTATGGGTCCCAGGAGCCAATGGCGATGTACGCCGGCGGTGACGGTACGAACCGCCGCGGATGTGACTGCCATTTTCTATCACTTCAATCACTCAATACCTGATCTTCGACAGGAGAGGACCTACACTGCAAGTTCTGCTGTGACCTCGGTCTGGAAGAGACAATGGCTCGAGTGTCTGGGGAAAGGGCCCCTGCCTTCACATCGGAGGAGTTGGAGAAACTCGTGGATGGGGTCCTCCCCCAGTACACGCTACTCTACGGTCCTCCAGACAAACAGGTAAGTACACAGGAAGCATGTTGTATGGGCTATGCCTGTGTGGAGAGGGCTGGATGTAAGAAGGAAGGGGGGGAGAGTGCTGAGTGCATGAAAGACGCTGAATGCATGTGCCACATGGCAAGGGTAGGGATGGGGGCCAATCACTTCGACGGTGCAGTTGGTAATAACTTCTCTTTTTCCCCTGTACATTTCATGTGGGCAGCGCCCACCAGAAGAAAGATATTTGGCGTGCCATCGCCAAGGACGTCCGGACGCTGGGGGTCTACCAGACGGTGCACCCACTGCTGGAAAAGATGGGAGGACATTCGCCGTTGGAGCAAGAAGACGGCAGAGGCTCAGCTGGGGATGGCCTCCCAATGTGGGAGGGGTACCCATCGCACCATGACCCCCCTGATATTCAGGATCCTGGCGGTGGCCTACCCGGAGTTGGATGGGCGCTTGAGGGCATCACAGCAGCCACAAGAGGGCAAGTACACGCTCATTCTGCTGACTTTGCACGCAGTGGAGGTGTCTGGGTGGGGGAGGAGGGCTGTGGGTTTCCCTAGGCCAGGGCGAGTTCCGTAGGCAAGGCCCCTCTGTATGTCAGGCCATGTGTAGAGTGCCAAGTACAGCTAGTCATGCCCCTGTGTCATCTATGTGTGCAGATGTCGTCCATAGCCTTGTAGGCCATTTCCCAGAAATTGAACAGTGGAGACCAAGAGCTCGGCGTAGTGCAGGGGGCTTCTGTGTCTGTCGTGTCCGCCAACGGTAGCGATAATGCATGCACTCAACATGTCTTTCTTCTGTCTCCCCCCCCTTTTTGTGGTCTCGCTGTTCTTGTGTGAATTAGCATCATCAGGCGGAGGAGCAGTGGCAACAGAGCACGAGGGAGCTGAATCCCACATGGCCCTGGAGGGCGACACTACGGAGTCTGAATTCACCAGTGGGACGGAGGGCGAGGGGAGCTCCACGGCGGGGACAGGAGCGGATACCAGCGACACAGACTCGTCCTCTGATGGGAGCTCCCTTGTGGTGGCGGCAACATCTGTGCCCCTGCATCTACAGGGACAGCCACCACCCCCCTACCAGCAACGCCCTCCCAGCATCCCCTCAGCCTTTGCCCCGTGCCCGCTCACCCAGGAGGGTGGGCATCACCTTCGCCCCAGGCACCTCAGGCCATGCCCCAGTCACCCCTGCTGCCCTCAGTGAGGAATCCATTGACCTCCTCAGGTCCCTCACTGTTGGGCAGTCTACCATTTTGAATGCCATCCAGGATGTAGAGAGGCAGTTGCAACAAACCAATGCACTCCTGGAGGGCATTCATTCTGGTCAGCCGGCCCTTCACTGAGCTTTTCAGACTCTGGCCTCAGCACTGATGGCAGCCATTGTCCCCGTCTCTAGCCTCCCCCCTCCAACTTCCTCAACCCCGACCCAATCCCCTGTACCTCAGCCTATCCCAAGCACACCTACAGACCATTATGCACACACGTCAACACCCAAGGGAAGCTCAGGCAAACATAAGCACCACACATCCCACAGGCACTCACGCAAGCATCACACACATGCAGACACACCAACATCCACTGCCTCCACTGTGTCCCCCTCCTCCTTGTCTCCCTCCTCCATCCCAGTCTCGTCTACACTCACACCTGCATGCACTACCTCTACAGCCACTACGTCCCTCTCCAGCACACCCACCACCACACCCCGCTCACGTGCAGTCACCACCCCCACTACCATTCACAGGTCCCCTGTGTCCTCTCCCAGTGTGTCTGTGACACCCCCTCCCAAGATACACAAATGCAGGCACACACCCACCCAACAGTCATACACCTCACGACAGCCTCCAGCGCATGCACCTTCACCCAGTCACCAAACGTACACCTCCTACAACCACCACCTCTTCCTCCACTCCCAAACCCCCTCCAGCTACCCGTCCCAGTGTGTCCAAAAAACTGTTCCTGTCCAACCTTGACCTCTTTCCCACACCTCCCTCACCCCGTCCATCTCATAGGTCCCGAAATAGCACCTCAGCCTCAACATCTCCGGGACCAGTGGTGCCTGTAGTCACCGGAATGTGGAGTGCACCGGCCACCAGGGCAGCCAGTGTGGCACGGAGCCACAGCACAGACAGTCCCCCACCTGTGAAGCATCAGAAGTTGGCCAGTGCCCGGCGGGAGAGGGGGAAGTCTCCAGCCACCAAAGCCGCTCCCAGGGGTCCCGTTGGGAGTGTGGAGTCAGCTGTGACACCTTCCAAGGTGGGGAAGGGCCACAAGAAACCCGGCAAGTCTGGGAAGAGCTGCACGGCGGAGAAGACCGCCATCATCCCCACTGCCCAGGAGGCCAGCACCAGCCCAGCTGCCCAGGAGGCCACCGCCAGCACAAGCCCAGCTGCCCAGGAGGCCACCGCCAGCACAAGCCCCGCTGCCCAGGAGGCCACCACCAGCACAAGCCCAGCTGCCCAGGAGGCCACCGCCAGCACAAGCCCAGCTGCCCAGGAGGCCACCGCCAGCACAAGCCCAGCTGCCCAGGAGGCCACCGCCAGCACAAGCCCAGGTGGGCCATGAAGGACTGCCAGCAAAAGGCCCGCAGGGCCATGAAGGACCGCGAAAAAAAGGCCATTTGGGCCATGAAGGACCGCCAATAGCTGAGACCCTGCAATGGAGACCGCCATCTGAAGCACAGCACCGCTGAACAGGACACCGCCATCTGAAGCACCGCTGAACAGGGCACCGCCATCTCAAGCACCGCTGAACAGGGCACTGCCATCTCAAGCACCGCTGAACAGGGCACCGCCAACTGAAGCACCGCTGAACAGGGGACTGCCATCTCAAGCACTGCTGAACAGGGCACCGCCATCTCAAGCACCGCTAGCCAATGAGCGGCAGGGGCACTGACACAACTGAGTCCGTCACGGGGTGCATGATGCACTCTGGGCACCATGCCCCCTCCAGAACCAGTGGAGACTGTTATCCACTACCTCTGTCCTTAACAGGACGAAGCACTCTGGGCACCATGCCCCCTCCAGAACCAGTGGAGACTGACATCCACTACCTCTGTCCTTAACAGGATGAAGCACTCTAGGCACCATGCCCCCTCCAGAACCAGTGGAGACTGCCATCCACTACCTCTGTCCTTAACAGGATGAAGCACTCTGGGCACCATGACCCCTCCAGAACCTGTGGAGATTGTTATCCACTTGTGAGACTGTGGCTTTGCACTCCCCAGGATTGAACAGTGGGCAGACCACCCACTGTAGAGATTTGAGAGACTGTGGCTTTGCACTCCCCAGGATTGAACAGTGGGCAGACCACCCACTGTAGTGACTTGAGAGACATTGGCTTTGCACTCCCCAGGATTGAACAGTGGGCAGACCACCCACTGTAGAGACTTGAGAGACAGTGGCTTTGCACTCCCCAGGATTGAACAGTGGGCAGACCACCCACTGTAGAGACTTGTGAGACTGTGGCTTTGCACTCCCCAGGATGGAACAGTGGGCATGTGGCCCCCTCGTGGATTTGGCGTCGTGCACTCAAGCGGCTGAGGTGCCCCCCCTTTCCTTCCCCCTAAGGTGCCTGTTTTCTTGGTATCTGATGCCCCTGCAGTGTTCTCTCCGTCATGGTCGGGGATCTTGTGTGGGCCTCGCCCATACTGTGTGGTCCCAGTGTTCCACGGACTATCTTAGTGCACTACCTGGACTTCTATGCTTGGTATTTATTTTGTACATGGTGTATATATATATTTCTGCCTACTTGTTTTTAATATATTACAATTGGTACACTAATTTTCTATTGTCTTTGAATTCTTCCGGGTGGTTTGGGGGATGTAACTGTGATGTATTGATATGCATTCGAGTGTGTTGTAGTGGGTGAGGGTGGGGGTGTTGTGTGTGTGTGTCACTCTCTTTTCCCTCCCCCTCCCCTGTGTCATAGGTGCAGTACTCACCGTGGTCTTCGCCGCCGGCGTTCGTGCTCCTGGTAGAGGAGCAGGAAGACTATTGCAGGGAGAAGTTGGAGTTCCGCGTGCATGGTGTCCTCGTTCTTTCTGGGGTGTGTAGAGGTGAGCGTTTTCCCTTCGAAATTCCTGTTTCCGCCGTGTTTTTATCCGCGGTGAATCCGCCCCGGAAAAGGTGGCGGATTGGCCTGTCATAATAGTGTGGGCGGTACATTGACTCCCGCCTGTCTGTTGACGTGACCGCCGTGCTGTTTGTTTGTACCGCCGTGGCGGTCGGAGTGTTAAAGTGGCTGTCTTTGTTGGCGGTTTCCACCACGGTCGTAATTGCAATTTTTTTACCGCCGGCCTGTTGGCGGTTTTACCGCCGCTTTAACACCGTCCGCCTGGGTTGTAATGACTACCTTAATTTCATTCATGGTCTTCCTATCAATTGTTAAAAAGGTATGACAGTTACCACTATGCGCTTGATCGATTCTTACTTTCTTTCCATTCACCTTACCTTTACTACAGCCTCACACCTCTTTTTTTTTGTATTGCAGCATGTTTACTTGTTCTCACGCTTATCTGTCCTACACACGGTGGACACATTTCTATATAGATGATTTTAATTAGACCATTTCACATATGACGACACCGGGGTGTTCACTTTACAATGTATGAGATAGTACAGTTGGCACCCAGTTGGCTTAACACAACATGGGTGGATTGTTATTTTTAGGGTTAAAGGACACCATATGTTTTCTTGGACTGTTGGAATTACCAGTTCATTTATATATACTTTATTTGCAATATTGTTTCACAGCCTTGATAAAGTCGCGAACAACGAAACACGTGTCGGCTGTCTATGCATTGAATAGTATAGTAGTGTATTGACTCGATTTGTGACCATGATGACTTCATACCTGCTGTGAACAAATATATGATTCACTTAGAAGAATAAAAGAACATCATTATGAACATGTGGATGTGCCATGGTTCCTTTTTCTCCTCGTAATTGACTGTGGACCATCTGGGTTCGCAGCACATACACCTTGTGGCTAGGTGTAGAACCATTCTGGAACTCCTGGAATGGAAACTTTGCTACTTTGGACTCTGTACATCAACATTGTGTAGTTAATCTTCAAGCAATAAACCTGGAAGTGCGCACCAGTGTTATACACAGCCACAGATCATTAATTCCAAACAAACGTCAAGGTGTTATCCACTTCTTAGCAATGGCTGTGGTGAATTCGATGAGCAGTGCTAAGCCCAGACCAGTTATTTCCTGAAATTCTTTGCACTCCCTAATTTACTTCCATGGAATTAATTATATTTTTATACCTAACCCTGCTGAAATCCACATGGTGTTGACGCGTTTCGGCCTATTTAATTTTAGGCCTCATCAGGACTATACTGGGACAACAACATCTAAATAAATTGAAAAAGGCAGAATAAATACTCTTAAAAACATATCAAGTACTTGTGTTTAAACCAGCAATTGAATCACCCGGTGCTCACTCTGTGGTGTGGATATCGGAAAGCTTCAATTCCCATGTGTTTAAACATGCTCAAAGACTAGTTTTTATGGATGGTAAATCATAGTGAAAGTGAGAGTGACTCCTGTATCTCACTCGAATCTAGTCTCGGAGAGAATCATGCTTAAAAAGTGCTATACTATAATATAAATATTTATTATACCTAGGAATGGTTTAAAAACAGTCTTTACTCCTGTTGATCTTATACAAGAAAAAGAAGGAATAAATCCGTTGTCAGTATCTCTCTGACAGTTATACTGTTTGCCTTAGGCATAATAGGCTCCCTGGCTCACCTCTTGCTTCTAGCTAGCGTTATCACTGACGCTGAACATCTATTGAATACGCGCTGCACACACATTCCATGTGGGCTTCGTTTGCGGAATTTATCCTGTAAGGAGCCTCAGATGTCCTCCAAATCCGGCGCTTACGGCTACCTCCCAGGTTCGTTGCTTCCATATATACACACGCGAAGCAACTGCTCACCAAATTAAAGAGCAAGGAGGCGGGCGCGGTTAAAGATTTACATGTCGGCCATCTTTGAGTGGTTACAAATGCTAACCATAAGCACGGATTGCTCTCCAATTGAGTAGCAGCTATTTTCTAGCGTTAACAAAAAGGAGGTATTCTCTGTTTTGTATTATTACACTGTGAAAATAAGGCACACTATAGAAATCGCTTTGAATCTGTCTTGAGTAAGGGACTAAACTATGATAAACATTTTCCTAATGTTTAATGTCTTTTACTAACCTGACATATATCAATAACAGCACTCCGCTAATATATGTAAAATAGCACTTAAAGCTGATCCAGAGCAGAGATGTTAAGTTGTTCACTCAAAATCAAGCTCCTTAGATTCACTATTCATATACCATACTGATTATTTCCAGATATCATAAGCTCCATTACTGTAGTATGTACATGAACCTCTATTTTGAAATCCCCTTTGGGCATTCATGTATATGCATTGAAACAATATTATAAGCAAAAAGAACCAAATTACACCGTACTCTTAAATCAGTGTCCACATTTCATCAATATCGTTTAAACCCTGACGGGCTGTTTGATATTTTTCTATCAGCCGTGCTTCCACCCAAAGCAGTTTCTCTGTTGTGGACTGTCCATCCATCTTGGTTTGAACTACGGTCAACACAGTCCAATGAATATCTTGTGCTGTATGTTTCATTTCCATAAAATGTTCCACCATTGGTGCTCCTTTTATTGAACACTTTATTCTTGATCTGTGTTGCAGTATCCATGTCTTCACCACCTGTGAGGTTTGGCCAATGTATACCTTTTCACATTGACATGTGATACAATAGATAACGTTCTTTGTGTTACAATTTTAAAAGCTTTTTTGCAGATGCACTTTTCCATTTATTATCACTTCCTTAGAGTCACATGTGAACCTACATGCCAAGCATTTACTGCATCTGTAGTGTCCTTGTATAGATGGTAACTGCAACATAGTCCTAAGTCCTCTCTCCTGTGTTTGTGTGTTATCAGCTCTTACCCATTGGTCTCTGCAGCACTGATTGTCCCACCCACATAAGTAGCCCCTAACCATGTCTCAGGGCTGCCATTGCATGGTCTGTGTGTGCAGTTCACTGCCACTTCGACTTGGCATTTAAAAGTACTTGTCAAGCCTTAAACTCCCCTTTTTCTACTTATAAGTCACCCCAAGGTAGGCCCTAGGTAACCCATAGGGCAGGGTGCTATGTAGGTAAAAGGCAGCACATGTACAAATGTGTTTTACATGTCCTGGTAGTGAAAAACCCCTAAATATGTATTCCACTCTTGTGAGGCCTGCTCTTTTCAGAGACTAACATTGGGACTGCCCTCATGTACTTTTTGAGTGGTAGATTCTGATCTGAAAGGTGTAACCAGGTCATATTTAGTATGGCCAGAATGGTAATATAAAATCCTGCTTATTGGTGAGATTGTAATTTATAATACTAGTTTAGAAATGCCACTTTTAGAAAGTGAACATTTCTCTGCATTTAAAAAACATCTATGCCTTTCAGCCTGCCTCTAATCAACGTCTTGCTGGGCTGGTTGACAGCTTCCTTGTGCATTTCACCCAGACAACCACAAACACAGGACACTCAGTCACATCTTCATTCATCTGCATACTGAATGTTTCTTCCTGGGCTGGAAGGGTGGAGGGCATGGCACTTACATTTCAAAGGCTAGTGACCTGCCCTCACACAATGGACTTCCAAACCCTCTACTGGGACCCTGGCAGACAGACCTGTACCGAGAGGGGAACTTGTGCACTTCAAAACCACCCTTTGAATTCTCCCCCACTTCAATTGAATCTTTGGCTATTTAAAATGGGTCTCTGACCCCACCAACTCAGATACTTCTGGACCTGAACCTGCAACCTGTCAAGAGGAACTGTCTTGCTGCCCAAAGGACTCATCTTGACTGCTTTGCTGAGAAGGACTGCTGCCCTGCTGATGACCTGCTGCCTTGCTGGCCTTTGACTTTGCTGAGAAGTCCTCTCCAAGGGCTTGGATTGATCTTGCCTCCTGTTTTCTGAAGTCTCAGGACCAAAAAGACTTTAACTCTCCAAGAAACGTCTTATGCCCTGAAAATTGGCGCACGGCCTGCCAGAATCGACACACAGCCTGCCTTGCAACTGAGAAATCGCTGCACAGCCAAACCAGAACGATGCAGTCCAACTTCCCCAGTGAAAATTCGACGCAGCGCCTACCTTGCGATGGAAACTTCGACCCATCGCCTACCGGATTGATGCAACGCCCGTGCCTGCTTCCAGTTCATTAAGGATTTCCCCACATCATCCGTGGGCATCAAAAAGATCCCCACACTGCAGTGAGGAACTAAGACTGAGTGCCAAAAAACGACACAAGCCACTTGCAGCAAAAAGTGACGCAATGTCTGTGCCTTGTCGGGGAATCCGACGCACACCTTATTTTTCAGCTCATCTCCTTCTCTGCGGTCTCCATGCATGTTATTTTTTATGCAAACCGGGTACTTTATGTAATCAAGAGACAACTGTTGATTTCTAAGATTTAAGACTCTTTTTTAAACTTGTAAAAGTGAGATTTCAACAACTGTTGATTTCCAAGATTTAAAACTATTTTTTAAACTTATAAAAGTGATATTTCAACTTGTGCTTATTGAATCTTTATCGTTTTTACCTTATTTTATTCAGATAAATATTAGCTGTTTTTCTAATCCTGGGTGGTGTATTTTTGTGGTGTTTATACTATGTTACTGTATGATTTATTGCACAAATACCTTACACATTGCCTTCTAAGTAAAGCCTGACTTCTCAGTGCCAAGCTACCAGAGGGTCAGCACAGGATAATTTGGATTGTGGGTGACTTACCTTGACTAGGATTGTGGTCCCTGCTTTGACAAGGGTATACACCTCTGCCAACTAGCAATGACATTCTCATGTTGTGCTCTATCCAACATTGTACGTGATAAGTTATGAACTATTGCCAGTACAAAGTGTTCATCATGTCCCCAACTCTTATACACAATATTATGGCCCTCATTACAACATTGGTGGTAAATCCCACTTACCGCTGTGCAGAAGACCACCAACACACCGATGCGGCCACGGAAATCCGCCACAGCTATTACGACCCACAGGCCAGAATCCGCCAAAATCTAGACACCCACACAAGTCCACCACACCAAAGGTCAGTGATAAACTGGCGAAAATAAAACCTCCACCATCACGCCAACAGGAATACGCCTACACTATCACGACCCACGAATCCACGCAGCGGTCTTTCAACCGCGGTAAACCATTGGCGGTACAGACCGCCGCGCTCAAAATACACACACATTTACAAAACACAACCACATTGGAAAATTCCAAATACACACACCTGATACACATACACACACCACACACCACTCCCACACACTCACACCACTATAAAACACACACCCACATCACCCACAAACCCCTATGAGAAAATCTGAGAACGAAGCACAGAGAGAGACATCACCATCAACAAACTAGCATCCACAGGCACACAACACCATCACTCACATAACATCCACGTACCTCAGACAACACACACAAACACATCCCCTCACACATCACAACACACACCACCTCACACATCACCCACACCACACCATGGCACCGCAAAGACACCCCAGGTTCTCTGAGGAGGAGCTCAGGGTCATGGTGGAGAAAATCGGACGGGTAGAGCCACAGCTATTCGGTTATGCTAGGAAGATGGAGCTATGGTGTAGAATCGTAGACAGGGTCAACGCAGTGGGACAGCATCCAAGAACAAGGGATGACATCAGGAAGAGTTGGAACGACCTACGGGGGAAGGTGCGTTCCGTGGTCTCAAGACACCAGATTGCAGTTCAAAGGACTGGCGGCGGATCCCCACCTCCTCCCCCACAAATAACAACATGGGAGGAGCAGGTCTTGGCTATACTGCATCCTGAGGGCCTCGCAGGAGTAGCAGGAGGAATGGACTATAGTAAGTCAAATCTTAACTATTACATCCCCCACCCTACCTGCATTCTATCACATACCCCCACCCTCACCCTCACCCCCATCACTCCAACACCTCACATATGTCCCACTATCACAAACACCCAATCCCAACACCAAGCCCTACATGCAACACCAAAGCATGGACACCCATCACCAAAGCATGTCCACTACAGATACCCACACAGATCCCCAAACCAAATATCACACAATGTCCTAGTATAGAACGTAAGCACTGGGGTACAGGGTCATCCACCCATTGCACACCATGGCACACACAGATGCAATAATCATGCCTTTACACCCCTGCAGGACCCCTACCCGACGTCACCAAACAGGAGTTCCCAGACATGTCCTCCCCCGCCACAGAAGAGGCCCACAGTGATGACAGCAGCTCTGTCCAACTGGATCTAGATGACCAGCCCGGCCCATCTGGGACCTTGGGACAGTTGGTTCCCCACACACTGGCACATGCCACCACAGAGCCTCCCCCCTCAGGAAACACCAGCACAGCACCCACCCAGCAGGCCTATCCCTCTGTCCCTAGGACACGTCAAGCAGCAGTGTGTCCACCACAACAGGGAACCCAGGCAAACCCACAAACCCAAGAACATCAGGGACCTTGGGGTAGTGGCAGTGAGCACACGGTTCAGGGGACAGAGGAACAGGAAAACAGGGGAACTGGGAGAACTGCTGTGCGACAGGGGGAGGACAGGCCCAGGGAACCCACTCTCCACGAGGTCCTCTCCAACATCATGGGAGCGTACCATCATTCCCAGGAGACGATGGCAAGGGTACTGGTCAAGTTTCAGGAGACCCAGCGGCTGCAGGAGGAACAGTATTTGGGGATCAGGGAGAAACTCAAGTCCATCAACACCACCCTGGTCACTATTGTAAGGGTCCTGAAGGACCCTGTGAACTCCAGGAGGGACACTGTGGTACAACAAGGGGCCCCTGACACTAGCCTCGATGATGAACAGCCCACCACCTACGCCGGCGCTAGTGGACAGGAGGCACTGCCACAGGACCACGACACCAGCACCCCACCCCCAGCAGATGGAGAACCACCCTGCAAACGGTCCCTGAGATCCAGGACAAAGACAGAGAACAATAGCAAGACCCCCGCCAAGAAATGAGACCACCCTGAATGTCATCCTTCTGTCCCACTTCATCACCCTGTCCATCCTTAAACTGCCCTGGCTCCACTTCCTATGCCCCTTTGGACAATGCACCTGTGAGACAAATAGACTGTACTCTACCATGGACATTCCTCCACGATCACCCCAGACCATTTTACAACCCCTCCACTATTTTGCACTTAAATACACACCCTTGAATCACAAAACAATCTGGAGTCAGTCTGTGCTTTCACTAATGTGTACTTGCAATAACTGAGGAAAATAGCAATGTCCATTGTATTGTCAACATTCCTATGTCACACAGCTCTAGTCCATGAGGTAACATAGCAGAGGTCACACAGTGGGACCCACATCTGTGAAATGGAAAGGCAAAGTGACAGGTCAGGGTCCATACACTGGGTGAAAGTGACAGACATATGATAGGTCTAACAATTGTATGAGATGTAGGAGGCTGTGACGTCTTCTTACCTGTGTCTCACTGGAAGTATTGCTGGATCACGTTGTTTCTGTTGTCGATATCCTCTTCTTCTGCCTCCTCTTCTTCACTGTCCACAGGCTCCACAGCTGCCACAAGATCTCCTTCTGGACCATCCTCCTACAGAAAAGGCACCTGCCGTCCCAAAGCCAGGTTGTGCAGCATACAGCAGGCCACAATGATCTGGCACACATTCTTTGGTGAGTAGTAGAGAGAACCACCTGTCATATGGAGGCACCGGAACCTGGCCTTCAGGAGGCCAAAGGTCCTTTCTATCACCCTCCTAGTTCGCCCATGTTCCTCCTTGTAGTGTTCCTCTGTCCTTGTTCTGGGATTTCTCGCTGGGGTCAGTAGCCATGACAGGTTGGGGTAGCCAGAGTCACCTACAAATGTCGAGGGACAACTGTTAGACACACACTAACCCGTAGGGACAACCCCAGACAACTATTCACACGGTATAGGGTCCTTGTCCTCACCTATGAGCCACACATGGTGCCTCTGGAGTTGCCCCATCACATAAGGGATGCTGCTATTCCTCAAAATGTAAGCATCATGCACTGAGCCAGGAAACTTGGCGTTCACATGGGAGATGTACTGGTCTGCCAAACACACCATCTGCACATTCATTGAATGGTAACTCTTCTGGTTTCTGAACACCTGTTCACTCCTTCAGGGGTACCAAGGCCACATGTGTCGAGTGTATGACGAAACAACAACTTCAAAAACAACTACTGTCTTAACAACGAGGTCGGAACACCGACCTCGTTGCTACTACTAATGATTTTACCACGAATGCCTTAACAACGATATTTCGTTGTAAAGGCATTCCTGATAAAATCATTAGCAATAGGCACCATTCACCCTACATCCCTCACCCCACCCCCCCAACACCACGCCAAAACCTAAAACCCCCTGACCCCCCACCCACTCCCCAAAACCAAAAACACCCCACCCCACCCCAAAACCTAAAACCCCCTGACCCCCCACCCACTCCCCAAAACCAAAAACGCCCCATCCCCCAACCCCACCCTAAAACCTAAAACCCCCTGACCCCCCACCCCCTCCCCAAAACCTAAACCCACCACTTACCTTCGCCAACTCCCTTCTTTGTACCTTAACCACGCATGTTCGTTGTTCAGAACATACGTAGTTAAGGCACAAAAAAACAGAGTCGTGGTTAAAAAAAGCGTTGTTGCGCTTTCGTTAACCACGACTTTCGGAAAAAAAAAGTCATAAAAAAGGATGTTTCCCCATGTGTCCCATCAATGGCATCTATGATGTTGGGGATATGTCCCAGGGCATTGAAGTCACCTTTCACTGTAGGCAAATCCTCCACCCGAGGGAAAACGATGTAGCTGCACATGTGTTTCAGCAGGGCAGACAACATTCTGGACAACACGTTGGAGAACATAGGCTGGGACATCCCTGATGCAATGGCCACTTTTGTTTGAAAAGACCCACTTGCCAGGAAATGGAGTACTGACAGGATCTGCACTAGAGGGGGGATCCCTGTGGGATGGCGGATTGCTGAAATCAGGTCTGGCTCCAACTGGGCACACAGTTCCTGGACTGTGGCATGATCAAGCCTGTAGGTGACTATTACATGTCTCTCTTCCATTGTCGACAGGTCCACCAGCTGTCTGTACACCGGAGGATGCCGCCATCTCCTCACCTGACCCAGCGTACGGGCCCTATGGACTAGAACAGTGAGCACAGAGTCAGCCAACACTGAGGTAGTAAAAATAGATTTAATTGCACACATTTGTCAATCCGCTATGTGCCTGTCTCTGTGTGTACGCAAGGCGTAGATATGTGTGATGCATTTACAAATAATGCCATGTGGCCACCTGAAATGGCGGCTGCCTGACCTGTAAGGCGGGAAAAGGGGATATGAGGTTACTGTGCTGTCGTTCCACACCGTTGCGGTAGGCGGTCGAAGACCGCGGCGCAATCCTGCATTGGTTAACGGTGGACCCTATGGGTCTGAGGAGAAAATGACAATGTACGCCGGCAGTGACGGTACGCACCGCCACGGACGTGACCACCATTTTCTGTCTGTTCACTCACTTGATACCTGACCTTCGACAGGAGAGGACCTACACTGCAAGTGCTGCTGTGACCTCAGTCTGGAAGCGACGATGGCTCATGTGTCTGGGGAAGGGGCGCCCCTGCCTTCACTTCGGAGGAGTTGAAGAAGTTAGTGGATGGGGTCCTCCCCCAGTACACGATACTCTACGGTCTTCCAGACAAACAGGTGAGTACACTGTGAGCATGCTGTATGGGCAATGCCTGTTTGGAGTGGTGTGGATGGAAGATACGGGGGGGATGAGGCCTGCATGAGCAAACGGTGAGTGTATGTGCATCAGGGCAAGGGTGGGAACGTGGGCCAATGACTGTGACGGTCCGGACAGGGAAAGTTTTTCCTTTTGCCCTGTACTATTCCTCTAGGTCAGCGCCCACCAGAAGAAGGATATTTGGCGTGACATCGCCAAGGACGTCCGAACCCTGGGGGTCCACCACAGACGGAGCACCCACTGCTATAAAAATGGGAGGACATTCGCCGCTGGAGCAAGAAGACGGCGGAGGCCCATCTGGGGATGGCCTCCCAACGTAGGAGGGGTGCCCATCGCACCATGATCCCCCTGATGTTCCGGATCCTGGCGGTGGTGTATCCGGAGTTGGATGGACGCTTGAGGGCGTCACAGCAGCCACAAGGGGGTGAGTACAGTCACATCCATCTGACTCTGCACGCATAAAGAGGTGTCTGGGTGGGGGAGGTGGGCAGTGGGTTACCATAGGCCAGGGGGAGCTTTGTAGGCAAGGACCCTTTGTGAGGCAGGCTGTGTGGCACCCCAACCCCACCAGTGGTAAGAGCCATCTCCACCTAGTCAGGCTCCTGTGACTTCCATGTGTGCAGCAATCGGGCATAGGCCTTGTTCCCCATGTCCCTGTGATTAATTAGGGAACTCTAAGTGCATGGCGTAGTGCAGAGGGCTGCTGTGTCTGTTGTGTCCGCCAACTGTAGCGGTATTGCATGCACTGAACATGCCTTTCTTCTTTCTCCCCCCCCCTTTTTGTTGTCTCCCTGTTCTTGTGTGCATTAGCATCATCAGGCGGAGGAGCATTGGCACCGGAGCAGGAGGGAGCTGCATCCCACATGGCCCTGGAGGGTGAGACAACGGAGTCTGAAGCCACCAGTGGGACGGAGGGCGAGGGGACCTCCACGGCGGGGACAGGAGCAGAGACCAGCGACACAGACTCCTCGTCTGATGGGAGCTCCCTTGCAGTGGCGGGCCCCTCTGTGCCCACCGCATCTACAGGTACAGCCGCCACACCCCCTACCAGCACCGCCCTCCCAGCAGCCCCTCAGTGTGTGTCCCGTGGCCGCTCACCCAGGAGGGTGGGCATCTCCTTCGCCCCAGGCACCTCAGGCCCTACCCCAGTCAGCCCTGCTGCCCTCAGTGAGGAGGCTATTGACCTCCTGAGATCCCCAACTGTTGGGCAATCTACCATTTTGGATGCCAGCCAGGGTGTAGAGAGGCAGTTGCAACAAACAAATGCATACCTGGAGGGCATTCATTCTGGCCAGGCAGCCCAACAGCGAGCATTTCAGGCTCTGGCCTCAGCACTGATGGCAGCCATTGCTCCTGTGTCCAGCCTATCCACTCCAACCTCCTCCACCCAGACCCAATCCCCTGTACCTCAGAGTATCCCAAGCACACCATCAGACCAGCATGCACAAAGCTCAACACACAAGGGTGGCTCAGGCAAACATAAGCACCACACATCCCTCAGGCACTCACACAAGCATCATACCCATGCAGACATACCAACATCCACTACCTCCACTGTGTCCCCCTCCTCCACGTCTCCCTCCTCCCTCCCAGTCTCGTCTCCACTCACACCTGCATGCACTACATCCTCAGCCACTACCTCCATCACCAGCACGCCCATCACCACACACCGCTCACGTGCACCCGCTCACCCCACTACCATTCACACATCCCCTGTGTCCTCTCCCAGTGTGTCTGTGAGCCCCAAACGCAGCCAGACACCCACCGAACAGCCATCCACCTCACAACAGCCTCCAGCCCATACACCTTCACCCAAAGTCAGCAAACGTACACCTCCTACAACCACTACCTCTTCCTCCACTCCCAAACCCCCTCCATCTACTCGTCCCAGTGTGTCTAAAAAGCTTTTACTTTCAAATGTTGACCTCTTCCCTACACCTCCCCCCGTCCGTCCCCTAGGGCCCGCCTTTCCAGGTCCCAACCCAGCACCTCAGCCACCACATCAGCTGGCACAGTGGTGCCAGCAATAGCAGGATTTTGGAGTGCGCCAAGCGACAGGGCTGCCAGTGTCCCAAGGAGCAAGCCCAAGGACATTCCCCCACCTCGAAAACAGAAAAAGTTGCCCACATCCCAGACGGAGAAGGCGAAAACACCTGCCACCAAGGGCTCAGGAAAAACAAAAGTTGGCAAGACAGCTGCGCCACCATCCTAGGTGGGTAAGGGCCAAAAAAACAAAGGCAGGTCCACGTCGACGCCAACCTGCACAGCGGAGAAGACCGCCACCGGTACCACCACCTGCACCGCCGCCACAGACACCGCCGCCAGCACCGCAGGCACTGTGCCCTTCACCAGCACCACAGACACTGTGCCCTTCACCAGCACCGCAGTCAGTGAGCCCGCCACTGGCACCGACGCTACTGACACCGCCGCCAGCACCGCAGTAAGTGAGCCCGCCACCAGCACCGCCGCTACTGACACCGCCGGCAGCACTGCAGTCATTGAGGCCACCACCAGCACTGCCGCTACTGACACCGCCGCCAGCACCGCAGTCAGTGAGCCCACCACCACCACCGCAGTCAGTGAGGCCACCACCAGCACCGCCGCCACAAAGACCCCCGCTTGCACCAATGCCACTGAGGCAGCTGCAAGCACCGCCGCTACTGACCCTGCTGCCAGCACCGCCAGCGGCTCCGTGACATCCTGAGCCAGTGGCACCACCGCAGGCATGGCTGGCATCCCCAGTGGTCAGTCGTACAAGGCTGGTGGTCAGTTCCAGGAGCCTGGGCAGCTTGCATGTTTTACCACCGTCAGTGGAGTGTCACATCCACTACCTCAGTCCTTGGCAGGATGAAGTACTCTGGGCACAAAGCCCCATCCAGAACCAGTGGAGAAAGGCATCCACTACCTCAGTCCTTGGCAGGATGAAGCACTCTGGGCACCAAGCCCCCTCTAGAACCAGTGGAGAATCACATCCACTACCTCGGTCCTTGGCAGGATGAAGCACTCTGGGCACAACGCCCCCTCCAGAACCAGTGGAGAATTACATCCATTACTTCAGTCCTTGGCAGGATGAAGCACTCTGGGCACAAAGCCCCATCCAGAACCAGTGGAGAAAGGCATCCACTACCTCAGTCCTTGGCAGGATGAAGCACTCTGGGCACCAATCCCCCTCCAGAACCAGTGGAGAATCACATCCACTACCTCAGTCCTTGGCAGGATGAAGCATTCTGGGTACAATCCCCCTCCAGAACCAATGGAGGAAGGCATCCACTACCTCAGTCCTTGGCAGGATGAAGCACTCTGGGCACAAAACCCCCTCCAGAACCAGTGGAGAATCACATCCACTACCTCAGTCCTTGGCAGGATGAAGCACTCTGGGCACCAAACTCCCTTCAGAAGCAGTGGAGAATCACATCCACTACCTCAGTCCTTGGTAGGATGAAGCACACTGGGCACAAAGCCCCCTCCAGAACCAGTGGAGAATCACACCCACCACCTCAGTCCTTGGCAGGGTAAAGCAATCTGGGCACCAAGCCCCCTCCAGAACCAGTGGAGAATCACATCCACTACCTCAGTCCTTGGCAGGATGAAGCACTCTGGGCACAAGCCCCCTCCAGAACCAGTGGAGAATCACATCCACTACCTTAGTCCTTGGCAGGATGAAGGACTCTGGGCACAGAGCCCCCTCTAGAACCAGTGGAGAAAGGCATCCACTACCTCAGTCCTTGGCAGGATGAAGCACTCTGAGCACAAAGCCCCCTCCAGAACCAGTGGAGAATCACATCTACTACCTCAGTCCTTGGCAGGATGAAGCACTCTGGGCACAAAGCCCCCTCCAGAACCAGTGGAGACTGTTATCCACTTGAGAGACTGTGGATTTGCACTCACCAGGATAAAGAGTGGGCAACCCACCCACTGGAGAGACTTCAGAGACTGTGCTTTGTATTCCCCAGTATAAAGCAGTCGGCAACTCACCCACTGGAGAGACTTGAGAAACTGTGGCTTAGCACTCCCCAGGATAAAGCAGTGGGCAAACCACCCAGTGGAGAGAGACTTGAGAGACTGTGGCTTTGCACTCCCCAGGATGCAGCAGTGGGCATGGAGCCCCCTCGTGGAGCTGGCATTGTGCATTCATCTGGCTGAGGTGCCCCCCTTCCTTTTCCCCCTGAAGTGGCTGTTTCTTTTTGATCTGATGCCCCAGCAGTGTTCTCTCAGTTTCGAGTCAGGTATCGAGTGTGGGCTTTGCCCATGCATTTTGGGCCCAGTGGTCCACGGACTATGAATGGTGCAGTACCCGGACTTGAAATGTTGGTGTACATAATTGTTTATACGGTATATACATTTTTGACTAATGGATTTTTCTTGATTACATATGTTACAATCATTTCCTTTTGTCGATGCATTCTTTTGGTGGGTGTTGGGGGGTGTAAATGCAATGTTGCAGCATGTATTTGTGTGTATGGTGTTGTGGGTGAGGGTGGGGGTGGGGGTGTTGCGTGTTGCATGTGTGTGTCACTCTCTTTTTCCTCCCCCCTCCCCTGTGTTGTAGGTGCAGTACTCACCGTGGTCGTCGCCGCCATCGTTCATGCTCCTGGTAGAGGAGCAGGAAGACTATCGCAGGGAGTATTTGGAGTTCTGGCTCCATGGCGTCCTTGTTCCTCGTGGGGCGTGTGAAGGTGAGTGTTTCCCCTTCCAAGTCCTGTTTCCGCCATATTTTTGTTCATGTTGAATCCGCCCCGGAAAAGGTGGCAGATTGACCTCTCATAATAGTGTGGGCGGTACATTGTGTTCTGCCTGTCTGTTGGCGGTGACCGCCATGCTGTTTGTTTGTATCACCGTGGCGGTCGAAGTGTTAAAGTGTCTGTCTATGTTGGCGTTTTCCGCCATGGTCATAATCCCATTTTTTTTACCGCTGGCCTGTTGGCGTCTTACCGCCGCTTTAACACCGACTGCCAGGGCTGTAATGAGGGCCTATATGTGTTGTCACATCTGGGCAGTTTTCAGAGAACAACAGGTGTTTTATTATAACACTTCACTGCCCCCTACAAAAATAGATGGGAATTACAACCAGCTACCATCGTACACTCTATGTCGCCTTTCAAGTTTCAAGACCTGACGCAGTCTCTCCCTCCATGTGGGAGAATTGATGGTAGACCAACAGACCTCTTCTATACCTACAATTACAGGTAGGAGGATGGGGTTCTCCTCGGGGGCCCAATGGACAGATCAGGGCTTACACACTGCTGCTGTTGTAGGGAATCTCTCTCAGTGCAGGTAGGGATTTTAGAACCATTGTTGTGAAAGTATGATGGGACTTTTTCTATGTTTCACTTTCCTTGTCACTGCCTTGCTTTTGTTATGTTTTATCATCCTCATAATCTCAATACATGCCTTTTTACATAGAATGCAGTTGATTCAATTAAGCTTATTGAACCTAGTCCTGCTGCTGTTTTGCCTTTGTATGTGTGAGACAACTTTGAATGAGAGAAAGGGCTAAGATCTGTTACACCATGATTTCCCTGAGAAATCTAGAAGATATGCTAAGGACTGTCACAAAATCACCTTCTACTCTTGAGTACTGGTGAGGTGCTGTTAGCTGGCTGGAAAGGTTAGGCTGACAGTTGTCACACGGTGCAGGATTGCTCCCAGTGGTGTACCAGTCAAATTCAGCAGTCTTGTTACTATCACAGGAGTCTTTACAACACTGCCATTGCTCACAATGCCTTTTTTTCAGCCATTCTATATGGCTATGTATGCTGCATCTATAAGATTCCTTACTTCTGGCACTCCTGTTGTCGGCACTGTACAGGATGCTACTACCTCATTGGCTGCTGAGGATACTGAACATGTTTGTTCCTTCAACTTGCTTACAAGACTATTGGCCAGGGATGTTGTGCTCACTGAGGGTATTGGCCTAGGCTGTTCTGTGAAGAAGCTGCATCGACTCTGGATGCCATTGGCATTGACAATATGGATGACACTTAGAAGCCTCCATTAATTTCAGTCCTTGTTTTTACTAAAACATTTTTTTATTTAGCTTGTTTGATTTGCTTGTTGGCATGAACATTTTGTCTCTTTTTTTTCCTCTTATTCCTGGGTTTTGTAGAATCTGTTTTTTTTTTCATGGAGGTCAAGGAGAAGGTGTAGTCTTGCCCTCATGGACCCACATTGGTTCCCTTTTTTAGCTTTGTTTCTTAATTTATATTTTAATTGTTTTAGCTGCATCCCCTTTAGCAGTAACATTTTACACACTTTGCTTGCATCATATTATTCTTAGAATATATTTTATGAATTACTGTTTTTGGTAGTCTTTTCTCAACATGTACTCAGTAGATTCTGATCAAGGGGAGGAGCACAGTACACAATATCCTAGTGCTTGTGTTATCCGTTCAAAAGACAGGTTCTAACATCTAGACATATTGTTGCATCAGAGCTGTGCTTCTAACACAGTGTCCCTTATATTATATAAATTGTGCACTGACCCAGAACGGGCAGAGGGCACTCCAGTCACGACCATACTGGGACGAATACTGTGTTCGATATGCAGCTCTGCTGGCACAAATCATCAAGCCTCCTGAGGGGAATGCCATCCACACTTTAGGCTGACTCCTGATGCCTTTCCACAGATATGGGGCTAAGGCTAATCCCTTGGACCAGACAAAGGCAGAGGGTATACCCACTATGCTCTCAGCATAGACTTAGGGTTATGTAGGAGCATCAAGAAATAATTTATCATGTTTGGTTTGTTCATGTTCTTTTTCATGTTTATAATACTGGTTACTTTGCTTTGTTTCATCTGAGAATTATTGCAGCTCATTCTCCCTATGATCTATTGAAAACGTATTTCACATCTCTCTTGTGTTTCACCTGGGCATACATAAGTAATACAATGAAAGGGTGAGATCTGTTTCTACAACCTCCTTGAGAGTCACAGAGTCAAGTTCAGGTTGCCACAATCAACTTCCACCTTGGTAGGGTTATGGATTTCGGTGACGCACTGTGAGCTCATAAGGAATTAGCTCCTGATGGTGTGGACAGACTTAGTCCACCACATTCTGAAGTTCTGTCATTCTAATACACAGTCCTACTATCTTAGTATGACCCATATAGCAGTGTGACAACCTATCCTTGCATAGATTGTGTAGCGTTTTACTGCCTGGGTTAAGCTGTACCTTATCTATTTGCCCCCTTGCATTCATTCCCATACATTATGACTTCCTGAATAATGGCTCTTAGGTGTACTTAGCAAATGTTACTTGCTGTGGGTTGGAACCTGGCACATCATACCCATTGTGCAGATATGATTCAACTAATAATTCATTCATCTGCAATAACTGGTGTGGTACATTTTTTTAAGATCATTGGATCTGGCTTAGGGACTGGATTTAAAGCATATTTGGACTGATTCCAAAAATTTTCATTCTTTGTTCTCCAGCCATTTTGGAGGTTTTCCTATTATAATACTGCTTATCGGCTATAGTATCATCATCTTTCTTCTGTTCCACATTGGAAAGCAACAATATGGAGCAGCTATATCCAACTGAACAAAGCTACAGAGAAACTCAAGCAATCTACATGGGACACGCTTGGCTATGTAAGTTCATCAAGCACTCAGGGCTCGAATTTGACAAAGTCCTTGCAACACAAGTAAAGGTCCTCTTGAACTTACATCTGGAACAGCCCCCAGTGACTTATCTCAATATGGAACTGATCCTACAACCTTTATATGAGCACCAGAAATATTGCAGAGAAATGCACCTGTCCCTTCTACTAACTGCTAAATATGACAGAGCAGCATCACCAATGGCAATTTTCAACGCAGCCCTTGATGAACTTATTGAACCATTGTTATTCTTTGAGCTTCACGAAGAGTAGCTGCAACCAACATTGAGGGCCTCATTCTAACCCTGGCAGTGTAACACCGCCAGGGCAGTGGGCAGAGGAAGCACCGCCAACAGGCTGGCGGTGCTTCCTGGGCCATTGCCGCGGTCAGAAAAGGGGAACCGGAGGTTTCCTGACGGTTTTCCCCTGGCCCAGGGAATCCTCCATGGCGGCGCTGCCTGCAGCGCCGCCATGGGGATTCCGACCCCCTTACCGCCAGCCTGTTTCTGGCGGTTTTCACCACCAGGAATAGGCTGGCGGTAACAGGTGTCGTGGGGCCCCTGGGGGCACCTGCACTGCCCATGCAAGAGGCATGGGCAGTGCAGGGGCCCCCTAACAGGGCCCCACCATGATTTTCACTGTCTGCTGAGCAGACAGTGAAAATCGCGACGGGTGCCACTGCACCCGTCGCACCCCTGCAACTCCGCCGGCTCCATTCGGAGCCGGCATCCTCGTTGCAGGGGCATTTCCGCTGGGCCAGCGGGCGCTCTTTTGGAGAGCGCCCGCCGGCCCAGCGGAAATGTAAGAATGGCCGCCGCGGTCTTTTGACCGCGGTGCGGTCATTTGTCGGCGGGACTTTGGCGGGCGGCCTCGGTCACAAAGGTCTGACCCCATCATAAATATGCCCTGACTCAGTCATAGCTCATGGATGCCACCATCTTCTCTGTCTTGAACACTGGTCATCACCATGTTCGTCTCTTAACAGCATTGTTGCCAGACCTTATCTTTCTAGGAACTATGATGTCATCAATTTCTTTGATCAATTGCATAGAAACAACATCTGAGGCGACATATATATATACACACACACATATATATACACACACACATATATACATATATGCATACACACACACACACACACACATATATATATATATATATATATATATATATATATATATACTCACCATTTCTGAAGTTATAGTTAGGAACTAGCTACCAGAGCAAATGGATGTTTTGGTTTGCTAATAACGTTGGCACCGTTTATCAACACAAAACTTTTCTAAAAAAAGTTAATTCACCTCAGCTCCTTCTTGGAAAGTGTTGAGGAGATCCATCAAACAGGAGCAGAGTCTCAATTCAATTTTCTATAGGGATATTGAAAAATGTAAGCACACAAATGGCTGAATGGAATTACACCAAATTGGGTGCAAAGCTAAATCTTAGTCCAGGAGGGTTTGGTTCGCAAGAGGCTTGCGATCAGTCATCTTCAAAAATAGAATGATCTGAGTAGCCGAGCAAGCTTTTTTTCCCATCAGCCGTCCCACTCTCAAGGTAGTGAAAAGCACTTGTGAATTAGAGCAATTGGCTGGCTGCAAGATGAGGCTACTCAGTCCCTGTGTCCTAAAAATGTTTAAAAAATGAATTATAAAGGGGCTGGGTAGCTACCCTGATCTGCTGGAAGGGCACCATTTTTTTAAAATTTAGACTGTGACTGTGGGACACATGTGGGATTAAAAACTATTTTTAAAAAGGGGCTGGGCCTGCCTGTCTGGGAAGGCTTCTGGTGGCTAACTCCATGCCGTCACTAATGGCCACATCTGGTTGGTGGTGTTTGCTACCCGTGGGGGTTAGATGCAGAGCCTGGCTGCAAGAGAAGCCCTGTGGCTAACCCCACACTGAGCAAGGCTGAAGGTCAGGCACTGCGGAGGTTGGCTGCCATGAGGGTGTGGGTTAAAGGCCCTGCAGGAAACTCCACATGGTGCAGAGCCAAAGTCCATGAGCCTCAGGAGGCTGGACGGATGGCCTGGTGTTTGCTTTTGATAGGGCAATAAAATATTAACTTACGTTAACAAAATCCTAGAAATTCACTGAAAAACACATAAGTGATGTTATACTTACGCATTGTAACTTGATCTTACTTTACATTTTTAAAAAACTTATAAATTCACTAAAAAAAGGGTAAAGGAATGTTATAGTTAGATAAAAATGTCAGTTAAAATATACCAATTTTAAACTACCAAAACAACTGCAATTGACTAGTTATAGTTATCTCGAATAGTAAATAAAAAGTGAGCCCTTGCAATACACTGCTTATGACCTCACTTATTAAAAGATTCATGACAAGTTTAATTAAATCATAAAATCATTGCAAACACATACATCTATGTATGTTTATATGTATATGTATATATATATATATATATATAATACATATATATATATATATATATATATATATATATATATATATATATATATATATATTTATATCCAACACAATGCAGTCAAGAAAATGACGCGCTCACCAGCTGGTGCGAAGCACGAGGGTAGACTGAGCCCTATGTTTCATGTCCAACAAAAGAAAGCTGCACCGCACTCCGTGAAAGCTTGTTCCTTCAAGTAATTTGTTTAATGCAACAAAACGACACGTTTCGACCAAACGGTCTTCATCAAAGTTCATGAGACCTTTCACTTTGTTCACTTTTATAATCACAAATCACTATTACCAATAAAAGGCATTCTGGGACTTGTAGTATATTCAAAACCATTTTTCAATATATAAATAAATTTCCCTCAAAAAATGATAAACCAAAAATATTTCCTTATTTGATAATAATGTTTAAAGTGAATTTAAAAACTTTACATTTTTACAAAGAATCTTCAAGAATGGTTTGCTTATTCGCATTTGTTAATCATCAATTCAAGATAAATTATAAACAATTCCAATTATTTCTGTATCGTATTCATTCTATAAGGACCTAATTTGCCTTATTCATAAAATTTAATTAAACATGTATTAATGATTTTAATAATTCAGTAATTATATCCCTATATCGGTATAGTACCCAGATATTCATTAATCTAAATGGATCTTGACTAGATTTTATGTAACAAATTTCATCTAGGCTATATCACAATCAATTTTGGAATCTCGAAATATTTATAAATGGACAAAAAGCTCCTCATCGTTATTCAATCCCCAGGGTGTCCTAGTTTTTAACTGGATAATATATTTGGACTCAAGCTGTCTCAATTTTCTAGTCCTGTCTCCACCTCTTTCTTGTTCTGGAATGTGATCTATTCCATAATATCTCAAAGTTTTCCAACTATTAATTTCATGTGTTTTTAAGTGTTTTGCAACTGCATAAGTTAAATCATTATCTCTAATTGCTCTAATATGT
This sequence comes from Pleurodeles waltl, assembly GCF_031143425.1. NCBI lineage: Eukaryota > Metazoa > Chordata > Amphibia > Caudata > Salamandridae > Pleurodeles > Pleurodeles waltl. The sequence continues at coordinate 1,560,774,147 of NC_090440.1, forward strand.
TCCAAAATTATTTTATTAAGCATACAAATAGTGCTACCAACATATTATAAACCACAATGGCATTCGATTACATATACTGCAAGTGATTCTATGCTTAATTTGAATTTCAGTGTTATTGTACATTGTAATCATTTTTGTTGATTTACCAATTTTACATGATTTACAATTATTACATTTAATGAATCCCTCTTGTTGCTCCACTAACCAATTTTGTTCACTATGTGGTGAAAAGTGACTCCTCACTACATAATCTTTAATGTGAAGCAATGTAAAGGGTCTTAAAAAGAATGCAAATTGAGCCGAGAAGCTTGTGAAATTTATATAATACAGTAATTGGATCACATTATTTAAGACCACAAAAATTCTGTAAAGTGAATCATTTCCAATGTGTTCATTTGTTTGACTGGTACTCAATAACGGCAATGGGTCACTGACAGAATATCAGAACCAAAAATATTGTGTTGACAGAATATGTGTTAAAAATATCAAAGATCGAAATTTCAAGAAGGAACTTGCAGATAGGTAAGTATAGATTTACCATTCTTAAATCCACATCTTTGTACCTTGAAGACATAAATCTATTGTCAAAAGACATGTATGTGGAGTTATACATAGTAAAACCTTACTTACCTATGGAAACTTACCTTCATGATATTATTGTCCTTGATTTTCTTGACACAATGTTTTGTCAAACAATATTTTAGGGTCCAATATTCTGACTTGTTTTCAATAGCCATAGATTATATAAATACAAATGAGATCACTTTGTAATTAGTTAGAATAGTGTTTTATGGCTGTTGACTGTGTGCTTCATGAATGCTATACTTAGTATTTATTATGGCTATTGCTCTTCATCTGGTGGACGGTGTTATGACCGTGGTCGTATAGTTTTGATCTCTATGTATTAGAGTCTATGGGACATATTTACAAAAATGTCATGCAACATTATCCTGAATCCTGGAAGTCTGGGGCTTCGGAGCTTTTTAGCAGGACGAACCAGCAAGTCAGGCTGGGTCGCAGCTGTGGTAAGCCGGCTTGACTCACCACAGTGGGTCGGTCCCTTAATGGAACTTTTACCAGGCAGGGAGTCCATTCTTGAAACAGTTGAAGCCAGGCAAAGTATTTTTGTGGTGAAGCCCAAGTGTGCAGCTGGTGCAGTCCTTCAGAATGCAGTGTCCAGGTGCAGGTTAGGGGTCCAGCAGGGTAGTCCTTCTTCTTCTGGTGTTGTTCCTTATAGGAATCTAAGGTATGGATGCAGCTCTGCCAAATTTATCCTTGCTTCTGGGGTAAACAGCAGTGGGGGGGTAACTATCCAATCACATGAAGGCCACCACCCTCTTGGATGACCACTTCCTGGGAAGTGTGGCAAAAATCTGTCCCAGGAGCAATCTTCTTTAAAAATCTAAAATGGTAGAAACTGAGGCCCATATTTCTATATTTTAGCGCCGCATTTGTGCCACTTTTGAGTCAAAAAATGACGCAAATGAGGCACTAAAAAAGTATAAATATGGGCCTGAATTTTGGAGGTTAGGTGTGACTGCGTCCACCCACTGGTGTGGCTAAAAATCCTTAACACACCCCTTTCCTGCCCTCTCCTAATCTAATCAAGAGGGTACCTGGTTACCTGGGTTTGCAGGAAATGGGGGAGGTCTTGAGCTGCTCCAAATGTCCTTTCCCCCTTTGAAGTCCAGTTTGGCTGCTCTCCCTCATCCTGTTCTCACCATCTGCTGAGGCAGATCTCCTAACCCAAGCACTGTATTTGTCTTCAGCCCAGGCCACTTCACACCTCATCAAGGCTACCTGGCCAGGCTGCCAGAGGGTGACCAGTCAGAGAAGGCCACTGCAGAGCTGGAGTTGGCAAGTTTCAGGTAGAGTTCTAAAACTCTTTCCCTAAACTATTTAGATTAAATGGCAAGTTGTGGATGCATTACAACAATAAGTTTGATACCAAACTTGACATAGTTAGCTCCTTTTGGGACTATGTTAATTAAAATGAAGTCTCCTCATTTTACCCTATGGAGCCATTTCACTATAGGGAGGGAAAACAACAGTGTTTATAAAATAATTATCCTAAGGTCCCTGCTTTTAGTTACATAGCACCCAACTGTAGGGGCACTTAGGGCACACTTTAGGGGTGACTTATATGTAAAAATAAGGTAGCTTAAACCTTTAGAAGTACTTTTAATTCCAAAGTTGAATTTGCATGGAACTTTAGTTTAAAACCAACCAACAAGGCAGGCCTGTATTTAGAATGGCCGTGGGCATCTCAGCAGTGCACCTATGGGTACACTACCTATGCTGGGGCCCCTAAACATACAAGCCTTGCCATATACTAGGGGCTTATAGGTAGTTTGACATATCCAGTTAAAATTAGCTTAATTTGCATATCTACTTCACACAGAGCACTGGCCCTGGGACTGGTAAGCAGTACCCAGGGCACAGCCAAAAGTCAGTAACCACAAGTATCTGTCCAAAAAGTTTGGGGCTGACCAGGGCAAAAAGGAGGACGTTCCTACACTTCCTACTTAGGGTGACAAATGCAAAAAGAACAGATGATAGATTAAGTGCTGAACATTGTCAAACATTCACCTCCTGTTCACGTGAGAAGCAGGGTCAAGACTGATTTGCGTATGGCTGGGTCCAACTGAGGTACCATGGTGAACAAAAGAAGGATGGGTTGGGATGCTACCCTGAGTGATCGCCAGTGATTAGACAAATTGCAAGCTTTCCTCCCAACACCATTTGTGTGTTGATCTAAAGATACGCTCATATAGAATGGTATAGATTCACTATTCCTAACTTCATATCTACAAACTTGAAGATATAGTTATCACACAGGTACATAAATGAGGAATAAGGAATAGAAAATTGAAACTTACTTACCTGTTGAGATTTTGGATTCGATATTCTGCTCTCAATAACCTGCGCCATCGATATTCTGCTCTCAATATTTAGGATGCACACCATGTGATTCTATGTAAAAGAGTACATGGATCTTTTTAAGGGCCATTTCAAAGTACACTCAATCAATTTTCCTTGATCCAAATTTAAATCCTATCAATTAAATGAGATTGAAAGTAGAGGGGTGCAAAGTTCTAAAGTAAGCTGACTCACAACATTTTGTGTATTTTCTAAACTGTTCAAGCTAATTCAAATGCAAAGCTTATGAAGTTATTTTCCTAAAAGCAATAGTCTGGCTGTAGCTCAGCAACCTCCGTCCAACACCATTGACCTCAGGTGGTAGATGTCCAGTCTCAATACTTGTAAGAAATTGGGTTGTTGGTTGACTGAGGTGTGAGTCCTGGTCAAACACAAGTCACATTCCTTGTCAGACTGAAGCACAAGCAAAACCTGAGCTCAGCCTTCTGGTAGCTTAACACAGAGCACTCAGACAACTTAGAGGCAATGAATAAAGTATTTTCACAACACTTCAATAGTAATGAAGTGAAAAAACAACACACAAAAATGATCCCACACCAAATTAAAAAAATAGAATGATTTTTAATTAAAAAAGACAAAAATGACAAACATCCAATAAGTAGAACATGCAATATGCAGTTTTGAAGATTTGAGGGAAAGTAGCATCAGAAAGCAAGTGCATACTGTGGCTATCTCGTCATGCCAAATACAAAGTCACAAGTTCAGGTCGAACACAATAGAGCATGGGATGGCTACAGGAACCCAGTTATGCCCACTGAACAAAATACCTTTATTCATAGTTTGTAGAAATTTTTTAGTATCTGTGTTGAAGATGTGTTGTGCAGCCAAAGGAATGCATTGGTTCTGAGATGTGATGAAACTGTGGTGCGAGGTCCTATGTCATTGTTGAGGATGCTGTCAATGGGGGCTTGTGAAGCAAAGTTCGGCATCAAGGATGTGTCACGCAGTCAAGGTGATATGTCGGTTCCGAAGAGCTGGGAGGCTGCAATCCTAAGTCCGGCACCATTGTTGAGGCTGCTCTCGATGAGGGATGCAAAGGCTAGTGCAGAGGATATGTCCTGCAGGGCCGTTCTGATGAGTTGTGATGCGATGCAGGTCTTTGCCATGGGTCCAACCAACATAGCATTGGTGAGTCATTGGTTCTGCTTGGGTTTTTGATACACAGCAGAGGAGATGCACCTGTTCCATTGGATCCACAAAGGCTGGTAGAGCACCTATGGCTCACTTCCTGGGGTCCAGGACTGGAGTGGCACCGCCGGGCAGGATTGATTCACAGATGACAGGGTCCAGGTGCAGGCGCAAAGTTGTTGGAAGCCTGTTGTGTTTCTAAGGCTTCAGATCAGGAGGCCAGACAGCTAGCCCTTGAAGTCACTCTTGGGTTCTGGGCTCAACAGATGCAGGACCAGACCTTCTCACCCAGGCAAGAGAGCAGTAGGCAGTAGGTAATCACCGCAAGGCAGCATCCCTTCAGAGTAGTGGTCCAGCACAGTGGCAGTCCTTTCAGCAGCACAGCAGCCCTTGTTGCAGGCAGAGTATCCACAGATCCAGAAGTATACTGAAGAGCTGGTGTCTGAGGTTAGGTATTTATACCCAGTTGGCCTTTTGAAGTGGGTAGAATCTTCTAGTGGCAGGACTTTAAAGTGCACAGAAGTCCTGGCGTTCTGGCCCTGGCACCAGGCTAACTACAGGAGGTATGCAGCCCTTTGTGTGGAAGAAAAACACAGTCTATTCAAGTGTAGGTGTGGGTCCGCCCATCTTCTCCCTTCCATCTTGCCAATGATATTCCAAACAATCACAAATGATGGACAGAATGCAGAACAAATCAAACATTCACCCCCAGTTACAGATATGGGTTTAATCCATCAATTATTTTGCTCACCATGTCACCCCAGTTTGGACCCAACCATATGCAAATCAGTCTTGACCCTGTTCCCCAATGTCCATTGTTGTTTCACTCATTTCTGGTCTGGAGTGACTAAATAGCGAATCGTAAGTGGTTTCAAGTTTTATGGATTCCCTTGGGATTTATGCGTGTTATTTTGACCTGCTTCAAGAAAAAAGTTGAGTGCTTCTTTGTTCTGTAACTGTCAGCCTCCTTGCTGGTACTTGAAAGTGGTACCATGGGTGAAAAGAAGGTAACCTGCAGTAAGGCATCCTCGAAGGGAAATTCCAGCACAATACACTAATTTTAGGCCAGAGCGGTAAGCATTGTTTCTAAAGAGATTGACCTGGCGGGGAAGTGTTTGTCTCTAGGATGCACTGGATTAGCACTTTTTCCTACTATGGGTACAGCAGTTATGGAGGAGGGACTCTAAGTAGGTCAGCCCTGTCGCTTTGGATTCTAACCAGGAAGAGCCTTTTGCTGGGCTGCTGCACCCAAGCCTAGTAAGGAACTGCAGGCTAATGTAGCGCCAGCTTTTCTACCAGCTGCTAAGTGTAAGAGAAAGTCTTAGCAAATTACTAACTCACTGTCTCCTCCTCCAACATCAGGCTCTAGTGACCAGAATAGCATGGGTATCGCACAGGACTCCAGAAGGGGTACAGCTTTACAAAAATATCTAGCTACCCTGAAAAAGTGTTTGGACCCTCTGAGAGAGAGACTGGATAATTTGGAGGTATCAGTTGGGAAAATTTTGACTGTATGTTAGGACCAGCAGAAGATGTTTCAAAAGGGGATCATGAATGAGGTAAATAGCCTTGATGTGGCTACACTTAGTTGCCCTATCTCCCAGGTAACTTCTTTCCCCACAACAGGTACTTCCGTATTGTCAAAGGATAATGGCCAACAGTGGGCCAGACTGATCATGCAGTCAGGTTTGTGTCCAGCAGCCCGAGATGCAGCAACCAGACCATCTAGTCTCTGTTACCCCAGCGATACCCTGATCCATTTTGCAAGAGCTTCAATCTGCAACACAGTCCTCTAAGTTACCGGTGATTAACCTCCCTCCGCTTGTTGTTCATATGTTGTTGTCCTGGCTGGCTATCCCCTAGTGCCTAAACAAGGTGTGCCACTGGCTAGCTAACCTTTCCAATTTTGATTTGTAAAACTATGAAAATATTTTACTGGTATGTCGAGGGACCTGTGTTGGTCCCTCCATCAAGTCCTTTCAAGGAGACTGTATTATTTTAAATTTTAAGTAACCTATGGTTGCGGGGAAACTTTTGTCTCAGAACTTTCAGTCCTTTGATAGGATTGGTGGTGTTAGAATTCTCACTCTTGTCTTTTTCTACAGGCCATCAAATCTTGGGCGGCATTCAGTTCTACCTCTGGTCCCTTCAAAATCAAAGACTCTTGATGATATTAATACTGTGTGTAATAATCGTTTTGCACCGTTAATGGACCTTAATGGTGAGGATTGACAATTTATGGGCTCCCAGAAACTGAATTTATGCACCAATGATAGTGAATCAACTCTGGGGCATTTTAGTGGTGAGGTTCTCCATTCGATTATTGATAGGACCACCTGTGCTCCTGTCATTGGGTTTGAAACAGCTGATACTCCACTACCCTTGTCATATATTACTCTTTTTGATGGGGGCTTAGAGAGAGAGCCATATGGTGAAGGTCTAAGTGGCGATAGGCGCTTTGCTCTGATTAGCTGGAATGTTGCTGGATTTAATAGCAAGATCGCCAATCCAGAAGGGCTTACTTTTATTCATAAATTTGATTTTGCTGTTTTTCAGGAAACCTGGGCTGTTTCACCAATTGTACGTAATGGTTTTGCGTGTAATTCTTGCCCAGCTATTGCCTCTCCGCATGGGAGAGCTAAAGAAGGTCATGCCATTTGGGTTAAGCTTGACCTTAGAATTAATGTGTCTAATATGAATACAGGTAGTTCCGCCTATCAGGCTTTGTTTATCTGGGATTGTAAATGCTCTTTTAGTTTGTATTTAGTTAATTTTTACAATAATATTTTTATTAACTCCTATAGCAGTCTATTTGACGTGCTATTTGGATTTATTGCAGGTTTGAAATCCTGAGGGAAGGGTACCACCCCCCAACCACAAATATTAAGCTGTGGGGATTTTAATGCAAAGATGGGCATTGAAAATGCAAAGCTTGGATCTCAGAGCTCTGTTCCGTATATTACACCATAGGATTCCAGGAGTCTGGAGCTGAGGGACTCAGTTGCTCATTTAGAACTTGAAGACATAGTCAACTTTTTTCAGGTGTCTTGTTTGGATAAGCCAATTTATAAAGGAGAGGGACAAAAGTGAATTATTGACTACATATTTCCCTCCAAAAGCTGCTTGCAGTGGTGCTTAAATGGCACAGTGATTGAAGCCTAATGGAGCAACCACAATGCCCTATTAGTTGAAGGTGTTTTTCCATTTGACAGAGATAAAAGTCCATCAACATGTGATGGTATTAGCAAAATACCAAATATGGTTTAAGGGTAGTGTGGCACCTTAAAGAACTTACAGCAGCTTTAAATGGCCTTCTTAAAGAGAACCTCTCAAATGTCCTGGGTTGTGTAGATGAGGGTTCTAGGTATGAGTTATTTTCTAGTTATCAGCAATTGTGTATTATTACTCACTATTAATGCCTCTTAATCCCATGTTAGAACGCCCCCATTGTTTCGATACAAACTGTTTGACCTCTAACCGTCGCTTGCGGAAGGCGTTAGCTGAGTCCCCTAGGGATGTAAAAGCAATGCAGAGGCTAGAAAGATTTATAAATTGGCCATTAAAGAAAGGCAGCACTTCCTGTTTAGAAAACATTGGGAAATGTTTGCAATGGCTGCAGTGCTTAATAGCAGCAAGATATGTTGAGGAATAGTAAGTAGGCTTTGTCAGAGAGACGCCCCTCTGAACCATCTTTTGAACAGCAGTATCTCTGGTCAGGAATGGGCAACACATTTCACTAATATATATCAAATAGAGAGGGAGAGAGAGTGCAAGGACGCTTTGCAACAGTCCCTTGATCACTCGAACCCGCTGCAAGTCACGGTACAGGAGGTAGAGGCTGCTATTTATGCTAGTGCCGGTGGTAAGGCGCCGTTTCTGGATGGGATCTCCATGGATTTATTTAAATGTGATTTAGATCTATGTGGACCCTTACTTGTGAACCTATTTAATAGCTCTCTATGTAATAAGATCCCCAAGTCTTGGTCTCTTTCCATGATTTCACCAATTTTCACAAAAATGAAACAGGGGGTCATCCAAATGCTATAGGTCTATATATTTGGTTGGTAGCTCTGTTAAGATATTGGGGAGGGTCATTTTTATTCGACTGCCATTATGGGCTACTGAGAATAAAATACTATCTTCATGTCAGTATGGCTTCCGTCCAGGGCTAGATACAGTGGAGCAGTGCTTGAAATCACATCTGGTAGTGCGTAAATAAAATGTCGCCAGGTGCTGCCCACTGTACCTGGCTTTTAAGGGTTTTTGAACCACTTTTGATTGTGTAAATAGAAGTACGCTGTGGTTGATGTTAATTAAATTAGGGGTGGATGTTGCATCAGTAAATTTCTTGAATGGTCTGAAAATCTGGGGAGCAGGTTGCGACAACTCATTAAGGTAAATAATGACTGCACACCGTTTCAAACAGTCTTTAAGGTTTAATAAATCTCTGATTTCATTGATGTCTAAACAAACAGAATGTTTCTAAAATACCTGAATACAAGTAAAAAAAAAGCATAATCTCTACTAAATGTTCGTGCTTTCAAAGATGTGCTTCATATAATGCATGTTGTAAAAGGTTATGCCCATTAGTAGTAAAGAGTGAAGAAATGTAAGCCTAACTGTATCTCACCAAATTCCTTCTGGTATGAAAAGAGTATAACATACTGTCACTATCAGTGGATATTGTCATCAGCGATTTTACCAATGATGTCATTCAACATGTCATGAGTGATGTAATATGTGTGGTCATAACCAGAGCGAGGCGGACTGCAAGTTATAGTTAGATCACTGAACTATAACTGGTTAATTGCACTGGTATTTTGTCTTTAAGCATTAGTTTTGTTACTCATTTCAAAACCTAACTATATATGTATATATATTCACTGAAAAAACCAAAGGTTACAGGGATGTTATAGTTAAATGCCAAATTCTTTCATACAAAACCCTAGAAATTCAGCAGTTATAGTTAGAATTATTTCATGTAACTATAACTATAACTATAGCGCCATGAGGTAACTATAACTCACACCCTTGCAATGCACAGTTTTCTTATCAATAATGTTATTGCAAACATTGCAGTGATATCAAAGATGCCATACAAGATCTCATTAATGACATAATGGGGGTCATTACAACCTCGGCGGTCTTTTTACAAGACCGCTGAGGGACCGCCGTGCTGAAGACCGCCAGTGGTGGCGGTTTTCCGCTCGGCGTATTATGACTGTTGGCAGCTCTACGTCGTTTTTCTGACAGAGAGCCACCAACAGCCATAGTGACGGGCGGCGGGGAAGTGGAGGTTGCTCCACCTCCACCGCCACGCCAATAGAACACCGCCCAGCGAATCACGTCCTGTGATTCTGCGCGGCAGTGTTCTGTTGGCGGTGTGGTGTCGGCGGAGCTGCCCCCATGGCTCCCGTCCCCTCCCGGAGGATCGACGGAACAGGTAAGTCGATCGTCCGTTAGGGGGGGGGTGGGGGGTGTTGTGTGTTGTGTGCGTGCATGGGCGTGTGCGTGTGTGTATGTAGAGGGGGTGTGAGTGCGTGTATGCTTGCGGGGGTGTTGCGTGTTTTGGGAATGAGTTTGTGTATGCCTGTGGGTATGTCTGTATGGATGAGTGCATGTATGTTTGAATGTGGGTGTGCGTGTCTGACTGTGTGTGTGGATGTTGGCATGTGCGTCGGTGTGTGTGCATGTATGTGTGTTGGTGGTGCCTGTGTGCTTGTCGGGTGTGTATGAGTAAGGTAATGTCGGGGGTCGGGTGGGGAGGGGGGTCCTGCCACCCTTGGGGGTGGCAGGGGTGGTGGGGGTGTAGGAGAGGGAGTCGGAGTGGGGGGTGGGGGAGACCCCTATCAGTTCCAGGGAAGGAATTCCCTGGCACTGATAGTGCTTACCGCCATGGATTTCATGGCGGTTCCTACCGCTAGAAATCCACGGCAGTAAGCCGGGTCACAATACCGGCAGCGGTATTGTCACGGCCGCCAGGCTGGAGACCCAGGTCTCCAGCCCAGTGGTCGTCTCCGCCCTGGCGGGCGGAACGGAGCAGCGGCGGATGTCATAATTCCAAAAAAAAGACCGCCAGCCTGTTGGCGGTCTTACCGCCGCTTTAACACCGTCCGCCAGGGTTGTAATGACCCCCAATATGTGGAGTAATTAGCCTTGCACGGTGAAGGCGCGAGTTATAGTTACCTTAGGGCGTGAGTTATAGTTACTTGAAAGAACTCTAAATGTAACTGCTGGATTTCTATGGTTTTGTATGAGTAAATTCAGAACCTAACTATAATGTCCCTGTAACCTTTGTTTTTTTCAGTGAATTTCTATTGTTTTTTAATGTAAAGAAATTTTTATTTCTATAAGGTATTCTAAATCCCCCATGCATGGCCTTCAGCCGTGCGCGCCAGGGATTTGTCGCAAGCCAGGCCTTGCAGCCAAGCCCTTAAAACCACCCAATCGCCTATCATGCATGGCCTTTGACAGTGCGCAGCACAACTTGCTGATAGGGCCTGTCTCTGTCAGTGGAAGTGTGAGTGAGTGTGTGAGTGTCTGACTGGGCCTGAAAGTGGGTGTGTGAGTCTATGATTGGGTCTCAGTGAGTGCATGAGTGAGTGTGTGAGTGGGCGCCTGAGCGTCTGAGTGCATGTATGAGTGAATGAATTAGTGTATGAATGAGTCTGTGGTTTTTCCTTCAAATGTTTCCATAATTACAAATATATTGTGAATAATTCGCGGAAATCTTTTAATTTTTTAATTTTTGGTGCACCATGACGTAAATTGTATGAAACCTAAAATTTGCCCATAAAACACACCTTTATCACATCCCTGGGGTCAGAGTACCTTCACCCTGACCCAGTTAGAATTTTCACCCCCCAGGGACTGTGTCCCGCAAAATAAAATGGTGGTCGAAACATTCTAGTCAGGCTGCGTTCAGCCAATTGCAATATTTCTTTTCACATGGGTATTCGCAAAAAATCGCAAATTTTGAGAATTATTTGCGGGCAGAGATATTTAGATGTATTTGCCCTTAAATATCTCCTAAACTACTGAACTAATTTACATCAAATATCACCAAGCACAGTGTGCGTACCGGTAGCTAGCTTTCTGCCAAATTTGGTGTAATTCCGTCCATTGAATGGGCTGTGGACATCCTATGGAATTAACATAGGAAATGCAATGTTTTCTAGCCCCATTTTTCTTGGACCCCACTTGACGGATCACCCCAAAACTCCCTGTGCACAACAAGAATCACTTGGTCATTTTTTGGGGAAAATTTTGTTAAGATTCGTCAACCGGTGCCAAAGATATAGGCAAGTTAAGAAACACTTTTTCTGTGGAAACATGGTCCTAACTATACCTATTGACGATCACCAGTAGGTAATATATATATATATATATATATATATATATATATTCGATTTAAAAAAAAGTTAAAGCAGCGTTATACTTAGGAAAATGTATTTTCCCCTATACAGCTCTGTATCTTACCCTTGAGTTAACTTGTTGGGAGAGATCTCTCCTATTTAGATTTAGGTCGGGGACTGCCTAGCATTTAGACTGTTTTAATGATGGGGCCAACGCATGGGGCAGCTTCCTATCCCTTGTCCTTCTAATAGCAGGGCAGAACAAGTGTTGCTGCACTTTATGTAGTTTTTATTGTAGGTTTCTACTGTTCTCCCTTAAACCTCTATAGGAAGCATTAGCTTTTCAGAAATGTAGACCAGCCTTAATCTTTCTCCAAACATTAAACAGATCTGACATTTGTTATAGAGTGTGCTGCTTCTTCAAGATGGCTATTCGTTGTAGAAAATCAATGGAGGGAAGTTAGCTTGGTAGGTGTGATCTTAGGAGGGTTCGTCATAATATTTTTGTAATTCTTAATGTCTTTTATGTGATGAATCTGTTTTATTTTAAACTTCAAAATATGAATGAACTGAGATTGTTATAATGTATTATTGTATTTTTGATCCTGTGCTTTTGTGATCTTTCTAACGATCTAATAAAGATTATTTAAATGAATTGAAGTGATTGACTGGTTAGCAGTGGTAATGTGTGCAGAGACATAAGGCCAGCAAAAATGAAGTCAGCAATACAGGAGGTCTAAAAGCTAAATGTTACAGGGAAAACCATGCCAACGATGCTAGGTCTAACAACACTCAAAAAAAATTCTTGCTCGAAGATGTCCTACCTGGGATAGTCTGCATCTGAAAATCAGTATAACTGGAAGTCCTGACGGGATAAACCTTACCTCATGTAGTTAGGATACTTCACTACTTCATACAGTGTGAGGATTCCTAAGTCCACCCAACTTTGTACGTGGAGATTTATTTGAACTCATCATGAATTTAAAATAACTTAAAAAAGAGCCTAGAGCGTATACATCAAGAACACTTGGGGAAACAAGCAGTGAAAAGTGTATTTTAAACATTTTATGGGTGCAACAATGGTGAAAACAAAAAAAAAATTCAATGTCACTTTACAGGGGAAGTTGGGAAGGTTCTGCAATGGGTTTCACTTTACGGCTGCGACAAAAGATAGATAGTTCAATTTTATTTGATTAAAAGCACCAGTCAAAATTGCATGGCAATAAAGCTGGCCTTGACATTGGTATACAAGCGGGTTTGTGGGAAATGTGTTGTACATAAGGGGCCCTTCAATAGATATCGAACAACAAGACAGGTAGGCATGGTAGAGTATAGTTAATTATGTGAGCCCAGGATGGGTCCATGTGAGGTCTGTGGCATGGCTGAGGACACTAGGGGGGTTATTACAATTTTGGAGGAGGTGTTAATCCGTCCCAAAAGTGACGGTAAAGTGACGGATATACCACCAGCCGTATTACGAGTCCATTATATCCTATGGAACTCGTAATACGGCTGGTGGTAAATCCGTCACTTTACCGCCACTTTTGGGATGGATTAACACCTCCTCCAAAGTTTTAATAACCCCCTAGATCTATCTCCAGTTAGAGGAGCAGTAGATGGGCAGGCAGCCACACTCCCTCTGGAAAGTCTGAGTGGTGGTTTCATGTTTGCATCTAGAATCCTGATCTGTGATAGCACCGCTCTTTTATGCTGCTTGCATGGTATCTCCCATTTGGATGCTGCAGAGTCCTTCACTTCTGTAATTATGGATACAATCTTCTCTTTCACATGCAGTAGGTTCCTGGAGTAGAATCCTAAAGCTGGCACCCTCCATGTGACCACCCTTGCTTGGTCAAACATACCCTTTTCTGAGTGGTGAATGTAGAACACATGGAAACCTTCCATGTGTACTAGAAATGGAAAATATTTACTTGCAGACTGTTGGTGTCTGGAAAAGGACTTTAAGAAGAGGAGGTGGAGTCCCCAAACAATTGTCACCTGCCAAGCACCCAGGTTGGCTGTGAGAGAAGATGAAGCTCTAAAAGGCTTCTGTCTGTGATCAAGGCTGGGGGCCTGCCTGCACCAAAGCCTGCCTGATTGCCAAGACCAGTGTACCTTTTGAGGGTAAGGAGAGCATTGGAGGGAGCAAGGTCCAGTGGGGAGCTCCATCATGAGGAATCCCTGTGAGAGTTGTGCGGATTTGGCTGAGCACCAAGCAGAACGGTGCACATGTGCCAGACTGTTTTCTGTGACCCCCATATGCCAGGAGAGGGTTGCCGTAGAATGAGCCAGGCATTGAGCTCTGTGACCCCATATGCCAGAAGGGGCCACTGGTAAAGTACCATTCCAAGGAGGGCCAAGACTTTTGACCATCTTCGCCAGGGTCAGCACCCAGGGCAGCCTGCTTGGCCCAGAAATTTCTGAAAACAAGGCACCTAGGATAATCTGGTGTGAGGTGTGTTTTATGGATCCTAATATCTTTTCTTACACAGGATATCTTAAAAATACTAAACTTTGCATAAATCACAAATTTCCTCATATTTCTGTGAAAGAAAATTCCATAATCTGTGAGTATTGGTAGAATTCCTATCACACAGCATGCCCACAATCCTGCCAACAAAAACACTATCCCAAATGTTCAGCAAGTATTATGCATTTTGTACAATAATTAAACAGGACCTGAAAACATCACTTTTTGCTATGACCATGAATTAGATAAAGCAGAACTTCAGAGGAGTCAATACATTTCAAAACGTAGATTCAGACTTCACATATCTTTAATTACTATATAAATAATCATAAAATATTAGTCTTTGTTCTGTGGATATGTCGAGAGAGGTCAATTGTAATACAAATCCTTTCACCCTCGGAAGCCCTGATTATGATTCCCACACTATGTTGACCCTGGTTTGGTTATCTAGCTATTTATTACATTTTGAAAGACAGAAAGTTTGTTATAGCAGCACCTTGTGACAGGGCAGTCTATAATAGATCATTTCAGATTCACACTATTACTAGTTAGGGCATTTGCAGACCTCTACAACAGGCACATTAACCTAACAAACTATTTGTCTCTTGAAAACAAAATAAAGATCTGTAGAATAGATGCATTATCTCACCATGCAATGTTTCACATAGGCCAGTGTAGACTGGTGCAAGGTAGGTCTAATATAAGTTGTACTAGATTTGTAATGACTTTGGGCCAGGTGTAGGTACTTTGCAAATTGCGACTTGCAATTTGCGAGTCCGAGCGACTCGCAAATTGCAACTCGCAATTTGCAATGCAGAACGGTGTCTCAGACACCGTCTGCGAGTCGCTATGGGGTCGCAAAGACCCACCTCATGAATATTAATGAGGTGGGTCGCAAATTGCGGCCCCACAGCGACTATGGGCACTCACTGACATGGAGGCCTGCTGTAGTCAGCAGACCTCCATGTCCGTGACTGCTTGTAAATAAAGCAGTTTTTTTTTTTTCAAGTGTAGCCCGTTTTCCTTAAAGGAAAACGAGCTGCACTTAAAAAAAAATCCGAAACCTTTTGTTTCGGAATTTTTTCAGGGCAGGTAGTGGTCCCTTGGACCACTACCTGCCCTGAAAAAATAATATGGGGTCCAGTCACAAAGGGGAAGGGGTCCCATGGGGACCTCTTCCCGTTTGCGAGTGGGTTACCATCCACTTCAAGTGGATGGTAACTGCGACTCCATTTGCGACCGCGTACGGAGTTGCATACCACTCCGACTCGCAAATAGGAAGGGAACACACCTTCCTATTTGCGACTCTGAAATGCATTTTGCAAGTCGGTCCCGACTCGCAAAATACATTTCTGCATAGCAAACTCAGGTTTGCGACTCGCAAACGGCGTTTTTTGCCGTTTGCGAGTCGCAAACCGTTTGCTACATCTGGCCCATAGTCCCAGCACAATAGGCTAATCAAAGCACTATGTCATGTTGGAACCTTATGTTGCTTCGGAATAACTCGCATGTTTAGGTAATGAGAACAATTTATGTATCAGGAACAGGAAAGGTCATGAAAGTTGCAGGTTTAAGAACAACATGACTCATTATCCTGTACTTTACACACATCAAATTATTTTTGACATACTATATGGGAAAGGTGAAGTGAGAAAGTAGTTCAGCTAATGCCCATTGACGTCCTGGCCTCTTAGTTGCAACTGTGACCTGGTGTTGGCACCACCTTTTACATCAGCTATTTGCACACAATATTGTGTTGCCCTTGAGGAGTCCATCATATCCCCTCAATCAATCAACATCTACCTAACTCCTTTAGCACACTCAAACTCAGTCATCAGTTTACAATCCACAGATTGCAAATAACCAACCAGCAAACTTCTTTTGATAGGCATGTAAGTTAAGGAGGACTGACCTGTTATTCACTGGTTTGTAACATGGTTCTGTAATTTCACATATAACATTTTTGGCCCACACTAATACTAACACAATAACACTCAGCAGTCAACAGCCAACTTAACTTACATCTCTTACATTCACATAAGAGTTTTCTGCTATGACAACTGTTCAACACGAATACTGTTCAGGTAACAAGTCAGCCATCACTAGATTAACATGCATGACATAACTAAAGAGATCTGTCACACACTGCAGGTCAATAGGAGAACTTTAATCTAGTCAGTTACGGCAAGCCCCAAATTTCTATACACTGGCCTCTTCCTTACATCTCACAGCGATATTCAGATATGGGATGATAATAATGATGCACATCCTCCCTCCCTCTAGCCATGCAAATTTAGGCTCACAACTATACAAACTTTCAGACTGAAGAACCCGGAGCAGTAACCAGCTAAGCAGACTATATTCAGAAGGAATACCATAAAGTTACCTACAGAACTGTTCAAAGTTGCTAGAGTACTAAAAAACCATAAACTGTGTCTCTAATACCTCATTATCCACAACACTGCTAAGCGCTGCATCCCACAGCACCATAACCGCACCTTAGTGTCATCTCACACAACATAGAAACACTTCCCACATAGGATCACAAAACAAAGACAACACCCTTCCAAACACACAACCCTATATGGTGTAGCTTGCTGCCCATGCACGTAAGTGCTTCCGTGCCACACAGAACAGTAGTAAGTAAATAAATGCTGCAATACAATCAAATTCAATACTTGTGCTTCACCAATATTTGATTTGTTCCTATTAAAATCTTTGTTTCCATCACACTTCAAATTACAAAAAAATGCTTCGTTTTTGCTTTCAAACGGCTGATACATGTTGAAATATTTGTACAGTTCATTTACTGCTATTTACATTTTTGTGTAGTAGAAATAAATTGGCATCCTACAGTCTTTCTGTTCGCACTCCCTGGCTGTACCCAGCGAGAATGTCACATAGTTCACTTTACAAAATTCTCTCACTTTGCAGTCAGGGAAAGAAAGGAAACAAAATCTGACCTTTAACCTCTGACTATGGAGGCGCAGCAAATGTAACAAGATAAATATGTTTTTTTCTTGCTCCTTCACCCTCTAAACTCTGCATGTTTTGATGAAATTGTATGCATTCAAATGTGAAGCAGTTTGCTTAGATAAACTGAACTTAAATATAGATTTCTATAAATACTGTGTCAGCCTCCTCGTCAATTGGGGAAGGTAAAGAATAATATGGGCTGGATTGGCCCTCATGAACCCCCCCAACCACCCCAATGGTATGCCCTGGCTCAGTAGACTGCAATAACCGGACAAGCTCAGCCCGGTATTGTCTGAAGTCCTGTCACACCAGCTTTTATGGCATTTTCCAGAGGCACCTGAGTATATTTTACTTACTATCAATTGGGGACAGGAAGGTTCTATGCACGTAGCTAGAAAACAAGGAGAGGGGTCCAGCCAGATTGACTTCCTTTAAATGACGAATTAAAGGAAGGGTTGTGAGAACTCCAGACCAGGAGGCCTGGACCCTGCGCCTCCCAAAACTTGAAATACTGGGAAAAAAGGTGGTGAGTTCTCACTTAGGGAATCATTGATAAAAAGCACAATGCCTCAATGATAATTTATTTGCATCCAGAACAATGAAAGAAAAAGGAACAGTTCCATGAAATTATAATACTTGTTATTGTATGACAGTCATTAGACAGAAGATAAGATCCAGAGACCAACAGTTCAATAGTCCAATCAACCAGTACTAAGGTTAAAAAAGTCTCATGTGAACAAAAAATTGCTTTAATAACGAAGCAGCCAGGTAAGAAAAAAATCAAATCAAAGGGCACAATTCAGTGACGGGACAGCCACAGCCAATACGTGTTTCGCCCCTTATGCGGGTAAGCGGGGGCTTTTTCAAGGCTGTAAAAGAGATATGTATGTATAATAAGAGTCACATAGTAAGTAATGATAATAACAAATTATGGTATTGCTTTCCATGCAAGTCATGCTGAGCAAATTTTGCTCCTTCTTCGTGAAATCTGTGATTTAGGTGATGGGGTCCATGACAAACTCCCAATTGAGGCCAAGTGCTGAGATCATAAAAGTATCAAGGTGTGATAAGGCCATAAGTGAAATTAGCAAGAAACATTTTACCACTCCTGGGTAAATTCAAAGACTGAAGAAAAAGAGTGAAAGTATTATTAGCCAGTCGAAAGAAATGGGTAGAAAAAACGCATGCTGGCACACACGTGATATTAGTGCAAACATGAAGTCAGCAGGAATACATGCGGACTGGTGCTAATTCAGATACCCTGTGAGAAAAGATTTACATCACCAAATATACTGACTCACATACATTGGTAACATACCTAGTTCAAATCATTATGAGAAAACTTCTGGCAGCTATTGTCATAAGTACGAAACATAATCTAAGCAAGGGAACAAGTTTTGAGAACATGACATTGGTATGCAGTGTTTCATAACTAATATCAAAATAGCATGAGAATAATTAAGTATTTAAAACAACGGGCTCTCTCCTTCATGAGTCAAAACACAAGACCGAATAAGTCAATAATGCGAGCATAGATATATATCAAACCAAAAAGAGAGAGACATAGTATGACTAATCGATATGAGCAGTATGCTCAATGTTCACAAATAGCCAAAAGAAACCCTATTTGCCCATGTAACAAATATTAAAGTGTCAACAGTTAAGGAATAGATAGACATCCAAGAAAAAGTAAGACAATATCCTGATCTTGCCACATTAGAATAAGTTAGGGTAACATGCTCGTAATCGCAATAAATATATGCAACAGAATATGTCACTCCCGTGTCCCAGAGAAACAAGCATTCAGGAGATTAAAGGTTAAACTAGATCGATCGAGTACAGATTGTGCAACAATCAATGAGATAGAATTTGTAATTACCTAATGTCGTAGTCTGCAGGGAATCATAAAATTGCCGGAAAGTTATCCTTGAGTCCTGCGTCGAATCGCACTAGCTCCGTATGGCTAGAACGCGATATAAAGCACAGGCGCGTCCTTTCACCGTTACGAGGGTAACGAAACGGAGAAAGGACTCGACATCCCTGATGCAGTTAAATAATGGCAGCCATATTGGAGGGGAGCAATGCGGCAGGAAACTATAAGGACCGCATAGCTTGTAAAGTGGAATCAGAAAGAATGGCAAAAGAAAAGGTAGTAAGCTAATAAGCCTTAAGGGAACATACTATGGTAGAGAAGTAAATAAGATATTTAAAGAGCGTTAGAGGTGGGTAGGACATGAGACAGAAGCTGACTAATCAAAAAGAAAAGTTAAAGTGACAGGCCAAATTAGAAAGGAAAAAAAAGGAAAGGAAGAGGCAAAAGTTGGAAGAAGTGATTTGTAAAAGAATAGTAAGAAGAGATACTACAGGAAAAAAGAACTAGGATTAGTGCAAAAATAGAAAAAATAATTATGGAAAAGAGGAAGAGAAGAAGAAGAATAGTGGAGACAAAGATAAGTCGGGAGTATAGGGGAGTTTACCCTATTAGTTACTCATAGAAGCATGATACAGACCAGCAAATTGAAACATAGAAAAAATGATGATAAACCAAAATGAGACTGTTAACATTAGTTCATCCAAATAACTCAGGCGGTACATTATTTACAGTAACCAGTAGTGCCATTCATGGTCCTGATTCAGTCCTTGGTTCACCGTATCATATCGGATGATCAACCTGCTTTCCTCTTGACGTAGGCGTAGCTGTAGGTTCCCGCCCCTTGGGGACGGTGTGATGCGATGTATCCCACTGAATGTAAAAAATCGTTCCTTATAATGGAAGGTTTTGTAGTGCTCCACTAAAGGTGCTGTGGATTCCAATTTGAAGATGTTCCGAAAATGCTCTTGGATTCGAAGTTTCAAAGGGCGGATCGTACTTCCGAAGTAAGCTCGTTTACATGGGCAAAAAATTACATAAATCACATTTTTGCTGTCACAATTAATGAAGTCCTTGATAGTGAGTTTTTGATCATTAATGTTCAATGTAGTCGATCTATTCAATCCCAGTTTACATATTGAGCATCTAGTACAGGTGAAAAAGCCTATAGGTTTAGGAAAGTACGGTTCAGGAACAGTATGTTGAAAAAAAGAGGGGCAGAGTTTCTCACGGAGGTTAGGGGCCCTACGAAACCCAATTTGTGGATATTCAGCAATGTATTTCTGAATGGAAGAGTTGCTGCTTATGAGATACCAATGTTTGTGAAGATGTTTCCTTATGAGGTGATGACCATTATGAAATTGGGTGATGAAATGAATAGTGGTATCCTCTTTGCGTCGAGCTGAAGAATTTATCATCCTGTTGCGGTCCATTCGAGCTAAAGTGTTTTTTTAAGTATTCAGTAACTTTTGATTATAACCCCTAGTCAGGAGTCTGTCCGTGATTTGTGATGAAAACAAGTCATAGTCAGAGAAGTTAGTGCAATTAACTCTTGCTCGTCTGTACTCACCCTGGGGAATATTGTTGATGATACTGGGAGGGTGGCAGCTGGTGGCGTGCATAATCGCATTTGCCGCTGTTGGTTTTCTGAAAAAACGTGTCAGCAGTTTGTCATGTTCCACATAGATTAGTAAATCTAGATACTCCACCTGTGAGTCCGAGATGTTATATGTAATATCAATGTCCCATTTATTGGGTACTAAGGACTGCAAAAATTGGGTGAGTAAGGTTCTTTGTCCTTGCCAGATCAACAGGATATCATCGATATAGCATCCCCAGAAAATGATATGTTGGGAGAGGCTTTCGTTTTGTTCGCTCCACAGCCACTCTCGTTCTACAGCACCCATAAGGATACAGGCATATGGAGGTGCAAACTTGGCCCCCATCGCCGTACCCTGTAATTGTAAGTAGAACTGGCCGTCGAAGAGAAAATAGTTGTGCTCCAGGCAAAACTTTAATATGTTCAGTATCATGGAGTTGTGAGTGGTGAAAGACACTGGTTTTGATGAAAGTGCTTGTCTGACAGCTTCTAAGCCATCCTGGTGTCGGATGGAAGTATAGAGGCTAACTATATCTATAGTCACCAGGAGGTAGTCAGATTGCCAGTCAATGTCTTGAAGTTTGCGGATGATGTCTATCGTGTCTCGCACATAGGAGGGTTGATTGATCATAAAAGGCTGGAGTACTTGATCAATT
Organism: Pleurodeles waltl; assembly: GCF_031143425.1. NCBI lineage: Eukaryota > Metazoa > Chordata > Amphibia > Caudata > Salamandridae > Pleurodeles > Pleurodeles waltl. Next base: position 1,560,795,142 of record NC_090440.1, read on the forward strand.
AGAGATCCTAATTTAGAACAGATAGAATTGACTCCTGATATTATAGGCCTGCCCTTGGGGGGAAAATCTTTTTTATGAATCTTAGGTAATAAGTATAGGGTAGGAACGGTAGGGTGAGAAAGAAATAGAGCCTTTCTTTCTTGGAGTGAAATAACATGGCAAGAAAGCCAGTAGTCCAAAAGTTCAGAGAGACTATGTTGAAAACAAGCTGTGGGATTCGAGTATAAACGTTTGTAGCATTGGGAATTATGTAATTGGCGATGAGCCTTTTGGAGATAGTCAGATGTATTTAAGATGACTATATTACCTCCCTTGTCTGCTTCTTTTATAATTATGTTGGGATTCATTCTTAAATTCGTGAGAGCAGCAAGTTGGTGACTGGTAATATTGCGGGTGTAAAATTTACGCCTATCACAGTAGTGTTTATACTCTCGGTCAAGATCCTTTAGAACTAGTTGTGCAAAGAGGTCAATGGAGTTCCCTGCTGAAAGGGAGGGAGTAAAAGTAGATTTGGGTTTCATACCCGAGGGGTGATATTGATTACTATTTAACTCTAGTTGGTCAGCTAGAGTGTGAAGAGAAAGGTCTGGCTCAGAAGTATTTGCTAAGTTGCAAAGGAGCCCTATATCTTCAAGATCCCGAACTGAGATATCTTGAGAAGATGGTGAAAAAGAGGACCGGGGGGACGAAGAGGTAACCGTTGAGAAGAAAGACTTTAATTTAAGTTTTCGTATAAACTTAAAAAAGTCAATTTTTGTTTGAGTTAGATTCCAAAAATTGGTGGGACAATAGGACAGGCCTTTGTTGAGAATCTGTAATTCAGATGTAGAAAGAGAGTAATCTGAGAGATTGACTACTAATTGGTCGTTGGGGGCCGTTGATTTTTGCTTCGTGCTCTTGTTTGTATACCGGAGGTGCCCGGCATAGCTGTTATAGTATCTAGTGGTTTTGAACGGGATTCTTGTAGGGATCCAAGGCGAAAACGCTTTGCTTCCTCTAAAAAATTTACCCTGGGTCTAGTCGTAGGGTCCCCTTCAGAGTCATCAGATGTTTCAATTTCCGAAGAAGGAATCGTGTCTGGACAACTCATTGTGTCTGATGGAGGTTTCTCTGGGACACGGGAGTGACATATTCTGTTGCATATATTTATTGCGATTACGAGCATGTTACCCTAACTTATTCTAATGTGGCAAGATCAGGATATTGTCTTACTTTTTCTTGGATGTCTATCTATTCCTTAACTGTTGACACTTTAATATTTGTTACATGGGCAAATAGGGTTTCTTTTGGCTATTTGTGAACATTGAGCATACTGCTCATATCGATTAGTCATACTATGTCTCTCTCTTTTTGGTTTGATATATATCTATGCTCGCATTATTGACTTATTCGGTCTTGTGTTTTGACTCATGAAGGAGAGAGCCCGTTGTTTTAAATACTTAATTATTCTCATGCTATTTTGATATTAGTTATGAAACACTGCATACCAATGTCATGTTCTCAAAACCTGTTCCCTTGCTTAGATTATGTTTCGTACTTATGACAATAGCTGCCAGAAGTTTTCTCATAATGATTTGAACTAGGTATGTTACCAATGTATGTGAGTCAGTATATTTGGTGATGTAAATCTTTTCTCACAGGGTATCTGAATTAGCACCAGTCCGCATGTATTCCTGCTGACTTCATGTTTGCACTAATATCACGTGTGTGCCAGCATGCGTTTTTTCTACCCATTTCTTTCGACTGGCTAATAATACTTTCACTCTTTTTCTTCAGTCTTTGAATTTACCCAGGAGTGGTAAAATGTTTCTTGCTAATTTCACTTATGGTCTTATCACACCTTGATACTTTTATGATCTCAGCACTTGGCCTCAATTGGGAGTTTGTCATGGACCCCATCACCTAAATCACAGATTTCACCAAGAAGGAGCAAAATTTGCTCAGCATGACTTGCATGGAAAGCAATACCATAATTTGTTATTATCATTACTTACTATGTGACTCTTATTATACATACATATCTCTTTTACAGCCTTGAAAAAGCCCCCGCTTACCCGCATAAGGGGCGAAACACGTATTGGCTGTGGCTGTCCCGTCACTGAATTGTGCCCTTTGATTTGATTTTTTTCTTACCTGGCTGCTTCGTTATTAAAGCAATTTTTTGTTCACATGAGACTTTTTCAACCTTAGTACTGGTTGATTGGACTATTGAACTGTTGGTCTCTGGATCTTATCTTCTGTCTAATGACTGTCATACAATAACAAGTATTATAATTTCATGGAACTGTTCCTTTTTCTTTCATTGTTCTGGATGCAAATAAATTATCATTGAGGCATTGTGCTTTTTATCAATGATTCCCTAAGTGAGAACTCACCACCTTTTTTCCCAGTATTCTATGCACGTAGCTACACTGCAAATGTTTTAATTTCACATTTTGCATCAGAGAGCTCTTCACCCAGGTGCTTAACTCATTTGTACTTTATGTTTACTAAGGCACATTTCAACATTTCTGTCGGTGATTGATATATCAAGGACACCAGTCTCCTCCTACTGCAAGTCATAACCACTAGGTGCATTATGTCATGATGAGCTGGTTTGGTGGGCGCACAGTGCCCTGAAAGTTGCTCTAACCATGGTGCGGGAAGACAGAAATTGCCCCCCTTGAATGTTATAAACACATCACAATCTGTAAAAACTCTCATTGCACCATTTTCAAGCAGGCCTTGTACTGACATTCCTCCTCTCAGCTTCGTCCTAGATGCCAATGACCCGGCAGCGTTAGTCAGTTGTTGTGCCCACCACAGTGACAGGTCTGGTGCATATGCCAGTATTATCAAAGTTCCATTTATTCATTTATTCCAACAAGAAACTGTAGTGTTCATGTGATCGGGCAACCCCGATCACGGCACCAGCAGCGGCAGGAGACTCCGTGTCGGGTTTACCCGACACGTCATATCCGCGTTCCCATGTCTCCATGGGAACGCGCACAACGTCACGACCGCGTTTCCCTGTTTCCAGGGAAACGCTCGACCCCGTCGGGATCACGGAACGTAGAAAAGATGCCGGACGCGTCGAAGAGGAGAGAGTGGATGGCGAGAAGAGGACAGAGCAAGGAGAAAGCCCAGGGCAGCAGGAGATGACGGAGGAAGAAACAGACAGCAGCAGAAAAGTGGAGAACGAGGCCACCGACGAAAGAACACCGGAGGCTAGGACCAAAGAGCCCAGCCACGACCCTGGAGGGCCGTGGCTCACAAAGGTACGGTCCCTCCTAGGGACAAGGGAAAGAAATACTAAAACCCCACCCGGGAAGGGAACTGGGGAGGGGTGAGAGGGGAAAGGGGGTAAAGGAAGGGCACAGTCTCTTTAAAGAGAAGAGAGACTGACTATCCTAACCTACCTGGGAGCACCGTGGGTTACTTACCTGAATCACAGACATTGTTTTGTTTGGAGACAGCACACAGGTGAATGCACGCTCTTTCTATCTCCCTACTTACCCTTTCCCTGCTTCCTATCTAAAGAGAAAACCCCAGAAATATCTCTATACTTACCGTGGCGTTCTTCTGTTTTCTTGCCGGTACCTCCCTGGAGCCACTCCAAGTTCCCAGAAAACACTGACCTAGGAGACAAGAGGAAGAAGAACGACAGAGTTAGAAGAAGAGAAATTAATCGGGTTACGCCATAAACAAACTGAACTCTTTTTGAAACACCTGGGCAAAGAACGAAATATAAATAAACACCTTTACTTACCCTATTATCCAATCTCCGTCTGGTTTATACCGTTCAGCCTGTCACAGTGGTGTCAGAAGTGGGATTTTAACCGCGAAGGCTGAGGAACGGTATAAACCATGAGTGAACATCCTAACCTAGAGGACATGATTAAACAGCTGGCGGAAGGCCAGCGCCATTTACAGCTGGTATGGGAAGCTCACCAGCGAGAGGCCAAAGAAGATAGGGAAGCTTTACAGTCCGCCCTAAAAGTCAAGCCACCATATTGGCGAACAACCAGCTTGTCCATGAAACGGCAATGAAAAAATTAACTGAGACCATAGCTGCTAGTAAAGTTCACCCTAATGTCCCCAGTTCGGTTCTACAACGATATCAGGAAGGGGAAGATCCGGACTCTTTCTTTACTAACTTTGAACGGGTCGCTTCTTCCGCTCAGTGGCCTGAAGAAAGATGGGGACAATACATTGCTCCTTTACTCACCGGTCTAATACAGGCAGCTTATCAGGCGGCCAATCCAGACGGTACTACGTCCTATAAAGACATAAAAAAGAGCATTTTGGAACGGGTGGGCCACGATACGAGTACTATAGAGTAAAATTCTGTAAAGTCAAATGGGGACAGAATGAGGACCCCCGAACCTTCTACTTTAGGGTTAAGGATTTGGCGCTCAAATGGTTGGGACCTATCGGAACTAACCGAGAGGATGTTATCAGGACAATCATCCTCGAACAATACTTGGACTCCTTACCAACCGGTACAAAAAATTGGATAAGACGACATCCAAATGTGGATACAGACATGGCTATAGACTTGGCCTGTGCATACCACAGGTCCACGGACGTGAGATCACTATCCCCACGGCCCAATCTCAAAACCCTTACACCTCCAGCCAGGCCCACACCGAGATATCCTGTAGAAGACCCATTTCCACGTAAACCAGGGGAGGGTCATCCAATACCAGGACCCCAATGTTTTAACTGCGGAGAATGGGGACATATAGCTCGCATGTGCCCCAGGAAAACATAGGGGGTGGAACCTATGGACATAGGAGTAACACGACGCAGGGTCCTATGTACGGGAAAAGGGGACACCAAATTTAAACAGACTTTAAGAATCAATGGTCACCTCCTCTCTGCCCTCATAGACTCGGGATGTAGTCAATCGGTCATCCGACAAGATCTAATAGACCCAGTGGATGAGAACACCAGTCAAAGAGTTACCATTTGCTGTATACATGGCGACAAGGAGCAATACCCCCTTACCACAGTAGAGTTAGAGTGGGGAAAGTATAGAGACTTTCTTCCCATGGGAGTTATGGATCAACTGATCGAAGAATGTATTGTTGGCACAGACTACGTGCACTTTCAGCAACTCTTAAATGGTACCCAAACACAGAAGGAGAGCTTCGAATGGTGGACTGAGGCTCCTTTTTCTCATAGCCCCATTGAGTGTCCCCCATATCGTAGGAAACTTTCCCGTCGGGAAAAAAGAGAAGGCAAGGCGCAGTTTCGAGAGGTTAAAGAGCCCAGTCAACCCATAAGACTGATAGCAGAGAATTATAGAGCACCCCTCAGTTTCCGCCACCATCAGAGAGAGGACCCTACCCTCACTCATGCTTGGAGAACAGCGAAAACTGAAGAAACCGACGAGGTGGGTCCCTATTTTTTAGTACAACGAAACCTTCTGTATAGGGTAACCACTACCCGGGCAGGGGAACGCAAATACCAATTAGTAGTCCCCGAGACCTATAGAGACCAAGTACTCCTCCTAGCCCACAATCAACCGGGAGGGGGCCATTTCGGCAGGGAAAAAAACGAGGAATATCTCCTCCGAAGGTTCTACTGGCCAGGGGTTTTTGCCCACATTAGGAAATATTGCTCGCAATGCCCTAGATGTCAACTCACCGAACCAGGCCGGCCCCGGAAAGCACCCCTCCTACCTCTGCCCATCATGGATATCCCGTTTAGTAGGGTGGGAATGGATCTAATTGGACCCTTACTTCCCTCATCTAAGGAACACACTTATATACTGGTTATCGTAGACTATGCAACCAGGTACCCCGAAGCCATTCCCCTTTCCAGCATGATGACTAAAACGGTAGCACAGGCAATGATAACGGTATTCACTCGGACAGGGTTTCCCCGAGAGATACTCACTGACCAGGGTACGCCCTTCATGTCCAACCTCATGAAGCAGATATGCAGGGTACTCGGCATTACCCAAATCAAAACTTCAGTGTATCATCCACAGACAGACGGACTCGTTGAATGATACAACCGGACTATTAAAACACTATTAAAGAAAATAGTTGACGAAACAGGAAGGGATTGGGACCAGAAACTGCCCTTAGTTCTCTATGCCATTCGAACCCACGAGCAGTCCTCAACAGGACATAGCCCGTTCGAACTGGTATTCGGGAGGCAACCCCGTTCCCTTTTAGATATGGCCGTCGAGACCTGGGAGGAAGAAGAGGAAGAGGAAGGTCGACCATTGTTAGAATACGTGCAAAAGCTTAAATCACATTTACAAGAATTATGGGAGAATGTACGACAACATCTGGAAAAGGCCCAAGAGTCACAAAAACAATATTATGATAGGGGAAGTAAATTGCGTACATTTCTTCCTAATGATCAAGTATTGATCATGCGACCCACCTCTGATCAAAAATTGTTAGCCAGATGGCAGGGGCCATATAGGGTTGTTAGAGCAATCTCCCCTGTCACCTATCTCATAGAATTAAGTGTCAACCCCAGAAAAACCCAAATTTACCATGTGAATCTCCTCAAGAAATGGGAAGCAGAGGAGGAGGTTAGCGAGATGGTAGCAGTGGGTTGTCTTGTATCTCCCATTAAGGAGGTAGAGATAGAGATGTTTCCCTGTGGGGATCAACAAAAGGAAAATATGCCCGAGATCAACACTTCACTGACAAGATCAAAGAAGGATCAGTTATACGCTCTGTTAACTCAATACCCAGGGTTTTTTTCAGACATACCTGGCAGAACGTCCCTGATCTATCACAGAATAAGAACACCACCAGGGCAGACTATTCGACTACGGCCTTATCGTATTCCCGAGGCTAGGAAACACATCATAGAAGACGAAATAGAAAAGATGATACACTTAGGAGTAATTGAGCCCTCTGTTAGTCCCTGGTGCTCTCCAGTAGTTCTGGTCCCAAAACCTGACGGAACAGTTCGCTTTTGTATTGGCTTTCGCCAACTTAATGCAGTCTCTATGTTTGACTCTTATCCTATTCCCCGGGTGGATGATGTTCTAGAGAAGCTAGGAACAGCTAAGTATATGTCTACATTGGACCTCACTAAAGGGTACTGGCAGATACCCCTTTTCCCCGAAGATAAAGAGAAAACAGCCTTCTCTACTCAATCCGGTCTTTATCAATTCACAGTGCTACCCTTTGGTCTTCACGGAGCCCCGGCAACCTTTCTGAGGTTGATGGATAGGTTATTAAAACCCTTCCACTCATTCTCTGGCGCCTATCTTGATGATGTCGTCATCTTTAGCAATACTTGGCTAGACCATCTACACCATCTCCACCAAATTTTGACCACTCCAACAGAAGCAGGGTTGACGGCTAATCCTAAGAAGTGCATATTAGGGAAGACTGACATATCATATCTCGGCTATAAGATAGGTAATGGTACACTACAACCACAAATGACTAAGATTGAAGCAATTCAAAACGCACCAATCCCAAAAACGAAAAGAGACTTGCGTTCTTTCCTTGGGCTAGTGGGTTACTACCGTAGATTTATACCGGGTTATTCCACTATTGCGGCCCCCCTTACTGATCTGTTATCCAAACAGCACCCCAACAAGTTGGTTCCTCTTTCAGAAAGTCAAAGGGCTAGTTTTGAACGTTTAAAATCCTCTCTTACCTCGGAACCGGTTTTGCAATGTCCTGATTTCTCTAGACCTTTTCATCTGTACACGGATGCTTGTAATGTGGGCCTTGGGGCGGTGCTCGCGCAGCCGGACCCGGATGGTAGGGATCACCCGATTGTGTTTATCAGCCGGAAACTGCTTCCCCGGGAATGTCATTACCCCACCTTGTGTTTATCAGCCGGAAACTGCTTCCCCGGGAATGTCATTACCCCACCATTGAGAAGGAGTGTTTGGCCATTAAATGGGCAGTGGAGACCTTGCAATATTATCTCCTGGGTAGACCTTTTCTACTGTATACAGATCATGCTCCTCTTACCTGGCTTGCCTCACATAAGGATTCCAACTCTAGGATTTTGCGCGGATTTCTTGAACTTCAGCCTTTTTCCTTCCAGGTCTGTCATGTCCCTGGAGCGCAACAGGGTCCTGCGGATTACTTGTCCAGGTTTCCTTGCCCTACTCCGGTCCTCGAGCAGGACCGTTCTTGGGATGGGGTATGTGATCGGGCAACCCCGATCACAGCACCAGCAGCGGCAGGAGACTCCGTGTCGGGTTTACCCGACACGTCATATCCGCGTTCCCATGTCTCCATGGGAACGCGCACAACGTCACGACCGCGTCGGGATCACGGAACGTAGAAAAGACGCCGGACGCGTCGAAGAGGAGAGAGTGGACGGCGAGAAAAGGACGGAGCAAGGACAAAGCCCAGGGCAGCAGGAGACGACGGAGGAAGAAACAGACAGCAGCAGAAAAGTGGAGAACGAGGCCACCGACGAAAGAACACCGGAGGCTAGGACCAAAGAGCCCAGCCACGACCCTGGATGGTCGTGGCTCACAAAGGTACGGTCCCTCCTAGGGACAAGGGAAAGAAATACTAAAACCCCACCCGGGAAGGGAACTGGGGAGGGGTGAGAGGGGAAAGGGGGTAAAGGAAGGGCACAGTCTCTTTAAAGAGAAGAGAGACTGACTATCCTAACCTACCTGGGAGCACCGTGGGTTACTTACCTGAATCACAGACATTGTTTTGTTTGGAGACAGCACACGGGTGAATGCACGCTCTTTCTATCTCCCTACTTACCCTTTCCCTGCTTCCTATCCAAAGAGTAAACCCCAGAAATATCTCTATACTTACCGTGGCGTTCTTCTGTTTTCTTGCCGGTACCTCCCTGGAGCCACTCCAAGTTCCCAGAAAACACTGACCTAGGAGACAAGAGGAAGAAGAACGACAGAGTTAGAAGAAGAGAAATTAATCGGGTTACGCCATAAACAAACTGAACTCTTTTTGAAACACCTGGGCAAAGAACGAAATATAAATAAACACCTTTACTTACCCTATTATCCAATCTCCGTCTGGTTTATACCGTTCAGCCTGTCACAGTGGTGTCAGAAGTGGGATTTTAACCGCGAAGGCTGAGGAACGGTATAAACCATGAGTGAACATCCTAACCTAGAGGACATGATTAAACAGCTGGCGGAAGGCCAGCGCCATTTACAGCTGGTATGGGAAGCTCACCAGCGAGAGGCCAAAGAAGATAGGGAAGCTTTACAGTCCGCCCTAAAAAGTCAAGCCACTATATTGGCGAACAACCAGCTTGTCCATGAAACGGCAATGAAAAAATTAACTGAGACCATAGCTGCTAGTAAAGTTTACCCTAATGTCCCCAGTTCGGTTCTACAACGATATCAGGAAGGGGAAGATCCGAACTCTTTCTTTACTAACTTTGAACGGGTCGCTTCTTCCAATCAGTGGCCGAAGAAAGATGGGGACAATACATTGCTCCTTTACTCACCGGTCTTATACAGGCAGCTTATCAGGCGGCCAATCCAGACGGTACTATGCCCTATAAAGACATAAAAAAGAGCATTTTGGAACGGGTGGGCCACGATACCGAGTACTATAGAGTAAAATTCCGTAAAGTCAAATGGGGACAGAATGAGGACCCCCGAACCTTCTACTTTAGGGTTAAGGATTTGGCGCTCAAATGGTTGGGACCTATCGAACTAACCGAGAGGATGTTATCAGGACAATCATCCTCGAACAATACTTGGACTCCTTACCAACCGGTACAAAAAATTGGATAAGACAACATCCAAATGTGGATACAGACATGGCTATAGACTTGGCCTGTGCATACCACAGGTCCACGGACGTGAGATCACTATCCCCACGGCCCAATCTCAAAACCCTTACACCTCCAGCAAGGCCCACACCGAGATATCCTGTAGAAGACCCATTTCCACGTAAACCAGGAGAGGGTCATCCAATACCAGGACCCCAATGTTTTAACTGCGGAGAATGGGGACATATAGCTCGCATGTGCCCCAGGAAAACGGAGGGGGTGGAACCTATGGAGATAGGAGTAACACGACGCAGGGTCCTATGTACGGGAAAAGGGGACACCAAATTTAAACAGACTTTAAGAATCAATGGTCACCTCCTCTCTGCCCTCATAGACTCGCGATGTAGTCAATCGGTCATCCGACAAGATCTAATAGACCCAGTGGATGAGAACACCAGCCAAAGAGTTACCATTTGCTGTATACATGGCGACAAGGAGCAATACCCCCTTACCACAGTAGAGTTAGAGTGGGGAAAGTATAGAGACCAGCATGTTTTCAAAGTGATAAAGCAATCAGGGTAACATCACCATTTTGGATACAGCCACTCTATCCATGACTAAGAGAGACAGTCTTAGATAAAAATGATTTTGAATTTATCAAGCAAGAAGCTTTGGGGGTCATTCTGACCCCGGCGGGCGGCGGGAGCCGCCCGCCTGGAGGGAACCGCCAGAAGACCGTACCGTGGTCAAAAGACCGCGGCGGTCATTCTGGGTTTCCCACTGGGCTGGCGGGCGACCGCCAAAAGGCCGCCCGCCAGCCCAGTGGGAAACAGCCCTCCATGAGGAGGCCGGCTCCGAATGGAGCCGGCGGAGTGGAGGGTGTGCGACGGGTGCAGTGGCACCCGTCACGTATTTCAGTGTCTGCAATGCAGACACTGAAATACAAAGTGGGGCCCTCTTACGGGGGCCCCTGCAGTGCCCATGCCATTGGCATGGGCACTGCAGGGGCCCCCAGGGGCCCCACGACACCCCTCACCGCCATCCTGTTCCTGGCGGGCGGAACCGCCAGGAACAGGGTGGCGGTGAGGGGGTCGGAATCCCCCATGGCGGCGCAGCAAGCTGCGCCGCCATGGGGGATTCCCAAGGCAGCGGAAAACCGGCAGGAGACCGCCGGTTTTCCTCTTCTGACCGCGGCCGAACCGCCGCGGTCAGAATGCCCTAGGGAGCACCGCCAGCCTGTTGGCGGTGCTCCCGCGGTCCCCGGCCGGAATGACCCCCTTTATCTGATACATTTTGCTAATATACATTGCAAGACCCAAACACCAAAATGTGGTTGGTTACCATCTCATAGATGTATGACTGGGGGTTTATTGTTATTTTTTCCTGAGGGTATACTGGTAGAAAACAAAATTGTTCCAGCTCATCCACATGCCTGAAACCTCCACAAGTAGCGTTCCGGTCAAAGGTTCTGAATTGGTAGGTATATCTCTCAGGTCTAGAAGCACATCATCCACATAGAATGAAACTTTGTGGGTCATCTGTACACCCCTAGCGTGGCAAGCCTTTCCCCCTGCTGAGCAATGCCCCCATTGCTAGAGTAAAAATAAGTGGTGACAAAGAACAGCCCTGCCTCGTACGTAGCCCTCATTGCCAGCATTCTGAAATGACCCATCCTGTGTGGACATGGGCTGTAGTGTCTGCACATAAGAGTCTGATCTAGACTAACAGGCCATCATTTGTGCTGATTTTATTTAAAAGCAAAAACAAATAATTCCAATTGAGAATATCAAACATTTTCACTATATATATGTAAACTATCACTGGGAAGCCAGGTGTGGGCATTTTTACGATACCGGATACTGGACATTAGCTAACATATTTCTTCCTGGGATTAGCTTATTTTTGCAAGTCTGGATCACTTGTAATGGAATATCTAACCAAATTTCCCCAGGGATTTTGCCCAATATTTATTGGAAACTGGAATCCTACCCTGATAGAGAGGTGCGCTAAGGCACTTCTAGTTTTGGACATCGTTATATGAGCATCAAGCAGTTCTCTCTGCTCCAATGGAATGACCCTCAAATTTGCCCTGCTACAAACTCTGAAACTTCAGTTACACTTCTATAGTATTGTCTCCATGTAAATGTGATTAATAGCTCACAAACTCTCTATTTACCCTTTAGTCTATAAGGAAATATTGTCCTCCCTCATCAATGGTGTTACCACAGCGAGCCTCATATTTATTTTCTTACTAATCATGTCAGCAATCTACCTGTCTTATCACCCACATCATAGACCATGAGAAAAAACTCCTTGTAATCTACTTTTCCCAGACTTTGCATTAGCATATGCCTTCTGCAAAAAATAGGGTTATTAGTTGGGAAGTGAAACCCTTCCCAAGCAACAGCCACAAGCCACTGGATTACCCTGTGCTTAACCCTCTGGTAGATTGGCACAAAAAGCAGTCTGTCTCCAAAAGAGGCAAAAGTATGTGTGCAGCACACAAATAAAGTAAATGCAAGATAAAATCCAGACCAATCTAGAAATATATAGTACATTTTATTAAATAAAATTATGTCAGAATGAATAAAATACAATGAATACAACTGGAGATATGCAATTTCAAAGTATTAGGTGAAAATAGCATCAAAAACCACAAAGCACCAGCTGGGGATATCTGGAGACACCAGACTGGCACAAAGTCATGAAGTTCAACCTATAAGACTGGATAATGGGCCGGATACAGAGCCAATTTCAGCCCGCCTCATTGTTCTTGGACTGAGATGTGAGGTCCTGAGTCACACTGTGTCACACTGTGCCAGGTTGCATCGGTTTTGATAGGACCACCGATCAGGAGTTGTGAGATGCTGCATCGAGTTGCATCGTGCTGTGTCGATTCCAGTGTGGCCACCAATCACAAGCCATGAGGTGCTGCGATGTGAGTGCTTATGCCAAGATGCATTGTGCTTCATTGGTTCCTATGAAGCCACCGGGCTGGAGCAGGCAATGCATGGACTAGCGTCAAAATAGATCACATTGCCCGCTGAACAGTGTATCTGATTGCACTTGGACTGAGATGTGAGGTTCTACGTCAGACTGCTTCAGGTTGCATCAGTTCTAATGAGACCACAGATCAGAAGCTGCAAGACACTGTGTTGAGTTGCATCATGCTACATCGGCTCCAATGAGGCTACCAATCAGGAGCCGTGATGTGCTGCGATGCGAGGTCATGTGTCAATATTCATCATGCTTCATCAGTTCTGATTAACCCACCGGGTTGGAGCTGGCAGTGGGTGGACCTGACTCGAGATGTGTCACATTGCATCGATTTCAAGAGTCCAAAGGACCAGGAGTGTTTTGAAGACTTGGTCTGAGGGTCCAATGTTTATACATGGTGCCAGCTTTGAAGTGGAAGAAACTTCTGGACTTTCCTCCACATCTGGTTCTAGAATTTCCTTCCTTCTCCTACCCTGGCTCTTAGGGGACTGGGGTGACAATAGACTGCGGTGAAGTCCTTCATGAGTGTGCTGAGGTAGCCTCTTTGAAGTGCAATGGTGGTAGGTGACAGTTCTGCCCCCCATCCTGGCAAGATGGCCCAACCTGAAAAAACCTAATCCCCCTTTGTATCACTGTCTGGATGGAATATACAAGATCCAACTGTCAACTACACCCAGTCAAGTGACTCAGGATACAGGCTGCAGGCACCAAATGGTTAGAACAAGAAAATACCAACTTTCTAAAAGTGGTCCCCACTTAAATAACAAATTAAACGTGAATGGTCAAAACATAAGCATATTATTTGTTTTAAACAATATATTGATATTCAAAAATACAAACAAACTTTAAGTACTTTCCATAATAGTGAGTAGTGTTTGAAAGTGTTTGCTACAAAATGCTGGGAGTGTCTTGAAGTGGTCCTTCTCACAATAGAATGGCCAGGAGAATGAGGGACTGAATTTTGTCTGTCTACAGTCTACTGGGGTAAGTTTAGAGAGAATGCCATCTATGCAGAAATGATGCACCATCAGAGGGGAACAAGACAGAGATGACTCTTGTCAACCCTTATATTTGCTCTAATAGTTGAATCTTTAGAGGTTCACATATGCAGATCAGTAAAGGTACCCAGTATGCCATTTACTGGTATAGAACACAAAATATGTCTCTTTGAGGACCAAGTGGTCCTCTCTATGACAAAGCCTGAGACCTCAGTCCCGGCAGGTATAGCTCCCAAAGCAGATTTGAGAATCTTTCTAGCTTTAAAATAACAATGGAAAATCAGAGATCTTGAGCATTCCACTTCCTCAACAGATTGAAATAGCTTTGGACTGAACGAAGAGGGCCAAACCATCAAGTACCAAGGGATTAACATCACAAAGTCAGTGCAGAAGTGGACAGGGGCCAACTGCCAAGCCCAGAGAGCCTACATAGGGGCTGGTCTGGCCAAATGGTATTTCTCATGGCTTGTTTAATTAACATGATCTTCCACAAGCTCCCTAGCTCCATCCTGGAGGCTGAGCTTGACGTTATGCAGAGGCCAGTGCTAAATTATATCTGGAATGGATTCCAAGCTAGAGATAACAGAAAAAGTGCTGATGGTAACATGGGAGAGACGTGGACTAGCACACCTGTACATTCTAAAGTAGGGCTATGACTCAAATCTAGGAATCATTGTTGAATGGTTTCTATGTGAGTCAGAGAACTGTTGACTTCACATGGGGAACGCTGGCAAGAATATCACTATGGGACACCCCTGGCTGCAATAGGAGGCTCGCTCCAGGAACTTAATAACCAGAACACCAATAGAGGTGTGGGATACAATTGCAGTTAGGGAAGAAGGTACCATATTCCATCACCTTGAACTGACCTTTCACTTTATTACACATCATACCATTGATGGAGGTGGTAAGATTTGAGAAGTTGAGTCAGCGTGAGTACCTCAAACTATGGGAGATGTTTTCTAAAAGTCTGATCAACACCTCCGTGGAGTGTAAAAGGGCCTTTAAAGTCACAGAACTGATAGGCTTCTATACATCTAGGATGGCAGCAACAACACTGGAAGGAAAGCACAAAGGACCGCATTCTACCACATTTTGAGGATTGGCAAAGAGAATCATCATTGCACATTGGAAAAGGAAAGTAGCACAGTTGTGTCACAGTGGGTATGTTCTCTTTGGTAGTCACTGACTGTCAAAAAAATCACATATGACATGGAATCCAAAACTAAGACCCTTGGTGAACTTTGGACCCCTTTGATCGAACGCCTAACAAAACTGGCCCACATGACAGACTTTCCACCTTGACTGCAAACGCAGTGAAAGGGCAAAGACAGGCCTGAACTGGTTATAACTGTGGGGACTGGGATAACTGCCCAGACAATGAAGAGTTAAGGGTGAGGTGGAGTGTATGAGCTGCAATCTCAACTGCTGTTAGTGGAGGACATAAGAAAGTAGCATCACATGGCATTAAAAAAAATGATGCACTATTTAAAATGTATCCAGTTTGCCAATGTGTTATATTGCTGAAGGTCATTAGGGTGTCTTACTGTTATATTTCAAATATAAAAACAATAAAAACATTTGGACAAAATAGAGGTTCATTTTCAAATGGGGAATTTTTAATGTGCTTCTCAATGAATGCCTAAGAAAGCACAATTTCCAAACCTACCTCATAGTGATGTCAAACTTTCCTGTTCTGACTTAGTCAGTTTATACTTCATTTAAGTTTAGTATGCAGATGAAGAAACTATGTAATGCACTTTATCCTGAGTCTTGTCCTGAGGTGATATCCTGAAAGGGTATCTATAGCAAATACAAGTGACCCCAGCACAGCATTCCATGTCACTGATTTGCTGTTCACCTATCAAGGTGGCCCGGCACATAATTATGGAGGCTGCAACTTTACAAGTGATCAGATAATGTTTACTTGAGTCAGGTATTGATTTTATTCCCGGCACCAGGGCCAAGGTCAAGGCATTTCTTCCCTTTCAACCAAAATAGGCTCCAGCTCTCTGAGGTACCTCTGTCCCATCAAGCAGAGATCTTGGAACCTGCAGCTCTTGCTGTAAGTAGTTTAGGAGAATCACGATTATGTCTTGTCTCCCACCCTAGGTGATTTGCTTGTAAATAAATATGTCTTTATGGCTTCATTTGCTACTTTTTATTATGTGTATTTGTACAATGCCCAACTCATTATGGATGGTACCTTGGGGCTGAAGCAGGAGATGTGTGGGCTGAGCCAAGGTAGGGCTAGGTGAAGAGCTAGGTCTCCAGTTTCTTGAGGAATTCAATACCTGATGAGGAGGCTCTGATGTGCAGTAGCAGGTTAATCCTGGCTTTAGATGTGAGGTAAGAGAAGGCACAAAAGACAGATCTGGTCCTGAGTATGCAGGTGGGGAGGGGATATGTGCCAATTGAACTCCAGCTGAACAGTAATGTCTGGTAGGTTTCTGGAAAAGTGGTTTGTGAGATGTATCAGGTGCATGCTATGTAAGGCTTTGTATGTGTGCAGGAGGAGTTAGTTTGTAAATTGAGAGCCAGTAGAGCTCTTTGAAGCATGGAGAGATGCGAGTGCAGGGTGGGAGGGTTAGGATGAACCTGACTGCTGACTACTACATGGTCTGGTATGTTCTGGTCAGCTGAGCGTTGATTCCAGCATAGAATGAGTTGCCATTGTGCAGATTGCTTGTGATGAGGGCTTCGGTGATGGTTGTGTGAGTGTTGGTGGGGAGCCATTTGAATGTTTTCTTGAGGATCTTGAGTGTGTGGAAGCAGGAATCAAAAACTGTGTTCACTTGGCCGGTTATGGTGAGTTGGTTATCGGTTACCATTCCAAGGTTCTTTGTGTGTGTTCCTGGGAGCGGTGTGGGTCTGCATTCAGCAGGCCATCAAGTGGAGTCCCAGAATGAGGTGTCTTTGCTGAAGATCGCTACTTCTGTCTTGTCTGTGTTAAGCTTGAGACAATAGGTTTTCATCCATCTGGTGATTCTGCTCATGCAGGCAGAGAAATTGGTCTGGGTGTTCGATGACTTCTCGCAGAGGGAGAATATAAACTGGTGTGGTCAGATTAGGATATGAGTTTGATTCAGTGAGTGCAGAGGATGCTGGGGAGTGGGGTCATGTAGGTGTTGAACAGAGTGAGAGTGAGTGAGAATCTTTGTGGAATTCTACAGATGAGGTTTACAGCATCCAAAATGAAGGTGGGCAGGCTGACCATCTGAATGCGGCCTGTCTGGAAGGAGCAAATCTAGCGAAGTGTGGGACCTTGGATGCCGGCTCCATGCAGTTGTTTGATATGGATATTGATGCCGACTCCATAGAGTTGTTTGGTATTGATAGTGTGGGAGATAGTGGCAAAGGCTGTGTAAAGATCCAGTAGGATGAGGGCCACGGTGTCACCTCTGTCCATGATCATCCAGATGTCGTTTGTTGCAGCGACGAGCGTAGTTACTTGTTTGTTTACTGTACTGTGTGGTAATTGTTGTCATGTTCTGTTATTTTATTTCATTGTTATTTGCAGGAAAGAGGTGCATACATCAACTTTAATTGAGCCCCTGTATATCTTTAACCAGCTCTTCCGGCTCAGTTGTTGGAATTTTCAAAGTACAGTCCTTTTATGTACTCTCCCTTTATTTGCTATTCCACTTCTGCAGGAAGCATTTGTATTGCAGAAGTTGGTTCAGATGGCTGGTCTGGAAGTGAGTGATGATGATATATATATATATATATATATATATATATATATAGAGAGAGAGAGAGAGAGAGCGATAGATAGATCCACATACATTCAAGTCAGGTTTAAAGATGTAAAGCAAATAGCACTTGCAATAAAAAAGAGGTTGGACAAATTAATGTGTGTGTCAAGAGTCAGGTTTTAACAGCTGTGGTGGCGGGACACATGGGGGCAGGGCAAACAGAGCTGGGACTAGATCCTCTTCTTCCCCCCCCCCCCCCAGACACCACTGTTCAGCCAGTTTGCAAGTGCAGCTTTCAAAATGTAAAAATAGCTGTGAAGCGTTTAAAATGTATATCCTATTCTCATTATCATTACCGTTAATTTTCATTAAAGCATATCTAAAACGACCAATATGAACCAGGATATAATTATTGAAACATAAACACGATGTTGATTTGATTTTACAGCTTCTTGGTATGTTAGCTTTGGAAGTTGTCGTATATGACTACACGGCATCTTAGATTGACAGGCAGCTGGTGAAATAATAAAACCGCTATTCCCACACTGCCAAGGGCTCAGAGAGAGAGACGAGGACAAGACAGATACCCAGCCACTCACCATATAACGTGTACCATTTCTTTCTGAACATGCAGATGGCATGGCGCTCCCAGATTTCATTTGAGTGAATCTAATCCCTCCTCTGCTCCCACTAGAAAGGAGGGCATTAGCAGCCATATGTCAACCAGATTTGTCAGATTATTCATTACAATTAATTGCTGTTCTCACTTAAGGCCTTTAAGGCTGTGAATTGCTCTGAATTCTATTGCAAACACAAAATTATGAGTAAAAGACTTTAGCCCTGTCATTCAAATTTCACACTGACCTTTATCGGCTTTTGGCTTTTCAATGGGTGCTGGGCTGAAAGCTTTCTAATTGGTGTTCCGTTTCTTCCGCACTACAGGTAAGCTGTCGACCAGGCTATATGTATGGGCAGCAGACAAGAGGAACGACTCCAGGCCCGGCGCACAGTCTTTTACTGGCAACGAGTAACACATTAGCAAAGTAATGAAGTGAACTAGGTGTCATAATGACCCAATCCACTAATGAAGCCGAAAGCTTTGCAAGGCCTGTTCTGTCTTGGAAAAACTTATTTTTGGAGATGGATTTCTTTGCGCGGGGTTTCATTAGTAGTACTCTTCTGTGAGTTATCACCGATGAACTTTGGAAATTAAACAAATTAACAAGCCTATTTGTCGACTGTGATCATTAAAAACCTAGCTAATTAAGCACGGTTACCTTTGCCAAAGATTTAGAAATGTTTCAATTTGGGTTTCACTTTTTGTGAGAGATCTAAATGTCTCTCAGTTCGTCATACTTAGTGATTTTTAATGACTTCCTAACGCAGAATTTTGTGTTTGCTGGTTCTTCTGCTGTATTTTTCCAGGCTCTGGTCTTACCTTACCTGTCATGCGAGTGAGTCTCAATAGAACAGTTCTTCAAAACGATCTGTGCAGTTTAATTATCATAAGGGCATTTTTGCTATCCAAGAAGGCTCTGTCAGTTACTTTACTAAGTCTCATTAGGTTGCTTTGATCAATTTTGTGTATAGCCTTAAAGCTACACATTTGTCAGATGTTTTACATACCTTGACATCAAGGAAAAATCATATTTCAGGAACTCGTCACACATTTGAAGGAGGTGTCAGGTCAAACACAACCTCCCAATTTTTTGGTAGCCATGCTTGTTAGCAAAGCAATGTAGCACGTTTCTGTTTTTTATGAGGATATCAAGGAAAAATATTTTTGGGCCAAAATATCGAGACCTAAATATCGAGAACAAAAAGAGTGAAGTTAAGTATATTTAGGTAAGTATACTTTTAGTATACTTCACATACATTTACCATATACGTAGATGGGGAATTAAGAACCGTAAATCCAGATTTAAAAATGTGCACTTCTCTTCAGGAAATTTGGTCCTCGATATTTAGGTATCGATATTTAGGTTCCACAATATCCATTCCTCTATATTTTTACATACATTTTTACTTTTCATAAACTCTAATGTCTTTATGCTACTGTTCCAGAAATAAAAGACAATTGAACGAGTGCATTTGGTCGTTTCATCGTTTCAAGAACATTTTTCCACTGAATACCACATTAAATCACGCAGTGGGGAAGATGAGTTACCAGCCATCGGTAGGACCTGAAGGGTATGATTATTGAATGTGGTCATTTCATTTTCCTCTTACATGAGATGGAGATTTATTTCCTAGATGTGACTGTCAATCATCGTGAGAATGCCAGACAAAGAACTCGCCTCCTAACACTAAGTTGATATGGAGATCATTCGTCCAACTTCCAATTAATCAACAATTAAATGAAGAATCTACAAAATCCCAAATCCTGTGCAATATTCTCAGGTGATCTTCCTTTTTTCAATCAAAATTTGCGTAAGTGCCTGAACTTTTCTAATTTTGATTCTTTGTTATCATCAATACCTCTGACCATTAGTTCAAAATGTAAGGTCTGAGGCCTGATGTAGACAATGTTGCTTCTATTTTGTCTCGCCATCTATTTTATCAAAAATTCAGATACAGGCTTTGACAATTACAAATCCTATGCTGTTTGTTTTTCTCTTTGAAGTTCCCATCCGCAGAGGTGTTAAATTATATTCGGCACTAGGCTAAGCACTTGGGACTACCTGCATCAAAATGTAATTTGCCACCATTTTGGGCCAGGAAACCTGAGTAACTAGTGAATTATTGCTTTTGTACTTTATATTTATAATTAAGGGCATGAGTACAATTGCATGTGAAATTGTGATCCCCGCAGAAACACATGTTTGATTAGGGTTCCCAATTATAAGTGGTGTGATGGTTATCTCAACCCTGTTGAAACCTTTCAGAATTTAACATGAGGAAAAGGGCAAAGCCCAGTATTCAGTAGAAGCATTTAGCGCTAAGATATACATTGTTCCCTAAAAAGTCAGAATAAGTGCAATATATCACATCCGAAAAATTCAAAATCCGATAGTGTCAGATTTCACTAGATTTGTTAAAATGTGACTACCCTTCCAGTGCACTCGTATTCTGGCACTAAGCTCTAATAATGAGTTTAGGTGGTCTGGCATTTGAAAATACACGATGCAACTTTTTTTCTTGAGTGGGGTTGACAGTAGCCAAAGTTTCATTTTGGGGACCAGTCACAGATCCCACTGAAGGGTCACTGCCTGCTGTCCCACTTTTACCCCAGAGGTAGATGGTGTCTTGGACATGCTTTTTTCCCCTGAGCATAGAGCACATTAAGATACATAAGCAACCTGTCACCTTTATTTTTAATACTGTCATCTGAAACATAGCTGACAAACCTTATGTTTTCAACCGTTAACGCAGTTGTGGTGTTCAGGAATAACACACCAGGGATCAACCCCAAGAAGCTTTTGATGGTGATTGACCAGACTGATGCCTTAAATCCTAGAAGAACAACCAATGAGTTAGCCTGTTTCTAGATAACGTGCCTAATCAACATTCAGTGAACGATTCACCCGATAGCACTGCTTCAAAGATTTCGTTAGCAATAATTTACATCCATGTATTTATCATTGCATTGGGCCAGTGCACTTAGATGGTACATAAGTGGGCATCCTATTGTGAACAACTGCCAACGAGTGAGTGAATCCACTGAAAATTATTTGCCAGGTTGAAATTAAGGATTGAAATGACACTAGTAGTACGAAACTCCAACCTAGAAAGCCATTTATTAACTTTTCCCCTAAGTAATATATTTATTTAAACATCCACACTAACACCTCTTTGCCCAATGGATTTATGTTCCATTAAATGATTGGGCACCACAATGGCGCACCATATGACAGAGCAAGGGCAACAATGGCCTACTAGGACATTATTAACTACAGTAAAGTAAACGCATTTAATTTTGATAAGAACAAAGCAGATCATTCACTATCACGTGGTAGTCTTTTCTCGGCTGCGATTAAAAAGGATTGTGCAATAGTTACTTGCAAATAAAAATGACCTTCTAAGATTGACATTCTAACATTATAGCCCTTTTGTAATTTTCTGATACTAGATCATCAATTTTGATTTGGTACTTTTAGCTCCAAAATACTTCTTATTGAAATAATTATTGTTCAAAGCATTCATGGAAAGCCTAGAGTTTCCGTTAGAGTCCAATTTTATTTTTGTTTTTGCCTAGAAGAATTAAGGGAGGTGTCCAGGCACTCTTTATTCTTTATTCTCAATTGTGTGGAAACATTTCCCTGAAGTCAAATATAATTTTTTATTTCTCAGATACTTCTCTGTTCAAAATAAGTTATGTAATTTTTTCAGAAGGAATGCTTCCGAGGCACTGGAGAGGGAGTGGAATAAACTTGGTGCCTAATAGGAGAAAACTGCACCCACCATGTTTTGTGTATGTACAGATGTTATTTCCCTGTGTGTGGTTAAGACATAAAGTTGCATATCATTTCTCCAGTGAGTTGGATAATTTAGCATTATATGTGTTTCGCTCAGACACCGAGATCAGGCTCACCTTCACAGAGTCACCCTCAAAATCGAGGACCCCTTGTAAAAAGAAATGATGCTGGTGAGCCAAGTCAAACCATTCCTACATCCCCAGATTCTATTGATCTGGTGCCGTTGATCCTTTTGGTGTCGTGCAGGTTATGGACAACATGGGCAAGCATGACTGTGGACAGCCCAAGCTTAATTTTGAGAGGAAGACACATGCTAAAGGACTGACCAAGAATGTTGATGGGGACCCTCTGGGAAGGATCCTCCCAGTGCTGGCCAGGATCCTGATGTAAAAACCTTGCTGGTGAAGAGCTTTGTAGTCTGAACGCTATAGATGCTGAGCTTAACACACTCACTGCTAGACTTGATTGCAGGTCTGATAAACTGAAGAAGCATAATGATTGTCTATGTTAGAGTTTGGAGCCTCTAGTTGGCAGAGCTATATACCCTCGTCCAAGTAGGCACCACAACCCTAGTCAGGGTAAGTCACAACAAAATCCAAATTATCCTGTGCTCACCCTCTGGTAGCTTGGCACAGAGCAGACAGGCTTAACTTAGAAGACAATGTGTAAAGTATTTGTGCAATAACTCATACAGTAACACAGTGAAAACTCCAGAAAAAGTACTCCACACCAGTTTAGGAACATAGATACTATTTAGCTGAATAAAATAAGACCAAAATGACAGGAATCCAATGTGCACAAGCAACGATACAAATTTTAAAAGATGAAATCCAAATAAAGCAGTTAAAATGCATTAGCTCCAACTGTGGCTATCACAATGTCATTGACAGAGTTGTTCCCAGCAGTCCGAAACCATGTGATGCCGGTCACCGAGTCGCACAGAACCCCAGGTACAGTATCCTTAGAAAACGATGAAACAAAGACGTTGCACGGAGGTGAGGCATTGCCGGAGCTGGTGCGGCGACGGTGGGGAGACATCGGTTCCTAGTGACCCGGCGGGGTCGATGAAACCAGTTGATCAAGATGTGATGTATCGACTTCCCAGTGTTGCAATCCCTTCACAGGACTTCAGCGACATCTCACAGACATCAGACTTCCATTGCAGGCCGCAGTCACTGTGAGGACCAAGGATCCAGAGCAGGCAGCGGTGCGGCGTCGGACAACGGCATCAGTTCCAGAGTCACTGAAGTCAGTGAACTAGCTAGGAGCTAGTAGATGAAGTATTTGTTGGCCATGTACGTCAAAACAGGAGGCAACCTCAATCCAAGCACTTGGAGGGCCCTTGAGGAGGAAGGCCGAGTCCTTCCAGCAGAGTCTGGGGCCAGTAGGCAGCAGGGCAACAAGCAGCGTAGCAGTCCTTCCAGCAAAGCAGTCCAGATGAGTCCTTTTTGCCGCCAGACAGTCCCTTTGACAGTAGTAGATCCAGAAGTGTCCAATTTTGGATTGTCACAGACCCAGTATGTATACCCAAAAATGCTTTTGATGTGGAGCAAACTTCAAAGAGTGGTTTTGAATTTCTCGAGTTCCCCTTTCAATACAGCCCTGTCTGCCAGGATCCCTGTGGAAGGTTATCAGTAGTTTGTGTGGGGTCAGGCTATTGCTCTTTGAAGTGTAAGTGAGAGCCCCTCCATCCTTCCTGCCAAGGGTGGCCCATTCAGTATGCAGCTGTGACTAAGGCCCTCATTATGACCTTGGTGGTAAGTACCTCTTACCGCCATGCTGACTGCTGCCAACATACTGCTGCCGCAGCAGATTACCACCACCCATATTATGACCCACACATAGCAATCCGTCACTATACAGCCACACACACAAGTCCGCCAGACCAAAGGTCAGTGATAAACTGGCGGTAGCAAAACCCACTCCGTTGCACCAACAGAACTACTCCCACAGCATTATGTCCCACGAATCACCACTGCGGACATTCAATGACACTAAACCATTGGCGGTACATACCGCCGTGCTCAAAATACACACAACCTAACAAAACCACATTGGACAATTCAAACTACACACACCTTACACACATACACACACCACACCCACACCGCTATAAAACACACACCCACATTACCTACAACCCTTTACCAATACAAACAAGTGCCACAAGAGAGATAGCAAGATCACATACAAGACCACAGACACACACCACCATCACCTATACACCATCCACGCACCCATCATCACACACCCCAACACAGCACCCTACACACCCTCACCCACACCACTCACAATACACCCATGGCACTGCTACGACACCCCAGGTTCTCTGAGGAGGAGCTAAGGGTCATGGTAGAGAAAATAATCCGGGTGGAGCCACAGCTATTCGAGTCACAGGTGCAGCAGACGTCCATTGCTAGGAAGATGGAGCTATGGCAGAGAATTGTGGACAGAATCAACGTCGTGGGACAGCACCGCAGAACAAGGGATGACATCAGGAAGAGGTGGAACGACCTACGGGGTAAGGTACGTTCCACAGCAGCAAAACACCAAATAGCTGTAAAGAGAACTGGTGGTGGACCCCCACCTCCTCCCCCACAACTAACAACATGGGAGGTGCAAGTCTTGGCAATCATGCATCCTGAGGGCCTGGCAGGAGTAGGAGGAGGACTGGACTCTGGTAAGTCACCCCCCTACCTGCATGCCCTCACAAACCTCCACCCTTACCCTTACTCCCATCACTTCACCACATACCCCACCATCACAACCCACTTATCCCAATACCAAGCTCTGCATGCAACACCAATGCATGGACACCCCTCACAGACCTGCATGGACACCCATCACTAAAGCATGCTCATTAGAGAGAATCACCTAGCCCACAAAATCATTACTCAGACAAGCCAAAGCTGCCAGGGCAATAACAACCATTCAGGACAACACACCCATACACAAGGTGACACATGCAGAAACAATAACACTGCATTTACATCCCCACAGGTCCCCCACCCAACGTCACCGGAGAGGAGGTGCCAGCAACTTCCAGTCCACCCCCAGAAGAGGCCCACAGTGATGACAGCAGCTCTGGATTCCTGGATCTAGATGACCAACCTGGCCCATCAGGGATCTCTGGACAGTCAGTAACCCAGGCACAGTCCCATACAACCACAGGGCCTCCGTCTTCAGGAAACACCAGCACATTACCCACCCAGCGGGCCCATACTCCTGTCCCCAGGACACGTCACTCAGCAGTGTGTCCACCACTACAGGGATCCCAGGCCACCGCACAAATACAGGACGAACAGGGACCTGGGGTCAGTGGCAGTGGGCACACGGTTCTGGGGACAGAGGTACAGGACAACAGGGAAGCTGGGAGTACTGCTGTGCAACAGGGGGAGGACAGGCCCAGGGAATTGACTCTCCAGGAGGCACTCACCAACATCCTGGGCGCATGCCACCATTTGCAGGAGACGATGGGGCAGATACTGGACAAGTTGCAGGAGACCTAGCAGCTGCAGGAGGGACATTACATGGGGACCAGGGAGGACAAGAAGGACATCAACACCACCCAGGTCTCCATTGGGGGGGTGCTGGCAGACATTGCCAACACCATGATGATGGCAGTGGCACACCACCGGGCCCCTGACACTAGCCAAACCGATGAACAGCCTTCCACCCCCGCTAGTGGACAGGAGGCCCCGCCACAGGAACAACAGGCCACCAGCACCCCACTCCCTGCAGAAGGAGAACCACCGCGCAAACAGTACCTGCGATCCAGGCAGAAGCCAGATGACATTGCCAAGACCCCCGCAAGGAAATAAGACACTCCTGAATGTCACCCTTGTGTCCCACTCTGTCACCCTGTCCACCTTAAACTGCCATTGCTCCTCTTCATATGCCCCCTTGGACAATGCACCTGTGATCCAAAAAGACTGGACTCCATCCTGGACATTCCTCCATCATCACCCCAGCCCATTTCACACCCCCGCCTAATCATTAGCACTTAAACAAACACCATTTGAATAAAAACAAGTATGGAGTCTGTCAAATCATTTAACCATGTATTCATTTAAGAAGCTTTGAACACTGCAATATAACTGTACAGTAATGTATACATAGGAATAACCTGTAGTTGGCTGCAGTCAACACATCAGGAGCAATAGTGGGGCACAAATATCTGAAAATAGAGATGCCAAATGGTACAGTAAGTGGCCATAGAAGTGGGAAAATCAGCCTGCCAGAGACAATGTCAAATACAAAACTGTTAATGTAGAGTGTAATTACAGTGCCTTACCTGTGTGTCATTGGAAGTACTGTCGTATTATTGCTCTTCTGTTGTCCTCATCCTCTGCCTCCTCATCTTCACTGTCCATAGGGTCCAATGCTGGCACAAGCCCATCTCCAGCCTCATCCTCCTGCAGAAAAGGCACCTAGCGATATAAGGCAAGGTTGTGCAACATACAGCATGCCACAATGATCTGGCACACCTTCTTGTGTGAGTAGTACAAGGATCCACTTGTTAGATGGAGGCAACGAAAACTGGCCTTCAGGAGGACGAACGTCCTTTCTATTATTCTTCTTGTTCGCTCATGTGCCTCATAGTAACGTTCCTCTGCCCTTGTCCTGGGATTCCTCACAGGGGTCAGTAGCCATGAGAGGTTGGAGTAACTAGAGTCACCTGCAAATATTGAGGGATAACTGTTAGACACACACTAACCCTTAGGGCCCACACCATATCCATACACCAACAACTCCTGGGTGAGAACCAGGGCTCACCTATTAGCAACACCCGGTGCCTCTGGAGTTGAGCCATCACACATCAGATGCTGCTATTCCTCAGGATAAAGGCATCATGCACGGACTCAGGATACTTTGTATTGTCATGGGAGATGTACTGGTCCGCCAGGCACACTATCTGCACATTCATGGAGTGAAACCTCTTTCTATTTCTGAACATCTGTTCATTTCTTCGGGGGGGGGACAAATGCAATATGTGTACCATCAATAGCCCCAATTATGTTGGGGATATGCCCCATTGCATAGAAATCAGCTTTCATTGTAGCCAAATCCTCCACCTGGGGGAAAACGACGTAGCTGTGCATGTGTTTAATCAGGGCAAACAATACTCTGGTCAGCACTATTGATAACATTGTCTGAGACATTCCTGCTGCCAAGCCCACTGTCACTTGGAAGGAGCCACTTGGAAATGGAGCACAGATAGGACTTGCACAAGAGGGGGGATCCCTGTGGGCTGACGGATAGCAGATATCAGGTCAGGTTTCAATTGGGCACACAGCTCTGTGACTGTGGCCCTGTCCAGTCTATAGGTGAGGATAATGTGCCTGTCCTCCAATGTTGCCAAGTCCACAAGGGGCCTGTACATGGGGGATGTCTCCATCTCCTATTCATCCACAGCAGTTGCAAACTAGGGGGCTAATGGTGAGTAGCTGGTCAGTATTCCACATTTCCAAACACTACACTGCGTTGCATGTTGTGACTGTAACACAATATTGTTATATATCCCCAAATGGTGCCTATGTGTACTGTGACGCAGTTAGGTTCCATGGCATGCCCCCACCCCTGAAATGGCGTCCGCCTGTCCTATATGGAGGGACAGGTGGAAATGAGATAATTGCACTGATGTTATGTGCCGTTGCGGGAGGCGGTCGAAAACCGCTGTGCAAATCCTCATTGGATCTCATTGGGTCCTCTGGGTTACAGTGGCCAATGGTGATGTACGCACCACTTCGGACGTGACTGGCATTTTCGATCTGTTCACCCACTTTCTACCTGACCTTCAACAGGAGAGGACCTACACTACAAGTGCTGCTGTGATCTTTGTCTGGAACCTTTCATTGCTCGTGTCACTGGGGAAAGGGCCCCTCACTTCACCTTTACGGAGTTGGAGAGACTGGTGGATGGGGTCCTACCCCAGTACTGACTGCTGTATGGGCCTCCAGTCCAACAGGTGAGTAGACTGTGAGCACAATGAATGGGGCATGAATGCATGGAGTGCTGTGAGTGAGGGCCTCGTGTAGGGGAGGTTGGAGTAAGGGCCCTGGGCAGCGTGCTGCATGTATGGTGGGCAATGTCTCTGCGTAAGGGGATGTGAGGGCTATGGTGGGCCATGAGTGTAACAGGCAGGACGGTCTGACTGATATCTTTTCCTATGTGCATTTCTCTGCAGGCCAGCGCCCATCAAAAAAAGGGTATATGGCGTGGCGTCGCCAAGGACATGCGGACCCTGGTGGTCTACGGCAGGCAGAGCACCCACTGTTGCAAACGGTGGGAGGACCTGAGACGCTGGGCACGGAAGATGGCAGAGGCCCATCTGGGGATGGCCTCCCAATGAGGAAGTGGTGCCCGTTGAGCCTTGACCTCCCTGATGTCTGCATACTGGCGGTGGCCTATCAGGAGCTGGATGGGCGCTTGGGGGCATCACAGCAGCCACAAGGGGGTGAGTACAGTGCCCCAATATACTACTTGCGCATTGTGGGGTGGCATCAGGGTGTGGGATGTGGGCCTGTGGGTGCCCCTAGGCCAGACCGGCCAGTGCAGGGTAGGGCCCATGTTGGGCAGGGTCTGATGTCAACCTCCTCCAAACAAGATAGTAGGCCTCCACTACTGGGCAGGGGTCTGTGGGTCTAAGGTATGCTTCAATTGGCATTAGGTATCCCTGTCCATGGGCTGGTGACTAGCATTGTGACTGGCAGTGCATTGCCTAGTGCGTAGAGCTGTTCCCTGTGTGTGATTGTGTTGTGTACGCCAACGGTGATGTTGTTGCCCCCATTGGCCAAGGGTATCCTTTGTCTCATTCCCCCCCTTTTTGTTTTGTCACCCTGTCCTTATGTGCCTTAGCATCATGTGGCGGAGGAGCAGAGGCACCGACGATGGGGAGAGCTGCATCCCACAGGGCCCAGCAGGCCGAATCCACTGATGGTGATGGCACCAGTGGGACGGAGGACGAGGGAAGCACCACGGCGGAGGTTGGAGGGGACAGTTCTGACAGTGATACTTCCTCCAATGGAAAATCCATGGTGGTGGGGGACACCTCTGTGCCCACCCCAACTACAGGTAGAGCGGCCACCCCCGTATCCAACACCCTCCCAGCAGCCCCTCAGCGTTTTTCCTGTGCCTGTTCACCCAGGAGGGTGGGCATCTCCTTCACCCCACGCACCTCAGGCCCTGCCCCAGTTAGCCCTGCTGCCCTGAGTGAGGAGACTATTCACCTCCTGCGATCCATCTCTGTTGGGCAGTCAACAATTGCGAATGCCATCCAGGGGCTGGCAGCCCATTTGCAACAAACAAATGCATTCCTGGAGGGCATTCACTCTGGCATGGCGGCCCAACGGAGATCAATCCAGGCTCTGGGCTCCTCCCTGATGGCAGCCACTGTCTGTGTTTCTAGCCTCCCCCCTCCAACCTCCTCTTCCCAATCCCATTCCCGTCAACCCCAACCTATGCCAAACACACAGGCAGACCAGCATGCACCCACAACAACACACAGGAGTGGGTCAGGCAAACAAAAGCACCACACATCATCACACAGGCACTCACACAAACACCATCCAGATGCAGACATACCAGCATCCACTGCCTCCACTTCCATCCACACGTCCCCTGTGTCCTCTCCCACTGTGTCTGTGCCCCCTCCATCCAAAGTACACAAACGCAAGCAATCAGACACCCAACAGCCATTCACCTCACAACAGCATCCAGCCCATGCACATGCACCCAAACACAGCAGACAGACACCTCCTACAACCACTTCCTCTTCCTCCACTCCCAAACCTTCACCCTCTTCCCACCCCAATGTCCCTAAGAAGCTTTTCCTCTCCACCATTGACCTCATCCCTACCGCTCCTCCCCCCGTCCTTCACGTCAGGCCAGGATAAAGAAAAGCCAGGCAAGCACCTCAGCTACCCAGTCCAGCTACTGCAGGTGAAAGAGGATCCCGGGCACCAGACAGCAACACTGATGGTGCCTGCACCAGGTGCATCAAGGAAGGGCAAGAAGGCACCACCAGCTGCGACTAGGAAGGGCAAGGAGGCACCACCAGCTGCAGGTGTGAAGTGCAAGGGGCAATCTCCGGCTGCTGACAGAAAGGGCAAGGGGCCTGCACCAGCAGGCAGGAAGGACAGGAGGCCTTGTGCTGGGACTCATTCGGAGGCCCTACCACCAACCATGATGGTTCAGCCGTCTGAGGCTGCAGGGGATGGGCTGGAGCCTCCCCCCTCCACTGCCAGCACCGCCACCAGCACCACCGCCAGCAGCAGCAGCCCCAGTGGGCAACCGGCAGGGGACGCAGGGGATGGGCTGGAGCCTCACCCCACCACTGCCAGCCCCAACACCAGCCCCGGCACTGCCACCACTGAGCAGCCATCACCGCCGGCGGACAGTGTGTAGTCCTGCCTCCACGGGCTCTTGTGTGTCCTGGCCCCTGCAAATCCAGTGGGTCTGACACCCAGGTGAGAGACTGGGACCTTGCACTCCCCAAGATCTGCATCACAGGGCATAATGCCCACTCCAGAACCAGTGGAAGAAGTCATCAGCTCACCGCATCCTTCCCAGGATGAAGCACACTGGGCGCAATGCCACCTCCAGAACCAGTGGAAAAGCCATCCACTCACCCCATCCTTCACAGGATGAAGCACACTGGGAACAATGCCACCTCCAGAACCAGTGGAGAAGCCATCCACTCACCCCATCCTTCCCAGGATGAAGCATACTGGGCTCAATGCCCCCTCCAGAACCAGAGGTGAAGCCGTCCACTAGAGAGACTGTGGCCTTGCACCCCCCAGGACCAAGCAGTGGGCATACCACCCACTTGAGAGACTGTGGCTTTGCACTCCCCAGGACCAAGCAGTGGGAAAACCACCCACTAGAGAGACTGTGGCTTTGCACTCCCCAGGACCAAGCAGTGGGCAAACCACCTACTTGAGAGACTGTGGCATTGCACTCCCCAGGACCAAGCAGTGGGCAAACCACCCACTTGAGAGACTGTGGCCTTGCACTCCCCAGGACCAAGCAGTGGGCAAACCACCCACTAGAGAGACTGTGGCTATGTACTCCCTAGGACTAAGCAGTGGGCAAACCAGCTACTTGAGAGACTGTGGCCTTGCACTCCCCAGGACCAAGCAGTGGGCAAACCACCCACTTGAGAGACTGTGGCCTTGCACTCCCCAGGACATCGCACAGGGCATGTAGCCCCCTCCAGGATCGGTAGTGTTGTACCATTTTCTGGCTGAGGTGCCCCCCCATTCCCCATCCCACTGAGGTGTCTGTGTATTTTCGACCTGATGCTCCTGCAGTGTTCTCTCAATGTTGTTGCAGGAGTGAGGTGGGGCCTTGGCCTATGTGTTGTGGCCCTGTGGCCCACGGACATTGAGGACTGGGCAGTGTCCCTCCATATGTAAATATGTATATAAGTTTGTAATTTAATGCACTTATTCATGATCTTTAATCATATTACACTCACTTTCTTCCAATCATTTTGTCCTTGCATTATTCCTGAGGGGTACAGGGTGGATATGTAATGTTACTGCTTGTTTGTATGGTATTGGGGGTGGGGTTGTTGCGTGTTGCATGTGTGTGTGTCACTCTCTTTTTCCTCCTCCCCTCCCATGTGTGCTGGGCAGCAGTACTCACCATGGTCGTCATCACCCGTTTTGGTGTTCGTAATGCAGGAAAAGGTAGACGAGCATGGGAAATATGTGCAACTTGGGCTCCATGGCGTCGTGGTTGTACCCTGTGTCACCAGAGGTGAGTCCTTTGACTTCTGTGTTCTGTTTCCGCCGTGCTTTTGATGTCGTTGGTACCGCTGCGGAAAAGCTGGAGGTTAGGCTGGTCATAATGCAGTGGGTGGTACATTTTCTTCCACCTGGTTGTTGCCGGTTACCGCTGTGGTGCTGGTTGCTACCGCTGTGGCGGTCGGTGTGTTAAAGTGGCTGTCTGCCTGAGCCGTTTCCGCCGTGGTCATAATTCCATTTTTGTTACCGCCGGCTGCTAGGGTTGTAATGAGGGCCTGAGTGTCTTATGTTTATGGCTGTCTGGGTGGAATGCACAAGGGGAGCTGTCAACCAGCACAGACCAGGCATGGATTGGAGACAGACAGTAAGGCACAGATGGCAGTAAGTGTAGAGAAATGCAAATTTTCTAAAGTAGCATTTCTTAAATAGTAATATTGAATCCAACTTCACAAGTAAGCAGATTTTCTATTACCATTCCGGCCATACTAAACATTACAGGGCTACTCCTTTCGGATCAGAATCTACCACTCAAAAGTATATGAGGGCAGTTCTAATGCTGGCCTATGAGAGGAGCCTGCCTCACTGTGGTGAGAAACACATTTGTTTGTTTTTCACTACCAGGACATGTATAACACATAAGTACATGTCCTGCCTTACATAGCACCATGTCCTATGGGTTACTTAGAGCCTACCGTAGGGGTGACTTATACATAGAGAAAGGGGAGTTTAAGGCTTGGCAAGTAGTTTTAAATGCCAAGTCGAAGTGGTAGTGAAACTGCACACACAGGCCTTGCAATGGCAGTTCTAAGACATGGTTAAGGGGCTACATATGTGGGTGGCACAATCTGTGCTGCAGGCCCACTAGCAGCATTTAATTTAAAGGCCCTGGACACATCTAGAGCACTTTACTAGGGACTTAGAGGTTTATTAAATATGCCAATTGGGTAGGAGCCAATGCTACTATGTTTAGAGGAGAGAGTACATACACTTTAGCACTGGTCAGCAGTGGTAAAGTGCTCAGAGTCTCAAAACCATCAATAACCAGGTCAGAAGGACGAGGGAGGCAGGCGAAAAGTTGGGGGATGACCACCCTAAGGATGTCAGGTCTAACAATCTAGATCAACTGGAACAGTGAGCGACAGATGAGGACGATGGTGGTATAACACACAATAAGCAACTGCTGCGAATGGAAACGGTTCTGTAGGTGATTAAGGCCAAGAGCGAGGACCTTGAGGCTTGCTCTCAGCGGAATAACCTGCAGATCATAGACCTGCCTCAGTCTACCACCATGGGGAAAATCAAGCTTTATGTTGAGGAGATGCTGCGGTCGCTGTTTGGTGAGCACCTGAATGGTCACTTCTCCTTGGAGCGTGCCCACCGCTCATTGGGTTCTCAGCCACCATCGGGAGCCCCAGAATGCTCCATTATCGCCTATCTTTTGCACTACTATGATCTGGATAATATTTTGCAGCTCGCAAGGAAGTTATTTGAGCTTCACTACCAGGGAAGTAAACTTTCCATCTACCCTGATTTTATTCTGGCTGTCCAGAGTGCCCGTTGTGACTTCTTACCTGCCAAGAAACTCCTTATGAAGACTGGATTGCCCTATGCCCTAATATACCCAGCTAAATTGAAGGCTGCTCTGCATGGCAAGACCCATCTGTTTAGAAACCCTAAGCGGGCTATGAAATTAATTTGCAGACAGTTCAAGAAGGTTGACTGCAGTGACAAATCAACTGTAGTTGATCCTGGTGGCTGGCTTGGTGAAAATGACTGAGGACATTGAGACGTGTCAGATTTGAACTCCTCGCTCCTTTTCTGACATTATCTTCTCCAGCTATATTTAGCCTTCCACTTTTCTGGAAGGGTGCTTTAGCCCTCAGCCCCACCTAAGAACTACTGTAAGCTACTTAGACTGGCTTCTGCTCTTGGGTTGAGACCTTTGTTTCCTTTCCTTATTCCTGTTGAAACCTTTGATGTACTGGATGGACCCTTGGCCATCGTAGTTCTCGTGACTGACTCCTTGGGTATGGGCCCCAGCACTTGAGTGAGGGTGATCTGCAGCATGGTGGGACATCCACCTCAGAGGACTTGACTTGTGGACCTCACCTCTGTGTGTCGCTGACACCCATACTCTCTTGAGACGGGACCGATGACATCTACTACCTTTTGTCGTGGAATACTCGAAGGGTTGGGAATCCACATAAAGTGCGGCATATATTCACCTGTCTCAACATAGATATTGCCTTCTTTCAGGAGCTCAACCTTGCTGCTCGGACTTGCTATTGCTTGCATGCTGGCTGGATTGGCCAAGCACATATTACTGCACACTCAACCTACTCCAGTGGAGTGGCAATAGAGCTACAAAAGGGCTGTTCTGGGCACTGATCAACTATTATATGGGGAGGAAACTTCAATGTGACCCTTTGCTCTGACATGGATAAGTCCCTGGAGGCTACACACCCCCAACCCGGTGCTGCTGTGCAACTGCATACCATAATCTTTGTCCTTGATCTGTTTGATGCATGGTGATTGAGAAGCCCAGAAGGCATGGAGGGAATTTGTATTTCTACTGCCCATAACTCCTCATCCAGCATTGATTTTTGGCTCATGCCAGCGGACGTTGCAGCCTGGGTTCAGGAGATGGAACATTTGCCTCACACATTATCTGATCATGCCCCAGTTGTGCTACGGTTACACATGTCTGTAACTAGGGAACGTGCATTCTCCTGGCGCCTACCTCAGAATGCATTGTGCAACCAGTCCTTCCACTCTGAGGTCAAGGATGCTATTGTGGATTTTTTTGCACATAACACTCACTTGGTGCAGTCCCCTGGTGTTGTATGACAAGCTATCAAAGTGCATATCTGAGGGATATCAAGGGATATGTATATCTAAGTACACAGGGGTACTACATGCCTTTCTAGCTGAACTAGGGAGGTTGGAGCACAAGATGCATGATTTGGAGTGCCACTATTTTATTACTAATGACATGCAGCTCCCAGTGCAGCTTCTCACCCCTCCCTGTCCGAGTACGAGGAGGACGCTGAGTTGGAAGCCTTTTATCTGCACAAAGGGACTGCAGCCCACAGGTATGGGGAGTGTGACTGGGATGGGAAAACCCTTGCATCTCTACTATATGCCTCCTGCGGCACCCCATATATGTCTGACATTATTGAATTCCATGGCGAACACTGTTACTCTACTGGGGAGGTGATGCGTGTGATTCAGCAATACTACATAGATCTGTATGAATCCTCCTTATTGGTGGATCAGGATACTATGCAACACTATCTTGATTCTGCCCAGCTCCTCTGGCTTGATGATGATCATCAGCAGTATATGGATTTCCAGATGTTCGAAGTATGCCTAGTGGCAAGGCCACTGGACTGAACAGGCTAACCTATCAGGTTTATAAGGAATATGATGAGCTGCTGGCCCTGCAATTTTTGAATGTGCTTTCCCCAGGAAGCTGGAATCTTACCTCCCACTGTTCGTGAGCTTTTCTGGTTACTGTTCTGCGGACAAGTGTGACTCGTACTATCCCTTGTCATTGATGAATGTTGATAATAAAATCCTAGCTAAACTCCTGGCTGAGATTCTGCTGCCTCTGCTTCTCATGTTGTGCATCCAGACCAAGTTTGCTCCTGGACGTACCTGTATCACTGTTTATGGTGATCCACACCCTGAACCCTGAGCTACCTGCTGTCCCTGTTTTTCAGATGCCAAAAGGCATGTGACTCTTTAGAATGGTCTTACCTCTTTCTTCTCCTGCGGTGCCTGGGAATCATTCCAAGCTTTTCAAAATGGATCACTCTGCTGTACACATCCCCTACCGCTGGGTTTTTGGTTAATGACCTGGTTTCTCCAGCTTTAAGTATAGTCAAGGATAAACGTCAGGGCTGCCCTTTAACACCAGTGCTTTTTGAGATTGCCATGGAGTCACTGGCTGCCCGACTCCATCAATGCCATGTGATACGTGGCTTTGCCTTTACATCTAGATGGTTCACTGTCTCTATGTACGCGGACTACATAACGGTTTATGTCTACGATCCTGCTCGTAATCTGGCCTCAGTTCTGCAGAAGTTTGGTCAGTTTGGTGGCTTTACCAGTGTTCTGATAAACTTGACTAAATCTTCCACTTTTCCTTTGACGTTGGTTAGTCCTCTGCTCACCGTTGATTTCCCTCAAAAGTGGGGAGACTCTGCAGTTTTCTAACTGGGAGTCTGTGTCACTAGGAATGCTGCAGATATCTGGCGGGACAATGAAGGCCGGGCTATTACTAAGATGGTGGTGCTACCTAAATTTCTTTACCTTTTCACCAGCAACCTCTGCCGGTCACAAGAGCTTTCTTTCGCTGTCTCACCATCCATTGTTGTTACACTTGCATGGAAGGGAAGCAACCTCAGCTATCCCAAAAGATGCTGATACTGCTGTTTGAAAAAGGGAGTCCTACTGTCCCAAATTTGGAGTTACATTACATATTCGCACGGGCACAGTTTGCGCATCTGTGGTTCCACCTGGCAGTGCATGCAATAAAGATGGCCCCATTACTACAGCCACATTGTGGGAGGGCCTATGACACACACGCTAGGGGGTATACCTGCCTCTTCTGCACTGGGCAGGTATACCCCCTAGCTAGAAACCCTGCCCTGCCCCTATCCATGGATGAGAATATGTGTGATCAACTGAATCATATGAAAATACGAGTGATGGGTGATCTTTATCCAGAGGGTTCAATCACATCTCTAGCTACCCTACAGGCGTGCACTCCTTGCACACCCTTAGATGTTTTCCTGTACTATCGTTTGAGCGGCACCTGCAGGCAACTGCATCCTGCCTACCCCCGGGCCACTCGCAGCCTAGGGACGCTTGACTTATTAATTGCATCTTCATCTTGCAGCCGCTTGCTTACCTGTCTTACTCACTATTGTGCAGCACCGGGACCCCTTGACTCTGCCCATGGCTCGGGGGATGGCAGGGTAAGCTCGTTGAGACACTTTCTAACCAACAGTGGCACTGTTGTTGCTCGCACATGCGAATGCTCACTTTCAACTATCTGCTCTGCCTTGTGCATCTTAAATATCTGCAACGACTATTCCACATTGCCCTTCAACTGTATCACATGGGCCTCTGCAACAATGCCTTCATTGTGTGCCCAATCCTTGTGTGAATTGCTGACATGGGCTGCTTTTGCTGTGGAATGTTCCATGTATTTTGGACAGCTCAAGTTCTTATGCTCTTATACAGCTCCTGGCGCATTGCTAGTCACTTATGCTTGGACTCTGATGTGAAGTGTGCACTTTCTAAGCATTGTGTTGTTCTTTGATACATCAAAAAAGTCAATACAAATAATAGTGCCAATTCACACATGATATAAAAACTTTGCTCACGTTTGGGTCGTTCTTGTTTGCAACATGATTTTCACCCAAATGAAATCTAAATTGCACGATATGCCTTAATGGCATAATTTTGAGCATTAATGTAATAAACATAATACAAAATGTCAGAAATTATCCATGATTACACAAGAGCAAATAACCTTTCACTCAGGTGTATCTATCATGTACTCTGGTTCTTTGAATCAGTAGAAAATGGACCATCACTGATTTCTACTCGATTTACTTCCTCCTCATTTTCTCCAATGATTCACCAACCCCTTCTGGATAATTGGTTATCATGTCATCCTTTTCTGATTTCCTGAAAGTATATGTCATCTTTGAATATTTTTCCTGAAAGTTAAGCCATTACTTTTTTCAGTCTGCAGACACCTACCTCTTATTTTCTGAACGAAGCCCCCCCCCCAGTCTTGAATATATGTCCAAGTTATCAGTCAGCTTGAAGACCTTACTGACTAGGGAACTGTAAATGTATATTCAATTTGTCATTTGTGAAAATATTTTTCTTTTCCTATAAATATCAAACATCTGCCTAAGGTTTGAGCTAGGAGTATGGTCCAAAACAGCCAAAGAGTTATCAATTCATTGAAAAGAACAAATCTCCACTAGAAATGTAGACATTCAAATGCATAACACACGTTGTCTAAACAGCTTGTGGCATGTTTGTGATCTCCTCATTGTTTCCATTGTTCTTCCCTTCTTTCCTTCCCAAATCATTGCAGAGCTAATGTTGTTACTTGTCAGTGTCCATTTGTTTACATTGTTGTTATCATGCTCTTACAGAGGGCTCAATCTAAATGTGTTGTATTGACAGTACTTGCTTTTGTTACACAGTGAGCTAGTTTTCTGCCTTAGGCCCTAATTGTGAGCATGGCAGATTATAATTCAGGTATACCAAGAAGCCAAAGTATTTGATTTCAATCAGCATCCAACACCAAATCTTGCAATTATAAAATGTGTTCCCGGGACTAATCAGATCTAGGAATAAAAGTTATTTTTCAGTTGTTCTTCCCTAATTCCAGGAACATATCCACTGACATTTTCCACCCTGTCTGAGGGAGGGTCGTGAAGATCCAGGTTGTAGGGAGCGTATGTCGAGGGGTCAGGGCATGCTAGATCAAGATAAGGTTAGGCTAGAGGAATATACTGTGGTTATTTATGACACTGCAGTGGTCTGCCCAGGAGTCGGCAGTGCTTGGTGTGCCCACTGATACCATGTCAGACCCTTCAGTAATTTCACAAGGTGTGCATCTGCACCTAGCGAAACGAGGCCTGGGGTCATTTGACCTAAGAATACTGGATTCTGTATAGACAGCCCTAGTAATTCCAGCCCAGGAGATACCGGGCTATTTCGAACAATTGGAAGCTGTATGCTTTTACGCCAGGCTACTTATAATGAAGGCCTTAATATCATATTACATCATTTTCTGGTGAAGGTGCAGGTGTGCTGGATGCAATAAAACCTCAGTGCAATCCAATGTATAATATCATAAACCAAATATCATTTGGCAGAAATATTGTTTTCTAAATAGTTATGATTAATATTAGAAAATCTATACCCAAAGGGAGCAACATTGTAATTTATATTTAGGAGAATGTATTTCTGTGAGATGATATTTTTAGTGACAATATTATTGTGACATGCCATGTCAAATATCAATGTGGTGAGGTTGGGAGATGGCAATCTCAAGATTCATTTGGTGCTCACTAGCACCTTTGAGGGATCTGCCCAAGGCATTCTTCCTGCCCGCTCAACTGACTCCACTCAGTGATGTACCACTGTAACTTCTGGCAACCTGAACTTCTCATAATGTTCCACAAGATTGAATCAGCCTCATATCCACCAATGCAAGGGACAATCTGTGACCATTCAATGCTGTCAAATGCTTTTTATGTCTCCAAACCGAGAATATATGTAGCTTTGTCTTATATGCCACAATGATGGGCAAAACATAGGAGTAACAATCTGTTTCATCTTTGTTTAAATTAGGAATGGCAGTCTTAGGCAGAAAGACAGCCATTAATGTTGAATTTCATTATTACATTTCTGAAAGACAGCAGAATTTATTTTAGTCTACTGTTCTAAAGTGGCTCATTGTCAGTCTGCTATGCATATAACATGCATCATGCTTGAATTTTTCTGTGGATTTTTCCGTGGACCAGACAGTCGCCCTCTTTATTTACAGAGCTCCAAGATCTCTTACAAAACCAAAAAGTAAGCCATGTATCATTTATCCCAAACTTTACTTTTTCAAATTGCAGTTTTTCTATTAAACTTGATCTGGGCTTTGTGTTCTAATGTTCTACTTTTTGTTTATATGCCTTTCTATTGATTCTTCTAGAGAAAAATATAATTTGCCATTGTTGCATAAACATCTTTTTCCTAATCAATATTCTGTTGACTAAGCTAGCACAATTCACTTCACAACTGGAATAAAGACCTGCTATGCTCATCAGTAAACATTCAGGGAACACCTATGCACCACAAATGTAATCGTTCTATGAGCTAAACAACCATTTTGATCATATTCCTGTAAAGTTGCTTATACTCTTTAGTTATTTATAAAGGAGCCCCACACATCTTCCAACAACTAATCACTCATTTTTCAAATCTATTTGCCAGGGCTTTAACCACAATTGTAATATCATTATTAATTATATTAATATTAATGCCTCTTTGAGGCAGGTGTCAAGAAGAAGCCATATTTACTTCTCCATACATTTCATTACTTCATGTGTGCTACACTGTACTGCACACATCCAACATGTGAAATTAAAGTACAAGTGACTAACTATAGCAATTGCTACTAGAATTGTCTCATTCTAGTGCAAAACCTATTCTAGACACCACATGAACACTTTTGTACCACAGTGCATGGCGCTAGGCAACCTCTTTGTGTGCCAAAGCAGGAGAAGAGAGGAGAGCATGCCTTATTTAGTCAATATAGCCCTTTGCTTATTTCTCCCCCTAGTGCAAGACAGCACAGAAACTTTGGCTATAATTCAGTATATTTGCCCCAAAATGGTGTGCCCTTTGTATGAATATTGGCTCTGTTTGTTTACTGGTTGGAGGATTTGCTTCATGTTCTCATAGCATAGGAGGCACATTATTAGTGGCCTAGGTATGTCTTTATTTATTTTTCAAGCATAGCCTGTGGGACCTTTGTAATTCAAATGGTGGTTAAAGTTCAACATATATTATTTTTAGTATGGAGGAAGATAGGAATTTTAAGTCCCTCTTTGGCCTCCAGGATCTCAAAGAGACTAATTTTATCCCTTCTACCTCTATCCTCAAGTTCAGTATTTTTCTTAATACATTCCAAAGTTCATTACCCCAATCTGGTGCATCCATCACCTTCCCTTCAAGGGCTTCTAATTGTTTTTCACAACTGTTAAGTGGAGCTTTACACATCATCATCTTGTTATGTATAGACTTTAGATCTCTCTAGGTCTCTGTAGTCGACATTTCTACCAGATCTTGATTTCTTTTACTTCCATCATGAGTGTATCTAATGTGATGGAAGGTCATGGAAGGTCATGTATGATTGTGGCTAAGGACTCTTGATATGCTTACTTCTTCCCTTCAGCGAACACCTCAGAAAAAATCAACTGTCTAGAGGCTTTCTTCTCAGACGTCTACAGTTCTTAGGAAGTATTTAATTTGATGTATTTTGTTTTTTTCAGTTTCTCACATTATACTATTATTTATTCTACATGATAGTGTCTCCAGGTTGCCACTAGTTGATAGCTTCACAGTTGTAGGTATCTCATGGTGTGTGCATATAAACAAGAATAACTACCTCAAGGAGGGCCTGTTGCTTCATAATTGCTGGCCTGTCCCAATTCAATGGGTACTAACTTCAAGGTAAGCAACCTGATAGCAATGTATGGATGTTTCTGTCTTGCGTTGCTCACAGTTGTTGTTTTTATATTCCCTCTGCCAGTCATGAAACTCTATTGTGATAAGTGAGTGCAGTAGGTGAATGTTCCTGGAAGGCAATTTACCACTACGACTTTCAGGAGTAGCACCAGCACCTCACAATCATGTCCTTTTCATCCTCTGTGTCCATGACGATAGTACAGTGCTCCGTGTTTGCTTCTGGCTCTTCACTCTATTCCCGCAGATGTCAGATTCAGATGAAAAGGCCTTGACAGGTGAGTGAAGTTCTGCAGATCTCAACATTCTGCTCTAATATCTTGTAGGGATTGCTCTCAACCCTTTTTTAAATAGTGAGGGGACTCTTCAGACTTAATGCTGATGACAATATCAAAGATTTAAACACCTCATGGCTGGGTTCTGCATCATTGTACTAGGCATTTTAATTGCATTTGCATGTCTTTTAGCTGTCTTCTTTTTCTTTATGGTTAACTTGGCCGCTGAGGAGTGATCAGTTGGTATTCCAATTGAATACGGTTCAGATGGACTTCAATCCCTTTGGAAAATTCAGTTATAAGATATCTATTTTTTAGCATTAGTATTGTTAAACTCCAGCTACTTAGTTGTGGTTAGTACCATATTTTTATTGTGTGAGGCCAGCCGGATAAATGTCAGGTGGGTGTTTGCAAGGAGGCAAGATCCCATTAACCTGTGCAGCTGTCCCATTTCTGCCTTTTTCCCCTTTGTCTCTGCATTTTACCATGTCATCTTGCTCTCTAACAGAGGCGTCCACAACCACTGGGGACATCTTAAACTGGAAATTGAGTGCTCCTCAGAGACTTCCTAGAGTATGCACTTAGTGAACCTCTCCATTGGTCCCCCACACTATAATCTTGAGGAGGTACTCCAACCCTCTCTTCAGACGCCATGATTGGTTACATTGTAAAATTACAGTGTAAAATGTTACAATCAGTGCAAACAGTTTACAAGCATTTTCCATAAACATTTATAAGAATGGCTGTTGCAAGATGGGTGCAGCACATACCCTC
Organism: Pleurodeles waltl; assembly: GCF_031143425.1. NCBI lineage: Eukaryota > Metazoa > Chordata > Amphibia > Caudata > Salamandridae > Pleurodeles > Pleurodeles waltl. The sequence continues at coordinate 1,560,837,008 of NC_090440.1, forward strand.
CTACTATCAATCTCGATCCTTCACAGACTCGTGTTCTATACGCTTATTAAAAGTTTAGTCATAGGCATAATTAACAATGTAGGCAAATGAAAGGGAAAATGAAATATTGTTTCCCTAGAATTACACAACAAGGCAACAGAAAAGGGTTTCAGTTGGTGTTGTGGTGTTTAATTATGAAACCTAGACCACAGTGAGGGCACGTTTTAAAAAAATGTTCCTGACATAAGATAGACTCACAGCTTTCTGTAGCCAGTAATAGCTATTTGAGAACAGGAGAAACAATTTAAAATCTTTATTCAGTTGAAAAGAAAACCCTTGTTAGCATTTAAGACGGCACCGGAGATTCTGAAATGCAGCATCTCAGTTGAGACATGAGTTGGACATTAGAAAAGCTGGTATGCTACATCACGTGCTCCTCTTTTCTTTTTTTCCTACATAAATGTTGTGTAGATATGATACCAGGAGCCAATTAAATCTAATCTAGTTTAATTATACCTAGCAGAAATCACACTCTGTCACTGTTGATTGCATAAGGATATTGCTTTTATCATGTTAGGCTCTTAACCATCAAGTACACTGCTGTGAGCAAATCAAGCACCAGAAGCTTCACATTTTGATCCACATATCAGATAATTAGGTAGAAAATAGAAACACGTGCATCTATCTGCTTCTGTTGTGCCTGCGTGCTACAGACAAACCTGCCTACATTCCCAATAGTTGCTAAATGTATACAAAGCAGTGATGGGCTAAGCAATCAAATAAAAATTGTGTTATGAAACCATAGGAACAATCATATCCTGTCAGTAGCAGTCTTATTAAAGGGTTGACATATGTTACGTCTGCAATATATGCATTGCAGATGCTTTGTTTGCTATTCTGTTCTCTTTGGTCAATGGAACTGGCGGATTTTGGCCCAGCACCTCTATTATATGACACTGGGTACCCAGTGCAGTTCTGCCCAAAAAATAGTGATCCATATTCTAGCCTCTCTTATTATTGGGACAGGCTGGTTAGCAAGATCCTTATGCGTGCATGCAGAAGAACTAGACTCCCCCAACAAAGAAAGCAAAAGCAGTACTTAATTTGAGCTGGTGGCTGTCGGTGGGGCTCACCAGTACTTAGTTTTCTGCATCAGACATTTACAGTGCGCACTCCATTTTCTGGCCACTGAGGCCCATATTTATACTTTTTGACGCTAAACTGCGCTAACGCAGTTTAGCGTCAAAATATTTAGCGCCGTCTAACGCCATTCTGAAGCGCCATGCGGGCGCCGTATTTATGGAATGGCGTTAGCCGGCGCTAGCAGACCGGCGCTGCCTGGTGTGCGTGGAAAAAAACCACGTACACCAGGCAGCGCCGGCGTAGGGGGAAAATGGCGTTAGGGCGTCTTAAAATGGGGCAAGTCAGGTTGAGGCAAAAAAATCGCCTCAACCCGATTTGCGCCATTATTTTCAACGCCCAGACGCCATTTAAATGACTCCTGTCTTAGTAAAGACAGGAGTCATGCCCCCTTGCCCAATGGCCATGCCCAGGGGACTTATGTCCCCTGGGCATGGTCATTGGGCATAGTGGCATGTAGGGGGGCACAAATAAGGCCCCCCTATGCCACCAAAAAAAATTAAAAAATATAAAAATGTATACTTACCTGAACTTACCTGAATGTCCCTGGGGTGGGTCCCTCCATCCTTGGGTGTCCTCCTGGGGTGGGCAGGGGTGGCAGGGGGGGTCCCTGGGGGCAGGGGAGGGCACCTGTGGGCTCATTTTAAGCCCACAGGCCCCTTAACGCCTACCCTGACCCAGGCGTTAAATAGTGGCGCAAATGCGGGGTTTTTTGACCCGCCAACTCCCGGGCGTGATTTTTGCCCGGGAGTATAAATACGACGCATTTGCGTCGCCGTCATTTTTTTAGACGGGAACGCCTTCCTTGCATCTCATTAACGCAAGGAAGGCGTTCACGCAAAAAAATGACGCTATTTGCCCATACTTTGGCGCTAGACGCGTCTAACGCCAAAGTATAAATATGGCGTTCGTTTTGCGCCGAATTTGCGTCGAAAAAAACGACGCTAATTCGGCGCAAACGGAGCATAAATACGGGCCTGAATCTTTCTGAGTCACTGAGGACACGGGAGCATCATCTCACAGGCCAGTATGGTCATTGCTGCAGTTCTGAAGTGCATCACCAGTCGAGTGCACCAATATATCGACATGCCAGTCACTGATATAAAGGCAAAATATGGTAGGGAAATTATGTGCCATTGCCCCCCTCCATTAGGTATTAGGTGCACCGACATTGCACGTCAGCTGCCACAGAGAACAGCTTTTCAGCAACAGACACCTCTGGCATTGCACCAAAGTGAAAGATGTCTGCAATGCCAGATACTGCTTGACTGATCGATTCCAGGGTGCAAAAATGGCAACTACATTTTCAGACAATCAACAATTGCACATTATCTGGTGGTTGAGGATTCCATTTAACTAACTCATATTGGCACTGCATGGGTAATTTGGAAATGGTATCACAAACATATTCAATCATAATGTCACCCCATCACAGTACATACCCAAGAGACTAGCATTGATTGCATGCTTGTATGGGATCATTGCAGAATTTTCAAAGTTATCAAGTTATGTGAAGCATCACAGGCTTTAGTTGCAGGTAATGTGAGGTATGCTAGTTCCCTCCATTCACTTACTCCATTCTGACATCCAACCACCTTGCACATAGGGCATGCACAGGTACAGAAGCTACCATTAAGCACAATAGTGGAATGCAAAAGTCAGGTTTCTGAATTCTTGATCATTCAGATTATATGCTCTGTACTTCACAGAAAAGTGTGTGGTACATAGCATTGCTACGTGGCAGTGCTTAAATGTAGATCTTATCCTTGATCTATGGCTCCATCTTAGTTTCTGGGGTGGTGACAAAGAACATAAATAAGGCTTTGCAGGTGTGTGACCTAGTGGCTTTGCATTCATCTAGGCTGTTATTGTGGTCATGGTGCTACAACCCAATGCGAAGATATTACTCACTTGTTCATCAACACAGTCAGTCATAGATACGTACATACATATGCATCATTGTTAGAGCTGGCATCTTTAGGGTGGTCTTACCCTAGACATTTTACCATTCACCTCCTGTTTTTGCTCTATCTGTTTGTTGGTCTTAGGACTCTGAGCACTTTGCCAAAGGTAACCAATGCTAAAGTGCATGTGCTTCTCTCCTAAATATGATAACCTTGGTATATTCACAATCAGCACATTGAATTTACTTATAAATCACTTGTAAAGTGGTATGCCCTATACCCAGGACCTGTATATTAAATGGTACTAGTAGGTCTGTGGCACTGATTGTGGCACCCACTTCAGTAGCCCTTAAACATGTCTCAGGCGTGCCATTGCAGAGCCTGTGTGTGCAGTTTCACTGCCACTTCGACTTGGCATTTAAAGCCTCTTGTGAATCTTTAAGCTCCCATTTTCTTACATGTTGGTCACTCCTAAGGTAGGCCCTAAGTAGCCCACTGGGCAGGGTGTCAAGTATGTAAAAGGCAGGACCTGTACGTTTAAGTTTCATATGCCCTGGTTATGAAAAGCTCCAATAGTTGTTTTGCAGTACAGTGAGGCCTGCTCCTCTCATATGCCAGTATTGTGAATTCCATAATATACTTTAAAGCTGTAATTCCTGATTAGAAATGAGTAGCTGCATCATGCTTCATATCATTGGAATGGAAATGATAAATCCTCTTCACTGGTAAGGTCAGATTTATAATTACTATTTTAGAAATGCCACTTTTAAAAAAGTGGGCATTTCTCTGCTCTTACTGCTCTATGTTCCTGACAGCCTTTTCCCATACACGTCTCGTCTGGGCTGGGAGACAGCTACATTTGTGCACTCCCTTCAGACACCCACAACAGAGAACACTTAACTGTATCAGTATTCACCTGCATACTGATTGTGAGAAAAGGTCTCTTTTTTACATGGTTAGCACCCACGTTTTGCCTGATGTTTGATGTAGCCTAGAAGTTGTAGTGCCCAGTGCTCCTGCTAACCTGGTTTGTAAAACAATGCCCTTCCTGGGTAGAGGAGCTAACACCCCCTCCCTCCGGAATGTGCACTGCTCTGGCGGTGAGTTTAAAAGACCTACCGCTGCTAGCACAGGAGTCTTTAATAAGGTTTATTAATGAGTGTTTATGTGTTTTGAATAATGAGTTTATGTAGAAAATGAAATAACGTAGAAAAATAATTCACCCATTTGAAAATATGACCTCGAAGAATGGCCACCAATCTTCACGAAATGTACTAATTAATGATTAATACACATGAAATGTTGAAAAGGTAATAGAGTAATGCAGTAATATGTCATATTAAGGATTATGAAGTATGCTTTAGCTTATTATTTGTAGGCCTTAACTTAGCGAGTGTCTTGGACTATTTTGCCAGGCCTTATGCAGAAGCTGTATTTCTTGCCGGTTAATAAAATGCTGACTGAGTGAATTAAACTGTGAAATGTCTATTGTCTTGTCAAAAGTGCTTAACAGAAGCTTTTGTTGAGAACCAACTGCCAGGAGATGATATTCCTGCTATTGTAACATTTTATGTGTGAGACTGACTTTCCCAGGACAAGAATAATGAAGATACTGACCGGAGTGGAAGCTGCAACAATATTATTACCTGACAAGCCGGATGATGAGAACATTGTAAAGTGGACCAATCAACTGTAGGTGAATGATGAAATATTAGAATTCATAGATTTGACATAGAAATATTATTGGACAAAGTATGAATATGTGATTAACTGACCAATAGAGAATAAGGCGATAGTTTAGGTGACTTTGATATAACAACACCGCAGTGGGAAAAGACTTTAGATGAAGGGAGAATTAATCAGAATTATTTAGACTTGAGAGGAGAAGAAGCAGCTTAGGAGAGAGACATACATTCCGACATTGGGCTCATATCTTACCGAGAGCCTGATGCCTTGTTGATCGACTGATGACCTGAGGCTGTTTCTGCTTTGCTGACCCATACCGAGGATTGGTATAAATTGAAATGTGGTAATATGCATTCTTGCTTTTTCGTTCTAGGTACCAACTGCGCTGTTTTGATAGATCCATAGCTAGATGTTTTTCCAAATTTGTGTTACTAAATTGTTATGCATGAAACCCAACATGCCGATGCTAATCTGGTGTTAGTTGAGAATTCTGACTGATGATGAAAAAGATAGATGTTTGATGGATTTCTCTGCTTAACTACATGTATTTAATGTCATTAACGCAGCTGACTCTGCTATTGATTTGCACTGTAACTCTAGAGTGTGTCGTGGTTCAAGCTTTGATTAGATTACTTTTCTTCCACCGTTTTGGACAATCAGTGCTGTTTTTGTATGTGTTCCATTTGATTTTGAGGTTAATCTACATGACCTTAGCATTGTTAATATAGGGAAATAAACTTACGAAACTTTTATTAAAGGTGTGGTTATTCATGGCTGAAAGGTCATGGTGAGTGACATGTATTGACTCCATTGATTATTGATTTTATTGATTATTAATGATTGATGATTATTGTGTATTGATTATTGATGATGCACTGATGCAATGAATCTATGGTAAGAACTTCTTAATTGCGAGTCAAAAGTTTCATCGACCTATTAGCGTCCCCTTCTAAGTATACTTATTAAGGTCTGACCGCCTAACAGTTATGGTAGCAGACTGATGGTTAGTCTCCTTAAGAGTTGCCATAGATGTCCAGTACAGAGTGATAACAGAGACGGTAAGAGACCGATGGTTCGTCTCCTTAGGAGCCTACCATATATGTGCAGTATACAGTGACAGGTGCTCCCAGTTATGGTACCAATTTGAAGCTGGTCCTTTTGAGAGTTCATTATTATTGAGATTTGGAATTTGTTTTTCAGTGATGATAATTGGAGAGAAAATGATGTTCCCCACAAGCCCATAAATGACATTCCCAGATCCTGGATCCTGCTAGTAGTTGTTGACGATGTTCCTGCCGTTCAAGTAATAGAGTGATTGAAATAGGTTGCACTTGCACAGCTTATACAAATCGCAGGTGAATTGTGAAGTTTGCGAGAGTTTTAGGGAGTTTGCGTACTCCAAATGAAGTTGTAGTAGGAGTGTGCGTAGTCCGCAGTGAGAGAGTAGGGAAGTTGTTGAACTTAATATGTGTGTGGCGCTTTGTGCTAAAAAAATTGTCCATGTGGTTGTTGATGTGTGGTCTAAGAATCCGGAGTATATTGAAAAGTGTATGAGACACTTGGTTATTTGTCTGGTTTAGTAAGTTGATCAGGCGTGGTCAACAAGTCAGTGTGTGGGTTAAAGTGGGTGAGAGAAAATTTTGACTGAGATTTGGCAAGTTCTATGTGCACTAGGACAGACCCATTGATCAGTTGAGAGTACAATTTGCGGGCCGAATTTTGCGTGCAAATCTGGGAGACCAAGGAAGAGGAATAGCTGTAAGTGCGGAAAGAGCCATCAGTGAAAATCCGGAGGGTTTCTGAAGCGATTGTGTTACCTTTCCTGTAGTAAACCAGCAGATTTGTTTTGGGTTTTTGTTTTTTTTGATTAGTGCTCACAAAATTTTGTATTAGTTTTGTGTGGATTGGAGTTTAGGAGGACGAGCCGCAAGACTTTGTCAGCCGCAGTACGTGTGAAGTCATTGGAGCTGCGCTAGGATAGGTCGGTCAGTGAAAAGGGTCGCGCACGGATTGGCGGCCGTCGGTGAGAGGCAATTGGTTGAGAACATGGGTAAAAGGAATCTTGGGATTAAAAGTGATTTCCTGATTTGATTTTGAATAAACAAAAGTGGAAAAGATGAAGTTTTTCAAAGCATTGAGAAGTGCCTTAAGGGGAGATACATATATTACAGCGAGTGTAGGTGAAGCTACACCGCCGGAAGGTACACCCGCTTACATTGTGATGGAAGAGAGAGGTGTCACGCCATGTCTTTGGTTAAAGCGATGGTGCAAATTGACAGAGAAAGATGGGAACTTAGCGTTTCCTACAAATGGAACGTTCAGTTTGAGTGTTGTAGAGCATTTACAGATGACACTATATGCATCAAAGCCCCTTCCGAGACGAGCATAGTTTGAGGAATTAGGGATTTGGGAGCTGGTAGCCAGACAGCAACAGCAATTGAAATTTGAGAGAAGGATAAGAAGGGCAGAAAAGACTCTAGCGGAAGTTAAATGGTATTGGGACCAGAAGGTATGGATAACAGAGACTTTGAAGGGAATTAAGTTGTTTCCGGCAATTACGCAGGAAAATGAGAAGGAAGGAAAGAAAGTGACTAGGAAGTCTAATAGAAGTCCGTCCAAAAGTATGAGTGCTAGAAGGTCTTTAAGAGTAGAAGAGGAATCAGATGATGATGAGTTCCTTACACAGTTATTGAGAGACCGACCACCACCATGTACAGTACATGAGAGTGGTCTGAGTACTGGTCCTGATCCGACAGCCCTGACACAGGTTAATGGGACTTGGGGTCCAGTGCAGGCTAATGCTAACCTGACACAGAATGCGGTCAGAGTGGTCCTAATGTGCCAACTGCTCCTGTAGTGCAGACAAAGATGCAGCCACCACAGATACAGAGAATATATCCTGATGTGCCCATTTTAAAAAAGACTTCGAACTTAGTGGTGCCCATGGAGCAGGTGGTGATGAGACCAATACTGGTCCAGAATGAACCAACTCCAATTCTGTTGCCCCAAGTGAAGCCGCAGATAATGCAGAGATTTACGCCAGTGACAGGAACACAGTCAGACTTGACTCCGATGATGAATATAGAATATGGGAGTCACTCTCCCACAGAGCGTAGTTGCCAGAGCAGCCCCAATGCTATATCACTACCAATTACTGTTGGTCCAGCGGTACCATTATTTGCACAAAAGAAACCAATTATGATTGAACAGGGAGCAATGACCCAGAGTTTAATGAGGGGAGGACCTAATGAACAGGTTCAGGAAGTCTCTCCTGTGGGTCAGACTTGTGACGGATTAAGATCTTTGTTAGACTTTATTCCACTTGTTGCACTTCCAGATGCTGCGACAGGACCAAATGTTAGCCAGAGGTTGAAATTATTGACATTGCAGAATTTAAATGTAGTAGCGCAGCAGGTGCCCCAGATCCAAGCGAGTAGCATTTTGTTACAGGGATTGACAGCTCAGCAGTTAACTGAATGGTTAGATAAGCTTAATACCCCGCAGAATGCCCCTAAAGGAGAGGAGTATTTGAATTGTGCTAGACTAAGCATGGAAGCGGGTGACCCAGTAGTAGTGGGTAGTTGGTTGGAGGGGAACATGACGACCAGCTAACGCGCTGCTCGTGAACTCCCGTCGGACGGACGAGACGCCTAGCATCGCGCGATTTTGGACGTGAGCGGATCTCCCCCGGTCAGTGCTCAGGAGAGCTGCGGAGGTTTCGCTTGTTGTTTTCGATATTTGGTGCCCCCGGCGATGGCCGGATTGACTGGAGGGATTTCGGCGGGGGAGAGGATTCCCCCCGCGCGTCATTGCACACATGGTCCGGGAGCCGGGACTTGGAACCGGAGCTCCCGTTCGGCGCTTTGGGGAAGCCCTAGGAGCCGTGCCAGAAGGGGTTGTCAGCAGAGCGAGCGAGGAGCGGCAACGACAACGGTGATATCATCTGTTTGGCGGCTTAGGGGGAGTTCGGGGTGTTTATTTTCCTGGTTGGAGCCTGTCTTTAGCAGGCAGAGGTAGTTTGTACTATCGGGGCTGCCTTCCCAGGAGTAACGGGGCACCTACGCCAATCTCATTTAAAACTTACATGTGTTGCTCATTACCTTGCAAAAATAAGTAGGTGCAAGAGCTCTCTATGGATTAGCTGAGTACCGTGCTCTTGGCATTGCGTTCCACAATTGCACTCTGTCAGGGAGTATTAAGTTTTGGCACTCCTTGACATTCCACAAACATAGAACTTGTACAAGCTCACTGCGCAAAAAGGATTTAATGCACTGATAGACGCCGCTTACTCAACGTTTTTGTATTCGTGGTAGAGCACGGTTTAGTTAGAAGTGCTGAAGATCATAAATTATTGCTTCTACTGGGATTTCTTCAGATTTAAAAGCCTTTGCGATAAGAAGTGAGCCATTATCTAGCTCGGTTTCCCTTGGGGGGGGGGGGTATTTGGACCTTCACAACTTGTACTGTGTTTTCCAGCATTGCCAGTTTTTTTTTTTTTTTTTTGTAAATACGGCACAAGGTCATCGGTCAAGGTAGACTGGTGATCTAAAGAAAGAAAAAAAAAAAAAGAGAAAGAGAAAGGGGGAAAGAAAATAAAAGAGAAATTCTCTTTTTATTGGGCCACGTTATTATCTTAATTTACCCCGCTGTAGTGTCTTTTTTCCGGCCTTGGTCGGGAAAACTAGTAAGAAAGACGGCGAACAAGAAGGGGGGGCCATTGGCTCCGGTGAGGGGTGGTGGGGTGTCCTGGAAGCAGGCACCAAATTCCAGTATTTGGACAGAAGCGGCGAGAGGTGTGCGACGTGGGAGATCTTATACTTCCCGCTGCTCTCTTCGTGGGAGTCTTCCGGAGACTCCGGGGGTCTTCACCAGAAGTAGCTTAATTGGGAAGGGGGTAAGAAGAGAGTGCGAGAGTGTTGGAGCCTCACAGTGTATGTCATCAATTAAGTGTCGCCCCAGGGGTGACCGGGCAGAAGTCAATGACTTGATCGTTGCTAGGAAAAGTAAGCCCGGCACCCGGGGTGTGAGTGTTAATCTTCGGACTCAGTTGTCTGGGACTGTAACAACAGGCACAGCGGACTTAGATCCTAAAACCCACGGTGAGGGGTCAAACTACACAACATTATTTGTGGATCATCTTCTACCCCTCCGGGAGGAAAGTCAAATTGAGCTTCAGGGGAGGAGCGATTCTTTGATCACAAGGTATTTTCAGACTACAATCCCTCCACCACAAGCCATGGCAGACGCCCAACCGGTCTTAGGCGAGTTAGGGGCATTAAAGCTAGTTGAAGGCTGTTCAGCTGTTGGCCCAGCCCAAAAACTATTAGATAAGGAACCAGTTATGCTGAGAGAGGGCCCTCCCAAGACATTTCCCTTGCTGGAAGTTGACGGTAATTCCTCTAGTGGATCAAAATCACACGACATGGACGTACAGGCTTTGTTAATCTCTCTTACTAAAGAGATTAGGGGAAAATTCGAGATTTCAGAAACTAATCAAACTAGGATTCGGGAAGCCTGTGAAGTCTTGGAAAGTAAAATCAACTTGCTAACAGACCGGTTGGGGAAGTTAGAGGCGGTGGTGGAGGCCCATGAGGAGCGCGTGTTAGCTCAATCTAAGGACATTTTACAATTAAAACGGGGAGAAAAGTTGTTGCAGGATAAATTGGAAATATTGGAAAACAACATGAGGAGAAATAATATCAGGCTTTTGGGAGTCCCAGAGGGCGTGGAAGGGGAAGACATTAAGGGCTATGTGATCGCTTTGATTAAGGAGGTCCTCCCTAATATAGCAGGGATTAATTTGGAAGACGATATTCAGAGAGTCCATCGTGATCCTTTCAAGAAAAATCCCGGAAGGAAAAACCCCAGGAGGATTTTGATAAATTTCAACACATACTCTATTAAGGAAAGAATCTTGTCTGAAGCCCTTAAGGTTGGAGCTTTCCCCAAGGGGGATTGTTCTTTTAGGATAAGATCAGATGTGTCTAAGGCAACGTTAAACAGGCAGTGGGAGCTGGGAAACTTTATGCGGGAGCTCCGTGATCTTGGGGCTACAGTCCAACTAAGGTTCCCGGCCGCTCTCCGTATTATGTGGAAGAATAAAATGTATAATATGAGAGATCCCGGGGAGGTTAGCGCATTTATAGATCAGATTAAGGCGTCTCAATAAGATCCAGTGGAAAAGTTCCGTCCGGCGAGGAGTTCGAAGTGAGGATAACAGGATGGTTATCCCAGTAGAAATAGGGAGGGTTCCTCTGGGGAGAGGGGTGGGGGGGGGGGTTTTGGGGGCATGTTGGTGTTGGGTGTGGGGGTGGGAGGCACGGGGTGTAGGGGTTTGTTTTGGGTTTGGTGGGTTGAAAATGACAAAAATATGAAAGTCCTCATAACTTGCCTATATAGGTCGGGGGGTTCGGTGTTCTCCTTTTCTCTTCCTTCTCTCTACGAATGTCCAAGCATGGCAATGTAAGGTTGAGATTCCTCTCTTGGAATGTGAATGGGTTAAGGGTGCTTGATAGGAGGAGGAAGATCTTTGAATACTTACGATTGGTAGAGGAGGAGATCATTATACTGCAGGAAACTCATCTTCAACAAAGTGAGTGGGAGAGCTGGCTTAAACGGCTGAATTGGGTTTCATTTAGCGTATGCTCTTCCCAAACTAGCACAATAAAAGGTGTGGCAGTTTTGATTAAGAAATCTATGAGGTTTAAGGTAGGAATAGTACATGTTGACTCCAGAGGGAGGTGGGTAGTGGTAGAGCTGTGTGTATGCGGTCACTGGATCACAGTGGCGGGTTACTACGGGCCAAACATTGACGACCCAACGCCATTTCAAGACCTATTTAATATTCTACTTTCAGCTAGGTACCCAGTGGTATTAGGTGGGGATTTTAATATATTGTTAGACCCTGCTCAGGACAAGTCAACCCCCCGGGGTACAGTAAATTCACCTAAAACAAGGGCACTGGTGAAACAAGCGATGCAGGACTTAGGCATGGTAGATGTTTGGCACTGGAGAAGGGGTGAAGGAGATAGATATACATTTCACAATAAAAAATATGGGCATAGATCCAGAATAGATTTTTTTTTAATTCATAAAAGTTTATGCCCAGAGGTGAGAAGGGTAGCCCACAATATAGCACACTTGTCAGATCACTCAGCAGTAATACTACACTTGGACATCAGGGTCATAAGTAAGACTACTAGGAGTACAATTAATCGTGCTTTATTTCTAGACGACGCAATAGTAGAAGCGTTAAAAAAAGACACTAGAGAATTTTTTCATGTGAATCAAGGAACAGCAAGTTTATGGTGTGTTTGGGATGCGTTTAAGGCCTATATAAGAGGGAGGTTAGTGAGCCTAGCATCATATAAGTATCGGGAAGAGAGGGAAAAGCTGGGAAATATGGAATTGTCATTAAAAACGCTTCAAGTCTCAATGTATAATGCACGGTTAGAAGGGAAAAAGGATTTATTAGAGGAGCTGTCTTGTCAAGAGGAAAAGGTTCGGACTAGTTTAGACGCTTTTTTGGAAAATCGCAGTAGGTTAAAGTGGGAAAGTAGTCAATATACACACTTTGAATATGGAGAAGGTTGTAGTAAATTGTTAGCGTGGAAGGTTAAGTCGGACCTTTCCAAAAGGCACATTTTATCAGTTAAATCAGATCTTACGAATCAGATCTGCACGGAGCAAGAATAGATTGAGGGGGCATTTGTATCCTTTTTTCAGGAGATATATTCAGAAAGCTTGGTTAACTCGGAAGAGTCGGTAAGAGAATTTTTAGATAAAGCATACCTCCCAGCTTTAGAGGAGTCTAAAATGCTCTTATTGAATTGTAAGTTAAATGAGGCTGAGCTGGTTGAAGGTTTAAAGGCGTTGAAAAAAGGTAAGGCAGCTGGTCCAGATAGTCTACCTAATGAACTATATAAGGCTTTGGGGGATGAACTTACTCCATTCTTATTAGAGCTATTTAATTCTATGTTGATAGAAGGGTCCCAAATACCTAATTCCTGGAGAGAGGTGATAATCTGCTTATTGTTAAAGCCAGGTAAGGATTCAACGTCTTGTTCTTCCTATAGGCCCATCTCCTTGCTGAACGCGGATTACAAACTTTATACAGGGATCTTAGCTAAGAGATTGGGGAGAGCCATTGGCAATCTGATTCATTTGGACCAAAAGGGTTTTATGAAGGGGAGGCAGCTTCACGAGATAACTCACGAGTTATGTGCTGCAGTAGACTTGGCGGAACATGAGAAGGCGCCATTGGCGATTTTGACTTTTGATGCGGCCAAGGCCTTTGATCGCGTTAATTGGTTGTTTTTAAGGGCTGTGTTGGAAAAAGTGGGCTTGGAACCCCTTTTGTCAGGGCGATAGGGGAATTGTATAGATGCCCCTTAGCGAGAATCCTTTTTAATGGCCACAAGAATTTAGGATTTGGCGGGGTACGCGACAGGGTTGCCCCCTATCTCCCTTGCTTTTCAATATATACATTGAACCCTTGGCTACTTTACTTCGGTCTTCTATGGAGATTATTCCATTTCGAATTGGGGGTTGGGAAAAAAACTAGCGTTATACGCAGACGATTTGATGATATACACGAGTGATGTTAGGTCTACTCTACCTAGGGTCATCGCCTTGATGGAACAATTTGGTAGATTTTCCGGGTACAGCATAAACGCAGAAAAGACAGAAATAATGTTTTGAAAATTGTCGTATGCTTCCCCCTTAGTTAAACAAGAGATCAGATACTTGGGTATTCGATTAGCAACTGATCTTAATGAGGTAGCTAAATTGAATTTTGACATAGCAGATAGGGAAACCAAAAAACTGCTAAAGGCGTGGGCCGCTCTTCCTCTTACGATAATTGGAAGATCTAACATTTTGAAGATGTGCATTCTTCCAAAATTTACCTTTTTATTTAACACTATCCCACTAGAGTTTAAGAAGAGCTGGTTTAAAAAACTACAGGGGGACTTATCCTCATTTGTATGGGCTTCCAAGGGAGTAAGGATTGCTTGGAAAAAGATGAGTAGAAAAAGAGAGTGGGGGGGTATTGCGTCTCCAGACTTATTTAGGTACTATTTGGCTTTCCAATTAAAAAACATTAGAGTCTTATTGAATAAAAATTCAGAGCACGATTTAGTCTGGAGAGCATTAACGGCACACCTTGAGGAAGGAGCAGATCATTTTTTATATAAATTTGGACACCCTAGGTACTTTAAGAAAGTTCGTTTGAAACTTCCCAGACATGCATGCAATGTTTGGATGTATTTTCGGAGGGCGTTAGAGATACCTTATTTTTGTAGTTCGGCTCCCATTTGGGATTCTCCTGGCACTCTGGAATGCCTTATAGACAAATTATCAACTCCCTTGAGAGCAAGTGGGATGGTAAGATGGGGTCAGATAATAGAAGGAGTTGAATTGTTAAGTTGGTGTGCATTCCAGGAAGAAGGTACTGGAGGGACAGTTTCCAGATTTAAGTACTTTCAGATATCTAGTTGGGTATAATCTCGTCGAAAAGGAGAAATAGGGAGGAGCATATGGGAAGGGAAGCTAAACCAGAAAATCATTAATAAAGAGGTTGCATTATGGTACCATGCTTTGTTGGAATCAACAGAGGATAGTGCATCCCTTCCCCTGTTGATGTTGTGAGCGATTTTTCCAACTTTAGATGTTATAGCACTGTGGCAAAAGTCTTGTTCAATATTGTGGCTTACTACTAGTCCAGCAGGGCTGAAGAAAAACCACTTGTTTACACTCCATAGGGTTTACTGGACTCCGGCTAGATTAACAGCTATTGGGAAAACTCAGAAAAACTGTCCAAGGTGTGGGGAAGACAAGGCTGATGATATCCATATGTTTTGGCAATGCTCTAAGTTGTTGAATTATTGGGGGGATATAGGGAGTACCTTAAAGGTAATCTTTAATGTCAACTTAGTTTTAAACCTAGCAATAGTGGTGTTTGGGATTCGGGAACAGGGTACAAACTACTAGAAATTGTCAGTACAGCAGGAATATTTGTTGTTTATATTAATCCTTCTAGCTAGGCGAGAAATTTGTCGTAAATGGATTGATCCTCTTCCTCCTCGTGTGTTGGACTGGCAAACATCTGTAAATCGAATTTGTACAATGGAACAACGGGGTCCCCTGTCTAGAAAAGACAACTTTTGGTTGTATTGGGAAATGTCAATAATATATTATTTTATGCTGTATAGGTTCTTTTGTTTTGTCTCATCCTCTTAAATTTTTGAATTCTTAAAGTCCAATGATTAGATCTCCCCCCCACCCTTTTGGGTGCTGCTTTGGTTATGATCAGGTTCTAGAAAGTAACAATTCTTGATCGATGACATACGTTCGGGAAAAGTATAATTAGTAGAACAGGTGGGATGGCCTAACTGAGGTATGGATTATATACCTGGAGGCACGTTGTCGCCTGTCGTGCCTGCGCTTTTCCCCCTTAACCAAAGCAGGGGTGATGAAATGAGGACAACAAAAAAAGAAAAAAGCATGGAAGCGGGTGAACTAATTGAGGGAACGATTGTGGTGAAAAGGTAAAAATCCTACAGAGAGGCAGATTTATTATATTTGTGCCCAAAGATTACGAGAGAGGTGAGCAGAGTGCATCAGAGGTTAGCAGACTTGGCAGAGAAGTACAGCATAGAAATAGAGAAAACAAAGCATTTGAAGAGGAGCTACAGATTAGACTTTGAGGCAAAAGATTTTGAACACATGAGGTCGGCCCGAATGAAGGGACACCTTAAGGAATTACTGCAGAGTGCTCAGACCTGGGGAGCATTAGACAAATGGGAAGGCAGATGGGTAAAGAAAAGAGACAAGAGAAAAAGGGATTCTTTGGAGCTAACTGAGAATGTGCAGCCGGATAAAGATCCAGTAAAGATTATACCAATGAGGGAGATTCCAGAGATAAATTTTGTTCACGTCCCTTGGAGCAGAAGTGATATTCTGTCATTTACAAATAACATCCAAAATTGAGAGTGCTATCAGCAGACAGACAGGTTTGTGAAACTTGCAAAGAGTTTGTGGGAAGACTTGAATACATTACTAGAGATAGTGGTTCCAGCTGACTTATGGGTCGAGTATAAGAGGAGGTTAGCTGGCAAACAAGTGAACCGGAAAGGGATAAGAATGCAGGTGCAACGTCTCCGGGGGTAATGAAATATTACTATAAGGTGATTGAGTTTCTGAAATCGAGAATTTCGCCCACAATATTGATTGGCAGAGAATTAACAGGACAGCTCAAGAAGCAAAGGAGTCGATACATGCGTATTGTGAGAGATTGTTGCAGGCACTCAAGCATTACAGTGGTACAGAAACAATTGAGACTAAAGACATGCTACATTTTGTTTTCAGATTTGTGGAAGGATTGAGACTTGAAAATAGCCAGATGATTAGGAATCATTTGATTTGCTGGCAATCGAAACCGATTGATGAAGTGTTGCAGTATGCAAAATACTGTAGTGATGAGATTGAGTTGAAGCTGAAAAAGTTGAAAGAGAAAGCGATGGTGATGCAGATTACAGCAGCTCAATCAGGAATGCAAGGGAATTTTTCACAGCAGATGCCACCACAGCAGCAGGGAAATATGATGCTTCAGCCTCAGATGAGAGGTAGAGGTCGTGGAGGTAATATGAATCATGGACCAGATTTAAATACTGTAGTGCAGTGGTTCCCAGTCTGTGGTCCGGGGACCCCTGAGGGTCCGCGAAGCCTTCTCAGGGGGTCCGCGAGAGCCTAGAAAATTAAAAAATATTAACAAATATTGTCAAATTAGGTCCCCAGCTTCTAGTAATGACTCAGGTGGGAATCCCCGGATTCCCATGATGATTCAGTGGGGGTCCCTGGTTTCCATTAATGTTAAAGTGGGGGTCCACAGAAATCAAAAGGTTGGGAACCACTGCTGTAGTGGTTCAGAACGATGTGCAGGGAATGAAGAAGCTAATGCTGTGTCATATTCGCGGAGCCATAGGACATTGGAAGCAGGAGTGTCCGATGATGGTGCAGGAAAGTGTTGTTCAGCAGAGTAATTACATCAATTCATTCCAGAATATGAGAGGACCAAGGCTAAGGGGTCCTAATCCACATTTTCAGAATAATGTGAATCAAGTGCAAAATTTCCAGCCCATGCAGCAGGTACAAATGCCCAGTGCACAAGTGTCACAGTTGCAGCCAATGCAGCAGCACGTTCCCATGGTACCTAGAGAGAAAATGCAAATACCTCAAGCCTCGATGGAGCAGCAATAGATTATGCTTTCTCAACAGGTCACAGGTCAGAGACAAAACAGAAGTAGTGACACAGTGCAACAATTCCCATTACCTAGTGAGGATGGAATAAATGGTCAATGGACGAGTGACAGTTCAGATGAGAGTGGACCCTATGTGAGGGAAAAGGTCATGGGTCACAGAGTTTCATTCTTGTTTGACACAGGAGCTATAAGCTCTATGGTGAGAGGTGCAGAGGTTCCAAATTTGCCCCTTTCAAGTAGAACAGTTCAAATTGTGGGAGAAACAAACCAGTATTTGACAAACTCAATTACAGACCCAGTTCAAGTTGAGATTGGCAATTTCCAGGGATTGCAAAACATTTTTCATCTGCGATTCGAGTCACGTATCCCCATTGGGAAGAGACTTCCTGGGTAAGACAAAATGTTTGATTACTTGCTCAAATGATGGAATTGAGATTCAGATGAATAGTGATGATGAGGAAGACCTAGCCCCAGCAATAGAGTATGAAAATACAAAGAAAGGGTACCCTTTGATTGAGTTTTTCCTAATGTTCACAGTGAAAGAGCTCCATCCTGATTTGCAGGGAACAGTACAAGAGAAGGTGTGGGATTTGACAGGAAAAGAAGTAGGTCTGATAAAGGGAGTGTAGCCAATCAAAGTTACTATAAAACCGAATGCAGTTTTTCTCCAACTTCCACAGTACCACATGCCCCAAGATGTCCTGATGAAAGTGGCTCAGATAATTGCAGACTTTGTGAAACATGGAGTTCCGAAAGAAGTATTGAGCAGCCCATGTAACTTACTGATAATGGGTTTGAAAAAGCCCGTGGGAAGGTTTGAATTGTTCAGGATTTGAGAAAAATAAATAAGATTGTGGTTAAATGTTGTCCTGTAGTGCCCAATCCAGCTGTGATAATGTTCAAAATTCCATGTGATGCAGAGTGGTTCACGGTCATTAATCTGTCACAAGCGTTCTTTTCTGTGCCTCTTCATGAGGCTAGCCAATTAATCTTTTGTTTCAAATTCCTGGATCAAGTCTATTGCTGGAGCAGAATTCCTAAAGGGTATTCAGAGTCACCTTCCATATTCAATCAGATCTTGAAAAATAATTTGGAGTCGGAATTGTCTTTCCGATTGACTTTGGTGCAGTACATTGATGACTTACTGATTGCGTCCAAAACAAGGGACGAGTGCAAGTATGATACGATTGCCATGTTGAACCATTTGGGAAAGAACGGCCATAAAATGTCTCCATTGAAACTGCAGTACTGTCAGAAAGTAGTACTGTCAGAAAGTAGTGAAGTATTTGGGCCACCAGATTGAGAAAGGGTTGAGAAAGATATCCAGAGAAAGGATTACGATATTGCAGATAAGTCCCCCAACCACACAGAGAGATGGCAGGATGTTTTTGGGAATGGTGGGCTATTGACGCCAGTGGATCTAACATTTTTCAGTCATTTCAAGACCATTGCAGAAGCTGACGCACAAGGAAGTCACTGATCCATAGCGTTGGACCAGGATGAGATGAAAGCGTTCACTGAGTTGAGAGAGAGTTTGTGCAGAGCTCCAGCATTGGGTATGCCTGATTACACAAAACCTTACACATTGTTTTGCCATGAGCGTGATGCTTGTTCACTGTCTGTCTTGACACAGGTCCATGGAGGCACACATCGCCCAGTAGCATATTTTAAGCTACTTTGGACTCAGTTGCCGCAGTTGGTCAAAGTCTTTCACAGTGTGAGTGCGTGGTGATGGGATATCTCCTGACTGTATGGTCCCTCACTCTTTTGAGATTTTACTGCCAAGGACGAAAACCCAATACTTGACTGGTGCGGGGTTGACTAGATATGAAACAAGTATTTTGGGGTCACCTAATGTGACATTGAAAAGTTGTACAGTGCTGAACCCAGCAACTTTACTTCAGAGTGAAAATACTGAAATTGAAAAAGAAGAAGATATTGAACATGACTGTTGACAAGTAACTGAGTTGTGTACAAAACCAAGACCTGACATTTGAGATACCCGATTGGAAGAAAATTACCAAATTATTTTTGTTAATGGTTCTTGTCTGAAAGACAGTACAGGGACCCCTGGCTCAGAATATGTTGTGTGCAAAATTACAGGTACCTTGGAAGCTTCCTGGCTTTGAGGAGTGTATGTATTCTGCCTAGGTAGCCGAACTGGTAGCCCTTACTAGAGCATGCCATGTTTGAGAGTTACTATCTACACGGATAGCCAGTACGGATTTGGAATAGTTCATCATTTTGGTCAATTGTGGTCACAGAGAGATTTCCTGAACTCTTCTGGTTCACCAGTGAGAAATAGTGAGAGAATCAAACAGCTATTACATGCGATTCAATTGCCTGAAAAGATTGCCGTGGGGAAATGCAGTGAACATCTGAAGTCGCAGGACTATGGGGGTTATTCCAACTTTGGAGGAAGTGGTAATCCGTCCCAAAAGTGACGGTAAAGTGACGGATATACCACCAGCCGTATTACGAGTCCATTATATCCTATGGAACTCGTAATACGGCTGGTGGTAAATCCGTCACATTTGGGACGGATTACCACCTCCTCCAAAGTTGGAATAACCCCCTATGTGTCATTGGGAAATAGCTAGGTGAATCAAGTTGCAAGGTTGTGCGCATTGAACTGTATATCATTCAAGGACAAGTGGGAACTGTTACCTAAAGAAGATGAAACCTGCACAAGCTATGCATTGAAAGTAATTGATACACTGGAAGAATTAAAATCTATACAGAATAAAGTTGACAAGGAGGAAAAGCGTTCATGGAGCAAATTGAAATGTGCTGAAAGACAAGATGA
The DNA here is from genome assembly GCF_031143425.1 of Pleurodeles waltl. Classification (NCBI taxonomy): domain Eukaryota; kingdom Metazoa; phylum Chordata; class Amphibia; order Caudata; family Salamandridae; genus Pleurodeles; species Pleurodeles waltl. The sequence goes on from NC_090440.1 coordinate 1,560,856,783, forward strand.
ATTGTGGGCTTCGAGGAGGGCCAGTTGGTTTTGCCAAATAGCCCGTTGTCTCAAATGGCAAGATACTAACATGGTCAAGCACATATTGGGAGGGATGCCATGGTTTGTTTGTTCAAACATGATTGGTTCAACTCAAAGTTTAGACAAGTTGCTGACACAGATTGCCATCGTTGTGTCATTTGCCAACAGTTAAACGCGGGGAAAGGGACAGTGGTTAATTTTAGCCACATTGGAAGAGCAGGAGGTCCATTCAGCGCAATGCAAATGGATTTTATTGAGATACCTGTGTGTGGAGGTTTGAGATATGTGTTGGTGATTGTTTGCATCCTTAGCCACCGGATTGAAGTGCACCCTACATGATGAAATGATAGTCTCACAGTAGCAAAACTGCTGCTTGGGGAACTGATATCGCGTTTCGGGTTTCCAATCTCTTTAGAATCTGATAGGGATAGTCACTTCAATAACGAAGTAATTAAATTACTGTGCGCAGCATTGAACATTGAGCAGAAGCTGCATTGTAGTTATTGCCCTGAAGCATCAGAACTAGTGGAGCAGATGAATGGTACCTTGAAGTCATGAGTTGCAAAGATGTGTGCAGCTATGAATTAGAAATAGCCTGATGAGTTGCCTTTAGTGTTGATGTCAATGAGGAATACATCTGGCAGGAAGACAGGATTGTCGCCACATGAGATCCTCATGGACAGAGCAATGAGGTTATCAGCGGTGCCAGCAAATGTACTTGTCAACATTACAGATGATATGGTGTTGGATTACTGCAAGGGTCTGGCTGATGTAGCCCTCTCTTTTTCTCAGCAGGTGGAGGCCACCACACTGCCACCGATCCATGACCCAGGGCTCAACCTAAGAGCTCGGGACTGGGTTGTCATCTGGAAGAATGTGAGAAAGACGTGTTCGGATCCTCGTTGGAAGGGACCATATCAAGTGGTCCTGATGACTACTACAGCTGTGAAGTATGCTGGAATTCCAAACTGGATTCACGCCAGCCACATGAAGAAAGTGGCATGTCCACTGGGTCATAAAGACACGTTGTTGAGAGTACCAACAACAGTGAGACAAGTCTCAGGGCCAGTAGGAGAGCAAAGAGGAACTGAGACCAGATCTGAGCTTGTTGAGGACGGTTCAGTCACTCCTGTGAGAGACAAGGGAGGAGACCTCCAGGAGAGTATTGCAGAGCCTATTTCAACTGAAGCTGCAGGATAGCCTAGTCAGAGGAGGACTTTCCCAAAAGCAGACCATCCTGAGAGACAAACAGAGCAACTGCCAGACCCAGAAGGGGAAGGAGTTGAAGTGGATCAAAGTCAAAGTGATCTTACTCCTCCTGAACCGTTTGCAGGTCTGTCAAGAGAAAACACCACAGAACAAGGAAAAGGTTCAAGTTCAATCTTGAAGAGAATACTGACAAAGGGTCCACTGAAAGTAGATAAGTGGCCGGAATCACAAGTGGAGAAAGGGAAAGAGGTGGTTGTCGAACCAACAATAGAGGAAGAAGTAGATACCACAAGGAAATAAGATCTAAGTGAAGGAGAACTGAATGGTGATCGAAAATTGAAGAGAAAGAGAATAGCAATTTGAAGATAGGCAGGTCCTGAATAAGTATATGCAACTACAAATGAATGGCAGCAAGAGTTTATGTCTTTTTGTTTTGACAGAGAAGTTCCAGGTCAATATTTTGAAGTGACCTGAAGAAGATTAATGAACTGAACTGTTGAAACAATCTGAGAGAAAATTTTGAAAAAGAGGCTGTAGAAAGTAAAGCTGCTAACTGATTTTGACAAGGAAGAGGGTTCCTGGAAGCGAAACTAAACTGCTGAAAGAAGAATTGTCTATTTTTTATTTTTGCTGCAAGTTTTCTAAATTCCTTCTGTTATCTGATTCTTTACAGATTAGGGCTGACTACTCAACAAGGTACAGATGCTAGGCACTGTAAATATATGAGCATTGCTTTGGCAATTATGTGTGGGATATTTTTTGTAGTGTTGATTGTGAGTATGTCTGTTCTTGAAACGAAAGGAGCCAACCATACTTCTGCTTTTGAGATGACTACTGCACTAACAGTTTCAGAAAAGTTAAATTTAGATGATAAATATTTGCATGACTATGCTAATGCACAGGGAGAACTTTCTTCTAACGTTTTCTATCGCTTATTGAGTGAGTATGTTGAGACAATGTTTGCGAAAGATTGTTTTGTGTGTACGCAAATTCCTTCATCAGTCGAGGAAGGAGTCACCTATCATAGTTTGCCCCTAATCTAAGGGATAAGTTGTAGTCTGTTACTAACAAGGTTTTATAACCAGGAGTATATTCAATACTTCTACTCAAATCATGACATGGTGTTGTCGTTCATTCCTATAATTAGGTATTTGAGTAAAGTAGCTAAGGATAATGGCATAGTATTAGTTAGAGGGTTCTTTGACCTACACTGATGTTTGGCACAGCTTATGCGCATCGCAACAATCTGACATGCTTGCTTACACCTTTAGAGAAAAGCTTCTTAGACCACACTGATGATAGGAGAAAGGCGTTATGGGAGAAATTAGAAAAAGGCTTAGAGAAAGGGACTTACAAGAATGATTATGTTTATAGCGGAATTAAAACGCAAGGGAAATTAGCTTTAGATACACAACACATAGAGAAGCTTTGTATATATAGATCTAAATTGTGCATTGACACTTTATTTGTGGGTACCAGTGAATGCAGGCATGTGTTTTTGTTTCACAGTAAATGGACATTTATGTTGAATGGGCAGGACCCTGCAATTCCAGGGATATAATAGATTTGTGGACTTAATACTTATTACTGTCTTCCAAGAGAATGCTATGGGACATGTTGTTTAAGGATAGTTTTCCCAAAGATTTACCAAATGGAAGATTTGAAAAAGATTCTGAAATTGACTAAGTTACATCATAAGAGACAGAGGAGGGAGTCCTCTTCTGCGATAGTGGGAGATGTATTTGGAGCAGTGATTCCTTCAGTGAGAGTCATCCTGAATTCAATTAAGATTCAAAAGTTGTCCACTATTGTGGATAACATGCTGACAAATTTTTCAGGGGCTATACTCCTGATAGATATTAAATTAGCTGCTGATAGAGCTATGACTCTTCAAAATGATCTTGCTTTAGACATTCATTTAGCGAAGGATGCAGAGTCTGTAGAATGATTAATTCTAGGCATTGTTGTTCATATATACCAGATAACAGTAAAGAGATATGAGACTTACTTTCTAATCAGAGTAGTGCTGATTTGAAGGAATTGAAAGAAACAGGTGTTTGGGAAAAGGTTGGCAAAGGGTTTGCTTCAGTGGACAATTGGCTCAGCAACATTTGGAATGGGGTACTATTGAAAATATTGCAGGGAATATTAATTGTTGTGGTTTGTTCATTGGGGCTATGGGGATTATGCAAATTATGTAAAAGGGTTACATTTGAAAGGTCTAACAATAATCAGAAGAGAGAAGGAAAGAAAGGGGGAACAATTTTATAGGGAAAATTCAAGGGGAAGACAAAGGGGGTCATTTTGACCTCAGCGGTCTTTTGTCAAGACAGCAGTGGTGGCGGTTTGCCGCTCGGCATATTATGACTGTTGGCAGCTCTCCGTCCTTTTTCGGATGGAGAGCCGCCAACAGCCATACTGGCGGGCGGCGGTGAAGTGGAGGTTGCTCCACCTCCACCGCCACGTCAACAGAACACTGCCTACTGAATCACGTCCTGTGATTCGGCGTGGCGGTGTTCTGTTGACAGTGTGGTGTCGGCGGAGCAGCCCCCATGGCTCCCGTCCCCTTCCGGAGGATCGTCGGACCAGGTAAGTCGATCGTCCGTGAGAGGAGGGGATGGGGGGGTGTTGTGTGCGTGCATGGGGGTGTGCGTATGTGTATGTAGTGGGGATGTCTGAGTGCCTGTATGCTTGCGGGGGTGTCGTGAGTATGGGAATGAGTGCGTGTATGTCTGTAGATATGTCTGCATGGTTGTGTGCGTGTATGTTTGAATGTGGGCGTGCGTGTCTGACTGTGTGTGTGGATGTTAGAAAATGTACATAAAGTTAATCATACACCATAGCTGTTACGCATGTGCTCGACAAACCTCCTGAACTTTGATGATTGACCTTGTGCGCGCAGCCTTGGGCTGCAATCTGCTTTTCGCTGCCATATTACTTTTTCCAATTGCAGTTCCGAGAATTGTCGTGCTTAATCAGTAACTGCCAGAACAAGTTTGTACAGGTCGTTGCCACCTCCTGCCAGCTGCATCTGTACCTTCTCCCACCACACGGGTATCCCTGAAATATTCTGAAGGCCGCAGAGGACCTTGAATGGGATAGGGGTGGAGTTGTCCTCTGACTAAGCAGTTTTGTGTGTATATAAGGTTGGGTGCCCCAGAGTGAAGGGGCAGCCTCCGTAGGATAGTCACTTGACTGTCCTGGGACTCCGTATTAGCTCGAGCTATAAATCCATGTAATAAACTTCTCTTTATTCCTCCAGTTGTTGACTCCGTCTGATTTGTGAACTCTCTGCTAAATTGACCCTGAGGACATAAAGGGTGTCCCTCCACCGCTGGGAAGGAGACCCTGGGTGGGGGTCAAATCTTTCCTGGTTCCTCAGTTGGCGCCCGAACAGGGACCCGAGTCAGGCATCCAGGGGACCGACCAGGTGACGGAGGACTCACGATTGGATTTCCAAGGGAGGCGCCCCACACCAGATTCTGAGCTTCGTTCTCTGTCGTGCACCTGCGGATCTCCACTGTGTGTCTTCCAGCCGGCTCGACTTCTCCTGGCGCTGTCTGAATTCGGGTCTCTGTTTCCTGTGAACTACTGGAGTCCCCAACTGTCGGACCATAACAGAAGTGTCAGGTAAGGACGGGAGTTGAAAGATTCCTGTCTAAAAATGGGTCTGTGAGTATTGTACGGTTTCTATCGCTCTTTGCAAAGACCGACGTCAGTGGTAAGACTGACCTCAGTTTAAGTATAAAGGAAGCAAAAAGGCATATTTGCCACTCATTTGGTGTATTCAAACCACTGATGTAAGATTTTTTTTTTTTTTAAATATACTGGAAGAATGCCAGCATTCAGTTGTTTCAGGAAATTGTGTTGTTGTCTTTGCAGTAGGGACTCCCGCCTGGAGGAAACATGTCCTGTTCCTCAGGCCGGGACTCCGAATAATGATATATATGTTAAATATGGCATAGGTCCGATTATCTGGTCTGATATATGGAGAAAAAGAACCAAAGGTAGTTCTGATTTGCAAAGGCCTATTCACGGGACATTTGATAAAGATAAATTAGACTATTTACAGGAACGTTTGTTTGTGACAAAAAGTAGACCAGGGATGTTTGATTTACTACGGACTTGGCAGAAAGAAGCAGACCAAAGACGTAGGAAGGCAGAGAAAGAATTACAGAGACATAAAACCAGGACGGTGACTAAAAAGGTATATGACTCTGACGTAGCTGAACATCAACAGAAAATTTTAGAATATGACCGAAGGCTTCACTTACAAACTGATAAGTGTTACCCTTCCAGGACAGTAGTGGATAAGCCACAAGAGGAAGATCCCCTTTTAAACGATATGTTAGATAAACCCCCATTATATACTCCACCAATATATCCTACACTACATCCTCAACCTGCCCCAGGTGACCCTATTGTGCCACTCCCGGTTGGATCTCAGGCAAGTGCTCCGCCACCTACCACCACCCCTCCTGTCACCAGACCTATAGAGGATACACCGCGCCTGACTGTACCCACCCCTCGACTGGCCCCCGTTTGGCCCACCCCGACTCCTGTTTAGACACCACACATACCCCCCGCCCCATGACCCCGCGAAAGCTCAGCCTGCGCGGACACTTGTTCTCTAATTCACAAAAGGAAGATGTCATTGAAGAAATGACACAGAGGTGGATGACTAATTGGAATGACTATGGGGTCAGGGACATTGTCCACACTATGAAACAATGGGATAGTTTAGTTCAGTTACATGCAGCCACCCTTATGTGCAACATTCTAATACAAGAATATGAGGATGATGGTTCCTCAGCTCCCGCGGGACTGGTGGACCTCCGAAAACGCGCCTCTACTGGGCTGCCGTTTGGTTCTGGTCTACATGATTATGTTGTTACTCTTGTATATAGGGACCGCCTGTGGACATGTAGCCCTTCTATAAGGGCATCCATGTTTCCCATGAGAGAGGTTCCGCCGGTTTGGCGAGAACCGGTGACGGGTGACGCTGGGCAAGTTATTACCGCAGGGCATTTTCAACAAATGTGGGTACACACCCCATGGAAAAGATCTGAAACATATACCCTAAAAGCCGCCTTTCCTGACCCCGTAAGAACCCTGCAGGATATTATAAAGAATTGCAACAAATTCTTGAATCATGTACTATGACGTTGTCCGATATTGACATGTAAATGGCAGCAGTAGTCCCGCAGGAAGTATGGTCAAAAATATGGAGGCACGACCATGCTGAACTAGGGGGCACGTGGGACCAATTGCAAGCAGCAGAAAGAGACAGGGTTGGGGGAGCGAAACCAGACCCACTTATATTGGCTCTCCCACTGCGTATTTTGGATTTAATGAAGACCATACTTGCACCACACAGGATAAATTGGGATAAATTGGCCGCCTGTAAATAGAAAAAGGACGAGGGTGTTTCAGACTTTTATACAAGGTTTGAGGGTGTCTTTTCTGATTACAGTGGCCAAGACATGACTACTGAAGGGGGGATAAGACTCTTTGTTGACAAATTTGTGGACAATTTATTACCAGACATAAAGGGAAAATTAAAATTGTGTGAAAGTACGTGGCCAGTCTCTACTGCCACTGGAATACTGACAATGGCCCAATATTATGAGAACAGGGAGATAGAAGAACAAGAAAAAAATGAGAAAAAAACGAAGGAGTTAAAAACAAAGGTGTTTTTTCAGCAGGCCTACCCTCAGCCCCGTCAACAGCAGTCCAGATCAAGGTCACAAGGACCTCACAATGACAGAAGGCAGTCCCAACGCCCTCCCCGTTCTTCCCTCTCCTACAATCAGTGCGCCTATTGCAAGCAGGAGGGCCACTGGAAGAATGACTGCCCCAATAAGGACAACTCCACAGGCCGCCCCATGCCCCCACCGCAACAGGACTACAGACCACGCGGTAGGTCTGGTCCTGCAGACAGATCCCGCCAGCAGGCCCCTTCACGGTCCCACAGTACCCCCCGCCCGAATTATTTTGATGCTTCATCCCAGCGTCAATATTTTAATGACAACTATGATGTGTATGAAGGTCAGGGGTCCTCCTTTGACTAGGACAGCCTTCGACAGAGGGGGGTGGGACCAGTTTCTATTCCTGTTAGGCAGAATGGCCCTCACGTTGAGGTACAATTAGACGGTACTCCACATGATTTTTTGGTAGATACTGGGGCCACCAAAAGTTCTGTTAAACAGGAAGAGGTCCAAGGGGTCCCTCGGTCCGGCAATATTAATGTCTCTATGGGTTTTTCTGGTGTTCCGGTGGCTAACCCCGTCTCGCAGCCACTGCATGTTGCTATAGGTCCTTACACCATTAGCTCCCCTCTCATTCTTACTTCGGCCTGTAGTGAGAATTTATTGGGTTTGGACTTATTAAAGAAATTGTACGCCACCATTTATTGCTCTGCGGATGGAGTTCATGTCACTCTAGGTCCAAATATTTCCCCGTCACAATTTTTGTCAAAACCACTTCCACCCGAACTTCGAAATTTGCCAGACATTTTATGGGCCACACATAAGGACGATGTTGGATGTCTGGACATACCACCGTATGTCATACGCTTGAAAGCCAATGCCAAATTACCTCGTCTTCCCCAATACAAATTATCCCAACACATTGAACAACAACTCAAAAATATTGTGACCCAGTTGATTGATTTGGGTGTCATTGAAGAAACGCGTGGTAATGATTGTAACAGTCCTGTCCTTCCTGTTCATAAAAAATTATCTGATGGCACCGCGTCTCCAGGACTCCGATTTATTGATTTACGGGTGGTCAATAAGATTGTAATACCCCAGTTCCCTGTTGTTCCTGACATTACGACATTATTAACAATGATACCTGCCTCCACTACTTGGTTCTCTGTTATCAATCTTAAGAATGCATTCTTTAGCATTCCCATTCATCCAGATAGTAGACACATCTTTGGTTTTTCTCTGGGTGGTCGCAGTTTCCGGTTCTGTTGCGCTCCACAAGGCTATACTGAATCGCCTAGCATTTTTAGCCAGGCCCTCAAGGGTCAATTAGATGCCCTTGTTTTTCCTTGCTCCTCGACGCTGGTTCAATATGTGGATGACCTTTTAATAGCATCCACTTCAGAACAAAATTGTAAAACAGATACTGTAGCCTTATTGAAACATCTTGCACACCATCACCATAAGGTCTCCCTCTTCAAATTGCAGTATTGTAGACAGGAGGTTATATACCTAGGACACCTCCTGTCTAAGGAGGGACGTGCGTTAACGGCTGAGGGAATACAAGCTATACGAGACATACCGGTTCCAAGGACACAGAGAGACGTTAGGGCCTTTATAGGTATTACCTCCTTCTGTAGTCAATGGATTCCTAATTATTCTCTTTTGATAAAACCATTTTTGCATCTCACCCACAAAGATTGTCCTGAAAAGATTGAATGGAATGATGATTTTCAGTCTGGTTTTGATGAATTGAAAAATACACTCTTCACAGCACCTGTACTGGGTACGCCTGATTATCGCAAAGATTTTCAGTTATATGTGAGAGAGAGAAATGTATGTTCACTATCAGTGTTAGCCCAAGAGCATGGCGGTAAACAACGCCCCTGTGCTTATTTTTCAGCCCTACTGGATCCAGTGGCCCGTGCACTCCCGAGCTGTCTACGGGCAGTAGCCGATGCAGCGGTCGCAGTGCGCCAGTCGGCCGGGATAGTCATGGATTCACCCCTCACCCTGTTGGTCCCACACACTGGTGACGCACTATTAAACAAAACAAAAACACAGCATCTTACTAATGCACGATTAACTACTTATGAACTGACACTTTTAGCTAGTCATATAACATTAAAAAGGTGCAACACGCTCAATCCTGCCACTTTATTGCCAATTACTGAAAAAACAGAAGATTCTTATGATGACATACATGACTGCATTCTCCGGACGGAGGATAAAACAAAAGGGAGAGTGGACTTACAGGACACTCCACTGAAAGACCCTGATGGCATATTATACGTAGATGGCTCATGCATCAAGCTACCCAATGGCACTACCTCTGCAGCCTATGCAGTTACAACAGCTACCACTGTAGTTGAAACAGCTAGAATACCACATAACTCTGCTCAGGCCGCAGAATTAATAGCTCTAACACGAGCCTGTGAGTTAAGTAAAGGACTTAGGCCCTCATTCCGACCCTGGCGGTCCAAGACCGCCAGGGCCGCGGGCAACGGAAGCACCGCCAACAGGTTGGCGGTGCTTCATTGCCCATTCTGACCGCGGCGGTAAAGCCGTGGTCAGAAAAGGGGATCTGGCGGTTTCCCGCCGGATTTCCCCTGGCTGGGCTGACCCTCCATGGCGGCGCTGCAAGCAGCGCCGCCATGGGGATTCTGACCCCTTCCCGCCAGCCTGTTTCTGGCGGTTTTTACCGCCAGGAACAGGATGGCGGGAACGGGTGTCGTGGGGCCCCTGGGGCCCCTGCACTGCCCATGCCACTGGCATGGGCATTTCAGGGGCCCCCTAACAGGGCCCCAGCATGATTTTCACTGTCTGCATAGCAGACAGTGAAAATCGCGACGGGTGCTACTGCACCCGTCGCACACCTGCAACACCGCCGGCTCCATTCGGAGCCGGCCTCTGTGTTGCAGGCCCTTTCCCGCTGGGCCGGCGGGCGCTCCCTTGGCGGGCGCCCGCCGGCCCAGCGGGAAAGTCAGAATGGCCCCTGCGGTCTTTTGACCGCGGGGTGGCCATTTGGCGGTTCCCGCCGCCCGCCCGGGTCAGAATGACCCCCTTAATGTGAATGTTTACACGGACAGTCAGTATGCATTTGGCGTAGCACACAATTTTGGTCGCTTGTGGGCAGAACGAGGATTCCTCACTTCACATGGGACACGTATTCAACATGGGACCCTTATAACTAACTTACTTTCTGCCCTGGCGTTGCCCAAAACAATGGCTATCATGAAGTGTAGTGCACACAAAAAGGTGACAGATGAAACTGGACAGGGCAACCCCCTAGCCGATCAGACAGCAAAAGATACAGCGTATGCAAAGACAGGGCACATGTATGGGGTAGATAGTACAGAGAAGGTTCGTCCCCATGAAATATTTGGGAACACGGTAGAGAGTGTCAGGAAGATACAGGATGAGGCAACTGAACATGAGAGAAAGGAATGGGAAGAAGGGAAGGCCAAGTTAGATGAAAATACGCTGTGCTGGACAGATCTGTCACAGAGGGAAAGATGGATGTTACCCGATGCATTCGTTCTGCCAGTAGTGACTATGGCCCATGGTCCTGCACACGTTAGTGCGAAAAGCATTTGTGATTTGCTTGATCCGGTTTGGTCTAATAAAAATATCAGAAGAGTAGCTGACCAACTGGTTCAATCCTGCATGATTTGTTTACAACATAACATAGAGAAGGGTGCCTCAGTCCCCGCTGGGCATTTTTCCCCACCAACGTATCCCTTTGAAGTACTACAAATGGATTATATTGAGATGGAAAGGTGTAACAACTTGAAATATGTCCTAATTGTGGTCTGTATGTTTAGTGAGTGGGTAGAAGCTTACGCTACTAAAGATAATACTGCCCTTACCACCGCAAAGGTACTTCTGAAGGAGTTCTTCCCATGGTTTGGGGTCCCAAGGTGTGTCTGGTCAGATAATGGGAGTCATTTTGTAGGGCAGGTGATGAAAAGGGTGTGTGAAGGGTTGGGACTCTGCCAGAAGTTTCATGCAGCTAACCACCCCCAGTCAGCAGGACTAGTTGAAAAATATAATGGCACACTTAAATTGAAGATGTCAAAAATATGCGCAGGACACGGTATACGGTGGCCGGACGCGTTGCCCCTGGCTTTAATGTCTGTCAGGATGACACCTCACTCTAGATCAGGGTTGTCACCCCATGAGATAGTGATGGGTAGGCCAGCAAATGTCTGGGGGGTCTCTCGACCTCACAAGTACTCAGAACTAGAACATCCTGTTTTGATGGGCTATTTAAATGAACTCACTAATTCTTTGCATTCTATTCACCAACAGGTGCGTGAAGCACCCCCATCTGTATCCACTGATCCAGGCCACAAGATACTACCTGGAGACTGGGTCCTCACAAAGAATTTCCAGCGGAAAAAGAGTCTCGAACCTCGATGGAAAGGTCTGCGACAAGTCCTCCTTGCTACTCGAACAGCAGTTAAAGTCGAGGGAGCTAAGAATTGGATACATGCATCCCACTGTAAGAAAGTACCCCTACTTGTACCCTCTGATGAAATAAAAAGTGGTGACCACCCGACGACTGAGGACCATTTCAGCAACACTACGCGGAGTGATAAAAAACAGAACGACAGTGCGCTTCAGGAGGTTCCCTCAGATTTTGGTCACACTGAACAATTGTTTCCTGACCATACCATACCACAGTCCACAAGATACGATTTCCGCCCACGAAAATAAGAAAATGAACAATGAAATGATTGCTTGTCCCCTGTATTAAGTCTGACGATAGCTGCAGGGCCGTGATTTTGACTGTTGGGGCGGACCAGAGTGTGTCAATAGGACTGCTGGAATCACCCCACAGTGAAGCAACCACCAGTCACGGGCAGCACCTAGGTTGGACTGAACTGGTAGTGGGACAAGCAATAAAGAGAAATGGATGTTATACAAGAAGACAAGAGGAAAAAGAAGAAAATAAGTAATTAAAAAGAGTATTAGGCCCACGTATCGCTTGTCTCACCATAACAATACTAGTTTTGATACTTCTGTCCTGCATTGGGTGGGTAATACATGATTCTGACTCAGAGGTCTCACAAACTATGCCACTGCCTCCAGAACACAGCCATGTTTCCTTACCACCCCATGAGGAAGGACGACAAAAGGAATATGAAAACAATACCTTCGTATCTATGTTACATCAACATTAGCTGGCTGTAAATAGAACCAATTGTTGGATATGTGGCTTGCTACCGAGTTCCGTGCAAAGAAGGTTGCCATATATTGCATTCCCTTTTTCTTTTGATGGCTCCTGCAGCGCCTGGTATGAACTATCACCCATTTGGGCTACCTCAATGGATGCTACTAATTCCGGACTATTGGTCACCCACCTATACCGGTTATGCTGGCCCACTGTAACGAGAGTTTATGGAACAAAGGAAGAAAAGTCAGAATATGCTGACCGACGAAATAGGTCTACTGACATATATTTTTTATCCTTTAATACCACACCCCGGAATGGCCGAAGATTTTTTGTAACACAGGTCAAGGCTCCACTTTGTTTTCAGAAAAGTGGTAATAGAAGTGTAGGTGCCAGTAACTGTAATGGAACTAATTGGCCTACCATGATACCATCACGAAACTCGTATTTTGTTTGTGGTAATAATGCCTACACCTCCTTGGTACCCACCTGGACCGGCACGTGTTACATTGCTTGGTTACTACCACCAACTTACACAGCTGGCCCTCAACACCACAGGACTCGGAGAGGGGTAATATCTGAAGAAGATACCTCAGCACAAGAAGCATTGGACTACTTTAAAGGAGTCCTTCAATTTTGGGGCCCTATGATGAACAGTAGGGATATCAGACATCTCACACGAGTCGTGGAAGCAACAATAAATGAAACAGCAGGAGCTCTGAGTAGCATCACTGCAGAGCTCGCTGCTGACCGCCTTGTTACTCTTCAAAACAGAATGGTTCTTGACATTATCTTGGCCGACCGTGGTGGAGTGTGTACTTTGATCGAATCGAGCTGCTGCATTTATATACCAGACAATGCCCCTTCAGTGTATAAAGCTATTCAAAGGTTGCATATGATAGCTTCCACAATACACCAAGACGAAGGAACATGGTCCTTGACTGACTGGTTTTGGGGCTTGATTTCCCAATGGGGCTGGAAGATACTAATATTCCTTTTTGTGCTTGCTGCTGTATTCCTCACCTGTTGTCTTTGTGTACAGTGCCTACCTGCTTTGTGCGGTTGCTGTATGGCATCCCTTGCCCCCTGGCCTGTTCGCCCTCCTCAACACACGGCTATGCTGTCCCTTGAGCAGGAGATAAAAGACCTTATGTCCATTAACATAGACACTGAATGACGTTCAAACTTGCCTCACAATGGCAAAAGGAGGGATTGAGAAAATGTACATAAAGTTAATCATACACCATAGCTGCTAGGCATCTGTTTATCTTCATTATGTTGCCATGTGCTCGACAAACCTCCTGAATTTTGATGATTGACCTTGTGCTCGCAGCCTTGGGCTGCAATCTGCTTATCGCTGCCATATTACTTTTTCCAATTACAGTTCTGAGAATTGTCATGCTTAATCAGTAACTGCCAGAACAAGTTTGTACAGGTCGTTGCCACCTCCTGCCAGCTGCATCTGTACCTTCTCCCACCACACGTGTATCCCTGAAATATTCTGAAGGCTGCAGAGGACCTTGAATACAATAGGGGTGGAGTTGTCCTCTGACTAAGCAGTTTTGTGTGTATATAAGGTTGGGTCCCCCAGACTGAAGGGGCAGCCTCCGTAGGATAGTCACTTGACTGTCCTGGGACTCTGTATTAGCTTGAGCTATAAATCCATGTAATAAACCTCTCTTTATTCCTCCAGTTGGTGACTCCGTCTGATTTGTGAACTCTCTGCTAAATTGACCCTGAGGACATAAAGGGTGTCTGCTGGGAAGGAGACCCCGGGTGGGGGTCAAATCTTTCCTGGTTCCTCAGATGTTTGCATGTATGTCGGTGTGTGTGCGAGTATGCGTGTTGGTGGTGCCTGCGTGCGTGTCGTGTGTGCATGAGTGATGTGATGTTGGGGTCGGGGTGGGGAGGGGGGTCCTCCCACCTTTGGGCGGTGGCAGGGGTGGTGGGGGTGTAGGGGAGGGAGTTGGGGTGGGGGGTGGTCAAGACCTCTATCAGTGCCAGGGAAAGAATTCCCTGGCACTGAAAGTGCTTACCGCCATGGATTTCATGGCGGTTCCAACTGCAGGAAATCCATGGCGGTAAGCCGGGTCCAAATACCGCTGGCGGTATAGTGACAACCGCCGGGCTGGAGACCCTGGTCTCCAGCCCAGCGGTCATCTCCGCCCTGGCGGGCGGAACGGAGAAGCGGCGGATGACCATGGCGGTAACCGCCATGGTCATAATTTTTAAAAAAAGACCACCAGCCTGTTGGCGGTCTTATTTCCGCTTCTCCGCCATCCGCCAGGGTCGTAATGACCCCCAAAATTATGAAGAAATTGAACAATAAGAGTTTTAGCTGATATAGAAATTTGTGGGTAAACGTTAGTGTGATAACACATTTGGGGGGTCATTCCAACCTCCGCGGTAAAAGCCGCTTACTGCCAGTCAGAAGATCGCCATAACACCGCCGCGGTAAACCGCCACGGTCATTCTGACCCACAACAGGCAAACCGCCAAAATACCGACATTCACAAAAGTCAGCCACACCAAAGGTCAGCGATAAACTGGCGATGACCAAACCTCCACCGTCACGCTAACAGAAATACGCCCATGCCATTACGACCCACGAATCCACGCGGCGGTCTTTCAACCGCGGTATTCTATTGGCGGTACACACCGCCGCTGTCGAAATACACATACTCGTACAAAACACAACCACATTGGACTATTCGAAATACACACACCTGATACACATACACACACCACTCCCACACACCCAATACAATATAAAACACACACCCACATCACCCATAAACCCCTACGACCAGAAATTCTGATAGAAGGCGAGAGAGAGACACCACAGTCAACTACCAAGCATCCACAGGCACACAATACCAATACCCACAGAACTTCCACGCACCTCACACAACACACCACTTATAGCACTCCACCTATCACTACACACTCCACCCCACACATCATCCACACCACCCCATTGCACCTCAAAGACACCCCAGGTTCTCAGATGCTGAACTCAGGGTCATGGTGGAGGAAATCGTACGAGTAGAGCCCCAGCTGTTCAGGACACAGGTGCAGCACACCACCATTGCCAGGAAGATGGAGCTATGGAGCAGAATAGTGGACAGGGTCAACGCTGTGGGACAGCACCCAAGAAATAGGGACGACATCAGGAAGCGGTGGAACGACCTACGGGGGAAGGTGCGTTCCATGGTATCAAGGCACAACATCGCGGTACAGCGGACTGGCGGCGGACCCCTACCTCCTCCCCCAGATTTTACAACATGGGAGGAGCAAGTCTTGAACATCCTGCATCCTGAGTGCCTCGCAGGAGTCGGTGGAGGAATGGACTCTGGTAAGTCTCATCTTCTCTACTTCATCCCCCACACCCCACCTGCATGCCAACTCATAGCCCCACCCTCACCCTTACCCCTATCACAACTACCCCTTGCAAATGTCTCACCATCACAACCCACCCATCCCAAAACTTAGCCCTGCATGCGACCCCAAAGCATGGACACCCATCACCAAGGCATGCCCAATGCACATACCCATCACCCCCCCCCAAAATACTGTCACAACAGCCCCCACAAAGGAATGCCAGCACTGGGGTACACGGGCACCCACCCATTGCACGCCATTGGCACACACAGAAGCAATAACCATACTTTTATACCCCTGCAGGACCCGAACGCCAGGTCACCGGGCAGGAGGGTCCACAAATGTCCCCTCCACCCCCAGAAGAGGCCCACAGTGATGACAGCAGCTCTGTCTCCCTGGATCTAGATGACCAGCCCGGTCCATCGTGGACCTCGGGACAGTCAGTTCCCCTCACACAGGCACAGGCCACCACAGACCTTCCCCCCTCTGGGAACACCAGCACAGCACCTACCCAGAGGGCCCATACCTCTGTCCCCAGGACACGTCAATCAGCGGTGTGTCCACCACTACAGGGAACCCAGGCTAACCCACCACCCCAACAACAACAGGGACCTGGGGGCAGTGGTAGTGGGCACATGGTCCAGGGGACGGAGGCCCAAGGAAACAGGGGAACTGGGAGGGCAGCTGTGCGACAGGGGGAGGACAGGCCAAGGGAACCCACTCTCCACAAGGCCCTCTCCTCCATCATGGGAGCATACCACCGCTCCCAGGAGAAGATGGCGACGGTCCTGGCCAGGTTTCAGGAAATCCAGCTTCTGCAGGAACACAATATATGGGGTTCAGGGAGGAACTGAGAAACATCAGTACCGCCATGGGTACCATCGTGGTGGCCCTGAATGAGTTAATCTCCACATTGCGGACCACTGTGGCACCTCAAAGGGCCCCTGACACTAGCATGGACCAAGAACAGGCTACCACCTCCGCTGGTGTTAGTGGACAGGAGGCCCCGACAGAAGACCAACAGGCCACCAGAACCCCACCCCCTGCAGAAGGAGAACCACCCCGCAAGCGGGCCCTGAGATCCAGGAAGAAGACAGAGTAACATGTCAAGACCCCCGCCAGCAAAGGATACCGCCCTGATTGTCATCCCACTGTCCCACATTGTCACCCTGTCCAACCTTAAACTGCCCCTGCTCCACTTCCCACAGGCATTTGGACAATGCACCTGTGAACCTGATAGTCTGGACTCTGCCATGGACAATCCTCCACCATCACCCCTCACCGATTTGCAACCACCCATCCAAATTAGAGCACTTGAATAAACACACTTATTGCACATAAACAATCTGGAGTCTGTCTGTGATTTTAACAAATGTATTAGACATGACAGTGTCAAAATTGTTATTCACATTGTGATGCCAACAAACCGCTGTCACACAGCTGTAGTCCATGGGGAAACAAAGCAGATGTCACGCAGTGGGACCCACAGCTCTGAAAACGGAAGGGAAAGTCACAACACAGTTACCATACACTGGGGGAAAAAGTCAGACAGTAGAGAGGTAGGGGTTTTTAAGTAAATGTAATATGCCGGTGTGTACTCTTACCTGTGTGTCACTGAAAATATTGCTCTATTACTGTGTTCCTGTTGTCTATGTCGTCCTCTCCGGCTTCCTCTTCTTCACTATCCACAGGCTCCACAGCTGCTACAACACCACCATCTGGACCATCCACCTGCAGAAAAGGCACCTGGCGGCGCAAAGCCAGGTTGTGAAGCATACAGCAGGCCACGATGATCTGGCACACCTTCTTTGGTGAGTACATTAGGGATCCACCTGTCATATGGAGGCACCTGAACCTGGTCTTCAGGAGGCCAAAGTTTCGCTCGATCACCCTCCTAGTCCGCCCATGGGCCTCATTGTAGCGTTCCTCTGCCCTGGTCCTGGGATTCCTCACTGGTGTCAGTAGCCAGGACAGGTTGGGGTAACCAGAGTCCCCTAATAGCCACACCCGGTGCCTCTGGAGTTGACCCATCACATACGGGATGCTGCTATTCCGCAGGATGTAGGCGTCATGCACTGACCCAGGGAACTTGGCATTAACATGGGAGATGTACTGGTCAGCCAAACAGACCATCTGTACATTCATCAAATGATAACTTTTCCTGTTCCTGTACACCTGTTCACTCCTGCTGGGGGGTACCAAAGCCACATGTGTCCCATCAATGGCACCTATGATGTTGGGGATATGTCCAAGGGCATAGAAATCACCCTTCACTGTAGGCAAATCCCCCACCTCAGGGAAAATGATGTAGCTCCTCATGTGTTTCAGCAGGGCAGACAACACTCTGGACAACACCTTGGAAAACATAGGTTCAGACATCCCTGATGATATGGCCACTGTTGTTTGAAATGACCCACTTGCTAAGAAATGGAGTACTGACAGCACCTGCACTAGAGGGGGGATCCCTGTGGGTTGGCGGATGGGTGACATCAGGTCTGCCTCCAGCTGGGCACACAGTTCCTGTATAGTGGCTCGGTCAAGCCTGTATGTCAGTATGACATGTCTTTCCTCCATTGTCGACAGGTCCACCAGCGGTCTGTACACGGGAAGATTCCTCCATCTCCTCGCATTGCCCAGCGGACGGTCCTAAGAAGGACAACAGCTAGCACAGAGTCAATCAACCCACAGGTACGTTCTCACAGCTTGCACACAACACGATTCACTATGCATTGAATGGTTTGTATGAGTGTTGAGGAAAGGCCTAGGTATGTGTGATGCAGTAGAAATTAAGCCATGTGGGCCCTTGAAATGGCGGTTGCCTGACCTGTGAAGTGTGACAATGGGATGTGAGGTCAATGCGCTGGCGTGGCACACAGTGGCGGTAGGCGGTCGAAGACCGCGGCGCAAAGCTGCATTGGTTAACATAGAATCCTATGGGTTTCACGAGCCAATGACGATGTGCGCCGGCGGTCGCGGTACGCACCGCCGCGGTACGCACCGCCACGGGCGTGACCGCCATTTTCTATCTACTTAATCACTCGATACCTGATCTTCCACAGGAGAGGACCTACACTGCAAGTGCTGCTGTGACCTCGGTCTGGAAGAGACAATGGCTGCTGCGACTGGGGAAAGTGCCCCTGCTTTCACTTCTGAAGAATTGGAGAAACTCGAGGATGGGGTCCTCCCCCAGTATGCGCTACTCTACGGTCCTCCAGACCAACAGGTAAGTACACTGGGAGCATGCTTTGTGGGCAATGCCTGGGTTGAGTCGGGTGGATGAAAGATGGTGGGGAGGGGAGCGATTGAGGCATGCATAAGACGACAGATGAGAGCATGTGCCACATGGCAAGGGTGGGGATGGGGGGCCACTCACATCAAGCATGCAGAAGGTGATGATTTTTTTTCTCCCCCTGTACATGTCACATAGGTCAGCGCCCACCAGAAAATCGCTATATGGCGTGCCATCGCCAAGGACGTCCGGACCCTGGGGGTCCACAACAGACAGGGCACCCACTGCCGGAAGAGGTGGGAGGACATCCGACGCGGGAGCAGGAAGACGGCGGAGGCTCTGCTGGGGATGGCCTCCCAACGTAGGCGGGGTGCCAGTCGTCAATGGACCCCCCTGATGTCCCGGATCCTGGCGGTGGCCTACCCCGATTTGGATGGGCGCGTGAGGACATCACAGCAGACACAAGGGGGTGAGTACACTCTCATTCAGGTGACTTTGCGTGCAGTGGAGGTGTCTGTGTTGGGGAGGTGGGCTGTGGGTATCTCTAGGCCAGGGCGATTTCTGTAGGCTAGGCCCCTCTGTAAGGCATGGCCCAGTGCCCCCACCCCCACCTCTGTAGGGTGCCAAGTACAGCTATTCATGGCCCTGTGTCATCTATGTGTGCAGTTGTCGTCCATAGGCTTGTAGGCCATGTCCCACTGATTGAGTAGTGGACCCCAAGTGCGCAGCGTAGTGCAGGGGGCTTCTGTGTCTGTCTTCTCCGCCAACAGTAGCGGTAATCCATGCACTCAACATGTCTTTCTTTCTCCCCTCCCCTTTTTTGTGGTCTTCCTGTTCATGTGTGCATTAGCATCATCAGGCGGAGGAGAAGTGGCATCGGAGCACGAGAGAGCTGCATCCCACATGGCCCTGGAGGGCCATGCAACGGACTCTGAGTACACCAGTGGGACGGAGGGCGAGGGGAGCTCCACAGCGGGGACTTGTGCTGATGTCAGTGGCAGCGACTCGTCCTCTGAAGGGAGCTCCCTTGTGGTGGCGGCAACATCCGTGCCCCCTGCAACAACAGGTACAGCCGCCACCCAGCGCACCAGCACCGCCCTCCCAGCAGCCCCTCAGCGTTTGCCCCGTGCCCGCTCACCCAGGAAGGGGGGCATCTCCTTCGCCCCAGGCACCTCAGGCCCTGCCCCTGTCACCCCTGCTGCCCTCAGTGAGGAGGTCATTGACCTCCTGAGGACCATCATTGTTGGGC
This sequence comes from Pleurodeles waltl, assembly GCF_031143425.1. Classification (NCBI taxonomy): domain Eukaryota; kingdom Metazoa; phylum Chordata; class Amphibia; order Caudata; family Salamandridae; genus Pleurodeles; species Pleurodeles waltl. The sequence goes on from NC_090440.1 coordinate 1,560,876,756, forward strand.
ATTCTACCCTTTTGAATGCCATCCAGGGTGTAGAAAGGGAGGTGCACCGGAGTAATGCATACCTGGAGGGCATTCATTCGGGTCAGGCTTCCCATCAGCGATCGTTCAACGCTCTGGCCTCAGCACTGACGGCAGCAATTGTCCCTGTCTCTAGCCTCCCCCCTCCAACTTCCTCCACCCAGACCCAATCCCCTGTACCTCTGCCTATCCCAGACACACCTACAGACCAGCCTGCACACACCTCAACACCCAAGGGAAGCTCATCCAGACATAAGCACCACACTTCACGCAAGCATTCACACAAGCAACATCCACATGCAGACACACCAACACCTACTGCCTCCACTGTGTCCCCCTCCTCCTCGTCTGCCTCCTCCCTCCCTGTGACGTCTCCACTCACACTTGCATGCACAACATCTTCAGCCACTACGTCCATCACCAGCACACCCACCACAACACTCCGCACACGTGCAGTCACCACCCCCACTACCATTTACACGTCCCCTGTGTCCTCTCCCAGTGTGTCTGTCACCCCCTCTTCCAAACCACACAAACGCAGGCATCCACCCACCCAACAGCCAGCCACCTCACGACAGCCTCCAGCCCAAGCACCTGCACCCAAAGACACCAGACTTCACACTCCTACAACCACATCCTCTTCCTCCACTCCCATACCCACTACACCTAGCCGTCCCTCTCTTTCCAAATTGATTTTCCTTTCCAAACTTGACCTCTTTCCAACAACTCCCCCACCCCGTCAATCGAATAAGACTGCAATCAGCACCTCAGCCACCACCAAACCAGGACCTATCAGGACTGTTGTCCAAGGACTGTGGAGTCCCCCACCCTCAAGGGCAACTAGTTCTGGTAGGAGCCAAGGCACGGCCAGCCCACCCCCGGAAAAACACCCAAAGGTCACCAGTGCCCGGCACGAGAGGCCAAGGACTCCAGGGACCAAAATCCCTACCCTGGCTCCGCCTGGAAGTGGGGTGCCACCTGGCACACCGCCAAAGGTGGGAAAGGGCCACAGACGACCAGGGAAGGGTGGGTAGGGCAGCACGCCCGACAAGTCCGGCAGCAGGCCATCTGCCCAGGAGGGCCCCACCAGCCCCATCCCAGGTGTGCAGGAGGGCCCCGCCAGCCACAGCCCAGCTGCCCAGGAGGGCCCTGCCAGCCACAGCCCAGCTGCCCAGGAGGGCCCCGCCAGCCATAGCCCAGCTGCCCAGGAGGGCCCCGCCAGCCACAGCCCAGCTGCCCAGGAGGGCCCTGCCAGCCACTGCCCAGCTGCCCAGGAGGGCCCCGCCAGCCATAGCCCAGCTGCCCAGGAGGGCCCCGCCAGCCACAGCCCAGCTGGGCAATGAAGGAGCGCCAGCAACAGCCCAGCTGGGCAATGAAGGAGCGCCAACTCAAGCACCGCTGAACAGGGCAAGGACCGCTGAACAGGGCAAGGACCGCCAAGGCAAGCACCGCTGAACTGGGCAAGCACCGCTGAAGAGGGCAAGGACCGCCAACTCAAGCACCGCTGAACTGGGCAAGCACCGCTGAACAGGGCAAGGACCGCCAAGGCAAGCACCGCTGAACTGGGCAAGCACCGCTGAACAGGGCAAGGACCGCCAACTCAAGCACCGCTGAACTGGGCAAGCACTGCTGAACAGGGCAAGGACCGCCAAGGCAAGCACCGCTGAACAGGGCAAGGACCGCCAACTCAAGTACCGCTGAACAGGGCAAGGACCACCAAGGCAAGCACCGCTGAACAGGGCAAGGACCGCTGAACAGGGCAAGGACCGCCAACTCAAGCACTGCTGAACAGGACAGGGACCGCCAACTCAAGCACCGCTGAACTGGGCAAGCCCCGCTGAACAGGGCAAGGACCGCCAAGGCAGGCACCGCTGAACAGGGCAAGGACCGCCAACTCAAGCACCGCTGAACAGGGCAAGGACCGCCAACTCAAGCACCGCTGAACAGGGCAAGGACCTCCAAGGCAAGCACCGCTGAACTGGGCAAGCACCGCTGAACAGGGAAAGGACCGCCAAGGCAAGCACCACTGAACAGGGCAAGCACCGCTGCACTGGGCCCTTCATCTCAAGCACCGCTGCACTGGGCCCTTCATCTCAGGCACCGCTGAACTGGGCCCTTCATCTCAAGCACCGCTGCACTGGGCCCTTCATCTCAAGCACCGCTGAACTGGGCCCTTCATCTCAAGCACCGCTGCACTGGGCCCTTCATCTCAAGCACCGCTCCGCTGGGCACTGCCGTCTCAAACACCGCTGCACTGGGCCCTTCATCTCAAGCACTGCTCCGCTGGGCACCGCCGTCTCAAGCACCGCTCCGCTGGGCCCTTCATCTCAAGCACCGCTGCACTGGGCCCTTCATCTCAAGCACTGCTGCACTGGGCCCTTCATCTCAAGCACCGCTGAACTGGGCCCTTCATCTCAAGCACCGCTCCGCTGGGCACCGCCGTCTCAAGCACCGCTGCACTGGGCCCTTCATCTCAAGCAATGCTCCGCTGGGCACCGCTGTCTCAAGCACCGCTCCGCCCTTCATCTCAAGCACCGCTGAACTGGGCCCTTCATCTCAAGCACCGCTGCACTGGGCCTTTCATCTCAAGCACCGCTCCGCTGGGCACCGCCGTCTCAAGCACCGCTGCACTGGGCCCTTCATCTCAAGCACCGCTCCGCTGGGCACCGCCGTCTCAAGCACCGCTCCGCTGGGCCCTTCATCTCAAGCACCGCTGCACTGGGCCCTTCATCTCAAGCACCGCTCCGCTGGGCACCGCCATCTCAAGCACCGCTCCGCTGGGCCCTTCATCTCAAGCACCACTCCGCTGGGCCCTTCATCTCAAGCACCGCTCCGCTGGGCACCGCCGTCTCAAGCACCGCTGCACTGGGCCCTTCATCTCAAGCACCGCTGGCCCATTGGCGGAAGGGGCAGTGCCGCATCTGTGTCGGGCAGGGCTGCACGAAGCACTCTGGGCACCAGTCCCCCTCCAGAACCAGTGGACACTGTCATCCACTTGAGAGACTGTGGCTTTGCACTCCACAGGATGGCACAGTGGGCAAACCACCCACTGTAGAGACTTGAGAGACTGTGGCTTTGCACTCCCCAGGATGGTACAGTGGGCAAACCACCCACTGTAGAGACTTGAGAGACTGTGGCTTTGCACTCCCCAGGATGGTACAGTGGGCAAGCCACCCACTGTATGGACTTGAGAGACTGTGGCTTTGCACTCCCCAGGATGGTACAGTGGGCAAACCACCCACTGTAGAGACTTGAGAGACTGTGGCTTTGCACTCCCCAGGATGGTACAGTGGGCAAGCCACCCACTGTATGGACTTGAGAGACTGTGGCTTTGCACTCCCCAGGATGGGACAGTGGGCAAACCACCCACTGTATGGACTTGAGAGACTGTGGCTTTGCACTCCCCAGGATGGGACAGTGGCCATGGAGGCCCCTCGTGGATCTGGCGTCGTGTACTCATGTGGCTGAGGTGCCCCCCCTTCCCTTCCCCCTGAGGTGCCTGTAGTTTTTCTATCTGATGCCCCTGCAGTGTTCTCTCCGTTGGTGTCAGGTATCCTGTGTGGGCCTTGCCCATGTGATTTGGGCCCAGTGGTCCAAGGACAATGACAGCTAAAATTATCGGACTTTTAATATTTATGTATATATTAGTTTTAAATGTGTGATATTTTTATATGCCGATAATACAATATATTCGACTGTTTATGATCATTTCATTTTGTCTTTGCATTCTTCCGGGTGGGTTTGGGGGCTGTAACAGTGATGTATTGCTATGCATTGATGTGTGTGTTGTAGTGGGTGAGGGTGGTGGTGGGTGTGTAGCGTATGTGTGCCTGTAATATTTTCTCCTCCCCCCTCCCCTGTGTTGTAGGTGCAGTACTCACCGTAGTCTTCTGCGCTGGCGTTCGTGCTCCTGGTAGAGGAGCAGGAAGACAATGGCTGGTAGGATGTGTAGTTCGGGTTCCATGCTGTCCAGATTCCTCGTGGGGTGTATGGAGGTGAGCGTTTTCCGTTTTAAATGTCTGTTTCCGCCGTGTTTTTATCACGGGGCTACCGCCCCGGAAAAGGTGGCGGATTGGTGGGTTGTGATAGGGTGGGCAGTACATTGACTCCCGCCTGTCTGTTGGAGGTGACCGCCGCGCTGTTTGTTTGTCCCGCCGTGGCGGTCGGAGTGTTAAAGTGGCGGTCTCTGTTGGCGGTTTCCACCAGGGTCAGAATTCCATTTTTTACACCGCCAGCCTGTTGGCGGGTTAGCCGCCGCTTTAACACCGACCGCCAGGGTTGGAATGACCCCCTTAGTCATCAGAGGAGGGATTGCTAGCACAGGTGTCTTTAATAAAGTTTATTAATGAGTGTTTATATGTTTTGAATAATGAGTTTTTGTAAAAAATGAAATAACATAGAAAAATAATGCACACAGTTAAAAATGTGGCCTCGAAGAATGGCCACCAATTTTCACAAAATGTACTAATTAATGATTAATACATATGAATGTTGAAAAGGTAATAGATTAATGCAGTAATATGTCATATTAAGGGTTATGAAGTTTGCTTTAGCTTAATAATTGTAGGCCTTAACTTAGCGAGTGCCTTGGCCTATTTTGCCAGGCCTTGTGCAGAAGCTGTATTTCTTGGTGGTTAATAAAAATGCTGACTGACTGAATTAAACTGTGAAATGTCCATTGTCTTGTCGAAAGTGCTTAACAGAAGCTTTTCATGAGAACTGACTGCTAGGAGATGATGTTCCTGCTAATGTAACATTTTATGTGTGAGACTGACTTTCCCAGGACAAGAACAATGAAGATACTGACTAGAGTGGAAGCTGCAACAATACTGTTACCTGACAAGCCGAATGATGAGAACATCGTAAAGTGGCCTAATCAACTGTATGTGAATGATGAAATATTAGAATTCATGGATTTGACATAGAAATATTATTGGACAAAGTGTGAACATACGATTAACTGACCAATAGGGAATTAGGGGATAGTTTAGGTGACTTTGATATAACAACGCTGCAGAGGGAAAAGACTTCAGATGAACTTTAGAAGAGGGAGAAATTTTCAGAATTATTCAGACTTGCGAGGAGAAGAAGTTTAGGAGAGAGACATAATACTGACATTGGGCTTATATCTGACCGAGAGCCTGATGCCCTGCTGATCAACTGATGGCCTGAGGACAAAGACTGATTCTGCTTTGCTGACCCATACCGTGGATAGGTATACATTGAAATGTGGTTATTATGCATTCTTGCTTTTTCTTTCTAGGTATCTACTGCGCTGTTTTGATAGATCCCTAGCTAGATGTTTTTCCAAATTTGTGTTACTAAATTGTTTTGCATGAAGCCCAACATGCCGATGCTAATCTGGTGTTAGTTGAGGATTCTGACTGATGACGTAAAAGACAGATGTTTGATGGATTTCTCTGCTTAACTACATGTATTTTATTTCATTAACGCAGCTGACTCTGCTATTGATTTGCATTGTAACCCTGGAGTGTGTCGTGGTTCAAGCTTTGATTATATTGCGTTTCTTCCACCGCTTTGGACAACCAGTGCTGTTTTTGTATGCGTTGCATTTGATTTTGAGATTAATCTACATGACCCTAGCATTGGTAATATAGGGAAATAAACTCACAAAACTTTTACTAAAGGTGTGGTTATTCATGGCTGAAAGGTCATGGTACATCAATGATTATTGATTATTAATCATATATTGACCCCATTGATTATTGATTTTATTTATTATTAATGATTGATGATTATTGTGTATTGATTATTGATGATGTACTGGAGCTATGGTAAGAACTTCTTAATTGGGAGTCAAAAGGTTCATCGACCTATTAGCGTCCCCTTGTAAGTATAGTTATTAAGGTCTGGCGCGCTAACACCATCCTTGAAATTCGACCCCCAGGCCTGCTGCTAGCAGCAGATGCCCTCCCCCTTTGTAAACCCCACCTTTTGGTGGGAGCAAAGGCAGGAAACCAGACAAAGGGTAGGGGGAGTGGCCCCAACTGGCATGCACCCCCCTCAAGATGTTGCCTGCAAGGTGGACACCTCATTTCATTTTCCTCCATCTTAGATGGAAATAAAATAGCCAATTAGGTTTAGGGAAGTGACCCTTCTCACAGGAAGTGGTCATTATAGTGGGTGTAGACACCCAAGGGTAAGAGTCCCATTGGAAACTAGCGGGTTCCCCCAAAATGCCCCGTAAATTCAGTATTTATCTAGACCAAGACATCTGATTTAAATGGCACAAAGAAGACCAGCACAAAGAAGAGTCAAGGCATGAGAACTGTGGATCTGCTGCATCAAGAAAAAGCACCAAACACTGCCTGCTGCACCCAGAGCCTGACAATAGCCACTGTGGAGAAGTTGGACACTAGACTCACCTCAAGAAACCCAGAGGACCTCCAATCTTCACCAATCACCCAAGAACTCCCTCCAGAGTGGAGGTACCACTCTGCAACAAACCAAGAACCAACAACCCAGTGAGGGTTACTTCACTGACTGGCTGATATCTCCTGAACCAGAAGATGCAGCCAGATTTGACAATACACCAACAACCAGGAAGATAAACTCCAAGTGTGCCAAGTTTGACTGAATCATGCCAATACCCTGGGTACTGGTCAGCTGACATTAGACACCCGGAAAACCAGCCCCCCAGAGCTGAAAAAGGGCCAGGAGGAAGCCCTAGTCATGGGACTTCAGGAACACCCTGGACTTCCCACCAGAGTGCCCCCTTTGTCCTGTAAGCAACCTTCAAAAAGACCTATGTCCAGATCCAAAGAGTAAAAGAGTATCTTTGCACACAGCCTCTGGCTCACAGATTCACTCTGCACCCAGCTGCCCTGTGCCCTGCAACAAAGAACTAGCTGTGCTACAAGGCACCACCTTTAATCTTTCAAAAGCAGACATTTTCCAAGTGGTCCCCCGCAGTGGCCCTGCACTAGCTCCAATAGACTTTTCACCTATGCTCCATCCGGAACCGGGAGCCACCTGAACTTCTGCTGTCACAGTGTGCCCGCCGACAACCTCGAGCAACCTCGACCAACCTGCAAAAGCTGAAATTGGTAAAGCAACTGTGTGATTTTGTATGCATTTTTGAAGGTGTCCTCCTATTGATTCCTATGGTGCGTAATTATGCACAGAAAGACTGCATTTATTAAAACCTCAAAAATCCATATCTTCCAAACCATACTTAACCAATTTTGATAATCTTGGTCTTAAAATTTAATACAAATCTGAAGTATTTTTTGTAAATTGGTCTTGAGTTATTTCTTTGACTGATACTGTGAGTACAACAAATGCTTTGCACTTTTCCAAGATTAGCCTAACTGCTCGATCACGCTACCACAAAAATGAGATCATTAGGTGATCTAGTTTTTACTTTTGGAAACCAATGTGTGGCTGTCTGGACCCCTTGCACAATGTGCCTATCTTTGCACACTACATAGAGATCCATCATCCTACACTGATGAATCTGTCTGGGCAGGGATGTTAAGAAGGGCTCACACTGAAATAAAATGTAAAATCTTTATTTGGTTGAAAAGAAAACCCTTGTTAGCATATACGTCGGCAGCGGAGATTCTGAAATGTAGCATCTCAGTTGAGACATGAGTTGGACATTAGAAAAGATGATATGCTACATCACGTGTTCCTCTTTTCTTTTTCCTACATGACTGTTGTGTAGATATGATACCAGAAGCCAATTAAATCTAATCTAGTTTAATTATACCTAGCAGAAATCACACTCTGTCACTGTTGATTGCATAAGGATATAGCTTGTATCATGTTAGGCTCTTAACCATCAAGTACACTGCTGTGAGCAAATCAAGCACCAGAAGCTTCACATTGTGATCCACATATCAGATAATTAGGTAGAAAATAAAAGCACGTGCATCTATCTGCTTCTGTTGTGCCTGCGTGCTACAGACAAACCAGCTGTACATTCCCAATAGTTGATAAATGTATACAAATCAGTGATGGGATAGGCAATCAAATAAAAATTGTTTTATGAAACCATAGCAACAATCATATCCTGTCAGTAGCAGCCTTCTTAAAGGGTTGACATATGTTACGTCTGCAATATATGCATTGCAGATGCTTTGTTTGCTATTCTGTTCTCTGGTCAATGGAACTGGCGGATTTTGGCCCAGCACCTCTATTATATGACACTGGGTACCCAGTGCAGTTCTGCTAAAAAATGGTGTTCCATAATCTATCCTCTCAATGCCTGTCCCTTATTATTGGGACATAATAGTATGAAATATACAATAATTTTGTATGTACTGTAAACATTTTTGTTAAAGTAATGATAAAAAATATTTATATGAAGCAAGTTCAGACATGTTGAAAAAGCTAAAAAATAAAAACTGGAAAATATACAATACTATTTTTAAAAGGTTTACATTGTTTATTTAATGCTAAAATGTATAGCAACATGTTTATTTGGTTTGAAAATCCAAAGATACACATTAAAAAAGCTTTAGAAAATAAGTAGAAATTGTAAAATGCGTTACATGTCTTTAGTCTGTTAAAATATGTAATTAATTAATTATGTTATTTATTACAAATATACAATTAATTGTCTTTTTAAACATCAACAATACTAATTAGATAACATAAACTGCTCTTACTACACAGAAATACAATGGATAATTATTTCACACTAAAATGATTAAATTAAATGATCACACTCTAGCGTAAACCCATTTGAAGAAAGTGTTGTCCACTAAAGGGGTGACATTTACTATTCCTGCTCCAACTTTTACCAATTTGGGAAAGGTGTCGGACACTAAAGGGGTAACTTTTACTATTCCCACTTAAATCTATACCAATATGGGGACGGTGTCAGATACTTAAGGGGTGACAATTACTTTTCCTACTCAAATTTTTCCCAAGTTGGGAAGGTGTTTGCCACTGAAAGGGTGACATATACTATTCCCACTCCAAAATATACCAATTTAGTGGAAGGTGTTAGAAAGTAAAGGGTAACATTTACTATTCTTACTCCAATCCATACCTGTTTGGGAAAGATGTTGGACACTAAAGAGAAGAAATTTACTATTTTTACTCCCGCACAAAACTTTTTAAAGAAAATGTTGGACACTAAGGGGGCAAAATGTAGAGTTCCCATTCCATTTTTTTTTTTTCGTTTAAATGCTTTATTGAGTACTAGATATAGTAAGATAGGTTATAACTTAATGTAGAAATAATTTAATAATTTAAATTTGAGTACATTTAGGAAGAAGTAGCAAAATTGAAAGATGTGTTATACAATATACCATAAGTTGTTTTAACCATATTTAGAAAGTTTGTGCTCAAATAACCTTACTATAGAAAAAAGAAAAAAAAATAGCATTTTATACTTTTCTTAACATTCTCCCAAAAAATATAAAAGAGGGAGAAGGTTGAAAGGAAGAAGAAAGGGAAAGAAGTAGAAAGGATGTAGCCTATCAATGAGGAAAACATAAGATAAATGTGAAACATCAAACAAATCTCTCAACAATTTTAATAAACAATATGGAAAATTAAGGAGGTTTAAATGTCACATTTGCATCTTTAGAGTTTTTTTGTTTTGTTTTTTTAAATCTGTTTATTAAAGTTTTCGATTATTTGCACTGATCACAATATTTTGTCAAGCTGTGTTGCAGGTTACTTCACCTGCAAATTACATTTCTTCTGCTTTTCAATTTAATATTTTGTACATTTGGTGTGTACCATAATTAACATCACTTGTCGTAATTTAGTATAGAAGAAGAAGGAAATTGTAATAGAGATGGGGAGAGTAAGGAGGGAGGTTCCATAAGGGGATGACAGAGGAGGGGTGTTGTAGCTGAGGGGGATGCTCTATGGTAACTCTCGGAGTCATCCTTTTGGAGGTTAGGGAAGTAAGAGGGCGTGCAGGGGCTCGAGTGGCACGGTGAAGGAATCACGTGTTCTAATCTTGGAGGGGGTGGTGTGTGAGGAGGGAAGGGTTTCCCAGACGAGGTGTCTTGTATCTTTATCTTTTTGTGTGAATGTTATGTCGATGGTTTAAGGTGGACGTGTGTCGTCTTTCTCCTGTAGCTGGTCTAGGAAAGTGTCCCAGATGTCTGCATTCTTGACCTCGATCCCAGTGTCCCGAAGTGTGTTTAGCACTTGTATCTCTGCCTTGGCCCAGTGGATCAGGTCTTTGGTCCATCTGTATATGTCTGGGGCGCCAGGTGACTTCCATTGTGTTGCTATGAGTCGCTTAAGCATGACAAACTCTAAATCCACGCACCTATGTTTTTGTTTGTCTTTATTGCGCCTATGGTGAATTCCTAATATAAAGGATTCGGGTGTGGGAATCAGAGGTAAACCCGACCACGTGGCAATCTGTTGTGTGGCGTCGTGCCACATTCCGAGTAATGGGGGGCAGTTCCAGGTCATGTGGTAAAAGTCTGCCTCCGTATTTCCGCACCTTGGGCATTCAGGTGTAGCTTGCGAGAACATGCGTTAGTTCCCACTCCATTTTTAATCAATTTGAGGAAGGTGGTGAACACAAAAGGGCTGAGAATTACTGTTCCCTCTCCCATCGCAACCAAGTTGAGAAAGGTGTTGGATACTAAAAGGGTGACATTTACTATTCCCATTCCGATGTTTCGATACTCTGTAGGATAGACCGAATTCCTTCTTCACACTGATCTTCTCAAGAACCGGATCCCCGAATCCAGCTAGTGAAAGTTGTTGGTAAATCCCTTATTTCTAAGGTGGCAACACTGGTGAATGATTTATCATCACAAAATTGCTGAAGCTCCTGTAAAACAGTGAGACGTTCATGTATATCAAAAGGTGTGTCTGCTGCCACCAAACCAGTGCCATCAAGATCTGGGACAAACATAGGTATCCCAAAGAGAACCTAATAGGGAGTGCATCCCCCCAAAGACCATCTTGGGAGATTATTCAGTGCTCTCTGGACCCCATATAGGTGATGAAGCCAGCTGTTGCCAGAACCTAATACTCTAGCTGTTAAGGACTGCTTAAGATCACGGTTCTGCCTCTCCATGACCGAATTTCCCTTGGTGTGGTATGGTGAGAAGTAATGGAGTTCAACACCCACTTTCCCCATGGTGTCCCTAAATGCATTCGAGGCAAATGCAGGTCCCTGGTCTGAATTGAATGCTGCAACCGCATATGTACCGATACAGATAAGCAAATATTTTTTAACAGTTTGAGCGTCAGCCGACCACTGAGGCCATACCCACAGGAATCTAGAACAAGAATCTACAGTGACTTTGATGTATTAGTATGCCCCATCAGGTTGGAGTGGAACGCAATGGTCAAGGTACACACATTGTAGTGGTCTGCTGGACACTAAGAGGGATGTCTGCGGTGGGTGTATGATGTTTGAACCCTTGATATGCTGGCAATTGTCACATCAAAGATGTATTGTTTTGTTTGTTTGTGTAGACCTGGCCACCAGAAGCGTTTCTGTAAGAGTGTTACTGTGGCTGAGATACCAGCATGAGCAGAACCAAAACCCTTGTGTGCTGCTTTTATTAGATCTAATCTCTGGTCTTCGTTGGAGATCGCTTGGTCTCCAACCCCAGAAAGTGTTGCATAAGCAACATTCTGTGCACTGATGTGGTAAGAATATTTTGTAGGGTATGCTTTTGAGAGAGACTTGCCTTCAGCCGAAGCTTTCACAGCAGTCAGAATGTCATTATCCAATCTCCTCTGGGAACGAGTAACTGCAGCCACAGAAGCCGTAGCTACTGTAGATTTGGCCGCACCATCAGCCAAAGTGTTGCCGATAACTTGTACTCCTACATGTTGGTGGCCCAGTGTATGTACTACATGGCCACACAATAGCTTATCCTTGAGATCAGCCACCCTCCCCCACAATGTTTTGCGTTTTATGGTGTTCCCTTTGGAGTCTCTAAACCCATTCAGCTTCGAATGATTGAGGTAATCATTGTAGGACGGGACGCAGTAGTATGAATCACTGACCATTAAAGTCACAATCCTGGCTCAGTATGTTCTAGCACTAGAATAAGGACTTTGAGTTCAGCCAGCTGAGCTGTGCAGTCCCCTAGGGTCTGCAGGCAGGTATTGTGAGGGTGGAAAACTCCATCCCTCATCACTCCACTCACAGCTGGTCAGGCGGCTGAATATTGATGTTTGGTACCTACTGCTGGTTGTTCTGATTCATCAGTGTAAATGACAGTATGGTATCTGTCAAGTGGCAAAATATCTAGAGGAGCAGGGTACTCCTGTTCGTACTGGAGAAATTATTGTGTCTGATGTTTTGGATCAAAGATGTAGTCAACACTGGGGGCAGTCAAGGAGGTTGCTCACTGAATCCAGTGTGGATGAAATGCTTTAGCATTAGGAACGTCTGCTTTGGTAAAGGCCTCTAAGGCTCGCACCAGGACAATGATGCATTTCTCTTGGGCAAGTGGCCTCTCCTTAATGACAGCCATTTGAACTGCAGTTAGAATTTTTTCTGTGGGTACAAAACGTTGTTCTGCATTTGAGTATAAATGAGATTTATATACTATTGGCACTGTGTCGCCTTTGTTAAAGATGACATAAGTGAACCCAATGGCTCCAACAATTATTCTGATGACCAAATTTGTTTTGTTGTCACATGTGTGCAAGTGTTTTGCTTCTAGCATGTCCTGTTGCAATTCCCTAAGGATGCATGTGTGTTCAACTGTCCAGTGTCTGCTAGAAAAATCAGGGCGTATTAAGTCATAGAGTGGCTTGATACATTGTGCATAGTCAGGAATGTAAGTTCTGCCACAGTTGAAGAAAGCAAGTAAAGACTGTAGTTTCTTAAGAGTTTTGGGTGGGTATAGTTAAGTGCATTTTTCTAGAAAGTGTGGTGCCAGCCTCTTCCCCTTGTTTGAAAGCTCGTATCCCAGGAACAATACGCTGAGAAAGGCTATTTTAGTTTTCTAAAATTACATTTATAGCCAAGGGCTGCGAATCCTAAAACGATCCAATCAACCCTGGCAAGATGAATGTTGAGTCATCATCTGTGAGATAGATATCATCTACGTAAGACAAAGCCTTAGAATCAATATCATGTATTATTGATGTTACATGGGCTGAGAACAGCCCTAGGCAAAAGCATTTTTGTGAGCCAAATGAGAATGCACTCAGGTCCCGACTTTCGTGTACTAAGTTTTGACAGAGGAACCTGTTGGAAATATCCAACGTTAGTTTGTATTTTTTGCGCACTATGTTGTTAATTTGTGCTGTGCTATGTGAATTTTTTATAGCGTATATACGTGTATGACTGTTTAAGTGTCTATAATCTCAGACTATTCTGTAGGAATGGTCGGGTTTTGCAACAGGGAATAACGTGTTATTCATTGCAGAGACACAGGGCTCAATTACTCCCTGGCATTCGAGCTGAGTGAGAATCTCCCTCAATGGAGCTTTTGCTTCATGTTTTACAGGATATTGTTGCTGAGGTTGGGGTGTAGACCTAATAGGTATTACATGGCAAGGAGAATCCTTGTCCCAACCTACATGATTGTGGTACAATGCAGGTGCCTGCGCTAAAGCCCAATTGACAGCATAGGGTTCTTTTACCACTTCTGGAACAAGATCAGAGAAAGAAGTAAAATTACTTCTTCTCCATGTGGGAGCTTACAGGCGTGCACAGGTGGCCAGTCCCTTTCGGCCAGCAGGATATCACAACTAGGTTCATCCCAAAATATCACCCCAATGGTGCGCTCTACGTCTCCCTCAATTTGTATATTTAAATCTTAAACCCTGTCGGGTGGGAGAATGTGCCCATCCGCAGTCACAACTGCAATGAAATTGCTAGTTGCTGTCGCATCCAGATGATCTTACAGACTCTGGCAACATATCGTGACCTCTGCTGTGCTGTCTAACAGTGTCACTGCCCATGTCTTGTTCTTCAGCAATGTTCTCAAGTGCACTGGTATTTTTAATTGACAGTGCTGCCACCTTTTTCTTTTTAAACTGTGGCTTTTGCTGTGGGGACTTTTCTTATTTTTTTTCTGAAGACTGTGGTGAGTCTTTCTTCTGCTTCCCATATTCAGGACATCAATCAGGATGGCCCCCTCGCTCGCTACATCTATCCGGTGTGTCCTGAAAGGAACGAGAGGGACGTGAATCAAAATATCTGTCAGGAGCTTTTATATTTTCTCCATTTCTGAGATTATATCTCCTTTATGGAGTTCTAGGGATGTGGAGAATCTGCTCTCTGATTTTGTCTATCTTTGAATTGCTTTTGTTTTATCCCAGCGCTTCTTAGACCCCTCCTCTACCTGTTTAGTACCTTCCATAGGGGTGGTACTCTGTAGTTCAAGCTTCTTCAGCTTGGCTCCCAAACTATCCTATCCTATACTAGTATGGTGTCAGAAATATGTTTCTGTAGCTGTTTCTCCTGGTCCAAGTGTGCAATCTCTCAGAGATGATGGCATATAGCCAGTGCTACCACATCCCCTTTAATATTACTGAGTATGACTGAGGAGACCACATTGAAGTTACACATTAATTTAATCCCCAAATATAGGGCTGGTGCAGCCCGTGCTCATTCTGTATTTGTTTTAACACTTCCGGCAAATTGGCAAGTGTTGGGGTACCATGTGTGGTAGTCTAAATTTCAGCGAAGACTGTACCCCATGTGGCGCAGTCATCCACGGAGGGAACCACTCCGAAGCGCAAGCACATTGTGAGAACTCCATGTTTTTCTCCTGTGGTCCCATATGGGGAAACACAGCTTCCAGCTGATGTGTTTCCTGGGCTATCCAGAACGGTGTTTTCTCTCGTTCTGTGGGTACCTTATCCATGATAGTATGTACTGTTTGTGGATTAATCCCAGTAGCCAATTGATATCCAGCTGGTGCTGGTGGTGTTGGACACGCTGGTGTAGTGTTCAAAGTTCACATTACGAACTGAACAAGTCGTCTGTAAAGTGTTACCAGTTCAAGGTATACATTTCACAGTTCTGCTGCCTGAATATTTTGTATACCTGGGTGAGGTGTGTATGTGGCAAACATAGACCACATTGGCCCATCATTACCTAACGGACCTAATCTCACTGGTTGTATTACATGTGGTAGGGCACCATTAAACCAGCTCTGATGTTCTTGATAAGTAATCGGAATCTCAAGATAATGGTATGCTTGGTACCGTTGAGGTACATTTGCAACTCTTTGTGTATGAAATGTGAATGATCTTTGGTCTTCCTCAAGAAAGGTGACCCAAGAATAGAATGTTTCTGTTTGGTAAGCTTCACTAGCTTCTACTATGAATGTGACATCCCCGCCCTCATCTGATAAGCCACGCCCTATCAGATGTAATGTTAATGCATGTCTTACATTCTCTGGAATGTCTATGTCGTTAGCCATGTTGTATAATGGGTATAAAAGATGGAACACCAAATGGGGAGCAAAGTCCTTTTATGAGTTCGACCTCGAACAACCTACAGCCTAATTAGGTGCTCCCTCTTCAGCTGGGGAGGATCTTACCCAAGACCACGGACAACTCTGTATAATGGTACTTAGGGTACCTGTTGTATGTGAGGCAGTGATAGTCAGGGTATCCGTAAATTACTGCCTAAACACCATCAATGGTGGTGCCATGTCGTAGTTTGACGCCTGCTCTAGGCAAGACTGCTGGTTTAAGGATGACAGTACTTATGTTTGTAGGGGACTATGCCAGTCCTACAAAAAGTCGCAACTATCGTCCCAACCCTCCCGGCTCACAAGCAGCACCTCACGAAAACCCAAACAGTAAATGGTGATTTGTGGCAGCCTTTACGTATGGACTCAAGAGTGTGACATCTCAGGGAGTGTCATAGTTAAACAGAGATTACCCCTTTCTCACATACACACAATGTCTCAATCAAACACAGGCAATGAAGAAGATGCAATAAAGATTCAATAGGTTTTATTTAGCAAAACTGCAATCTGCAATAAAATGTATGTGCTGCAATAAATAGGATAATGAACAGTGCAAGAAACAAAATAGTAAAGACAAGAGTCATTAATGCAAATACCCCCACCATCTTGCAATGACATGAAATGACATGAGATGTGAAATATGTCCTAATACCCTAAGGTCATGTACCTAATCCCTAACCTAGAAGAGAGCTAGGTGTTATAAACCTAATCTTCCAATGCCATGTCCATGAGAAGAGCTCACAACCCTTGTTACCTTGGAGTGAGGTCTCTAGCTCAGACTCCATAGGGACACGAAGTCTGGGTCAGAGTCAAGGCGACGTGCAGCATCGATAGCAGCAATGGCATCTGGTCAGAATCCCTCTGACTATCTGTTTAAGTGAGGAGTATTTATACAGATCTGCTTGGACCACTGACGGAGAAACAATAGATAACAAGACATGCCTGGGATAGCAATTTATATAAACAATTCCCTCGAAAACGTGACGATGGAAAGTACCTAATGTGAACACTTACAGTTTGTTTATCTTTGTTCCTTGATATTGGCGCCTTAGCGCGGTGGCACTGATAACGCAAAAGTAAAACATGGGCCTAACTAAAAACAAGGCAGCCATCTTAAAAGATTTAATTAAATAAATGTGCTAAAACAGAGCAAGCTAAGTAGAGTAAGTCACTAGGTGACGGGGGCACGAGTCTGCAAGCTAAAGGCTAAGCTAACTCCTGTATCCCATTAAAACAAACTAGGATTCACTACAAATGTATACTAATTCACAGAAGCTGTTGGCTACTAAAAGGGTGATATTTAATATTCCCACTTTAATCTAAACGAATTTGGAGAAAGGTGTTGGACACTAGAAGGGTGACATTTGCTATACTTGCTCCAACATAAACCATTATAAAAAAATATTGGGCACCAAAGGGGTGCATTTACATTTCCCATTCCATTCTAAACCAATTTGAGGAAGGTATTGGATAATAAAAGGGTGACATTTGCTATTCCCACTCTATAGTGTACCAATTTGGTGAAGGTGTTGGACACTAAAAGAGTGACATTTACTATTCTCACTCCAACATAAACAATTTTGAAGATATTGTTGGACACTAAAGGGGTGACATTTACAGTTCCCACTCTACTCTAAACCAATTTGAGGAAGGAGTTGAACACTAAAGGCGTGCCCTTTACTATTCCCACTCCAATCTAAACCAATTTGAGGAAGGTGTTGGATACTAAATGGATGGCATTTACTATTCCCACTCCAATCTCTGCCAATTTGGAGAAGGTGCTGTACACTAAAAGGGTGACATTTAGGGGCAGATTTAAGAGCCCCTAGAGCCTCCTTGTGCCACATTAGCATCATTTTTTTATGCTAATGTGGCCCAAAGAAGCCAAAATCGCAGTGGCAAATTTACAAAGTGGTGCAATGCGTGCATTGCACCGCTTTGTAACCCTTTGCGCTAAATTATGCTTTAGACAGACATAATGTATGCAAAGAGGGCATTTTCCCATGGGGGGGTCAAAAAAATGGCGTGACAAAATCTAAGATTTCTTTGCGTCATTTTTTTCAGTGCTTTTAATGCCTGCTCAGAGCAGGCATTGAAAGGAGGCACATCATTATTTATAAAGGGCCTCAATGGGCTTTGCAGGATTAGCGTCAACATTTTTTATGCTAATCCTGCAAAGCTCCGAACTAGCATCAAATATGTTGATGCTAATTTCCCTAACTACCACCATGGTGTGCCGTATCTTAGATGCCTCGCACCCATGGTGGTGCTAGGGGGACACTAAGGGATGCAAGAAAAGTAGCGCCCCTACTATTCCCACTCCAATATAAATCACTTTGGGGAATATGGTGAGCACTAAAGTGGGACATTTACTATTTCTTCTACAATTTAAAATATTTTATGCAAAGTGGATCAGACTAGAATTTTCTTATACACAATCAATATTCCATACACTATTTTTTGATCTATAAATAAAATACAAAATTACTTAAAAAAACAATATCCCAAACTAAAATTCTACATATTTAAATTTAAACAACTCAACTTGAAACATAAGATAAAAAATATACTCCAAAAATAAAAATCATAACATAACAAAAATGTATAAAACATTTTTTAAATTAAATATCAATAAAAAACTAAAACCAATATATTTTGCAAAATAAATTCCTGACAACAACAGAGCTTATTCCAATATTAAATGTACTAGAAATGTAATTATTGGAATTTTGTTTAATTGTCTTCCTGAATAAACATATTACATATAAATACATAAAAAAATATAAATTGCATATGCATTATATTGAATTAATTTAATGGAAAAGATTCCAAATGAATATTCATAATCACATTGTACTTTTCCTTTCAACTATTTTAATCTAAAAAGAAAATCACACAATATAATAAATAAATATATGCTTGTTTACACAAACATACAAAATAATATCAACATTAAACATGATTACATTTAGTTTAATATGTTTTAAATGTTACCGAAGTTTTTATAACAAATATTTATTTTAATAATTACAATATAATATGTTTACATTCATTACAATTATTCTATACTTTCAAAATAATTTTTAACTATTATGTAGGAAAATCACTAATGTGATAAAATACATGTATACATTTTAAAATATTAATTTGCATACCAATAAAAAATAACATTACATTTAAGTTACAATATTCACTTTTTAAACATGTCCTGCCCTCATCCCCTTAAAATCAAACATCCTGCTTCTGAAAAAGTATATACACTTTTTTGAACATTAATACAACTAAAACAATTTTCAAAAATCGCATAACTAATAAAAAAAATTACGAACCATATAAATAAAAACATTATTAAACATATAAAAATAAACACACTATACTAAAATACATACAAAGTAGCACTTACAAATTATATTATATATAATGATATTTTCTAAATCAATATTTTTACATTATAAAAAAACACTTAAAATTATATTCTTACATTTGATGTTCCTGTTGTCAATATGTTTGACAATCAGATATTATTGACACAACTTTTTATATCACAATATTTTTTATTCAATATTTTGTCCAAATACTAGTGATTCGACTCTTCCCCCATGTTTTATTGCTCCTCACTCTCAGAGGTGCCACCCAGACTGCCTCACCTCACCTCACCTCACCTTCAGTGACCTTGCTTGGCAGCCCTAGGCCTCCTTGCTGCTTTGTAGACTTTGGGGCATACTGGATTTCTTTTGCCCACTTCCCAGCATTAGCTCTTAATTGTCAATTCTTCAGGTTGATTTGTAGGCGATATTAGACAACCTTGATAGCAGATTGTGAAGGATGTTTTCTGATTTTCTGGGAGCTGTTATGTATCACATCTGCTCTATCATCCTGTTTGATCAGAGCCCCATATACAATGTGAACTTGTAAGTATTCACCTTCACATGGACATCTAACAAGCATGCAAGCTTCACCCAGAAGTCATCACCTACTTTCCTGTTTGATATCTAAAGGTTATATGAGGGTGACATTGCTGAAGGAATTCTCGGAATCTCATAAACAAAGGTGAAAATTCTCTATGTAGGTCAAGGTTTGTGTTTGAGGGGGAGTAACATGTGCTTTAAGTGCATCTCTGTTGACCGAGCTCACCTACTGTTAGTTGTGGCATGTGGAAATATTAACCTTGTGGGTGACATGGTAGTGGGGAATGTGTTAATTTCATTTTTTGCCAGAATATTAACTGTAATGTTGAAAGATGTATGATGTACTTTTCTGCACATGAATGAGTGGCCATGTGCAGATGCTGGGATGAATGGGACCTTTTTGTTTCAGTGAGTATATGGAAGATGTCATATTAGATGTCATGAGTGGTGTAATATCTAGGGTAATTAGCAATGCATGGTGAGAATGCAAGTTATAGTTACCTAAGGCCACAAGTTATAGTTACTTGAAATAACTCTAACAATAACAGCTGAATTTCTATGATTTTGTGCCTGCAAAATCTGAACCTAATTATGCCTTTCCTGTAAACTTTGTTTTTTTATAGTGAATTTTTAAAGTTTTTAAAATTGTATTTCCTAACTATAAAAGCCCTGCAACCTTTGGGTTTTTCAGTGAATTTCTAGTTTTTTTGTTAAATGTTAAGTAAAATGCCCATTACAATGTATGATGGGGGGGCGGGTTGGACGCAAGGCCTGGCCTGCTATTGTGCTACACCTCCAAGTTTGACGCTCCTGCCCCCCTTCTCTTTGACCCATCCATTGTTCAAGTCCATGACCCTGATTACTCATTACAGCTCTGTGTGGCTGTTTTTCAGCCTTTGCCCTTCCTGGCTGCCCTGAACAGTTAGGGCCACATTTATACTTTGTTGGCGCCGCATTTACGTCATTTTTCTTTATGCAAATGCGGTGCACCCTTAACTATATTTATATTTTGGGGCTAGACATGTCATTTGTGCCATTTCTTGGATGTGTGAACCCACCTTGCATCAATGAGATGTAAGGTAGGCGTTCCCACCAAAAAATGACACTATCCCTATAGAGCCATGATTATCCCACGTGCTAAAATGATGCACTGGTGGGAGGAAGATCCAAATAATGGCGCTAAGTTTGCTTAGCACCATTATTTAACGCCTGGGTCAGACCAGGCATTAGGGGACTATTAACGTCTGGGTCAGACCAGGCGTTAGGGGATGTGAGGACCCATTTCCATGGCTAAATGCCCAAGCCCCAGAAACACCCCCACCCACACCAGGGGGACACCAGAGGATGGGGGACCCCATCCCAGGTAAGTAGGGTAAGTATAGGTAAGTATTTGTAAATACATTTTTAAGTGCCATTAGGGGCCCTGACATGGGCCCCCCTGCATGGCACTGGGTGCAATGGTCATGCCCAGGGGACACTCTCCCCCTGTGCTGGCCATTGGGGTGGTGGGCATGACTCCTGTCTTTTGTAAGACAGGAGTCATGTGTTATGGATGGTTGTGTGTCAGGAAATGAAGCTAGGCTGGTTAGCGGAATTATTTTGCCTCTAACCAGCCTAGGCAGAGAATACAAATTACTCTGGAACAACATAAAGGTAGAAAAGGAATTGCAGGACAAATTTGTACAAAAAAATAACTATTTTGGTTTATTTTAACCAAAATGATTATGTTCAAATGCCATTGGCTAGTACATCTTTAAGTCTTTGCACATTAGTGTGCACACACTTGACTTCTATTACTGCCAGGGAAGCTCCATCGGAAGTGGCATCAAGTGGGCAGACAGGCACCTCAGGGATCATTTTTGGGGTTGTTGGATTTGGGATGAGTGGGTTTGGGAGGGGTAGACTCTTCCTTAAAAGCGCTGGGCTTCTTCTTGGGGGAAGGGGTATGGATGCTTGCAGGTGGAGAAGGTGTAATTGGGAGGACTTGGCTGTGGAAGGGATGGGTGGAGATGTGGGACGGCCTCTTGGGTTTGGGTGGGTGGAAGGAACAGGTGAAAGGGTGTCTGTCGCTTGTGTGAGTGTGGGCGTTTGCGTGTCTTAGGGACTGGAAGGTGGGGGTGCGGGGTGATGGAGTGGTGGATGTGTGTGTGTGTCTGTCGGAGTGGTGCCTGCAGGTGTGCTGGTAATGGTGGATGTTTGTGTGTCTGTTGTGATGTCTGTAAGCATGATGGATGTTGTGGATATCTGTGTGTCTGTTGGAGTGGTGTCTGCAGGATTTTGTGGGTGTAGTGGATGTGTCACTGGCTGTTGTGGTGGTTTCTGTGGGTATACTTGATGTAGTGTGTGGGTCAGTGGGGTGGTGGGGTGTCTGCTGAAGTGGTGGCTAATGTTATGCTTGTGGGTGTACGTTAAGTGCCGGCAGGCCAGTGTGTCTTGTGGTGTTTGTGTTTATGTGTGCCCTTCTGTGTTCTGAGGTAGGTGCAAGCGGATGTGTATGTGTGCTTATATAGGCAGGGGAATGGGGGTTTGGAATGGGAAAAGGGAGGTGGAGGAGGGATGAAATGTGGGGGGTGACTGGCTGCTGTCAGTGAGGGGGCCAGAGCCTAAAAAGGTCTCTGTAGGTCAAACATGGTACTATGAATGCTTTCAGGAAAGGCCACTGAGTCCCTCTGTGCCGTAGGTGACTTTACCAGAGGTACCATGTGTGGATGCTTCCCCACTAAATTGTACCCTATCTCCTTCACTTGCCTGGTCTGATGCTGAAAATATAAAGAGAAAACGGGTCACCACAATTTCCTGATCACACTTGAACAACAGCTGTTATTACCGAACATTACCATTATGTCAAGTAGGCCCTGCAACAAACTCCACCAATGTGGCCCCTACATGTACCATACCATATGCATGCATGCCATCCAAACTGTCAACAGTTGTCCACAGGAAAATCAGGATCTCAGACAACTACAATTGCATGGCTGAAGTTGTGCAATCACAGTATCCATCGCCTTCAATGGTTTGTCTCATGGAGCATACCTCAGATAACAATTGTCATACAATAGTAGGCCAATGCCAAGTTCATTCCCACATATCCCACACAAAGTCATGCAGACATTTATTTGTCACATACACAATAACACAATAATGTGAAATGATGCTGAAATGATACTCCAGAATGTGCCATGTTGCTGACAGCAGTACAGTGACCTGGAGAAGGTGACATGGAATTACTCATCTCACACTGGAAATGTATTAGAAATGCACACTTCACCATGTGAAATTTGTCCCGTTGGAGTCATGGAGGTTGTACCTATATTGCTCTAATATGCCACACATTTGGCAAGAAAATGTGTATTATAGACATCATGTGCAAATTGACAGGGAGATATGTCCATAATATCCACAGCACAATAATTCAACAAGCCCCAGGGCAATAACCACTAATGTATGGCACACCTTACAATAACTTCCTCTGATTGCATCAGTAGATTTGCAAATACCTGTAGAAGACCATTAACATATTTCCCAATGGGAAGCTACACCACTGTTTCCATTTTGATCCTACAAATTCAGAACTCTATGGATGAATGGTTGTACCCAACCAAATGTTATTTCAACATAACTGCAAGTCACTCTATGATGCATGCCAACAGTCAGGTTACAAACCTTCCCCATTGCACATGTGCAGTGCACTTCGCTACATGATACCACATCAATGGCCTGAAAATGCACATTGTGGTGATAAAATCTAATCATACATGTCTTGTCCCTTATTGCTACTGCAGTTGTACCTGCCAAATGACATGTGATGATGGGTGAGGGTATGTGTCAGCCAACAATCAATGGTGACACACTCCTATCTGTGGCACCACATTCAATGTATCCCCATTGCAAATGTCCTATTCCACACACAGGTTGGCATGCACATATATGCACATATACAAAAATCATCCCATAAACACAGGTAGACAATGCATGAAACAGCAGCATACACATTTTGTCCAAAGAGAAAGGGACACATGCTAACATGTAGGCACAAAGAATGTTGGCAACAGTGATGGCACATAAGTCATGTCAATGTACATTCCCCACTTACCAAGGGAAAGTATTGATCTGTATCTGACCCAAAGAACAATTTACACTCTGTCACATGTGTGATGGCCATTTTCACATTACAGACATTAGTGAGACATAAGTTCCTGTCACAGGCTGAAGACAAGTAGCCTCTGGGTGGCAGATGTCAATCTTCTCATTTGACCAGACACATGACTGAGGACAGTGATCCATCACTTCCTTTCCTTTGGTCTGCAACACTGGGGAGTAGTGGTATGTTGTATAGAATTTACACCCACTACAACAACAAATAGCACTTGATTGATCTACACAGCCATATGTTATCCCTGGAGAGAAAATTGCTTGTGGATTATACACAGTGGCGTCCTAGGTCCCTGGGCCAATATGGAAGGCACACCAGTATGCACCACATGACATATCTTCACAAACAGTCACTCATCTACTCTACCACACATGGTAAGTCCTTAATCGTCAGAGGGAAATGCCAGAACTTAACACATCAACTTGGCAATGTGACAGGCAGGAATATGCCCGGTACTCACCCCCTTGTGGCTGCTGTGCTTCACTCAAAAGCCCATCATGGTCTGGATAGGCCACCCCGGGAATGCAGGCCATTGGGGAGTCCTGGTTCCTTGTGCG
Source organism: Pleurodeles waltl (assembly GCF_031143425.1). Lineage (NCBI taxonomy): Eukaryota > Metazoa > Chordata > Amphibia > Caudata > Salamandridae > Pleurodeles > Pleurodeles waltl. Next base: position 1,560,900,799 of record NC_090440.1, read on the forward strand.
CCCCGCCCACATTGGGAGAACAGCCATAGCTGGATCCCAGCGATCATTCTGGCCCAACGTCTTAGGTCCTCCCACCTCTTGTGACAGTGGGCACTCCACCGCCTATGGACCCGAGGGTCCGCACCATCTGGGCGATGGCTCTCCATATCTTCTGATGGGTGCTTACCTGCATGGATGCAAAAGACAACTGAAAAGATTACAATCTAAATTTTTGCCACAAATGGTTGAAACACACACATGTCAGAAACACCAAGCTAGAATTTTTCAATTTCTTAACACATCGCAAGTGTAAAGCACACAAGCCAATAAGTACATGGACATGACTGCAGGCATATATATCCATCTACAGACTAACCCGCGGCCCTGCTCAGGGCCTACAATAACTGAGCAGGGCTACTGAAGTCAGCTAGCTCATGCTCCAGCAAAATGTACTGTGATGTGAGCCACAATGAAACACTACACAAATATGTGGTTTCTGAAGGGTAAACTCCTTAGGCCTAAATGAACCAACACATTCACACTGCGAGATTGACTCACTGCATACAGTCTCTACAGGTAACTGCCATAGTACAGACTTCACCATTATACGTGAGTGACAGTGAAATGGCTAGCATGGTGGGTACAGAAAGTGCCTTGCTTGTGCATGTGTGGACATGTGACCTACCAAATGCAGACCTTTGCCACTTCAGGGGGTAGGTTCTGTGGTATGTACCTGTTCCACAGAACACAACTTTGGAAATATGTGTCTATCCTACAAAGATGGCATCCAATATACAAAGGTATGCATTGCATAATTTCTGCTATGTAACCAAGGTGCTGACTCACATATCATGGCCTCCCAGGAATCAACATACTGTCTGAACTGTGTGACTGTCATTTGTGCAATATGCTTGTACAGGACAAATATGACTTCTGTGAAGGTGACAACAGAGCTGTGGGAGTAAAGGACCTGTGATGAGTCAAATACACACATTAACAATGATGCATAGTGCACATATGGACTACTTCTAGGATGTACCTCCGTACCCATTCGTAATTCGGAGCAGGTTTTGCCACTAAAGCGTCATATTGTCCATATGCCAGGATCTGTTGGTATACAAGGAGTGTGCACAGTGCTACAGTTGCATAGCCACAGTGACTCTACCCCAGTCTGGACTATGTCCCATATTGAGAGATACATTTGTCACGCCCTAATCTCTGCAGGCTGAGCATATAGAATTTGCATGTCACTCCATTTCCATCACTTCCATGGATGACAGTACATAATGTGACAATCAGCAATTTGGCATGTGGTGGGTGTGCAGCAACCAGAAGGGCAGAATGAGTCATGTTATGGATTCTGGGCTACAGTTTAGTAAGGCCAGATATGGGTTGAAAGATTTGTGGTACTGTACACATTGCTTACAAGATCCTCTAAAGACTCATACAAGATGCATACACAGCTCACTCTGTTGTGCACATACATGTTGTCCAACATTTATAACAAACATGAAGAAAGAGATGTCATGGGATGGCAGTAAAGTATCCTTACCTAGGTATGTACATCCAACACAAGAAGGAAAAACCTCACACACACAATGTGACTGAACTTAACATATAGTACTGGCCATCAATAAATATCCCATTGATGCCACACAGACTGCAACAACAGGCACATAAGAAGTCTAACTTGCATACAGGGGCACATTACAGTATTTGAGGAGGGAAAGGCTCATGTAGAACAGAATGACTTGTGCCAATGACATTCTGACCTTCTCCTCCAGTCAGCCATAGAGCTGTACATACAGGGGTAGGACCTCATCATCAAGCCTCTCCAGCTTCTCTGGGGAGAAGGCAGGGGCCCTATCTCCTGCTGGAAGTGGTATGATTTCTCCTAGAGGCAGTGTGCAGTAACTCAGATAGCGGAGATGTTGCAGGCAGCAGTGTCAGGAGTCAAGTGAGTGAATGTGTACAACATGACGGTCAAGGCCGCCATGTAAGCGGTCTTCATCGCTAGCAGGCACAGCCATTAGGCTGAGACCATCACAGGCAACGATAGCCTGTGGCTGTGTCTACCACATTAGCAACCGCCGTGACTGCTTCGGCCATCGGTCGCAGCCAATTCCTAATGTTCAGTGGATTAGGTCAGGCATCTACCATTTCGGCAGCCTGAAATGCTGCATTTGGCTTTGTAAACTGTGTCACACCTACAATATATGTGTTATGGCATCGCAAACATCCTTATTCTGTCTTTTCTTGTAGTTCCTTCTACAAAAACCGCCAGTGTAGTGTGTTGCAGACATTTTAGAGGTTGCAATATAGAGTCACATTTTCAGGGGCAATTGTGTAGCACACCTTTGAGTTTCGTCCAAATCTATGCTGTTGACACATGTGTTGACAACCACGGAGGTCACATTTGACCATTGTGTACATGCCAGCTGTTATCTGTACTGTGTGTCATGTATACCCAGTCAGAAATGCTTTACCACATGATATTTTTGACATGCATCTTGTATGTTGCTGTGTACAAACTGACACATTTTCTAAATCATGTCTTGTTACACATAGGTAAAGTAGGAGAGGGAGGATGTGACAAGCTCCTGTTTACCACCCATGCCAGACCTTCAGACCATGCAACAACAGCATATTATTATGTTATACCTCTTGAATGGACAAACAATAGTGGACTTATGCCATCAGTTGGAGCAAGATCTGCACCATACCCCAGCTGATGTCACAACTTCACCCAGAGAGGGTCTGGCTGGTTGCTAAATCACATCTGAAATGAGCGACTCATGGTTGAACTTATGTCCCTCTCCTTAACAGGAGACTCCACATATCTAAACTATTATTTGTTGTTGATGCAGCTGATGAATCCAACTATGCCAGGGGAAGTCTGCTTCATTGAGGCTCATCGAAGAACACAACGGCCAGTAAAATGGGCTTTTGGGCTCCTGACAGCCAGATTAAGTTAGGTGTCTGGACAGGACTGGTGGAGCCCTCCTCTACTCACACAGGAATGATTGTCAGGTCACTGAGGCATTCTGCATGCTCCACAACATTGCCCTGCAGAAGAATATCCTGTACATCTGAGAGGAGGGGGAGCCTGAAATGCCATCGGGTGAGACTCCTGACACGGCAAGTGAGAATGACAGTGGCGAAAACCAAGGAGCTGACTTGTGAGAAGATCTCATCAACAGTGACTTTTCATGAGTGTAAGTATGTCATGTGATGTAATGACTGTGACTGTACAATAAACTGTGATGTAAAGTTAATATGGAGCTGATACTCTCTAATAAACAGCCAGAGGCTGCTTGAGAAGATAGCTTTGGACACATCCCCATATTGATGATGTTGCTTTGTGTCAGTTGCCATGCAATGTACTTTGTTTTGCAGTTGCTTGTGACATGACGTGTCATGGCTATGGTTTCAAGCCTATACTGCTTGTTTTCGTCTTTGTACAGGTACCTGCATCATGTGGGTATTTCAGAGTTGCGACATTGGATGGTATCTGGTGCTGTTCTGACACACAAAGTGAACATGGATTGTTTCAGGTAATATAGCTCGCAGAGTTTGGATGTATGAGACCTGTTCCACGACATTTTGGACAGTGTTTTGGTGGAGGTACAGAAGTGCCCATTGCACTTGTTTTATGTCTTGTGGTGGGGCTGATGTGTCATTTGTGCCATCATGCAGTCAACAAATGTGTAGTCCTAGCTAGGTGTAAGCTGTAGATGTGTTTCATCATTGAAGGACACAGTGCCTGTGCTGCAACACTAAAATATGTTTGTGCCATACCACCAGATGCATGGGAATCAGAAGGTGATGTCCCTGTAATCAGGGACTGTTTTACTGCCATCTGTCTGTATCTTGGATGATGTGATGTTTGATTACTTTAGTGTGCTATGTGATACGGCTCAAGCTGCTGACATCAACTACTTTAATGTTTGCCTGTTCTACAGGACAATGTCTGACAAATTCCTTTCTTCTGTGGTCTGGCAGTCTGTACCTTGAAATACATTCATTTACTCAGTATGAGTCACTCATTCTTGTTTCCAACAATCTGGACATATTTACAGCCTATGTACTAAACACTGTTTTGGTTTGACAAGACACTTGTACTAATGTGTTGCTGTATAATGGTTGTAATCCTGAGCTGGCCACTGTGTACCTGTAACATAATCCTGCTTGCACAAGTAGCTTGTATCTTCATCATATGGTTACATATCTGCATAGCTAAATGTGAAAATTAAGCAAGCAGAGAATGAGTTTGTGATGGGTGAATTTTTACAATGCTAATACAGAAAATATACTTTGGACAGAAAGAAACAAAAATGTAAAGTGAAGGGGTCAGGCATGGTGAATGAAATCATTTTAAAGACTCTGCAGCACTCCAAAATAGTTCATAATCAACAAGTCATCCAGAAGAGTTTGGTTGTAGTATGTTCTATTTATTTGTAGATGTGGACATCAAAGTCGCAAGATGAGTATGTTTCCTCAGTCACAGCTGTGCTGGATGTTTTGTCACAAATGGTGACTTTTTCAAGGCTAATTTGGTGAACGAAGTGTATGTCGGTAAAGCACAACCACGTGTGCACACTCCAGTGTCTTGATATTATAAAGTGTAACAGAAGGTGGAAAAGAGATCAGTCAACTTGTTCATTCATCAAGGCAACTGGTAGGCCCTGGTGCAAAAGACCATGGTTAGCCTATGACCTGCAGTATCAAGAACAAAATGTCAGAATGAAGTGTCCAAAAAGTGAATGGTGAATTAAATCATTTGAGTAGATGCCATACCATTAGGAGTCCAAAGTCCTCAGTACTCCTCCCATTAGAACTGGTAGGTGGTTGAGGCTCAGTCAACAGAGTGAATGTGTGGCACACAAAGGAGGTCCTTTAGGAAGAGGTGACTTGCTGGTAGTGATGGGTGTCTTGTTATCTGCACCTCCTAGATGCTTTGCTGGAAACCCCCTCTTGCAAGTGGGGGGTCTGCTGCTACAGAGGTAGGGGTGTCTTGGGTTGGTTCTTCCTCTGACATGGCCTCTCTTCCAGTGGCTAGCACTGATTTTAATGTGCATGGTGTTAATGAGCCAAAGGAAGGGGTAAAACTGTTATTGAAAAGCCCTTCTCAGTGTGGTGTGAGTGTCCCTCAGCACCCCTGTTAGGAGGCGCATGCTGTTATGGTGGGCCTCCATCTGTTCCTCCTTGTCTCCGTGCATGTACCTCTTCAGCCGCTTGATTTCCCTGAGTTTGGCCAAGAACCAGCCCATCATGTCTTGGGACACCTGATAGACCCTCAGGACATGTTTGATGGTATCTTGGCCAAATGCAGCCCTAGTGGCCTTATCCCACTGGTCCACAGAATCCCTTCCATTCACCCTACCCCCACGTGCTGTTCCTTTTCCACAGGGTGCCCTCTCCAACTTGTTCCTGGACCCTTATTGTCGGAAGTGTTGGGTTGCAAAACAGGATCCATTACTGGGGTGCACAAGAATGTAGACACTGTGTTAGGGACACAGATTGAGGGGCGAATGGTTGCCTGTGATGTTGAGGCAACCGGCTTGGGGGGTGTTGATGTGGGCACAGTGAAACTCACTGTTACCATCTGACTAGGTTACCCAGTTGGGTCAGAACCGTCCTCCACGTCCAGAAATCCAGGAGTGTCTTCTTCACTGAGGGCTTCCTCCAGTAAGGTAGTGACTGTTTGTCCTGTGGCCTCTGTGTGCACAGCGTCAACTCGACCTGTTGATGTAAAATGTGCAACGTTACTGGTTGTATTGTGATATCTACCTCCAATGGTTTAGAGTTACAGTAAGCAGAGACCTTGTACAAAGTTAAGTTGCAGTTAATCCTATTGTGGCACGTAACCATGGTACTGAATTTTTTTAAATGACATGTCTGAAGCATGGCAATTTATTTTTGACTGAAGTAGCTGCTGAAATGTGCAGATCATTTGCACTTGGGAGGATGGCCTGAAAATTACACCTTGCCACCAGTACAGGCAAAACAGTGGCTCTGCCCATTTGGTGGCCTAGGCGAGTGTGATGGAGGCAAACCCAGGATTTTGTTGGATATGTTACTGGAGTCATCACGTGCACAGTGCACCATGGATGTGTCTGCTGCCAATACCAATCGGGTGAGGCATCTTGAGCCCTTATGAATACTTGCTATACACACAGGGTTTGGTGTCATTCCTGTCCTCAAATATTTCATCTTGGGTTAGCAAGTCAATATTGAGCTATGTTGACAGATGTGTCTCGGATTTGGGCATGATGTGTACTTGATCACTCCCAGGCTAGCATACTACATTTGCCAGATGACAAACAAGGGTATTTGGACAAGTGGCCACTGTGCTGGTGTTGGGCCCATTGGGCTTTACAGTCATGTCACTCCATCTACTTTCCAACACTTAGAAAATGATATCCTCCCATGTGAGTACACTTCAATTAAGAGTTGCCAACCAGGGGTCTTTGGACAAGTGAACACTGGTCTGGTGTTTGGAGTTAGAGAAAAAGGGCATCCTGGCAGTTGCAGTCAGGTTACCCATTGTCCTATACACACTAAAAAATGTTATCCTCCCAGGGGAGTTCACTTCAACTGAGAGTTAGGAAGCAGATGTATTGGGGCATGTGACCACTGTGGTTGGAGTTACAGTAAACAGAGCCTGCTGGGAGTTGCAGTCATTCCCCTCCCTGTACTATACATACTATACAAATGTTATCTCCCCAGGTGAGTACACTCCATTTGTGAGTTACCAAACAGGAGTATTTGGACAAGTGAACACTGGTCTGGAGTTAGAGAAACAGTGACTCCTGGGAGTTGCAGTAAGGTACCTCTCTACCGTATACACTATACAAATGTTGGGTATTACATATTTGTATTCAGATTGCATTTAGGTTTGGGTATATATTTACCTGTTGAGACATACAATGAGTACTGGGATTCGTTTTGTATATTGAAAGACTTGCAGGCCCGATCTGAACATATGACATGTGATGGACCTTAGTAGCTGTGCTGTTGGGTCCAACAATACAGCTTGACAGTGTCAACATCCAGATGCTCTAGGTATTGGATGTTGGTGGCGTATATAAACAAGACAGTGCCAAAGGTGAGCTACGAGCATGCATGACATAGCATTTTTGTGACATAAGTTTGTGTTGTGACTTACCAGACTCCACTCCCTCAGGTATTCCTATCAAACTCTCAGGATGCAGGATGGCCAAGACCTTCCCTTCAAAGGGAAAGAGATGTAATGGGGCACTGGGAGGGCCACCACCAGTCCTCTTGGCCTGCAACTGGTGCCTATAGACCAGAAAATGGACCTTGCCTCTGAGGTCATTCCACCTCGTCCTAATGTCCTCCTTTGTGTGCAGAGTGGTGCCTATAGCATTCACTCTGTCAATGATCATGTCCCACATTTTGATTTTTCTACTGAGAGGAGTAGTGCTCCAAAACAATTGTGGCTCTACTCTTTACGATTTCCTCCACCATGACTCTTAACACATCTTGTGAAAAATTAGTATTTTTAGGATGTGACATGGTAGAAAAAAACGGGTAACAGAGACCTATTAAACAAGGGAAGTGCAAAATGCTGTGAATGGACAAAACTGTGTGCAGGGTGTTCTATGGGATGGTGAAAAAAGGGTTTCCTAATATATGTACTCTGTAGAAAAAGGTGCTCTAGCTTGTGTGTCTTGCTGTGTAAATGCTAAGTATTGTGATCTGTGAAGGGTTGTGTTTTATAGTGTCCTTTGCAGGTATTTCCACTGTGGCAATGTGTCAGTTGTGTTGTTTTCTAATTCATGCAATGTGCAGTTGTCTATTACCTTGCTGACAATGAACGGCCACGATTCAGACTGTCATTGGCTGACTACCATGAAAGGACCACTACAGCGACTGTGAGCTTGTAATGTGCTTGGTGGTTGGTCGATGTCCTTTCGGCACTGGAGATCGGACTGCTTATGTCCAGGCCACCGCTTCACTGGTGGTTTGCCATTTTTGCTTGGCAGACATCCGTCCTGCCTGTGTAACTCTTCATAGGGTGGCCTGAAAGGCCACCTAAATGGTGGTCTTATTGGGACTGCCAACATGGCCCTTTGTGTTTGGCACACTTCTGTCATTGGGCTATACTTGGGCTACATAGGGTGATATTTATGCTACATTTTGGGCTCGTTTTTCTCTGGTGGCCATCCTGGGAGACTTATTTGCTATTAAGCTCCCTAATCGCCTCATTTAGTGCAGTATCCTGAATAGAAAATGCTTTCAGTTTTTCACTTCAATTCCTTCAAGATGGCAGTTAGATGTGCCACATTTTTGGGCATACATTCAGAATGTTAGCATTCTAGTTGCTCAATACAACACTGTAGTAAATTGCTGGTCTCCAGGGAGTTAACTGGCAGTCTGCTGCTGGTATTGAAAGTGGGTGTTGCAGTCTACAGGTCCAGATGTTGTAATGAAATAGAAGAGGAAGATATTTGAGAACTCACTTAAAACATGTCCTAAGTTTTCTTACTACAGCACTAACCATAATTTATATGACAAAACAAAACTCTTCATGTTGTTTCTTTCTAAATTAAATGTTTTTAGTTTTTACCAGTTTGATTCAATCAAGATGACTTCTGGTGTGCCACACATTTGTCATAAGTAAGACTGTTAGTGCTCTAGTTGTTCTTTAGAACACTCTGGTAGGCTGCAGGAGAACACAAGGGAATCAACTGACACACTGCTCCTGTTGATGTACCACAGAAATATATTTGAGTACTCACTTAAAACGTGTCCTAAAATTTGTTTCTACAGCACTAACCCTAATTTCTCCGACAAAATGAACCCCTTCATTTTGTTTCTTTCTAAATTAAATGTTTCAGGTTTTATCAGTTGATTCAATCAAGATGGCTTCAGTTCTGGCATACTTTTCTCATAAGTAAGACTGTTAGGCCCATATTTATACTTTTTTAGTGCCGCATTTGCGTCATTTTTTGACGCAAAAGCAGTGCAAACTTACAAAATACAATTGTATTTTGTTGGTTTGTGCTGATTTTGCGTCTACAAATGATGCAAATGCGGCGTTAAAAAAGTATAAATATGGGCCTTAGTGCTTTAGTTGTTCTTTAGAACACTCTGGGAGGCTACAGTAGGACACAAGGGATTCTATGTCAGGACTGGAGGCTTTGAATTATGCTTTCTCTTTACTGTCAACACACAGAAGGCAATAAAAAAACAACACTACATTTCCCAGCAGCTTTGCAGCCTTGTTATGATCCCCAATCAGGGCCCACCATTAAGTATGTAGATCGTAAACACTAAAGTCCGTCTTCTTTCTTTGCTGGTTCAACCCAGAGCTAAGTACTTTTACATTTTCCCTTACTCTTTTGTGGATTAACAATATAATTGTAAGCATTTTATTACCTGCTTATTGCCTTCAGAAGCCTCTTTGGAGTTAGGCGTTTTGGCGCAGGCTCGGGGAACCCCACCCCTGTAGAGTTCAATATAAATGAGCCTGACCGGTCATCGTATGACCCTTTGGAACAGACCATTAACGCAGTCCTGAATGATCACGAGTATGATGCTGTTAGTAATGATGCTTTAGTAGTCATAAAGCTACTCCTTCCTTTCAATCTACTCAAAACACATCTGATGAGTCTAATTCTTCTGATTCGGATGATAATTTGACTCCTGACATAACCCAAGGCAAGCACAAGAGTAAGACTCATCATGCTGAGGAACCTTTGTTTCCCCCCACCAGTATGAATTTACAATTTGATCCTGGTGCCATAGTAAATCCCAGGTCCACTAACTGGACCCCATGTCAAGAGGTGGCAGGGTATGTACAACCAAGACTCCAGAAACGTTTTGAGAAAGACATTTGCAACACGCTGCGTTCCGAGTGCCCCGGCCCGATTGTCTCCGGCAAGGTTGCGGAGACATCTGAACTAGAGCCTCACTTGGTGGCCTTCCTTAAGAAATATGCCAAGGACCCAAAAAAAGGCATTGATAGAGCCTGGCGGGATGTCAAGACAAGTTATTAGATATTTTTAGACCCCCTCACTAAGATTTTAGAGTTAGCGGTTCAAGCCAAGGAGACACAAGAAGTAATAGATCCTGACGTCCTGTTAGAATGGGCCCAAAGAGCCATCTGTTGATTAGGAAACACCAATTGCTCAATTTCCACGGAACGTAGGAAGTCTCTTCGGCTGCGTATTGATCCCAAATTGGCAGAGTTAGCTCCATCTGATCCAGGTCCAGGGGCTAACAGACTATTGTTTGGCGACAGGTTCGTCAAAGACCTGGCCAAAGATGTAGCTACCTTCTCGGCTTTGGATAAGACCCAAATTTCAATCAAGAAGGCATTTAACAGTGGCCTTTATCACAGGGCCAGATGCTTCAGTGGTCGAGGGCCAGGCCAGTTCAGTCCCCAGACCGCCAGTCCATACTTTAGAGGCAGAGGGGCCTCTGGCTACCAAACCAACTACAACTTTTACCCATCGAGAGGCAGAGGCCACAGAGGCCACAATCCCAGAGGCCCTCACAAAGGAAGACAGTACAACCAGAGTTCCTCTCAATCAGGTAACAACTCTTCCTTCCAGGGAGATATTATTGGGGGGCAGTGTGAGTATGTTGGTACACAACTGGTCTTTGATCACACAAGATGTATGGGTACTAGAGACGGTAGCAGGTTACCATCTAGAATTTTATTCAACTCCCAAACAAATGTTTACTCTGCCCCCTCTCAGTGTTTCCCATCAAGAGAATGCTTTTATAGATTAAGAAGTAGAAGCTCTTCTTCGAAAAGGGGCCATTGTTCCTTCTCACCCTCATCCCAGAGGGTTTATCAGTACAATCTTCCTGGTCCAAAAGAAAGGAGGGGGTTCTCGCTTGGTGCTCAATCTTCATCAGTTCAACGCGTGGATTTCAAAATGGAGGGTATTCATCTCCTCCACAATCTATTGTTAGAAGGCAACTAGATGGTCCGCTTGGACCTCAAAGATGCTTATCTGACCATTCCTATTTTCACTCCTCATCCTGTTTCCTTCAGGTCTTTTGGCAGAAAAGGTGTTACGAGTTCTCAGCTCTTCCCTTCAGACTGTCTTCCGCCCCTTGGTGTTTCACCAACATCATGCGCCCAGTTATACAGTGGCTCAGAGAAAAAGGCTTGCGCCTCATAGTTTATCTCAATGACATTTTCATCATGGTGCAAGAGAAACGTCTGGTTCTTCAACACCTTTCCTGGATGATTCAGCTGCATCAGGATTTGGATTTCATTATAAACACGGAGAAATCACAGTTAGATCCCTTCCAATAGATAGATTTTTGGGGGTTCAAGATAGATTCCATTTCGACGCATTTGAAACTCCCTTTGACCAAGAGACTAGCTATCAAGAAGGAGTTGAAGAAAGCATTGTCTATTCCTTCGATTTCCTTGAGGGTTCTTGCCCATATGGTAGGCCTCCTGGCTTCGTCTATTCAAGCCATCTTTCCGGGCCCTCTGCATTATCAGGCCCTTCAGAGATTGAAGATTAAGCATCTCCGAAAGGGCCTATCCTATTCAGAACTGATTGTTTTGTCTCAGGAAGCCCAAACAGAGCTTCAATAGTAGTTGACTCAGATGGACGCTTGGAACAGCAAGTCAATTTTTGCATCAGTTCCGGAGATTGTCATAGAATCAGATGTGGGCAGATGGGGCTGGCAAGCCAGTTGTGGGCAGATGGAGACAGTGGGTCGGTGGTCCCCAGAGAAACGTCAACTGTGCATCAATTGTCTAGAACTTCTAGCAGGCTTGTTTGCGGTGAATACACTGTCCCAGATCAAGACAAAGGCCCTCATTATGACATTTGTCAGGAATCCCCAAGGTGCCTCATGTGTTATCTGTCAGCATCCCCAGGGATTAGGGTTAAATCATATCTCTGTTCTTGGTTAAACCTTCACGTTTCTAAGTAAACATAATGTGCTGTGTTACCCAATTGGTTTTATCAATGCTTGTTTGCTAAAGGGAGCAGGTGTAGACATGTGCTGCTAATTGGGTGTGGTGTAGACATGTGCTTCTAATTGGGTGTGGTGACTCATCCACATGTGGAAACTCAATTGCTTTCCTGATTGGCTATAAATGGCAGAGTGAACCATGCCTCTCTGCTTGGCTTTGTTTTGCTTCCTGATCCCAACATCTGATTTGGCAGTCCAGCCCCTGCTGTCATCCTCATATTCAGGACTTTTGAGGCAATTCTTTTCTTCGCTCCTGTACCAGCTGACACCAGGCATTCCTCCAGCACTCCGGAAAAGACTGCCGCTAAGTGACTAGTATTCTACATGGAGTTTGTTCTTTGAGCGCCACGCTTTCCTAGAACAGCTGGTGTATTTCAGACCTCGTGTTTTGGCAGAATGCTTATCTTGAAGAGGCAAATGCATTTATGAACATTCTACATTATTCTTATGGTTACTTGCCTAAATGTGCTTCAGGAAATCTGCTTGAGCTCAAGTACTACAAAAAGTGACAGTGCAATTTTAAAAGAACATTTACGTGACTTTTCTTTCTCTAATAGCATAACTCTTGCATTTAAATTGTGTAATTCATGCCTGTGTTTCTGGTTTGAGGAATTTGCTTTTGAAGGGTTTTTCACACACACAGTGAAACCAAACCAAACTGTGCCACTCTAACTGTTTAAACTCTGAGTGGACATTTGTATTTCTTGGATTGTTTTTGTTCCTTTTAGTTTAACCCTATGCATGCAGGAAAGTTATATGTGATATAATTAATACCCTTGTTTGTCTTTCTTGTGCATGATAAGTCCAACCACAGTTCTAACTGTAGTGTGCAACAGTGAATCTCTGTGAAGCCAGCCCTAGTGTCACAGTACATATTGTTATGGTACTCAGTTTGGGTTTTTGGTAATGAAGACTTAGTAATTGTGCCAACAGTTATTATAATCCAAGAAAAGTGCTGGAGAATCCCGGTGTTCTTCTACCGCTCCTGTGCCCATATCAGAAAGAGAGGTTCAGTGTCAAGGAAGTTGAGTGCACTAACTCTACTATCACTCTGTCAACAACGACCTGCCCCCGAAGATACAGGGTGCCTGGCTGGACTGGCAAGACATGGCATGGCAGTGCTTTGTCTCTTTCTCTTCCACTCCCCTTTTCCTTTTGGGACCCCTGCTGGGGTTTCTGTGTTAACCAGGAAGTGCCGAGAGGTGTTCCAGGTGGTCGAGGGGCATACCATCGCCCCTGCAGACATCCTGCTTTTCAGGTGAGCTGCCCCAGCTTGAAAACATTAGCGGTAAATGCTGCTTACTGCCGCAGTGAGGGCTTCCAACATGCCGGTTGTGATTATCCATTCGCTATATTATGACATACACACACCAATCCAACAGAATACGGCCACATACACAAATCCACCAACCCAAAGGTCAGTGCTAAAGTGGCGGTCTCAACACCCATACCATTATGCCAACAAAACAAGGCCCACCACATTTTTACCCAAGAATTACAAAGGCGGCCATTCAACAGGGGTAAACCATTGGAGGTACACACCGGCACGGTCAGAATGGACACCCACATACAAAACAACACGAACAGCACAGAAACAACTAGACACAAACACCACAAACACCCATACATCCATCACACACCCCACCACATTACTCAACACACCCTCACAAACACACACCACACAACACCCATGTCCCCACAAAGGCACCCCGGTTTCACTGATGAGGAGTTAAGGGTCATGGTGGAGGAAGTTGTCAAGGGAGAGCCACAGCTGTTTGAAGCACAGTTACAACAGATACCTACTGCAAGGAAGATGGAGCTATGGCGGAGAATCATGATCAGGGTGAATGCCATGGCACAGCACCTAAGAACAAGGGAAGACATCAGGAAGAGGTGGAATGACTAATGGGGGAAGGTACGTTCTGTGGCAGCAAGGCACCAGCTCGCCATACAGAGGACTGGCGGTGGACCCCCACCTCCTCCCACACAGCTCACGGCATTGGAGGAGCAAGTCTTTGCATTACTGCATCCTGAGGGACTCACTGGAGTAGCCGAAGGACTGGACACTGGTAAGTCAACATTTACCACTTATCACCCCCCATATCTGCATGCCATCTCACCCCCTCACCCTCAGTCCTATCACTCTACTCCATCCCACACACTGCACCTACACATATGACCAACCCCAATGCCAAGCCCTGCATGCCATACCAATGCATGGACATCCCTCCCAGCCCTGCATGGACACCCATCACCAAAGCATGCACAACATAGCTAAACTAACAATCACACAATACATCACCATACACAAGAAAAAGGTTGCAGGGCAACACCAACAATAGAGGGGAAGCCAGGCATGTACAATATGTCACAGACATGAAGCATAATAAATCACTTACATCCCCACAGATGCCCCAGCCAATGTCAACAGAGAGAAGGGGCCACAACAAACTAGTCGACCAACAGAAGATGCTCCCAGTGATGACAGTAACTCTGAACTTCAGGATATGAACCAACAACCTGGGACCACTGGACAGTCGGTCACCCAAGCCCACTCACAATCCACCTGAGAGCCTCCCTCATCAGTATCCAATACCACAGCACCCACCCAGCGTACCCACACCTCTCTCCCCAGGACATGTCAATCAGCAGTTTGCCCACCTGTACAGGGTCCCCCGGCCACACCTCATACCCAAGACAATCACGGTCCTGGGGTCAGTGGCAGTGTGCCCTCCATTCAGGGGACAGAGGCACAGGCCAACAGGGACACTGGGAGGACCTCTGTGCACCAGGGGGATGACAGGCCCAGGGAACCGACACTCCAGAAGGCACTCAACCAGATCCTGGGAGCCTATCAACATTCCTAGGACACAATAGGCTAGATCATTGACAACGTGCAGGAGAACAGGCGGCTACAGGAAGTTCAGTATCAGGGGATCAGGGAGGACTTTCAGGCCATTAACACCACCTTGATCTCCATAGCAGGGATGCTGTCAGACATGGCCAACATCATGAGGGAGGCAATAGTACAGCAGCAGGCCCCTACCACTAGCCAGTCCATTGACCAGCCCTCCACCTCTGCTGAAACTAGTGGACATGAGGCCCCTCCACAGGACAGACAGGCCACCAGCACCCCTCCCCTGCAGAAGGTGAACCACCCTGCAAACATTCCCTGAGAGCCTAACAGAAGCCAGAGACACTTGTCAAGACCACCGCCAGGAAATGAGACTTTCCTGATTACCCCCCTTGTGTCCCACCCTGTCATCTTGTCCACTTTGAACTGCCTTTGCTCCCCTTCCTATAGCCCCTTGGACACTGGACCTGTGCTACAAACAGACTGGAACAATACCCTGGACCTTCCTCCATTATCACCCCATTCCATTGCACTTTTCCCTTAATTTCATAGCACTTCAAAAAACACCCTTGAACACAACTTGACTACTAGTATTTTATGTTTTGAAAATGTGCATTTATGGAAATAGTCACATCTCGTGCAAATATTCTGAACACTGTGAGAGCATAGAAATAAGGACATGTAACTGTCTGTAGTCAGCACATCAGTACACAGTTGTTATTTCACCAACATCTGCAAAATTACAAGCCATAGGTGACAGTAAGTTGAGATGCAAAGGAATTAATCCCATCATGCTACAGCCACGCAGAATACATCAATAGTCAGAGGAATGGTCAGTTGCACTGTCTCACCTGTGTGTCATTGGAAGTATTGACGGATGACTGGTGTTCTGTTGTCCTCATCCTCATCCTCAGCTACTTCATCCTCACTGTCCTCAGTGTCTACTGCTGCCACAGGGGCATCTCCAGTCTCTTCCTCCTGCAGAAAGGGTACATGCTGTCTGAGGGCCAGGTTGTGCAACATGCAGCATGTCACTACTATCTGGCAGACCTTCCCTGGTGAGTAGCACAGGGATCCACCTGTCAGATGGAGGCACCTGAACCTGGCCTTCAGGAGGCCAAGGGTCCTCTCGATGATTCTTCTGGCTCACCCATGTGCCTCATTGTAACGTTCCTCTGCCCCTGTCCTGGCATTCCTCACAGGTGTCAGCAGCCATGAAAGGTTTGGGTAGCCAGAGTTCACCTGCAAGTATTGAGGGACAACATTTAGCCTCACACAATGCTATAGGGATGACACTTGAAGGCATACAATAATACACGGTGGGTAGGGACCATGGCTCACCTATTTGCCACACCCTGTGCCTCTGTAGTTGGGCCATCACATTTGGGATGCTGCTTTTCCTCAGAACAAAGGCGTCATGCACGACCCAGGATACTTAGCATTGACGTGGGAGATGTACTGGTCCGCCAGGCACACCATTTGCACATTCAGTGAGTGGAAACTCTTACGATTCCTGAACACCTGTCCATTGTGGCTGGGGGGAAAAACGCAATATGTGTCCCGTCAATCACCCCAATAACATTGGGTATATGTCCCATTGCATAGAATCCGGCCTTCACTGTGGCCAAATCTTCCACCTGGGGGAAAGAAATGTAGCTGCACATGTGTTTTACCAGGGCAGACAAAACTCTTGCCAGCACAATTAAGAACATTGGCTGTGACATTCCTTCTGCCAAGCCCACTGTCACTTGGAAAGAACCCATTGCAAGGAACTTATAGCACTTGCACAAGAGGGGGGGATCCCAGTGGGATGACGGATAGCTGATATCAGATCAGGCTCTAGTTTGGCACACAGATCAATTATTGTGGCCCTGTCCAGTCTATAGGTGAGTATAATGTGCCTGTCCTCCAGTGTAGCTAAGCCCACAAGGGGTCTGTACACGTTGGTATGTCTCCTCCTCCTATTCATCCTCAGCAGTAAGTATCTAAGGGACATAAGAGTGAGTAGGCTGTCACAATTTGAACAATGGAACCACAACTACAGTGTGTATATTGCATTTATGTGATGGGACAGTGGGAATGGCGAGGTATGTGCTAATCTAGGCTGTGACACAGTTAAGGTTGATATGACGTTGTCTGGCATCATGAAATGGCGACCACCAGTCCTGTGTGTAGGGACAGGTGGAAATGAGGTAACTCCACCGACGTTGGGTGTCGTGGCAGAAGGCAGTCTTGCACCGCCGTGCAATTCCTCATTGGATAATATGGGGCTCTATGGAGCACAGTGTCCAATGGGGATCTGCGCCGGCGGTGACGGTGTACACCGCCGCGGAGGTGACCGCCATTTTCTATCTGATTCTTCACTTGTTTCCTGACCTTCAACAGGAGAACACTTACATTGTATGTGCTGCCATGACCTGTGTCTGAAACCTACCATGGCCCGTGTAACCAGGGAAAGGGCCCCTTCCTTCACTTCGGAGGAGTTGGAGCGATTGGTGGATGGGGTCCTATCCCAGTACGCACTGCTGTATGGGCCTCCAGACCAACTGGTGAGTATACTTTGGGCACGATGTGTGTAAAAGTAAAAGGTTTATTGTTTAGTTAATTAAAACAATACAAAAGTGAAAAAAAGAGATACACTATTTAAAAAGGGAATACATTTCTGATGTTATTAAGTATCCGTCGAGGGATTATTCATATTGTCCAATCGTTTCAATTTGAGCTCCTTAGGAGCTCATTTTAAAGCTTCATAGAGTGTTTCCACTTATGATTTTGCTTTCTCCAGTGCGAGTTGAGCATCGCTTGATGCCATTATAGTCCATTGTCAGGGATTGAGCTGTGAGCTAACCTCCTATGGATCACAGGGGGGGCCGTGCTGATTAATTAAATCTTGCTTTTGTTACACCTGCATTAGAAACTTCACCAAAGCACAGTTCAGCTGCAGGTCCCCAGGTGCAAAGCACGCCATTACTGCTTGTCTATGTGTCTGTATACCTTTTTCATTAAATTTGATCTTTAGTAGGGCTTTTGGTTTTGGTGCAAGGTGGTTGCATGAGCAGATGACATGGATGAGGACTTCCCTGTCGTCACCACACAGGCGGCAGATAGAGTTAGTTACATCCCTAAGCCAGGGGGCCGCATTTAAGACAAGTGGTAGGAGACCTAGTTCATACCTTAAGAATGCGTCCTTTGTTCACCTCGAGAAGCCCTGGCCTAGGTATAACTGTGGTGTCAAGGACATGTAGGTGTGCAAGTTCATCTATGCATGAGACCTCTGTGAGAAGGCTGCTTTGTCCTCCAATAGTGACTGAAGCCTAAGTGATTTCCCAGCTGCTTTCTTGAAGGCGTTGTGCAGGATTGGGGTCCTCCACAAGTCGGTGAGCCCGGTCTTCTTAAGTGAATCATCTAAATGGATTCTGAACGGGAAGGTGTTCTTGCGTTCAAGCTCTTGCCACATATGGTAGTTAAGAGTGCCTAAGGAGGCACCACATGCTTTGCTCCAGAGGATTATGTAGGCAACATGTCAAGCCAGGGATTGGTTCAGCAGACAAAACTCCAGTCTCAGCTGGGCAGGTGAGGTGTATCTGGGGATGTTAAAGATCGTCTGGTAAACTTGGCTCACTGCATGGTTTAAGATATCAGAGTCCCTGTGTCTTTGTACTTCACTCCTGTATGTTATTGTGGGAGGAGCTTGGCTTTTAGCACTTTTAAGAGGGGGGTGTACGAGGGCCCATTCAGGAGGGTTTTTAGTTTTTTTAGAGATAACGCTATGGCTAGGCTTTTTCCCATTAGGCTTTTCCCTTGGTGCGTGAAGTTCCCCGATTTGTCAACTACTCCAAGATATTTATACTTGTCTGTTTGAACAAGTCGTGTTTCACCTCAATACCAGGCTCTCAAGTGTGCCTTTGGTCTGATTGGCAGTGTGCATGTTTTGGTAAAGTTTGCTGTTAAGGCATTAGTGTCTGAGTAGTTCTGAGTGGCATTTAGGAGTCTCTGAAGGCCTATTTCCGTGTGGCTGATCATTACAAGGTTGTCGGCGTACATGAGGCACGGTAGTTCAAGGTCCCCGATTTTTAGAGGGTGCGAGTTAGTGAGGGTGAGTGCACCAGCTAAGTCTGCTAGATATAGATTAAACAGTGTGGGAGCCAGAACACAGCCCTTTTTTAGGCCTTTGGTAGTAGGGATCCACCTTGAGAGATCAGTGCCTGCACCCAATTTTATCTGGACCCATGTGTCCATGTGAAGGGCTATTATCAGGCATAGGAGTGGATGTGGAAGTCCCCAGGTTTCAAGCTTCTTCCATAGCAAATTCCTGTCCACATGGTCAAATGCGGCCTTGAAGTCGACAAAGCATAGATGGAGCTGACGTTTCAGTGTTACAGCTTTGTCGGTTAAAAGGGCAATGGCTATGATGTTCGTGATAGTGCCGGTATGTTTGGAGAATCCTGTTTAAGTCGTAGGGATTATTCACTTTTCAGTACACCATGCAAGCAGATGATCCAATAACAGGCCTGCAAAGTACTTTGCGTCGTTGTCAATTAGGGCAATCAGACGATAGCTATTGGGGAGTGACCTGTCCCCCGTTTTAAAGATGGGGGAGATTAATGAGCCCTTCCAGGACTGCAGAATCATTCCTGTCAGACCTATTTTCAGGTGGAGGGGTTCGAGAGTCTTTTCCCAGAAGGGACTATTGTGCTTGACGACTGCAAGTTGGAGACCATTTGGTCCCAGGGCACCTTCTCTCCGGTCCTTGGCTATCTGATTTTTTATAGTGACCGAGTCAGTGAGTAATGTGAGCGTAGTCTTTAGTGAGGGCCTGTGGGGGGGAAGACTTTCTGGTGAGATTGTGCTTTGTGTGACCATGCTTAGTGATATTTGTCCGTTGAAATGGACTCCAAGATGTTTGGCCGAGACAGCTTCTGGTATATGCGAAGTAATTGCACCATGATGTGGACATGTGAGGTTGCATATTGTACGCCAGAAGTGTGTGCTGTTGTTACTCCTTGCACCCGAGTGTAGCCTAGCCCACTAGTCTTCATTGCGGCTCCTATTGATAGCCCATTTTGGCTTCTTTAGTGCCTGTTTGTTGTGACTTAAGGTTGTCTGAAGGTCTGGATTGCCCGGGCTGCCACAAATTTGCCTTATACTGGAATTGATTTTTCTCTTTGCATCTCGTAGTGCTGTCCTGTGTGCCTGTGCCAGGTGAGCTAGCACTGTAGGAGGTGGCAGCCGCCTGTTAGTGATTGGTTCCACAACAATTCCACTAAGCCTGGTTGTTGGTTGTGCCCATTTCTGCACTTCGCTGTCATTATTTGTTTCTAGTTCGAGTGCGAGATCCATTGGTGCTTCGATGACTTAATCAATGTTTGATTGCCCACATTTGACACATTTACAGTCTGTGGTGAAGGTGGTAATGTGTGCAATCTTCGTTTTCTCCATTTTGGGTATCCCTAGGATGATGGATAGTTCCTGTGGGCAGTGATTGCTCTTGCTCCTGTTGCTTAGCTGGAAAGAGGTTACTTGCTTGAACAGTGGAAGGAAAACAAACGTGTAGTCAATTGTGGTAGAGGCTGTGGTTGAAAAATATGATTCTGCCAGAAGTGAGTCCTCAGTGAATCTGCCGTTCAGGGCTCTTAGCTGTAATAATTCTAAGCCATTGAGCAAAGTCCTGCTGATCTTTGTGGGACGACCGAGTTTATTGGCCCCTTGTATGGGAAGGTCCCAAGCGCTTGAAAGGGCAGTTGTGGTTTCATTTGTTGAGGATCCTAGTAAATGTAAATTGAAGTTGCCTGAGACGATGATATCGGCTGCGTCAGCTATGACACCACTGCTTATGAAGTTCTCGTGAAGAGCCACTAGATTATTGGCATCACTGAGTTTGAGTTTGGGGTGAAGGTATGTATTTAGAAGGACTATCTCTGCTGTGGGTGCACTAATCGTGGCGGCGATTGACACATTATTGACGGAGGAAGAGGTGGGGTGCAAGTGGCCGAGAGTGCTAAAGAGACATAGGTGGCCAGGCCGCCTTGTGGGTGTCCATACTTCGCCTTCCTGGTTGCTGGAGTGATGAAGCACGTACAGCCCTGCAAGTGATATGGTTCTTCCAGCCAGGTTTCCTGCATTAAGATAATGTCAAAAGTGCTGATGTATTGAATGAAGTCGGCGTCCAGCGCTTTGGAGAGGAGGTCAGTTACGTTCCATGAGCACATGTGGAGGATCTCCTATGTCAATATAGAGCCCATCTTTTTGTCTGAGGTTTGTCACCCCTGCCTATTGCAGTTGTTGATTGTTTTTTTAAAACCACCTTACATAATTGTTGTTTGAAGAAAGGTTGGCTAAGGAGATGGATTTTTGGGGCTGAAATTTGCCCCTTGTTGTCGTGGAGGAGCTTGAGAGCACCAGAGTGCTCCGGAGTACGGAGAGCGTTTCCCTGCACTGGGAGCCTGAATCAAGGGCAGGATCCGGTGATAGCAGAGGAGTTGGATAGCCAACCTCACAGTGTGTGGTGACACTGATACCCCAGTGTTCAAAGGTTGTGCTTTCTCCTAGGATTGTTTTGGCAATTAGGCTTGTCCTCCATGTGGCTTTAGTAGATTCGGGAGCAGTGGTCTTAGTTGGGTGGAGAAATTCTACTGCTAGGAGATCCATTGAGTTGAGGCCACTTGTAGAGGGAATGTGTGAAAATAGCCAAATAATATTTCCCCTGTTTAAGATATCACCAGATCCCTTGGATTTGTAGTGAGGATGGACAATTAGTGACTTGGTGGTTGAGGAATCTGGTTGAGTTTCGAATTTCTGCGGTGGATGCAGAGGGTTCCCAGGGGGGGAGTATCCTCCCTGATTCCAGCAATTGTTTGGCCTGCTGGTTGTAGAGTTTCCCACTTGTGAGTGATATGTGGGGCTAGGAGGAATAACAGTTGCTCCCAGGGCCTGCGGAGGAGGGACTTTTGGCTGGACCGGGGAGGGATCGGGGGAAGTTACTTTTGAGATTGTCTGAACTTCTGGAAGATAAAGATTGGGGTTTCTTGGTGATACCCGCCCCTTTAACAGACCAGGGGTGGTTGCTTTTGGCAGCGATCATCTGCTTGGTAGCCAAACTCGAGGATGGGACCACAGCGATTGTTGTTGGGGCAGGTGGCCCGGGAGACATAGCTTTGTTGGTGTCCCAGATTCCCTGTGAGTCGCTTGTTGCGGCCTTTCCTCTACTGAGTACGTCTCTGCTTGGCATTGACTTTCACCATCACGTTGCCATCCCCAGGGCTGCCAGTTGAGGGTATATCCCATAAAGGTACGGTTACTATTGGGGTCAGATTGAAAGAGTTTGCTATCGCTGGAGTCTCCTGGATGGGGCCGTTTGCTCTGTCATCGCTTTTTGTTACCAGGTCGATGGTTGTGGTCTTGAGTGGATCCAAGTGAATTTTTCCCAGGGCTTGTGTGGGCAGGACAGATGAGAGATGCAAGAGTTGGTGCTGGCTGGAGGCTCCCATCTTAAGAGATGCGCAGAGGTTGGTTAGCATCAAAGGTAGTGTGGCTAGTTTGTCTATTTTGGGGCCACATGAGCAGCTTGTGGGAAGGCTCATGGAGTTTTCATGTGGATGTACGTATAGGGATTCGAGGTCCCCTAATTTCTCATCAATGCCTGCTACGAATACAACCAAGGTGTTGAGCAGAGTTAGCTGTACGTCCATTTTGTCCGATTGATAGTGGAGTGCTTCAACTTGGAGCTGCATGGTGCTAAGCAGGGAAGCCCAGGCGCCATCTGTATGCGGATTGAGATGGTTTGAGGCAAGGTCTCATCTAGTTGTTGATGTGGCGCTTGCGTCCGAGCTTGTTCTGGTCCTTGCACTGTCATTGGGAGACGGTTGACTGAGAAGTGGAGTGGCCGCATTTTTCGTTGCTTCGTCATTTGGAGACTGCTGGCTCGGCTCTGAGATGAGTCGAGTGGCGGAAGGGGAGTCTTGAGAATATGCAAAAACCATATCTTCCCACTCTTGGGTGTTTAGGTACAATAGAGTTTCTACATCTGCCCCGTGTTGAGGTCTTCTGTTCTCATATTTGCTGAAGGAGATGAAGGGGAGGGGACCGGAGGTCCATCATTTGTTGTGCTTTCCAGGCGAGCTTTATCAAGGGCCATTGAAGGTGTGGCCAGAGCGTCTGTGGGCAACTGTCCCAACTTGATGACAAAGTCAGACTGCACCGCCTTCAGTCCACGGAGCGCTAGGTGAATTTGGTGGGCTGCACTCTGTTGAGGGGAAGTCCACCATGAATTCAATGGAGTACATCTGGGCTCCTCATGCACCTCTGCCCTGAGGAATTTTACAGTGCCCCAAAGGCGTCAAGATTGTGCTAGCTTGGGGAGGTTGAGCAGGGGTTGGGCTTGAAGAAGCCCCTTTTGTCACAGAGTTGTTTCTTGATGGAAGACTGTCTGCTGTATATGTGAGGATCGACGGGATTAGTGGTGACTGTAACCACAGTGTGTCATTGCTATTGAAGAAGAGGACAGGTCTATCATTTTTTTAAAAGGAGAACTTGGTGTAGATTTTCGGTTGGGAATTGGAGGTGCAGCGTTTTTTTGATTGTTCCAGACAGTTTCTCGGTTCCAGGCTGTGCCCAGCGTGAGGTCTGGAGATGAGTTAATCATTTCATCCTCCCTGGAGTGGCTGTGACTCGATTTCAATGAGGAGTGAGGCATTCTGTGCCTCATGTTGGCAATCCAGAGCTTGAGGTCTCCTCTTCCTTTTTCCTATTGGGATTTTGTTGGGGGGCGTCTTTGTTGTTTTGCCTGACCGCATGGGCATATGGTTTCCTTCCAACACCTCCTTTCCTTTTTTCCCCTCCTGTGGAGCCCGCAGGTTTCTACTGATGGGGTGATTGTGGTGGTGATTGCGGTAGTGGAAGTGGAAGTAGTGGAGTGGAAGAACTGATGGTCGGCTGTTGAGCTGTCACTCTTGAGGACACTGGGCTCCGCTGACGTAGAGTCAGATGTAGGGTGAAGAGTATGGAGATCTCGATGCTGGTGCTGCTGGTGTTGTTGGCTCGGCAAGTGGTGCTCATTGCCGTCCGCAAGCCGCACCCACCATGGGAGGGCTGCTTCCGCAGATGCTGGGGGCACACCCTCAGTGGTGACTGGGTACAGTCACTGCACTTGCCTGTCACCTGATGCCATCACATAGCTGGGTCTGGCCAGCGCCGACCCTTCTAGTCGCCCTCTACCCGGCACTGTCTGCTTATCGGCGCCACCAGGGGCCTGACCGGGGTGGGGGAGATCGGGAGGAGGGGTGGGAGGTGTGGTGCTCAGGAGCTAAGGGCTCTAGGGCCCAAGGTAGCACAGGCAGCACAGCGCAAGGCAAGTTCCCGGAGCAGGGGTGGAGGGAGGGCCACAACCGCAGAGGGGTGACAGGAGGGGCTGGAGAGCTGGTGAGGGGGCAAAGGGAGGGCAGAGCTGGAAGTGGGAAGCCAGGGGGGAGGAACCGGGGAGGCAGGGGGCAGAGAGGGGTGCAGATGCCGATGGCGGCAGGGCGGCAAGCCAGGAGATGGAGGCAGATGGGTGGAGCCACCACCTAGCCGGTCCCACTAGCCCTGCAACTGCAAGCCACAAGCCTCCCACATCCACAGTGACAGCCCCGCCCGGCCCAACCAGCCTGACCCAGACACTTCACCTGCCCCCACACACCACACTGCACATCGCTGCATCGACCCCTTCTCCACCTCCTCTCCTCTCCTCTTGCACTGCCTCATGCACTCCCACACACTCCCAGTCTTACCTCCCCTCCTCTCAGGTCCCTGTCCCGACTCATCCTGACTGCCATCCGCCCGTCCACGGCGCCATAGCACTCCTGCAGGACACAGAGGCGGGGGTGGGTGAGCGCGGATTCGGATGGCCAGCGGATGGCTGTGCCCCACGGTGCTCACTCAATCAGTTCGGGGCTGCGGCTCGGCTGCAGCTCTCATTGCTGCATCCAGGTCAGCGCTCTCGCCTCACTTATGTAAACCTAATAACCTTTCAAACAAATTATTTCTGTAAATTTACACCCAAAAAATTCTATGAAACCCCCTTCTCCGTGCACGTCCCAAGTTTTTCCTCCGACGGTGCTTCTAGCACCCCTCAACCCTATAACAATCTTGAAATGTTGGGAAGGATGCATGGACATGTGTGTGCAAGCATCATGTCATTGTGGGGGGGAATGTCTTGTGGTGGTGTACATGGTGTGCACTAGCCAATGTGTGTGCCAATGGTGCGGAAATGGGATTGGTGGGCCATATGTGTGACAGGCTGGATTGTATGGTTAATGGTGTTCTCCTGTCTGTATAACCCTGCAGGTCAGCACCCATCAAAAGAAGGGATTATGGCATGCCATCTCCAAGGACGTGTGGATCTTGGGGGTCTATGTCAGGCAAAGCACCCACTGTCGGAAACGGTAGGAGGACCTGAGTCGCTGGGCACCGAATATCGCGGAGGCCCAACTGGGGATGGCCTCCCAATGAGGAAGGGGTGCCTGTCGGAACCTGACCTCTCTGATG
Organism: Pleurodeles waltl; assembly: GCF_031143425.1. Classification (NCBI taxonomy): domain Eukaryota; kingdom Metazoa; phylum Chordata; class Amphibia; order Caudata; family Salamandridae; genus Pleurodeles; species Pleurodeles waltl. Next base: position 1,560,926,129 of record NC_090440.1, read on the forward strand.
GCCCGCATACTGGCAGTGGCCTACCCAGAGCTGGATGGGCGCTTGAGGGAACCACATCAGCCACAAGAGGGTGAGAACAGTGGGCATTATTAAAATATCAGGCAGGTTGCATGGGATCCGGGTGGTGGATGTGAGTTAGTGGGTGCCTCCAAGGCCAGGGCAGACATTGCAGCTTGAGTCAACTCCAGTGTAATGGCTGTATGGCAAATGCAGGTAACCTAGCTTATTAGCATTCCATGTTGGTCAGGGCTTTGTGGGTCCCATGAGGGGTGCAGTTGGTGGTGTGTGGCCCTCATCTTGCCGTGGCATCTAGCCAAATCACTGCCAGTGCAATACACAGTGCTCAAGCCTGATCCCTGTGTGTGACAGTGCTGTGTATGCCAACTGTGGTGTCGGTGCTATAATTAACCCAGTGTTTTCTTTTTCTCTTTCCCCCTTTTTTTCTTCTGTCATCCTGTTCATGTGTGCGTTAGCATCATCTGGTGGAGGAGCAGGGGCACCGGCGACAGAGGGAGCTGCATCTCACAGGACCCACGAGGCAGAGTCCACTGACGCAGAGAGAACCAGTGGGACAGAGTGTGAGGGGAGCACTACGGCGGACACAGGAAGTGACAACACAGACTCAGATACCTCCTCCGATGGAAGCTCCCTGGTGAATTTGGATGCCTCTGTGACCACCCCAGCTGCAGGTACAGCCGCCACCCGTACCAGCACTGCCTTCCCAGTAGCCCCAGCGAGTTGCCCGTGCCCGCTCACCCAGGAGAGTGGGCATCTCCTTCATTCCAGGCTCCTCAGGCCCTGCCCCAGTGAGCCCTGATGCCCTGTGTGAGGAGGCTATTGACCTCCTGAGATCCATCTCTGTAGGGCAGTCAACCATTGTGAATGCCTTCCAGGGGCTGGCATCCCAGATGCAGCAATGCAATGCATTCCTGGAGGGCATCCACGGTGGATTGGCAGCCCAACACAGATCGATTCAGGCTCTGGCCTCCTCTCTGATGGCAGCCATTGTCCTTGTTTCTACAGTTCACCCCTTCAACTACCACTTCCCAGTCCATTCTCCTAAACCCCAGCCCATCCAATGCACACATACAGATGAGCATGCACACAAGACAACACCCAAGAGTGGTACAGTCAAACACAGACACCAGAATTCAGTCCACAGGCACTCACGCGAACACCGGATAGTTGCAGACACAACCACATCCACTGCTTCCACTGTCTCCCCCTCCTCCTCCTTCACCTCCCTCACAGTCACGTCCAAACTCACACCTGCATGCACAGCATTAACATCCACCACCAGCATCACCACACCAAGCAGCACACACACCTCACTAGCAAACACCTCTACAACATCCATGCACGCATTCCCTGTGTCCTCTCCCAACCTGTCTGTCCCCCCTCCGAAAGGACACAAATGCAAGCACTCACACACCCAATAGCCATCCACCTAACATCAGCACACTGCCCATGCACCTGCATCCAAATCCAGCAGACATACGCCTCATACAACCACTCCCTCAACCTCCACTGCCATCCCTCCTTCCGCCCCACCATCCCTAAGAAGCTTTTCCTTGCCCAACTTGACCTCTTCCCTCCCCCCCGTCCTGCCCATAAGAGCAGGGTTCCAACGACCCATCCCAGCACCTCAGTCAAACAGTCCACGTGGACAGTGATGGCACCACCTAATCATGGTGGCAAGTCAGTGAAGGATCCAACTCTACCAGCCAAGAAGGTTAGGGATCCCACACCTCCTGCCATGAAGGGGAAGGAGACTGTACCTCCCGCCATAAAGGGGAAGAAGTCCTCAACTACTGCCCGGACGTCTAAGGAATATGCACAACCTGCCATGAAGGGGAACGAGCCCTCAACCCCAGCCAGGAACGATGAAGATACCATGCCTCATGCCATGAAGGAGAAGAAGCCCTTGACTCCAACTGAGGGTGTCAGGGTGACACCTCCACCACCACCAGTGGTCACGGGGCCCCCACCACCAGCTGAGGAAGTGCATCCCTCACCACCAAGAGAGGCTGCCCAGGAGGCACCTTCACCTGCCACCACAGTTCAGCCCTCACCACCAGCAGAGGCTGCCCAAGAGGCACCTTCCCCTGCCACTACAGTTCAGCCCTCACCTCCAGATGACACAGTGCATCCATCACCACCAGCTAAGGGTATGTAGGCCACCCTCCAGGGGCTGCTTTACAAGGGGCCCCGTGCAGGAGCAGTGGGCATGTTCCCCACATGAGAGACTGTGGCCTTGCACTCCCCAGCACAGAATAATGGACATGGAGCCCCCTCAAGAACCTGTGGGAAAGACACCTACCTGAGAGACTGTGGCCTTGCACTACCCTGCATTGACAAATGGGCATGGAGCCCCCTCCAGAACCAGTGGACTTGTTTCCGTATTCGGCTGAGTTGACCCCCATGCCCCTGAGGTGCCGGCCCACTTGCAAACTGATGCCCCTGCAGAGTTCTATCCAGATGAAGTCAGGATTTGAGTTGGGCCTTGGACTGTGCCCTGTGGCCATCTGGGACCTTAGTACATTGGACTGGGCAGAGGCCCTTTGTGTACATTTGTACACATTTTTTTCATGTACAATTGGATTTTTTCGTAGCTGTTTATATCAGTACATTCTCATTACTGCATTCTTGTTGTCCTTGCCTTATTGTGCAGTGTATCATGTGCCATTGTTTTTCGTCTGCAGCTGGTTGTGTGTGTGTGTCATGTATGTATCGTACGTGTGTGTGTGTGTCACTCTCGTTTTTCTCCCTCCCTCCCTTGTGTGCTAGGAGGCTGTACTCACCATCATCATATTCAACGGCTTTGGTGTTCCAGGTGGAGCCGGACATAGATGAGCATCGGGAAGACTTGCATTTCCGGATCCATGGCGGCGTTGTTCTTCCCTGTGTCTCCGATAGTGAGTCTTTTCTCTTCTGTGATGCGTTTCTGCCAGGCTTTTAATGGCGTTGGTACCGCCCCAGAAAATGTGGCGGATTCATGTGTCAAAATATGGTGGTACTTTGAGAGCGGAGGATCTTTTATTGGACCCGATGGGGCACATTCTGTTAGAGGCGTTATGGCCTCAAAAGCCTTTAATTCAGGGTCCAGATTGGAAGATATTATGACAGCGGCAGATTGGTCATCAGACTCTACTTTTAGGTTGTTTTATCATAAACCAATGGTAGATGTGGCTTCTGGGGTTACAGCTCAGCTTTAATCTAGCATAATCCGAAGCCTCCGGTCCTGACATATAATCAAAACTTTTTTAGCTTGTGCGACAAACATTTTTAATTCTATTAAGGACACGAAGGCGAGGATTATCCCATCTGTGATATAGGTAATTTTGGAGTTAATGTCTATGGCATATTGTGTTATGATGAAAAGATGTCCCACCCGATGTAATATGATGCATTTTCTCAGTTTCGGGATGTTACATCATTCTTTTCTTTTTACAGATGAGAAACCCACTTGAAGGATTTCAGCTGAGATCTTCCTGAATTCCAACATGGAGAACTATTCGGTCCCGAGTTGCACCGGTTGTGCTGTTTTGCTTCCTTCACCAAGAAGAAACCATGGGTTGGCATCACAACTACATTGGTCAGTGTTGGTTCGTATCTTTGACTTTTGGGACTAAGACGAGCAAAGAAAGAGGATGGACTTTAGTGTTCACAATCTATATACTAGATGGTGGGCCCTGATTGGGGGTCATAACAAGGCTGTAAAGCTATTGGGAAATGTAGTGTTGTTTTTTTATTTGCTGCTGTGTGTTGACAGTAAAGAAAGAGAAAGCATAATCCTCGCCTCTGTGTCCTTAATAAAATTGAAAATTCTTGTTGCGCAAGCTACAAAATGTTTGATTCAACTGACAGGCTGCTCCTATTGGAATACATGTTTTACTCTGAATGTCAGACTTCATTCTCATATACCTGAGAAAGATAATGTGAATTTACAAAAAATATTCTCTCATTTTAGCTTCTGAAGCACCTTCCATAATCTCCATGGGAAAATCATGAGAAAACTGTTTTCACCCAAACGTGATTCGTGAAATTCCAGAAGAAAGGCTTTTTCACAGGGTAAGATCAACTGAGCAACAAAATATTTTTATTGTAGACCCTCAAAACCTGCCATTCACTACAATGCATTTCAGTGGGGTTTCTTTCATGTGTATTGGTCCCAAGATAGCTATCATCACTTTTCTGGTTGAAGTGCTAACAGCCAATCAGACCTCACCATCAGATCTGTGCACAGGCTTCCCCAAGATATAGAAATGTAGGTTCCCTATAATATCTCAAAAGCTACTGCATGGATTTACACCAAGGGTGCTTTCTGGACCAGGAGCTACCTTTCCGCCAAATTTGGTGTAATTCCACTCAGCAGTTTGGGCTGCAGTCATGTATAAAATCTCTATGGGAATTAACATGGGAAACACACTTTTTTTACCCCCCCCTTTTTCTCGGGCCTACGCACTTATTTTACCCCTCTTTTTTTTTTTTTCTCGCCCCCTGTTTGATGGATCACTTCAAAATATTTTATGTGCCACAAGACCCAACAAGAAACTTTTGTTCAGAAACTTTCATGAACATTTGTCAAACTGCGCAAAAGATATGGCCAAGTAAAAAAAAAAAATTCCAATGGAAACTAGGTCCTAACTATAATAACTTACTGCCTCCAAATTTGGTGTAAATCCGTCCAGTGGTTTGGCCGCTATTCTTGTTCAAAATCCCTATTTTTGGGGGGACGTTTAATGAAGATTTGTCAACCGGTGCCAAAACAAAGATGTGACATCATAGTTACATGATAAAATGAGTTAAAACTAAGAAACAAAAGAAAAAAAAAACATCAATATGCCAATATGCACTAGTTATAGTTCAGTGAACTATAACTTGCACCAGCTATAAAACCCTGATGTTCTCACATAGCATTTCTCTCATGACACATTAAATGACATCATTCAAATCACTAATGACATTGAAAATTACATCATTGATGACATCACTGTGGCGTCACGGATGAAATCAGCTCCTGAAAAAATCTATAAACCCCTGGATCGTTTTAAAAAATAGTAGAAAGTAAAGGGCCCACAAACATAAGCAGTATTTTTGCATGTCCAAAATAGAAATAATGTAGAACCAGATACAGATCTAATTCACTTCAGTTACAATATGTCTCCCAAGCATGGTTAAGACCTACCAAGAGGTGCAGGGATCTCAGCACAAAAAGCTCTTCTCCCTCTTGCCCTATTGCTCCTATTTTATCTCATACGTGCACCACTAGCCAGCCTTTGTATCACGTAGTGTTTCTCCCCACTCTGTTGCTAAACCTACCTCTAAACCTACCCCAGTGTGTGATCTTGAGGGGTGTTCAATCCTATCTCACAACTTGCTGTGCCAGTGCCTTTTTTGCCAAATTTGAAGATGCCCAGGACTTTGAGCCCTCAACAAAGAACAGGAGTTCAGACAGCATCTGGGTTGAGGTACTGATTTTACGTATGTAAGACTTTTGGATTTAGCTTTGTATTGTAACTTTACTTTTTTGTTGGACTACTATTTTGGACATGTTTCTTGTTTTCTTCGTTATTCTCATTGGTTTCTGTAAATAGATTTTTACTTGGATGTTCCTAACATTTTTTTATTGGCGACCTTCTTCTAAGTTCACTCTTTTTCCCTGAATGCATTATTTTGTTTTTCCCCACCCACTTGACATTGAATTTCCAGATGTCATAACCCATTTCATGTTTTTCATCTTCTAAAATGTTTTTATCTTTAATAAAATCTTTAATATTCAAAAATACTTTTAATTTGTTGTGACTGTTCAGAATGTGTTAGCATGCACATAGATGGGGTTGAGTGTGTTAACCTATGTGTGAGTGACACCAGATCCAAACTTTCAAGTATAGCCCATGATGTAACTTGCATACACTCACCTTCATGGCCAGGCACAAATGACACCCAGGTGCACGCACGGTGCTAATGGTTCTGATATGCATATGTGAAGAAAACACTTTTTCTATACAATAACAGTGGTGGAATAAGAGAAAAATAATGTTGGGGTGTATTGTGTGGGAATGGGTTAGCTTCTAGTTGGTGAATTGTTCCTCCGAGTGGTGGTTGCTGTTTATGCCCACAGGGAGGTAGGGGATCAATGTGCCTCTTTTATAGAATACTGGGCCCATAGTGGGTTGAGTATCTGCTTGTGAACTACGAGCAGGTTGGTTGGTGGGGGAACAGGTACGTTGGCAGTAGGGTTGGTGGCAGGTTGGGCCGTGCAAATGATTATTTATCCTCAGTTTCCTGAGGTGCCTAGTTTGGCCCTGTGGCTAGGAATGGTTTCTGTTAGTCCTAACATCCCTGACATGCTATTCCCTCAAACTTTTTGTCTTCAACCCTCCTGTTTGCTGAATTTCTTTTTGTTGGCTTTAAGACTCTGTGCACTTTACCAGTACCACCGGTAAGTAGTGCTAAATTGCTGTGCTCTCTCCTTAAAACATGGTAACATTGGCTTACACCTAATTGCCAACTTTAATGTACTTGCACCTCACTACTAAATGGTACTAAATGAACCCAGGGGATGTGAATTCAACGCTACTACACAGCCTGCAGCACTCATAGTGCCACCCACTAAAGTAGCTTTGAAAACATGTCCAGGGTCTACCACTGCAGCCTAAAAAAATTTTTAAACTGTAATTTTGACCTGGCAAAACAAACCTTCCTTTTTAATACTTATAAGTCACCCCTAAAGTAGGCCCCAAAGGCTCAAAGGACAGGGTGCACTGTATTTAAAAAGTAGGACATGTGTCATGTCCATGATTAACATGAACTCGAGTGAAAATTCCTAAAGTCCCTTTTCACTTTTATAAGACCTATCTCTCCTATTGATTAACACTGGGTTACCTTATGGCATTGAATAAGTGCTAACTGTGGATTGGGAGCAGAAAGAGATATGATGTAACACTGGGTTACTGTATGACATTTAATAAGTATTAACTGTAGATTGAAATATGCTGTGTAGACTCAAATTAATTGTAATTTAAAGTCCGTTTCAATGGTCAAGTTGTATTTAAAGTCACAGTTTTGAAAATGCCACTTTTAGGGCTACATGTAGGTACGTTTAGCGACTTGCAAATTAGTCATAGCGCTTTGGTATGTTCCAATGCCATTTCGGAGTCCCAAATAGCGATGCAACCAATTATCGAATCGCAAAAATGTGCCACTCGTGATTGTGACTCGCAATTAAGAAATCGCAATTTATGAGTCGCAAACCACATGTACAAGGCAGTCGCAAATTGCGAATAGTCACAAAAAGCCCATTTTGCACACCTAGATTAGCACTGATTCCAAACAGATGGTAACCAGAACCAAAGTATAAAATCAGACCCAGACGGCATCTGGATTACTCAAAATCGCTGCACTCTACGTGATTGCATGGAGGAGGCGAGTCCTGGCTGCCCAGCAGAGGAGGAGGAGGCGGAGACAAGAGAGGATATACAGAACCAGGCAAACCATATTTCAACAAACTGAGGAGGAAATATATGACAAATACAGACTGAGCAGCACAGTTATCTTAGAGATTATTGAGCTGCTGAAACCTGTGCACAGCTGCTCCATCCCCACACATGTGCAAGTGCTCTGCTCACTGCACCTCTTGGCCTCAGGTAGCTTGCAGTTGATGGTGGGGTTTCCCAAAGTGCCCTGTCACGATTTTTTCTATGGTTATTAGATGCAGTACTCACACACATGTCCAGATAAATATACCTACCCAGGAATGAGGAGGAAATACACAACACCAAATTAGACTTCTACAGAATTGCAAACTTTCCCCATGTAATAGGATGTGTGGACGGGACACGTACCCATTTGCCCACCTATAAATCTGGAATATGTGTTCCGCAATAGGAAATTTACTCACTCATTCAACATCCAGGTGGTATGTGATGCCCATAATAACTGATATAGTGGCAAAATTTCCAGGGAGCACACATGATGCATACATATTCAGGCACAGTGGGATACACCAACGCCTAGAACGTGGGGAGTTTGGTGAAGGACCTGCTAATCAGAATGAGAGGCGCTACAACATTGGACTTCGGCAAACCATCATTGAAGGGACCTTTGGCATGTTAAAGTCAAATTTTTTATGCCTGCACAAAAGTGAAGGTGCACCCCAGTATGCCCCAGAGACTGCATGCAAGATTGTGGCAACATGTGCCATCCTACGCAATATAGCAACCAGATGTGGGCTACATCTCACCCTAGATGACACAGATTCGGAGGATGAGGAGCAAGAGCCACCACAACGACAGCCTGGGGATGGTAGCATCGCAATGGAGGGCAGACGGAGACGGGACCACATTGCAACTCACTACTTTGGCAGGTACGTGGCAACCGTTACAGCACTCACAAATGTAAGACACACACAGCCAGGTTGTGCAAAAAAAATAATTTATTAAATGTCAGGAGTGTATTATTGAAATGTTGACATTTAGATAGCAGTAAAGAAGTAAAATGTAACAAAGTCTGACACATTAATATCATGTGCCTCAGGCTAAACCCAGGTAGACAACATCACACCCTCCTACAGCTACGCCCACCATGGCCCGTGCCAGGTTGATCCCCTGATGTCTGGCGGGCACTGCTACTACGCAAGATGCGTGCATCTGAGGCAGAAACGCTGCTCACGCTTGAGATGTCCTCACTGTCCTGAGGGCTGTTACCAATACCTCTTGCTGCCTGGGAGGTATGTATGAAGTCAACTGCAGCACTGATGCACCCTAGTCCCCTTGCCACATCTCTGGCAAAAATGGCCTAGTTCCACCTGTAGCGTGACAGAGCACCTTGAGAGGCATGTAGTTGTGGTGGCTAGGTGGCCAATGGACTGTCTGAGCTTGTCCAAACGTGCAGCAGTGTTGCGCTCTCTGCGCCTTGCATGGGCCCGATCCGCAACCATTTCCCTACACAGGTCATTGATGGCAGTGGTGAGGCTTACCATGTTGGTGTTCATGTTGGAAAATTATGATTCAACATTGGCAAATCCCTGTGTGAGGGTCTGTTGCAGTCTGTGCAGGTTCCAGTTCATCCGCATTTGTTTATTTTGCAGGTGGTGACTGCTCAGTAGGGATGCCTCTAGTCCAAGGAATTGTTCAGTTATGACATCCTCCTCACCTGCATCCTGTGATGGATGACGTGGTCTCCGCCCAGACCTAGCTGTTTGCAGTGGCCGACTCACACCCATCTGTGGCCCTGGTGTCAGGTTTCCTGCCTCAGTGTCCACATCTGTCTCTCCGGTAGTCTCATGTGCATTGTGGACAATCGGTGTGGAACTGCACTCCCCTGAAGATATGCTGACTGCCTCATCTGCTCTCATGGTGGCATCGTCATCTCCCTGCACACTAGGGTCATTGGTGGGTACTAGAGGGAGAGCTGTGGGACACAGGGGATACACTATCAGTGCCTCTCTGATGTGTGGCGTATCAAAATATATAAACAGTTGGACTACTGTAATACATTGCCCATAATGCACTGTCCGTAACTTTGCAATATAGGCATGGAACACATTTGGACGATGCGTGCTTTTGTGGACTGTGGTTGTGTGCATGGTGCCTTGAATGGTGTAAATAAGTGAGATTTGCTACTTACTTTTGGAGGTTCCATGTGCTGAACTGTCCAGGTCCCCAATTCCTACAACAGCCTCTGGCTCCAGTGTGGTCTCCACCACGCTCTCTATAGCTGTAGGAGGTGGTACTGTGGATGGTCCTCCACCTGCTCCGTGCACCTCCCTCATCTGCTCTGCCACCCTTCCTTTGGTTCTAGACCTGAGGTCGTACCACCTTTTGTGAACCTCCTCGATGGTGCGATGGCTGACTCCTATCGCATTGATCTTGCTTTGTAGGTCCAGCCAAATCTTCTATTTTTTTGTGTCAGGGACACTCATTGCTGCCTTGCCAAACAGGACCTCAAGGTAAAGGCAGCACTCCTCAGTCAGGACCTCCAACTCCTTATCAGAGAATTTGAGCTTTCTCTTCCTCCATGCAGTGGTTGCCTCCTTAGTTTGAGTTGCCATGGCTGCAGTTGCTCCTCTCAGTTGGGTGTGCCTCTGCTGTCTGTGCTGGCTAGACTCCTCCCAGTTCCATGGGGGGTACTTCCTACTTCTGATGTCATCAAACAGCACCAGGAAGTGTATTTTCTCTTGTCTTTTGCACCCGTTCGTTAATTGCAACAGAGTTGCAATTTGCGACTCTGTGACACACCCATGTGCAATTTAGGAAATCGCAATTTGCGATTTTGCAAATTGTGATGTGTTTCAGCACAGATTCGCAAATTGTAATTGTGATTTGTTCTTACATCCCATTTTGTGAGTCGGAAATAGCATTTCGCATTGAGTCGCTATTTCCGACTCGCAGTTGTTAAGTTTCTACTGTTGGGGTTTGTGTATTCCTTCATGAGCAGTGACACAAAGGGGCTAGGTGTGGACAGGATAGGCCATCCTGACTTAATTGCTGTGGCAGAGCTGTGCCTTGCTCCACTGACACTTCAAAGAGTTTACTTTCAGCACACTCAAAGGAACCCGGCACTAGTCTCTTGTACCCCCAGACTTCTTGGAGCCCTAACAGGAAAGGGAAGATCTTTCTAGAGTCAGATGTGGGGGTAGTATATGGAATCCCCCCCCTACTTTAAAAGCTAGTACCAGGTATAAACATTGGTTGTTCAGAGCCACTCTTCCAAAAAAGCTCATGAACTTGTGGACATTGCAAAAGAACTGCTCTGCTGCCAGAGAACTGCTGTGCTGCCTGAGGACTGCCTTGCTGTCTGAGAAGGAAGACTGGGTCTAACCTAAGTCACTCTAAAGATCAGTTGGCTGACCTCCTGTCTGAGCTACAGGGACACAAAAAGCTCCAGAGGCCTCTCCACACCAGCCCAGCTAACCTACTGCAGTGCACCTGCCTGCACCTACAACTGGACCTGCTGGCCTCTGCTGGAGTGTGACCCTGATCTCCAAAAGGTGCCTCTTCAGGTCCTGGACCCTTGGCTGGCATCAGCTGAGCTCCTTCTAAGATGAAACGTGGAATCCTGAAGAACTGGGCTCGACCACCTAAAGCTCTGTTTTTGAGGCAGTGTGCGCGAGCAGTTAGGCTAATCCAGGAGATTTGCTTAGCATTTCTTGTACTCACAGTATCAATAAATTAAGACACACTCGGAAGAATAACTCGAGACCAATTTACAAACATAATGTGGATTTTTATGAAATGTTTAAGGCCAAGCTCATCGTTCTAGAGTAAGTACCTTTTTAGTTATGATTTTTCAAAGTTTAGAAAATGTACTGTTTGTGTGCATGATTACGCACCATAGGAATTATTAGACTTGGTATCATTGGCATGGTCTCCCCTAACTTTTTGCCTCTACTTCCCAGGTCGTTTCTATGTGCTGGACTCTGTTTTTGCCATTTTATTTGCTCTGTACACTTTACCACTGCTGTCCAGTGCTAAAGTGTAAGTGTTCCCTGTATAAATTGTATGTGTACATTGGCTATCCACGATTAGTATGTTTGATTGCGACTGAAAAGGGGACTGTTCACATCAAGACTCAACTACCCATGATGACTGCCAGCATGAACCTCCAGTAAACCCAACTATTTGTGCTACAGAGTCTGCTAGTGCTGACCGGTAATGCGAGATCTGGACTTTGTGCTACAGCAACAATAGCCCCAGTGACTGCCAACTCGACGCTTCAGCAACAACTGTCTGTGATAACAACACCCCATGTCACCCGCCTGGTCTTCCTTCCAACAGCGACCACCATCCGGGACCACCATCTGCTTTCCCTGCTCCACACTGCCTCCTCTACCATGAATAGAACTATTTACGCTGGACTTTGCGAAGATAACTTTTTCAGTAAGACTAACTTGATCCCGGTACTCAGCCTGCACTCCATCGTGTTTAGCCTGAGCTTGTGACTTTCCCCTGATCTAGCACAACCAGATGACCGCCAATGGCAGCTTGTGCTTTTAGGTACTCTTTTTATTCAAAAATTAAAATTGCATATCTCTGGTTCTACTGATTTAATTTTGCTCTATTTATTGAATTGCTTTGGGATTTTTCTTTTACGTTATTTTCATTTTATTACTGTTTATGTTCTGCATAAATAGTTTACACAGTGCCTCTAAGCTAAGCATGACCGATTTTGTGCAAACCTACCAGTGGATTCAACACAGGTTAATTTAATGAATGTTGTGGTTCACCCTGACAAGGACTGTGGTTGGTACATGAGTGGGGATTTCACCCCCCCCCCCTCAAATAAGACAATTTCATACAGGATGTGTAGAAAAGTAGCAACACTACAAATGGAAGCCAGAAACTCGAATATGCCCTGTGGTTAAATCAGACAATGAGCTGGTAGAAAGTGTGCTGCTCTCACATCAGACTGTAAACACAAAGGCGCTCACAAAGTAATAATAAAGTAAAAACAAAAGCTTGCTTACGCTAAAGGAAACTCTCTTGTGTATGCATGTACTCCTTGTGAAATCAGTCGCTCAAAGTGAAGTTAGCCAGTTGCTGAACTAGACTGACCCATTGCCTGATGCTGTAGTGGGGGGAACAAAATGTGAATGACACAACAACAGACCAATGGCTGAATAGACCTTGCTGATGGACCTTTTAAATAAGTACATGAAACTTACCTTTAGTAAAATCATAGGATCTTGGTTAATGCCTTACCTATAATGTACTATGGCTTTCAACTACCTATACAAAAACTTCCTAGGTGCAGGTGACAGAAGTCAGCACCTGCTGCAATTCGGTCATATGTCGCAAGTTCAATGTTTTAAATATAAATGACAATTTTCATGCGATAAATATATATTCCTTTAAAAACAAGAGAGAAACGGGCTGCTAAATTAACTATTTCTTAAGCAGTACATTGCTGAGTCTTTAGGTACAATGAGCGTGAAGTGTTTTACTGTCTGAAACTAGCTTTTGCTTTGTTAAATAGATGAGAGGAAAACCTCTATCAGCGTCTTACAGGAATTTTGACAAAACATTTCGCATCACGTTTAATCAAGAAAATCAGTTGACGAGAGACCCAGTCATCGGGGTCTTTATCATTCTTGTGTTTACGGTGATTGATGCTCAAAGTGCTCCAGGAGAGCCTTAAGTCGAGTACTTAACTAAACACCTGGCAGGGAGAAGGGACCGTTCAACAGCAACAATTTTCAGAATTCCAAGGAATACCTTTCAAGATTGAATTATTTTCTAATCAGAATTTCTTAAAGGGAAATTCAACCTTCATTTTCTGCACGAGCACCTCATAGAAAAAAATATTTCACCGTTTTACTACCAGCACATCATATCCTTCTCTCCTGAAGAGCGAGATGTCCTAAATATGTCCAGCACTCTGTCAGAGCTAGCTAAAATGCATTATGTGAAGTAATGCCATTGCTCAAGTTTGTCAGGGACTCACTATACCAGCATTAGAGTTCTTTTTTCTATATAACCAGGATATGGAGGAACTTTTTCCTTGCTCGCATTTAGGTGTGTTGCCTGCTATGTCACTGCCCTGCACGCAATGCAGTAATCCCTTTTATTTTAAAATGCCATCGCCACCCTTATCAACATCGTCCTCGCGCTTCACAGAAATGGGGGCAGAGTAGGAAATACAGACATGAGTACTTCTTGGACATAGTTAAAAGAGGAAATGGCAAACACGGCTAACTGCTCTCTGTGGCAAGTCATACGGGTATACTTAACTACCGATGTAAATAAAATATTTTCAGTCCTCCTTCTAAGTTTTTCATTTATCATAAGGCATTTTACTTCTCAATTGAAAACCTTATTTTCTGCGCCCTTTGGTAGTGCACTCTTAATTTTTGATAGCCATTAGAAACAATAAATCTATTGATTTATTAGTGAGAAGTGTAATAATGTGTTGGCATACAGATTTGAAAAAAAAGAAGGAAAAAAACAGTTGGTTACCATCAAGAATGCAGGGGTTGTAGCAGTTACACTAGATCACACAATTGCTTGAGAATTCAGGAGGCATTATTAACGCGTTTATATTATAAAGTAAATAGAGGCAGAGGCTAAATACCAAGGCCTTACTGAGTTTTTGACACCAGTGTGTCACCACCTATCTAGGTCACAAGTATTTGTGTTCCTCCACGTCTTCGTTCCTGGGCCTCTTGCTTACTATTTTTAATTATACTTGTATCCTCTGTTTTTAAATTCTAAATATACAATACTTTTCATTGTCATTGTAGGAGGCTCACTGTCTATATAGTGTTCGAAAATGACATGCACTGTGCAGAGGGTCCAAGCAACCCCACTTTGGTATCCAGTGGTAAAAAGCAACCACCTAATGCTCTGTTTTAGAGGCAGTGTGGGCGAGCAGTTAGGCCAATCCAGGAGATGTGCTAAACATTTGTTGTACTCACAGTATCAATAAATGAAGACACACTTGGAAGAATAACTCAAGACCAATTTACAAAAACAATGTGGATTTTAATAAAATGTTTAAGGCCAAGATCATCATTCTAGAGTGAGTACTTTTTGTAGTTATGGTTTTTCAAAGTTTAGAAAATGTACTGTTTTTGTGCGTAATTTTGCACCATAGGAATTGTTAGACTTGGCATCATTGGCATCGTCTCCCCTAACTTTTTGCCTCTACTTCCCAGGTTGTTTCTGTGTGCTGGAGTCTGTTTTTGCTGTTTTGTTAGCTCTGGACACTACCATTGCTGACCAGTGCTAAAGTGTAAGTGTTCCCTGTATAAATTGTATGTGTACATTGGCTATTTATGATTGGCATATTTGATTTAGCAGTAAGTCCCTGGTAACGTGCACTAGAGGTGCCCAGGGCCTGTAAATCAAATGCTACTAGTGGGTCTGCAGCACTGGTTGTGCCACCCACATTAGTAGCCCTGTGAACATGGCTCGGACCTGCCATTGCAGTGTCTGTGTGTGCAGTTTGAAACTGCCAATTCGAGTTGGCAAGTGTACCCACTTGCCAGGCCTAAACCTTCCCTTTTTATACATGTAAGGCACCTTTAAGGAAGGCCCTATGTAGCCCCATGGGAAGGGTGCAGTGTATGTTAAAGGTGGGACATGTACTTATGTGTTTGTCCTGACAGTGAAATTCAGTTTTCACTGTTGCAAGGCCTATCTCTCTCATAGATTAACAAGGGGGCTGCCCAGTGCTTAATTTGTGCTTGTTGTTTCCGGTGCTGAGCACAAGCACTTATTTTTTAGGGCCAGCACTTATTCTTCTGCCCCAAGCATTTTCTGCAAGCAAAAGGCACATATGGGAAAAACGAAAAAGCATCACAATGGGACAAAGCAGAAAGCTGCAAGAGTGAGCTGTAGGGGCAGAGAGTGGCTTTAAATGGATTGAAGAGGCCCGAGATGGCTTCATGGTGACGCTGCCTCAGTATTCCGTGTTCCCATATTTAAATGTAGCAGCTGCGTATTTACGAGGAGGGCTTTGACCACTGGCACGTTTCTATTTTCAAATTAAGCACTGGGGCTGCCATTTAATGTTATTAAAGCACAGATTCCAATTGAAAGCAGATAGACATTTGGATTTAGGAGTCTCTGAACTCACAATTCAAAAATACATATTTTAGTGAAGGTAGTTTTTAGATTGTGCGTTTGAAAATGGCACTTTTAGAAAGTAGGCATTTCCCTGCTTAAACCATTCTGTGACTATGTTTGTTTGTGGATTCCCTGTCTGGGTCAATTTGACTGTTGGGCTGTTTGCACCCCTCCTCAAGACAGTGACAAAAAGGTAGCTGGGGTGTAGCCTGCATATCCTGATGGGCCATCTGCGCTGAGGGGAGGGGAGGAGTGGTCACTTTCACCTGAAAGGGCTGTGCCTGCCCTCACACAATGCAGTTTCCAACCCCCTGGGGTGTGTCTGGAGCCTGGCCTGGGCAAGGCAGGATCTTGAAAAAAACAGAGACTACTTTTTGAAGTAGGCCTACTTCAAAGGCAGAAAGGGGTGGTATAAAAAGAGCACTCAAAACCCCTGAAAATCAGATTACTTCTGGAACCAAGAGGAGCCTCTGCCAAGGAGAAGAGCTGGAGAAGCTGGAGGAGTACTGCCCCTTTGCCTGTGACTGTGCTTTGCTGAGTTGGCCTGCAGTAGCTGCTTCTGCCTGAGAGAGGACAAAGACTGACTTTTGTGTGACTTCCTACTGGTGAATAATGTCCAAGGTCTTGAACTGAGATTAGCTCCTGCTGTTGAAGTCTCAGGGACATCAAAGACTTCTCTCTGCCAGCACCTGGGCTTTCTGCTGAGAGCCCTGCCTGCCAAATGGTGCCCTAACCTGTCTCTTGGCCCTTGAAAGGTGCATCTGGTGGAAAGGGACAGAAATCCATGCACAGACTGCCGTGCAAGGAAACTTTCGATGCACCACCTGCCTTACGGCTGAAAAACAAAGCACCACCGGCCTCAGTGCTAACATCGACGTTCCACCTGCATCGCAGCTGGAAGATCGGCGCAACGCGGCTGGAGAAAAGATGTGCAATACCCGCAGCGGCTGCTGTTAACGAAACAAGCCCCCACGCAGCGCAGTTTCTTGACATCGTATGATCGGATTTCGACGCAGCATCGTTGGGTGCGGAAAATCAACGCAAAGCCTGCCTGGACCCGAGGAGCCCGTCTGGATCGACACATCGCTCTCTTATGGGAGAGAAGAAACGACGTCCACCGACCCGACCGGAGGAGGAACGAAGTACGCTCTCACTTGCGAGTGAGAAATCGACACATCGCTGGCCTTTGCCGATGCACACTCACCCGTGCGGCTTTATTTTGACGCTATCCAGGTACTTTCGTACACTAACAGCAATCTCACTGTTTTCTAAGGATTAAGACTCCTATTCTTTTAAAAATTCATAACTTGACTTGTGTATGTTGGATTTTTGTCATGTTGGTCTTGTTTTGTTTAGATAAATATTATCTATTTTTCTAAACCTGTGTTGTGTCACTTCGTAGTGTTTCCACTGAGTTACTGTGTGTGTTGGTACAAATACTTTACACATTGCTTCTGAAGTTAAGCCTGCCTGCTCATGCCAAGCTACCAAGGGGATGAGCGGGGGTTAACTGCAGGTGATTCTCCTTTACCCTGACTAGAGTGAGGGTCCTTGCTTGGACAAGGGGTGACCTGACTGCCAACAAAAGACCCCATTTCTAACAGGAATCAATGGGAGAAATTAGAAAAATGCATATAAAATCAAGCAATGCACTCACAAGTGTCACCTTCTGTTTTTAGGTCAAGGTCGTAGACAGGTCCAGTGGTCCAGCAGGAGACGTTCAGGCAGTTACTGGTTTGAGAGGAAGCAGTGGCTGATGGTCTTCGAGTTGGCACAGAGAGGAGAAGGGGCCACTTAGAAACACACTGCACAGAGGGACTGAAAGGTAAGTCAGAAGGGTCTCCTTGGAGGGAGGAGGTGGCAAGGGCTTGGGGACACCGAGAGCACAGCTGGTTGGTCTGTGTGGGGGAAAGGGAGGCCGGGTGCAGCGCATATACGTCAGCCAACCTCGTGCATCTTGGAGTCCTCATGGCCAGGGGCAGGCAGCTTTGAGGGTGGATTGCAGGTCAGAAGTTCCACTCAGGGGGTGGATCTCAGGTATCCTAAAGTCCTTTGACTGGTGCTCACTCCTGTGCTTTTGGGAGTCCGGAGTGGACTCTGCTTCTAGGTTTTCAATGTTGCCCATCAGGTACACTGTGTACTGGTACGCCAAAGCCCTAGAAAGTCCTAGTGCCACCAAATTGTGCATGGTGGCAGATCTGGTCCTCTGGAGCTGTACAGTTTTTGGCTGGACTGCTGGGTCTGAGTCATTGGTCAGCAGTAAACCGGACTTCATGGGTTCTTTGCATGCAGAGTATAGTAGAGCAATACCTTCATTCTGATGGAGGTTCTTGGCAATTTTTAGAAGGCTGGGGGTACTCTGGAGTTTTGTAGAGTACTTCTGTTTTCCAGGAAACACATCAGCGGTAATGGTTGAGTCCTTGGAGCAGCAGGTAGGGTTTGGTGCCTTTTTCTTTGTGCAACACAACATCAGTTCTCATGCCTAAGATCTTCTTTGTCCTGGTCTTCTTGTGTGCATCGAATCTGAGATCCTGGTCAGGGTATGCCTTCTAAATATTGCATTTAGGGGGCATTAGGCGAGTACCTAGTAGGGACCAATGGACTGTCTACCTTAGGGTGGCTACATCCACTAAGTGACCACTTCCTGTGGGAAGGGGATACATCCCTGACCCTGATTTGGCTATTTTTCCTACCATTGAAGGTGTAGAAAAATAAAATGGGGTAGTCACCTTGCCTACCACACCTAAAGGGTGGTGCAGGCTGAGGGCGGCCACTCCCCCTATTCTTTTTAAGTTTCCCTCCAGCTTTCCCACCTAAAGTGGGGGTAGAACTGGTGGGCTGCCTTCTGCAGCTAGCAGCAGAGGCGGGGGTCAGACTTCTAAAGCAGTAAGGCCTTTGAAGCTGACTGCTGGAGCAGGGTGCCTGCCTGGGGGAGGACGTGTGACATCTCTGACCAGGAAAGGCTCTGTCCACTGGCTAGTGAGAGCAAAGGCTCACACCCCAGGAGTCCAGAATCATTTTGGAAGTGGCAGGCTGGTTGAGTCCAGAAAGCAACCATGCCAGGACTGTTAGGTTGTGTAGGGAGCACCTCTATTAAATCAGTGGCATCAGTGTGGATGTATTATTTTGAGTTGTGTGACACCAAACAACCCAGGGTTCAGAGAGGCCATCGTGTAGCTGGTGAACTCATAGTGATCAGTGTCCAGCACATGCATTTGCTATGGCTTCCCTATACACTTACTATGTCTCAGGTTTGGCAAAGACACAGTAGGGGCATATCTGCTTATGCACATATGCCCTCACATGCATTATAGTGTGCCCTGCCTTAGGGCTGCAAGGCCTGCCAGAGGGGTGCCTTACCTATATTGCATGCCGTGTTAGTGTACTTGGCACCCATGGAGAGTGCCATGTCGGGTTTTCAATTTTGGGTATGCCTTGTCATGCACTTGCAATGGCAGTTTGCCTGAGGCTGGTGTGGGGCCTCTCAGAGTGGCACAATTGGTGTTGTAGCTCTGGGAGCACTCTTCAGTACCCTAGGTACCAGGAGTACAATTTACTAGGGACTTACAAGGGTGACTGAAGGGCTAATCATAGTACAGTTTGGGGAAAGTGGCCCGGCCCTGGGACCCTGTTTAGTAGGGGCCCAGGGCACTTACACTTCAAAACCACATCATGGTTCAGGCAAAAAAGTGGAGCTAACCATGTCAAAAGAGGCACTTTCTCACAGTCATTGATCCAGAAAGCCCTAATAACTCTCAGAGCTATTAGCAGACATTTGTTTCCTCCAGGTATGATGGTCAAAGCGAAGTGGTCTATGCTTGCTCCAAAATGGATCACACTTGCTGCTTACTATACACATACTGCCAGAATATTAGAACTCTTCAATGAAAGATCATCTTTGAACAGGTTAAGAATTTTCACCAAGAGAGTTTAAAATAAGACAATTATTTGTTCCTGTTCAGCTAAAGTATCACTGCTTGCTTTATCTGTGTTGTGGAGTAAATCAGTGAAGTTGTCTCCTTCTCGAGTCCAATTTCCCATCGGACGCTCTCTATTCCAAAGACCGTACACACCTACAACCACATTAGCATTGTGATTCATCAGTATACGTGTGGCCAGTCACCCTATGATGAACAGACATCAGTGACTTCTTAACAGCACTTGCAAACCCATCTCTGCAAGTGCTTTTGATGCTCAACCAGTAAAGGCACTTAGATTTTAAACTTACATGTCTGAAATTTGCCTGACATCATCTAAAGAGACATGTTTAGGGTCTTGTAGCATTGATTGCTCCTTTTCTCCTTCAATGTGCACTAAACGACTCCAAGACTTTTTCACTTAATAGCTGTTATTATGAAACATAATTCAAGTAATGTTTTATAAGATAGTTATTATTTTAATGTATTGGCCTTGTTAGTATTTGAATTGCCCTAACTTTACTTTTTGCCCTCTTCTATCCTAGTGGAATCTTTACCACTAAGTTTAGCGCTATTATGCAGGCAAATGTTTTTGATAAATTGAAGTTAACTGAATGCAATTCAGTTCTGTCTGTTCAAGTTCTGAGCTTGGTATTCAACTCAATCTATTCATTTTGAAGATCTGAATCACTATATATATATCTTTATATATTTATCTATATATATATATATATATATTTGCGAAAAGTGAAAAACTTATACCACTCGAGTAAAAAAAAAAAAAACTATAGGGAACAGCTCCTGCAAGTCCCCTTTTTCCCACATAGTATCATTTTGCAATAATGTATTTTTTTACTTTGACAGGCAGTCAGTTTGTCAAATTATGTGTCTGAATGAAAATTGCAACATATATTTGTCCAAAGAAGATATTTCAACAATTGAAGGCATACTGATACCTTATTTATGGAAATCCCTTTTCATCTCCCTATACTTGGCAGTCTAATCCTAGCATTCTCTACAGTGAACAAAACTAGGCATTTTGAATGTGTTTATCATTATAATGCCCCTTCGGATACTAATAGGCAGGCCTTCGAAGCTGCCAAGAAAGCGCTGGCGGGATTTTTTTTAAGAAGGTCGATATAGAATATCGTTCCTATAAACAGAAGATTTACAAAGAAAGTAATTTTACAGGAAAATTCTTGGCATGGCAAGCTCGAGATTGTATTGCTGGCAATGTCATACACGCTTTAAGATGCCTGGTCACCGGGGCTAGACGTACTGACCCCGGAGACCTTGATAAAATTACGTTGGAACATTATAGACAAATCTATAGTGATGTCTCAGCTATAGATCCCAGGACTATTGAGAAGTTTCTGATGGACCTTGATATCCCTCGCCTTTCAGATGAAGACTGTGTGGCACTGTCTCAACCATTTACAAAGCCAGAACTCCTAGATGTCGTTAAGAACCTTCCCACAGGGAAAACCTGTGGACCAGACGGCTTCCCGGCTGAGTTCTATAAGACCTTTAGAAATGCATTCGCTGAGGAGTTCTTGGCCCAATTAAACAGCCTACTACGGGGCGAACAGATCCCCAAAACCTGGCATTCAGGAAACGTGGTTAGTTTCCCTAAGAAAAATAAGGATAGGGAGGATCTAAATGCATACCGCCCAATTTCGTTGTTAAACTCAGACTATAAAATAATGACAAAACTATAGGCTAATAGGCTTAATGGGGTAATCAATAAATTGGTGCATCCCGATCAAAACGGTTTTGTGGCTGGCCGACAACTGGCTACAAACACACACTATTTAGCTGAGGCTCTCGATTATTTCACTACTAATAAAGTCCCTGCCATTATTCTTCTGCTGGATGCGGAAAAAGCATTTGATTTAGTTGTTTGGGACACCCTTTTCTCAGTTTTGTCTAGCTATAAGGTACCCACTCAAGTTATTGCATTAATTCAAAGGTTGTACTCAAACTCTGAGGCCAATATTATTATAAACTCGAAGTGTGTTGGACAACTTCAAATACAACGTGGGACTAGACAAGGGTGCCCGTTATCCCCTATTTTATTTGCCCTTTTTATTGAACCACTCGCCTTAAAAATTAGGCAACATAGTCAGATTCAACCCCCGTTAAAATCAATGGGAAAGATCAAACTTTACGCAGACGATATAATTTTTTTCTTAGACATAAAACATTCTTCTCAGGAAGCGCCTTCAATCTATTTAATGAATTTCAGCAAATCGGTGGCTATAAGATTAATAGGAGCAAGACTGACATTATTCTTTGTGGTACCTCTCCTAGTTGTCTTCTTCCTGAATTAAGAGAATGTGTAAATCCCAATCCAAAAAGATATTTGGGGGTTTATTTCTCGGCAAATATAAGATATCTCTACGAGTTGAATTTCGCTCCTTTACTTCAGAAAACTCAGGCTCTGCTGACTCGTTGGAGGCCTCTCCCCCTCTCTATATTAGGCCGCATTGCGTTAATTAAAATGTCAATTTTACCACTTTTAAATTTCTTGTTTGCAGCTATTCCGTGTGTTCTGACGCAACTTTTTTTAAGAAAACTGGAATCCCTATTTAGTTCATTTATTTGGCAGAACCGAAAGGCTCGAGCCGCTTTAAGTATACTGTATGCCGACAAGGAGAAGGGGGGACTGGCCTTGCCAAATTTCAAAGATTATTATTATGCATTTTTTGCACATTATTATGCTAGCTTTAATTTGGATCACTCCGCGGGCTCCAAGTTTTTTATTGATTTTCGGGTATTAATATGTAGGGAGCATAATATCCGGAACCCAGCCCTCTTGACGAAATCGCCTAAAAAAGTTCGTTATAAGATTCTTAAATGAAAAGATTAGACTTTTTTTGAAAATATTCAATCCCCTCTTTACATTTTGACACTCCACTTTCACAGATTTTTCTACACTCTGGGACTCAGCTTAATGAAGACTTGGTAAAGAGGTGGGTGCTCGCTGGATTTAGTAAGATTGGAGATTTTCGTGCTGAGGACAACTGGGAAGCCCCATTGAATATCCTGATTACTGTCAACAATGATTTTTTGCTGGTCCGATCTTATAATATTTTGTTACATGTTTTAAGGGATTTAGACGTTAATTCCATCATTAATGCCCAACCATTGGTAACAGAATTAGTTGGACCTTCTCGGATAAGGAATGCAGGGTCATGGAGAAGGCTCCTGGCAGAAAGGGTCAAAGTGGATCTTGGGACAAGAGCTCAGACGAAATGGGCTAGTCAGGAGGGCCTAGAGGTCTCAGGTGACTACTGGGAGACTATTAATCACCTGAATTTCTCCGTGCTTTGAGGGGCTAACTGGTATCGAATGATATTTTTTAGTAAATGGTTATTGTATCGAACCCCGCAAGCCCTATCTCGTATGGGGACTGGCCATCCTAATATGTGTTTTCGCTGCAAGGAAGTAGGAGCGGCAGTTTGGATCCATATGATTTCGACATGCCGATGTATACAGGGATATTGGGAGGGTGTTTTTGCAATATTAACAACTATTGCGTTGGTATCCATATCTCCCAGCATTCGGTTAATGAGCTTGGGCTACGACCCCGAGGCAAGACTTTCTTCAAGATGGGAGAATCTCATATTTATAGCCGCTGCGGTTGCTAGGTCACTTTTGCTGAGAAATTGGCATTCTGAATTGCCTCCTACTAGTCAAGAGTGGTATAGTAGGATGGTGCAAGTTAGACTTCAGGAGATGAGATATGCTATCAGAATAGGTAGTGTTAAAAAGTTCTCTCTGATCTGGGGGGATTATTTCTTAGATAAGTTTGGCTGATTTTGTTCTTTTTGTTTCATTTTCCGAAAGTGGCAATGTATCTTGTTGTGTATTGATGTTTCTTTTCCTGATAATATATATTTTTTTTAAAGTGTTTATCATTATACCCACATGGACATATTTTTAAAGAGTTCACACAACACAGAGGTGTGTGAACAGGAGAGAACAGAACTGTGCCATGTGCCCAAAGAAATGATGCAGTTCTGCTCTTTGTATCTGCTTGTGCCCTTGTAGTTGCCTAGCACCTTCTCAGGCACTCTTAAACAATAGTGCCAGGTGACTGTGTTAAGGTAAGGATAGTTTTTTGCAGAAAGGTGCTTATCATCTGAGGCTATTTCTTCTTTGCATGCAAAGAGGAAGTAAATCAAAGAAATAAAGATATTACTATTTGTTACACCAGCCTCAGGCAGACGCATCATTTTGGGTGCCAACCCATGTCTACATGTCTACCATAGAACACCTACCTGGAGCAAAGTAATGCAGGACAGCGCATTGCGTATCCTGTGTTACTTTTTTTTTTTACAAAACAACGCAACAGATTTTGTGTTGGGTCTGCATCAAAAAAGTGATGCAAACTCAACACCAAATCTATGAAAATCTGACCTTAAGTCTTTATATATATATATATATATATATGTATATATATATATATATATTTTTTTTTTTTTTTTAAAGTGCTATCAACTAATATACGATGCCCTCATAGACCTTTCGTGGGCCACAAATGACATGACTAGGCCAGTTGCAGACTAAAGACAGTCAATCAGCTACAGCGAGTGGTGACGAGATGGCCACTGTCAGAGGGCACCCAAAGATGGTAAGGGTGGAGTACAGTGGAGAAGAATGGCTGATATTAACAGTGCTTATGTAATTCAATTGATTGCCCTATCTTTAATCATTTTTCAGTTTGCTAGGATGCGCTTTAACACATGCCGACCAAAACGTAATGCAATATTCCACATATCCTTTCCCTGGCCCTTTAATGCAAGATAATGTACTATGGTTTAAAAGGCTCACGACGCCAATATGCAACAACATGAAACCATTCTTTTCACTTGCCTGCACATATAATTATGAAGTGACATCAGTAATTAGGGTGAGGATAACAGTGGTGTTGCAGGTAAAGCGGCACACTCCATTTTCTAGCTAGCCCTAGTGCAAAAACTACTGTTGCCAAGCTAGGGTCAGCACATAAAAACAAAATACTTTATTTAGGTTACCAGAGGCATTGAGGTGAACCAGCCAAGATAAGAGATGTGTAAAACATAAAGTTAAAACACAGTTACAATAACGACTGAAGGAATGATTGAATGTTCAATATAGGAGCTCGTAGTACAGTTGTGCGAGGTATAGCTAAAGCAGTCTTTAGTGATGTAATATAAAATAGCATAAAGTATACTTATCCTTTGGGGAGCAACTGAAGGTTAAGTGTGAACAACATTATTAATATGCCATTTGCGTCTGCAAACAATTGTCATGTTTGTGGTGTCGGGCGGCCTGTGACCGCTCGCGACACTGTAGCGCAATGCACGCAGGGTGAAACAAAAGGACGCGGACACAGATTTACTGCGGCCTGGTTTAGAACACCAGCGGTCCAGCGTACTGCTTTCGGACCGTGGTGCCGCTCCAACTGGCCTCCCTGACCACGCCCTCTTTATTTATATCCCCAGGCCGGAGGCCTCGGGGTAAACCATATTTTACACTTATGGAGGTGAACTCCACCTCCAACATCCGGGGACTACCTAAATTGAATGCCCTTAGGTAATCCCCCCATCAATGAGAGGTGTCGGCTGATCGGTTACGTCACCGACCAGCGACACCACATTCCTCCAAAAATGTATAAACAGCAAACAGCACACAATGGCATGATAAAGCTTTACACTTCGCAGAAATGGTCACGCAGACGTGTCGAAGGGCAGGGATTGTTACGTAAATTGTACTTGGTAGCCTCTGATCGGTTCTGGGTAGAACCCGAGTCAGAAAGGGCGCTCAGTGGGTCACCCTGCGTCTGGCCTGGTAACTCGTCTCGGTGAACAGTGGGTGAAGAATTGGAACCATCATCCTCAACCGGTAACGACGGCGAATCATCATCATTGCCACACGGCTCGCCCCTGGGATCCTCGCTCATAGGGTAGAACCTCTTGAAGAAAGATACATTGCGGGTGACTGTCTCACTCCCCCGCTGAGCCACAACAGCAGATCCCTTTCGGTGAATGATAGTCCATGGGGCAGTGTCGAAAGGTGTGCAGAACTTGCTTCCTGGCAAGACGTGCTTCAGCAACACTTGATCCCCAACAGCGAGGTCAGACGGAGCAGCCTTACGGCTCAGGCTGGCCCGCTGATTAGTTGCACGCCTCTTTTCTTGAGCATAGCCACGACTCAGTGCAGGTGGGCCCCACGAGGGATGATGGGGAATGGTGTCCGCAAAAGCCCTCCCAAATGCAACGTGACTCGATGCCCTGTTCGTGGTGGAGTGGGGTGTTTGTCGATAATTGCGTAGAAAAGAGAAGATGGCATAATCAACAGCCTGACCGCCAGCAACAGCAATGCGGATCACCTTATTTAGAGTTCGCATGAACCTCTCCACCTCACCATTGGCCTGAGGCCACCGGGGAGTGATTCGTCGATGACGAGTGCCAGTGACGTTCAGATACTCCGCTAGCTCACGGCTTTGGAAAGGTGGACCATTGTCTGTCTTGATTTCGGCTATCAAACCATGAGGGGCCATGGACTTTTCCAGACCTGATATCACAACGTCTGCCGTGAGGGCCGGAATGATCTCCACTTTGGGTACTTGGAGAAGTCATCTATTAGGACCATGGTGTGGCAGCCATCAGGTAAGCTCCCGAAATCGAGGCTAGCGGACATCCAGGGCCCTTCTGGGGAGGGTTCAGTCTCAATAGGGGCGGGTCTGCTCGACACCACACACAAGACCTCACCAGGTTCTCAACTTCTTCGTTTATGAGGGGAAACCACACTTTTGACCGCAGGCGCCCGTTGGTCTTGACCATACCCTGGTGGCCGTTGTGTGCCAGCTCGACGGCTCGGGCTGTGAGGGCTGACGGGATGACTAGTCGAGTACCTCTCAGTAGGCACCCTTCTGCATCAGTGGTGAGTTCATTTCTGACGTTGTGCAGACTCCCTATGATGCGCTGGGATTCTAGGGTCAGCAACGGTAACTGTCTTTTCAATACATGCCACTGGTTGTTCCTCATGGCTGCAAGGACCTTTTGTAGGCATTCGTCATCTTGAGTGGCCTGTACAATTTCGTCCATTGACATGGGCATTGGTCGGGACCGATCCGTGACGTACCTCACGTATTCCTCGGTCTCCCGGGCCTCGTCAACCTCGGCATCCGACGCTGCTTGGGGATGTCTTGACAGGTAATCCGCTGGGTTCTCAGATCCTTGACGGTACTCTAGTTGGCAGCGATAGTCTTGCAGTTGTAACATCCACTTCTCTATTCTCGGCGGAGGATTGGAGGCGGTGCCATTGAAGAGAGGAAGTAAAGGTTTGTGGTCGGTGGTCACAATGAACGGATGGCCATAGACATAGATATGATAGTGTTTGCAGCCCCAGTGCACTGCAATGGCCTCCTTCTCTATCTGAGAGTATCGCTGCTCAGTTTCGGTAAGCGACCTGCTGGAGTAGGCGACCGGGGACCACATCCCCTCCGTTTGTTCCTGTAGTAACACAGCACCTAACCCTTTTGGTCCTGCATCAACGGCGATCTTTGTGTTCCTCTTTGGGTCAAAGTACCTTAAGGTAATTTCGCTGGACAGTGCCTCCTTGATAGCCTCAAAGGCCGCTTGTTCCTCGGCTTCCCACTTCCATGGTTCAGCAGCTTTTGTTAACCTCCGAAGGGGTTGGGAGAGGTTAGACAGATCTTTGATGAAACGGCCGCAATAATTGACCATGCCGAGGAAGCTCCGAACTTCCGTGGTGCTCGTGGGAGGAAACGCATTCTTGATGTCCTCCACCTTGGCCGGATCTGGGGCAACGCCGTTTGCCAAGAAAGTGTAGCCGAAGAACTGTATCCTGTCTTTGAGGAACTCGCACTTACGGCAGAGCAGGGTGAGTCCAGAATCCTGGATGCGCTGCAGGACACTCTGGAGGCGAGAGCGGTGTTCCGCAATGGTGGGCGCGTGGACAAGGATATCGTCGCTGACGTTGATGGTTCCGGGCAGGTCGGCCAGCAGTTCCTGGATGACGTTCTGGAATACTTCTGCGGCACTAGATATCCCAAAGTTCCATTGTTTGTACCTCCTTAACCCGATGTGTGTGGAGAAGGTTATGATGTATCGTGAGTCCTTTGCTAACACCAGCTGGTGGTTCCCTGACCGGACATCTAGCTTTGAAAACCATCGAGATTCGATGAGCTCTCCCAAGATTTCATTAATGGTGGGGGTCAGATGCCTTTCTCGTTTGATGGCAGCATTGGGGAGGCGCATGTCCACACATATGCGGACCTCCCCTGGTTGTTTGGGTTTACGTACCACCACGATGGGTGAGACCCACGGTGTGGGTCCTGAGACCTTTTCGATGATGCCTGCCTTTTTGAGGTGGTCCAGTTCTCTTTCCACCTGGGTCGGAGTGAAATGCGACTCGCCGGTGCCAGAGGACTACTGGCTGTACCGTCTCGTCAATATGGAGTTTGATCCCGCGGTCTCAGAGGCTGCCGATCCCTTCGAATATCCCCTCATACCTTGCCAACAGGTCCGTTATGGATTCATGATGGATGCTGGATGCAAACGTGACTATCTCCAGTTCTTCAGCAGCTTTGCAGCCCAGTAGCATTCCTTGTCCTTCTTCGGTCACGTAGACCTTTGAGGGATGGACCGCGATCTGTGGGTGAGGGTGGTTCGGAACATGCCCTTCAGGGCCAGTGGGGTGTTCTGTCCGTACGCGTAGACCTTTACACTTTCCTTCGTTAGCGTTGGGATCGGTTTCATCCGGCAATGCTCTTCTGCTGCTAGGAGGTTGATGGACGCTCCTGTGTCCACCACTGCGATTGTCTTGTGTGTGCCCATTCGGATCTGACACCTTCGCAGTTTGGCCTGCCAAGAGTGGGTGTGTTTGGCTGTGAAAAGGGTGTGAACTAGGTGTACCATGGTTTCGTCATCGTCCATGTCACTTCCAGGCTCTGACTTATTTGACGTTGCACTTCCTGTCGCAACATTGACTGACGCATTCCCAGTTCTGATTCTTTTGGATCTGCAGACGTTTGCGAAGTGATTTGTTTTCCCACAGCTGGAGCATATCCTGCCTCTCGCTGGGCACTCCGAGGGTTTGTGTTGGACTCCCCCGCAGTACCCACATTGTCTGGCGTGAGTCTTGTTCGGCCGTTGTTTGGATCTTTTCGTGGGTGCCGTGATCGCATTAGCTGTCTCTTCTTTTATGGGTCGCTGTAAGGCTGCCTCCATGTGGGATGCGCGGGCCCGTGATAGTTCTTTCGTGCCCCCAATTTGCAGGATGTCTGGCAAAGGCTTTCCGGATTCTTCTAGGATGCGTTCCCTGAGCTTTAAGGAGGCACATCCCTGGATGAGTTGTCCCCTCACCTCTTCCGTCTCATCATTGAACCGGCAGGTGCTGGCTAATTCTCTCAGCCTCATATGAAATGCATCCAGTGATTCTTCTGCTTGTTGTCTGGCCTGCCTGAATATGAATCTCTCATAGTCGGTGTTGATCATTGGCTCAAAGTGCCTGTTTAATGCAGCTATGAGCGTTGTGTGCATTTTTGGGGCTTCTTCCGCGAGGTTTTTGGATATTTTGGATATGTCTCTCCCTCCTATATGGATGAGCATGGCATGCTTCTGGTCATTTGCTACCTTCGTGGCTTCGAAGAAGAGTAGTATTCTTTCCACCCACTCCTTCCATCTAGGGGCTTGAGCAGAGGGGGCCCCTTCGACGATGAATGGCTCTACTTGGGGGATGGCAGACATGGTGGCTGGTTGGACCAGGGTGATGTTACAGCGCCAGACAGGCGTTGTTTTCCCCTTTTTATATATATATATATATATTTTTTTGTGTTGGTGCTGCTAGGCTTCATGTTATGGGTGCAGGGTGCAGGGGGCTTCACTGTACTCCCAGTTTTTTTTCTTCCAGGTGCAGTCTTTTAGGGGTTTGGCCTTGTGGGTGGGATCCTGTGATTAAGATTCAGGATCCCACATCAGCATAAAGAGTCCTCAATTACTTGGTTGCTAGGCTTGTTCCAGGAGGCCAGGAGTGAGGATCAGCGAAGAAAATGGGAAACAGAGAAAGTGAAAAAAAATAAACGGCACGAGCACCGCGTGATGTGCAGCCGCCGCTTTGATGTGCCTGGATCGTGTGAGTGATTGCACCCGCCGCACGAGCACCGCGTGATTTGCAGCCATTGCGGGGCAATCCTTGACATGTGGAGTCGCCCTCCTCGTCGCCAATGTGGTGTTGGGCGGCCCGCGACCGCTCCCGACACTGTAGCGCGATGCGCGCAGGGTGAAACAAAAGGACGCGGACACAGATTTACTTGTTTGCCCGCGTGGTTGGCTGCGGCCTGGTTTAGAACACCAGCGGTCCGGCGTACTGCTTTCGGACCGTGGTGCTGCTCCAACTGGCCTCCCCGACCACGCCATCTTTATTTATGCCCCTGGGCCGGAGGCCTCGGGGTAAACCATATTTTACACTTATGGAGGTGAACTCCACCTCCAACATCCGGGGACTACCTAAGTCGAACGTACTTCGGTAATCCCCCCATCAATGAGAGGTGTCGGCTGATCGGTTACGTCACCAACCAGCGACACCACAATGTTATACTGATAAAAATACATGACCGCATCCAGTGCAACGGGCAGTGCAAAAACAGAATTATCATTGTTACTTACAAACAACAAAGCCCATTGCGATTATCAGAATATAAGTACTAGCAGAAGTCTGTGTTTTTAGATTGTTTATTCAGGAAAAACATCTGGGTTTCACAAACTGGAGCGATCCCCATCAAAAATGTATGTTATCCTAGAGTGAGTGCACACGTGCAGCTGGCCTCCCAGGTAAAGGGTAATTCACTGATATGAGACACTTAGGCCCATATTTATAATTTTTTAGCGCCGCATTTGCGCCGCTTTTTGAAGCAAAAACGGCGCAAACTTACAAAATACAATTGAATTTTGCAAATTTGCGCCGCTTTTGCGTCAAAAAATGACGCAAATGCGGCGCTAAAAAAGTATAAATATGGGCCCTAAATTGAGACATTACATATCTGAAAATATTGTAGTGCTATGTTTCTTGCCTCCTTTTGGGACACTGCTTGCCTCCCTCCCCTGAGTCAATTCACAGCTATTGTCAGGTCTTTACGTTAGCGTTCAGGGGTGCATCACCAAAAATGAGCGCCTAGCCATATATCTTTAAGCCCAGCTTGTTTGCATTTAGAAGAACATGTGTTGCTAAAGAAGTGTCAGTCTGTTCACTCCAATAAAATAATTCACAAGTAAAGAAAGTAGGGCACAAAAATACACAATCTTCTTGAAAATTGAAGTTTATGTTGAAGACATATTACCGAACTCAAAGGCACTCATTTTCTTGCCCTAAAAAGCATTTAATGCTGAATTGGCAAGACCAGCTTATAGACATTGTAGGTGTCTGGACTAGTGTTAAAAAAATCCAGTCACTTCACTGGTTTCTAGAGAGAATTTCACCTAGCCTTGCGATAAAATTAATTTAATTCGAACGTGTGCAACAAAACACTGAGGCCCATATTTATGCTTATTTAGCACCGCATTTGCGCTGCTTTTTGATGCAAAAATGGCACAAACTTACAAAATACAATTGTGTTTTGCTAGTTTGCGCTGCTTTTGTGTCAAATAATGACGCAAATGCAGTGCTAAAAAAGTATGAATATGGGCCTGAAAATTAAACTGCACATTCATTTACATTAAGAATGCACTGATACGACGTTCTATTAGACGTAATTCACTTTAACTAAATTATCTCGATCAATTTAACTCAATTAGAGACGTCCCTTCGAATTTACTTTTTTGGATCATTTCTATAAAAGAGTACCCCTTTTTATTCGGTTTACTGTTTTCATTAAAACGGTATATTTATGCAATACCTTGCTCTATTTTTATTTTTTTAATGTTTTTTGCCTAACTTTTATTTTTATTTTTATTTTGAAAGTTTAAATCACTTGTCAAACTAGAGAGAGCAAAGCAATGATGGAAAGTGAACAGCATTTTCACCGAAGGCTGTGCATTCTTTCCACGTTACAGGCGTCCTTACCTCTGGCAGACTGGATGAGGAGTGAGGTAAAGCTGTTTACCGATAACACTACTCCTTAATCGCTGAAGGAGTTGAGGCTGAACGTTTGTTTACTTTGTCTGGGAAAGGGTAAAGACGCTGCAGTTATTACTAGAGCTGAAGTGTAAGCCCCAGCCTCTGTTGACTGGACTCCTGGTCACTTGACCTTTTCCAGAGGATAAATGTCTATTTCCCAGGGGAATTACGGGTCTCTTTTCAATGTACATGCAAAATGTGTAATTTTTCTGTTATTCGAAGTTATACGAAGTGATACAAATACCTATGAAAATATAGTTCATTTATCAGCCACCAAACGCTCGTGTTTCTCTAAAGGCTGCTCACTTTTTAACGTAAATCACTGCTAATCTATATTTGATTTCAAAATGTAATACGATTGCTAAACTCATACTGGCTAGGGACTAAAATCTATGGACTCTTAAGATTCACCTGGTACTACTTTGTACTCCGCTCCAAACGTGCTTATACCTTTCCAAAATGCTTATACTTGCACCTGGGGTTTTATATCGACCATTGTTTATCATACTCCTGCGACAGTATCATATACATGCACTCTAAAATAAACCGCTTTAATATCCTGATAGGTTATGTCCAAGCTATAGAAGAATCTAAAGAGATATGCAGTTGTTGCATACTATAAAGTGGTTCATTTTCTAAGGGATAAACTGGTTCCTGCCGTACATTAAAAAGGACATAGCAAATCATTGAGGAAGCCCTGACCATGTAGAAGAGCAAGGCCTTTTTATGTAGAGTACAGTGCTTCAAACTAACTGCATGATTTTGAGACATTTCCATTTTATGGGATTCATGCTTTTTAAGTTTTCCTTTAAACATGCATTCCACCCATCAATAGGTTCCTGTTCCTATAAACAAATCCCTCTAACCCATTCACAAAAATTATGAAATGCCATTGTTTGTCTTTGAAAATGTGAAATGTGAGTGGTCTAAAACTGTACATCAACCGGTGCTCCGCTGATGCATAATAACCAGTAAGCACCTGATACCTGGGATCAAGGATTCCCCTGTGTGGCATCAGTCAGCACACACCTGAAGCATTTCAGCCACTGTTTCCTTCAGTTTGCATTATTTAGTACTTCCTGAAAAACGTCTCTATCACTTCCCAGTGCACATCATTCTGTGCTCCCCTACAGTCCAGTATTCTATGTTGTTCTCTGTTGAACACATGTACACCATGAACATTGATGTTTGCATGAGTTTACTATATTTAAACCAGACCTATTGATTTTGCCAATGCTTTATTTATTCCTGATACCACCTGCACACACACAATGTCTCTCACCCATGCTTACATCACTGTTTCTCTTACACACACTTTGTAAAACACACCATGTTCTTAGACACACAAGCACAGAAGAACATCATAGTGGTGGTAATGGTGATGTTAATGATTGTGCTAGTGGTAATGTTGTAGTCATGGTGGTAATGGGGGAAGTAATGGTGATAAAAGTAACAGTAATTGGGTCATAACAGTGATAATGATGGTGGGAATGGTGATGTAATGGTTGTGGTAGTAAGGGTGGTTGTTAGAGTGGTGGTGGAATGATATATGGCATTTGTGGTGGTGGTGTTAGCGTTAATTGTGGGAGTAATGTATTGGTGGTAGTGGTGGTGGTAAAGATGATGGTGGTAATGGTGGTACTGATGGTCATAATTCTGCTTGCAATGTATTTTTTGTGTGTATTGGTACGGCAGTGTTAGTAATGGTAGCGGTGGTAGTAATGGTAGCTGCAATTGTAGTGGTGATGATGGTAATGTTGGCAATGGCTATGGTAATGGTGGCAAGAGTGGTAAGGGTGGGAGTGATAGTGGCACTGTTAGTGAGGCATAGGACTGGTATTATCTCAAAAGGTTATGCACTGGCTTTGTATAACCTTTGATTTACATTACCATGCAAAGAGTCTGCAGGGTAGTCTGCATACGAAATGCTTGGCTGGAATGAGGATTAGGGGGCTGCTGGGAGCTCAGTAATGAAATGAGAAGCCCAGCAAACATGTCACAGTAGCTCTCAGAGTTGACAGAGCACTACCGTAAGCGACAGTGAAGAGATCACAAAGTGAGTGGGGTAGCACAGTAGGCGGGATCCTTGAGCCACCAGAAAGTGATGACAAACAGTAGAAGATGGGACCACCTTTAACCATGGTTACAAGAAAGGTGAGGCAGAGCACGTGCCAGTTGGGATGGCTTGTCAGATATTTTGGGGTCAGACCATCCCAATAAATGCTTTAAAAGAGTTTAATGCTTTGCAAAGAAATACCAAAAAAGTTCTATCTGTTATCAATGCACTTATGAGATAAAAAAACTGAATGTGCGATCACTGTGTGTACTTTTAGTAAAAATGGATCCTCATGACTCAAAAAAGATAATGGATGAGGGGGCTGACCCAAAACCCACTTTTTCTTTTCTTATATTGGAATCAATAGGTCTTGCAGACATCTATGCTGTCACACCAGACCAACAAATAGCCTATCCTCACTAAACATCAACTCATGCCAAGATTGGTGAAATTTTGTTCAGCGGTTTTGCATCTGGGGAGAGTGAAAATTCTGACAGTCTTTAAAATGGTAACGAGTACTTTGAGATCTCACCTGATAATGTGCACAACAGGATCTGCATGCAAGGCCTGGGTCTTACAAAAAGTTTAAAAGGTGGTGCATTACTGTCAGCAAGTAGATATATTTCTCCATAATACATAACAAAGAAAAGCTGATAAGAGTTAAACTCCATAGCAGTAAGCATCCTCACACACATTCTTGTAGATGCAAGACAGGAGATATAATAAAAAAATATTAAGAGCCACAAATATCATGTCTTGAATATTGTGATTTAAAAAATATTGTGGCTCAGAATATCACATGCGAGATTATTGTTTTATGAAATATGTTTTAATATTGTTGTTAAAATGTGTATTAATATCATTGTAATTTACACAGTTTTTTAAGTGAGTTTTCTGTATTTATTTATTTCAGTTAATTTGCTTTATTATTAAATTGTTTATTTTTTTAGTAGATTTTGAAGAGTGGGGTGTTGAAATTTTATGGAAAATATGTAAATTTTGAAATATTTGGAATGCTTAAATTATTTTTATGATATTATATATACATATATAAATTGTTAAATACTTTCATTTATAAATATGTAAACTCAAGCATTTATATTTAATATTAAAAATGCAAACTTTGTTTTATAATTGTTTATTTATTGTAATTTGTTGTATAAAAATTGGTCAACCATTTTGTCACTTGGTAAACTACTTATATATTATTTAAATTATTTAACTTACTTGCATTTATTTCATTTTATTGTTTTTTAAATTAAGATGTTTTTGTAATTTGTTTATGTTATTTGATTTAACATTCTAAAACTAATATTTTAGACATTTGTATTTTATTATATATTGTAGTTATTCATTTTATAATATAGTAAGTCATTGTTATTTATTCAATATTTTGGTAGTTATCACAATTTATATTCTTTATTTTGTGTGTTTTATTTGGGATAATTAAACTTCATTTATGTAATGTATTATTTTTAGTGTAAGGTATATCATACATTTGTAGTAATAGTTAATCCTTACATTAAAAAATATGGCACTTCCCTTAAAGTCTTTTAGTTTGGAGTGGGAATAGTAAATTGTACCTACCCCCAAGTTCTAGCACTTTCCCCTGTGTGGTTAAGTTTGGAGTGGGAATAGTAAATCTTAACCCCTCAAAATCCAACACTTTACCCAACGTGTTTAAGTGTGGTGTGTGAAGAGGACATATGAACACCTCAAACCAATACATTCCCCAGGATATTTAAGTTTGGAGTTTTATATACATGCTCTAAACATCTTTTTTAATATACTCCAATTTTACTGTACAGTATCAATCAATAATTAAAACGTGCCTTTTTGGACTAAGGTTTTATTTCCAAGAATTATCTAATTCAGAATAATTGTGATTACATACATGATATAGAGGGTCATTCTGACCCTGGCGGCCGGTGGCCGCCAGGGCCACCGACCACGGGAGCACCGCCAACAGGCTGGCGGTGCTCCAATGAGCATTCTGACCGCGGCGGTTCAGCCGCGGTCAGAAGCGGAAAGTCAGCGGTCTCCCGCTGACTTTCCGCTGCTCTTTGGAATCCTCCATGGCTGCGGAGCGCGCTCCGCAGCCATGAGGATTCTGACCCCCCCTACCGCCATCCAGTTCATGGCGGGAAAGCCGCCATGAACAGGATGGCGGTAGGGGGGGTCGCGGGGCCCCTGGGGGCCCCTGCCGTGCCCATGCCAATGGCATGGGCACGGCAGGGGCCCCCGTAAGAGGGCCCTGAAAAGTATTTCAGTGTCTGCCTTGCAGACACTGAAATACGCGACGGGTGCCACTGCACCCGTCGCACCTTCCCACTCCGCCGGCTCGATTACGAGCCGGCATCCTCGTGGGAAGGTCGTTTTCCCCTGGGCTGGCGGGCGGTTTTACTGGAACCGCCCGCCAGCCCAGGGGAAAACTCGTAATACCCGCCGCGGTCTTTTGACCGCGGCGCGGTAATTTGGAGGGCGGGATCCTGGCGGGCGGCCTCCGCCGCCCGCCAGGGTCATAATGAGGCCCATAGTGTGCGCACATTTATTTTTAAACATTATTATTTTGAAAAACTCAGAACTAATTGGTTGTACATTTTTATCAGTATACATTTATACATATAACTTGTTTCTACTTTTTTAAATATAGAGACACAGTATTAAAACAATTGTAACATGTTTGAAGTGTTTTATAAACATTAATAAATAACATAATTTGTTTAGATTGATTTGTTTGGGGTGGTAATATTTTTTGTTGGTCTTCAGTTCAAGTAAGGCGATTTTAAACTTGTTTTATAGGGGTTAGTGATAGAGCTGAGATGTTTAGACTTCGTTAAGCTAGTCTTTGTAATGTTGTTTTACTGTATATATTGCAGGGTGTTATGTGTTAGTTACAGTAGTGTGGTAGGTCTTAATGTGAAATGTAAAATTTTGTTTATTTTGTATGTGTGTTCTTTGTGTTTAACACTGATTTTATACAGGTTTTACTGTGCTTTGGTTTGTTCTAGGGTTGTGAGTTATTTTGAGTAGGATTATATGATTTCAACTTTACAGGTTTGTAACCTGGATGTATTTTTTTTCAAAGAAAAAGACTTGATTCTTTTTTTAACTCATATTATTTTTCCTTGATTTTTTGGTTTTCCTTTAGTGCTGTTTATTTTTATTCTAATCTTTCAGTATTTCGATGACTTCCTTAAAAAATTGGACTCAGACTGGACTTATACTGGATGTTTTATTTTTCTCTGGATTATGTTTTGCATTTGTTTAGGAATATTACATGAGACTCAGAAGAGGGTTGAGAAGGCTAGACTGTTTGTTGTACCCAATGAGATTAACAGACTGCCATGGGGTGTCTGATCATTTCATAGGAACTTCAAGTGCGGTTGCAACTCAACTGGAAAATCTGATCCTTGAGCATAGCTTAAGAATTGCAAATGGCAGCACTAGTTTTGATATCCCTCCTAAGCCGACCTTTAAGAAAGGTCTTGTAAAATCTCATATTGATTACCTCTTGCTGGATCAGGAAGCGTGGGCCTCTCTACCTGACATGGCTGTTGTCCCCAGAGCAGATAGCAACCATGATGCCTTCACAGCAGTTTTGCTTATAAGCTGTAACCTATCTCCACCTTACAATATGACCCTAGAAGAGGCAATCAATAGTAGGAGAAGTGTCAAATGGGCAGTAGTCATGGATAATAAAGCCATCCAAACCCAAATTTATGAGCTATTTGCAGACAACTCAGCGGAGGTAACTAATATGAGAGGCTGTCAGCCAGAAATGGTCCCTGTGCAGTTAATACAACAACTAAGGCCCTGGTTCTGTAAAGACAGGAAAAGAGGACACTCCCTCATACTAAGGATTACAAGAATATTAAGATGAAGCTCTTGGAAACCTTGAAGAAGAGCATTAAAACACAAATAACTTCTGCAAGAAATTATTATAAGTCTATTTTATTTAAAGCGAAAAAGAGTTTGGAGACGGATCAATGGGATGAGCTTACTAATGCACTTAAGAGACTTAAGAGTAAGAACACTTTGGATTTTGGAAATTGGTAGCATCCAAATAAAATTAATTCATAATCATCTTGACACAGTAGTGCAGCCTGAGGAGTGGTTAGAACACTTCAGGGCCTTGTACAGTGAGAAGGGGTGAGAACATGCTGGGAACATATTGGAGGAGCACAATGAGGGGGTTGCCTTGATGCTCCAGCAGCTCAAACTAACTCTTTACAGAAGATGGATGAGACTGAGTTAGAACCCTCCTACTTCTCCCTGGAAGAAACAAGGGTAGCATTAATGCAAATAAAGAAGGAAAAGGCCCCTGGGCTTGATGGTCTTCTGGGCAACCTTTTTCTATCTCCTCCTGAGGTGTGGACGCCCACTTGGCTTGGAGCAGTTATTGTACCAATCTATAAAAAAGAGAGAAGGGACCTACCTTTTAACTGTAGACCTGGGTAAGGCCCAAAATATTTTCTGTAGACAGGCACTGGCGAAGCTACAATCTTGGGTCACAGACAACCATATTCTTGAAGACGTCCAGGCGGGATTTAGGTGCCATACTAGTACCCTTGATCAGGTCTTACAGCTTAAGCTGCTATGTTGGGAGTATATTACCCTAAAGAAACATCATTTGTATGTTGCCTTTATAGATCTGAGGTCGGCCTTTGAGTTAGCCCCAAGGGATAGGTTGTGGAAGGTAATTGAAGCTTACAGGGTCCCCAGTGAACTATTATGGAACTTAAGAGCTCTCCACACAAAACCATTCGCAAAAGTGAGGTGGGGATCTAACGGGCAAGATTCCGATCCATCAGGGGTAAAGTAAGGCTGTGTATTGGCTCCGACATTATTGATCCTTTATATTAATGGGGCAGTTAAATGGCTCTCCCAGTGTATGCACGATGCCCCTAAGCTAGCTGGAACTTCACTCCCAATATTAATTTGCAGATGACACCTTGTTCATTTCTAGAACCCCTATGGGTCTCCAGGCAGAGCTGGACTCTTTTGTAGCCTTTTGTTAGATGAGGGGCCTTGAAATCAACCCTCTGAAAACAAACTTTCTTGGTATTAATTCCCATAAATCATTCAAGGGGAGAATGGTAATTGAAGACTCCATAATATAACAGATCGATTATTTTGACTATCTAGGGGTCTAGCTGTACCACACAATGACCTGGACCTACCAAATATAACAGAGTAAAAACCTTCCTATGCAGGGAACCTACCCATTAGTAGGAACAAAAGGTTGTGGTTGGTGGGTGGTGTATCCAGTATTTCAGGTTTATAAAGCTGTAGCTGTACCTGTATCCACTTATGGGGCAGAAATCTGGGGATTTGCGGATGTTATGGCCCTCTTAGTAGCTGAGAACAATTTCATAAGGGGCTTATTTAAGAAGGGTAAGGGCACGCCCCTAGTCCAATTGAGTTTGGATTTAGCATTCAACCCTATTAACATGGATGTGACTGTGAAATCTTTATTGTACTGGGTAAAGCTGTGGACAAATGAGGAATACACACTCTATAGGGATTCCCTAAGAGATTTGATTTCCTGTGATTCAAGGGTAATTACGCCACATCAAAAAAATGTCAAGAGGCAGTGCAGGAAGTTGAAAATGATAGACCTTTGAAACTCTCCAGCAGCTGCTGCTAAGGGAGCCAGGCTGAAAGTGAAAAGTGCTTTTGGGAATTATGCCCTGGAACAGATTTGGTTCAACTATGGTAATTTCTAAATGTAAAATGCTCTCCAGCTTATGAGGAGTTTATGGATGAAATCTATTCACCCATTACCAAATGGCTTTATCTCCAATTTAGATAAGGGTCCATGACTTTAAGAACCGTAACAATGGGACAAGCAAGATCCTTCAATGTTTTGCCACTTCTTGTTCAAAAACAACAGATGATGGACCAAATGCAGAACAAATGAAGCATTCACCCCCAGTCACAGATCTGGGTTTAATCCATCAGTTTTTTTGCTTGCCATGCCATTCCAGTTTGGAACCAGCCATATGCAAATCAGTCTTGACCCTGTTCCCCATGGGAACAGTCCAGCCCGAACTGCCAGGCCAGGTCTTCCCTGAACCAGAAACAAGCATCCTGGCACCGGGTCTGGGTATCACCCTTCATCAGCCAAGCTAGCTTAAATCTGGTGGCATAGCAAGCACGGGACCCACGTCTGGGCACACCCTTCCCACTTGGGGAGACAAATGCAAAAACAACATATGATGGACGGAATGCAGAACAAATCAAGCATTCACCCTCATTCACAGATCTAGGTTTAATCCATCAGTTTTTTTTGTTTGCCATGCCATTCCAGTTTGGACCCAGCCATATGCAAATCAGTCTTGACCCTGTTCCCCATGGGAACAGTCCAGCCCAAACTTCCAGGCCAGGTCCTCCCTGAACCAGAAATAAGCATCCTGGGATTGGTTTCAGGGTATCAGTATAAATTGCAGCGCAGAAAATTGATAATTACGGTCTGTAAGATTCAGAGCACTAGGCACTATTGGGAGTCCCTGAGAATCCTTAAATATACAACAAAGGCTATGATAGTAGCCGCAGTAGACAAATACTTAGAGCATGGTGTATTAGATGGAGGGTGGTGCCCTAACAGTAATTTCATCTAATTTATTCTACAGACTGCGTTGTTAGAGTCTATAGAGGTATATAACCAAGTTGCGTATATTACTCACTTTGAATTGTATCACCGACCTTTGAGAGTCACTTGGTCAGATCTTGGCCTAGAGGTGGACCATCTCAATCCGTTATATATCCCTGGTAAGCCTCTTGGGCTTTACAAATGGGACATAATGGAAGAATTATCATTGTACACTCCTAGGCAACTAACATGGGTCAGGTGATTTTGGTATGGGTGGCAGATGACATATTTGAGCACTATTGCCTTTGAACATGTAGCTGGTTTATTTTTCTGCATAGACATTTTTAAAGATTTTACTCTAAGTAGCTCCAAATAATATATTCTGGAAGTGGACTGCCCCCATCCTCTATATACATATGGAAACCCTCTTGGGCTTCCAATTGTGATATAATTAAAGAAATTATAATTGTATGCTCTTAGGCAATCATCATGGGTTCGATGATTCTGTTCTGGGCAGCTGATGACTTACTTGAGAAGTACTGTTTTCAAAAGTGTATTTGCCCTATTTGTTTGCATATGTATTTTAAAGATTTTATCCTAAGCAGCTTCAAATAATACATTTCTCTTTTTGCCCTAATTATTATTATAATAATTAGGTGTGCATTTTATATGAACTGTTTTACTAATGTATATTCATATATTTATGTATGCTTTTATGGATTTTACCAAAATAAAGTAATTACTACTACTACTACTACCCAGATGTTTTATCTTTTCAAAGAAAAAGACTTGATTATTTTTTTTACTTATATTATTTTTCCTTGAATTTTTGGTTTTCCTTTAGCAGTGTTTATTTTTATTCTAATCTTTCAGTATTTTGATGGCTTCCTTTAAAATTTGGACTCAAAATGGTCTTACACTGGATGTTTTATTTTTCTCTGGATTATTTTTTGCATTTGTTTGGGCATTTGTTTGGGCTCTTTAGTATCAATATTTTTGGGATCATATTTTTTCAACTGACATTTCACTTACCAGGACTTCAGCAATTACATTTAAAGTATTATTTTATTGAATACATTGATGGTATTGAGTGAGCAATGTTATTTGTTTTGATCGTATTTGTCTACCTATATTGTATTTAGTTTGTGAAAAAAGTATGCTTTTTTGATGGTCCTCAAATATATATTTAGGAAAAGTAACTTTTAGAACGTTTGCTTCTTCCTAACTGAATCTCCTGGAGGATAATCTACATTAGCTTTTTGCCAGCTGTCAATCAAGTGCTTGACCCAAAAACCTCCACACCAGATAACTCTGGTTGACAAGTCATCCTGAATGAACAGGGATGACTCTTCTGAGCTTGGCTGAATATTCAGGGGAGGGGCTGTTACCATCCTGTTGGCACAACAGTGTTGATTATGTCTCACAGGTCTGTCTGAGGCACACATAAATCTTTTGCCTCATTGCAAGGGACCAAACAGGATCAGAACAAAATTCTTGTGTACCCCCTCTCCGATTGTTGAAGGACCCTGCTTTTGTTCTCCTACACATCTGACTCCTTGTTAGACTTGGCATCATTTGCATGGTCTCCCCTAACTTTTTGCCTCTACTTTGTAGGTTGGTTCTGTGTGCTGGACTCTGTTTTTGCTGTTTTGTTTGCTCTGAACACTACCACTGCTGACCAGTGCTAAAGTGTAAGTGTTCCCTGTATAAATATAAGTGTACATTGGCTTATCCATGATTGGCATATTTGATTTACCAGTAAGTTCCTAGTAAAGTGCACTAGAAGTGCCCAAGGCCTGTAAATCAAATGCTACTAGTGGGCCTGCAGCACTGGTTGTGCCACCCAGATAAGTAGCCCTATAAACATGGCTCAGACCTGCACTGCTGTGTCTGTGAGTGCAGTTTTAAACTGCTAATTCAACCTGGCAAGTGTACCCACTTGCCAGGCCTAAACCTTCCCTTTTTATACATGTAAGGTACCCCTAAGTTAGGCCATAGGTAGCCCCATGGGCAGGGTGCAGTGTATGTTAAAGGTGGGACTTGTACTTATGTGTTTTACATGTCCTGACAGTGAAATACTGCTAAATTTGTTTTTCACTGTTGCAAGGCCTAGCTCTCTCATAGGTTAACATGGCAGGCAACTGCCTTTAAACATGATTAAAGCGCAACTTCCCTTTGGAGCAGATAGCCATGTGGATTTCGGGGTCTCTGAGCTCACAATTTAAAAATACATCTTTTAGTGAAGTGGATTTTAAGACTGTATGTTTGAAAATGCCAAGTGAAAGTGAGCATTTTCTTGCTTAAACCATTCTGTGACTCTGCTTGTTTGTGGATTCCCTGTCTGGGTCAGTTTGACAGTTGGGCTGTTTGCATCTCTTCTCTAGAGAGTGACACAAAGGGAGCTGGGGTGCAACCTTCATATCCTAATGGGCCATCTGGGCAGAGGGGAGGGGAGGAATGGTCACTTACACCTGAAAGGGTTGTACCTGCCCTCACACAATACAGTCTACAACCCCCTGGGGTGTGTCTGGGTCCTGGCCTGGGCAAGGAAGGATCTTGTAAACAACAGAGACTTCTCTTTGAAGTAGGCCTACTTCAAAGGCAGAAAGGGGTGGAAGAAGAGCACACAAAACCCCTGGAAATCAGATTACTTCTGGAACCAAGAGGAACATCTGCCAAGGAGAAGAGCTTGAGAATATGGAGGAGGAGTACTGCTCCTTTGCCTGTGACTGTGCTTTGCTGGGTTGGCCTGCAGTAACTGCCTATGCCTGAGAGAGGACAAAGACTGACTTTTGTGTGACTTCCCATTGGTAAAGAATCTCCAAGGGCTTGAACTAAGCTTGCTTCTGGTTGTTGACGTCTCAGGGACATCAAAGACTTCTCTCTGCCAGCACCTGGGCTTTCTGCTGAGAGTCCTGCCTGCCAAGTGGTCCCTAACCTGTCTCTGGGCCCTTGAAAGGTGCAGCTGGTGGAAAAGGACAGAAAGCCATGCAAAGACCGCCTTGCAGGGAAGCGTTCGATGCACCACCAGCCTCGCACCTGAAAAACGATGTGCCGCCGGCCTCGTGGCTAACATCAATGCTCCACCTGCATTTCGACTGGAAGATCGATGGAACGTGGTTTCTTGAACCCTGCGACCGGATTTCGACGCAACATTGCTTGGTGCGGAAAATCAACGCAAAGGCTGCCCGGACCTGAGGTGCCCGTCCGGAACGACGTATTGCTCTCTTGCAGGAGAGAAGAAACAACTCACGCCGACCCAACCCGAGAAGGAACAATGCACGTTCTCGCTTGTGAGTGAGAAATTAACGCTTCGCTGGCCTTTTCAGATGCACACTCACCCGTGCGGCTTTATTTTAATGCTGCCCAGGTACCTTTGTATGCTTACAATGTTCTCACTGTTTTCTTAAGGATTAAGGGCCATATGTACGAACACATTTTCCCATAGACACAGAATGGGCAAAACTGCTTGCTACATCTGGCCCTTAGACTCTTATTCTTTTTAAAATTCATATCTTGACTTGTGTGTGTTAGATTTTTGTTGGTTTGGTCTTGTTTTGTTTAGATAAATATTACCTGTTTTTCCAAACCTGTGTTGTGTCATTGTGTAGTGTTTTCACTGAGTTACTGTGTGTGCTTGTACAAATACTTAGGGGCATATTTATACTCCGTTTGCGCCGGAATTGCGTCGTTTTTTTTTACGCAATTCCGACGAAAAACTAACTCCATATTTATACTTTGGCGTTAGACGCGTCTAGCGCCAAAGTCCATGGAGTTAGCGTCATTTTTTAGCGTGGACACCTACTTTGCGTTAATTATATGCAAGGTAGGCGTTCCCGTCTAAAAAATCGACTCCGAGGCATGTGCGTCAGATTTATACTCCCGGGCAAAATTCACACCCGGGAGTGGGCGGGTCAAAAAAAATGACGTACGGCCGCTTTTGCGCCGTTTTTTAGCGCCTGCAAAAGGCAGGCGTTAAGGGACCTGTGGGCTCTGAAGGAGCCCAGAGGTGCCCTCCCATGCCCCCAGGGACCCCCCCTGTCACCCTTGCCCACCCCAGGAGGACACCCAAGGCTGGAGGGACCCATCCCAGGGACATTAAGGTAAGTTCAGGTAAGTGTTTTTTTTTCTTTTTTTTTGTGGCATAGGGGGGCCTGATTTGTGCCCCCCTACATGCCACTATGCCCAATGACCATGCCCAGGGGACAGAAGTCCCCTGGGCATGGCCATTGGGCAAGGGGGCATGACTCCTGCCTTTGCTAAGACAGGAGTCATTTCTATGGGGGTTGGGAGTGAAAAAAAATGGTGCAAATCGGGTTGAGGTGCAAAAATTGCCTCAACCTGACTTGCCCCATTTCTTGACGCCCAAGCCCCATATCCCCCTACGCCGGCGCTGCCTGGTGTACGTCGTTTTTTTTAACGCACACCAGACGGTGCCGGCGGCTAACGCCGGCTAACGTCATTCAATAAATACGGCGCCCGCATGGCGCTTCAGAATGGCGTTAGCCGGCGCTAATTTTTTTGACGCAAAACTGCGTTAGCGCAGTTTTGCGTCAAAAAGTATAAATTTGGGCCTTAACACCTTGCTTCTGAAGTTAAGCCTGTCTGCTCGTGCGAAGCTACCGAGGGGGTGAGCGGGGCCTAGCTGAGGGTGATTCTCCTTTACCCTGACTACAGTGTGGGTCCTTTCTTGGACAGGGGGGAA
The DNA here is from genome assembly GCF_031143425.1 of Pleurodeles waltl. Lineage (NCBI taxonomy): Eukaryota > Metazoa > Chordata > Amphibia > Caudata > Salamandridae > Pleurodeles > Pleurodeles waltl. The sequence continues at coordinate 1,560,971,097 of NC_090440.1, forward strand.
CCTGACTGCCAACCAAAGACCCCAATTCTAACACTCCTGTTTTGTTCTGGGTCCATAGATTGCTTCAAACTGGATTTTAGTGCTAGATGTGGTTGGAAATTGGTGTTTTCCCCTGTTTCCTTCTATACACATCCCCAGCTCTCTGAGCCCAAGTTTTCTGTGGCTGATGAATTCAACATCTTGCCATTGCCCTGGCACATGCCATTTGTGCCTGTTTGCAGTAAGACAAACAGTAACTATAGAAAAAGCGTGCAGGGTTGCCCCCCAGATAAATGTACCTCATTTGTTAGAAAATACAGAGGAATTGCACCATCCATTAGCTAGTGCCAACCATAAACGATGCACATTTAGCAACCTACCTTAGAACACTTTCTGGACCTATAGAAGATCAGAAGAGGACTGGACCTGTTGTCAGTGCCTCGAGAGCAGCCCTGAAGTACTGAACCTGCTTCCTCTTGTACCCAAGACAAAGAGGTTCATTACAAGAGTCAGTTGGCTGACTTTCAGTGTGTCTAATCGGATACAACAAACTGCAAAAGGCCTTCATCCTAATGTACCCAGCTAACCAATAGCAACTTGACCTAGACTGGGCCCTGTTGTTGGGTCAACCTGTGAGTCTCTAAATGCTACCACCTGAGGTCCCTGTGGGCCATAGAAGTGAACTTCTGTGGTTCTTTGGGAACCAGAAGAAAACTTGGAAACCTTTGAAAACTTTTTCAACTAAGGTTCAGCAGGACTGACTAGAAAAAGTATGTGACTAGCATTTCCACACCTAAAACAAAATGACTAAGACCCATTCTGTGTTAGGACTTGGGGTCACCTGGGGGTTGTATAGTGTGTGTAGTACAGGGATTGACCTGACTGCAACTCCAGCAGGTCTTGTTTCTCTGACTCTAAACACTAGATCAGTCTTCTCTTGTCCAAATGCCCCTGTTTGACAAATCCAAAATAAAGTATAATTACCTGGGAGTGATCAAGCACAGATCATGCACAAATCAGAGACATGTCTGTTCACATAGCTCCATCTGGACTTCCTAGCAGAAGATGAAATTATTGAGACAGGAATGACACCTTACCCAGTGTGTACAACAAGTCTTCCTAAGGCCTCAAGCTGCATCACCAGATTGACATTGGCAGCAAACACATTGACACAGCACTATGCACATAATGACTCCAGTCACATATACAACAAAGTCCGGGGTCTGCCTGCATCACAACCAACTAGGCCACCAAATGGTCAAATGCATATTTTGACTGCACTGTTGGCAAGATGTAATTTTCAGACCATCCTCCCAAGTGCAACTCATCTGCACATCTCAGCAGCTACGTGAGTCAAATTGGGTTGGCATGCTTCACACATGACATGGCAAATGACCCACTACCATGGTTACTTGCCACAATTGGATTAACTACAACTTAACTTTGTACATGGTCTCTACTTACTGAAACTACAAACTATTGGAGGTAGATGTCACAATACAACCAATAACATTGTAGGTTTTACATGAACAAGTTGAGCTGCCACTGGACACGCTAAGGCCATTTAATAGACTGCCACTATGCCCCCAGATGAAGCCCTCAGTGAATAAGACACTTCTGGACATCTGGACGTGGAGGATAGTTCTGGCCCATTTGGGCACCCTGGTCAGAGGGCAACAGTGAGTCTCATTGTGCCCACAAAGTCATCCCCCAGCCTTGTTGCATTGACATCACAGGTAACCATTCGTCCCCCAACCTGTGGCCCTAGCATACTGTCTACCATCTTGTGCACCCAGTCCTAGATCCTGAGGTGCAGTGCCACACTTCCGGCAATGAGGGTCCAGGAACTATTTCCTATGCCTATGGCAAGGGCGCTGGCCCGTGGGGTTAGGGTGTGTAGGACGGATGCCGTGGGCCAGCGGGGAGAGGCCACTGAGGCTTCTCTGGGTGAGGACACCATCAGTCACATCTAGGGGAGTCCCAAGGTGTGATGTGCCAGGTGTTGACAGAACTTCAGGAAATCAAGCAGCTACAGAGGGAAAAGCATCTGAACATACAAGAACAGATGGAAGCCCGCAATACCAACATTTCCTCCCTAACAGGGGTGTTGGGAACACACATACCACCCTGAGCAGCTTTTCAACACCAGTCTACCCCTTCCTTTTGTCCAACAGCAGCAGGCCCAGCAACATTGGTGCCAGCCACTGGAATGGAGGCCCTGGCAGAGGAACACCAAGGCCCAGACAACCCTACCTCTGTAGCAGCAGACCCCTCTCCACCCAAGCAAGGGCATTCAGCAAAGAATCCAGGAGGTGAGGAGGGCAAGACACCCACCACTGCCAGTAATAACCCTCTTCCTTAAGGTTCTCCTTTGTGTGTAACACATTCACTATGGACTGATCCTGAACCACCTACTGTAGGAGGCTGGCCTGGTTTGTAGTGGGTACTTGTTAATAGTGGGTAGACAGTGTATAGAAGCCAGGCTCTCTAAGGGTAGTGTGGATGAGCAGCAAAGGCCTAACTAGGAGACATGCAAAGCTTATGCACTACCACTGTAGGCACACAGTACTCACACATATGAAAGAAAATTCTCAGTGTTACCAAAATAAAGGTACTTTATCTTAGTAACACAAATGCCAAAAATACCCTAGAGACTATACTCCCATAGGTGGTAAATAATACACAAATTATATACACTAGTATGCATAAATAGCTGTAAACTCAGTTAGAAAACAGTGCAAATAGTGAAAATCACAATATTTAGAAATGGCCCTAGGGGGAACACAAACCATATACTAAGAAAGTGGAATGTGAAAGTCAGTTTCCCACCTAGGCAAGTGTAGTGTGTAGAGGGGCACAGGGAGTGTTAAAAAACACCAAAGGTAAGTAATAGAACCCACCCAGAGCACAGGAAAGCAGGAGTAAATTACAGTAACTTTCCTAGAACACACAAGAACACGAGAAAGAAGATAATGCAAGAACCAGAAGAGACTGCAAGACACCAACAGTGGATTCCTGGACCTGAAGACCTGTGGAAGAAGGGGACCAAGCCTAGGAATCACAGAAGAGTTCAGGGAGAACAGGAACCCCTGATAACCCGGATGAAGGTGCAAAAGAAGAACCCCCGGAGAAGAACAACAGTCAGTACTGCATTCAAAAAGATGGATATGGGTTCCTGGTTGGTGCAGATGATGTCAATGCCGGATGGATGATTGCAGTCTGGTTTGCATTGCTGGATTCCACCACCAAGCCTTGACACACACAAAGATTGCGGTTAGCAGACAATGGTGCTGCCGTGGGACCAGGAGGGACCTGGTGGACTCTACCCAGGAGGGAGAGTGAGAAGGGGCAGCACACAAAGGAGTCCCACAGCACAGGGACAAAGAAGGTGCAAAAGGAGGACCACACAGCACTACAACAAAGGGTCCCATGCCACCGGAGAACCATGCAGAAAACTGTGCGTTGCAGGAAGAAGTGCTGGGGGCCAGAGCTGCACAGTGCATGAAGAACTTTGTGGAAGGATGCCAACAAGCCTTGGCAACTGCAAAACATGCAGTGCAAGGGGGTACAATCTTGCGTGGGGAGGCAAGCTCTTACCTCCACCAAAGGTGGACAGTTGGACGTCAGGACCATCGCAACCACTTCAGTCTACCACCTGTGAGGCAGGATCCACGCAGCTCTTCGGGAGAGGGGACCTACACCGCCGGTCGTCAATGCAGAGAGGTGCCTGCTGAAGCGGGGGGGGGTGACTTCTTCACCCCAAGGGTGATTCCTTCATTCTTCTAGTTCAGGCTGAAGACAGGCTGTCCTCTGAGGATGCACAACTGGGAAACAGTTGCAGTTGCAGGCAGGAGCTGAAGATTTAATGTTGCAGAGGTCTTCTTTGCTTCTTTGTGGCAGTTTGTAGAGTTCCTGGAGGGTCCACATGCAGTTTCTTTGGTGAGAAGGTGAAGTAAAGGATGCAGAGGATTCCTGCTGGAGTCTTGCAATCCAAATCTGAAGAACCACCCAAGAGAGAGACCCTAAATAGCCCTGAAATGGGGATTGGTCAGCTACACAGGTAAGCACCTATCAGGGGACGGTAACACCCCTCTCCCAAAAGAAATCCTTTGTTCTGCCTTCCTGGGCTTGAGTTACTCAAGCAACGGGAGGGCAGAAACCTGACTGAGAGGTGGCAGCAGCTGGGGCTGCCTGGAAAACCTAAGAAGGCTGGAATGGCAATACTGGGGATCCTCTAAGGAGCTCCCAGAGTGCATGGAATCATACAACTAATTCTTGCTAAAGCATTGGGGTATGATTCCAACATGTTTAATACCAAACATGCCTATTTTTGAAGTTAGCATAATGTAGCTGGACATAGGTAGTGACCTTTGTCCACTACAAGTGTAAAATGGCATCCATCCTCACACTCACAAAGTCTGGGAAAATGGACCTGGAGGTTGTGGGGGTACCTCTGCTAGTGCAGGGGTGCCCTCACATACAGGTACTCTGTACCCTTCCCTCGGGGCTGGAGGGCATACAATAGGGGTGACTTATAAGTGACCTGGTGCAATGTAAATGGCAGTGAAAGGGTGCATGCACCTTTTCACACAGGCTGCAATGGCAGTCCTGTAGAAGCCTTTGCATGGGCTCCCTATGGGTGGCAAAAGAAATACTGCAGCCAATTGGGATCCCCTGGAAGCCCAATTCCCTGGGTACCTAGGTACCATATACTAAGGACTTATAAAGGGGCACCAGTATGTCAACTGTGGGTGAAATACTGGATTACCAGTATCCTACCACCATAATTTAAGGGAGAGAGCATAACTACTGGGGTCCTGATTAGCAGGATCCCAGTAGACACAGTCAAACGGGCCAAAAGTGGGGGTAGCCAAGCTAGAAAGAGGCTACTTTCCTACACCTACTGTTTCCAATGGGAGTAGTACTGTGGACTTTGGACTCCCAATGGCGTAGCATCTACTCCAATGATTTCATTCACCATGACTGACCCCTTTACATTTGATTTTTTGTTGTGTCATGTCACATATATTTTTGGGTAGTCATAGCTGCACAAGAAAATCAGCCTTCACTGACTCTTTATCTGCTGATTTTGATTTCATATTTAGCCATGTAGATATGTCAGACCATGTGAACCATAGAACGGTGATGTGTCAGACCATGTGAACCATACAACGATGATCCAATCTACTTGTTCAAGATGGGATATGTTGCATATACACAGTATCCAGCTCATGATTAAAACCCCCTCACAAACACACACATACAAGTGTCTGCTCAAACTAAAAATATTATTATAGTGTTCAGCACACAGGCTGTCAATTTCTCTGGACTATTGGAAATCAAAAACTATAGACTCATACTGACTAAATGAACATGTTGACAGATACAGAGCACCAGACTACAGAAGGAAGGGATTCATCAGACATTGTTCTGTTGAATAGGCAAACATTGTTGTGGTTTATCTTCAGCTTTTGCCTTATCACATACTACACCAAAGTAATTCAACATCACATAATCCAGAATACAGACAGATGGCAATCCAACAGTCCCTAATCACAGGGCCACCAGAATCCAATGCCCATGCATGTGGGGGCATGACCCAACATATGTCAGTGTTGTGGCATGGGCACTGTGGCCTAGAATGATGAAACACACTAACAGGTCAATACAGGTCATACAAAAAGAGTGTTTAGCCAATGTAAAGGAAAAATGACTTAGTCGTAAGCTAGCCCTATATATTTCATGCGCTCATGATGATACACATGAAGCATCAGGCACACCACAGCAACAGGTCCAATGAGCACTTCTGACCCTCCATCCAAAAACTGTGAAAGCTGTCTTGGCACAGGTCTCCTACACCCAAACTCTGTGACCTACATTACCTGGATCAATCTCTATCCACTTTGTATGTCAGAGCAGCATCACATACCTGCCAATGCCACAACTCTGAAATGCCTACATGAAGATGTCATGGTGAAGGTACCTGTACAACGAACAAAACAAGCAGTATAGGCTTGAATCCATACATGTGGCACAAGTCACATAGCAAGTATCTGGAAAACAAAGAACAATACAAGGAAACTGATACAAACAAAGCAACAACATCAAGGTGGAGAGGTTTCAAAAGCTATCACATCAAGCAGCTTTTGGTGGATTATTACAAAGTATTAGCTCCCTAGCTATACCCAAAAAGCTCTACTCCACACATTTTCACAACTACATTTAATCATACAGTCACAGTCATAACATCACAAGGCATACTTACGCTCATGAGAAGTAGCTGTGGATGACATGTTCTCACAAGTCAGCTCCTTCCTCTTCATCACTGTCATCCTCAGCTGGCATTTCAGGATTCTCGCAAGGTGGTAATACAGGCTGTCGCTCCTCTGAGATGTGCGGAATATTCCTCTGGAGGGTGATGATGTGGAGCATGCAGCATGCCACAGTGGTCTGACACACTTTACTGGGTGAGTAGAGTCCTGTCCAGACTCCTAAATCTGGTCTTCAGGAGCCCAAAAGCCCACTTCACTGCATGCCTTGTCCTTCAATGGGCCTCACTGAAGCAAACTACCCCTGACATAGTTGGATTCCTCAGCAGCATCAATAACCAAGGACTGTTTGGGTATGCTGAGCCTCCTGTTAAGGGATGGGACATAAGTGAACCAAGGAGTCCCTCACTTCATGATTGTAGCACCTGACAATGCTCACACACAATCAGGATAGCCATGACTTACCAACCAGCCAGGCCCTCCCTGGGTGCAGTTTTGACATCAGGTGGGGTATGCTCCTGTTCCGCATTATACTAACTAAGAGCACCGGTGGCAATGCATTAAGCTCGGACATCCCAAGTTGTACCTCAGTTGAGGGAAATCTAGTAAATCCACAGAATATAATTTGTGTTGGTGCCATCCTGGTAGTCACCCTGCCACCTGGGATCAAGATGCTGGATTTTGGGGATACCCCCACTCCAGCGATACCATGCTGCATACTATGGAAGCTCAATTTTCATGGAAGAAGCAGCTGTAAGCTCGTAGTTAGTGTTAGTCGTGATTTATTCTTCATACTTTTTGCATCACAAAATGACACCCAGTATACACAGGCAGCCGACATGTGTTTCATCATAACGACTTTATCAAGACTGCAAGAATAATATATTAAAAAATCTACATTAACTGCTGTGGATGACAACAGGATAGTTAGAGTATAACTACTCCACACCTTCCACATACTCAATACCATCCGAAGTAGTATAATAACCCAAGGTGGTTCTGTTCCACCAGTCAGTGCTGGTGTTGTCAAGTGATGGAGCGAAACAAAAAGAAGAAAGATGTCGAAACACACTCATGTACCAGTGTCCCTATTTCATAAAGTGAAAATCTGAAATATAAGTGAAAAGTTCCACGAAGGTGTGATAAGCAAGTGGTAGTGATAGATGACCAGAGCTCGCTTGCAGAAGAGAACCAGTGCAAAAGAGAAATAGACAATAGTCCAGCAGGTGATAGGGCCCCTGCCTTCTCTCCAGAGGAACTGGAAAGGCTTGATAATGAGATCCTTCCCCTGTATGGACAGTTCTATGGTTCACCAGAAAAGCAGGTCAGTCCCTCATGTGCATAATTGACTGTGTTCAACACCATAATTTTCCTCCTCACAGGCCACAATGTGCCCCTGTGTGCTAGTTAGACTTGTTGTGTGCCTGTTGTTGCAGTCTGTGTGGCATCACTAGGATGTACAGGTATTGTTGACCAGTACTTTATGTTGTGTTTGTTCACATAGTGTTGTGTGACGTTTTTTTGTGGTCCTATATCTTGCTTGCGTTGAATGCTCGTAACTGGACAAGGAGACCTCACTGCTATCTAATGACATCTCTTTCTTCATGAAGGTTGTAAATGTTGGACAACATGTATGTGCATGACACCATGAACTGTGTATGCATATTGTCTGAGTAATACGAAGATCTAGTAAGTGATGTGTACAGGACCACATATCTTTCAACCCACATCTGGGCTGGCAAGACTGGTGTCTGGAAGGAAAATCATGACTCACTCTGCCTTTCAGGTTGCCACACAAACCACATGCCACATTGCTGATGGCTACATGATGTACTGCCATGTTTGGAAGTCATGGAAATGTGAGTGTCATGTAGGTTCTGTATGTTGATCCTACAGAAACCAGAGCCTGTCAGAAATGGACCTGATCTTGGCTGTGGGAGGGTCCTTGTGGCTATGCAACTGTGGCAACATGCCCACTCCCTGTACACCAGCAGATCCTGTCGTGCACAATATGATGCTGTAGTAGCAAAACAAGCCCTTAATGCCTCAGTCCATTGACTAGATCAGAATGGGTACTGTGGTACATTTCAGAAGTAGTCCATATGCGCATTTTGCATCATTGTCAATGTGTGCCTTTGACTCATGACAACTCCCTTTCTCCCACAGCTCTGTTGTCACCCTCAAATAGATCATAACTGTACAGTACAGGCTTATTGAATGAGTGACAGTACCACAGTGCAGACAGAGTGTTGATTCTTTGGAGGCCATGGCATGTGGGTCAGTAGATTGGTCACATAGCAGAAATTGCATAATGGGTACCGTTGTATGTTGAATGCCATCTCTGTAGGATAGACACATATGTCCTAAGGAGTGTTCTGTGGTACAGGTACATACCACAGAACCACCACCCCCGAAGTGGTATGAGTCTGCATTTGGTAAGCCAGAGGTCTACACATACAAGACACTTTATGTACCTACCAGGACTGACCCTTTATTGTCACTGTTGCAGAGTGTGAATGTGTTGGTCCATTCAGGCCTAAGGAATTTACCCTTCAGAAGTCACATATGTGTGTAGTTTTCATTCTGGTCACATTATAGTAAATTTTGCTGCAGCATGGGCTACCTGATGTCAATAGGCTTGCTCAGTCATTGTACGCCATGAGAACGTTAGTGGGCCAGTCTGTAGATGTATACAAATGTCTGTAGTCATGTCCCTGTACCTATTGGATTGTGTTTTTTACACTAGTGGCGTGTTGACAAATTGAACATTTTTAGTTTGGTGTTTCTGACCTGTGTGACACAACCATTTGAGCCAAAACCTATGAATGTAATCTCTCGATTTGTCTCTTGCATCATACAGGTAAGGACCTATCAGAAGAAGGAGATATAGAGAGCCATCGCTGGACCTCTGGGGGTCCACAGCTGGCAGAGCCCCTCTGTCGCAAGATGTGGGAGGATCTGAGACACTGGGCCCGGAATATCACAGAGGTCCAGCTGGGGCTGTCCTACCAATGTGGGCAGGGCGCACGTCAGACCATGGCTCCCCATACATGTGATAGAGCACACATTGTTCTTTGGGTGAGCTGCACATCAATATTTTCCTTTGGTAAGTGGGGAATGTCCATAGATATGATTTGTGTGCCGTGACTGTTATCAACATTCCTTGTGCCTACATGTTAGCATATGTCCCTTTCTCTTTTGACAAAATGTGTACACTGCTGTTTCATGCATGGTCTACCTATGTTTATGGGATGATTTCTGTATCACCTTACATATATGTGCATGCCAACCTGTGTTTGGAATAGGACATTTGCAATGGGGGTACATTTCATGTGGTGTCATAGGCAGGAGTGTGTCACCATTGACTGTTGGCTAACACATACCCTCACCCATCATTGCATGTCATTTGGCATGTACAACTGAAGAAGCAATGAGGGACATAATATGTATGACTACATTTCCTAGCCATAATGTGCATTTCCATGCCATTGATGTGCCATCATGTGGGAAAGCGTACTGCACATTTGTAATGGGGAAGCTGACTGTTGGCATGCATCACACACTGATTTGCTCTTCTGTTGGAATCATATGTGTTTTGGTATGCCCATTCATCCACAGACACCTGTGCTTTTAGAACCAAAATTGAGACAGTGATATAGCTTCACATTGGGCAACATGTTGAGGGCCTTCTACTATTACTTGCAAATCTCTGTGCCTCTCCAACATACAAAGGACTGATGCTTTCTACTGATGCAATCAAAGTATGTAATTGTAAGGGATACCAGGCATTAATTTCTTATTGTTGTGGTATTGTATATTTGAAAAAGAGATGTCTGCATGCCTTTGTGTGGGATCTGTGGGAATGAATTTGGCATTGGGCTACAATTGTATGACAACAGGTAACTGAGGTATGCTCCATGAGGCAAAGCATTGAAGGTGATGGGGCCTCCTACATGTTCAATGGTTACTGTGATTGCACAAATTCAGCCATGCAATTGTAGTCATTTAAGAGCCAGATTTTCGTGTGGGCAACTGTTGACAGTTCAGATGGCGTGCATGCATATGGTGTGGTACATGTAAGAGCCACTTTGATGTAGTATGTATCTGGGTCATACTTGATGTCATGGTAATGTTTGCCAGTCACAGCTGTTGTTCAAATCTGTTTAAAAACATGTGGTGATCTTCTTCCTCTTTGTAGTTGCAGCATCATCCCAGGCAAGAAAAGGAGACAGGGCACATCCAAGTGGGGAAGCATCTGGCAATCTTACCGCTGGTCAAGACACCATAGGCACAGAGGGATCCAGTGGCCTGGAGTGTGAGGTGAGTGCCATGGAGGAGATGAGATCTACATGCTCATCATCGGATTTTACCTTCAGTGGCCACTCTCTAGTGGTGGTAGACCCATCAGGACCTACTCCTGTACCATCTTTGTCCACCACCCCCAGTTCTATCACCACCCTCCCTGTTGTTACCCACCCAGTTGGCCATGCCTACCCATGAGGGTGGGTGTCTCCTTTGCCACAGCACCTCTGCCTCAGCAGCTGTTACCCCTGCTGCCCTGAGTGAGGAGGCTATTGACCCCCTGAGGAGTATCTCTTGGGGGCAGAGTGCCTTTGTGAATGCCTGTCAGGGGTTGGCCAGCCAACTTCAGCAGACCAATGCATTCCTGGAAGGCATTCAGAGTCCATGTCTGGCCTACAGAGATCTTTCCAGATTCTGGCCTCCTTACTTATGGTAGCCAGTCACCCCCCCCCCCCACATTGGTCTCCCCTCTACCTCCCTCTTCCCAAACCAAACTCCCCATTCCCCTACGTATCCCAAGCATACAGACACATCTGCACACATCCACCTCAATGAACACAAGCAGCACACATTGACACAAACACCCCAAGACACAACAGCATGCAGGCAATCAACATACCCACAAACATGACATTAGCCACCACTTCATCAGACACCCCAGTACCCCTAAAAAAACCAACACACATGCCACATCCAGCATACCCACAGGCACCACCACAACAGCCAGTGACACATCCACCACACCCACCATACCCGCAAACACCAGCACAACACACACAGACACATCCACCACATCCAGCATAACCACAGACACCACCCCAACAGGCACACAGACATCCATCACATTCAGGAAACCTGAAGACCCTACCTTAACAGACACACAAACATCCACGACATCCAGCATACCCACCAACACTACCTCATCAGACACACACACACATCTACAACTCCTTCACCCAACACCTCTACCTCCCAGTCCCCAAGACATGTTAATGCCCACATTCACACATGCAAAAGTCACCATCAAAACAGAAGCATACCTCACACACATACATACCCAAGACATCTACACCTACACACCAGACAACCACTCCCTCAAGCTCCAAATCCCAATCCCTTTTGATGATCGTCCTTGTGTTTCAAAGGAGAGTTTCCTTTTCAACCTTGCCCTTTCTCCTGTTCCCTCCAAACTCCCTCCCAAACCCAAGAGGCCCCCACCCACATCCCAACCCATACCTTCCACATCTAAGTCCTCCCCTGTCACACCTGTCACCCCTGCAAGGCCTTTTCTGCCCCTCCTGCAAGCCCCCATGTCCTTCCCCCTAAGAAGAAGCACACCCATGTAAAGAAACAGTCCACTCCTCCCAAACCCACCCATCCCAAATCCGACCCCAACCCAATCATGTGGTCTGCTTGCCCAATTGATGCCCCTTCCTGTGGAGGTTCCCTGGCAGAGATAGGAGTCAAGTGTTGGCACAGTACTGTCAGAGACTGTCACATGGACTGGCCAGTGGCGTTTGCTTTTACGCATTTTCAGTTAATAATCCAAATTGTTGATTTTTTGGGTACACTTTTGTCCTGCATTCCCTTTTTTACCTTTATGTTGTTCCTGAGTAACTTGTGTTGTATGCCTACAGTTGTATGTGTTTTTACCCTATTTGCTGATCCATTTTTGTTGTTTGCAATATCTGACTTTGTGGGCAGTGCTGGTGTCATCCAAGACAAACGTAGACGGTGACTGTATGGATATAAGGGTGTTACTCCAAATAGGGTGTCATTGAACGGTGTTCTGTTTTTTATGGTAGCTTGTGTGTTCCAATATCAGCATGTATGGTGTTGGACTTGTCCCCCGGATATGGATTATAGATTTGTCTCATGTATAGCAGCTTGAGTTTTCCTTGTGCAGACATGTAGGGTGTTCATTTGTGCTAGCTTCCTTTGCATTTGACTGTGCATGTATCCATTTAGCTGTGTGTACCTGGCAGCTACTTCATCTAGATGTTTGGTCCATGCAGTTGTATGTGCTTTCTTGACTTGCACTTCCACATTATGCAGATGGCCAATGCACTTAGCCCTAGTATTGCTTGTCCCTGAGATACCCGAAGTGCCGGTTCCTTTGCAAATGTTGTTTTAGGGGCATGTGTAAAGTGTAATGTGTCCCTGGGCAGCATCCTTCCATGAGTGTTCCTGCTGCCCCATCCCTTTTGTGTAGGTATTGTTTGCATTAAGAGCTTTGGATAGGTGTCTCTCTGACTATTGTGAATTCCATTATCCTTTCATTGTGTTGCAACACAGGTGATGTGTGAGTGCATTGCAGGGCTGTGTCATGAGAGGGGTGTTTGCATTCCATGAAACATCCATACATATGTGTTGAATTTGATGACAGTCCATGGCATGTGTGCAACGTGAGGGTGTCAATTGTATTGGTAGATGTGATGTGACTGCACTGTTGTTATTGTGTGACACTATGTTGTGTACACTTCACTGGCCCCATATCATGTGGACAATGGCATGACAATCTGTTGTAAAGGTTAATGGCACAGATAGGCGTGTGTTCTTGCCATCAGTTGCACCCACGGCAGCGTGGATTTTGGGTTTTAATGATGAGCAGCAGCGTTACCTGTCCTATGCTGCCATGGAACCCTACACACATGTCCTGCTGTGGATGCAACTGACAGTAAGGTGAGCTGATTCCTTTATACTATCCGTTTCCATCTGCTGGGACGTGGTGGTTGGACCACCACGGTCACATTGGCAGTGTGCAACATCATAATGTGTCTGGGGGAAACATAGCCTGTTTGGCCTGCCTCATCACCATGGCGGTCTGTACTGCCTGGTGGTGCTGGAGGGACCGCAGCAGTCTTTGCTCCATAGGCCCCCCAAGATCATAATACAGTGGTCCAGCCGCCAAGCCTATGAAGGTCCGACCACCAACACCCCCATGGCGGTGCACGGACTGCCAAATCCGTAATCAGGTCCAATGTCTCATTAGGGAGCAAAATCAATTTCGTACGGTTTCGACTTTTTGACTTTCAGACTTTCACAAGGAACATTCCAGTTGGTGTATTCAACCCAGGCTCCATCGTGGTTGGCCCGAAATTGCCCTATGTTTCTGGTTCATCATGACAATTTACTTATTATGGATGCTTTATTTTTTGGCACTGTTTCACAATAAATATGCCATTTTTGTACCATTTTTCTATTATATTGTTCCCTATTTTTTAAATTGGAGTAGTTTTCTTAGTGTGTTGTTTCTTTGAGTTTTTAACTGTTTTGATATTTCTAAATGCTTTACACATTTTCTTTAATTTAAGCTCTGTGCTATTGCTACCAGAGATTGAGCTAAGGTTTAACTTAGTGAAACATTTGACGTGAACTAAAAAGTTTGTGACTATGGGCCAGATGTATCAAAGGATTTTGAATTCGCAAATGGTGCAAATCACAAAATTCCACCTTTTGAGAATGCAAAATCACCTTTCATGATTTATGAAAGGAATTCGCAGTGCAATTTTAAGGAATCACAAAAATAGCAATTCCTTAAAATTGCGACTCCGATTAGGGAATCGCAATTTGCAATTCCCTAAATAGGTAATCACAAAAAGGGAATACCTATTTATGATTACCTATTCACATGTATCATGCATTTCCTAAATGCAAATTTGGCATTTAGGAAATACAATTACCACAAATTCAAGTTTGTGTAATTTTAAAAAATGCATTACAAATGCATTTTTAAAAATGACATGTACACACATGCCTTTTGGGCATGTGTGCGCTTTACATGTCCACAGATATTTTTGGGGGGTGCATCAAAGGGGGCCTTAGGCCCCCAGCACCCTGGGGTTTGAATTACCTAATTTGCGAATTCCTAACAGGAATTTGCAAATTAGGTAATGCAAAACCATTCGCACCTATGGTAATAACGATTGTGACTTTTAAGTAATCGCTATTACCGAATTGCATTTTTCATACATCCCATTTTGCATTTCTTAAATAGCGATTTCTTAAAAATCGCTATTTAAGAAATGCAACCCGCGATGATGATACATCTGGCCCTATGTCACTAGCCCACTCAACTGTTGGTGCAGGCAGCATCGATAGACCAAGCTCCTCGTTTTCAGTCTCACAACAAAAAACTATATTAGGCTGCCTCACCAGAATAAAATGGCTCTGTATTATATAGATCCGAGTGCCGCAGCTTAATACACTTTTTTGTTGTGAGATATTTATGTGTGTGACTTTTCTATTGGTACTAGCATATTTGTTTAGGTGGTAGAAATGTGTTAGTTATGTATAGAAAATGCTGGTTGTTTTGCATTGTATATTTATATTTTTTTAAATATTAATGATAGTAAATTTTAATTATCTTTCAGAACGTGTTTTGGATTATTGTTTTATTCAAAATGGTGTTTTAAATTTGCTTTTATAATCATTCGAAATAAATATTAATTAGGTATTCAGGCTTGAGTTTTAGACAGGTTAACTTGCTATGTACTGTACTTTTTAAAAGTAGGATTCTTACAATGCAGTCTAGATATGGTAGACCTTGGTTGTTAGTAAAGTGCCTTACTCTGAATGCTAAGAGTTCATGCATTTGTTTGTTTCAAGACATTTGGGGGCATATTTATCACAGTGTTGGGTCGCCCTCGCTCCACGCAACGAGGTGCAAGGGTGATGCAACACTAAAGTCGGATTTATCATGCCACACAAGGCCACCTTGCATGTCCCTGCGTTGCTTGATAAATCTGAAGTAATGCAAGGCAGCACAAATCACTGCCTTACAATACTCTGCCCCAGGTATGCGTTCCAGGGGTGGAGCATTGATGTTTCCATGTATCCACCCATGGATTGTGACACATTCCCAGGATTCTCAGGATTATCATGAGTGGTAGATGTAGGAATGTAACCAAATGCAATGTCCCTCCAGGGGAGGATTAACAAGGAGAAATATATTTATTTCTCCTCATTCTTTCCTCATTCTATGTGTGGTGCATTCTGCTGCACACATAGAAAAAGGAAAATGCATCTGAGTATTGGTTTTGTGCAGGAAGGCCCTGCACAAAAACAATCCTGCATGCAGCAAAAGAACCATTGCCCCATGATGCAAGGGTGTCTGCGTTGGTGCTAGACAGCCAAACGGGTGCAAGTGCAAGGAAAGGACAGGAATGCATTATATAATGTTAAATACACTGCATTCCTGTCCTTTCCCTTACACTTAGCATAGCAAAGCAAGGTAGCTGGCTGCACTGCCCTGCATGAAAGATTGGTTATTGGCCCCTTGCTTTGAGCTGAGTTATGTATTGTTCCATTCATTGATACTTTTAGCTTTATTATTTTCTAAGTATTTTTAGGAATTGGTAGACTATAGGTTAGCTTACTACAAGATTCCCTTGGAAGAAATTGTGCCACCCTTCAACTGCATTCTTTGTCTTTGCTTTTTGGGACATGGTGCTGTCATAGACATTCTACAATGGAATGTCATACTTGGGTTGGTATTTGAGGCTTGATTGATGCAGGCAACCAACTGAAGCATCCTCAAAATACGCCTATTGCGGAGTTTGTTTGGTTTTATCTTTTTGTTATGTGGGGACTCAAGCTGCGTGTCATAATGGTTAGTGATGTCTGCTACACGGACATATAGAAAGATATTTAGGGGCATATTTATACTTGTTTTGTGCCGAATTTGCATCATTTTTTTTACGCAAATTTGGTGCAAAAGTAACTCCATATTTATACTTTGGCGCGACCCGTCTAGCGCCAAAGTTATGGAGTTAAAGTCATTTTTTGGACGTGGAAACCTACGTTGCATCAATGAGATATAAGGTAGGTGTTCCCGTGAAAAGAATGACTTTATGGCCTTAGCACCATATTTATCTCACGTGCTAAAATCACGCACAGGAGGGGTCAAATCTTTAAACCATTGCTCAACGCCTGGGTCAGGCAGGCATTAGGGGACTGGTGGGCCTATTTCCATGGTGGAACACCATGGAATAAGCCCACAGGTTCCCTCTCCAGGCCCCAGGGACACCCCCACCCACAGCAGAGTGACAGCAGAGGATGGGGGACCCCATCCCAGGTAAGTTTAGGTAAGTACAGGTATTGCATTTTATTTTTTAAAGTGCCATTGGGGGCCCTGAAATGAACCCCCGTACATGGCACTGGGTGCCCAGGGGACACGTCCCCTGTGCTGGCCATTGGGGTGGTGAGCATGACTCCTGTCTTTTCTAAGACAGGAATCATGTGGTATGGATCGTTTTGCGACAGAACATGACGCTAGGCTGGTTAGAGTCATTTTTTTTACTCTAACCTACCTAACGTAATTTTTTGGTAAAAAAAACCCTTCTCCCATACCGCCATCCCCACCCAGCTAACGTACTTTTTTCTTTATGCTAGCCCACCCTTTGCGCCGGCTTGCACCATTCCATAAATATGGTACCTGGCTGGCGCTCAGGAATGGTGGAAGCCGGTGCAAAACATTTTGATGCAAAACTGTGTTAGTGCAGTTTTGCACCAAAAAGTATAAATATGTCCCTTACTTTTTATTTTGTGTGCAAATTGTAGATTAGTTGTGCATCCTATGCTTAGTGAGGATTTGCTCCATATCCTCTGGCTAAAATGGTAGGAGCACCCCTGATTTTCAGTGTGTGGGTAGATTTAAAGAATGATCAAAATCATTGCATGTTCAAAATCTATGCTGATTTTTGGTGGGCTATAGTTTTTAGTTAGTTTTTGTGTATGTATTAGCATTTTACTATATGCTGCACTATGATTTATACATTATTGGGATGTTTGTATTTTAATATTAACCATGTATGTTATATATATTTGACTGAATGGTGGAGGGTGCAACTTAAAAGTGACATCCATCAATAATGTGTTACATTGAGCTAAGTTTAGTAAATTGCTGTTTGTTGCATAAATTGATTTTTTTGGATAATTATTGGGGTTGTCATATAGTAAAATGTTGTCTCATATGTGTGTGACTAGTAAGTTATCTGGTACATCTTTATTTTCATAGTTGTAGGTCCTGTTGGTTTTCTCTTGTTGTTCTAAGTGTACTGGCAATTTAGGGACACCTTTATCAAGACATCACAAAGACCAGATCAGCAAGTCAGCTTGCTGTGCTGCACTGCATGATAACGAAAGGGCAGGAATGTGCCCTAATTGTGCATTATATAGCGCATTCCTGTATTTTCCCTGCTCTGATTCACAATGTGTTGTCTTGCGCCAACGCAGGCGCACTTGCCTGTGTTTGCAGACAGGATTGTTTTTGTGAAGAAAGGGGACATCTTCCTGCTCAAAAACAATCATCAGAGGCGATGCGGCACACATAGAAAGTGACAAAAACAAGGAGAAATAAACATATTTCTCCTCGTTACACAAGGTGTAGCATTTTGGCTTATTACCTGGTCTACCAGTAATTGTAAATCTGAGACTGCACCAAAATCCATGGGTGGATGCGTAGTAACCCCTACGCTTCACCCATGGAATACCTCCGAGTAATTCAACACAGCAATTTGCACTGCTTTACATTGCTCTGGATATGTCGAGCCTTGCAGGGCCATGCAGGGAGGCCTTGCGTGGCTTGATAAATCTGACTTAGGTCCCCCATGGGCCCCCTTGCCCTTGCAATGGTGGTGCAATACCTACATAAATATGCCCCTATTTTTTTAGGGTTGATATACAAGGGAGTTGACCTGATTTTTGTTCAGGAAAGTTAGGTATCATACTTTTAAGTATTGTTCGTGTTGGAACTTGTGAGCTCAAACTGGCCTCTTTTAGGACCTGTAAAATATTTCTGATCTCTATTTCAGTAATATTAGGGGGATGATAATGCTCCTTAATGCTTTCAATTAGTTCATGATTAGTGGCAGCATTGCCATAGCATATGTTGGAATACTATTTGATGCATATCCACTGTGTTTTCTCACTGGTGGTGCTCTCTTTACTATAAGTATATCCTATATAATTTAAAAGCAGTTCCCATTTTTGGAATTTGATGTATTTTTCATGCTTCCAATATTGTATCTGTGGGCTTTAGAAGAGTATAGAGTATAACAAATATGCATTTTATAAAACAAAATAGGTAATGTTATGTTAATTTCAATATTTTTACATTTAAGTGCAAATTATTACTTACTTTCTGAATATTGTCCACCCTTTGGTCCAGTTGTAGAATTTCCTTTGCCGGAATGTTTGATATTGCTTTTGGCACATTTTTATATTTTGACAGTCTGTTAAGAGGAAAAATGTTTTATTTGTGTCCATTTATTTTTTCAGTCTAAAATGTATTTGAAGGTTGTTTTTTTCATTGTTTTAGTCTGTTAAAGTGTTCATTTTATTATTATATTCTTGTTGTGCTTCTGTTTCTACACTTACTTTCACAATTGTCTTTTTTAAATTTTGAATAATTCCGGGTCCGTGCCTCTATTCCCTTTTCCTTCTGGTGTTTTTTCTTCTTGTAATGGATGAACATTTAACTTGGAGAATAAACTGGCAGAATTGAGTTAATTATTTGTTATTTTAAAATACTTCTAATTAATTAGTAAATGTGTTAGCTTTTATTGATGGACAAACTTACTTTGTGGTATTTAGTTGTTTATTGAAATGTTGCAGTCTTCTTTTGTAGCTTTGCAGTCTGACAGAGTGATCCTATCCTAAGTGATTTTAGGAAGCATTTTCTTTTGTGTTTTGTGGCCTTTTTATTCTCCATTCTGTTTGTCAATTGGAAAATTGTTTCTATCTGTTAACTGTCCTTAAGCTTAATTTAAATTGGTTTATCCCAATGAGCATATTTATTTCACTTAAAATTCCCTAGTAAAGTGGTACTACAGGTACCCAGGATCTATGAACTAAATACAACTAGGAGGGCCTGCAGCACATATTGTGACACCCACTTAACCCCTTCGCTGCCAGGCCTTTTCCCCTCCTGTGCCGAGCCTTTTTTTGACTATTTGGGGCAGTTCGCGCTTAGGCCCTCATAACTTTTTGTTCACATAAGCTACCCACGCCAAATTTGCATCCTTTTTTTGTAACATCCTAGGGATTCTAGAGGTACCCAGACTTTGGGTGTTCCCCTGAAGGAGACTAAGAAATTAGCCAAAATACAGTGATTTTCTTTCTTTTTTTTTAAATGGGAAAAAAGGGCTGCAGAAGGCGGCTCATGTTTTTTTCCCTGAAAATGGCATCAACAAAGGGTTTGCGGTGGCAAGATCACCATCTTCCTAGCTTTCAGGAACAGGCAGACTTGAATTAGAAAAGCCAAATTTTTAATACAATTTTGACATTTAACTGGGACATACCCCATTTTTACTATTTTTTGTGCTTTCAGCCTCTTTCCAGTTAGTGACCGAAATGGGTGAGAAACCAATGCTGGATCCCAGAAAGCTAAACGTTTCTGAAAAGTAGAATTCAGCAAGGGGTCATTTGTGTAGATCCTACAAGTGTTTCCTACAGAACAGAACAGCTGAAAGAATAAAATATTGAAATAGAGGTGAAAAAATCAGCCATTTTTCTCCACGTTTTACTCTGTAACTTTTTCCTGCGATGTCAGATTTTTTAAAGCAATATACTGTTACGTCAGCTGAACTCTTCTGGTTGCGGGATGTATAGGGCTTGTAGGTTCATCAAGAACCCTAGGTACCCAGAGCCAATAAATGAGCTGCACCTTGCAATGGGTTTTTATTCTATACCGTGTATACAGCAATTCATTTGCTGAAATATAAAAAGTGAAAAACAGGTATCAAGAAAACCTTTGTATTTCCAAAATGGCCACAAGATAAGGTGTTGAGAAGCAGTGGTTATTCGCACATCTCTGAATTCCGGGGTGCCCATACTAGCATGTGAATTACAGGGCATTTCTCAAATAGACGTCTTTTTTACACACTGTCTTACATTTGGAAGGAAAAAATGTAGAGAAAGACAAGGGGCAATAACACTTGTTTTGCTATTCTGTGTTCCCCCATGTCTCCCGATAAAAATGGTACCTCACTTGCGTGGGTAGGCCTAGCACCTGCGACAGGAAATGCCCCAAAACACAACGTGGACACATCACATTTTCACAAAGAAAACAGAGCTGTTTTTTGCAAAGTGCTTAGCTGTGGATTTTGGCCTCTAGCTCAGCCGGCACCTAGGGAAACCTAGCAAACCTGCACTGTTTTTAAAACTAGACACCTAGGGGAATCCAAGATGGGGTGACTTGTGGGGCTCTGACCAGGTTCTGTTACCCAGAATCCTTTGCAAACTTCAAAATTTGGCCAAATAAACACTTTTTCCTCTTATTTCGGTGACAGAAAGTTCTGGAATCAGAGAGGAGCCACCAATATCCTTCCACCCAGCGTTCCCCCAAGTCTCCCAATTAAAATGGTACCTCACTTTTGAGGGTGGGCCTACTGCCCTTGAAAGGAAAGGCCCCAAAACACTATCTGGACACATCAAAATGATCAAATACAAACTACCTGTTTTTGCGGGGGGCACCTGCGTTTTTGGTCCTGGGCTCAGCAGCCTTCCAGGGAAACCTACCAAAGCCAGACATTTCTGAAAACTAGACACCCAAGGGATTCCAGTGAGGTGTGACTTGCGTGGATCCCCCAATGTTTTCTTACCCAGAATCCTCAGCAAACCTCAAATTTAGCTAAAACAATCAAATTTTTCCCACATTTCTGTGTGGGATCACTGCACTGGGACACCTTTCATACCACCCAATGTTCCCCTCAGTCTCCAGGTAAAAATGATACCTCATTTGTGTAGGTGGGCCAAGTGCTTGTGAAAGGGAAGAGCCAAAAACATGTCAATATTGAGAGGGAACCAAAGGTGGTCCAAAAGGGCAGTTTGCAAAAAAACATTTTTAGGCTGACAAGTGCAGCAGAATTTTTATCGGTATAGATGAGACAATGCTGGGTGGTAGGAATTTTGTGTATTCCTGCAGATTCCAGTAGGTTCCATCACAAAAACGTGAGAAAATGTGTGATTTCCAGCAAAGTTGGAGGTTTGCAGGGGATTGTGGGTACAAAAATGGTGCGGGGTGCATGTGAAACACACCACCCTGGAATCACCCAGATGTTTAGTTTTCAGATGTGTCTAGGGCCTGTGGATTTTTCTACATGGCAGCGTCCCAAAGTCCATAAAGTGCAGCCCTCACCGTTCCAAGTGAGACGATTTTGAGAGTAAGCCAAGCTCCCATGGCCCAAATGTAAAACTAAAACCCAAAATAATCAAATGTCTTCTTGCTTGCTGTGGGATAAGATGTTTTAGAGTGCAGGGGAGAGCTGAAAGACTGTTACCCCCTTCAAACTGGTTGGTAGCCACCACCCCAATTTATATATATATTTTTGAATTCCCTGGCATCTAGTAGACTTTCTGCCCCCCGGGGTGTGGATCAGGGGTAATTGCCCAATCTGCCCACTGGTGGGCAGAACAACTTTGGCCCCATTTATTTGGGGTGGGGGTATGGCCATAACCCCACCCTCCTATTTTTGAAAAAAAAATACTTCCCTGGCCTCTGGTGGGCTTTCTGCCCCCCTTTGGGGGCAGATGAGCCTTCCAAAAATAGGCCCATCTGACCCCAATGGGGGGCAGATATAGCCAACAGTAATGTGCCCCCATGGGGAGAGACCCTTACCCAAGGGGCTGCCCCCCTAAAGAAAACACAGGCATACACACACACACCAATCCCTGGTGCCTAAGTGGTTTCTGCCCCCATGGGGTCAGATTGGCCTAACAAAAATTGGCCAATCTGCCCCCAAGGGGTCAGAAATGGTCTGAATACAATTCGCCCCCCAGGGGAGCGACCCTTGACTAAGGGGTCGCTCCCCACCTCTAAAAAACAAAACAAAAAAAAAAATGTATCCCTGGCGCCTAGAGGTTTCTGCCACACCTGGGGGCAGAAAAGGCCAAAAATAAATTTGCCTTTCTCCCCCGGGGAGCGACCCTTGCCTAAGGGGTCGCTCCCCACCTCTAAAAAACAAAACAAAAAAAAAACAATTTTTTTTTTATCCCTGGCGCCTAGAGGCTTATCGGCCAAATAGCAATAGGAAGAAAAGGCCTAAAATAAATTTCCCCCCGTGTAGCGAGCCTTGCCTAAGGGGTCGCTCCCCTCCTCTAAAAAACAAAACAAAAAACAAAATCCCCCAAAAATGTATCCCTGGCGCCTAGAGGCTTCTGCCCCCACAGGGGAAGATCAGCCTAATAACAATAGGCAGATCTGCCCTCGGGGGCAGAAATGGCCTTAAATAAATTTGCCCCCCCACCGCCCCAGGGAGCGACCCTTGACTACGGGGTCACGACCCTTGCGTGACATTGGCGCAAAAAAATGATCCCCGGTGCCTAGTGGTTTCTGCCCCCTTTGTCCTAAATACAATTTGCCCCTCCAGGGGAGCGACCCTTGCCGAAGGGGTCACTCCCCATCTGTAAAACAGACCCATGGGGGTCCAACTACAATTTGCCCCCCAGGGGAGTGTCCCTTGCCTAAAGGATCACTCCCCAACTCTAAAAAAAAAAAAAAAAAAAAAGAAATTAGCCCTGGCGCCTAGAGGTTTCTGCCCCCCCTGGGGGCAGATCGGCCTAATAACAATAGGCCGATCTGCCCCTGGGGGGGCAGAAATGGCCTAAAATAAATTTGCCCAACCCCCACCCCCCGGGGAGCGACACCTGCATACGTGGTCGCTCCCCATGCATGACATTGGTGAAATAAAAAGATCCCCGGTGCCTAGTGGTTTCTGCCCCCCTATGGGGGCAGAGTGACCTAAAATCAGCCGATCTGCCCCCAAAGGGGGCAGAAATGGCCTAAATACAATTTGCCCCTCCAGGGGAGCGACCCTTGCCGAAGGGGTCGCTCCCCATCTGTAAAACAACAAAAATCCCCGGTGCCTACTGGTTTCGGCCCGCCCTTGGGGCTTCACCTTCCATCCCTGCCTTTGGGGGGTGGGAGGAAAGAACACAGAGGGAGCGCTAGCGCTCCCTCTGGGCTCTGTGCCCAGGACTTTGTGGTCACGTCCTGGGCACACGAGCACTGTGCCGCAGGACATAACCATTACGTCCGTGGCACAGAACCGGTTAAGTAGCCCTTTAAACATACCCCAGGCCTGCCAATGCAGCCTATGTGTGCAGTTTTACACTGCCATTTTGACGTGGCAAAGTAAACCTTTTACCAGGCCCAAACCTTCCTTATTTAAACATATTTGTTACCCCAAAAGCAGGCACAGGACAGCCCAAAAGTTAGTGTGTGCTGTATTTAAAAAGCTGGCACGTACTTTTTATTTTTACATGTTCTGGTAGTGAAAAATTCCTAAATTTGTCTTTACACTGCAAAGCGTACATCTCCCATAGGTTAACATTGAAGTTACCTTATTACATTTAATAAGCTGTAATTTCCAAATGGGAGCAGGCAACCAGATCATGTTTGATGTCTTTGGAATGGTAATGAAAAAAACCTTCATCATGGAGAAGTCAGATTTTAAATTGAAATTTTTAAAATGCCACTTTTAGAAAGTTAGCATTTTCCTGCCTTAGCCTTTTAGTGCCTGTAGCCTTTCTCTGGACGTTGCTGACAGTAGGGGCTTGTGTATTTCTTCTACAGAATCATACACATTACAGAGCTTGGGTGGGCATGGCTGGGTCATCACTGACAGGACGGAAAGGCAGTGCTGGGCACACTCCTACTTACACTTGAATAGTCTGTGTCCTGCTCCATCCAAAGGGCTGCATACTCCCTGTAGTAAGTCTGGAGCCAGGGCAGGAATGGCAGTATGCCTGGGCACTTTAAAGGGAAACCTATAAAAACTTTTCCAACTTCAAAGGCAGAACTGGGTATAAATATTAGACCTCATACACCAACTCTACAGTACACTTCTATACCTGTGTATACTCTGCCCGGAAAAAGGAATGCTGTGCTACTGAAAGGACTGCCATTCTGCTGGTCTAGTGTACTGAAGGAACTGCTGTCCTGTTGTGCTGACCTGCTGCCTACTGTCCTCTTGCCTGGGTAAAAAGGACTGGACCTGCATTGCTTGAACACAGGACTCTAAAGTCACTCCAAGGGCTAGTTGGTTGGCTACCTGACTAGAACCTCAGGGACAGAAAGCTCCAACAACCTTGAACCCAGCACCTGGACTCTGCCATCTGTGAGTACTACTCTGCTAAGTGGTGCCATCCCAGTTCTGGACCCTTGGATGTAGGACTGAAGGTGCACTGTCAGCCCATCTGTGGATCTAGCAAGACTGACATATCTCCTCTGCTCTGTAGTTCAACATAGAGCAGAACCAGCATCTCGCTTCTGCTGTGAGGGTTCTCCATGTCAACCTCGCAGCCCACACAGGAATCGCCACCTGTACAAAGCTTTCCCAACGCAGGACCTTGCATCACAAATGCCTCACCGACAGCAGTCTTGATGACAACACAGGTGCTCGCATCACAGGTCTTCGGAGCTGTTGGATCATCTCAAATGTGCAACACTTTCTCGACGTTGGAATTCACATCGCAAGCCCTCATCAAGATCCAGGACCTAAGGTACTCTTGTTCAGTGGGCCTAACTGGGTCCCTGTAGCTGCACAGCCTCCATCACAGTTGGCCTGAACTTGTGACTTTGTCCTGGGCTGGCACAACCAGATATCCACAATTGGCTCTGTGCTTTTTGGCACTGCTTTCTTTAAAATCTTCAAATCTGCATTTCTGTGATTCTAATGATTGTAGTTTTGTTATTTTGGTATTATTTTGGTTTTGTTTTATTTATTAATAATTACACTATTGCTCGCAACTGGTGTGTAATCCTTTTTGTGGTGTGTTTTCACTGGGTTACTGTTTAAAGTGTTGCACAAATACACATTGCCTCTGAGATACGCTTGACTGTTCTGTGCCAAGATACCTGAGGGTTGAGCACAGGTCAATTTAAGATTTGCTTGTGACTTCACCCTGACAAGGGTTGTGGTTTTTACTATTCAGAAGGGTTTCATCACCCTCGACCAGTAGCCCAATTTCTTACACAATTTAAATTTAGGTCACAATCCATACACTTAGGGCCATATTTATACTTTTTGACGCACAACTGCGCCAACGCAGTTGTGCGTCAAAAAAGTTAACGCCGGCTAACGCCATTCGAAAGCGCCATGCGGGCGCCTTATTTATGGAATGACGTTAGCCGGCGCAGCTGACTGGTGTGCGTCAAAAAAAATGACCCACACCAGGCAGCGCCGGCGTAGGGGAAAATGGAGCTTGGGCGTCAAAAAATGGGGCAAGTCAGGGCTGAGGCAAAATATTGGCCTCAACCCGATTTGCGCCATTTTTTTTTACTCCCAACCCCCATTGAAATTACTCCTGTCTTAGCACAGACAGGAGTCATGCCCCCTTGCCCAATGGCCATGCCCAGGGGACTTATGTCCCCTGGGCATGGTCATTAGGCATAGTGGCATGTAGGGGGGCACAAATCAGGCCCCCCTATGCCACAAAAAAAAATAATAATAATACTTACCTGAATTTACCTTAAGTTCCCTGGGATGGGTCCCTCGATCCTTGGGCGTCCTCCTGGGGTGGGCAAGGGTGGCAGGGGGTGTCCCTGGGGGCATGGGAGGGCACCTCTGGGCTCCTTCCGAGCCCACAGGTCCCTTAACGCCTGCCCTGACCAGGCGCTAAAAAATGACGCAAAAGCGGCTGGACGTCATTTTTTTTGACCCGCCCACTCCTGTGCGCCATTTTTGCACGGGAGTTTAAATAAGGCGCACATGCCTTGGAGTCATTTTTTAGACAGGAACGCCTACCTTGCATATCATTAACGCAAGGTAGGTGTCCACGCTAAAAAATGACGCTAACTCCAAGATCTTTGGCGCTAGACGGGTCTAACGCCAAAGTATAAATATGTAGTTAGCTTTGCGTCGGATTTGCGTAAAAAAAAACAAAGCAATTCCGGCGCAAACAGAGTATAAATATGCCCCTGAGTGAGGAGGTCATACACATTCTTAATCACTCACACTTATAATCACTTAGGTGGTCATTACGACCCAGGTGGCCTTTAGACCGCCATGGTCGTGGTGGTACCACCACTTTTGCGGGGGTCTGCCTGCCACATTATGACCGTGGTGGTTGCGCTACGGTCAGACCACCAGCACCACCAGCACCACCAGTTTTCCTGGGGATTACGCCCCCCCTCTCTGCCAGCTTTTACATGCCAGTTGCACTGCCATGTAAAAGCTGGCAGAGATAGTGTGCACGGGGCCCCATGAAGCCCTCTGCACTGCCCATGCACTTGGAATGGGCAGTGCAGGGGCCCCCATGGACAGTCCCGTTTCGCTTTTCACTGTCTGCATTGCAGACAGTAAAAAGAGCATCATGTGCTGTTGAACCCGACACTCCGCAACATTGCCGTTGGCTCAATTATGAGCCGGCATCGATGTTGTAGGCGGTTCCCCACTGGGCCAGCAGGCAGAAGCACAGTTTCTGCCCACTGACCCAGCATGGAAGTCCTAATGGGGCCTGCGGGAAGGCGGCTTCACTGGCGGCAACCTGATCGCAGGAGTTTGGAGGGTGGCCTTTTTCCACCTCCTAAACTTTTAATGACCCCCTTAGTCTCCTATTCACATCTCACCCATAATGGCCAGACTGGTAGTTAAGGGTAAGGAAGTACCTTAACTTGTGAATTTCATGTCTTATTATTTGTTTGTGCTCTAGCCAGTATTGACACCCCCAACCTTAACGTACCCTTAAGTTTAGATTTTACAATGACAGTAAAGACGTCTGTTGAGTTGATTGTTCAGTAAATCACCATCATTCCTCTGGCATGTTTGTTGCATAGTCCTATCTAGATAATAAAACCAATCCTTACCTCCATGTCCTTCTTTGACTTTCGATCTCTAATTCTGGTGCAGGATACATGTGAACACATATTGCACAAGCATCTCTTTCTGCTGCAAAATTGTCTCCTGGCAACCACATTTTGCACATGATTGTGCTCCCTCTGAAAGTTTGGCTACTGTGACTCAGAGAATTATATTACAAATTACAATGCAAACATGATGCTAAAGAAGAGTGGGCCTGTACCTCACCTTCATACAATGACAGCTCTTATGCAAGGCACATTTTTATGAGTGACACTCCTGTTCACACCAGCACCCAGCTTGGAGTTGCTGAGAATGTTTGGGAGCATCCACAAGTGTGCTTGCTTGTGGTACTGACAAAATGTTTCTATAACCAATCCCAGGAAAAGGACTACAGAAAGATGTCTAGTCATAATTACCTGTTTTACACCTGCCCTGAAATTCAGAAAGGGATTTCTGTTAGGCGTAAATCCTGGAAGTGTAGAGATTTCTGCCAAAGATGCTGAGTTACCCGCACACAAAAATCCCACTCGAGGTTGAAAAATATGCGTTTCAAGGTGTGGTTAGTCTTGGACATTTGTGAATGTTCACAAACAAGTGCGTTTGTGGGTATTCACAAATTCATCTCATTCGCCTTCTCACCTTGGAAGTGCTAGGCTTTTTAGTCCATCCAAGGGTTCACGTAACTCCCTTTCCAGAGTGGTACCACCCCCAGATTTTTTGGAAGGTGCAGGAGAACCTGTTTCCATACAGGGAAAAATATTTTCCCAGCAGAGACAAACAAGCATTGGCAAAACCAATGGGTCTACCATTGGCTGCCAGCCTTTTAGCAATTCTTTTGTCATGGGTTTTGCAAAACAGTATTCTTCAGAAAGCAGCCGGGCCCTCATTAAATCTTTTAAAAAATTGTCTAAAGCCAAAAGTGTTTTTCTGGTCTCAAAAAAGTATACGTTACCATGGTACACCGGTAAATGAAACCCCCATAAGTAAATATGTTATACATACTTTTAGTAAAATTAAAAGGTCTTGCCTAGCACAGTCCTCAAAAAGTTATTGGTCTGGCATTGGCTGTTAGCCTCACCTTTTAGAAAGAAGGGAATAAAGTAAGAAAGGAACGAAAAAATGAAAGAAAGAAAGGAAAAAAATTAAAGAAAAGGGAAAATGAAAAAGAAAGAAAGAGAAAGAAGGAAGGAAGGAAAGAGGGCAAAAAGGAAGAAAGGAAAGAAAGAAGGAAAGAAGGAAAGAAAGAAAGAAGATGGAAAGAAGGAAGGAAAGAGGGTTTATGGTATAACAATATTGGATACTAAAGTCCACGTTACAGTACACCTATGGTTAACAAAAACCGCTACAAGTGTGCTGCATATTATACACAATAAAGCTTGGTTTTCTTCCTAGGGCAAAGTTTATTAAAGAACCATTGGTAAAACCAAGTCCAAGAACACAAAATCATATGCTGTGAAATAACAGCAGTCCACTTCAAAAGGAATTTACAACAGCATTGGAAGGAGAAAGGAACTGATAAAAGCTGGAAAGTGCCCTTCACAAACTTCAGGTGCGTACTGCTGTCACCACAGATAGCAATGACACTCAAGGGAACTACACTGTGTGCGGCTGCCTACATTTGTGAAAGAGCAAATTGCAGTCAATCAAAGTGATTTTACCCAGAGGCTTCAGAAGGCTGACCCGTCACCCTATGCTGTATGCTGTAGTTGGTGGAAGTAAAATGGGAATGACACAACAACAAACCAATGGGTGAAGAGAGGTGGCTGAAAGCACCTTTAATTAAGTATATCATACATGTTATTTTAGTAAATTCAAAAGGTCTTGGCTAACGCCAGACCTAAAAGCAGTAGGGCATATTTACAAGGAATTGGCAGAATTGGTGCTGCCATGCAATAATGAGAAAGGGCAGAAATGCACCATATTTACAAGATACAGTGCATTTTCATCCTTTCCCTCTGCACTGGTGCACAAATTGCTGTCTAGCGCCAATGTAGGCACCCTTCCACTATGGTGCAGTAGTGTCCGAGTTGTTGGCAGGATTGTTTTTGTGCAGGAAGGGACGCCTTCCTGCACAAAAACAATCCAGAGGGTCATTTTTCAAAGATATTTCTCCTCGTTGCACCTGCCCTAGGGAGATGCACAGTTTTAACACATTTCCACGTTTACAGCTTCTTGTAAATCTGGGAATGTGGGAATACCCATCGCAACACCGATGGTACGCCTCCCTGACGCAGTGTAACTTCAAGATCATGAAAAGCCATCATGGCCTTGTAGATGGGTCTGCACTATGCGCTGCTGGTGTGTCCCAAAAAGTGACGTACCGGTGGTACACAGGTCTTGTAATTATGCCCCAGTGTGTTTGCATTGGGGAGTCTATGCTCCCTGTGTTGAGATCTCTAGTTTAGAGCACAAATAGGATCCCAATGGCAATGTCACATGACATTACGAGGAATCTGCTTGGAAATGTGCATCTGCTGCGGCTTTCAGTGTAAATTCCTAGGAATGTCCTAAGGGCATCCAGAAATTCATAAATCCGCACTTACATATAAATTTTAATCTATCAGTGCTGATTTTTGAAAACAAGAAGATTGCAATAATATTCACCATTGCATGTAAAATGAAATAATTCTTCTTTTGTGCCTCCTTTCACCCTTGCCAAAAAGGGCCGTACTTGCAGTTCAGAGTTGCAGCTGTCACTCCTGATGCCCTCTACTAGAGGCTCTGTAAGGTGGATACCACCTGCTGTCCTCCATATTAAATCGTTACAGCAATGATACAATGTGCACAATATCATTATCAAATGGACATCCTGTGTGATGTTCACTGAGCTGCCACTTTGGAATTTTCTTGTGCACAATGCATCATTGTTTTACTGTTCCAAGATGGCCAACACACTTCTTCTAAATATGGCGGCCATGTTAGAAATTTGGAACAAGGATATCTAATACACCGTACCATTTCAAGATAGCTGCCTGCTGCCTTGTTTAATGTTTGACTAGTATGCACAACATGTTCGAGTTACCTTTTTCTGCTTTTATTTTCTAAATTTGTCTTGCATGGATGGGTTGATTTTGTGTTTCTTTTATTGTGGTTAGGTGAGTGTATGTATAACAATGAGTCAATGTGTGAATAAAGGATGAATGGTTGCAAAGATGAATGCCAAAAGGCACCTGCAAAGAAGAACAGGAGGAATGTGCTGCATTGCCTTAAATATGACACATTTCTGCACTTTCCCTGTCATGCAGTGCACCTGCACTGAGTTACTTTTTCATAACTAAGCCCAAGAGTGCATAAGATCACCAGTGATGGATGAGGCACCTTAAATTATAAGTCAGAGCTACTGGCTTTGACAATGCTTTTTAACTTTAGTATTAACAGATTTTGAGCAAAAACTTCAGGAATAAGTGGGGATGCAAAACTACACCTGCATTTGATGCCAAATAATATGATCTCTCCTTCTGAGTTGTTAAGCTCCAAGTAGTTGTAATATATCCAGGGGGACATTTTTCAACATTTCAGGCACTGCTGTGCTGGACTTTATGAAAGGGAAAGGCTAGGACTGCACTGTATTTAATATATTATGGCACATTCCTGGCCTTTCCTTGTGAAGGTGTCCTTTTGGCCACTTTGAGCCAATGCAGACACCCTTGCAGCCTGACTTCGCAATGAGAAGATCAATTCAGCGCCAGCGTAGAGACTGGAAATTCGACGCACAGCCCACTGGATCAATGCACAGCCGAGCCGGAACGACACAGTCCGACTTCCAGAGAGTAATCAATGCAGCGCCTGCCTTGCGGTAGAAATTTCGACACAATGCCCAACGGATCGACGCAGCCCCTGTGACTTCATCCTGTCAGGACCGGAATTCAACGCATCATCCCTGGGGTATCTGAAAACCCCGCAACCCAAAGAGGATCTAAGACCGAGCACCGGAAATCGACGCAAAGCTTTCCCTGCGTGAAAAATAAATGACGCATTGCCGTGTACGGCCCGAGAAATTGATGCACACCTCCCTGTTTTCCATGCATCTCCTCCTCTGTGGTTCTTCGTTGAGATTTTGAATGCAAACCAGGTACTTTGTGCTTTCAAGAGACATTTATTGCTTTTAAGAGACTAAAGACACTTTATATCATTTCTACAGTGATATTTCAACATATACTTATTGCATCTTAATCGTTTTGATCTGCATTTACCCAGATAAATGTTATATATTTTTCTAAAAACTGTGTGGTGTATTCTTGTGGTCTTCTACTGTGTTATTGCATGATTTATTGCACAAATACTTTACACATTGCATTCTAAGTTAAGCCTGACTGCTCAGTGCCAAGCTACCAGAGGATGGGCACAGGATAATTTGGATTGTGTGTGACTTACCCTGACTGGAGTGAGGGTCCTTTCTTGGACCGGGGGTAACCTGACTGCCAACCAAAGACCCCATTTCTAACACATACCGTGCCCTCTTGCTAGGAACGTACTGCTTAAAAACCAAACGTCCCTTGAACAGGACCAAAGACTCAGCTAGGGATATTTCTTTCCCTGGAACATAGCCCTCTGAAAACCAATCTACAAAATGATCAAGGACAGGCCTAATCTTTAAAAAACTGTCACAATCAGGGTGATCTCTTGGCAAAGCTAAAGCATTGTCAACAAAATGCAGCATCTGAAGAAGAAGCAAATACCGATTTCGAATCATGGTTGCAGGAAATATAGCCATTGCCATCAAGGGACTAGTAGACCAATAAGAAGCCAGAGAAGACTTCCTTATCAACCCCACCAAAAAAGTCAAACCCAGGAACTTTTTCAACTCTTCCAGATTTGTGGGAATCTACTGGGTAGCTCTAGACTGAGACCTAAGCCTGGCAGGGTTGTCCCTCAAATACTGCTCTGCATACAAATTAGTCTGCTCAACAATCTCTTCCAAAAATATATTGTCCATAAACAACTGTAAGAAATTGACAGGCAAAAAGTTTTCTGTATTCACTCTACACCCTGGAAGACCAGTAAAGGCAGGCAACTGTGGCTGCTCCATTTTTGGGGCAACCCAGAGTTCATGTCTTCTTATGGGAAACCTTTCAGCCCCAGGCTGCTGCACTAATGGCACATCAGTGTCCTCCTCTAAAACAGGCCCTTCATCTGCATTGAGAGTGGCTTCCTCATCAGAAGATTCCTCTCAGATAGAAAATTCACTGCCAGAATCTCTCACTTCCGCCTCTGCCTCAGATGCAGAGTCAGTCTCATAATCATGGTCATAAGACGACTCAAAAAGCATGCCAACAACCTGCTGAGCGGTCACTCTGTGGCTAGCCATGATCTTTTCTGAGAAGTGTAACTTGACAAATGCGCCAACAACAACCAGCACTGTCTAAAATAAGAAATAACAAAGTGTGGCTTCATCACAAACAGTTATGTACTCAAAAACTATACCACTCACTTACCTGAAAAAGCTAGACTCACCAGCAACTACTCTGCACAGACACAGCAGTCACCAATGATATCCCACTAAAAAGAAAAAACACAAGCAAATTAGACATAAGACAACACAAATATCATTGTGCACAAATCTAAGGACAATTTCACACACAATCCTGCATTTAGTACACCACCGACAAACATGTCATTCATGCATGGCAACAATACTCTTTTGGAGTAAATTGTTTTTACTTACCTAAAACATGCAACTACGCAAACCACAGGTCAACCACTGCCAAAACCGCAAGGAGCCACAGCAAAGGAAGCAACAGCTTTGAACTAGAACATAAAGGAGAAATAAACTGTTGTAATCGCAAACACTTTGCCAGTTGACAAACACCCCACCACCAAGCATTTAGAAATTTTCCCTGGCGCCCAAGTGGATTCTGGCCCCTTGAGGGCATATGGGCCTACAAAAAATAGGCCAATCTGCTCCCAAGGAGGGCAGAAATTGCCAACAGTTGTATGCCCCCCTTGACCAAGGGACCAGCCCCCCACACCCAAATTTTTTTTTTTAAAGAAATCCCTGGTGTCTTCTGCCCCCCTTGGGGGCAGATGGGCCTTAAAAAATAGGCCAACCTGCCCCCAAGGGGGGGGGGGGCAGAAATGGCCATGAGTAATGTGCCCCCTTTGGGGGTTGACCTTTGCCAAGGGGGCCACCCCCTCACACAAAACACACACACAAGATCCCTGGTGCCTAAGTAGATTCTGCCTCCCTTGGGGCCAGATGGGCCTAAAAAAATAGGCTGATAGAAATGGCCAACAGATTTGTATCCCCTTTGGGGGAAGACCCTTGCCAAACGGGGTGCCCCCAACACAAAACAAAAAAAGAAAAACAATCCCTGGTGTCTTGGTGGCTTCTGCCCCCCTCGGGGGCAGATGGTCCTCCAAAAATAGGCCGATCTGCCCCCAAGGGGGCAATAATGGGCAACAGTTCTGGGCCACCTTTGGGGGGGGGACCCTTGCCAAAGGGGGTGCCCCCAAAACACCAAAAAAAATAAGGAAAAAAAATCCCTGGCATCTTGGTGGCTTCTGCCCCCCATCGGCTTAAAAAAATAGACCGATCTGTCCCCAAGGGGGGCAGAAATGGCCATCAGTAATGTGCCCCTTTGGGGGACAACATTTGCCAAAGAGGCTGCCCCAACACAAAACACACACACAATGCAATCCCTGGGGGCCTAGTGGGTTTCCACCCGCCGGGAGCGAGATCAGCTGAAAACATGGCTGATCTAGCCCTCAGGGGGGCAAAACATACAAAACAATCTTGCCCCCCAGGACAGCAACTCTTGTCTAAGGAGTCGCTGCCCTAAAACATTATTCTAAATATAATCCTGTTTTTGACCCCCCCCCCCCCAGGGGGTAGATATACTGAAAAAACTGCTGATCTTGCCCCCACGGGGGCCAAAATACGGATTCTATACTGTCCCCAGGGGAGCGACCCTTGCCTAAGGGGTTGCTCCCTAAAATGAACAAAAAAACATCCCTGGTGCCTAGTGGTGGATTCCTGCTCCACAATTGCAGGCCTCACCCGTGATTGTGGAGCAGGAATCCATTGAAAACAGGCACAGGGGGAAAGGAAAAACTCTTTCCTTTCTTCCTGTGTCTGTTTTCCCTCCCCAGGAGAAGGACTCACCTCAAAGGCATCCTCTCTCCAAACGCGCTGAAAGCAAATGGCTTCCAGCGCGTCCCCAGCAGCACTTGATGACTTCGGCGCGCTGTATGCACACTGAAGTCATCAGATTGCGGGGGGGTCATGGTGAAAGGGGATCAGATTGCCGGGGGGGGGTCAGGGGTGGAAAGGCGTTGACGCGGTGTGGGCCGGGTGCAGGACGAGCTGGTCTCCTCCTCGTCAGACGGGAACCAGCTCGTACCAGGCACACAAGGGGTTAAGGATGTTAAAACATATGGGCGAGATAAACAATAAGGAATCCAACAGAACAAGAAAGCTTTTTGACTGAACAGATCCATTATGACTAGCAAGAAGCATGCCTAAATTAAATGTTGTCACGTTTGAATTCAATTAGGGCACACTACATATTTTCACTGAGTTGGCCCTCCTTGACCGAGCAGAGGAGAGGAATTTTGGGATGAGGGTGTGCCTGTAGATGGGCTTCAATGTACTTTTCAAGCGCTTCGATCAATGCATGTAGGTGGTTACTAGACTAAAGCTAACCAGGACCATAGTGACTAGACTATGGTTCTTAAATAAGGAAATAGCTATACTCTTTTTAGTGGGGCTAAAGGGTGGGTAGATTTGTTTATAAGAGAAAAAATAACAGAGAGACATGGTGGTGTGTAAACTCCTTCATTAGCCATGCTGGTACGAGATTAAAACCAGAGATACTAGTTTATAAATTACCAGGAGGCTCAGAGCACAACTTTGGCAATTTTTAAAGAGAAAAACCACTTTATAATACTGTGCACCACACACTTCAGTCCATAGTCATGCACCAGAATATCAGATCAAAATCTTTCAATTCTACCATACATCCAGGCACTTGATATTATACTCTGCAAACCTACTAGATTTCATACACATAAGAATAAAGCATTAGGCCTTGATTCCGAGTTGCACAGTACTGGAGGGGCTGTAAATGCGCATGCAATTTTACTGTAACCATGTGGTAAATCAACACCAGTACTATGCATTTACATTTTAAATCAGATTAAATAGGAGATTATTATTCAGGACTTGATTTGCTGGTTGTAACAGATCAAAGAATGGGGTTTTATGCCTTCTTTGTCCACATGCTTTGGTAAATGTATGTTTCTGCCTCAGGTTGGAGAGGGGAAAAGGGGTTGTGGTGAGTAGGGAAAGGAGCTGAACGCCAAGTTCTGCAGGGGGAGCTGACAGAAAAATAATGGTAATGAGGCATTGCAGCTGCTGCAGCCAAGACCTCAAGTGATTTTTCTGGACAAAATTACTGACTGGAAAAAATGAGTCTAGTGCACTAACTACTAAGAATATTTAGGGGCATATTTAAAAGAAAGTGGTGCATCATAGATGAGGCACCACTTTTCTTGCACCCCATTGTGCCCCCCCTAACAACACCATGTGTGCGCCGTATTTACAATACTGCACACTATGGCACACAGTAGGCCAATAGTGTCAAATAAATTGATGCGATTGTGGCTCTTTGTTGGATTAGCAACATAAATTATAAAACTAATCCACCAAAGTCAAGGGAGGCCCATTGAATACAATGGGAGCATCACTTTAACGCCTTCCTAAGGCAGCCATTAAAAATGACGCTAAAAATGGCGCAGTGAGATTGTCACTCAGGCTCTCATTATTCTAATGAGACTACTGGATTTGAGCGGCAGAATTGCCTGCTGTGTGGGAGACTGAGTCTTAACCCACTACAGGTGACACCTGTCACCACAATCCGGGTTTGCTCCGGCTAACTAGCAGTGCCTCATCTCTACCCAAAAGTAGAGATGATTGGGCAGCATGACACAATTGATTCCACAGGGAAATCGTGGTCACTCAGATATCATCCGTTTTTCTCAGTTACATTAGTCTTACGTATACAATGACAAGCAGAGGCAGTATATGTTTGAATAAGGTTTTAATGAAGTGACTGTATCTTAGACAATAAAGCATGTACTGAAGTGTATTTGTGTTTTCATCAACTGCTGGAAATGTGACCCAATAAAAAAGTTCTGTTATATAGGCTGCATGAGCCTCAACAACAAATGTGACTGGACCCCCCTGGGCCGTTAAGCTGTGTGTGAGAAAATGGGCAGTAAGGGGTAGTCGCATATTGACTGCAATTGCTACCTGTTGTGGATTTGCCATAATGAATGGTAAATTTGTTCAGAGAAAAGCACACCAAATGGGGATTGTCCTTTTAGAGTTCAAGCTTGAACAACCCACAGCTTTAGTTAGGTGTTCCCCACTTAGCTGAGGAGGAAATCCTCAATACCACAGATGTCTCCTTATATAGTACTGAGGTGTCTTTGTACATAGTGAGACAGAGATACTCAGGAGGACCCAAAAATTAGAGCCTGACCAAACGTTGGCGGTACTATGTCTCATTATTCTAATGAGACTACTAGATTTGAGTGGCAGAATCGCCTGCGGTGTGGGAGACTGAGTCTTAACCCACTACAGGTGACACCTGTCACCCCAATCCGGGTTTTGCTCCGGCTAACTAGCAGTGCCTCATCTCTACCCAAGAGCAGTGATGATTGGGCAGCCGTGCGCATGACACAATTGATTCCACAGGGAAATCGTGGTCACTCAGATCTCATCCGTTTCTCTCAGTTACATTAGTCTCACATATACAATGACAAATAGAGGTTGTATATGTTTCAGTAAGGTTTTAATGAAGTGACTGCATCTTAGACAATAAAGCATGTACTGCATTAACCAGGACTATAAAGCTTGACAGGATTAAAATTGTGACAAGGAGAGTAAAGCATAGAAATAACGCTACCATATTGTCACTAGAGTCAAGTAGACTAATTCCTACCTAGGCTATATTTAGAGCACAGCATGTTAAGCTCTAGTTCTGCCCTTCACGTTCCCCTGGGAAGCCATCATCCCCCATACCTGAGCAAAGGCATGAAGTCTGCATAAGCAGCTGTAGCGAAGCATTCAGCAATCAGCATACAGTCGTGGTCATCCGACTGGAATCTCCCTCTAATGTTTATGGGACAGGGAAGTGTTTTTATAGTAAAACAGCTTGTGTTCTGAGAAGATGTCCCTACCTAAGGATGTGTATATTTCTACGAATACCAGAGACAAAGTGTTACCACATTTTACCGGCAACCTATCTTACTGCAGCCTTGAGAGAAGCACAGAGTGAACAAGAATGTCTTGTTTAAGAACGTAGTGCTGGCCTAGGCAAAGAACGACTAGATAAAGAGAAATAAAATAAGACCACAAAATGTGGCTATTGTTAAAATAATAAACGGAGCTGAATAAAATATATCTAGGTTAAAGTGCACAGCGGCAGGCCTATTGTGCTAAAATAACGTGCATGGAGCTAAAACTAAAATGGCTGCACAACAAGATCTTGTATATTTTTCTGGGCCTTCTAACAGGGAAATGCCCCCCTTGCATTCATCATGCCTGGTGCAGGTAGAATGTGGCACAAGGGTTACAAAGTGGCGCAATGCTTGCGTTGAGCCACTTTGTAAATATGGCGTGATAAAAATGCCTCCTTTAAGCTACACTAGCATAAAAAATATGAGGCTAATGTGGCGCAAAGAGGTGCAAGGGGCTTGTAAATATGCTCCTTAATGTGATAACACTGGTTCACATTGAATCATGCAGATCGAAAACCTATAGAGTAATTCAGCTCCGCCTGACACATACAGTAGACAGGGGCCAAGTGGCAATTACTCCTTGCACCTACCTCTGAAACACCCTT
Organism: Pleurodeles waltl; assembly: GCF_031143425.1. Classification (NCBI taxonomy): domain Eukaryota; kingdom Metazoa; phylum Chordata; class Amphibia; order Caudata; family Salamandridae; genus Pleurodeles; species Pleurodeles waltl. Next base: position 1,561,009,299 of record NC_090440.1, read on the forward strand.
CCTCAGCAACTAAGGATAGAAATAGACTTCCTAAAGTTCAGGCGAGCTTAAAGACTCACCTATTCCTTTCCTCATATATGCACTCATTATGACATTGGTGGCAAATGCCGCCTACCGCAACAGCGACGGCTGCCAACATACCGTCGCCGTGGCTACCAGCCACCAACCGCATTATGACCGTAGGCAGAATTCTGCCAGAAGGCTGACAGAAATCCGTTGACGGTCATGGTGGCGGAAGGCGGTACGGTGGCACTGCTGCCAGAAGCAGTGCCACGCCAGCAAGACACCGCCTACCGTATCATGTTCCATGATATGGCCTGGCGGTGTTTTGCTGGAGGACACTGCTGCTGGCAGCAGCGCCGCGTTCTATCTCCTGCCGGAGGACCCCCTGCAAGCAGGTAAGTCAGGTTCTCCGACAGGAGAGAGGGGGTGGGGGTGTTGTGTGCATGTGTGGGGATGTTGTGTGTGTGTGAGGGGGTGTGTGTGTCTGTTTTTGTATGCGTGCATGAGGATGTGAGTCACGTGGAATGTGTACATGAATGACTGAATGTGAGTGTATGTGTATGTTGTGTGTTGTGAATGCGTGTGTGCGACAATGTATGTTAGTGTGTGTTGCTGTATGTGGGTATGTATGTGTGCATGCGTGGGTAGATGTGAGTATGCATGTGTGTATGAGTGTGTATGTGTGCACGTGTGGGTGTTTGATGTCAGGGGGTCAGGAGGGGGAGGATGGGGAAGGATTCTGGGAGGGGAATGGGGACAGGGAGACCCCTATCAGTGCCAGGGGAGGAACTCCCTGGCACTGATAGTGCCTACCGCCATGGTTTTCGTTGTGGTAAGCTTGGCCTGAAATCCATGGCAGTAGGCGGGGTCATGATCCCGAGGGTAGGATTGTGACAGCGGCCTGGCTGGAGACCGAAGTCTCCAGCCCGGTGACTGTTACCACCCTGGCGAACGGAGTGCAACATTGCCGGTTTGGCTTGAGCCAAACCCCTAATGTCATAATTTGTGAAAAGGTACCGCCAGCCTGTTGGCAGTATCATTCCCCAAATTACCGCCGTCAGCCAGGGTCATAATGAGCCCCATAGTCTTCTTGATTTTACAGACTTCACCTCGTTTTCAGCTTGATTTCTCTTTTGCCTTCCAGAGGAAGGGGGTGGGAAGGTGGCAGGTTTTCAGATATGTAGGAGGCAAACCAATGTTTTTTGTGACGCTGGCAGGACTCTAGGTATTATTTTTATGACCATTTGAATGAACCGTGGCTGGTAACCAGGGTCATGGCACTCCATACAATTTGTCAGGTACCATGTCCTAAGGGCCTGTTATTCTCAGTATGGTACTGGGCACTTGAGTGTTAGCCATCTTTCTCTGAGGTCAGTAGACCTGAACACCAGATACCACAAAACCCTTGGAATTCACTTGGCTCCATGTGAATCCTAAAACGGAAATGTTAGTATATATGGGACCGATTTTGATGGGGATTCTTGTTGATGTTAAGAGTTGTCCACGGGGCCAGTGGACATCTCTCGATCTGGGGGACAGCATGCCTGGCAGGGTGACGGAGTAACTCACAAACATTACTTCCTCCACTTAAAATCAGACCCATTTTGATTACTACCTTGGGTAAATATAAACATGCAGGAAAACACTATAGTATATAAAGCAATGCTTCCAGAATACAGGGACCAGAAATGTGGTAAACCATACATACAGCCAAAGCTGCCCCGTAATTTATTTTGTGTATGATTTTTTTGCTTATGCCCCACCTACATTCCCACTCCCTGAGTAAGTCTCACCGAAGTTTAAGGCATATCTGGTGTCCGGCCAGGAGCTAGCCACCCGCTGCCCGTCTTAACTCTGTTAAAAAAATCATAGGAAAAAACAGACCATCTTGCTGTTTTCCCTGGAGGTTTGGGGTGACCGTAAATATGCCTACAGTGCAAATCGACATGTGGTTTTATTGCGAGAGAAAATGTGCTCACATAACTGTGTTAGAGAAATATTCATTGATGCAACAACTTTACCTCTTTCATTTGAAAATATCAGCTCTGTAAAGTGTTTGCAGCTCTGTGGTCTCCAGGAGTCTAAATTAGGCCGGGCTGCATTAGTGTGCCTGACAAATAATACAATTATTTGATTACTCGATCAAATAGCCAATCACCTGTACAGTGCTTCGTTTCTTTTCCCACAACAGGGAGGCCAGAAGGGTGGGAGTTTAGTTCATCGAGTAAGTGGATGGATGCAAATGCTATTCCTCTCTGTGTCTGTCCATTTGCAGGGGGACAAATTATTTTGTTAGGAAAAGAGAAATTACTGGTTCATGAAAAATCAATGAAAGCATCTATTGTTCTGATTATGAAGAGGCATGACTAACTGACGTTGCAGTGTTTCAACGCTATTGAATATGTCAAACGCACAAAGGGCAAAACGCCAAAAGATTAAAGTAAAAAACGATTCCGTAGAGTGGATTTTTTTGGGAAATGCATGCCTTGGAATACATTGCTTTTAAAACGGGTTTTTGCAATATTGTAACCGTCAACATATCATTTCATAAATATGACAATATATTGAATTCCAAAAAAATCAATTTCACATGGATAACATGATGAAGTTGGTCTGAATAACATGATAATAACTAATGCCCACCAAGAAGTCTTGTCAATCTATATAAAAAATGAGAAATCGAATCAGTTTTCTGGTAATGTCCTTTTGCGTTATCGAGTCCATATGAAGCCTTTTTACTGCATTACGGATGTTTGTTACCTCCCATTTTGGGAGGTGTTGGAGGGAGGCACAAAAAAGACATTATGGCCCTCATTACGACTTCGGCGGTCTTGCAAAAAGACCGCCAAAGCCGCGAGCGCACAATACCACCAGTGCTGGTGGTATTGGTGGCTCCCTATTTTGACATTTCCGCTGGGCCAGTGGAAAAGTCACATCAACATTGCAGCCCGCTCATAATAGAGCCGGCGGCAATGTTGATGTGAAGCGGGTGCAGCAGCACCCGTCTCGCATTTCACCGGCTGAAATTCGGGCAGTGAAATGCACGATGGGGCTATGCCTGGGGACCCCTGCACTGCCCTTGCAAGTGCATGGGCAGTGCAGGGGCCCCCAGGGGCACCTCGAGTCCCCCTTACAGCCAGCCTGGCGGTTGGGGACTCATAATCCCCAGGGCAGCGCTGCCCTGGGGATTATGACCGTCTGGCAGAAGCCTGGCGCTCAAGTGGAGGGGCCGGCGGTATGGCCGTGGCTAATGCGACATGGTCATAATACACAGGCAGAACACTGCCAGCCTGTTGGCAATGTTACCGCCAGTGTACCGCCGGCCGCCAGGGTCGTAATGACCCCCTATGTCACTTTGCAATGAAACATGGCAACCATCATGAACTGATAAAACAATGATATTATGTGTGCAATGACATTAAAAGATTTTTGCCTGGTTTAGCAGCAGTGGTAATCTGGTTTATGGTGCAGAGCAGATGAAATGAATGGCAACATTGCATCTCAGTAGCAGTATCTGGGGAGCTGCTGGGCATAACAAAGAAAATCAAGCAAAAGAACAAAGAAGAGGGAAAGAAAAGGGCCCTATGAAAGATGAAAATTCAGAAATAGTGGGCTGCTCCACCAGTTCTAGCACTAAAGAACATTCATTTTCAGGCAGATGTGCACCTACGCACATGTGATCAGGCAAAAAGGGCTAAATCATGGCCTCATGCAAAATCTTGTACATACAGAGCTAATCAGGTGAGACGGTATGGCTAACACCAAAACCCTTGCCTACTATGGTAATCTGTAAATTTTCATGTAACAAAAAAACTAGTCTCCAGCCGTTCACACAGTTTAATCATAACCCACTCTTAAGATCTAATGGCTTTAATTTATGCTTTTCAAAATAAATACGTCAGGCCAATTACCTTTATTGTAAGGTTCCACATTAAACAAATCAGGCCTATGGCATCTAATATAACTTTTCCCACTAAACATCATTGGAGCATCACTATAAACAACTGAGGTCTACTGTTTTGAGTATATGCCTCACCAAAGGGCAACCATCCGTTGTGTAGTCATAAAATACAAACCTGTAAGAACTTTAGTTGGCAAAACAAAATAGAAACACCTTCTAACACTGCTTGATAAGGATTATTGCAATGCAAATCCTCTATCTCCAGGGTATGTTAGAGGAGTTATTTACAGCTGAAACTCTTGCTTACTGAATTCAGGTTTTAACACAGTGTAATAGTAATCCACCCTTAAAGATCTATTAACTTCACCATTTCCCTATCATAATAATTGAGTCAGGACTACTGCCATAATAATTGAGTCAGGACTACTGCCTTCATTGTAATTTTGCACATTGACAGATCAGTCAAAAGGTATCAAGCATACTTTTTTCAAATGAACCAATCAGACCTACAGTATAGCCTTCATCTTTGAAATGCCATTAAACAATGTATTCCAACTCTGTTGAGATAAGCTTTCCAAAAGGCAAAACAGGAAATCTTTTTCAGTGGAAGCACACACCCTCTGACTAGCCAAAAGCTCTGTATCGCCAAAGATCAACATTGGGGAAAAACCTACGCCACTCTCAATGCTGCGTCTTATAGTTCTTGTGACAGTGTGTGATGACAGCTGTGCTGTCAAGCCAGACCTAAAAACATGGTATCCGGCTTTGGTTCTGACACGCAACCTAGTCATCATATTGGTTTGGTTGTTGGAAGCTGCTCAGCAAGCATTCTCTTTGTTTACTTTCCTTATTTCACAAGGCCTTGTAATTGTTTCCATGGGGGTCCCAGATTCATTGTTTGCAAGGAGAGCAGATCATCGCAGTGTGCTTATTATCAGGACTGGGCACAAAAGATCAACAGCCCCAAAATACCGGTATAGTATCTCCCTGTATTTTCCACCCCAGAAGCCTAGTATATATGGCCTCTTCATACCACTGCTTCCAATTAAAATTTAAACGATGGGTCTGTCATTTTGAAATTGCTGACCACACAACCTAAAAATATGTGCTCCTTAACAACCTTTAAAACGGCTCACAAAGACCTATTTTACATTACCAAAGAAGATTCTTACCAAGAGACCTCGCACTAGTGTGTATGTAACAAATGTCATTGAATTATCCAAAACATTGGTCTGTGCTTCACCAATGGCAAGCTGTAAAGAAATTCTTTAAAAATGTGCAGAGATGATTTCATAGTACTTGAAGTTATCATTTGACACATGTCTGCATTTCAATTTGTCCATCTGAGATGGTGTGATTTCAATGTGAAAACCTACCATGATGGTGGTAAAATTCTGATGCACAGGTGCTTTCTCCTGACCATGAAATGAGATACACATAACATCTTCTGAAGCAAGCACTGTACTTGCTTCTCTTGACCTCTATAAAATTATATAAAAAGTAACTTTGTCTGCAATTGACCTATTATCAGATTGCACATATGTATCAATACCCTGGACATTTCCTGAGGCCACTGGGTGTGTTTGTCACAAATCCAGTGGAGAAGGGGACACAAGGGAGAGAATCATTTTATAGGATATCTCACTCTTAAGATCTTATGATGATCAGGGTCAGCTGGTTGAGCTGAAGTTGCATTGTTAATAACACTTAAATAGGAATGCTTTGAATAAAGTTAGTTGGAATAATATTCTAGTTTTATATCTCATTAATTTTTGTGATGTATAATCAAATTTATATATTTTCAGAATTATTTATACTTATGTTTGATGTTTGTATGTACAAATATTTAGGATAGAGATATGTTTGTACAAAGTTTGAATAAAATCATGCCTAATATGCTAGAGTCCTCAATGATACTATGTTACACTATGTTCACTCAATTATATATCAGCTTAGCTGCATTGTGCCAGAAAGCATTACAAAATAGCACAGAGCTTGCAAATGTGGCAGTTGCATTCTTTATGCTAAGGCACTTCTAGAAATTAGAAGAAGCCAACTGGTGAGGAGATTCCAGACTTCTCCATTGGTCAATTAGTTAGGGCAATCTAATTGTATCCACTAGTTAGGACAAAGGAACAGATGAAGTGGGCAGTTCTTAATTATTTAATGAACGCATTGGATGGATAGTAGGATGAGTGCCTGTCTTTAATCATCAAGGCTTCTATATTCGACAAAAAAACTCATGTCAATTCTTCCACCATTGGGAGCAATGCCCACAATTCTGGTTTAGTGATTCTGGGATTCTTTAACCAAACACAAGGCCAAAACCCTGTTAGCTCACTCTTGATATTATCCGGCACCATGCTGACACTTTGTATTTGTAACACATTGCCCTAGTATTAAGTCCCTGGGTATACTAATCTGTAGGTCCTGGTCATGTGGAAAAAAGGGCAAACTTAGGGTACACCTGGAATATAATTAAATTCCATACAAATGTATTAATTCATCTTCAAAACAATGAAGCTAATAGAAGATCTTAATGCATATCACAGGTTCACTGTACAACTTTGTTGACAACATACAAGAAGCCATCAACGGCCTTCTCTTTAGCAAACTATTTTTTGCCTGGGAGTCTTGGAATTGTGCTACCAGAATATGTTTCATTTCACTGTGTGTACATAAATATACAGGTATATATACAAATACATTCCACTTTCACAGGAACCTTGGTAACAGTAAATGTTAACAATGAGTCTCTGTACCCATTCAGAGTGGCACTGCACAGGTCACTAAGCATTCCTAGACCTCTTCACTTACTTATCTTTGCATCAGCTGAGATGGATCTGATCTTAGGTGGTATTCAATGGCCCTCATATTCCACCGGAAAGTCCAGCTTACCAAATCTCCTTACTGACCTCTCTGCAGCAGGCCCTTAGTAGGGCTGTTCCTCCTCTCTCCCAAAGGAATTACAAGTATTCTAATGTTCCAGAGGTTGTATGCCGATTCCAAAATCACAGAAAACCCTCCCTTGCTGACGGAGACTAGGACTTGTACCCTTGCCCTTTACGTGGTCCTTAGCCTGCAGATCCCACTCAGGAAAGTTGCAATGTGTAGACATTTAATAAGATATCTCTTTTCTAATCCCCGGGTATTTAGCCCTTGGAATCAAGTGACCCAAAAACAACTACCCTGACAGACACATACTTATGATAATTAATCTTACTTTACAACAAGGCATTCTATGATAATGTATTAAACAATCCAAACCCTTCAGTTCTGTCCAGAAACTTTGACTAGTATTACATCCATTCTAGGGGAACACTTTGCCTTCCCTCTTCTCTTCTCTTCTCTTCTCTTCTCTTCTCTTCTCTTCTCTTCTCTTCTCTTCTCTTCTCTTCTCTTCTCTTCTCTTCTCTTCTCTTCTCTTCTCTTCTCTTCTCTTCTCCCCTCAATCCCCCTTCCCCTCCTCTCCTCTCCACACCTCTTCTCTCCTCCGCCTCTCCTCTCCTTCCCTCTCCTCTTCTCTCCACTCCTCTAATTTAATGTTGCTTTGCAGAAGTGTCTCTTGTGGGGGTTTTCTTCTGACTCAGGCCCAATAGTTAAAATCTCTTCATCCAACTCAAGTTACCCTTCCTTATGAAGTTAAACAACTCAGTTGCTCTCGAAGTAGGCCATTAATCTACATAGTAATTCCTGTATATACTAGTCTGCCTTGGAATGATTCCTACTCAAGTAACAAGTGTGCACCTCAGAACTAGCCTGGCTATTACCATAACCTGGTCACAGCTGCAATCCCATAAGAATGTGAAAGATTATAGCCAAAGGTTGGATAAGCAAGTGTGGGCAACTCCTTAAGGATTTACCTCCTCTGTTCTCTAGCGACACAGTATGGATCTATGAGCTTCAGCAAGACCTTGCCAACTCCAAAGTGCAGTAAACTCGACCCCACTTACCTTTTAGATCTAGCATTTCTTGTTAGTATTAGCAGACACATAAGTCATATATTTGTCTGATTCTCCTCATCTCTATAAATCTAGAACTGACTATTCCACTTCTGTTTACTATTGATGTTGTTGTTAGCCATCATTTTTGTAGCATGTTCTTCCTATGAAGCTAATCATTGATTTTGTAACTAGTTTTGTAATATATTCATAGAAGTTGCAATGAATAGTGAATTTGTTGGTAGTTGTGTGGACTAGGACTTGTACCCTTGCCCTTTACGTGGTCCTTAGCCTGCAGATCCCACTCAGGAAAGTTGCAATGTGTAGACATTTAATAAGATATCTCTTTTCTAATCCCCGGGTATTTAGCCCTTGGAATCAAGTGACCCAAAAACAACTACCCTGACAGACACATACTTATGATAATTAATCTTATTTTACAACAAGGCATTCTATGATAATGTATTAAACAATCCAAACCCTTCAGTTCTGTCCAGAAACTTTGACTAGTATTACATCCATTCTAGGGGAACACTTTGCCTTCCCTCTTCTCTTCTCTTCTCTTCTCTTCTCTTCTCTTCTCTTCTCTTCTCTTCTCTTCTCTTCTCTTCTCTTCTCTTCTCCCCTCAATCCCCCTTCCCCTCCTCTCCTCTCCACACCTCTTCTCTCCTCCGCCTCTCCTCTCCTTCCCTCTCCTCTTCTCTCCACTCCTCTAATTTAATGTTGCTTTGCAGAAGTGTCTCTTGTGGGGGTTTTCTTCTGACTCAGGCCCAATAGTTAAAATCTCTTCATCCAACTCAAGTTACCCTTCCTTATGAAGTTAAACAACTCAGTTGCTCTCGAAGTAGGCCATTAATCTACATAGTAATTCCTGTATATACTAGTCTGCCTTGGAATGATTCCTACTCAAGTAACAAGTGTGCACCTCAGAACTAGCCTGGCTATTACCATAACCTGGTCACAGCTGCAATCCCATAAGAATGTGAAAGATTATAGCCAAAGGTTGGATAAGCAAGTGTGGGCAACTCCTTAAGGATTTACCTCCTCTGTTCTCTAGCGACACAGTATGGATCTATGAGCTTCAGCAAGACCTTGCCAACTCCAAAGTGCAGTAAACTCGACCCCACTTACCTTTTAGATCTAGCATTTCTTGTTAGTATTAGCAGACACATAAGTCATATATTTGTCTGATTCTCCTCATCTCTATAAATCTAGAACTGACTATTCCACTTCTGTTTACTATTGATGTTGTTGTTAGCCATCATTTTTGTAGCATGTTCTTCCTATGAAGCTAATCATTGATTTTGTAACTAGTTTTGTAATATATTCATAGAAGGTGCAATGAATAGTGAATTTGTTGGTAGTTGTGTGGAATAGATGGATTGGTTTAAGATCTTATTGGTGCACTGTGGTCTATGAGTGAATTTACTGACCATGACTCTGGCCAATACAAAAATGGTGGTGGATACTAAATGAAATTGAGTAAGATAGTTGAAAGATCCCTTTTGCCAGAAATAAAGCTGATTGGCAGGTATTGGCTCTCTAGATACTTGATTGGTTCTATGGTTTGACCAATGAATGACATTTGTTGACAGTCTCAAAAGTGTGGAGTGCGGCAGACCGATAAGAGAACTGATGCTGGGTTGATATTAAAGGGAATGGCGTGAGATAATTGAAAGATCACTATTACCGGAAATAAAGCTGACTGGCGGGTATTTGAAATTTAGATACTCAATTGTTGTATGAATTGACCAATGGTTGACATTTGTAGACACTTACAAGTGTATGGAGTCAGCAGACCGTTATGAGAACTGATGTTGGTTGATATTAAAGAGAATGGCAGGAAATATTTGAGTGATCACTCTTTCCCGAACTAATGTGGATTGCCAGGTTTTTGAATTCTAGACACTTGATTGGGCATGTTGCGAGATATAAATGATAATGCAGATGATGGCATACTATTCCAGCTATGGGAGAATGCCAAGATGCACCAATAATGACAGTTTGTTGTGGTAAGATGGAAGGAGGTTTTCTGTAGATTGGAAGCAATAGGATAAGCAGGATTGGGCATTTGTGATTGCTGTGTGGGGGTGCATTGAATGTTTGAGTGGTGCATAATATGGGGGATGTTTCTGAAAATATGAGTCTAAGGAAGTATTGAGTAAAGGAGAATTATTAGTCTGAACAAATTATAATTACTTTTCCTTTTTTTCAGAATGATTCAGTGCAATTGCACACCACATGGTTGCAGTTACTCTCATACCGATAATGGTTCAGGAAGTAGCTTGTGAATAGTGATAGGAATAGAAAGAATGTTTTTTTGTAAGTACAAATCTTATGCATGGTAATTGATAAAGGTGGAGAGTTGTAGTAGGAAATGATCTATTTAGGATCTTAAATGTATGTACATATTTGTTATATTAAGCTGTGTGGGGCATGGGAATGAGTTAATATGTTACAATATGTTTTTGGGGAATATTGTAGATGTTGTGGGGACTTTTTGGTCAAGATGGGTCTACAGATATGAATTTACTGTGCAATGTCGTATGTAATGGGGGAGTGGGGGCATTGATAATTGTATTTGTTTTATGTATTTCATGCATATTTAAAATGTAGCTTTGTCATATATTTATTTCACAGCCCTGATGAAGTCCTCTTGGAAGCACAATGCACGTTGGCTGGTCTGGATGTTTTGTATTTGAAGAATAAGAAATTGAAGAATAAATATTTTTAAGGATTCATCTTTACGGCTCTCATGTATTTATATACTGATTAAAGAACTATTCACCCATCTTGATGAATTGTTTTGTTATTGGATACTGGATTTTGTATTAAATCGGCATATTACCCAAATGCCCTATTGTAATTCTGGTAGTTCTCCCTGTTCTGTTTAGAAATGATCATTGGTTTAGCTTACATATATAGTGCCATTTTCTTATCTGATGGTTACTTGAGATCACTTGGTTACACTGTGAATGAGCCCTCTGTGACCAGAGTTTGAAAGCAACATGGACAACCAGATAAAAGCAGGGCATGTGAATGCTGGGAGGTTTAGCACTCATAATGGCAAGTAAGTGATGTTATTCTGGGTGGCAGGACGAGTCACTCAACCAGAGAGGAATCCAAAATGAATTACCTGTGCTGTAGACCTCTTTTTAAGGCACTGGGTCCTGGAATGAGTGGTGGAGGGGGTGCTCTTTCTCAACCCCTGTTAGCAGACAATACAAATACATACTTTTAGTGGCCTGTGTTAATTAAGGCAATGATAGAACCTAAGTAATCATATTGGAGTTCTGCATGTTTCTAACTCCTTCGTACATTGCATACTGAAGTTAAATTACTGTTTATGTTTATCTCATAGCCTTCCCTTTGATTCACACACCCGTCGACAAGCAGAGGACAATTCGCATTTTTTCCCAGACCTTGCTACGGAGTGGGACTGGTTGGAACTTTATGACATCCAGATTCTTCAGAACAGCATTGACCTTAGCGTCCAATGCTTTAGCCCTCCTGTAGAAGAGGGTGAATTGACCTGCTAGGCAACAGGTGGCTGAGGAGTAGATGAGGCCAGTGGAGGTGGCAGCCTCTTTGAGATCTGAAGGGAGATCACCGCATCCTGGAGCACAAGCTTCATGGACTCAACAGTACCTAGTCTGGAGAACACCCTCTTGGGGGTTTACCCGGGCATGGCTGATAATATAATTTGACCATCACCTGGGATGCGGCTGGGTCCTTAGAGACATGGACCCCACTTGTGGTATTGAGCTGTGGAGTCCTTTCTGTTTTTAGCTTCATTTGATGGGTTTTAGTTTGTAGGCTGTTTGCCTAATGTTGTTTGAATAGGATGTACCCATATCACAGTTCAGGGTGGGGGTTGTGGGAGTTTTATTGTTATTTCTTGACTTTTTACTTTGTTTTCTTCTTTGGTTGCATATGTGCCGCTGGAGAAACTGCACTGAGTGGCTAGCTGCTAGCGTTCCCCTTGAGTGTCTGGCTTGGTATTCCCTGGTACGTTGGGCTGCATGTATGCATACTTCAATGACTGATTGAGTCACATTGATCACCTGGAATGTGCAACGACTGACCACACCCTCAAATGCTGCAATATTCTGTCCTATATAAAGCGAAGAAGGGTGCAGGTAGCATTTCTTCACACGATGCATCTGATGGATTCTGAGGGCAGGGCTCTCTGTAAGAGGTGGGGGGAGCTATATTATACTGCTTACTCTACGTTTGCAAGTTGGACCTTTATTTTGATCAGGCCGAGGGTACCCAATTGCATAAGACGATCATTGATACTGAGGATCCTTATGTTCTGGTGATGGGCTGTTTGGATGGCAAGGATGTTGCACTGCTTAATATTTATGCCCCAAATACAGACCAGTAATGTTTTCTGACTAGCCTGACACCCCTCCTGGAGGCAGGGCTGCCTTACCTGAAGATTGTTGGGAGGTTTCAACTGTAAGGTGGACCTTAATTTAGACAGGTCTCATCCCCTGTTACGCTCATCACCTGCACATAAATTGACAGGAACATTCAGTGCTTGGATTCAGCAGTAGGTCCTTATTGATTTTTGGAGAGCACGGACTCCTGGGGTCCGGGCTTACTCCTTCCAATGTGGCCTGCACAATTTAGATGTTCACCTGGATGGGGTGCTCTGTTGTGACACAGTGTACGAATGGGTGGTAGATGTGGAGTATTTGGTGATAACCTATGCTGACCATAGACTTTTATTATGCACTTTCTAGTGGTTGCCTCTCAGATCGTGTGTCCCAACTTGGTGGCTGGACTCAGCCCTGCTTGATAACCTGGCTTTTGAGCCTTGCTTTGGGAAGTAATTATTAATTATTGGATGGAGATCGCGTGGCCTGTGTCTGTGGGGATAGAATAGGAGACCCTCAAAAGTGGCTCTGCAGGGTTATTGTATCTCCAAGTAAATTGGGTGTACACTGATATTATGTGGGAAGAAGAGGTATTGAATGGTTTGCCCCCAGAACTGGGGAAGATGGCAGAGGGCAGGGAATGGATACTTGATGAAAGGGAGAAATTGTTTATGCTGGTGGAACGCTTGAGACAATATGACTACTAGGCCTATGCTGAATGGACCCATGTGGATAGAGAGAAGTTGGGGAGCATATTAGCTTGGCTCCTCAGGGAGGAGACCAGGGCGCACACTATTCTCCAGATTTTAGATTCATCTGGTCAGGACATGTCTGCGCAGAAGGAAATTAATGCTACATTCACTTAGTACTGTCACAAGCTATACGCTTTGTGTACCATGGTTAGTGAAATATTGCAATACATTGCAGATTCCTCTCCTACGGTCTTGGCCCCAGCAATGGCAGAGGACCAAGGTGGAGATATATCTGTCCACTAGGTTAGGGGCACAATTAAGGAGATGGCCCAGGGCAAGGTCCCTGGATCTGACGGTCTGCCCATTAAGTTTTATGCCACTTAATCTCATGCCATGTCCCCATAAATTGGTGAAAGCATTTAATGGGGCTAAGACGCAGGGACTGCTCCTGCCTTCCTTGTGAGAGGCTACAATTGTGTCTTTGCTTAAGAAGGACAAAGACACTGTGCGAGTTAATTCCTATCGCCCCCTCTCTATGCTTACTGCGGATAATAAAATCCTGAATAAGATCCTGGTAATTAGGATCTTGCCCCAAGTTGGTAAACTGATACACCCTGATAAGACATGGTTCATCCGTACCTGTAGCACCTTGCCCAATATATGGCAGTTGATTTATATCTTGAACATCAGAGAGAGCATCCTGTTGGATTCACTATAATATCTGCCAACCTCAGGAAGGTGTTTGATTGCCTCCATAGGAAGTTTTATATGCCACTTTACTTGGGATGGGGTATGGGCTTGTATTCGTTAAATGGACCAGGTTGTTGTATAGTATACCGGTGGTGAGGATCAGAAATGGGTCAGTGATATCGGACACCTGCACGGTAGAGCGGTGCACCACGCAGGGATGCCCATTGTCCAAACTGTTGTTTGCGTTGACTATGGAGTGATTTGTACTTTCCCTACAGCAAGATGGCCACTACCGTGGTCTACAGATTGCAGAAGATTGCCTCTATATTTCATTATATGCTGACAACATGTTGTTGTATAAGCATGGCAAAACTCCTAACAAAACTGCAAAGAATCCAGAACGCATCCGCCCGCCTCATTCTGGACATCCCACGCCGTGACCACATTTCCCCCCACCTCAGAGACCTTTACTGGTTACCAGTATCAAAGAGGATTACCTTCAAACTCCTCATCCACGCACACAAGGCCCTCCACAACACAGGCCCAGCCTACCTCAACGATAGACTCACCTTCCACACCCCCACCCGCAATTTTCGCTCCGCCAGCCTCGTCTCCATCCCCCGCATCCGCCACACCACCGCCGGAGGAAGATCCTTCTCTCACCTAGCCGCCAAGACCTGGAACTCCCTACCGCTCCACCTTCGCCAGACCCAAGACCTCTTGACATTCAGGAAACGCCTCAAGACATGGCTCTACAACCAGTAGCTCCCCCCCAGCGCCTTGAGACCCTAATGGGTGATTAGTGCGCTCTATAAATCCCTGATTGATTGATTGATTGATTGACTTGAAAGGGGTGATGGTGGCTCTGACAGCATTTGGGGAGATGTCCTGTCTTGATATTAATTGGTATAAGTCATGTGCCTACTCTCTGAGACCTGACATTGGGAAGTTGTGAGCATCTGCAGTTGCTTCTGCGGTGCCTGGGAACAGGCTACTATTCACAATCTAGGGGTAGCCATATACAAATCTGCGGAGTTGCATTTCAAAGGTAACTTTGCCCAGGCTACTTCTGCTCTTCGATGACTGGTTGCATTCTGGAGTACCCTCCCTATTTCCATTAGCGGCTGGATAGACATATCTAAGATGGTGATTTTGCTGTGGCTCCTTTACTTGTTTGCAGCCCTACTTGTGGAACTTCTCAAAGTGTTTCAGGAAATTAGATAACATTCTTCATAAATTATATTGGGGATCTTTGAGGCAGTGGGTGGCCTTGCGGAAATTATGGATTCTGGTGGAAAAGGGGGGAATGACAGCTCCAGACTTTGAGCTTCACTACCAGGCCGCTCAGTAACAGTGGGTGGCTCAGTGGCAGATAATGTCCTGAGATGGTATAGGTCAGTGGGAGCAAGGGCTGCCTTCCTAGGCTCTTTTGACCTAGATTCTACTGAAACCTGTCACTATTGGGGTGGTACATGGGGAGGATGTGTTACTTAGGATGGCCAAATACATTGTGGCGAGGGCACTGCAGAGGTTCCGTACATTTACAAACTCTTCTTGACGATCGCTCAGAACTGGCAGCATCTGGGGGAGGTTGGGGGGGGGGCTCGGGTGGCCTGCAGTTGTGGATTGAGGTAGGGCTTTCTATAAAGAGTAATTTATTCATTGGGTTGAAGCTAGTTCCTTTCTGGATCTGACAGAGACGTATGGTGTCCCACTGGACACTTTCTACCTCATTGGGCCCTGCTGGGTATGGACCATGCTTGTTGAAGGCTGGGGTCTATTTAGTCACTGGAGCATCAATGCCTTTGCTATCTATTCCTCATAACAGGAAGGATGAGCCCTATTACGCCTCTCTGTAGGTCTCTGCTGAAGGATGCTCAGGTGAGTCTGTCTCAGTTGCACCAGTGTTGGATGGTGGATTTGGGGAAATCGTTTGATGACTCAGCTTGGAAGAAGGCTTTGGCCTACACCCCCAAGGGTACCTCGTCATGCTAGGATTACATTGATTTATTTTAATTTCTTGCACAAGAAACAAGGCGTACCTCACCCCTCGTTGCATCTGTGTCATGCTCCCTTGGGCTTCATCAGTTTACTCTCAATGCAGTCTGAATGACACAGGTTTTTGTTATATGGTCTGGGCCTATCCAGTGGTGGCTCCATAATGGGACACTGTCCTGCAAGTTATGCATCAGGCCACAGACAGACCCTATGAATGTTCTCCAGAGCTGTGCTAGTGCTGCCCAAAAAGTGATAGACAGCTTTGCAAAATGTGCTCTTATTCTTGCCCATAGGCAATAGATAATGAGCTGGAAGTCTGACAGAGGCCCGAATTGTAAATATGGTGGAAGGAGCTGACCAAGTGGGCAGACTGTGAGACGGAGTTGATTCAGAAGAAGGAGAGTTGAGGGGTGCTCAGGATCCCTATCTTACCTGCATGGAATGCGATTTTGTTGGCCTGCCCCAGAGGGTATTCCTAGGGGAGGATCCTGGTGTTGGAAGGCTCTCTATGGTTTCCTAACGACACCTTGGCGCATCACCATTGTTCCCTAACCTCGTTTCTGTTGCTTGAGCTGGTGCTGGCCTGAGCCTGGAGAGATCACTGCATGTTTGATTGATGCATGAGATGTGAAAGTGGTCCACACTTATGAAGTTTACCTTTTTTTTATGCCTCTGGTTCTTTACCACTCCAGCAAACTCACATTGTGCTAGCTTTGCTCCCATTAAGTAAATCTGAGTATTATTTGTTTACCTTGTGTGTCGGTTGCTGTCTCCGTTGCCATGCACGTCTGCTTTATCTTGGTTTGCACTGTTGTACTGTTTACAAGAAAACTGCAATAAAAACTTTAAAATATAAAATAAGGGATACAAACATGAGACAACAAAGTCTGTCACATTGTATAGACTAACAGCACAAGTTGGCAAACAGCTTGAAAGGTCAATTAACCTTGACACAAGCAATAGTGAGATTCAATGTGTCATGACCACACAAACTTGCCAAATCAAATCAAAGAAATGCTTGACAAAAGCAAAAAGATATCCTCAGTGGAGACAGCACAGCCCAAACTGGAAGAAGGTTTGCAGAGTAATCTTGCGCTTATTTCAAAGGAAGAATCAAGAAGAGAAGATTCAAGATGGCCGTCGTGAGTCCTGAAGGTTAGTTACAGTTCTAGTCTTGCAATCGGTTTGTTGTTAGGTTACGAGCTCACCAGCTGGAAGCTTCGCACTTCAACTGAGGTCTGACAGGAATCAGCTGTGTGGAGAGAGAGCGCGCTTCAGAGCAGAAACTCCTGTGAGGTAAAATTACTCTTGAAGACTATTTTACAGAAAACGTGATAAACATTGTCAAGGTTTATTCGAGGAGTTTGATAGTAGACCGTTCCAGTTGAGGTTTGGCAAGGCTACAGAGTTTAATGTATGAATAAACCTTATGTTTACAAGGTTCCTGTTTAAGATACCAAAGTCAAAAGAAAAAGTAACCTTAACAAGCAAGTATTTACAAATACCAAGGTTGTAAACGAAGGCCGAGTTTAACGGAGAAATGAATGTTAACAAGTAAGCATTTACAAATGCAATGGTAATAAACCAAAGTAGAGTTTAAAAGAGAAACGAACTTTAATAAACAAGCATTTACAAATACAAGTTATCGACAGATGTCGAAGTAAGAAAGGAGAAACTAAATTTAATAAACAAGCATTTACAAATACAAATTATCAACAGATGTCGAAGTAAGAAAGAAGAAACGAACTTTAATAAACAAGCATTTACAAATACAAGTATTGACAGAAGACAAAATAAGACAGGAGAAACAAACTTTCACAAGCAAGAATTACCAATGCAATGAATGTAATTGAACTCTCTAATGTAAAGTAGAAACCAACTAACATCAGCTGATTTGGAGAACGCATTATCACCAATCATATATATATATATATAGCAACATAAAACCAATCTCTAACAAAGGTTGAGAAGTTCTTCCAGAATCAGTAATAAGCATTTTTAAGAAGAGCTCATCATTCATAGAGAGATGCAAGGCTACAGAGATCTCAGGGTGAGTGAAGAAATAATAGAATTAAAGAGAATTAAGTGTTAAGAGTTGAAAGTGTAAAACTGATGTTGTATGTCCCTAGTAATTGCGACTGTGACTCTTGCAGGTGCTGCATCCAATCTTAGACGTGAAGAGGCAGACTGAGTACTGACGTTCATCATCTCTGTGGCAGTCTCTCTACAATCCCATTCCCCTTTCCCCCTCCGGGGTACTCAGCACGAAGGATTAAAATTTGTTGTGAGTAGCTCGGGTCGGGACTGAGGAGTTATCTTCTGCTTCTGAGGAAATCGAATTGAATTATCCTGACAGATTGAAGTGCCTTCACCCTAATTTTAGGGAAAAAAACAGATTTCCTCCTGAGCAGAATGGCAGAAGGAATTGATATAAAAGCATTAGCCACCGTTTTGGAAGGGTTACAGAAACAATTAAATAACACCATAGAAGAAACAGTCCAAATAAAACAGTGAATAAATGAGTTAGGGAACACCGCTAAATCAAATGAATCTGTGTTTTCACAAATCCCTAGCCCTTCACAGTCTGCAGGTATATCCACTCAAGTAATTCATGCGGTTTCCCCTATTATTCCTTTGGCTCAACCCGAGCGCTTCGGTGGAGATCCAAATAAGGCGCAGATTTTTCTGACCCAATGCTCATTGCATTTTTTATGTAGACCAGTCATTTTTTCCGAAGACCAGTCCAAAGTGGCATTTATATTGTCTTATCTGACAGGTGATGCGGCCGCATGGTCCATGCCAATAATTTCCAGAAATGATCCTGTTTTATATAATTTCCAAAATTTCAAGAAAGAGTTCTTAAGAATATTTGATTGGCGAACTGCAGCTCAAGCCACGGACAATGAACTATTGGAAATCAGGCAAGGTAATAAAGATCTAGTAGCCTATCTGGCTCATTTCAATAAACTCATTGTAGAGACTGCCTGGCCGGAGTCAAAAAGAGCCGCCATATTTTATCGTGGATTGAGAGATGAATTGAAAGATGCCTTAGCACAAGTTCCAAATAGACCCACCGAAATTTCAGAGTTAATTGATCTTGTGTTAGAGATTGACCACTGGTTAACCGAACGAAGAGCAGAAAAGAGAAGAGAATATCGACCATTTCCCCTGAGAATTGATCGTGTAAGAAATGATCATACAAGAGCCGGAGAAGGGATAACGATAAAAGAACCAATGCAAATTGGTTCCATCCGAGGTCCTTTATCTAAGGAAGAAAAAGAGAAAAGAAGAGTGAATCAACTATGTTTATATGGTGGTGCATCTGGGCATTTTGTTAAAAACTGTCCCAAGAAATCCAAAGCTCTTCAGTCGGGAAAATGCCAGCTTCATCAGTAGAGGGAGTTGCCCTGATTAAAGCAGAACCCAAGACAACTCCTTTAGATCAACGAGTGGCAAATATCTTACAAACCGCAGCGCCACATTTGATACAAACAGCATCAGTTAAGACCCTGGAGAAGGAAATTCAAGGGATCTCAGTTATGATAGACTCTGGAGCTACGGGCAACTTCTGTGATATCAAATACAGTCGTAAAATGTTTTTTCGATTTATCAAGAAATCTACTTTGGAAGTAGTAAGAGTTGTGGATGGAACCAATCTTTCTTCAGGACCCATTTCCCATGAGACCGAACCAATTCGGATGCAAGGTTTAGGTGGACATCAGGAGCAGATAATCTTTAATTTGATAGATGCTCCACAATTCCAACTCATTTTGGGTCTGCCCTGGCTTACAGAACATAATCCACAAATTGATTGGAGCAAGAGAACGATCAGGATGAATTCCTCTTACTGCAAAGAGAATTGCTTTCATGATGGAGTGGAAGTGTCCACCAAGTCCCAAGCGGCCTGTTTATCATCACACTCTTCAATGATCTGTGCACGAAAAACAACAGAAATCCCAAAAGAATATGAGTATTTAGTTGCAATTTTTGATGAAAAGGAGGCTGAGAAATTGCCGCCACATCGACCCTACGACTGCAAAATGGAACTGGAGCCAGGTGCGATATTGCCATGTAGCAGAATATACGCATTGACCGAAGCATAGAACCAACATTTAAAGGAGTATTTGGATCAATATCTTGCTAATGGTTTTATTCGTCCTTCTGAATCCCCAGTGTCATCACCACTATTTTTCATACCAAAGAAGGATGGGGGTCTTCGAACTTGCATTGATTATCGAGCCCTCAATCAGGTTACCATCAAGAATCGATACCCAATGCCTTTAGTGTCAGTTTTATTAGATCAAGTAAAGAATGCTAGAATCTACACCAAATTGGACCTGCGAGGAGCATATCATTTGATACAAGTGGCTTCAGGGGATGAATGGAAAACCACTCTTCGGACTCGATACGGATTATTTGAATATCAAGTGATGCCTTATGGGTTATGCAATGCTCCCGCTGCCTTCCAGCATTTCGTAAATTATATATTACGAGAATTCCTCGACCAGATTGCCGTGGTTTATATACATGACATATTAATCTTTTCCGACAATCTACAGGAGCACATTTCCCATGTTCGATCCATCCTCACAAGGTTGCAAGAAAACCATCTGTATGTAAAATTGGAGAAGTGTGCATTTCATGTGGAACGAGTTGAGTTCTTAGGATTCATTTTGTCACCAGAAGGAGATAGTATGGATCCTACCACGATAAAGACAGTGCAACATTGGCCTTCTCCTTGCAATGTCAAAGAGATCCAGAGTTTCTTGGGGTTCACTAATTTTTATCGAAGATTCATATCCAATTTTTCTCAAACAGTTACACCCATTACTCGATTGTTGAAGAAAGGAGTGAAGTTTGAGTGGACAAAAGAAGCTGAATTTTTTTTTAATTTTTTTAAGAATTCCTTCGTCTCAGCTCCAATCTTGCTCCAGCCCAATCCGGATGAGCCATATTATGTGGAGGCAGATGCTTCAGATGTTGCCATAGGAGGTATCCTTTCCCAGCGTCATAAAGATACAGGTCAATGACATCCAGTGGCCTATTTCTCTCGAAAATTAACACCACCAGAGATAAATTATTCAATTGCGGATAAGGAGCTATTGGCAGTCAAAGAAACTTTTCGTGAGTGGAAGCATTACATTTTGGGAGCTAAGCATAAAGTGACCATTTACACGGACCACCGAAATTTACAGTTTTTAAAATCAGCTCGAACTCTAACAGCTAGGCAACTGCGTTGGTCCCTATATTTTGCAGACTTTGATTTTGTTATCACTTTCAGACCAGGAAAAGTAAATGGGAAGGCAGATGCTCTATCTCGAATTGATACCGGTGCAGTTAAAGAGCCTCCAGAAAAAGAATTGATTATTCAACAAGAGAAGTTCATATCTGCCATATTGTATGAAGATTTAACCACAGAAATTCAAGAAAACTTAACATTCGAAGGAATGCTGAAGTGGTCCAAAGAAGGCCAAGGAAGAGAAATCAAAAATGGTTTGCCATACTTTAAAGGTGCACTGTATGTTCCGACTGTGGAGCTGCAAGAAAAAAATCTTCAGGCTTATCATGATGATCAATTGGCTGGACACAAAGGAATTCAAAAAACTCAAAATCTGATACAACGAGAATTTTGGTGGCCAAAAATGAAAACTCAGATAAGACAATATGTGTCAACTTGTGGCAAATGTCAAAGAGGGAAATCAAATAGAACAGCTTCACATGGTCTGTTAAGACCTTTGCCCACTGCACCCCATGCCTGGCATACTGTTACTATGGATCTTATAGTGGACCTCCCTAGTAGCCAAGGTTTTAACACTATCCTAGTTTTTGTAGACACTTTCACTAAAATGGCGCATTTCATTGCTTTGAAAGAAATCCCTCGAGCCCCACAGGTTGCACAGTTGTTTACAAAACACATAGTACGCGCCCATGGTATCCCAAAAATTCTAGTTTCAGACAGGGGGTCCCAATTTGTTTCTCGCTTTTGGAAGGCATTTAGTAAAAGATTAGGAATTGATTCTCGTTACTCTACCAGTTACCATCCTGAAGCCGATGGGCAAACAGAGAGAGTGAATCAAGAGTTAGAACAGTATTTAAGACTCAATTTATTTGATCAAGAGAAGGAATGGCCCGAGTTGAGGTGGGCAGCTGAATTTGCTTACAATAATGCTGTTCATTCCACCACTGGGTTCACCCCCTTTTATCTGAACCATGGTAGACATACTAATGTAATGTTGGGTAAAGAAGATGATTCAGTGCCCGCAGTAGAAGAGATGGTGAGGGATTTGCAAACCACGTTAGTTAGGGCTAGAAAAAACATAATTCAAGCA